>NW_027507748.1:587552811-588807811 GCF_037356315.1 Lithobates pipiens | reverse complement strand
GTGGAGGGGGGAAGCAGGTATGGTAGTGACACGGGGGGAGGGGGGAAGCAGGTATGGCGGTGACATGGGGAGGGGGAAGCAGCTATGGCGGTGACACGGGGGAGGGGGAAGCAGGTATAGTGGTGACACGGTGAGGGGGGAAGCGGGTATAGGGGTGACATGGGGGAGGGGGAAACAGGTATGGTGGTGACACCGGGGAGAGGGGAAGCAGGTATGGTGGTGACGGGGGGGGGAGGGAAACAGGTATGGTGGTGTGACACAGGGGGAGGGGGGAAGCAGGTATGGTGGTGACACGGGGGAGGAGGGAAACGGGTATGGTGGTGTGACACGGGGGGAAGCAGGTATGGTGGTGTGACACGGGGGAGGGGGGAAGCAGGTATGGTGGTGACACGGGGGGAGGGGGGAAGCAGGTATGGTGGTGACACGGGGGGAGGGGGGAAGCAGGTATGGTGGTGACACGGGGGAGGGGGGAAGCAGGTATGGTGGTGACACTGGGGGGAAGCAGGTATGGTGGTGACACGGGTGGAGGGGGGAAGCAGGTATGGTAGTGACACGGGGGGGGGGGGAAGCAGGTATGGCGGTGACATTGGGAGGGGGAAGCAGCTATGGTGGTGACACGGGGGAGGGGGGAAGCAGGTATAGTGGTGACACGGTGAGGGGGGAAGTGGGTATAGTGGTGAGATGGGGGAGGGGGAAACAGGTATGGTGGTGAGGTGGTGACACGGGGGAAACATGTATGGTGATGACACGGGTAAACAGGTATAGTGGTGACACGGGGAAAGGGGCGAAACAGGTATGGTGGTGACACGGGGAGGGGGTTTGAGGTATGGTGGTGACAGGGGGAGGGGGTTTCAGGTATGGTGGGGACATGGGGGATGGGGGAGGGGGCACCTCTATATACATAGGTGTGTGAGGGGCTGATATATACAGGTGGGGGTGGGGCTGACATATACAATGGTGTGTGTGGGGGCCCTGACATTTATACAGGCATGCGTGTGTGTGAAATGTATTTATATATATATATATATATATATATATATATATATATATATACATACACGTGTGTATGGGGGCTGACATATATTGAGGGTGTGTGGGGGGGGGGGGCGCTGACATATATACAGGTGAGTGGGGGAGCTGACATATATACAGTGTGGCAGACCTAGCCGGGACAGAGGCTTTCGGAGAGGAGTCAGTGGTGGCCTCTTGCATCTGATCATGGACCCTGAATTTTAAGGAACTCTTTGCAAGGTGAATGAGACATCCAGTCTGATCTGTACTAATCGGACTCAATCTTGTAAATATGTATATATTGTATATTGTCTCATTTTGTTGGGGACTCTTTGCTGTGATCGTTTGGGGTGTGGCTGTATTCCAATGTTCTATTGTGTCTGTCTGCCTTGGATATTATGGGATGTTTATCTCTATGGAGGGAGGGGGGATTCCTCCAACAGCTCTCCCTGCTGATAAGACTGTTTACTGATGAGAAGTTGAACACACCTGACCTGTGTGTCTATTGTCATTGGATAGTTTACCCTGCCATGTGGGGGAAAGAGTCTTAGTTATTTTATCTGTTGTGTTCATGTGTGATAATAAATGAGTTTTGTTGTTTGCCACTCTAAGGCCGCGTACACACGGGCGGACTGTTCGCCCAACTTTGTCCGTCCAACAGTTTCGGCGGACAGTCCGCTCAAACTTAGCATGGACGGACATGCCCACACACGACGAACGAACAGTTTGCTGAAACCGTGCGCGATGACGTTTCGACACGTACGACGGATCGAAAATTTCGACGTCCAATACACTGCAATGCAACCTTCCGACGTGGAAATCCTTTCTGAGCATGCGCGAGACTTAGTTGGCCGAACAAGCCTACACACGAGCGAACAGTCCGCTGAAACCTTGTTTCAGCGGACAGTTTTTCTGAATTTCCGTAAGACCTTGTTCGTCCAACTGTCCGCTGAAACTGTCCGCTGAACGCCCACACACGAGCGGACTGTCCGCTGAAACACTGTTCAGCGGACAAAGTTGGGCGAACAGTCCGCCCGTGTGTACGCGGCCTAAGACTGGTTTTGTCTGGTGACTGGGTGGGCTAAAGGGTCTTGGATAGTGCTGGTTCTGGATGGAGGAAGCATTGACTGGCGGACAAGGGTTAATCGCATACAGGTGTGTGTGGGGGGGGGGGGGTGGCTGACATATATACAGATGTGGGGGGGGGCTGACACATATACAGGTGTGTGGGGGTGCTGACATATATACGGGTGTGTGTATGTGTGGGGGCACTGACATATATACAGGTGTGAGGGGGCTGATATATACAGGTGGGGGTGGGGCTAACATATATACAGGTGTGTTGGGGGGTGCTGACATATGTACAGGTGTGTGTGGGGGGGAGGGGGCACTGACATATATACAGGATTGAGGGGGGGGGGCTGAGAGCGTAAAGGTGAGGTGGCTGGTGTTTGGATTAGGTGGGATGGCCCATGGGCAAGCCCTGGGGAATGTTGGTGGTCAGGCCCGGGGGGAGGGGGAGGGTAAGGGGCCCAGGCCTAAAGCTGTGTAAGGGGCCCAAAAATCTCTGATGGCTGCCCTGTCTGGGTATATATGCACAACTCCACCAGGACCAGAGCCCCTTTGCTGATATCACCTGTTTGTACATTGGATGTTTGTGCTGTTATCATTTCTTATATAATTCAATCCTTTTGTCAGGAAGTCATTTATTCATAAGATCTTATTATAAGATCGTAACTCAAGAAACTCTGTGCTTGACCTTCGTGAAGGGGATTTTCTGGGTTCTCCATGTCTTAGCTATAAACCTTTGCTGCCAAAAGGATGTCTGTGAGTAGGTAAAATTGAGTATTGGCACATTCTCTATTCAGGAGAGCTTTGTAAGGGTTCTTTCAAATGGATCGCTGTGACACTTTTATAATTTATCACACTCACTGTTTGTCACAGATGACAAACTCCCCTGCTCAAGCAACTGAGATTTGAGTAGTGTTGGGCGAACAGTTAGAGCCGAGCATAAGTTCTTCCCGAACATTGGCAGGCCGCACAGTGCATTGGAATCCCTGATTGGCTGATGCAATGAAGGCTTTGCCCAATCAAGGCACATAGCACTGTCAGAGCCATGATTAGACACAGTCATGATGACCCTTTCCAGTCATGGCTCATTGCTCATAGTCCCACCCCACACTATAAAAGGTTCCTTCCCAGAGCAGCTATTTGCAGTGTGATATTGGAGTGGAGATAGACAGAACAGGGCTCTGTTCATTGCTACTAGCGAGTTAGTGGTATAGCGAAGGGTGTTACAGGTCCTTGCAGCAGGTCGATCAGCAGCAGACCAGCTGTAGAATATAGCAGGCACATTTCTCTGCCCCAGCTGCTGCAGTGAAAAAAAAAATACAGTCACTGCGGCCCACATGCCCAGCGTCTAAATTGCAGCTGCTCAAAGCTGCTGGCTTTACAACTCTTGCATTTCTATCCGGTGGATTCTGCCCCCTTCTGTGAATTTGCAGAATGTGTTGTACCACAGTGGCAGGTTCCTAGCTCTGTGCCATCATGTGGAATGCAATTTTGTGGCATCGCTGGACAAGACAGTAAGCCGCAAGCACTTGCTCCTTGACAACGTACAGCCATTACTTGATATAGATGTTGGTTCTGACATTGAGGTTGAGGAAGGAAGGAACATGAGCCTATACAGAGGGGAGAACACTGGTACACATATTGGCAGTCATGTTCCTCCAGCTGCAGCATATTGCCAAGTTCTCTCCAGTGGTAATGAGGATGGAGGAGATGATGATGATGAGGTCACTGACGTGACTTGGGTGCCAGTCACCCACAATGGTAGGTTTCCAGTCACTATTTCTTTTCATGTAAGGTCACTCCAGCTATGTACCATCACGTGGAAGGCAATGTTGTGACATCGTTGAGCAAGGAAGTCAGCTGCAAGTTCCACGTTACTGTAGACACGTGGTCCAGCAAGCATGGCCAGGGATGACATATTCCATTCACAGCACACTGGCTAACTCTGCTTGCAGGACAGGGATCAGTGCTGCAGCTTGTTTTTCCACCCACATCATACAGCTGGTGGTGATGTGAGATTTGTCAGCTATGCCCTCCTCTGCTGAATTGTTATACGAATCACCAGTACCCCCTAAGCGTTCAAGGGGCTATGGGGTGAGTTAGGATAAAAGATGCCATACAGTGCTTCAGCTGGTCTGTCTAGGGGACAGGAGCCACCCCAAAGCAGAGATTCTTTCAGCTCTGCAGGTTCGTACCCAGAGGTGGTTCACGCCATGCCAGCTGGAGCCAGGAATGGTGGTGTGTGATTGTGATAATGACACTATCCTTCTGTACCCAGGTACCCAGGGTTGGAAGATCTTCTAAAACAGGCCAGAAGAGTCTGTATCCACTTCAGGCAGTCATACACAGCCAGTTGGCGGGGAATTCCACCTGCCCGTAAACCGTCTGATTTGGGACATGGCTACCAGGTGGAACTCCAACTTTGGCAATGCTGCAGCGGCTGCACATGCAGCACAGAGCCATGAACGAGTATGTGTGTGAGTATGGCAGAATGCCAGACTCAGGGCTGCTTGGCTTTTTTTCCCCATGCCAATGGCTGCTGATAAAGGATGCATGCACTGTACTGTCACCATTTGAGGAGGCAACAAGGCTGGTGAGCTGTGACCATGCATCAGTGACACAATCCCTTTTGTGTTCCTGCTGGACCAGGCTCTGCATGGCATTATGGACTGGGCACTCGAGGCAAAGCAGTGGGATAAAGAGGAGGACTGCCTTTCCTCTCAAGGCCTGCTTTATGCCATTCTTGCAAGGCCACAAAATACACAAAGGAGGAGAATTCTGGCAGTTTTGGAGGCATTGAAGCCAAGGAAGACATATGTCAAACCTTAGATAGTTTTCCGTCTCCAGAACCCTTGGGAGTAGTACATGGCTGGAAGGAGGCAGTTTCAGAAAATGTAATCCTTTTTTTTTTTTAACAGAAACGTTTTTATTGATCAAAGCAAAGCAGCATTACAACTTATGCACAGTTCTCAATACATTCATATTGAACAGAGTTTGAACCTCAGTCTTAGGGTATGACAAGTAAGGGAAGAAGGAAGGTGTTACAATTAGACAGTAAGAGAGTGGGCACTCAACCATGGATCCCAGATACCGCTAAATTTCTTGGGGCATTTCCGTCCCATATATGTAAGTTTATATAGTGGCAGCACTGAGTCCACCATCGAGTGCCACTGGGAAACTGTAGGGGGAGACGACTGCTTCCACATCTGCAGGAGTACTTTCCTAGCATAAAAACAGAAATAAAACAGTAGGAGACTTCTATGAGTATTCTGAACGACATTATCCGTTATGCCAAGGAGAAGCACCTTAGGATCCATGGGCACTGAGAGACCAGTAACAGCATTGATATCAGCAAGTATGTGTTGCCAATACCCCTGAATAATTGGGCACTCCCAGGTGACGTGGTAGAATGTACCAGTCGCCTGCTGACACTTAGGGCAAAGTTCCGACTGGGTGGGATAAATCCTAGCCAACCGTTGGGGAGTGTAGTAGGCTCTATGTAAAAATTTTAGTTGAATGAACCTATCTCTTGCGGAGATTACCCTTGGGAGGTAATTTTGAATAGCGGAGTCCCACTCCTCCTCAGAGAGGGACGGGATGTCCCCTCTCCAGACTAAAAGTAGGGGCGAATCCTCACCCGGGTGCTCACAGGTGAGGCGTAGATATATAGAAGAGTCCTGTCCACCCCACGGGAGGCAAGAAACCTCTCCACCCCGTGAGGCTCAACCAGGACCCTCCCAGGGAATTGGGCCTGCGAGGCATGTTTCAGCTGGAGGTATCGGAATAACATCCAGGAGGGAAGATCATAGACCTCTCTAAGGTCTGGAAAGGGAATGAGAGTCCCATTAGGCATGATATGTGCAAGGTTGATTATTCCAAACTTGGACCATAGGCCAGGGTCTGGGATAGAGCCAAAATGCCAAAGTTTGGGGTTGCCCCATAGCGGTGTATGAGGGGAAACAGAGTCAGCAGCCTTAACAGTGGCAGCGACTCTGTCCCAAACTTGGATGGTAGTTCGCATCGGGATCGTTACATGGGGACTAGACTTAGATCCTCGGTAAACCAACCCCGCCAAAGCTGCGTGGGAGCCCAGGATTGCCGCCTCTAACGTAACCGCCGGGTTAGATTTAGGCAGAGAGAACCACCAGCGAACTGTGACTAACACCGCCGCCCAATAGTACCGCCGGAAACAGGGTAGCGACAGTCCCCCCAAGGACAATGGCATCTGCAACTTGGCCCTAGAGATCCTCGGAACCCTACCACCCCATACAAAGGAGGAAACCACCCCGTCCAACTTACGGAAGAAAGTGTTAGGTATCGGGACGGGGTGTTACGGAACACATATAAAAATTTAGGGAGAAACGTCATTTTAAGTAAATTGACCCTTCCTACCGGTGTCAAGGGCAACGTCTTCCAGATTTGACATTTCGCTAATAAGGCACTCAGGACTGGGTATAAGTTATCCGCCAGGAAATGGGAGAGGTCTCTGGAGATCTCAATCCCCAGGTATCGGAAACGGGAGACCAGCTGTAGAGGGGACGAGGAGGGCGGGGGGGGGGGGTGTAGAATCGGAGAGCAAAAACAGACTGGATTTACCCCAGTTAATCCGGACCCCCGAGAATCTACCATACTCGTCAATTATGGATAAGGCTGACGTAAGCGAGTCCGAGGTATCCCCGAGGTACAATAAAGCGTTGTCCGCATAGAGCGAGACCCGCTCCAACAGGGGGCCTACCCTCAACCCCTCCACTCCCTCCGCAGAACGCAGGAGAATCGCCATGGGCTCAATGGCCAGGGCGAAGAGACCCGGAGACGGGGCAGCCCTGCCTAGTGCCCCTACCAAGACGAATAGGGGAAGAAAGGACACCACCGGTGCGTATGCGGGCCCTAGGGGAGGCATACAGTTGTTGTATCCAGGCCACAAATTTAGGACCAAACCCGAAGCGGTCGAGGACCTGCCAGAGAAAGCCCCACTCCACGGAGTCGAAGGCCTTCTCCGCATCCAGAGAGGCCACCGCTCCCGCACCCTCCCCCCTCCCCACCCACGCTATATTAGTGAAAAGGCGGCGCAAATTAATATCAGTGCCTTTCCCGGGCATGAAACCAGTTTGATCCCCATTGATTAGAGCCAGTATTACCGTGTTCAGCCTACCAGCCAGTATCTTCGCCAGTATCTTAGCATCGACGTTTAACAAAGATCGGCCCGTAGGATGAACACAGCTCCGGATCCTTCCCTGGCTTTGGTATTAACACAATGACGGCCTCCAAGAAGGAGTCGGGAAGTACACCCATCTCCAAGGCCTTGGTGAGGTTAGCATGATAATAAGGGACCACCACTTCCATATTAGCTCTGTAAAACTCCGAGGGGAGTCCATCAGGACCTGGAGTCTTCCCCGCCTGAAGGGACTTAATTGCCCGCTGAACCTCGAGTACAGAAATAGGACTCTCCAGGGCAAACGCAGCCTCTCGGGTCAGGGCAGGGAAAGCCACCCGGTCCAGAAAGGAGGTCAATTGCCCCTGGGAGTACACCGCCTTGGATTCATACAGATGGGTATAGTACTGCTCAAACCTAGCGTTAATTTGGGTAGGGTCAGAAAGGAGAGAACCATCAACCTCTCTAATGTTGGCTATGCAGGGGCTACCCGTCCGCTCCGCGGCCAGCCAAGCCAGCAACCTCCCCGGCCGTTCGCCTTGCTCGAAAATCCTTTGCGTCTGGGAGAGGAGGAAGCGACGGCAGGAAGCGGTGCGGAGTAACGCCAGCTCCCTATATGCGATGAGCATATCCCCGTGAGAGCTCGGGCTAGGGGAGCGGGCGTAGCGGTCTTCTAGGGCTATTGCTTTACGCTCTGCTTCCGATAGCGCTAGTCGCGAGGCCTTTCGGATCTTAGCAATGTTGAACTGGTACCTGCCCCGGGCATATGCTTTGAATGCATCCCAGACCGAGGCCGTCGATGCCGAGCCATCGTTATGAGTCCAATAGTCCCCCAGTTCCGACAACATCAGCGGGGCCACCTGTTCATCTGTGATCCAGTATCTGGAGAGCCTCCAGAGCCCCAACCCCGCCACCGAGTCTGTCCGGAGAGTCAGCATAACCGGGGCATGATCGGAGATACCCCGCGGCAGGATGGAGACCCCGGAGACCCTCTGCAGCAGAGGGGTACTCGCATAAATCAAGTCTATACGCGACAAAGTGGCATGCGTAGCCGAATGACACGTATATTGTTTGGCTACAGGGTGTTTCCACCTCCACAAATCGTGCAACCCGAATGTTGCAGCCCATCTGTCCAGACCCACATCCGTCACCCTCCCGGCCGCGAGCCTGTCGACACTCGGATCCGGGGGTATGTTGAAGTCCCCAGCGAGAACCACGTTAGTGACTGGGTAGCCAGCCACTATGGCAAGGATCTTCCGGAGTATCGAGAGGTCCGCCGGCGGTGGGACATAAAGTCCAACCACCATCATTTCCACCCCATCACATAGTGCATGTAGAATAACATATTGGCCATCAGGGTCCAAGTGCAAGTTAAACAATTGAAAAGGTAGCGTCTTATGCACCAGAACACTGACCCCCCTGGAATGAGAGGAGAAAGTGGAGTGGTAATAAGAGCCTACCCAGGGCTTCTTAAGCGAGAGGATACGAGAACCCGTAAGGTGTGTCTCCTGTAAAATACAGATGTGCGGGAGATATTTCTTCAGATATGTAAAAACCAGGGACCGTTTGATTTTGGAGTTCATCCCCCGCACATTCCAGGAGATCAACCTTAGGGGGGCCATATTAGAGAAGACAAAAACATTACAGTCCCAGCCTCGACTCCCCCTCCCCACCCCCACAGCCCAAGACTGAAATAAAGAAGCAGAACTCCAGACCAGGAGCTGGAAAGCTCCTGCAGGTTACAGTGCAGCGAGAAAAGTGCATACAATCTACCCAAACCATAAAACCAAGTAGTAAACCCATTGAAACCAACCAACCCCCCCTCCCCCCACCCCACGCTACCCCCCCAACTTGGGTGCGTTCGAAATCCCAAAAAACACATAAGTCTCAGTCCCTGGGGAGCAATGCACCAAGAGAGCGCCTAGAAGGCAGAGTAAAAGTCACCCATGATCAATCCGCCACCGCAGAGTCAGGTGGATAAACAGTCCGTAATAGCAACTTCCCTGCGGCCGGGAGTCACCCGGACAGACAGGTCCAGGGGCACAGTTCTTGAGATAGCCGGAATGTGGGAAAAAACAAAAAAACAAAGAGGGGAAAAGAAAAAGAGGGCAAACGATTTCCCACCAATTACACTCCGCAATAACCCACAAGCAGCAAGGCATTAAAGTCCCCCCACTCCATCCCCAAGGACAGGCAATGAGTGCATAGCCAACCATAATTAGTGTTCCATGTCCCACAGGCTGATCAAAAAGGGGATGGGGAGAGAGGGAACGAGGAGAGGGACCACTGACAGGGACAGGGGAACCCCAGGTCCAGTAGCAGGACAGTCCTCTGAAGCAGGTGGAAGGAGCTGCGTAGGTCAAGGTGGCAATAGTTGTAAAAAGGAACCATCGGAGTCAACAAGAAGCAGGTAGATAGGAGCAAAGAACGGCCTCACCAGTTAACGACGTGGCAGGGACTTCAACCAGTTGGAGGCATCTTCGGGCGAGGTGAAAAACCGAAAGGATTCCCCGTCCTGTACTCGAAGGCGTGCTGGGAAGAGCATGCTATATTTCAGGCCCTTCTGCCGTAGGGCCATCTTTACATGGTCGAACTGCTTCCGCTGCTTTTGTGTTTCCACAGAGAAATCCGGGAAGATCATAAGTCGGGTTCCCTCGAAGCGGAGGTCCTCCACATTCCTGCTCTCCCTCAGCACCAGGTCCCGATCCCTATAATTGAGGAGGCGTAGAATAAGTGTACGAGGGGGGGCTCCAGGAGGGCCTCTAGCCGCCGGCATTCTGTGCGCCCTCTCGACCGCAAAGAACGGTGAGAAGGCCACCTGGGGGAATAGCTGGCGGAACAGACGTTCCATGTAGGCCGCAGGGTTGGAGCCTTCGGATCCCTCCGGTAAGCCAATAACGCGGAGATTGTTTCTCCTATTGCGATTCTCAGCATCCTCTGCACGATACTCCAGAGCGCTGACTTTAGTAGTAAGGGAATGGAGGGAGGCGGAATGTTCTGCAAGGGTATCCTCCACCGTCCCCACGCGGCCCTCAACCTCCGTCACCCTAGAGCGGAACTTATCCATGTCTTTCCTAATCAGTCCCATCTCAAGCTGAATGGTGTCTATTTTCGCCGTCAGTGCTGTTTGGCACATATTAATGGCCTGCATAAGGGCAGAGAACTTGTCCTGGTCCCGGAGTTCAGGGTCCGCAGGGTCAGCCTCAGCAGCTGGCAACTCCATGTCCGAGAGCACGCAGGGCCGAGGTCCCCCGCCACGAGGTAGGCCACGCGGCGTAACGGCTTTCAGTGGGGTCCCGAACTTCTTTTTGCTGGGCATACCACACCAGAGGACAAGTATCTAGGACCCAGGGACCCCGATGGCAGTGTTAGAAAATGTAATCCTTAGTGACCCCGTGGATGCTACTTCTTATGCCTCCGCAAACTTGCGGTGCGTGGGCTCCCTCATTCTTTAAAGCCTGTGAAGACCCAAGAATTTATGGCATCAAGGAGAAGGATCTTCCTGACCACCGTTACAAGGGGAAAGTCTCAGAACTCATCTCATCCCCACAGAGGGAGCAGAGCATTAAATATCTCCAGGACACCTTAAAGGGGAGTTTCTGTAATGCCTTTCCAGACTATGGTTGGTTACAGTCTCAGGCTAGTTTGGAGGCTTAAATTGGTCAAGAGAGGAGCAGTGACGCATTTCAAACATTTTTTTAGTCCTTGGTGCCCAGGGCTGTCAGCTTCCATATCCCATCTGCAGCATCTGCATCATATGGAGGGAGATTATCTAGGGGCAAAAACACATGGAGAGCTTTTCAGTTGACGATCCACTGGGTTACTGGGTCATGAGAATTGAACACTGGTCAGGAACTTACCCAGTATGCAACTGAGTTGCTGGTCAGCCCTGCATCCAGCATGCTTTCCGAATAGGCATTAGGTGCTGCCGGAGGTTTTGTGACAGATAAAAGATAGACTGGCTCCCCAAGCCATTATTTATAAATGAAAGAAAGCTTGCAGGGAAAATGCCATTTTTTTGGGGCTTTATAAATGTAATTTTTGCTGCAGCAGGTTCTATATACAGTACAGATGCGTTACTTTACAAGCAGACTAAGGGGCCCTGCCGTCACTGTATTCAAAGGAATTTTTCATTTTTATTGTTTCACTTTTAAGCATCAGTAAGTTACTGGTCATTTAAAAATAATCTTTTTTACAATATTTATTTCCCCTTGATACATGTCCCTCAGGGCAGTACCCGGACCCCCGATACCCTTTGTATGCCCAATAACTTGCATATAAGCCGTCAAAATGGGCACTTTTGATTTTTCCAGTTTGGGTCCCATAGACTTCAATGTGGTTCATTGTTTAGCTCCGAACTTTTGCAAAGTTCAAAATCTCTAGTTATGAGTACCCTTCTGGGAAATTCTCACTTCTGCATACTAGGCAGTTTGATGGACCGTGAGCATAAGGAAGCTGTTTTACAGTTGGAATAACAATAACTTTACATTTCAAAAAGTTAACTTCAATAAGCTGTAATCCTTACTACATAACACTCAAAAGGACCAAATATTTGCAACAAAGAGCACATAAGGCATGTAAAATGTTTTTAAGGATTAAAGTAAACAAGTGTACAAGTCCATTGTATTTCATTGGTTAACAAACAGAAAAACAGATTTTTAAAACCTGTGGCTAAATTATTGTATAAAAAACAAATTAAATGAGAAAAACCATAGTAGGGACACCCTCAGCATTTCAGATTTACAAGGAATACAATAAAAACTGCAAGGGAGCAATTAAGGTGCTACAATAAATACAATGTGCAAAATGAATTGCTACAGCAAACGCATCAAATCCCCAAAAAATGTTTTCCAATTTATCAATAGTAAAAAGGCTATGAAACAACAGATATGCCAGATGAACATGGAGAGTTGGTCACAGAAAAGGCAGATGTATTAAATATTTTTTTTCTCTTTAGTTTTTACCATGAAATAAAATGGGTTTGATAGTCATTACAGAAATACTAATGACTTTTCACCAAACGTTTGTCTGTGGCTAAAAGAAAGCAAGCATAAGAGAGAATGGAAAAACTTTGAATAAATCAGCAGGTTCAGGTGGCTTACACCTGCAATACTTTAGAGAACTTAGCTCTGTAATTGCCAAGCCACTACTTCTAATTCTTAAGGACACCTGACTGTCTGGAATGGTACCAACTGATTGGCATAACAAATGTGGTACCAGTTTACAAAAAGGATTGAGAAGTACACCAGGAAATTACAGACCAGTCAGCCCAACATCAATAGCATGTAAGGTATTGTAAATTAAATTGTAAGGGACTCTATTCAGAAATGTGTCTGTGATAAAAGTATCAAAGGTTACATCCAGCATGGATTAGAAAGACCTTTCTCAGAACATCCTTTTTATAGTTATATGAGGAAGTAAACGTCTAATGTATAAGATAGGGTCTTTTGGAGTTGATAAAATTCTATGTACAGTTATAGGAATCTGGTCACATGAATGGGTTGATAGAGTAGTTATAAATGTTGTGAGTGGTGTTCCTTGTGTGTGAGTGTATGTTTGAGTATGTGTGTGTGTATGTGGATATATATACTGTATATATATATATACATATATATACATACAGTATCTCACAAAAGTGAGCACACTCCTCACATTTTTGTAAATATTTTATTATGTCTTTTCAGGAGACAACACTGAATAAATGACACTCAGCGTCATATCCAGAGGTTGTCTTTGTAATAGATGTGTAAGTTCTGCCAGCATTGCTGCAGAGGTTAAAGGGTGAGGGGTCAGCCTGTCAGTGCTCAGACCATAGTTACATAGTAGGTGAGGTTGAAAAAAGACACAAGCCCATCAAGTCCAACCTATGTGTGTGATTATATGTCAGTATTACATTGTATATATGTATGTTGCGGTCGTTCAGGTGCTTATCTAATAGTTTCTTGAAACTATCAATGCCCCCCCCACTGAGACCACCGCCCGTGGAAGGAAATTCCACATCCTTGCCGCTCTTACAGTAAAGAACCCTCTACGTAGTTTAAGGTTAAACCTCTTTTCTTCTAATTTTAATGAGTCGCCACAAGTCTTGTTAAACTTCCTTTTGCAAAAAACGTTATCCCTATTGTGGGGTCACCAGTATGGTATTTGTATATTGAAATCATATCCCCTCTCAAGTGTCTCTTCTCCAGAGAGAATAAGTTCAATGCTCGCAAACCTTTCCTCATAACTAATATCCTCCAGACCCTTTATTAGCTTTGTTGCCCTTCTTTGTACTCGCACCATTTCCAGTACAACCTTCCTGAGGACTGGTGTCCAGAACTGGACAGCATACTCCAGGTGCGGCCAGACCAGAGTCTTGTAGAGCAGGAGTATTATCGTTTTATCTCTGGAGTTGATCCCCTTTTTAATGCATGCCAATATTTTGTTTGCTCTGTTAGCAACAGCTTGGCATTGCATGCCATTACTGAGCCTAGCATCTACTAGGACCCCCAGGTCCTTTTCCATCCTAGATTCCTCAAGAGGTTCTCCCCCTAGTATATAGATTGCATTCATATTTTTGCCACCCAAATGCCTTATTTTACATTTTTCTACATTGAACCTCATTTGCCATGTAGTTGCCCACCCCATTAATTTGTTCAGATCTTTTTGCAAGGTTTCCACATCCTGCAGAGAAGTTATTGCCCTGCTTAGCTTAGTATCATCCACAAATACAGAGATTGAACTGTTTACCCCATCCTCCAGGTCGTTTATGAACATATTAAATAGAATTGGTCCCAGCACAGAACCCTGGGGGACCCCACTACCCACCCCTGACCATTCCGAGTACTCCACATTTATCACCACCCTCTGAACTCGCCCTTGTAGCCAGTTTTCAATCCATGTATTGCTAATGATACCATTCTCATTACTAAAATCTTGTATATAGTCCCTTATCCCCCCCAAGAATTTACATACTATTGATGTTAGGCTAACTGGTCTGTAATTCCCAGGGATGCATTTTGGGCCCTTTTAAACATTGGTGCTACATTGGTTTTTCTCCAATCAGCTGGTACCATTCCAGTCAGTAGACTGTCAGTAAAAATTAGGAACAATGGTCTGGCAATTATTTGACCGAGTTCCCTAAGTACCCTGGGGTGCAAGCCATCTGGTCGCAGTGATTTATTAAAGTTAAGTCTAATTTTAATTCTGTCCTCTGTTAACCATGGAGGTGCTTCCTGTGATGTGGCATGAGGATAAACACGGCGGTTTTGGTTAATGAAGCCCCCCCCCCCCGATTCCCTCCTGAAGACTGAGGAAAAGAATAAATTCAAAACCTTTGCCATCTCCCCATCCTTTGTAACCAGATGTCCTTCCTCATTCTTTATGGGGCCAATATGATCTGTCCTCCCTTGTTTACTGTTTATATACTTAAAGAATTTCTTGGGATTTTTTTTGCTCTCCTCCACTTTGTGTCTTTCATGTTCTATCTTAGCCATTCTTATTGCACCCTTACATTTCTTGTTGCATTCTTTATAATGTCTGAATGCTGATGATGATCCCTCAACCTTGTATTTTTTTGAAGGCCTTCTCCTTTGCTTTTATATGCATTTTTACATTGGAGTTAAGCCATCCAAGACTTTTGTTCGCTCTTTTAAATTTATTACCCAATGGGATGCATTGGCTAATGCCCTTATTTAATATGCTCTTAAAGCAAACCCATCTCTCCTCTGCATTCTTTGTTCCTAAGATTTTATCCCAATTTATTCCTTCTAGTAAGGTTCATATAGGGAAGTTGGCTCTTTTGCATAAAATTGGTCTGCATGGCTGTTGTCTCAGAAGGAAGCCCCTTCTAAAGATAATGCACAAGAAAGCCTGCAAACAGTTTGCTGAAGACAAGCTGACTAAGGACATGAATTATTCAAAACATGTCCTGTGGTCTGATGAGACCAGGATAAACTTATTTGGTTCAGATGGTGTCAAGCGTGTGTAGCGGTAAACAGGTGAGGAGAACAAAGACAAGTGTGTCTTGCCTACAGTGAAGCATGGTGGTGGGAATGTCATGATCTGGGGCTGCATGAGTGCTGCTGGCACTGGGGAGCTACAGTTCATTGAGGGAACCATGAATGCCAACATGTACTGTGACATACTGAAGCAGAGCATGATCCCCTCCCTTCGGAGACTGGGCTGCAGGGCAGTATTTAAACATGATAATGACCCCAAACACACCTCCAAGACGAAAACTGCCTTGCTAAAGAAGCTGAGAGTAAAGGTGATGGACTGGCCAAGCATTTCTCCAGACCTAAACCCTATTGAGCATCTGTGGGGCATCCTCAAATGTAAGTTGGAGGAGTGGAAGGTCTCTAACATCCACCAGCACCATGATGTTGTCATGGAGGAGTGGAAGAGGCAACCTGTGAATCTCTGATGAACTCCATGACCATGAGGAATTCACCAGTTCTCAGTAGTTCAGGAGCCAGAGGTGGTGTCGGTTTCCATGGTGAGGCTCCAATTGACATCATCTGCATAGTGGTGTGGGATATGCTCTCATCAGTTACTGCAAGTGAGTGCTATGGCTGGGGCTTGCTGATCCCACCTCTAACAGGCATAATATAGCATTCCTTTTGAGGGAGCTTCATCTTTTGGCAAGGTTAAGCCAGTGCTGGAAAATGGTGCCCACACAGAGTATTGACACTTTGGGCCCAATTTAGACATTTTCACTTTGGGGTGTACTCAATTTTTTTGCCAGCAGTTTAGACATTAATGGCTGTGTGTTGAATTATTTTGGGGGCAGCAAATTTACACTTTTATACAAGCTGTACACTCACTAATTTACATTGTAGCAAAGTGTAATTTCTTCAGTGTTTTCACATGAAAAGATATAATAAAATATTTACAAAAATGTGAGAGGTGTACTCACTTTTGTGAGATACTGTGTATATATTTTTATAATATATACACACACACAGTACTGTGATAAAAATAAACAATTAAAATATATATGTTGCAATTTATAAAATGCAAAGTCAGCAGAGGGAAAATCTAAGTCAAATGAATATTTGATGCGACTACTCTTTTGGCTTCAAGCCATCATCAAACTGCTAAACTAAGGTTAGGTTGTGGAAGACCATTTCACATCAAAGGTCATACACTATGGCAAGACTGAGCACACAAGTAGACTTGTGCAATTTGTTTCTGTCCGAATCTAAATTTAGGCAAAATTTTGGTTATTTGGATGTATTTAAATTTCCGAATAACAATAGTAACAAATTCGTTATAACTTGTTTTTTGTTTTTTTCTTACAAACAGAATTGTTCTTTATTGGAAAAGATGTAGAAAAATATAACAGCAGGTACACAGGGTCATGCTAATTGAAATACAGTAAAAAAAACTAAAAAAACCCCATCTCAGCAAGTAAGATAGAATTATACATTGCCCAATATACAAGGGATCACATGAGGAATCATCACTATCCCACAACAGAATAACAGTAAAATCATCTCGTAGTAGTAAGGTTATGTACTATCTACCCATGGCTGCCATATTTTTTCATATTTCCGGGGACAGTTTCTATTGCTATACTGTAAGTCGGTTTGTACACTGGCATAGTGCAGCAGGTATGAAATCAACAGCTTAGTATATCTAGGTGTCTGCTCATCAACATGTATGCCCAGTAATGTCAATTCAGGCGTACAGGGGAGAGACAGCTGTAGACAGGAATTAATTAAATGGACAAGCCCCATCTAAAAATGTGCCACCCATGGACATGTCCAAAACATATGGAAATAAGAATAAATAATGCAGGTAAACAAGGCAGTGGCCAAGTTCTTAGTCAGGAATGGGGGCATAGTGGTTCACCATTTGGAATTAGAGTAGGACACCGGGTTGTATCTTAGGGCTGATAGAGTTCATCTGAACACCATTGGTATAGACATATGGTCTTTAGGCTTGCGAGTGTGGAGGGCCACCTGAGCAAAAGGTTTCATGCTTGGGTGTATATGGCAGGGGTCTCAGGGTCCTGGAAGGCAGTGACAGTTTAAAGTTTGCAGAAGGAGGCGTGGGGGCCCATCTTAGGTATGGGTGTACCTACCCTGGTAAATTTAAGGCAATAATGCTTTAATGAGTAATTTGGCTATATCGCTGGTATCTTAATAGTAGTAGTCCTCGAACCGATGTAGTTAAGGTTGGTCGACAAGTGGTTAAAACCCATAAAAGAAGAACTGTGGTTGCCTTTTGTTTATGGGTGGTTACAAGGATAGGATTGGGGTAAAAGGTAAAAGCAGTCGTAATATCTGAAAATACCTCAGTCATGTATCCTTTTTTTTCCTCTTGATTGCTTTACATTTGTATCTAATTGTCAAAGCAGAGTTCCAGCCAAAGATCACAATATACAGTTAAAATTAGGACATATAATCAGTTTTACCTGTCAAAATATTTGTAATACGAGTTCTGATTTATTTTACACTGACCCACTGGCATAGATATTGTAACTCACTGTACTCACTTCTAAAGTGCCTTACTGCTTCTATGCACAAGGATATCCAGAGCAGACCTCAATGCCAAAATTATTTAGACCCCTTTCACGCTGAAGGCGTTTTTCAGGTGTTTTAGTGCTGAAATATCGCCTGTAAAGCGCCTCCCATGCCACTCCAGTGTGAAAGCCCGAGTGCCTTCACACTGAGATGGTGTGCTTGTGGGATGTTACAAAAAGTCCTGCAAGCAGCATCTTTGGGGCGGTTTGGGAGCGCTGTATTCAGCGCTCCTAAACTGCCCCTGCTCATTGGAATGCATGGGCAACGCTTCCATAGAGCCTGAAAAGCGCTTCGGAAGCGCCATAGCATAGGCAGTTTTAACCCTTTCTTGGACTGCTAGCGGGGGTTAAAAGTGCCCTGATAGCGTCCAAAAAGCGCTGCTAAAACTACGGTAATGCGCTGCTAAAACTAGCAGCACTTCACTGCTGATGTGGCGTGGCCTCAGTGTGAAAGTGCCCTTAGTTTGTTCTCCTTTGTAACTCAGATCTTTTAGTTTAAATTTTTACTGCAGGAATTCATAACCAGCTGGATGAGCTTGCCCTTGTTTGGCACAATGTGGCTCTGGCTTCACAAGCACTTTGACAGCAGACTTTCTAGTGCTCTTCCTGCATTGCCATTTTCCTTTTTGATGTAGAATCTCTAACTGCTTACTGTACTATGTTTCCTGAATCAAAGAGGCAAACCCTAATGTATATGTCTTAGGCCCCATGCACACTGGACGTTTTTGAAGCTGCTTCCCTGCATGTTAGCCTATGTGTCTATGCACACATAGACTTTTAGCAGTGTTGAGAGGCAGGAAAAAAACCAAGACAGGTGTGTTCTGAAGCTGTTCCAAGCCTCTGCTTTCTCTTCCGGCCGGGCGTCTCTGGGTTACTCCTGCCCAAGCATGGGTATGCGCATGCGTGCTGGGGGTGAGGAGGTGGCGTCATTGCAATGGAGAAATACAATCAGCGGTCAGCACTGTTGATATTGGTATTTCTCTGTGGGCAGCTTGCAGCAGTTTCTCTAAATCAGGGGTCTCAAACTTTCGGCCCTCCAGCTGTTGCAAAACGACAAGTCCCATCATGCCTCTGCCTGTGGGTGTCATGCTTGTAACTGTCAGCCTTGCAATGCCTCATGGGACTTGTAGTTTCACAACAGCTGGAGGGCCGCCAGTTTGAGACCCCTGCTCTAAATGCTGTGTGCAGTCATCACAGGTATATGCTCCTCATTAACTCCCTCGTATGCTGCCTCTGTGTGTTTCTATGCTATGATTTGCTCACCTGTGCAGGCTGTCTGTCTGTCTGTGCAGTTTTATGCCTCGTACACACGTTCCGATTATCGTACGACCGATCGTTCACATTTTGTTGTATACAACTAAGATCGAATACAACAGTGCAAAATGTGTGTAAGATTTTTGTCGTACGATTCTGGAAAAATCTTCCGTCGTGCGTAGCTACGTATTTTAAATTATGTCAAATACGTGTGACCTATGTGTCCTTCTGGTTTATTTTCGTGTTTCCGATCATGCGTGGTGTTTGTCGAATGACTTTTATCGGACGCATACTGTACTGGCTACACGATTGTCGTACGATGGGCTATCATCCGACTAAAGTTTTCCTGTTTGTCCCTTCGGATTTGGTTGGACGGACTGTCGTGATCGGCTGTCGAAAGCTGCGTACTAACGATCAGATTATCGAACGATCTGTCCGAAAGCGACTTTTGTGGTCCGATAATCGGAACGTGTGTACGGGGCATTACACTGTAGATGTATCACTGCCCCCTCCCCTCCCATGTGTGGTCAGCCCTTGTGTGGCAGGTATGAGAGGGTGGGTTTAACCCTTTCCTTGCTGACCTGGATACTCTTTTTGGGTTCTTTAACCATTTTCTATCTATCCTATTTTGCTTTTGTCCTAGAGTCTTTTTCCTAGAGTCCTTGTAGGTTAGATTGACAATACATGGTACGAGATGATAAAGACCTCATTGGGCCACAGCACTCTTCTTCCAGATGTATTTGGCATAGGTCACCGTCAAGGTCCAGCCTTCATAGCAGAAGCTCCGAATCCTCCTTTATGCACCCAACGCTATATCAGCCGCTCCAAGGAGGGAGCCTTGTGGGGATGCGGGATTCCAGTCCCAGACGATGCGTCTCTGTGTGAGGTATGCTAAGCCCATGTGGTTGGGAAAGGGAGTGGTGATTTCCACCAATTGGAATCTCTGGTGAGGCATGTGGTGCAAGAATCCCTTAAAGAGTGGGGTACAAGCCACAGGCAAAGTTCAACAAGCCATTTTGGCGTGTTCTGCCACTAGGATGACCAGTAAGAACTGGAACTGTCCCATCCAAGCCATCCATCTATGAAGACCTCAGACAGTGACGCACAGGGAGATGAATCTCTTTACCCTTGTAACGCCTTTTGGTCAAGGCAATAATGGGTGCATTTACATGAATAATTCCTGGGCCGGATGGTTTAAAAACAAGAGTTCATAAATAACGCGGTCATGTTATAGCCAGATAATTGTTCCTAATTTTTCAGGAAAGCTTACTGACTGAAATAGTACAAGTTGATTGGCAAACAGCAGATGTGGTACCAATATTAACAAAAATGCTGAGATAAATAGCTGAAAACTACAGACCAGTCAGCCTATCAATAGTATTCAATAGTAAACTATTGAAAAGAATAAAGGGCCATATCCAATAATTTGCTATGAAAAATAGTATTATTGTTACTAACCAACATGGTTTTATAAGAACAGTTCTTGTCAGACCAACTTTTGAGGGTTTAGGCTGTAATTTGGATAGAGAAAGGCCTGTTGACATGGTGATTTTCAATCCCCATTTTTTTTCACACTAAGAAACCTTATTAACCACTTTCAGACCGGACCATTTTGCTGGCTTAAGACTAGACCACTTTTTGCGATTCAGCACTGTGTCGTTTTAACTGATAATTGTGCGGTCGTGTGACGTGGCTCCCAAACAAAATTGACGTCCTTTTTTTCCCCACAAATAGAGCTTCCTTTGGGTGATATTTGATCACCCCTGCAGTTTTTATTTTTTGCGCTATAAACAAAAATAGAGCGACAATTTTGAAAAAAACACATTATTTTTTACTTTTTGTTATAATAGCTATCCACCAAAAATATATAAAAAAACATTTTTTCCCTCAGTTTAGGCATAATACGTATTCTTCTACATATTTTTGGTAAAAAAAAAATCGCAATAAGCGATTATTGATTGGTTTACGCAAAAGTTAGAGCGTTTACAAAATAGGGGATAGTTTTATGGCATTTTTATTAATAATTTTTTTTTTTACTAGTAATGGCGGCGATCAGCAATTTTTATTGTGACTGCGACATTATGGCGGACACATCGGACATTTTTGACAAATTTTTGGGACCATTATCATTTATACAGCAATCAGTGCTATACAAATGCAGTGATTCCTGTGTAAATAACACTGGCAGTGAAGGGGTTAACCAGGGGGTGGCAGTGTAGGGGTTAAGTGTTCCTAGGGGCATGTTACTAACTGGGGGGGACTGGGCTTTGTTTTAGTGAACACTGATCTTTGCTCCAATCACATGGAGCAGAGATCAGCGTCACTTGTTGCTAGGAAGAACGGGGAGATGCTGTTTACAACGGCATCTCCCCGTTCAGCCGCCCCGTGAGACGATCGCGGGTATCCCCACAGTGATCGAGTCCACAGACTCACGGGGGTCCCGACCGGCACGCGAGCGCGCCGACATAAAAATGGATGTACCTGTACGATAATATGCCTGCCCGTGCCATTCTGCCGTCGTACATCGGCGTGCGCCGGTCGGAAACTGGTTAAGGAACACTCTGGACTTAAAAAACAACTTTATTAAAATGATTAAAAGGCCTGTTGACATAGTGTATCTGGATTTTGGTAAGGCATTTGATACAGTACCCCACAAACACTTTTACTAACAATTTACTAATTAAGTGTAGCACTGACTCCCGAAGGAGCGGCTGATTTGAACCAGTGATTGGATCTGTCGGATGATGGCCATGGAGCTGTATTTCAATCCTTCAAATTTGTTATCACAAAGTTGCTGTAAAAGAGGTTTTTCTAGGCGATAGTGGTTACAATCCTTTTGTCAGTGCCCAGTGTTGCTCTATGAAGCCAGAGACAGAGCAGGCCAGCCGGCCTATTTTAGAGTCCCTTTTCAGAGATCTTGCGGCTTGTTTGTGGGTTCCATTGCTGGATTGAATAATGTGATGACGTCACTTGATTGATGCATTTCGTCCTCCAATCAGAGGACTTGTTCAGAATAGGGAGGGTTTATGCAAATGCCTACATAAACCCTAACTATTCTGAAGAAACGGAACGCGTCAATCAAGTGAGGTCATCACATTATTCAATCCGTAAATTCTTTATCTATATTGAGGAAATATGTGTCGCTTTAAATCAATGACCAATTACAATACACATGACTATAAGGAGATATTACTCTGTTATACACGGTAAGTTACCTCCATCAAGAACTGTTATAATCAGTGTTTAGTTTGGACTTCACTTTTTGGCCATTTATGAGCTTGATCTTGGTGATTAAAGATATCCTTTTGTCTTCAATACAATTTTTGGCAATTGCTACTTCTGCTCGGTGTGCACTTTATTACAAATGGGAGTTCCCCAAAAAATGTTTTTGATATTTGAGATAATTACTTTTATCATAGAATTTCCAGCATGTGGGTTGATAATCCGGATTGTCTTTTTAACAATGTTTTGTACATGTTATATGTTTTATGTTTTATAGTTTAAAGGTGTCTTATTTAGGAAGTCTGTCATTGATACAGATTTCAATGAATAAATTATTCAAATCAAACTGCTGGTATATGGTGCTTTTCTTTTTGATAGTGCGGCTTTACTATCTCAATTTATGATCTCTTGAAGAACACCCATGAGGAAAGAATTGAACTGAAACATGTCGGGTGACGGATCACATCTGATCGTGCACTTGTCACAGTGTTTTTTTTTCCATACAGATCTGTATACATTCCAATTAATGGAAGTGACCATGTTTTTAATGTAATGTTTTGTATTATAAATATTTTGTAACATTCAAATGCTTCTCAAAACTTTTTTTGTTTAGATGTCTTAAAAGTCCACTTAGGGGTACCCATTCTTTTGGTTTTCAGTTATGAGGAATGACTACAAATATTAAACTTATCATCCTTGGAGAAGAGACGCTTAAAGCGGGACTGCACTGTGGAAAAAAATATTAAAAGCCAGCAGCTACAAATACTGCAGCTGCTGACTTTTAATAAATGGACACTCACCTGTCCCGGGGTCCAGCGATGCCGAGGCCGATCGATCGCTCGGCTCTCTGCTGCTGCTGCCACCATTCTAGGTGAGGGAATCAGGAAGTGAAGCGAAGCGACTTCACTTCCCAGTTCCCTACTGCGCATGCGCGAGTCGCGCAGCGCAATAGGAATTGTCCGCGCTGTCTCTGGGACCCGTGTGTCTCCCCGCAGACAGTGCGCAGGGACAGGAAGAGGCATAGACTCCCGTGGGACTCTATGCCTGCAAGTGGGTGTAAATACCTGTCTTTGACAGGTATCTGCATCCCCTACCCCCTGAAAGGTGCCAATTGTGACACCGGAGGGGGGGAGGGTTCCGATCAGCGGAAGTTCCACTTTAGGGTGGAACCCCGCTTTAAGAGGAGATATGATCACAATATACAAATCTTTAAATGGTGCCTCTAGCATTGGGAGGGAACTATTTCATCTTGTGTATCTAAAGAAGACACGTGGCCACACAAAGTTGGACAAGAAGCGTTTCAACCTTAAACTGCATAAGGGGTTCTTTACTGTTGAAGCAATAAGGATGTGGATCTCCTTTCCACAGTTGATGTTAGTGGAGAGTATAGACAAATTAAAAAACTTCTAGATCGGTTTCTTAGCGAACACAATATAATGAAATCTAATCTAAATAATACAATACTTACATTTTTTACAAGTCTCATACTACACTGGACTTTTTGGGAAACATATCTTACAGGGATTCTTCCACATCAACCGTGCTCAGAGGGCAGTTCAACTGGTTTACCAATTGACATCTCCACCTGGTCCAAGCTGGGGTCAAATGCAGGTGGAAACAGGAGCAGTCAAGCAAGCCAGGTGGTAACAGGAAGCAGGTAAACAGGAGCAGGAGACACAGGAAGCTGACAATAATCCAGCAACCAGCGTATACCAGCAACTTAAATGGACCAGGGGGTGCCAATGATTACCGCAATGCACCTGTCCCGTGCGCCTACGTGCGCACATGCGCACAGGGATACTCCTGGTGCAACCATGAAGGGTACTGCCAGAATTCCCTGTCCTACAGCCATTACCCTGAGTGTTTGTTACCTCATACATACTGTAAATGGTAACCTTATCCAACAAAAGATTGGCTAGAGTAGATGGAAATTTGCTACATGCAATTTTTCTTTACTGCTTGTAATACACACGTGTGACATCATGGTACTGATTTAACCACTTAAGCTCCAGAAGGTTTTACCCCCTTCATGTCCAGAGCATTTTTTTTCTATTTGGGACTGCACTAATTTAACTGCCAATTGTGCCGTCATGCAACACTGTACCCAGATAAAATGTACATTTTTTTTCACACAAATAGAGCTTTCTTTTGGTGTTTGATCATCACTGGGTTTTTTTTTATTTTTTAATATATGTATAAACAAAGAATTTTGGAAGAAAATAAATATTTTTTACTTTCTGCTATAAAACCTATACGATAAAAAAAAATCGAATTTCTTCATAAATTTAGACCAAAATGAATTCTGTTCCATGTCTTTGGAAAAAAAAATCCCAATAAGTGTATATTGATTTTCTATTGATCTACAAACTATGGTATATACACTGGCTCTGCCCACACAGCTGCATCATTCATTCGCAGTGTTCTGTGAATGAATGAACTACAAGGCCTATTTTCCACTGCAGTAGATGAGTTGTAGTTCTCAGTGAACTAAGAGGGTGCTGGTGAGCACTCTTATAGTTCATTTATTCTTTCTGAACTTCCGTAACTATCTGCCTGTATGAGAGGTATGGACAGACAGCTGTACTGAGCGTCTGCAGGAGCCTCTCATTGCACCTGCTGATGAGTGGGGCAATGAGCTGCAATGATAATTTGCAGTGTTGCAGTCCTGCTAAAAATCACTGATCGCCACCATTACTAATAAAAAAAATTAAAAGTCCGTAAATCTATCCATAGTTTTCCTCTGAAAACGACCAATGGGCAGGATGAAACTGGTCAGGTAACCACAGGCGGTGCCGTCATTTCTGGCAGTTGAGACACAGGCCATTGTTTCATTGTTTTAAGGTTTTAATGTGAGTGGAATACCTGGAAATTTTGATTTTATACAATAAAAACACTTTTTAGAATTACGCTAAATAGCTTATTTTGCCATTTCTAATCATCCTTGGATGTTCGTTGAGGACAACACCTTTTTGTAGCTGGAGATATAGCCTGTGGGACCACAGAGCTCAGCAGTCCTCATAATGTTTGCACACTTCACAAAGGGATTCTGGGATTTCTGATGGCTCAGTGAGGACAACAAAAGCCGCAGTGACACAGCCTGTGGGACTACTAAGTCCAGCCACCCTCTCTAAGCATATCTCACTTCTGTTATGGGAGTCCTGGATCTCTGGTGAGTGAGAGGGCACACAGAGGGGAGCATGGATTTTGTACTGATGTTTGTTTTTGCTACTTGGCACTTTATACTGCCAAGTGCTAAGTAAAGTTGAAGGTGCACTGGAAAAACTTCCTTGGATTCACATGAACTTTATACATTTAATTTATTTGTTCACTGGAATGTATGGACTTTATATATTGCCATTTATATTTGATATGAGTTTTTTATGATTTATTTGGTGATGTATTCGTATATCTTGTTCACATTTTTAAAGGCATATGCACTTTTGAGAGCAGCAACCCTGAATGTTAGTAATCATGTATTTTTCATCATCAATTATTCCTTTATAATTACTTGTTTAGAGCAGGAATTCACGCTGTTATACACTATTTACCTTCAATCAATATACGCTAATTGGAATTCTCTCTACCAAAAACATGTAGCAGGATACAAATGAACAAGAATTCCACGCTTAGGAGTAATAAGAACTGCTGCCTCCCTAAAACCAACTTCACAAAGTGAAATCTACAAAATTAAAATCAACAAGAGGGAAATGTGGCTGTTCTATGAAGCCAAACTGTCAGGCCGCGTACACACGGGCGGACTGTTCGCCCAACTTTGTCCGCTGAACAGTGTTTGGGCGGACAGTCCGCTCGTGTGTGGGCTTTCAGCGGACAGTTTCAGCGGACAGTTGGACGGACAAGGTTTTTCGGAATTTCCGAAAAACTGTCCGCTGAAACCTTGTTTGAGCGAACAGTCCGCCCGTGTGTAGGCTTGTTCGTCAAACAAAGTTGCGCGCATGCTCAGAAAGGATTTTCACGCCGAAAGCTATAATGCAGTGTATAGGACGTCGTATTTTTCGTCCCGTCGTACGTGCCGTTCACGTCATCGCGCACGGTTTCAGCAAACTGTTCGTCCGTCGTGTGTGGCCATGTCCGTCCATGCTAAGTTTGAGCGGACTGTTTGCCGAAACTGTTGGACGGACAAAGTTGGGCGAACAGTCCGCGCGTGTGTACGCGGCCTCATGATGCAAAACTCTCATGAGTGATGAATAGAGGGTGATAAAATTTAGAAAGGTGATACAAGGGAATGACTTCCCTTGTGAACAATTATTAATTGAATTAAATACATATATTGAAAAATATATGGTAATAAAAAAGAGAAAGAAATGTGTGAGTGCAAAACCCAATTAATGTGCAAAACGCGTATTTAAGATACAAAGGACATATTAATATAAATCAGCAATTCCAATAAATATGTAATAATGTTCATATATCAAAAATGAAAAATAAAAATAAAGAATAAATTCACAAAGTGACTGGAAAAAACTCAAAATAATATATAAAAAATATAGGTCACAATCTATTTTCAATTCCAGTGCCAGAAATATATAGGTGACTTTTCTGTGCTCCCCTCTCGTATTTGCACTCACCAGAGCGCCTTACCCCTGCAGAGGTGAAAGGCGTGTATTTGGGGTGCTTTGGCACACTTAAGCATGTTTTGGCACACACACACACACACACACACACACACACATATATATATATATATATATATATATATACATAAACATATATATATATATATATATATATATATATATAGAGATATTTTTCATTATTATTAACACATATTTATTATTATCATATAGTCATTTAATTTCATTTAAATGTTTAATCTTTATCACATTTTATTTTTATTTCATTTCATTTCATTTATTCACCAACTATTCAGGTGTTCACATATTTATTGCACATATTTACAGCTCACAGTTCATTGGAATCATTTATTTAGACACTTTATTTTAGTTGGTTTTAATTTAATTTAAAACATTATAAAAGCATTTGCGTCATCTTTACACTGAATTCACAAATTCATGTGTATTCCCCCAACTCACACACGTTGAACACGTTTGTTAATCAAGGGTTTCTTTCAATTAAAGATCTAATTGAGTGATTAACCACACATGGAGTCACATACTTGAAATATTTTAGTAAGTATATATATTGCACTGTTTGTGGTGGTAGGGTAGATATAACTAAGCACTGTTAAGTGTGAAACGCATCAGCTTGTTTGTGCCATTTTTTTGCTGTGGCTTGTATCTGTTGGACTTTTTACAAATAAAGGCTATATTCCGGAGTGCGGCTGTCCAGAAGTTCCTTTTTTGCCTCATGTTGCTATATGCTTAGCCAGCACCTGGTGTTCCAGTTCCGAGGATAGTTCTAGACCCACATTTCCACCTGGAGCGGTGATCTCCTTCCTATCCCCTATTTGGGATATACACCTATCCCTGGTAAACTGATCCCGGGGTGTATCCTCCTCCACTCGCTGATTCAAACGATCAAATCTCCACTTGGAATCTTAGTCCCTCCTGGGGTAAGTGATGTATCGTGGGGTAGGGACAGAGAAAAGTTCTCCTCTCTCCACTATGAGCTGGGAGTATTCGGGCATCCGTATGTAATTTTAGCAGAAAACAGAACAGACCCTCACAACGTACCACCATAAAAAATGCATTTATATTATAAAAATATAAAGGCAAAGTAGCCTAGTTAAAAAGTGGGGAGCTCCAATTGCTCCAAGTACCATACAAGGGATATGCAAGACACTCTCGGGGGCTGAACGGCGTGTGTACCACAGACCACGCCAAGAAAAACTGGAAGTGCCGGAAATGACGTAGTGTGTACCAAGTCCCAGCTTACGCATTTCGTCATAAGACGTCGTCTGATGCGCAGCCATCTTGGTACATCCTACATCTTATATAGCGCAGATGGACATGTAGATGGGGCCACCCACAAAGATAGCAAATTGCAGTCAGTTGGAAACATAAGCAAGACGCGGTAATCACCATGCATTCCCCAATTAGAGACTAATCACTAATCATAAGGAAAATTATACAATCGGGAGGTATAACCAAGTGGTTAATATTGGTACTGCGTGCAGCAACAAAACCTCCATCCCACAGTATACAAAGCAGATATTAAAAAGTAAACCTTAAAACATAGGTAAATAAAATTGGCAAATAGAGGCATATACAATAATAGAAGTTGATAGAGGTACATGCTAAATACATATTTACAACTCTATTCGTAAAAATAAGAAAAAAACAAGTAAAAAACATCAAAAACAGAAATAAATCTGTAGCAGAATACAAATTGGCTTAAATTGATGAAGAAATTAGATTTTTTCATATTTTTATTTGATGTGTTTTATAGCAGAAAGTTAAAAATATTATTTTTTTTGTTATTCTTTTAATTGTCTGTCTTTTTATGTTTGTAGCGCAAAAAAATTTAAACTGCAGAGGTGATCAAATACCACCAGAAGAAAACTCTATTCGTAGAAAAAAAAAAAGGATGACAATTTTGTTTGGGTACAACATCGAACGACCGCGCAATTGTCAGTTAAAATAACGCAGTGTCATATAGCAAAAAAATGGCCTGATGATTAAGGGGGTAAAACCTTCCGGGGCTGAAGTGGTTACGTTTGTCTACCAGGTTACAGGGTAGAAAGTGAAATATCAGATTAGATTGGGATTGGAAGGTCTGAATAACACATAAGTGCTAGTTTTTCTTGCCATCAGATCATTTGGATAGGTGGCTCAAAGTTCCCTTTAATTCCACAGGTTATTGGATTCTGTGTTGACATCAGCATTAAGCTTGGCAGAACTCTTGATCATTTGGGGGAAGGGAGGAAGGAGAATAAATAAAGGAAATAGGAAGCTTGATATCCTTTCACTGAGTGAAACGGAGCTCAGAGCATCTCTTCTACTTTGTAAATATAAATATTTGTAGTAAAACACCATGGAGGACTCATCAGACTCCACAGTAAGGAACAGGAATAGTGACCACACCAAGGACCAAACCTGCGCAGAACAAAATGGTAATTACTTCTCGTTTTTAGGTCTGTTTGATATATACACAATATGATTTAGGAATGCTATGCTGTCAACAGTGCTTTTTATACATATAATAATTTTCAAAATTACCTGCACATTCAGCTTGGTTCACACTAGTGCTGATGCATAATCATGTGTTTTTCAGTGTGTTTTTGTAGTGCATTTTCATGCTTCATTCGATGGAGACTAATAGTTAAACACAAAACCCTGCCAAAAATGCATGTAAATGCATTTTCATGTGGTCCAGTTAAAGTCTAAAGTGCAAAAAACACACTATGCTGTACCAAAAGAAGCACTTGCACCATTCCGAAAATTTCACTACACCGTTATTTTATTGATGTGAACAGGCACCATAGAAAATAATGCGATTTCCATTGTTCTGCATTGCAACACAACAGCAAATGCAGGAGAAATTGCATACTTGTATTTACAGTATAATGTGCTACAAAATAATACATGGTTTCCAACATGTCATAATATTCCCCAGGGACATAGCTCTCCGCTGTTGTACCTATGATAGTTACAAACATTTCTGTCTTGAAGGACTGAAGTGCATTCATATCATATAAATGCATGTTTTCTTTTGCTGGAAAATCTCTGCACTTCCTGCAAAATGATTCTTCTTTCAGTTAGAAAAAGGATGAAGCTATACCCCACAAGATAGAGATTTGCCCGCTGGGCTTGGTGAATGCTCTTGCCCCTTCGAGGGCAGTTCATACACTACTAGGATTGCTTCTCTTCAATGCCAGGAAACTCATCATACTCAAGAGGAGAGCTCCCATGTCTGCCATTACTCTGAATGCATGGAAATCATTAGTCAATCTTGCAGTACCCTTATATAAAGAAACGTACTCTAGTAGAGGATGTCCACTAAAGTTTAAAAAGGTCTGGAACATACGGCTAGAGTCTGAAATTACAACTGTAGAACAAGAAGACCCTGTAGGTATATCAGTCTGATCTGATTTACATATAAGATGATGGTTCCTCTGGTTGTCCCCCAGAGTGTGCATTCTGGCTAACCATGCACCTATAGCTGCCCACTTATTGGGAGACGCCTGTCGTATATCACATATATATGTTAATTGTTACACTTATCCTGTCATTTTTAGCAGCAAGCTAAAGGGTTGTTTCGTTGTTTAACTTGTTTAACTGGTTTAGGCCAGTAGTTAAAAGGGTTGTAAAGGTAAACATTTTTTCACCTTAATGCATTCTATTTTTTCACCTTAATGCATAAAATGCATTAAGGTGAAAAAACATCTGACAATGCCTGCCCACACAACCCCCCCGTTTTACTTACCTGACCCCTCAAAAAGTCCCATGCTCTCCTCCGACATCCTCTTCGCCACTCAGCCTTGTCATTGATTGGCTAGAGTGGATGGATTGAAAGCAGCGCAGCCATTGGCTCACGCCATTGTGTGCTCGCATGACGTGAGAAGTACTTGTGGGGGAAAGCCGAGACAGCCGACGAGGGACCCCAGAAGACCAGGTTCGGGGCCACTCTGTGCAAAACGAGCTGCACAGTGGAGGTAAGTATAACATGTTTGTTATTTTTAAAAAAAAATCCCTTTACAATCCCTTTTAATGTATGATATGCCTTGCCTAATGTTTTATGCACTTCAATTCGGGGAATGCCCAGAGGCTCTGTTATGTTACCTTTCTTTTTCTAAAATAAATAAAAAGTATAAAAAAAAAAAGGATGAAGGGTATTAACCATGCAGGAGCTGCTTCAGTCCACTGAGTGAGTCACACAATAAAAATAAAAAATAAAAAGCAATGGATGTGATGTCCACAGATGAGGAGCAGATAGTTTCTTGCCTATTCTTCTTCAGCTGACATTTGCTGGTATGTGGCCGACTACACAAATTTTTAAGCTGGATTCCCAACATTGCATTTTTGCTTAATGTGTTTTCCATTAAAATCAATGGAAATGCATCAAAACACATTTCAGTGCATGTGTTGATGCCCATGAAAACATCAGTATACATAAATGTATGTTCTAAAAGAAGTCTTGTGTAGAGCTGCACAATTCTGACAGTCCTGCACCTAATATGATTTAGAGCGGTGAATGTAGTGACTGCAACTGATGGCGATGAACAAAAGAAAAGCAGTGAAAAAATTCCCCAGCACACTATAAATGCATTTTCACAATGTGTTCAAACATGTATTGACACATAGGTCAAAGCAGCCAGTGTGTTAGGGCCTCACAGGGTCCCCTTCATTCTTCAGAGTGATTCACTTCAAGGCCCTGAAATGTTGGCTGGTTTGACCTAGGTGATGTCATGTGTGCGTGTTTGAAAATGTATTTCTGGAGGACTGGGAACTTTCTTCTCTGTGTTATCATGACGTGCGTTGACATTTAATGCAAAGAATTGCAATGCATGCTGAAAGTACACAACGGTGTATGTTAACATGTGTTTTCATGTTTTGATGAACTTACTTTACTTAAAGTGGAAAATGTATTGGAGAAAATGCATAAATGTGAATTAGTTGAGAAGCCCAAGTAATATTTAATGTACCACCTGAAAATTAGGGGGCACATTATGCAAAATGTTTGCATATGCAAGCATGCTCAACTAACCAAAGACTCCCTAGCACTGCTCTAATGATTAGATTCTTAAATATACTGCAGACAGGGTATTAGCAGAGAAGTCCTCATGCCAGTTTATTAGATCCTATACTTCACGAAGACCTCTTTCACACTGAGGCGGTTTTCAGACATTTTAGCGCTAGAAATAGCGCCAGGAAATCGACTGAAAACCGCCTCCCATTCATTTCAGTGTGATTTTTACTCTGGAGGTGGTGCGCTTGTGGGACGTTAGGAAAAGTCCTGCAAGCAGCATCTTTGGGGTGGTTTGGAAGCACTGTATTTATAACTTCCAAAATGCCCTGCTAATTGAAATGATTGAGCTTTAGAAGCGCCATGAGACTGGTGCTTTTAACCTCTTTTTTCGCATTAAAATCGCCCTGCTAGTGGCCGAAAAGCTCTGCTTAAACAGCACTAAGCACCGCTAAAACAAGCGGCGCTTTAGCACTAAAGCGGCTGTGGCCCCAGTGTGAAAGGGTTCTTAAGGAAGATGCTTCGCTGCTAACAGGCAGTCAGATGATGACTGTCTGTTTTCTGGTGTATATTAAAGTATAAAACTATTGGATTGCTTACTATGGGCAGGGCCGGACTGGGAAAAAAAACAGCCCTGGAAAAAATGTCATAGTGCTACAGGCAGCCACAGCTTTGCCCAGGACAGGCAGCCTACCCTGAAATGTCCCGGTATCCCGATAGGCCAGTCCGGCCCTGACTATGGGTAATACACACATTGGTTTTTTTTTCAGCGATTGTAGAATATGTATGATCTGCTTTTTCCATAATTTTTTTCCTTTTTTTATAAATTTACTAGCTATATTTTATTCTCACTCCATTCCCACATATAGTAGTGTGTTTGTGTGCGTGTGTGTGGGAGAGACTCACTTAAGGAAAAACACTACTTATGTTATACAAAATTATGGAGTACTGTACTGTGCAAAAGTTTTAGGCAGGTTTAAAGAAATGCTGTAAATTAAGGTTTAAAATATATATATATTTTAGGTGTTTATGTTCATCCATTTACAAAATGCAAAGTGAGTGAACAGAATAAAAATCTAAATCAAATCAATATTTGATGTGACTACTCTTTGGCTTCAAACCAGCATCAAAACTTAAGCATGCACAAAGTCAGGGATATTTTTAGGATTAGAATCAGCTGTATGATTAACCAATTATACCAAGCAGGTGAAAACGATCATCAATTTCATATGTGGGCTGAAACAGAGACGACTGTGTAGGCTTACAACTTGGTGAGGAACAGCTAAACGCTGCTACTAAGTTGAGGTTGTGAAGATCGTTTCATGTCACAAGTCATACACCATGGCAAGACTGAGCACAAACACAAGGTAGCTATACAGCATTAGCAAGGTCTCTCCCACGCAAAGATTTCAAAGCAAACTGGGGAGTTTTAAAGATATGCTGTTCAAGCTCTTTTAAAGAAGCAGAAAGAAACAGGCAATGCTGAGGATCATAGACGCAATGGTTGGTCAGGGAAACTTAACAGGGTTGTACTTGCTTTGTGCAAGGGTTTTGCACAGAGCAGCCTGGTCCTCCTCTTCTGGGGTCCGGCAATGGCACTCCTCCCCTTCATCGGGTGCCCTCATGGAAAGACGCTTTTCATAGGGGGACCCGCATGGGCTCGCTCCTGTGTCACTGGATTTGATTGATAGCAGCGGGAACCAATGGCTCCTGCTGCTATCAATCTGTCTATTGAGGACAGAGACAGCAGCTAGAGCCACTGGGCTTATGCACATTGCTGGATCAAATCGGGCTCAAGTAAGAAAAAGGGGGGGGGGGGGGTTTGGGGGCAGCTGCAGCAAAGAAGGTTTTTCACCTTATAGAATGCCGGTGAATTAACCACTTTCAGACCGGACCAATTTGCTGGTCAAAGACCAGACCACTTTTTGCGATTCGGCACTGCGTCGCTTTAACTGACAATTGCGCGGTTGTGCGACGTGGCTCCCAAACAAAATTGACGTCCTTTTTTTCCCACAAATAGAGCTTTCTTTTGGTGGTATTTGATCACCCCTGCGGTTTTTATTTTTTGCGCTATAAACAAAAATAGAGCGACAATTTTGAAAAAAACGCATTATTTTTTACTTTTTGTTATAAATAGCCCCCAAAAATATATAAAAAAACATTTTTTTCCCTCAATTTAGGCCGATACGTATTCTTCTACATATTTTTGGTAAAAAAAATCGCAATAAGCGATTATTGATTGGTTTGCGCAAAAGTTATAGCGTTTACAAAATAGGGATAGTTTTATAGCATTTTTATTAATAATTTTTTATTATTTATTTTTTTACTAGTAATGGCGGCGATCTGCGATTTTTATTGTGACTGCGACATTGTCGGGGACCCATCGGACATTTTTGACACATTTTTGGGACCATTGTCATTTATACAGTAATCACTGCTATATAAATGCAGTGATTCCTGTGTAAATGACACTGGCAGTGAAAGGGTTAACCTGTGGGTGGCAGTGTAGGGGTTAAGTGTTCCTAGGGGTGTGTTACTAACTGTGGGGGGGTTGGGCTCTTATTTAGTGTACACTGATCTCTGCTCCAATCACATGGAGCAGAGATCAGCGTCACTAGTTGCTAGGCAGAATGAGAAAATGTTGTTTATACAGCATTTCCTCCATTCCGCCGCTCCGTGAGACGATCGCGGGGATGCCCGCGGCGATCGAGTCCGCGGGTCCCGCGACCGGACTCACGGAGGTCCCGACCAGCGCGGGAGCGCGCCGCCGGCGGCGCGCTCCCGATGGCACGGCGGCAACGAATATTGGACGTACATGTACGCCAATATGCCTGCCCGTGCCATGCTGTCGACGTACATCGTCGTGCGCTGGTCGGGAAGTGGTTAAGGTGAAAAAAACTTGAGACTTTACAATCACTTCAATGCAGCAGATGAAAGACACATCATGCTTACTTCCCTTCAACATCAGAAGATGTCCAGCAGTGCCATTAGCACATAAATGGCAGAAACCAGTGGGACCCAGGTACACTCATCTACTGTTTGGAAAAGTCAGGCCATAAGTGGTCTTCATTGAAGAATTGTGGCCTAAAAGCCATGCCTCTGTTGGGGAAGCAAGGCTAAGTGACTCAACTATGAACAAAACCATAGGAACTAGGGTGCAGAAAAATGTCAGCAGGTGCTTCGGACCGATTAGTCAAAATTTTAAATATTTGGTTGTGGCAATTTGTTTGCCAAAGGGCAGGAGAATAGTACAATAATCAGTGTCTGTAGGCAACAGTAAAGCATGGAGGAGGTTCTTTGCAAGTTTGGGGCTTTTATTCTGCAAATGGAGGTGGAGATTTGGTCAGGATCAATGGAGTCCTCAATGCTGAAAAATACAGGCAGATACGTATTCATCATGCCATATCATTAGGGAGGCATGTGATTGGTCCAAATATTATTCTGCAGCAGCACAAAACCCCCAAACATACAGCCAATGTAATTAAGAACTATCCAGTGTAAAGAAGAACAAGGAGTCCTGGAAGTGATTGTTTGGCTCCCACAGATCCCAGATCTCATCTCCAGGATTACATGAAGAGATGGTAGATTTGAGGCAGCCTACATCCACAGAAGATCTGTGGTTAGTTCTCCAAGGAACAACCTACTTGCTGAGTTCCATCAAACATTGTGTGCTTGTGTACCTAGAAGAACTTTTGCTGTTTTGAACGTAGAATAAAGGGTGGTCACTTCAATTATTGCTTTGATTTAGTTTTCTCTTCTGTTCATTTACTTTCTATTGTGTTAATCAATTAAAATAAACTAACACTTCTATGTCTGAAAGCATTTTAAATTTTTAAACAGTAGTGAACATAATGTTTTTTTTTCTGTAAATACTTGATACCTGGCTGCTAATAAATCACTTTTGCAAAAGGAGCAATTAGTGGCCAGCCTGCCCATACACACAATATACCGTAACTGTGGTCAAAAATAGCCAAAACAAAACCTCAAAACAATATAATGATGATCTCAAATAGACTTGAGACCATAGAAAAGTGCTTTGAAAACGCATTGACACTGGAAACAAGTACTAGTAAAAAATAAAAATTTATTTTTCTCAAGTCATCTTCCAGGACGGCACACCTGAGAGATGAGAGGCTCCTCCCTACAGGAAACACAATCAATCGACAGCTGTTTTAAGTCCCCACCCTTCCCCTTGATCCTCAGTTTTTGATTGTGTTTCTCCCTACACAGCGAAACTGTTTGTTTTTTTCCAAATGACCCGAAGCCTGGGGCTGGTGGTCTCCCCCTGGGAGCCGGACCACAAGCCTGGGAAGCCTCTGGGTCTGGTAGGATATTCTTGTCCTTCCTGGGGGGTTCCCCTATCTTTTCCTCAGGGCGGGCAGCAGAAATTGGAAGAGCCCCCCTGAGAGCTGAAGGACCCTGGGTACAGTGGTGTACCCAGAACTTCAGGGGCCATTATCCTGTCTCCCCCCTCCTTACCTGTACAGGTGGCTGTTCAGACGGGGGTGCTGGCCATCGGTTCTTTCCAGGGGGCTTGTCCCCGACTCCTGGGTCCCCGGTAGCTCGCGTGGGCTGCCGGAGAGGGCGTGGCAACAAGCACCCGCGTCATTTTCAAACTTCGGGAAAATGGCAGCGGCGTTCTTACCCAGGAGGGAAGGCTGAGAGTCAGTAGGAGCAGGCGCCCACATCCTCCTTTCTCTAGAGCGAGGAGGCACCAGTTTACTACGGTGGATGTCTGCCTTAACCACCTCAGATATGAAGATGGGAATGAGGAATGGAAGGCATTGCCCCCCCCCCCCCCATGTATATAGACTGACTTCCCTATGGGGACAGCAGTTGGGGGGGGGGGAGCACTTTGGCGGCTATCCTCCTTGCGTGTGGACCATAAGGATGGAAAAGCAAGCCCGCTGGCTGTGGCAAAAAGAGGAAGACGACAACGGTGAGTACTTTACTTTCCTTTTGCCGTGGGAATTTAGCTGCAAAATCCCCAATTCCAGCCAGAGGGTTCCTGGGCATTTGAGATCTCACCTGGGGTCTGGATTCAAATAGCCCTTAAGCTTCTGCTAAAAACACCAGCCGCAGCTCCCTCTTACATCAGAGAAGCTGTATGGTGGACAGGTGGTGCAGAGGAACGAGTGTGCCTAAACCACTTCAGATGAGAAAGAGGTAGGTAGGCCATTGCTCCCCCTTCCCCGTGTATATACTGACTGGTGCAGTGCAGAACCTGGGGTCGGGATACAAATAGCGCAGACGCCACTGCTAAAACCACCAGCCACAGCTCCCTCTTACAGCAGAGACACTGTGGTTATCGCAGCAGTAGGTTGCCAGCCTCTCCCTACATGCCCAGTTGTGGTACATTTAGTAGGGATGAATATAGCGTACAGAGGGGACCTGGTAGATACAAAGTTACTTACAGGCCAGGTATACCACTGAACAGGTTATTAATTGGGCAGTGGTTGGTGGATTCAGAAGCTCCCCTGGTCAGCAGGTGCACTAGGTTACCGGCCCTATTAGCCCAGCTGCTAGGAATCTGAAGTTGCTTCACAATGTTTAAAAGCTGACCTAACATTCAAGGATGGGCAGAGACCAAGCTACTGTGTGGCACAGTAGGGGTTCCCTTGTCACAGATCCTCCTTTTGGGGGTTGCCTGCTATAGTTAACTTTCATAAGCTCCAACCTCCCACTCCACCTTTACACTGTGTTTATATTATAGTGTAGGAGGTAAGAAGAAACTTTTTTTTTTTTTTTTTTTTTTATTGGTTTGGGCTACAATCCACGCAGTGGCAGATCTAAAGGCGATTCACCATAGATCGCTCCCTACATCCTTTTAATTGAGGATTTTCTGTGCAAACCTATGCAAGAGCTACATAATTAATTGTTTGAAGCCTGCAAATAGCTATTTACCTCCCAGGCTAAACTGGTAACCACCTCTTCTAGAGAGGTCTTAAATTGGTCTCTAGGGCTGGGCTCATTGAGACTTTAGTTGCTAATCAGCACCACCTGGATATGTGCTGGCTAGCGTTTGCTCAGTCTATGGAGGTAAGGTAGGACAACAACTACTACTAATAGTAGGGTGTCCAACCATTTTAGGATCTGTTCCTTCTCTGGTGGTGAAGGTTTAGTATCTACAGCCCAGGCTATGCCTATGAAATAAATTGCCTGTTGGTTATTTCATAAAGGGATAGACCATGACTCCTCATTGGCTGCACACCAGTAGACCTCAGTAGTGAAGGTTTGTGCTTGCTGGGATGTTTCTGTGGCACAGCAGAAATACACATTGAGATTTGTGACATCTCTGCTTATAAGGGCTATATTGCTGTACATCAGAAATGCACTGCACTGAAGCTTGTTTGCTGTCCTTTATATACTAAAGGTACTGCTTTGTTTGGCTACAGATCAGAAGAATACAACAGTGAAGGTGGTCTGTACTTTCTGGTTTTGTGTTGCACAGCAGAAATGCACATCATTGTGTCTGGTGACATCTCTGCTCATAATGGTTATATTGCTGCACATCAGACATACACAAGATTGAGGTCTGTCTGTGGGGCTTTGTGTCCTGTTTTACTGCCTTGTTGGTTACTTATCAGAAAGGCAGCAGTGAAGTCTGATGGTCCTGATTTGCAGGGCGCTGTGCTGATTCAGACAGTGCTATTAACAGCAATGGCTGCCGAGTTTAAACATGCGATTTGACATGTTGAGTCGCATGACAAATCATTTCAATATGGATGTGCTATCTCTATTCATAGTGTTTTATTGTTGCACATCAGATTTGTACAGCATTAAGGTCTGTGAGGTTTTGTGTCCTGTATTACTGCCTTATCAGAAAGGCAGCAGTGAAAATTGATGGTTCGAATTTGTTGGGCTACTTAGTAGAAATACAAATTGAACCCCTGCCAGGTGTAGTACATATACTGCCTTTGGTAATCCATGTAGCACCACAAAGTGGTGTTGTGCTGATTTTAGCCATGCGATTTGACATGTTGAGTCGCAAGGCCAAATCGCTTCAATATGCATGTGCTATCTCTATTCAGAATTGTTATATTGTTGCACATCAGACATATACAAGATTGAAGGTTGTCTGTCCTTTTATGTCTTGCATATTCTGCCTTATTGGCTGCATATCAGGACACAGCAGTGAAGGTTGCTTGTCTTTTTCTGATTTTGTTTTTGCTGCTCAGCTGAGAGACACATTGAGGATGGTGGCCTCTCTGCTCAGTATTGGTATATTACTACACATCAGACATACACAAAGATTGAATGTTTGTGTCCTGTATGTCCTATATTTACTGCCTTATCGTTTGTATATCAGGCTAAGCAGTGTTTCTCATGGATCTACCTTTCTGCATCTTAGGGATACACAGCAGGGGTTTGTTGGCTGCAATCCTCCAGGGAGTCACAGCATTGGGGACCCCTTACTTGTTCGACCTGAAAATTGCTATTTGTTTTTTTTTTTTCCCTGCGACCTGTGTAATCTTGAGGTCTGTGGATCCAGGAATCAGGGACTGCTGGTGTCGCACAGACACAAATGGTACCCATTGGAAGCCATAGTATATGACTTCTCATGCGTCTTGCAGTCCCAAGTCGCAGGTTGGGTCGCACGGGTGTGGGAACCCTAAACTTATCTGTCCCTTCTGATTGAGGTTTTGCTACACAGCAGGAATACTCATCATGGCGTTATTGTTTTATTTTGCAGCAGACCAGAAAGATTGCAGCTGTAAAGGCTGTCTGTCTTTTTCCTCAGTGTCTGCTTTTATGTTGTTGCACAGCAGAAATACTCAAGATTGAAGCTGGCTGGTGCTTTCTGTTTCAGAAAAACACAATGCTGCAGGTTGCTCGTGTCCTTTCTCAGTGTTGGTTCTATCTGAACTACACTACAGAAGTGCATGACAGAAAGGATTGTCTTGTGTTCCATATTTTTCCCTGTGGCATAGCAGAAATGCACAACACGGGAGTTGGTGTTCATATTAATCTTATAACTGTGGTGGTTTGTCAGAAATACACAACATAGAAGTTTGGGTCTTTCTGTCTTTATAGCCTTGTTTTGCTGTACATAGGTAAAGCACAACAGTAAAGGGGGTTCCTGTCCTTTCCGTATTTATATATCAGTTATGACCTAGCTAGCTGCACTAAAGAAATACGCAGCATTTAGGGTTTGCTTGAGTCTTAATGTTTTTACGTCTTGGCAGCACATCAGAAAACCAGACTATGAGGACTGTTTGCCTACGTTGAGGTTCAGATTTGGGTCTCTTCCCATATTTGATATATTGGTTTAGCTAGTCACACTCAGGCACACAACATTGTTGTCTATGCTTGTGTCCTTTCTGTCTAAATCTATTGTGCCGTGCCCACAATCTATGATCATTTTATTTGTGATATTAATAATGCATGTATCACCTTTTTGTATTTCAGCCTTCTTTTCCATGGAGGGGCCAGGAGTTCGGGCTGCCGCTGCCACATGTCAGAAAACCTTGACCACTTGCATTCAGGGATGCCAGAACCATTTCCTAGGGTTGAAGCCCTGTAGGGTTATGGGACACTGGAGGAAGGGGATAATGAATCGCCCTGTTTAGTAAGAACTTGGAGAGTTCTGTTCAGAGGAGTATTAGGGCCTGAGGATGAAGTATAAAGATGTATACCCGATCGAATAGGTTTCGGCTTGGTGCATGGCCTTCATTTTGCCCTTTTAGCAAAACTAGACATAGCAATATGGGTAGTCTACTCCTGCTAGGGACTTTAATCTCCTGAAGAAGGCTCTCAGGCGTAAGTAAGGACATAGATTGGGCATGCCTTAAACCCAGGGTTCAAGCTTCTGTTAATCTATTTCCCTTAAGTAGGCTTCCCTTTAGTCTTTTGCTGACATAAAGATAAAAAGGAAGCAGTTTTATTTCCCTCAACAGGATAGTGTTAAGACAGGCCCTCTTATTGATTAATGTAGTGTCCTTGTCTTACACAGGTCTCTTATTTATCTTTTTAGTGGTTCTAAGTAGCACCTACAGGCATAATAGGCCATGGTTGTTAGATGTGTGAGATAGGTAACATTGCTAACCTACAAGTTTAACATGTTTTCTGATTCCATTTTTAAGAGCCCATTTCACCTAGATACTGCATCTGAAGCGGAAAAGGCAGGAACATCTGTGGAGCAGACCTGCAGATCAGCCGCATGATCCAGCTAACATGCCTTCATCAAGCATATGAGCGTATGGAGTGGAGGTAAAGCTCACTGCAGAGCCAAGGTTCGCCAAGAGGGTTTTGCAGTGGCCCCACCCTAAGGTAGGCCTGAGGTACTTGTTTATCCTCTCAGGTGTGCCGTCCTGGAAGATGACTTGAGAAAAGTACCAGTTACTTACCGGTAACTGTCTTTCTGGGAAATCTTCCAGGACGGCAGGCCTACTTCCCGCCCGTTGGAGGAGGGAAAATTCTAGAACACTAGAAGGTGAGTACCTATGAGGAATGATTTCCCTTGTGAACCTGGTTCAGGAGTTACTTCTCTACAAACTGAGGATCAAGGGGAAGGGTGGGGACTTAAAACAGCTGTCGATTGATTGTGTTTCCTGTAGGGAGGAGCCTCTCATCTCTCAGGTGTGCCGTCCTGGAAGATTTCCCAGAAAGACAGTTACCGGTAAGTAACTGGTACTTTTTCCTAAAGTTAAAAATATGCTATAAATATGGCTTCATTAACAAACCATAGAAGTAGTTAAAGATACCCACCACTATACATCCGCAGTAAAGAAAACATTGTCTAGGCCAGTGTTTCTCAACTTCAGTCCTCAAGGTCATGTTTTCAGGTTTTCCCTCAGATGAAACGGCTCTGGCAATTACTAAGGCATGAAACTGATCAAATCACCTGTGCAAAATAATTGAAATCCTGAAAACATGACCTGTTGGGGCGCCTTGAGGACTGGAGTTAAGAAACATTCGTCTAGGCAAGGATGGGTTTAAAAAACAACCAACATGGAACACATCCTAATTATAAATAAATGGTCAAGCATCCAGGTGGCTACTAAGATGCCCCTCAATTACATCCATCGGAAGATGATGTGATATGCATCAATAAACCAAATGTCATAGCTAAACATAATTCATGCAGTATAAATGTGTACATACACACTACAAATGTAGATGTAAAATGTATGAATGTAGCATGAAAAATTATGAAGATGCAATAATCTATGGGAGCCACAGTCCTTGAATTATCCTTTGTAATACACTTCACAGATATGTCATCCAATATGGATGTTGAAGGAGATTCATCTCTACAATTGTATTTGTATAACACTCTGTGGTTGCTTACTTAGTTGATAAGTAGAGCAGCAAGCGGTAAACATGCAGGAGGGAGATAAGCTGGACTATAGTACCATACACTCAGATTCATATGAGAGGAAATGGAAAAACTCTTGTATGGGGTATTGTCCAAGCTTCAGGCTAACCCAACACCCGTTATCCATACCCATCTGAAATAATACTACCAGACACCTTGTTTGGGATTTTAAATGGCCATAGCAGCCTTTTATTAACCAAAACATAACATCAAAAACATTTTAAATCATTAAACCTACTAATAGTCAGATAACATACACTGCCGAGGGTTTTTGAAGGCACCATAGACATTACTCCCTGTATCCGGCACCACCTTGCCACCTACCCGGCCCCTAGCCATGACTTACGCCAGCACAGGGACAATAATTGTGGCAAAATCAACCAGCCGGTACAGCCACCCCTTACTTCTGCCCTCCTTAGGGCAGGTCCACTTGCTTCAGTGATGGGCCCAGCCCATCTTTTCCAAATCCATTTTACCATCCCCCGCTTTCAAAAACCCTAAGGCCGCGTACACACGGGCGGACTGTTCGCCCAACCTTGTCCGCTGAACAGTGTTTGGGCGGACAGTCCGCTCGTGTGTGGGCTTTCAGCGGACAGTTTCAGCGGACAGTTGGACGGACAAAGTCTTTCGGAAATTCCGAAAAACTGTCCGCTGAAACTGTGTTTGAGCGAACAGTCCGCCCGTGTGGGCCTGTCCGCTGTACTTTCGAAATGAGCGGACTGTTCCCGCTCGGAAAGTCCGCCCATTTCGAGCGCGTGTACAGGTAGGCGGGGCCCGCGAAGGAGACGTCGCGGGCTCCGCCGCCTGGAATGGGCTTAAAGGGGAACCCCAACGCCGAAAAAAATCGGCGTGGGGGTTCCCCCAAAGTCCACACCAGACCCTTGTCCGAGCACGCTACCCGGCCGGCCAGGAAAGGGGGGCGAGCGAGCGCGCCCCCCCTCCTGAGCCGTACCAGGCCACGTGCCCTCAACATGGGGGGTGCCTTGGGGAAGGGGGGGCCGCGCGGCCCCCCCACCCCAAAGCACCTTGTCCCCATGTTGATGAGGACAAGGGCCTCTTCCCGACAACCCTGGCCGTTGGTTGTCGGGGTCTGCGGGCGGGGGGCTTATTGGAATCCGGGAGCCCCCTTTAAGAAGGGGGCCCCCGGATACCGGCCCCCCACCCTATGTGAATGAGTATGGGGTACAATGTACCCCTACCCATTCACCTGTGAAATAAAGTACAAAAAAAAACACAACACAGGGAAAAAATATTTTATTGCACAGCTCCGGGGGTCTTCCGTCTTCGGGGGTCTTCTCGCCGGACTCCTCCGCTATGTGTGTAGCTCTTTTACTAGCGAAGGAGTCCGGCTTTCTTCCTCCCCGCCGCCGGCCTCTTCTCCCGACTTCGGGGGTCTTGTCCCCCTCTTCGGTTCTTCTGCCGGGCCACCGCGCCTTCTTCTAGCTCTTTTACAGGCGGTGGCCCGGTCTTCTGTCGCCGCTGTCGTCGTCGCCGCCGCCGCCGCCGCCTTCCGTTCTTGTTCTTCTTCTTGTTCTTCTTCTTCTTCTCCTGGAGATGTTGACTCGACGAGCTCTCCGGCCAGAATGCCAGAGCCGCGCTGTGCGGTCACTTATATAGTGACAATGGGGCGGTGTCACATGGTATATGTCACATGGGTTGGTCACATGGTGACCCCGCCCCCTTACGATGTCATAGTCCCCATGTGACATCAACCCATGTGACCAACCCATGTGACATATACCATGTGACACCGCCCCATTGTCACTATATAAGTGACCGCACAGCGCGGCTCTGGCATTCCGGCCGGAGAGCTCGTCGAGTCAACATCTCCAGGAGAAGAAGAAGAACAACAATAAGAAGAACAAGAACGGAAGGCGGCGGCGGCGGCGGCGACGACAGCGGCGACAGAAGACCGGGCCACCGCCTGTAAAAGAGCTACAAGAAGGCGCGGTGGCCCGGCAGAAGAACCGAAGAGGGGGACAAGACCCCCGAAGTCGGGAGAAGAGGCCGGCGGCGGGGAGGAAGAAAGCCGGACTCCTCCGCTAGTAAAAGAGCTACACACAGATAGCGGAGGAGTCCGGCGAGAAGACCCCCGAAGACGGAAGACCCCCGGAGCTGTGCAATAAAATATTTTTTCCCTGTGTTGTGTTTTTTTTTGTACTTTATTTCACAGGTGAATGGGTAGGGGTACATTGTACCCCATACTCATTCACATAGGGTGGGGGGCCGGTATCCGGGGGCCCCCTTCTTAAAGGGGGCTCCCGGATTCCGATAAGCCCCCCGCCCGCAGACCCCGACAACCAACGGCCAGGGTTGTCGGGAAGAGGCCCTTGTCCTCATCAACATGGGGACAAGGTGCTTTGGGGTGGGGGGGCCGCGCGGCCCCCCCTTCCCCAAGGCACCCCCCATGTTGAGGGCACGCGGCCTGGTACGGCTCAGGAGGGGGGGCGCGCTCGCTCGCCCCCCTTTCCTGGCCGGCCGGGTAGCGTGCTCGGACAAGGGTCTGGTGTGGACTTTGGGGGAACCCCCACGCCGATTTTTTTCGGCGTTGGGGTTCCCCTTTAAGCCCATTCCAGGCGGCGGAGCCCGCGACGTCTCCTTCGCGGGCCCCGCCTACCTGTACACGCGCTCGAAATGGGCGGATTTGCCTCCTCCTTACGTGGGCGAGTCCGTTCATTTCAAAAGTTGAGCCAACTGTTTGGCAAACAGTTCGCTGAAACAGTCCGCTCGTGTGTGGGCAAGTCCGCTCATGCAAATTTTGAGCGGACTGTTTGCCGAAACTGTTTGACGAACAAGGTTGGGCAAACAGTCCGCGCGTGTGTACGCGGCCTAAGACCACCGCCAGCTGCTATGACATCAGAAACATCACAAACCAACTCCACCCTTCGACTCCCTTCAAAACGCACCCAGTACAGGGCGGGCGGGAGAACGTCACTGGATTGCTGCCTAGCTGAACTGATCCAGGGTCCCCAACACCCCACCTAGCAACCCACTAAGGACCACCCTGCCCACCCTACCACACCCTATCCTCCACCAATGACCTTCTTCTTCAAATACTCCACCTTCCTGACTACACCCTACTCTTACTGACATTTTAACCCCTTATTTCTCAGCCTTCCTGTCCAAACCCCATCATGTAGGCCCTCTACCTATGCTGCACTACGTCTCCTGGCCTATACTTGTATGGGGTATTGTCCAAGCTTCAGGCTAACCCAACACCCGTTATCCATACCCATCTGAAATAATACTACCAGACACCTTGTTTGGGATTTGAAATGGCCATAGCAGCCTTTTATTAACCAAAACATAACATCAAAAACATTTTAAATCATTAAACCTACTAATAGTCAGATAACATAAGGTTTTTGAAGGCACCATAGACATTACTCTCTGTATCCGGCACCACCTTGCCACCTACCCAGCCCCTAGCCGTGACTTACGCCAGCACAGGGACAATAATTGTGGCAAAATCAACCAGCCAGTACAGCCACCTCTTACTTCTGCCCTCCTTAGGGCAGGTCCACTTGCTTCAGTGATGGGCCCAGCCCATCTTTTCCAAATCCATTTTTACCATCCCCCGTCTTCAAAAACCCTACGACCACTGCCAAAGCCGGCTGGCGTGACACCTTACGCCTGGCCGTCCCGCCACACTGCTATGGCCCTCTGAATCCCCTCCTACAACCCCATGTCGACACCAATCGCATTCAGGTGTACCACAGCTCCTCTCAAAAAACAACCAAGGCTCCCTCTCCAGCTCCCAGTGCCTAACTGCCAGACCTCCGTTGCGAACAAAGAATTTCATCACCGCTTTGTTCATCTTTATGCGGGCCCTGTTCACCCGGTCTACCGACACTGCTAGCCTCCAGGTTGCCTTGGCCACCCTATCAGACCACACCATGACCTTATCGGGGAACATGGTCCGCAAGCGTAGCAAATCAAATTTTATGTCCCTGCATAACTCCCTTGATGCTCGCAACCCAAGGTCATTACCCCCCACATGCAGCACCAGGACATCGGGGGGGCCTATCCAACCTGGCATAACGATGAACTTCAGAGAGCACCCGTGACCACAGCATCCCAGGAACCCCGATCCAGCAAACCTTCCCCTGGTCCCTCCGGAAACCCAACTGGCGCCCGTCCGTCCTAACTTCTGCCCTCTTTGCTCCCCAGAACACGTAAGCGTGGCCCAGGATCCCCACCAAACATTCAGCACCTGCAAAAGAAAATGACAGTCCAGAACCCAGAAAGGCCCTGACATGCACAAACCAACAAAACACCAACATGAAAACGAAAAACAAACAACATGAACCAACCAACTGAACACCCCAGGGTCTCCAGACTCAAACCCAGAACCACCCACCTTACAACAATTGAGGCCGTACATAGGACCTAAAATGATGTGACTCCCATCGCCCTATGCACTTTACCAGCTCCTCCTCTACACCCCAGCGAACCGCCTCTGTGGCCGCACCAATCCGAAAAGAATGGGACGAGTAGTCCCTCGCCTCCACACCAGAAGCACGCAAGCACTTATGAAATACGGCCCCAAACTGGAATCGAGACAACGCCGACCCATCCGGATGAACCAACAGCGGCCCCGGCCCCGGCCCCCTAACACCAAACCAATGGCGCACCACCTGAACCGGACACAACAGCGAGCCCGGGACTGCAGCCAACACCACCCACTTACCTTTTCCGGTCTGATCCGTCTGGGAACGCCCAATGCGCATGGAGAGGACATCTCCCCTAAGATGCACATCTATCTCCATGCCGCCCCCCCCCCCACGTTTTGACGCACACACCAGCTAAGACAATCGGGAACAATTCCAAAAGTACCAGATTACCTGCAACTCCGCCTCCTTCCAAGACTCAGGCCAACTCCCAGCACTCCATCGTCGACCCAGAATGGCCCCGCAGTCCACCGACCCTGCGGCGTCTGTGAAAAGCTCTAAATCCCAAGCCAAGACCATTCTTTTGCTCTTTTGCTAGCGGATGAGTCCGGCTTTCTTCCTCGCCGCCGGCCTCTTCTCCCGACTTCGGGGGTCTTGTCCCCCTCTTCGGTTCTTCTGCCGGGCCACCGCGCCTTCTTCTAGCTCTTTTACAGGCGGTGGCCCGGTCTTCTGTCGCCGCCGCCGCCACCGCCGCCGCCGCCGCCTTCCGTTCTTCTTCTTCTCCTTCTTCTCCAGGAGATGTTGACTCGACGGTCTCTCCGGCCACAATGCCAGGGCCGTGCTGCGCGGCCACTTATATAGGGACAAGGGGCGGTGTCACATGGCTTTATGTCACATGGGTTGGTCACATGGGTTGATGTCACATGGGGACTATGACATCGTAAGGGGCGGGGTCACCATGTGACACCAACCCATGTGACCAACCCATGTGACATAAAGCCATGTGACACCGCCCCTTGTCCCTATATAAGTGGCCGTGCAGCACGGCCCTGGCATTGTGGCCGGAGAGAGCGTCGAGTCAACATCTCCTGGAGAAGAAGGAGAAGAAGAAGAAGAAGAACGGAAGGTGGCAGCGGCGACAGAAGACCGGGCCACCGCCTGTAAAAGAGCTATAAGAAGCGCGGTGGCCCGGCAGAAGAACTGAAGAGGGGGACAACACCCCCGAAGTCGGGAGAAGAGGCCGGCGGCGAGGAAGAAAGCCGGACTCCTCCGCTAGCAAAAGAGCTACAAGAAGATAGCGGAGGAGTCCGGCGAGAAGACCCCCAAAGACGGAAGACCCCCGGAGCTGTGCAATAAAGTATTTTATCTCGTGTGTTGTGGTTTTTTTTGTACTTTTATTTTACAGGTGAATGGGTAGGGGTACATTGTACCCCATACTCATTCACATAGGGTGGGGGACCGATATCCGGGGGCCCCCTTATTAAAGGGGGCTCCCGGATTCCGATAAGCCCCCCGCCCGCAGACCCCGACAACCAACGGGAAGAGGCCCTTGTCCTCATCAACATGGGGACAAGGTGCTTTGGGGTGGGGGTGCCGCGCGGCCCCCCTTCCCCAAGGCACCCCCCATGTTGAGGGCACGCGGCCTGGTACGGCTCAAGAGGGGGGGGGGGCGCTCGCTCGCCCCCCTTTCCTGGCCGGCCGGGTAGCGTGCTCGGACAAGGGTCTGTTGTGGACTTGGGGGGACCCCCACGCCGATTTTTTTCGGCGTTGGGGTTCCCCTTTAAGTCCATACCAGGCGGCGGGGCAAGCGACGTCTCCTTCGCGGGCCCCGCCTACCTGGAGACGCGCTCGAAATGAGCGGACTTTCCTCCGCGTGTGTGGGCGAGTCCGTTCATTTCAAAAGTAGGGCGGATAGTACGGCGGACTTAGTACGCCGTATTAGTCCGCTCAAAAAGTGCCGTGTGTGGGCAAGTAGCCCGTTCGGAAAGTCCGACGGACAGTCTAGCAGAAAGTACGCCAGACTAAGTACGTCATACAGTCTGCTCGTGTGTACGCGGCATAAGAAATTCCTCCTCACCCTCTTGCCCAGTTCTGTTTGTATGGATGTCCGAACCTCTTGGAGCTCTTGAAGGGTTTGAGAAGCTAAAGTCTGTTTGTGAGCGGTTTCTAGACCCTTGAGTTTGCGAAAAAGATTTGTGAGGTGTGATTTTTTGTCCTTCGAGATTTTGGCCGCTATTGAAATCAGCTTTCCCCTCACAACACAATTATGGGCTGCCCATTGGGTCATGTATGATGTGTATATGGTATCGTTGTCGGTAAAGTAGTCAGTCAGGCATTAGCGATGGACGAACTTCCGACTGGACGTTTCGCGAATGCGGACTGCGAACGCGGCCGATAGTTCGCAAACCGGAAAGTTTGCGGCGGGCCCCATTGACTTTAATGGGAGGCGAACTTCGCAAACCTACAGGTCAAATTTTCAGCCACAAAATAATTAATAGCTGTGCAAACATAGTCCCACCACATAGCCAACACATGTATGCGGTGAATCTGGGATCGACAACTACAAGCATTTTTTTTTTTATGGGAAATTGTTGTGACAGTTCAGGACTGTAGAGCGCATGAAGGCAATGGAGGAGAGGGGAGGTCAGGGTAGGCAAAAAAGAGGGTGCAGAAGATGATCACCAGCAGCGTGACATACATCAATGACACCTGCACTGTGATAGAGTCATCTGACACCAGCACCATGATAGAGAGCACTGACATCAGCAGCGTGGCATAAAGCACTAACACCAGCACCGTGACATACAGCACTGACAGCAGCACCGTGATAGAGAGCACTGACATCAGCAGCGTGACATAAAGCACTCACAGCAGCACCGTGATATACAGCATTGACAGCAGCACCATGATAGAGAGCACTGACATCAGCAGCGTGACATACAGCAATGACACCTGCACCGTGATAGAGTCATCTGACAACAGTACCATGATAGAGAGCACTGACATCAGCAGCGTGACATAAAGCACTAACACCAGCACCGTGATATACAGCACTGACAGCAGCACCGTGATAGAGAGCACTGACATCAGCAGCGTGACATACAGCAATGATACCTGCACCGTGATAGAGTCATCTGACAACAGCACCATGATAGAGAGCACTGACATCAGCAGCGTGACATAAAGCACTAACACCAGCACCGTGATATACAGCACTGACAGCAGCACCGTGATAGAGAGTACTGACATCAGCACCGTGACATACAGCACTGACACCTGCACCGTAAGCAGCCCCAGGAGGAAGTCAGCACAGCACAGGGATGGTGGGAGCCCCTCATAATAAGCATAGCACAGGGATGGTGGAAGCCCCTCATAATAAGCAGCCCCAGGAGGAAGTCAGCACAGCACAGGGATGGTGGGAGCTCCTCATAATGAGCATAGCACAAGGATGGTGGGAGCCCCTCATAATGAGCATAGCACAGGGATGGTGGGAGCCCCTCATAATGAGCATAGCACAGGGATGGTGGGAGCCCCTCATAATGAGCATAGCACAGGGATAGTGGGAGCTCCTCATAATAAGCAGCCCCAGGAGGATGTCAGCATAGCACAGGGATGGTGGGAGCCCCTCATAATAAGCAGCCCCAGGAGGACGTCAGCACAGCACAGGGATGGTGTGATTCCTGTGACTCAAGTGGAAGGTATGTGGTGGTGGTGGTGGTGGTGTTGTTGGTGGTAGTGTCTTTGGGGGTGCACATAGCAGAGAGAGAAGAAGAGGGTGCAGATCGAGAGGATGAGGAGGGTGCAGAAGAGTAAGGCTGAGCGAGCCACTCAACCAAGTCTGGTGCGTCCTTTAAAGTAATTGAACGCACCTTCTGCAACTTCCCACTTTGGCTCAAGCCTGTTGCTCCTGCCCTATACCAGTCCTGAAAAGAACCTTTGTGGAACTAATTGTAACAGCTACTGATTAAACTGACCCTCACTGCCTCACACACTGCTTCCTGCCTGTCCCTATATAAACTGACAAAACAGAGGCTACTGGAACAATAACTGGAATAGCACTTTTGTGTACCTGATAGTAACAGCTAATGACTAAACTGACTGTCCCTGCAGCACACACCGTCCTGTCCCTTTCTCTAAACTGACAAAAGACACTCAGGCTGCTGCAACAATCACTAGCACAGCACTGCCTATCCTGAACTACACCTAACACCTATACCAGTCCTGAAAAGAACTTTTGTGTACCAAATAGCTAGCGATATGGGTCACTGCAATCTCTCCCTGCTCCACACAGCAACCTCTCCCTATAGTGACAGAAGAAAGAATGTAAAATGGCCGCCGGATCGGGTCTATTTATAAGTTAGGGGGAATGTCCAAGTGTCCATGTGCTGTAATGTCTCAATTGGCTGTCCTGTACCCCATGATGGATGTGTCATCATAGGTCAAAGTTCTTTTACACAGTAAACACGGAAGTCCGCCGGGCGAACGGCGCCAATAGTCCGCCGAACAGGCGGACCGCGAACAGCCGAAACTTGCAGCGAAACGACCGTCGGGCGAACCGACCGCCGGGCGAACCGTTCGGCCATCACTATCAGGCATTTTCTTATGTCAGTGGTATGCATTAAGTCGGTCAGAATATGTGGGTTCATTCTCCAGATTTTTGTGTAATCCTGTGTTTCAGGGAATGTCAGCGTCATCGATACTGGGTGATGATCTGATATAGTCATTGTGACATTGGGGTCACTTTGGACACAGGGTGAATAAAAGAAACCCCCAATATGGTCTGTGATAGCCATATTCAAGGCTGTATATACATTGTATATAGATTGGATGTATACTGTATATGGGGGTTAAGTGTCATTGCTGTGAGGAATTAAGTTGTTTTGCATTTCTATTGTTCATTTAAGTCTGTCCTTGTGTGTATTGTAAAGTGCCAGACAGACTGGCTGCTAACCCTTTGTGAAAAGATGTGTATTGGGTGGGATTGTTTGAAGCCTAGCAGACGTCAGGGTGAGGTGTTGATTCTTGGGATGTGTGGGTGGAGCTGGGCTCTTGTTCATGTTAAAGCATGTGCCTTGAATTGTGTATAAAGTTACAATGTTTCTCATTAATAAAGTCATTCCTACTACAGAAGAGACAGAGTGCGTCTCGTCTTTTTGCCAGAGGGGTCGGCTCCTATAGGAAAGGGTCGTTTAGCTGTGGATATTGGTAGCGAGTGGATGTGTGCCTAGGAGAGGGAACATCGTAAGTCATTGACTCTATATCCGCTGCGGTGAGGTGGGGAGGTCTGTCTGGGTGATGAATATATAGTCGAGCCTGGAGTATCTATTGTGGGGGGCGGAAAAAAAGGTAAAATCCTTATCCTTGGGATGTAGGGTGCGCCAGGTGTCATGTAGCAGGAGTTTTTGTAGGGACAATTTTATTTGGCGGAGGGCTCTGTATGGTAAGTGAGAAGTACCCGCTGAGGTATCAACAATGTGCTCTAGTGGCGCATTGAAATCACCTCCTAAAAGCAACATTCCAGACTGGAAAGCTGTGATTTGAGCAGTCACTTCGCGGAAGAATGGGACTTAGTGCTGAATTTGGGCTATATATGTTGGCTAATGTTAGGGGTCGATCACGCCATGTTCCTTTCAGGAAGACATATCTGCCTTGGGTATCTATCAATGTGTTTGGGATCTGTATGGGTACGTGTTTGGATAATAGGATGGATATCCCTTTCGTTTTGGAGTTTGGCGTTGTCTCATGGAAGCTATGAAGGTAGTATCCATTGGAGAGTTTCGGTGTTGTTGAGAGCTGAAGTGGGTCTCCTGCAAGAAAACCACATCAGCTCTCAGACTTTTCAGGCTGGTCAGTAAGTGTGACCGTTTCTCGGGGAGGTTTAATCCCTTCGCATTCAAGGAGATTAGTTTCAGGTTGCAGGGCGAAGCCTTGGATTTCGAGGAGGTCATGTTGGACAGTTATCTCGTTTGATAGGTGGGCAGAGAATCCCAGGCGGGTATCCGCTGGGGATATCTGTAGTGGTTGGAGGGGATGGGGAGTGTGCAAGGGAAGGGAAAAGAGAAGAAGGTGAAGGATGGTTCCGAGAGTAGAGAGTAGGGGAGGGAAAGTATGGGTGGTAGACGACCACCAAATTAATAGCTCGTCGGGGAGTTAGAAAATATGCAAGGGGGAGGATATGTGGTCTACTAGGGTCGGTTTGTGAGACCAGTCTCGTCCGACGACTCGGTCCAGTGGGGATCAGGTAGATCTCCTTTGGATCCCCTGTGTGTGGGGGTGATTGGCGTCTGAGCAAAGATGGAGGTGACCCTATAGTCCTATGAGGTCTTTAGGACATAAGGTCAGGACGGTCCTTTAGTAGGTGTTATGTAAATGGAGGGGAGAAAACTAGCTGGGGTTTATCACACTACAGGTCTGTTGGGAGCGTTGTGATTCTCCGATGAGGAGGAGGAGGAAGAGTTTCGGATTTGTCCAGCTTGGGAACACTTGGCCAAGCGTTTAGCTATATGGTAATAATGTATACCGAGCTACAATCTGATGTCAGTGACAATATTGTGTAACTGACGGCGGTAAAGTGTGGGCAGGGACGGTTCCCTTGTGATGTACACGGTCTGCAGAACTTCCTTTATGACTGACGAAGTAACGACTTAAAGTACAGTAAAACCTTTTAACAACAGTAAAACGGAAACTTGGTATAAACTTATAACTAGAGCATATCAAAATATCACTCATCTCTCCCATTGTTTCATATGTTAGTGAAATACACAACAAATACATTTCACCTTGCTATTCTTATTCTGCCGAATGGTGATCGACCACTCATGCCCGGCTGCAGGGTTTGAGTACTTTTTCTATTATGCAGTAAGGTTCAATTTGCATGGAAATATGTTTGTGTGACTGATGATACAACAGTCTATTAGGGGGGCATAGCCCTAGAAGGTATATGTGACTTGTGGTGCGTGAGGGAATCATGTCGCCGGGCATTTCATAGTCCACCACCCCTAGGCATTATCCTCAACCCATAGGCTGATGTTTGGTGGGGACCAGGTATGAGCAAATGTAAAGGTCGGAGTGAACGGAACCTGAGTCAGTTCCATGTCTGAACATATTAGAGTATAACAACAGTTGGTCACAGATAATTGTGGGGGAGAATATCAAACTTCCAGTTCGTCGGTTCACAAGCATACAGTCTTTATACTCACGCATCCCTCAGATAGGGCAGGTGCAGTGAGTTCCGCTACTAGGATCGTTTGACGAGAACCGTGTCGTCCTATCTCAGGTACAAGTCTGTTATTTATCACTAGAATGTAGGACAAAATAGCTATGTCTATATAGGGACGGAGACCCCACTACTTAGTCTGAGTTGGTTTGGTGTCTGCCTTGTCTTGTGAAACTCATGCAGTAAATCGTCTATGCATGTCCAAGCATATCCAACCCGGAGGCAAGCAGATAACGGGTTGGTGTGCGCGTCAGTTCCGTGCCTTGGATAGGGATGTCAATTGCCCAAATCGGGTAATTAATATAGTCTAGGTGAGCATCTCTGGGCCCTGGGGTGTCTTACCTTAAGTCAGTGGCTGAGGAGAGGGGGTCTATTAATTGGTCTAAGTCGGTCTCTGTATGGTGGCGAAGTGAAAGTCACAGTTTGTAGGGTGTCACTTAGCTGTTCCGGAGGTCAAGCAGGTAATCGATGTGCATTGCACTACACCCTCCTCTGTTGTCTGTGATCTGGAGAGGCAGTTGGGCTCGTTTTCCTCAGGGCTCCCGCCGACCGTGGAGGAGAAGTTGGATGTTGTTGTCTGCAACGGCGGCTCAGGCTGAAGTTTCCCGCTTCAGCGATGCCGTCCATGGATTCCGCCCTGCGCATCGGGGGGAGGCGGAAATAGCTGTACGAATCTGGGACATCTATCAATGGGATGTGGAGGGTATTGCAGAAATGTTCCAAATCTTCCGGAACCTTAAGATTGAAAGTTTGATTATTGGCAGTAGCTGACAAGCAAAAAGGAAACTTCCACCGGTATTGGATTGCTCTAGCTCTCAGAACATCCAATAGAGGCTTGAGCTCTCTCCTCCTCTGCAAAGTAATAGTAGACAGGTCTTGAAATATCTTGATCTCTGTGCCATGGTGTAACAGTCTCCCTTTGCTCCTGGCTTTTCACATAATTTCTTCCTTGACTATGAAATCAGTGAGGCAGCAAATCACGTCCCTTGGTGGTTCTGGCTCCCTCCCTCTGGGGCGCAGGGCTCTGTGAATGCACTCCATTGTGATTGGGGTGTCAGGGGGTCTCTCAAGCAGCCCATTAAAAATTTCTTACCCGTAAGTTGCGCCGCCTGCCGTGGTTATCGAGGTCCTCCATGTGCCGATTAATGTCCCTCAGATGTATGTCGTGGGACTCTGAGATTTGCTGGACCTGGCATAAGGCTGCATCATGGCGGGCCTGTGTCTCCTCCACCTCCTCTACTCGCAAGGCCATGCTGTGGAAGTCCGCTCTGAGCTCTGAGATGGCCGCTGATAATGTGGACTTTATGTCTGCTGCCACTGCACGGAGGTCGGCCAAACTCAGGGCTTGATGCATATCAGAGGCTGAAGCAGGGGCTTGCGGGCTGCGGCTTCTAGATCTCTGTGTAGATCTGGTCTGGGAGGGCGTCTCGTGAGCTGCGGCCTGTGTGTCCTGGGACACGCCTCTGGATCTCGCCCGGAATATGTCCGGGATGTGCTGGCTGAGAGTGGGATCCGAGCCCCGCGGTGATCTGGGGCGGGTCGCAGATGTGTTCGGCGGCATGCTCCCCATCATTGCCGGCTGTGTGGACGTCATTCGGCAGATAGCTAGACCTTGCAGATCAGGAGATCTGAATCATGCTTCCATCTTCTCTCGGGTGCCAAGCCACGCCCCCCCTTTTCTTTAAGAAAAATATTTTTACAAACGTGGAGATAAAAGTGGGAAACAACTAGCCAAAGCTTTGAAAGACACAACAATTTCAGGCCACATTCATGCCATTAAGGATAAGGAAGGGATACTGAACCACAAATCCAAAGAAATTGCAGACCTCTTTCATAAATTCTACTCCAAATTATATAACCTGCCAGCTCAACATAAGCCACCCCACCTAACACAAACAAAACAAGATATAATACAATCCTTCCTAGAGGACAGCAAAATCCCTTCCCTCTTAGCAGGGGATTCAATCAAACTAGAAGAACCCATATCCACAATTGAAGCAATCGAAGCAATAGCAGATTTAAAAACAGGGAAGAGCCCGGGTCCCGATGTCTTTACCTCACAGTACTACTAGATATATACTCACTTACTTTCAAAGCCCCTTCAATCAGCCTTCAACTATCTTGCAAAGAACAAAACCAACTTTAACTCCTTCCTCGTGGCACACATTACTTAATCCCCAAACCCACAACAAGGACCATACAGACTGCGCAAACTTTAGACCTATCTCACTCCTAAACGTGGACCTCAAACTCCTTCTCAAATTATTAGCTAACAGACTAAATCCCTGCCTAGCAAAGGTGATAGGCCCTGAACAGGTAGGGTTTATGCCAGGTAGGGAAGCCCGCAATTATATTACTAAAGCCTTAAACCTATTTCACTTTGCCCAAAACTCCAAAGCCCAAGGTATATCACTGTCCACTGATGGTACCTTCACTCCAAGAAAAACAAACAAATAAACCACCCATTAGTTGCAAACAAAATCAATATCTGGCACAAAATAGCAGGCCCACACAAAATTCCCTCTGTCCCAGGGCCTCTGACACCAATCGCCAACAATCCTGATTTTACACCAGGTATGCACCATAATATACCACATGATCTTCTCACTTATCATTGCTTGACAGGCTCGAACATCAAGCCTTTTGAAATGCTCAGCTCCGAGGTGGGTGAATCATTTCCCGGCTTATGGTTCTATACACAACTGAAGGACTTCCTGGAAAACAGCAAACATAAATCTCAATACCGCCTCCCATTGAAGCACTTAGAAACCCTATGCCTCCAGAGATCATAAGTAGCGAATACCACATCGTTTGCATACTCTTGGCTGAACCAAACACCACATGCAAATAATTACAAACATAAGAAGAAGTGGGAACATGATCTGAGAAGCAATGGGAAAAGGCATGCATTATGACACACAAATGTTCTTTAAGCTCTAGATACCAGGAAATATGCTATAAAATCCTTACACAATGGTATATAACTCCACAGAAGGCTGAGAGATGGTTCCACTCAGTCTGTGACACATGCTGGAGCTGTAAGTCTCACATTGGGTCATTCTTACACATCTGGTGGGAGTGCCCGCCCATCCTTGCCTACTGGGATGCCTAATGCCGCGTACACACGATCAAACAATCCGGTGGAAAAGTCCGGCAAACTCAAGTCTGCCAAACAATCCCCCCGTGTGTAGCCTCCGGCATACTTTTTTGACTCGAAAGTACGACGGACTTAGAATGCCGTGTTGCACACTAATCTTCCCGCCGGACTCACATTTCGGCGAACAATCTGGCCGTGTGTATGCCAGTCCGCCGTACTTTTGAAATGAGCGGACTTTTTCCGCCCGGAGAAAAGTCCGCTCATTTAGAGCGGGTCTCCAGGTAGGCGGGGCCCGCGAAGGAGACGTCGCTGCCCCGCCACCTGGTATGGACTTTAAGGGGAACCCCAACGCCAAAAAAAATCGGCATGGGGGTCCCCCCCAAGTCCACAACAGACCCTTGTCCGAGCACGCTACCCGGCCGGCCAGGAAAGGGGGGGCGAGCGAGCGCCCCCCTCCTGAGCCATACCAGGCCGCGTGCCCTCAACATGGGGGGTGCCTTGGGGAAGGGGGGGGCGCACGGCTCCTCCACCCCAAAGCACCTTGTCCCCATGTTGATGAGGACAAGGGCCTCTTCCCAACAACCCTGGCCATTGGTTGTCGGGGTCTGCGGGCGGGGGGCTTATCGGAATCCGGGAGCCCCCTTTAATAAGGGGGCCCCCGGATACCGGCCCCCCCACCCTATGTGAATGAGTATGGGGTACAATGTACCCCTACCCATTCACCTGTAAAATAAAAGTACAAAAAAAACACAACACACGAGATTAAATACTTTATTGCACAGCTCCGGGGGTCTTCCGTCTTCGGGGGTCTTCTCGCCGGACTCCTCCGCTATCTTATTGTAGCTCTTTTACTAGCGGAGGAGTCCGGCTTTCTTCCTCGCTGCCAGCCTCTTCTTCTGACTTCGGGGGTCTTGTCCCCCTCTTCGGTTCTTCTGCCGGGCCACCGCGCCTTCTTATAGCTCTTTTACAGGCGGTGGCCCGGTCTTCTGTCGCCGCCGCCTTCCGTTCTTCTTTTTCTTCTTCTCCAGGAGATGTTGACTCGACGATCTCTCCGGCCGCAATGCCAGGGACGCGCTGCGCTGCCACTTATATAGGGACAAGGGGCGGTGTCACATGGCTTTATGTCACATGGGTTGGTGTCACATGGTGACCCCGCCCTCTTACGATGTCACAGTCCCCATGTGACATCAACCCATGTGACCAACCCATGTGACATAAAGCCATGTGACACCGCCCCTTGTCCCTATATAAGTGGCAGCGCAGCGCGTCCCTGGCATTGCGGCCGGAGAGATCGTCGAGTCAACATCTCCTGGAGAAGAAGAAGAAGAAGAAGAAGAACGGAAGGCGGCGGCGGCGACAGAAGACCGGGCCACCGCCTGTAAAAGAGCTATAAGAAGGCGCGGTGGCCCGGAAGAAGAGGCCGGCGGCGAGGAAGAAAGCCGGACTCCTCCGCTAGCAAAAGAGCTACAAGAAGATAGCGGAGGAGTCCGGCGAGAAGACCCCCGAAGACGGAAGACCCCCGGAGCTGTGCAATAAAGTATTTTATCTTGTTGTTGTGTTTTTTTTGTACTTTTATTTTACAGGTGAATGGGTAGGGGTACATTGTACCCCATACTCATTCACATAGGGTGGGGGGCCGGTATCCGGGGCCCCCTTATTAAAGGGGGCTCCCGGATTCCGATAAGCCTCCCGCCCGCAGACCCCGACAACCAACGGCCAGGGTTGTCGGGAAGAGGCCCTTGTCCTCATCAACATGGGGACAAGGTGCTTTGGGGTGGGGGAGCCGCGCGGCCCCCCCCTTCCCCAAGGCACCCCCATGTTGAGGGCACGCGGCCTGGTACGGCTCAGGAGGGGGGGGGGCGCTCGCTCACCCCCCCCTTTCCTGGCCGGCCGGGTAGCGTGCTCGGACAAGGGTCTGTTGTGGACTTGGGGGGGACCCCCACGCCGATTTTTTTCGGCTTTGGGGTTCCCCTTTAAGTCCATACCAGGCGGCGGGGCCAGCGACGTCTCCTTCGCGGGCCCCGCCTACCTGGAGACGCGCTCGAAATGAGCGGACTTTCCTCCGCGTGTGTGGGCGAGTCCATTCATTTCAAAAGTAGGGCGGATAGTACGGTGGACTTAGTACGCCGTATTAGTCCGCTCAAAAAGTGCCGTGTGTGGGCAAGTAGCCCGTTCGGAAAGTCCGACGTACAGTCTGGCGGGAAGTCCGCCAGACTAAGTACGTCGGACATACCGCTACGTGTGTACGCGGCTTAAGCAGTTATAAGAAGTCACTCTCACGGCACCTACTTACTGCCGCCAAAACTCTCATACCCATTTACTGGAAATCAACGAAAGTCTCAAGAGTCAAGGATTGGTTAAATAGAGTACAATACATTTATAAAATGGAGGAAATTGTGGCTATGAAGAGAGAAAATAGCACAAACTTCAATAAAACATGGCAACCCTGGTTGGTATTCACTCTGTCTTCGGAATACCAAACACTCATTTTATGAAACATCCACTCCTATTATTTTTAACATTGCTGTAATGTAGGAAGTAAATGGGATTTGTATATTTACCTTATTTAAGAGCCCTTAAGCACTGAGGGCCCCCCCCCTTTTTTTTCAGTTTAACCACTTTCAGACCGGACCAATTTGCTGGTCAAAGACCAGACCACTTTTTGCGATTCGGCACTGCGTCGCTTTAACTGACAATCGCGCGGTCGTGCGACGTGGCTCCCAAACAAAATTGACGTCCTTTTTTTCCCACAAATAGAGCTTTATTTTGGTGGTATTTGATCACCCTTGCGGTTTTTATTTTTTGCGCTATAAACAAAAATAGAGCGACAATTTTGAAAAAAACGCAGAATTTTTTACTTTTTGTTATAATAAATATCCCCCAAAAATATATAAAAAAACATTTTTTTCCCTCAGTTTAGGCCGATACATATTCTTCTACATATTTTTGGTTAAAAAAATCGCAATAAGCGATTATTGATTGGTTTGCGCAAAAGTTATAGCGTTTACAAAATAGGGATAGTTTTATAGCATTTTTATTAATAATTTTTTATTATTTTTTTTTTTACTAATAATGGCGACCTGCGATTTTTATTGTGACTGCGACATTGTGGGGGACCCATCGGACATTTTTGACACATTTTTGGGACCATTGTCATTTATACAGTAATCACTGCTATATAAATGCAGTGATTCCTGTGTAAATGACACTGGAAGTGAAAGGGTTAACCAGTGGGTGGCAGTGTAGGGGTTAAGTGTTCCTAGGGGTGTGTTACTAACTGTGGGGGGGTTGGGCTTTCATTTAGTGTACACTGATCTCTGCTCCAATCACATGGAGCAGAGATCAGCGTCACTAGTTGCTAGGCAGAATGGAAAAATGTTGTTTACACAGCATTTCCTCCATTCGGCCGCTCCGTGAGACGATCGCGGGGATGCCCGCGGCAATCGAGTCCGCGGGTCCCGCGACCGGACTCACGGGGGGCCCGACCAGCGCGGGAGCACGCCGCCGGCGGCGCGCTCCCGATGGCAGGGCGGCATCGAATATTGGACGTACCTGTACGCCATTATGCCTGCCCGTGCCATTCTGTCGACGTACATCATCGTGCGCTGGTCGGGAAGTGGTTAATGTGTATTATATGTGATGTTACATATCACAGAGACCAGTATTGTGGTAAAAGTTGGTGCTGCTCTTATCTTTTTCTTTTTTGTTGTGTGGTGCAAGTAGTTACATTAGCTGACAGTTTCACACACCCAGCGGCTCTGGCAGGTCTCACTGTCTGCTCAATGAGAAACTTTCACAGGCAGCGTGGGCTACACACTCTTGAAAGCAACATTTCACAGCAGCCCAGATCGCAGGAGACAGCTGTCATGCGGCTTCACTAACATGCATGAGGTAATTAGGGTGTGCCCAGGCACACCCATGTGCATGCCTATGCTCCTGAGTCCTGTCCCTGAGCTACTTACTTTATTGAAAATAAAATATGAAATATGTTTTTTGCCCTAATATCTATCTTAAATCATGTTGCTAATTGCATATTGTACTTGTCTGTAGACTAAAAACTGAAACTTGCACTTAAAACAGTTTTCTTGCAACTTCTCCAAATGCCAGTAAAACCTTGGTTGTACCAGTAAATTTACGGTGTTGTGTCAGTAAATTTCTAGGGTGGTTCATTGTATGCCCATATAAGGGTATGGTGCGTCAGTTGTTCTTTTGGCTCTGAAGAAGAGGGTTCTCCCTCCAAACGTGTCAGCCTAGCCATCGCGAACGTCATCCAGTCTCCTTGCACCTTGGGAGCTTTCCAGCAGTCCTAGGCCGCGTACACACGGGCGGACTGTTCGCCCAACTTTGTCCGCTGAACAGTGTTTGGGCGGACAGTCCGCTCGTGTGTGGGCTTTCAGCGGACAGTTTCAGCGGACAGTTTGACGAACAAGGTTTTTCGGAAATTCCGTAAAACTGTCCGCTGAAACCTTGTTTCAGCGAACAGTCCGCTCGTGTGTAGGCTTGTTCGTCAAACAAAGTTGCGCGCATGCTCAGAAAGGATTTACACGCCGAAAGTTATAATGCAGTGTATAGGACGTCGTATTTTTCGTCCCGTCGTACGTGCCGTTCACGTCATCGCGCACGGTTTCAGCAAACTGTTCGTTCGTCGTGTGTGGCCATGTCCGTCCATGCTAATTTTGAGCGGACTGTTTGCCGAAACTGTTTGACGGACAAAGTTGGGCGAACCGTCCGCGCGTGTGTACGCGGCCCTAGAAGCGATTGGTTCACATTGTGCTTTTATATGTGTTTTTACTACACACGTTTGTGAGTATTCTGTGTATTACTTTTTATCCTTGAATACATGGTTTTAATAGTATTGCATTAGGTCGGTGTGCTCTTCTCTTGTTTTGTTGTTTTTTTATAAACAGAATGGCACCACCTGATGTGCCTCTACACTGTAGATACTCTCATTAGGCCAATAGAATTAAATCGGGGAGGGGGAACGGATTCCGTGGTGGCATCCCCAAAAGGGTTCGTCCCAATGAGGCAACTCATATATCCCATTTTATGGGGAATTTCTCAGGGCAACCCCTAGACTCATAAGTGAACTTGTAAAGTGGTATTGCAGAGTTGACTAGAGTTTTTAAAAATCAAATGTAGGTGCCAGTGGAGACTTCCATTTGAGCAGTATGGCCTTGCGGGCGTAAAATATCAACAACCCTATAAATGTTATAAGCAGGATTAACTGCGTGCTGTCTGTGTGTCGCAGAGGGGCGTGTCTGGTTTTATTCTGTTCAGTTGTTTTAACCAGTTCCTTGTTTAGGCATTCAATGATACCCCTGGCACCTCCCTGAGGGTGTAAAGCCTAATACACTAGGGCTAGCCCCTCTGTGTACCCCTTGTCCTTCCCAAGACACCGATCCTTATCTTTCTGCCCCCTCCTACTACTGTTTTATGATTAACAGTTCGCCCTCTCCGATGTCGGAGCTCTCGTTCACCTTAGGGTTTACATCCACCCAACAGCTGCCCTCACGGGCCTTAGCTGACATCCCGGCCCAGTTTTCTTTCTAGGTGGACAGGAACCTCCACGTCCACCTCCGGTAGTTGTATACACAGACCTCGTCTGTGCCCTGTTAGAACAGTCACACAATATCTAGTCCCAACCGACGAACCCACCCATCACTCCCACGTCACCCACCCACACACCTGTCCCACGGCCCACCCCCCTTCTTCCTCTTCAGCTTTCCCTCCCCCCCTGCTCTCCGTCTACCCGCTTCGCTCTTTTCCGCCTTTCGGGGTGGGGGTGGCCTCCCGGCCGTCCTGCCGGCCGCCCGTGAGCCGTACGAGTCTGCTGCCAAAGCAGTCAGACTTGAAAGAGGGTTGTCAGTCAGCTGGTACCCCGACATCGTTTGTTCGTAGATCCCTGTTCCCTAGTTTAGCACACAACCCTCTCTGACAATGCAGCAGCAACTAACCCTAAAATGCTTATCGCTAAATGTCAAAGGTTTAAACCTCCCAGAGAAGAGATCACAGGTACTAACTGCTTTGACGAAACACAGAGCACACTTTCTATTCTTGCAAGAAACCCACTTCCGTATTGACGCCGTACCCAAATTGGCGAATCACATTTATAACAGGTCGTTACATTCCACCAATCCAGAAGCCAAAACTAAAGGGGTCTCGATCCTTATCGCCAAACACGCTGACTTCCAGCTTAAAGAGTCCAAAATATATCCGGGGTGGGGGAAGATATCTCTTTATTAAGGGCACATATGCATCTAAACCAATTACACTGGCCAACATTTACTGTCCCAACGAACATCAGCTATCCTTCCTCAGAAATGCATGTGAGGAGTTAGCGTCCTTCCAAGAAGGCGTAGTGATACTGGGGGGGGGGGGGGACTTCAACATTCCAATGAATCCTCTCCTAGACACCTCCACAGGGACGTCTTCACTTCCTTACTTTGCGCTACGCCAAATTAAACTACAACTCCAAACCGTGACCTTGCATGACACCTGGCGTACCCTATTCCCCACTGTCAAGGACTATACTTTCTTCTCCGCACCACACCATGGGCTTGATTACTTCTTCCTGTCTCAATGCGACCTGGCTTACCTCTCCCAAGTGTCCATAGAAACAATGTTTCTATCGGATCACCATCCCATTACAATGACTCTCACTTTCGCGGAAACGACCACCAAGTCCAAGATGTGGAGACCTCATCCCTCCCTTTTAAAAGACCCGGCAATTCTGCAATAAATACGCTCCCGAATCCAACTTTACTTCAAAGAAAACCTATCCCCTGACATATCACCTCTCACTCTTTGGGAGGCCCACAAGTGTGTCATCAGGGGGACACTAATCTCCCTAGCAACCGCCTTGAAAAAGAAAAGCCAGGAACAGATTAATACCCTCATTGCACAAATCTACAAACTCGAAAGGACACACAAACAGGCCACCTCCCTATCGACACTCCAGGACCTCATCCAAGCACGCTCCATGCTTTTAGATGAGCTAGGGAAACGCACCAGAAGATGGTACATCCTGGGCCAAAAAATATTTTATGAGCATGGGAATAAAAGCGGGAGACTCCTGGCCCACACGGTCCAGGCAGCTAAATCCCAGACGACAATCCACCAGATACGGGACAGCAAAGGAAACATACTCTCCAGAAACACGGACATTGCCAAACAATTTGAAATCTATTCTAAACTCTACAATCTGGCGCGAGACAAGACAGGACCACCTAATATAGGTAATCGTAATGACAAAATCAAAGACTTCCTATCCCAATACTGCCCGAAACCACTCACACCTCAACAAGCGCAAGCCTTAGAGCACCCTCTCTCTTCAGAGGAACTTCTAGTGGCAATTACACAAATGAAAGTGGGTAGAAGCCCGGGACCGGATGGTCTTCCTCTTATGTACTACAAAACTTTTACAGACGAACTGACGCCCCCCTTAATACGGACATTTAACGCTCTAGCAAACCCCAACACCCCTCCAGGTCGTATGCTGGAAGCACACATAACAGTTATCCCCAAATCCGGCAAGGACCCAACGCAAGTGTCCAACTATAGGCCCATATCTCTACTTAATGTGGACATTAAACTTTACGCAAAGATGCTCGCCAATAGATTACTTCCCCTCATTCCCGGCCTCATTTTACCCGACCAAGTGGACTTTATCCCCGGTAGGGAGGCCAGGGACAACACTATCCGCACATTGAATCTACATCACTGGTTTACCTCAACCCTGTCCCACGGGTTCTTCCTATCCCTCGATGCAGAGAAGGCATTCGACAGGGTGGCCTGGGACTATATGCAGGCAGTACTGAAAGGAGTGGGACTCCTGCCACGTATGTGCGCTCATATTGATGCCTTGTATGCAAATCCCTCAGCTAAAGTGAAAGTCAATGGCCTTCTGTCGGACGCCTTCTCCATCAGCAACGGGACGCGGCAGGTCTGCCCCCTGTCACCCTTAACCTTCGTTCTGACACTTGAACCCCTGATCAACAGATTAAGACCAAACCCTGATATAAAAGGATGTGTTGGGGGTGATAGAGTTTAACAACTTGGGATCCGCGCTATTGCCAAATGACGGCATTAGCGCGGACCTACATTTCCGGGACTACGTCTATTGACGTCGTCCCGTGTACGAGCGGCCTGCGCGCCCCCTAAGGGGCGCGTGCGGCGCGCTCTGTGATCGGCGAGTCCATGAGACTCGCCTGATCACCGATCCGTGCAAGGGGTTGATCCCGACCCCTTATCACGTGATCAGCTGTCAGCCAATGACAGCTGATCATGTGATAGAACGGAGCCGGTAATCGGCTATTATTCCTCCTCACGCTGACAGCGCGAGGAGAAAAAAAAAAAGCCGATCACCGATCACGGCCAGCAATACAAGGGACCACCTGCCACCTGCCAGTGCCCACCTGCCTCCCGCAGTGCCATCCTGAATAAAAGTAAGTGCCCCCCGTCAGTGCCCCCCATCAGTGCCCACAGTGCCACCCACAGTGCCACCCACAGTGCCACCCACAGTGCCCACAATCTGCCTCAAAAGTGCTGCACCCCAGTGCCGCCCATCAGTGCCCAGCAGTGCCACCCATCAGTGCCCAGCAGTGCCGCTCATCAGTGCCCAGCAGTGCCACCTATCAGAGCCACCTATCAGTGCCACCTATCAGTGCCCATCAGTCCCATCTATCTGTGGTACCTATCAGTGCCCATCCGTGCCACCCATCCGTGCCACTTATCCGTGCCACCCATCCGTGCCATCTTATCTGTGCCCATCTTTGCCCATCAGTGCCGCCTTATCTGTGCCCATCGGTGCCGCCTTATCTGTGCCTATTAGTGCCGCCTTAACTATGCCTATCAGTGCCCACCAGTGCAGCCTATCAGTGCCCACCAATGCAGCCTATCAGTGCCCACCAATGCAGCCCATCAGTGCCCACCAATGCAGCCTATCAGTGCCGCCTGATCAGCGCACTTCAATGAAGGAGAAAAATGACCCGTTTGCAAAATTTTATAACAAACTATTAAAACATGATTTTTTTTTTTTTGCATCTTTTTTTGTTTGTTTAGCAAAAAATAAAACTCCGAGCTGTAACTAAATACCACCAACAGAAAGCTCTATTTGTGGGCTTGTTCGTCAAACTAAGTTCCGCGCATGCTCAGAAAGGATTTACACGCCGAAGTTTGCATTGCAGTGTATAGGACGTCGTTTTCTAGTCCCGTCGTACGTGCCGTTCACGTCATCGCGCACGGTTTCAGCGGACTGTTCGTTCGTCGTGTGTGGGCAAGTCCGTCCATGCTAATTTTGAGCGGACTGTCCGCTGAAACTGTTTGACGGACAAAGTTGAGCGAACAGTCCCCGCGTGTGTACGCGGCCTAAATCATACGCTCTTAACGTCTCACTTCCTCCACAAGAAGCTACTCACTGTCAGGACTCCTTCCCATTTAGATGGCAGAAGGATCGCATCCCATATTTGGGTATCCAAATCACGAGGAAAATTTCAGAGTTATACAAAAAAAACTTTCTACCCGCACTCTCCAAAATTCAAACAGAACTAACAGACTGGGCCAACCTAAATGTCTCCTGGTTCGGCAGGGCGGCTTTATTAAAGATGATTGTCCTCCCCCGGCTCCTATACCCGATGCAAACAATCCCGATTCACCTCCATCCCTCCTTTTTTGCAACATATAAAAAGTCCTGCACCACATTTCTTTGGAAGAACTCGGCCCCTCGTATTAAATACTCCCGCCTAAACTGGGCTAAAACAAAGGGAGGGATTGCCCTCCCTGACCTTTCCAAATACCATTTAGCTTGCCACCTAACCAGGGTGGTAGACTGGCGGATCCACAAGGCCAGAAAGGCTTGGATCACCTTGGAGAACCATTTCACAAACGGAGTGTTGCACTCCCTCCCCTGGATTACCCCGAGCCATTGGAACCAGGCCGTTAAATCACACCCTTTTATCTTCCCTTCCCTAGTGGCCTTTAACCAAGCTTTACGTCTCTACAAAGTGTCCTCACGACCAGGATCTCTGACCCCCTTACGCAACAACCCGGAGTTTCACCCGGGAGAATGCACCTCATTCTTAAGAAGAGAGTGGCCACATGCGGATGTGTTAGCACACCACTTCTTCCACAAAAATAAACCACGTTCCTACGAAAACCTAGTGGCACTTTCCCCGACCCAAAGCTTCCCCTTCTGGTCGTATAGACAATTAAGACATTTCCTCGCCTCGGAAAACCCATCCACCATGTGGTGTAGGCAACTTCTTCCACTTGAACGCCTATGTACAAGCAACACCCCTCTGAGACACTTAATATCGAGCATATATGTACTACTCAAAGATGAGCCTGACCAGACACTGATGACACCCACGCGTAGCTCCTGGGAAAAAGACTTGCAGATCAATCTTACCAATGAACAGTGGGAGGACATATTTACTTCCGCCCATAAAGGTTCGATGAATGTAGCAATCCAAGAAAATGGATATAAGATCGCCACTAAATGGTACAGGACCCCCACTAGACTACATAAATTCTCCCCCATGATTCCCAACACTTTCTGGAGATGCCAGACAGCAATAGGTTCAATGATTCATCTTTGGTGGGAATGTCCCTTAATACAACCCTTCTGGCAGGAAGTCCACTCCATTATCGCACAGGTCACCACTTACACCTTAAACTATAACCCTGCACAATATCTCCTCCACCTTACGACTCTACCTAAACGGACCTACCTCAAATCATTAGCCATGCATATGGTTAACGCATCCAGGCTGTGTATTCCCACACACTGGCGATCTACTGATATTCCCTCCATTCGGGGATGGCTGACCAGAGTTGCTAGGATAGAGGAGATGGAAGAGCTGATATATAGCATACAAGAACGGCTACAGAAATTCTTGACTATTTGGGCATGCTGGAAACATTTTCAAACCACGGACAAATATAAGACATTTTTTCCCCCACACTTATAAAACAAAGAGGCGCAGTGTCGGCGAGGGCCGGGGGGACACCCTCCCCCCCTCTCCTTTTCTCTCCCTTATACCCCTATTCTCTATATCCTTTTCCCCCCACCCCTTGATCTTCCACCCCCTCCCATCTACCCAACCAAAGGTTGAATCCTCCCGTAGAACACTTACCCAACCGTTAATTTTGTAGAGCTGCAACAAGGCAGCCATTTGCTATTCCACTCGGTCACGGGTGTCAGAAATAACACCACCCTAAGAACCCTGTTGGACCGGATGATATCGGTCCCACAGGTTAGGCACTCAGGCCCAGCACTACCTGTCATGACTTGAGTAAGCCTCTTCTACTGATATGATCATATTAGTTATGCGTTTGTTGACAAATTATACCTCTGTATAGCACTGTTCTACTAGCCACAACCAATGCAGCAGTGATATAGTGCTTTCTTTACTGCGATTGGAAAGGGTCGTGGCAGCATGTTTTTTTTGTTTGTGATGATTCCCTGTCTCGCATGTTTGTATGCTTTGAATCTTTCAATAAAATCTTTTATGGAAAAAAAAATATATATCAACAACCCAATCAGCATTCTCATCGCTCTGGACAGGGCCAATAAATGGACCAGACCAAGTATACCAACATTCACTGTCAATGGTATGGATATCAGAGTACACTTTTTAATACACGCAGTAACCTCTTTCCAAAAGGGTTGGACCATTGGACACAGCCAGATTACATGTATAAACTTTGCTGGGTCTTCTGGGCAGTGCCAGCATTTATCATAAATGTTTGGTAAATCCTATGCAGTTTTTTAGAGGTGATAATTACCCTGTAAAGTAAATTAATTTGGATTATTCTGTCTTTTGCCAAGACCAGCTGTTGCATAGGATATTCCCAGACATTTGTCCAGTTTTCGAAATCCATGTACGGAGCTTCCACATGCCAGCTGGCCGGGAGTTTATGAAAGCCATTATGAATAGATGGGAGGAGAGTTTTTTTTACTGTATATCATGAATAAAGATTCTTCAGAAGCGTCCAACCGCAGCATGTTCTCCAATCCAGACTCCACAAAAGAGAGTGGATTACCATGAAATTGCATTTGAAAAGTGTGGAGCAGTTGGAGGTAGCAGAAAAATAGGAGTTGGGTAGAGCAAATTGAACCTTTAGGGAGTTAAACACTCTAAAAGTACCATTCATTCTAATTTAGGTATTTGATTCCCTAACTAGTACAAACTATGGGGTCCTGAAAACTAAAACATTCAGGCAGAGAGGGATTGTACCATAGAGGGGCATGGGGGAACCACTGATGGGGAAGCTCAAGCATTCAGAAGCAGCCAGGCTTTATTGACTGAGTACTGCAAAGCAGTACTGAGGCTTCCCGGGGTAATAGGTTTTTGATGCACTTCATAAGACACTATAAATGCAGTTTCTGGTACAACAGCAGCATTCGTTTTGTCCGCCATCAGCCAGGTATGGGCGTGGGTGAGTAGGGCAGCAGTATATATATGCATGAAAATCTGGACAGGCCAGATCCCATTGGGTCCAGGGCCTCTGGAGCATGTTTAGTTTGAATCTAGGTTGGGAGGAGCCCGACAGAAAGGAGAGCATAGCTGACTCAAATTGCTTAACAATTTTATGTGGAATCCACAGGGGTATGGCATAGGACATAAAAGAAGGAGGGAGGTAGTTTCATTTTTTATAAGATTGATTTTCCCTACAAGTGACAGGAAGATTGTGCCACGTTATGAGAGCAAAATTCAGTAACCTAAGGTGATATCAATATTTCCATATATTTTACACTGGAGGTCCATTTAAGGAGTAGAGAGGGGTATGCAGCAATAGTGATGGCCGAACGGTTCGCCTGGCGGTTGTTTCGCGGCAAATTTCGACTGTTCGCAGTCCGCCTGTTCGGCGGACTATTGGCGCCGTTCGCCCGGCAGACTTCCGTGTTTACTGTGTAAAAGAACTTTGACCTATGATGACACATCCATCATGGGGTACAGGACAGTCAATTGAGACATTACAGCACATGGACACTTGGACATTCCCCCTAACTTATAAATAGACCCGATCCGGTGGCCATTTTACATTCTTTCTTCTGTCACTATAGGGAGAGGTTGCTGTGTGGAGCAGGAAGAGATTGCAGTGACCCAAATTGCTAGCTATTTGGTACACAAAAGTTATTTTCAGGACTGGTATAGGTGTTAGGTCTATATAGGTTTGCTGTGCTACTGATTGTTGCAGCAGCCTGAGTGTCTTTTGTCAGTTTAGAGAAAGGGACAGGACGGTGTGTCTGCTGCAGGGACAGTCAGTTTAGTCATTAGCTGTTACTATCAGGTCCACAAAAGTGCTATTCCAGTTATTGTTCTAGTAGCCTCTGTTTTGTCAGTTTATATAGGGTCAGGTAGGAAGCAGTGTGTGAGGCAGTGAGGGTCAGTTTAATCAGTAGCTGTAAGTATATTAGGTCCACAAAGGTTCTTTTCAGGACTGGTATCAGTGGTATGGTAATAGGCTTGTACACGTATAATATTCTTTCTTCCAAATAGAGAAAGAATATTATACTTGACTGCTGCCCTTCTGCTGCAGTCTGCTAATCATTCACAACCTACTTGTTCCACAAAGCTCCTTATAAGGACTGTTAATAACCTGGGTGCTATAGTACATAGGGTTGAGTGAGGTACAGTCTGCCATTCTATAAGGACTGGTATAGGTCCACAACACATAGGGTTGAGATGCACTACTGCTGACCGCTGCCCTATACTGCAACAGTCCTTCATCGGTATAGGGACTGACGTACAGTCTGCTAATCACTCACACACAACCTACTTGTTCCACAAAGGTCCTTATAAGGACTGGTAAGGTATAGGGTACTACAGCACATAGGGTTGAGTGAGGTACAGTCTACCATTCTATAAGGACTGGTATAGGTCCACAATACATAGGGTTGAGGTGCATTACTGCTGACCGCTGCCCTATACTGCAACAGTCCTTCATCGGTATAGGGACTGACGTACAGTCTGCTAATCACTCACACACAACCTACTTGTTCCACAAAGGTCCTTATAAGGACTGGTAAAGTATAGGGTACTACAGCACATAGGGTTGAGTGAGGTACAGTCTACCATTCTATAAGGACTGGTATAGGTCCACAATACATAGGGTTGAGGTGCACTACTGCTGACCGCTGCCCTATACTGCAGCAGTCCTTCATCAGTATAGGGACTGAGAGTTTTGTCACAGGGTCATTTAAATAATGACAGGCAGAGGAAGAGGCAGGCCCTTCCACAGGGGTGGTAGGGGTAGGGCAGGAGCAACAGGCTTGAGCCAAAGTGGGAAGTTGCAGAAGGTGCGTTCAATTACTTTAAAGGACGCACCAGACTTGGTTGAGTGGCTCGCTCAGCCTTAAACTTCTGCACCCTCCTCATCCTCTCGATCTGCACCCTCTTCTTCACTCTCTGCTATGTGCACCCCCAAAGACACTACCACCAACAACACCACCACCACCACCACCACATACCTTCCGCTTGAGTCACAGAAATTATTTTCCGATCCATATCAAGAGGACATTTCTGATGCGCAGCCACTCTTGGTATTGGATCAGGAAGAGGAGGTAGCAACAACCGCTACTCAGCAGTCTGACGACAGTACCCAGATCAGCCCAAGGAGGAGGTTGGTCCCCGGTGTTGCTGCCTACTCCGAGATCTCTACTTATAGCGGTGGGGAAGGTGACGTTGATGATGACGTGTCTAGTGATGTCACGTGGGTGCCCACAAGAGAGGAAGAGGAGGGGAGTTCAGAGGGAGATATGGACCAGCAGATAGGGAGGAGAAGCAGAAATAACTTACATTGCACAGGAGGGACAAAGCAGACTGCAAATGTATCAGGAGCGAGTCATCGACCATGTATGGTCACATCTGGCGCTCCCAGCACACTGGCACATGGCTCCACAGTGTGGGCTTTTTTTAACGTGTCCACTGCTGACAATAGCGTTGCCATCTGCAATCTTTGCAGTCAACGCATTAGTCGCGGTAAGCCCAACACTCACCTAGGGACGAAGAAGGCACATGAGCAGCCATCACCGAGCCGAATGGGAGCAACGGAACACACAAAGCCACACTGCAGGCTCTCACTGTTTAGCCTCGTCTTCTACTTCTCCTTCTCTCTCCTCACAATTGACCTCCACTCCACCTTCCATCATGCCAAGCTCACGTTTTTCTTTAAAAAGGCAGGCTTCCGTGGGCCTAATGTTCGAGCGTAAAAAAATGATGACGTCGGATAACCCTCTTGCCCAACGGTTGACGGCTGGCTTGTCAGAACTCATAGCCCGCCAACTACTGCCATATAAACTGGTGGACTCGGAGGCCTTTCGCAAATTTGTGGCCATTGGAACACCACAATGGAAGGTCCCAGGAAGGAAGTATTTCTCAGAGAAGGGCATCCCAGAGCTATATGGCCATGTTCAGCGGCAAGTGAATGTATCTCTGGCACACCGTATTGGTGCCAAGATACATCTGACCACAGACACGTGGTCTAGCAAACACAGGCAGGGAAGGTATATCACTTTTACTGCCCACTGGGTGAACCTTCTGACGGCCGTCAAGCATGTAACCCGTGGCACCCGTGTAGATTTGGATTTACCGCCACGGATTGCATGCAGGCCTGACTCTTCTTCTCCTCCTCCTCCTACTCCATCCTCCTCCCTCTCCTCCTTGGCTGACTCCTCCTTTTCCGCTGCTAGCGTCTCTTCCGCTGCGCCGCCTAAGCTCCCCAGAACCTATTCGACATGCCAGGTGAGACGTTGCCATGCCGTGCTGCGTCTGTTGTGCCTGGAAGCCAAGAGCCACACTGGCCCAGCACTCCTTTCAGCTTTGCATTCACAGGCAGATCAGTGGCTAACACTGCTCAATTTGACAGTTGGTAAAGTGGTGTGTGACAACGGTGCCAATCTGCTTAGCGCATTGAAACAGGGCAAAATCACGCACGTGCCATGCATGGCACACGTCTTAAACTTGGTCGTGCAGCGATTCCTTGTCAAATACCCTGGGGTCCAGGACATCTTGCGGCAGGCAAGGAAAATCTTGGCCCATTTCAGAAGATCTTACACGGTCATGGCTTGACTTGCTGACATTCAGCGGCGACACGATGGAACTCAACCTTCTATATGCTTGATAGGCTGCTCCAGCAGAAACGTACAGTTAACATCTACCTGTATGAACTCTGCGGCAGAACCGGTTCTGTGGAGCTGGGTTTTTTTTCACCGTGCCAGTGGCTTCTCATGCGCGATGCATGCGCGACGCATGCAGACTTCTGCGCCCATTTGAGGAGATCACCAAACTGGTCAGTCGCAGCCATGGCACCATCAGTGACATGGTACCTTATGCCTTCTTTATGGAGTGTGCATTGCTCAAGCTGTGGAGGAGCAGGAGCGGGAAGATGAGGAAGTCGCAATGCTGGATGAATTCCCAGGGGGGGCTACTCTATCTGAGACAAGTCAACAACAGGAGTCTGAAGAGGAGTCAGAGGAGGATGGTGCTGGGGCGGATGAGGAGGAGCAAGAAGAGCATGCTTTAAACCTTTCTGGGATCCCTGTTGTGCGTGGATCGGGAGAGGAGAATGAAGAGGACGACATTATCCTGGATGATGAGCAGGAGCCAGGCCACCACACCGCTTCCACTTTAGTGCAACTGGGGGCCTTCATGCTCCAGTGTTTTAATAGGGACCCCGTATAAAAAGCATAAGGGTCAAGGACCAGTACTGGGTGGCAACGTACTTAGACCCCCGGTACAAACACAAAATGGCGGAAATGTTACCGCCGTCACAGAGGGCTGGCAGAATGGAGCACTTCCAGGCCTTGCTTCGAGAAATGCTGCATTCTGCTTTTGCGTGCGCTGGCAGAGGAGCAATTCCCACTCCCAGAGAAGGAGGCGCGGGTACCAATCCAACAGCGCCTGCAAGAAGAGGCCGGTTTGAAGATGTGTTGGTGACTTCGGATATGAAGTCATTCTTTCAGCCGACCCATCGACAGGTGCCATCTGGATCCAGCATCAGGGAACGCCTAGACTGTCAGGTGTCCGACTACATCGGTTTAACGGCCGATGTGGACGCTCTGAGGAGTGATGAACCCCTGGACTACTAGGTGGGCAGGCTTGACCTCTGGCCAGAGCTTGCCCAATTTGCAATCGAACTGTTGGCTTGCCCCTCGTCCAGTGTCCTGTCCGAAAGGACGTTCAGCGCAGCAGGGGGGATCGTGACCGATAAGCGTACTCGCCTAGCTCACGACAGTGTTAACTACCTCACATTTCTAAAAATGAATGAGGCATGGATCTCGGAGGAATTCAACACATGTGACCAGTAAACCATGTATATGTCTATAAACAATTTTTTTAATCGAGCACAGAGACCTTCTTTCTTCATTTGGCTCACTTCCTTGTCCAAAAAAAGCACACCGTACTATATGCCCGTACCCTCCTCTTTGAAGAGGTTGAGCGGTGTCATATTTCTACTGGGGCTGCTTATTATGAGGGGCTCCCACCATCCCTGTGCTGACATCCTCCTGGGGCTGTACCTCTGTTGTGCATATTATGAGGGGCTCCCACCATCCCTGTGCTGTGCTGACTTCCTCCTGGGGCTGTACCTCTGCTGTGCATATTTTGAGGTGCTCCCACCATCCCTGTGCTATGCTCATTATGAGGGGCTCCTACCATCCCTGTGCTGTGCTGACTTCCTCCTGGGGCTGTACCTCTGCTGTGCATATTTTGAGGTGCTCCCACCATCCCTGTGCTATGCTCATTATGAGGGGCTCCCACCCTCCCTGTGCTGTGCTGACATCCTCCTGGGGCTGTACCTCTGCTGTGCATATTATGAGGGGCTCCCACCATCCCTGTGCTGTGCTGACTTCCTCCTGGGGCTGTACCTCTGCTGTGCATATTTTGAGGTGCTCCCACCATCCCTGTGCTATGCTCATTATGAGGGGCTCCCACCATCCCTTTGCTGTGCTGACTTCCTCCTGGGGGCTGCTTATTATGAGGGGCTCCCACCATCCCTGTGCTGTGCTGACTTCCTCCTGGGGCTGCTTATTATGAGGGACTCTTACCATCCCTGTGCTATGCTGACATCCTCCTGGGGCTGCTTATTATGAGGGGCTTCCACCATCCCTGTGCTGTGCTGACTTCCTCCTGGGGCTGCTTATTATGAGGGGCTCCCACCATCCCTGTGCTATGCTGACATCCTCCTGGGGCTGCTTATTATGAGGGGCTCCCACCATCCCTGTGCTATGCTCATTATGAAGGGCTCCCACCATCCCTGTGCTATGCTCATTATGAGGGGCTCCCACCATCCCTGTGCTATGCTCATTATGAGGGGCTCCCACCATCCCTGTGCTATGCTGACTTCCTCCTGGGGCTGCTTACGGTGCAGGTGTCAGTACTGTATATCACAGTGCTGATGTCAGTACTTTCTATCACGGTGCTGCTGTCAGTGCTGTATATCACGGTGCTGGTGTTAGTGCTTTATGTCACGCTGCTGATGTCAGTGCTCTCTATCACGGTGCTGTTGTCAGATGACTCTATCACGGTGCAGGTGTCATTGCTGTATGTCACGCTGCTGATGTCAGTGCTCTCTGTCACGGTGCTGCTATCAGTGCTGTATATCACGGTGCTGGTGTGAGTGCTTTATGTCACGCTGCTGATGTCAGTGCTCTCTATCACGGTGCTGCTGTCAGTGCTGTATATCACGATGCTGGTGTTAGTGCTTTATGTCACGTTGCTGATGTCAGTGCTCTCTATCACGGTGCTGGTGTCAGATGACTCTATCACGGTGCAGGTGTCATTGCTGTATGTCACGCTGCTGATGTCAGTGCTCTCTATCACGGTGCTGCTATCAGTGCTGTTTATCACGGTGCTGGTGTGAGTGCTTTATGTCACGCTGCTGATGTCAGTGCTCTCTATCACGGTGCTGCTGTCAGTGCTGTATATCACGGTGCTGTTGTTAGTGCTTTATGTCACGCTGCTGATGTCAGTGCTCTCTATCACGGTGCTGTTGTCAGATGACTCTATCACGGTGCAGGTGTCATTGCTGTATGTCACGCTGCTGGTGATCATCTCCTGCACCCTCTTCTTTGCCTACCCTGGTCCCTGACCTTCCCTCTCCTCCATTGCCTTCATGCGCTCCATAGTCCTGAATTGTCACAACAATTTCCCATATAAAAAAAGAATGCTTGTAGTTGTCGATCCCAGATTCACCTCATACATGTGTTATGTCATTGGCCATGTGGTGGGACTATGTTTGCACAGCTATTAATTATTTTGTGGCTGCAAATTTGACCTGTAGGTTTGCGAAGTTCGCCTCCCATTGAAGTCAATGGGGCCCGACGCGAACATTCCGGTTCGCGAACTATCGGCCGCGTTCGCGAAATGTCCCGTCAGAAGTTCGCCCATCACTATGCAGCAACTTGCCCATGCTCATCAATGGGGGGATAAGGTATTTTTAAACAAGAAAGGGGATGAAATGCTGTAATTAAACTCAGGGCAGCCTTTAGGGAGGGACCAGGGTCATTTAAAAATAAAACAAAGTCATCAACGTATAGAGCCATTTTTTTTTTTCAATTGTCGACCAGACTGGAATACCTTTAATATCAACAGAGTCTCGTATGGCTTGGGTTATAGGCTCCAAATCCAGAAGCACAAACAAAGATGGGCATAAGGGGCAGCCTCGCCTCGTTCCCCACTCTATGGAAACAAATTTGAAGAGATTCCCTCCCAATTTAATTTGTGCCATTGGGGCCTGGTGCAGAAATTTGGACCTAAGCCCAAAACCTCCAAGGTCATTGACATATAGGTACCATTTGTAAATTTAAGCTTGCTTGTAATAAATGTAGGTCTATTCTCAGACAAAAATGTTAAACAGAAAAAAGGGCAGACTCAAAGGTCACTATTCTTTGTTTCTATTAATTATGAGGCCCTTTATACATGATCCACCCTTTGCATTATGTGACTATTTTTGTAAAAACTGCTCCTATAATTAACTGTTCAAAGTAGAGTATCAGACCAGATTTAGCCAATAAGGTGTGTTGCAATGACATTATAAGTGCCTATAAGGGCTCATGCACACAGGACATTTTAAAAACACCAGAGCTACAGCAGCGCTAAGAATTCTTGTTTTTTGTGTTTAGCCGCATTTTTACATTAGTGTTATTGCGTGCTTTTGCTTGTTTTCACACTTTTTTTGGTGTTTTTTGGGCTTTTTTCATTAAAAACACTCTATAATGTAAAAACGCCTAAAAATGTCAAACAGACGTGTTTTTTTGGCATTTTACGTTTTTACAGCTCATTTTTACTGCTCCTAGAAGCACAATCTGTTGTTTTTTCTACTGCCCCTAAGCGCTTATGCCTCCAAACACCTTTGACCGTTTATGTGTGCATGAAAACATAGGCTAATATGGAGGAGCTTTTAGAGGCAGTTAAAAAAAAGTGAAACACCTCTAACAGGAGCTGTAAAAACATCTTGTGTGCCTGAGCCCTAAGGAAGAAGCTGATATGACTGGTTCTGTGTCCATTACACATAAACTCATTACACATATAATTAAATTCATGTTCTAAATGCATTTTTGTTCTAATACATTGTTATTGGGTTTTTCAAAAAAACATTATGGTTCCAGCGAAGATATACATATGTACATACTCTGATTAACCGTAATAAAATGATGAATTTGTTATGTACACAGTAATCATACACTGTAACAATTGCAAAAATGAAATGATCTTACACAGAGGATATAACCAGACTGAACTGTTTCCACTGCTGGTTTTGAGGAAAGGGATGTGGCAGGACTAGGGAAGGAAAGGAATAGGAAGAGAATACAGGTTGCTGAACCAAGTCTGGGTCTCTGACTGCTGTTTTTATTACTGCAGGTGTTGCATCTGATATTAACAGTCTTACTGAATTGAAAAGACACATGGAGGTAAGTGGTTGGCTAAATGTATTTGATTAACTTTGTTATTTATGGTTTGGGTCAGGATTGAATGAAGCAGCAGACAGAAATTACACTTAGTGCTCTTAATTGAGGCACACTATAGAGCAGCCTTTGTCAACCTTTTCAACACAGAGGAACCCTTGAAATACATTTGTGGTCTCAAGGAACCCTTTCTAAAAATGACTATATCTACAACTCATGATACATTAGTGTGATGGTCAGTGGGAAGAATGCTCCTTACATTTGTGCTCATTGGGAAGAATTACCCCCTAACAGATCTCTAAAAAGATCAATGGTGTCAGAGGGAACTTATCTGAGAGACAGAAATTGTTCATTGCTTAAGGAACCCCTAGTAACCTCTGGAGGAACCTTGGTTGAGAAACCCTGCTATCATGGCCGGACTGGCCTACCGGGATACTGGGAGATTTCCCGGTAGGCCGCCTGCCCTGAGGCCGCTTTTAGTAGTGGCTAAATTGCTCTGCTCTCTCCTCCTATGGATCACAGCGCTGGCTGGCTCTGTGTTCGGCGGCCACGCTGTAACACAGTCCCACCCCCTCAGACCGGCTTGTGTGATAGTAACTAGAATCAACTTTCCGCCTATCACACAAGCCTGTCTGGGGGGGCGGGACTGTGTTATAGTGCAGCCGCCGAACAGAGAGCCAGCCAGCGCTGTGATCCATAGGATGAGATGTCGTCTGTACAGCCCACCCTGTGTGCCACAGTGCCTGGATAGGAGGATCGGCATATAGAGGAAGTGAGCCTTCTCTATTCCTTCATGCAGCCGCTGAATGCTTGCAGGAGTGAGAGGAAGAGAATTGAGCATTCAGTGGCTGCATGGAGGAATATAGAAAGCTCACTTCCTCTATATGCAGCCCCCTGCCAATTCTCCTATACAACTTATTTTACTGCCCCCCCCCCCCAGTTCACCCTCTCCCCATTCTTCTCTAGCCACCATCCCAGTGCTCTCCACTCCCCCTGGTGCTCCCCCCCATTCTTCACCCCCCAGTGCTCTCCAATCCCCCCAGTGCTCTCCCCCCGTTCTTTCCTCCCTGCTCTCCACACCCCCCAGTGCTTTCCCCCCTGTTCTCCCCCCTCCCCAGTGCTCTCCACTCCCCCAGTGCTCTCCCCCCTGTTTGTGCTCTTCCCCCCAGTGCCCCTCCATTCTTTCCCCCCGTGCTCTCCACACACTCAGTGCTCTCCCCCTGTTCTTCCCCCCAGTGCCTCCCGTTCTTTCTCCCCCGTTCTTTCTGCCCTTTTCACCTCCCCCAGTGCTCTCCCCCCTGTTTTTTCCCCTCCAGTGCTCTCCACTCTCCCCAGTGCTCTCCCCCCTGTTCTCCCCCCAGTGCTCTCCACTCCCCCAGTGCTCCCCTCCCCTGTCCCCCCCAGTGCTCTCCACTCCCCCCAGTTCTTCCCCCCGGTGCTCTCCACTCCCCCCAGTGCTCCCCCCGTTCTTTGCCCCCCCAGCGCTCTCCACTCCCCCCAGTGCTCTCCCCCATTCTTTCCCCCGTGCTCTCCACTCCCCCAGTGCTCTCCTCACCCCTCTTCTTTCTGGCCCCCTGGTGCTCTCAAGCTCCAACCACAGCACTCCAGCCCCCCCCCCCCCCACTGCTCTCTACCCCCTCGTGCTCTCCACTCCTATTCTTTTTGGCTCCCCTACAGCACTCTCCACTCCCCACCCCTGTACTCTTCACTCTCCCCTGCATTTTGCCCCCAGCCATGTGCTCCCCAACCCTGCCATTGCTCTCCAACCCCCACAGTGCTCTCCAGTCCCCCGTGCTTTCCACCCCTGTTCTTTCTGGCCCCCACTGGTGCTCTCAAGCTCTCCCCCCTGCTCGTTGTACCACCCCAGCACTCTCGAGCCCCCATGCTCTCCATCCCTGTTTTTCTGCCCCCCCAGTGCTCTTCGCCACCCCACACTCTTAGTCCCTCCAATGATCTCAGCCTACCGTGCTCGCCACCCCTGTTCTTTTTGCCCCCCCCAGTGCTCTCAAGTTCCCCCCAGTGCTCTCCACTCCCCACCCCTGTGATCTCCACTCCCTCCTGCTCTTTGCCGCCACCCATGTGTTCTCCAACCCTGCCAGTACTCTCTGCTCCCCCTTCTCTCCAGCTCCCACCCAATGCTCTCCACTTCCCCAGGACCAGAGGACAGGCTAACTAGGGGCATAAAATGAGGATGGCTGAAGGTGCATGTGGCCAGGGACCACTCCATCTCACAGCAAACAGATCCTCTGGAAGGATCACCGTCTCCATCCAAAATGAGAACAGACACTGCCTGCTGCTGGGCGTCATGGATATCCTGCTGGCAAGCAAGGTACCGTACCGAGCATCAACAACACACCTTCCCACAGACAGGGACTGCAGACTGGGACATGGGGCACAGGAGGGGCTGCAATGATGGGCACAGTGAGGCTGCATTCATGGGCACAGTGAGACTGCATTCACAGCACAGTAAAGCTGCATTTGATGGGCACCGTGAGGCTGCATTGATGGGCACAGTGAGGCTGCAATGGTCGGCACAGTGAGGCTGCAATGCTGGGCACGGTGAGGCCGCATTTGGGGGCACATTGAGACTGAATTCACAGGCAGAGTAAAGCTGCATTTGGTGGGCACAGTGAGGCTGCATTGGTGGGCACAGTGAGGCTGCATTGATTGGGACAGTGAGGTTGCATTGATGGGAACAAGGAGGCTGCATTGATGGAGACAGTGAGGCTGCATTTGATAGGCACTGGCGAGGCTGCATTGAGCTCTTGCATCAAGTCTGCAGTCTCTGAACATCTCCTATATCATGTCTGCAGTCTCTGAGGGAGTCTGGAGAGGAGTCAAGAGTGGGAGCGCTGCCGGGATGGGGGTCATGGGAGAAGTCAGACTTGTGTGGACTGTGCAGAGGAGACTATGGGATAAAACCAGAGCCACTGAGCTGGAGCCGACTGACTGAGCCCTGCACAGTGCACCTGAGAGGAGGTCAGTGACAGCGCTGCCAGGCCAGTTGGGGGGAGGGCCACTGATGTAAGGGGGAGTGAATATGATAATGTAAGGGGCACTGATATAAAGGGTTTTCCCCTTTTATTAGTAACCCACCCCCCTTACCTTAGTGTATACTTTCTGCAGAAGGTGATCCCCCCCCCCGAGTTCCTGGGGTCCCCCTTGATGAATGACCACTTTTAACTGGAATTTGAATATATATATATATATACAGTGGTGTGAAAAAGTGTGTGCCCCCTTCCTCATTTCCTGTTCCTTTGCATGTTTGTCACACTTAAGTGTTTCGGAACATCAAACCAATTTAAACAATAGTCAAGGACAACACAAGTAAACACAAAATGCAATTTGTAAATGAAGGTGTTTATTATTAAAGGTGAAAAAAAATCCAAACCATCATGGCCCTGTGTGAAAAAGTGATTGCCCCCCTTGTTAAAACATACTATAACTGTGGTTGTCCACACCTGAGTTCAATTTCTCTAGCCACACCCAGGCCTGAATATTGCCACACCTGTTCACAATCAAGGCATCACTTAAATAGGAGCTGCTTGACACAGTAAGGTCCACCAGAAGATCCTTAAAAGCTACACATCATGCCGAGACCCAAAGAAATTCAGGAACAATTGAGAAAGAAAGTAATTGAGATCTATCAGTCTGGAAAGGGTTATAAAGCCATTTCCAAAGCTTTGGGAATCCAGCGAACCACAGTGAGAGCCATTATCCACAAATGGCGAAGACATGGAACAGCGGTGAACCTTCCCAGGAGTGGCCGGCCGCCCAAAATTACCCCAAGAGCGCAGCGACGATTCTTCCAAGAGGTCACAAAAGACCCCACAACAACGTCCAAGGAACTGCAGGCCTCACTTGCCTCAGTTAAGGTCAGCGTTCATGCCTCCACCATCAGGAAAAGACTGGGCAAAAATGGCCTGCATGGCAGAGTTCCAAGGAGAAAACCACTGCTGAGCAAAAAGAACATCAAAGCTCGTCTCAATTTCTCCACAACACATCTTGATGATCCCCAAGACTTTTGGGACAACATTCTGTGGACCGATGAGACAAAAGTGGAACTCTTTGGAAGGTTGTGTCCAAGTATATCTGGCGTAGAAGGAACACTGCATTTCATAAAAAGAACATTATACCAACAGTAAAATATGGTGGTGGTAGTGTGATGGTCTGGGGCTGTTTTGCTGCTTCAGGACCTGGAAGACTTGCCGTGATAAAAGGAACTATGAATTCTGCTGTCTACCAAGAGATCCTGAAGGAGAATGTCCGACCATCTGTTCGTGTACTCAAGCTGAAACGAACTTGGGTTCTGCAGCAGGACAATGATCTTAAACACACCAGCAAGTCCACCACCGAATGGTTGAAGAAAAACAAAATGAAGACTTTGGAGTGGCCTAGCCAAAGCCCTGACCTGAATCCTATTGAGATGTTGTGGTATGACCTTAAAAAGGCCGTTCATGCTCGAAAACCCTCTAATGTAACTGAATTAGGACAATTCTGCAAAGATGAGTGGGCCAAAATTCCTCCAGGACGCTGTAAAAGCCTCATTGCACGTTATCGCAAACGCTTGGTTGCAGTTGTTGCTGCTAAGGGTGGCCCAACCAGTTATTAGGTTTAGGGGGCAATCACTTTTTCACACAGGGCCATGATGGTTTGGATTTTTTTTCACCTTTAATAATAAACACCTTCATTTACAAATTGCATTTTGTGTTTACTTGTGTTGTCCTTGACTATTGTTTAAATTGGTTTGATGTTCCGAAACACTTAAGTGTGACAAACATGCAAAGGAACAGGAAATGAGGAAGGGGGCAAACACTTTTTCACACCACTGTATATATATATATATATATATATATATATATATATATATATATATATATAAAGCCCCATGTGATTTCAGATCTTTATAGAATACATTCTTCATCGAATGTGCTTTAAAATTTATGGTTTTCCCTTTCATGAACAAGAAATTACTGACCTTATTCTGTTGGGGTGGTATAATATTGCTGTGGGGCTGGTATGAAATTTTTTCCAGGGCTGGTTTTTATTCCCAGTCCGGCCCTGCCTGCTACAGAGGGATATGTTTTTCAATTCTATTTTTATTTTCAATTATTATATGGCATTACACATAGTTAAACAATTTTCAAACATATATATTACTTACATACATAATAATCACATTTATTATTTTATTTCCTCTTCCCTCCCTCCCCCCCAAAAAAAAAAAAAAAAAGGAAAAAAAGGGAAAAAAACAACAGCAACAGAGAGGAGGAAAGGGGGAAAATGTACATCTAACCTCTCCCCCTCCCCCACTTCTCTCTCCTCTCTCCTCCACGAATCCCTCCCTCCCCTTTCTTCCCTCCTAGTTCCTTCATTTTTTACCAATTTCCTATGCTGTCTCCAGGGGGTCCAAACCAGGAGGCACCTTTCATATGTATCTAATTCTTGTGCTAAAAGTATCTCCATTCTCTCTATATTATCCATTTCGAGAGCCCATTCATTTATCGTAGGAGACCGGGTTGATCGCCAGTGCCGCGGTATCACAGTTCTTGCCGCCGTCAACCAGTATCCTAAAAGATTATTTTTAACATTTTTATAAGTTCTTGGTAACATAGAGAGAAGGGGGATTTGTGGTATATTTGGGATTACCTCCCCAGTGACTGTTGTATATAATTGCATAAGCTTTTCCCAAAATCTAAAAATTAGGGGGCATTCCCACCAAATGTGGAGCAATGTGCCCTTATCTCTATGGCACCGCCAACATATATCTAATTTTTCTGGATATATACGGTGAAGTGTCACTGGGCTCCAGTACCATCTTGAGAGCAATTTGTAATTCGCCTCTTGTGCTTTAATCGACGGTGATAAACAGTGAGAAAAATTAAATGCCTTCTCCCATTACCCAACCTCAATTTGAGCGTTGATCTCATTAACCCATTTATTTATATATTCTGGGGGCTCCGGGTGGTTTTTAATAATAAACATCTTATACAGTACTGATATAACATGGTTTGGTTTTTGATCTTGTGTCAGAAGAGTTTCAAGTTGTGTTAAATCTCTACCCAGAGACTTACTTGAATGAATTGTACACCAAAATGACCGCAATTGCCAAAACTCCAACATTTGCATAAGTGAGGGTCGCTATGTAGGGAATAAATTTAATAAAGACGGAATTGTCCCCTGGCATAAAATATTACTCAGTCTATAATGGGATTCCCTATTCCATATAAGAAAACTTGTCCTATTTAATGCCGGTGGAAATAAAGGATTGCCAAATAAAGGTGTCATAGGTCCTTCATAGGAAGAAAGTTCCAATTTTATAGCTGTTTTGCCCCATATATTCAACACATGAGATGTGAGGGAAGGCATAGATTCTAACAACTCTCGATTTAAATTACTACCAGACAAGTCTAACCATGGCAACACCTTTAAATCCAATTGATTCAACCCTTGTTCTATTTTTACCCATTGTTTGGTTTCCGAGCAATAAAACCAGTCCACCAGTCTAGTGAAAACAGCCGAGACATAGTAATAATATAGATCAGGTGCACCCGCACCTCCTTTCGTTTTTGGTAATGATAATAATTTCTTTTGTAATCTTGGTTTTTTTATGTCCCCAAATAAATTTTGTAGAAGCCGATTGTAAAGTAGAAAAAAATGGTCTAGGAACACCAATTGGGATAGTTTGAAAAAAATACAAAAACCGCGGTATTATATCCATTTTCAATATATTAATCCTCCCAAACCATGAGTATTGCTTAACATCATATTTTTTTAGATCTTGTAGGGTACGTTGCAGAAGAGGAACATAGTTCATTGAGTATAAATGATTTGAATCCGGGGTGATTTTAACACCTAAATATTTTACAGCTGCAGGGCAAATCCTAAACTTAAAATTAGCTCTCAACATTGCAACCTGTTCGGGTATGAGCGACACATTAAGAATTTCTGATTTTGATACATTTACTTTAAAATTGCTCAGTTTCCCAAACCACTGGAATTCAGATAACACAGAGGGAATTGCAATGTGTGGATTAGTAATATAGAGTAATAGATCATCAGCAAACAAAGCCATTTTTATTTCCCTCTGTTTTATCTGTACACCAGAAATGAAAGAGTTCCGTCTAATAGCCGTTGCTAAATATTCCATTACTATAACATAGAGTAAAGGGGATAACGGGCATCCCTGACGGGTACCATTTTATATATTAAAATTTGTTGTCAATGAACCATTAATTTTTATTCTAGCTACCGGTTTAGTATATAGTGCCATGATCTTATGGAATATATTTGACCCCAGTCCTATTTGCATTAAAGAATGTTTAAGGAAGGGCCATCCCACCCGATCAAATGCCTTTTCTGCATCACCTGAAAGAAGGCATACTGGAATTTTAGCCCTTTGTGCATAATTCATCAACAAAAAAGTTTTAATCGTGTTATCGCGTGCTTCTCTACTTTGAATGAATCCTACCTGATCTGTATGTATTAAGCTTGGAAGAAGTGGTTGAAGATGGAGTGCAATCAGTTTAGCATATATCTTTAAATCTATCCCAATCAACGATATGGGTCGATAACTAGAGCAAAGTGTTAAATCCTTTTCTGGTTTGGGAATTAAAGTGATATGAGATTCCAAAATCTGTGTTGGAAATTGGTTCGTAAAAGAGATAGAATTAAACACTTGAAGCATAAACGGGGCTATATGTTCTTTAAACGTCTTATAAAATTTTGATGTAAACCCATCAGGACCTGGACTCTTATTTGTTGGAGTATTGGCAATTACTTCTAGTAGTTCTTCAAGCGAAAATGGAGAATCCAAAGATTCCCCAGTAACACTATCTATTATCGGAATAGTGTTTTCCCGTACATATTCCCCAATAATATTGTCTCCAACTCCTTTATCCTCCAATAATGATGATGGGGTCAAATTATAGAGGGCTGAGAAGTATTCCCTAAAGGTTTGTTGAAGCTCACGTGGATCAGATGTCAATTCTCCTGATGATTTTTTTATACTTGGTATAAAAGTCTGTGATTGGCGTGGGTGTAACATATCAGCCAACATTTTCCCACACTTATTCTCAAATCTATATCTTCCCACTGCACGTCTTTGTCGGTATGAGCTCTGAGATTATTTGAATAACTGTAATAAAGATATCCTTGTAGAGAAAATATTGGCTGATATATCTGGAGAACAGTGGGCTTTATGTCGAGTTTCCAAAGAATGAAGTTTTAATAGCGTATTTTCGATAATTTTTGATTTTTCTTTTTTAAGACGAGAACCATGTTGAATAAACACCCCTCGTATTACTGCCTTTAAGGCCTCTCATTTCAAGGGTAGAGCAGTTTCATCCTGTTCATGGTCGGATATAAAATTATCAATCGCCTCCGCAATTGCTTTATGACAGATTTGATCTTGCATAAGTGTGTCATTCAAACACAACGACCAATTGGTACCCTGAGTCTGGGGGGGTGCTATTGTTAAGAATACTGGTGAATGGTCGGACCAAATGAATGATCCAATTTCTATAGAAGGGTTCCATTCCAATAACTTGAGACCAGTTAAAAAAAAGTCTATTCTGCTATATGTTTTATGTGCTAGAGAAAAATATGTATAGTTTCGATCTTTAGGGTTTAGGGTCCGCCAGAGATCCATCAACCTATGTTCAAAAAGTTTGTTTTTGAGTGCCCTCAAACGAGAATATGAAATATTTGATCGTTGAGCTGATGTATCTAGTGAAGGGTCCAAAACTAGGTTAAAATCTCCTCCCACGATAACCGTACCTTCTGAAAAATCCGCTAGCAGGCCAAGATAACTCTCGATTGTCTTAGTTTGATCATAATTTGGAATATAAAAGTTTGCAATTGTGAAAATTTTATCCCACAATCGGATTTTAAGAAACAGATATCTTCCATTTAAATCAGCTCTATATTCCAAATTCTGAACTGGTAAGCGCTTGTGAAAAGCAATAGAGACCCCTCTTGATTTTGAGCTCGACATAGTGCTATGGAACCATTGCGAATAGTGTTTACGAGAACACACATTAATATTATCACTTCGAAAGTGGGTCTCTTGAAAGAGTATAATATCTACCTTAGCTTTATGTAGACTATATAAAATCTGACCTCTTTTTGATTTATTATTAAGACCTTTAATATTGTAGGTACATAATTTCAGTGACACTGGCAAGGAGAAAATCGCTGCCATATCAAATTATGAGTGAACTAAAGAAAACGGAGGAGAAAAAGAAAAAGGAGAGAAAAAAAATAAAAAACCCCACCCCCGGCACAACAATTGCAGAGTTGTGCTCTCTAAAATTGGAGAAGCTCCTTCTCCCCGATCCCCAAGTTGCCCAGGGAAACTTTAACTAATTACCCAGGAAAAAAGAAGAAAAAAAAAAAGAAAAAAGGGAAACCCCCACCCAATATGGAATCTATCCCAAAAAAAACACCAAACCTTACCCGAGGGACGGTGATTCCTATAAGGGGAAAGAGTTAAGGAGCACTTAGGGAGGCTCTATGCAGTGACAGTGGGCATCCATAAACAAACATAATAATAATAATCCAAAAAAGATAATTCTTAATTCATTATTGACTTAAATAACTACTACTCCAATTACACTTGAAATCGCCAGCTGTTTTACTCTGCCTGATTAAATTTTGGATTTTCTGATTGATTGTTTCTATTGTCCTCCCGAGGTTCCGATCTTCTAAACTGTGTATAAGTCTTGGGCCAAGTTATTAATGGAAGATCGTACAAACCTAGGGCAAATTGTATAGCGGGAATATCAGAGGGATCACGTAAATTTAGCCACCTGCCATCTTTCTTTATTTTGTAGCTGAAAAGGGAAATTCCACCTATATACAATGTTACGATCTTGCAGCATTTTTAATAAAGGCCTTAATGCCTTCCTCTTCCTCAGAGTAAATTGACATAGATCTTGTAACAATTGTATATTTGCTCCATTAACATTAATTCGTTCCCTCTCTCTTGCCCTTCTCATAATCTCCTCCTTATCCTTATAGAAATGTACTCGACATATTATGTCTCTTGGTTTATCTGGATCTAATTTACGTGGTCCCACTGTCTGATGTACTCTATCAAGTTCCAAATTTGATTCCTCAGGTTTCCCCAACAGTGAGGTAAAAATTTGGTTAACTGTTATAACAAGCTCTTCATTTCTAACTGATTCTGGTAGTCCCCTAATCCTAATATTGTTTCTTCTATTACGTTGTCTTGGTCCTCCCATAATTGAAATAGTGTATGAATATGAGACTCTTGGGCGTCTAAACGCTGTTCCTGCGATTGTACACGCTCCTCTAATATGTCTACAGAACGTTCGACTTCTGATATTTTCTTCCCAGTTGCCTGTAGTTCTTTATGTACAGATTGCATCTCCTTGTGGAAACCATGTTCTAGACGCTGAATAAAAGCTTCCATTTCATGGCGAGTAGGCAGTGCTCTTAAATAAGTCCGTACATCCCCCACTTCTGGTCCCAACTCTTCACCCATTATGTCACCTTTTGGATTCCCATCTATATTCTCGCTATCCATTATATTCACTGGATTATATCCCCCTAACAACGGGGGGATGGGGTTGAGTATTGAGGGCCATCCTCGAGTCCTCCCACATTCATATGCATATCTAGTGCGCCTATATCTGAGGTATTAGGCACTTCATTTATAACTACGGGTTCTACAAACTCAATCGGTTCTTGTGACTCCAAAGCCGATTCCCATATGTTTTTTATGGCATCTGCACTATCCATTTTTGCTTTCTGTGCGTCTTTTACTGCCCCAATGCCTAAAGAGCCCAACGGCCTTACAGATGACACTGATGGTTTTATTATTGATACTACTGGTGTTAATATAGTTTTTTCTGCTTGTAATGATTGTATTTGTGTATCCTGCATAACAACAGAAGCTGACATTCCCCTGTTGCTATCTATTGTTGTCTTCGATGTACGTGATCGTGTCCGGCCGCCTACCGGAAAAAACTCTGCTATCCCTTGTTGAGCGTTAGAGGAGACTATTAATGGACGATTAGATGTATTACCTAATGTACCCTTATTGCACAACACCGGACTCGCCGGTTTACATACTGTACTATACTCTCCTCTCCTCTTCCTCCGTCCCATGGGTATTCCCAGTGGTCACTGCTTTAGCGTCCTATTAAAAGACAGCTTATCCACGCAATCTACCTTCTAGTACAACCAGTGTTATCAAGTGCAATCCTCCCAATGATAATAACTTATGATCACTTCTACTGTCAAAACAGGAATATCAATAGTTTCGACATTACCCGCTGAATCTATGATATTCTTATTATCTGAAATATCAACAATATCAACAGTTTTAGCGATATCAGCAGTTTGGCACTAACAAAAAATTAGTAGTATCTAAATTACAGCGATATCAGCAACCTGTCAATATCAACAATATCAATAGTTTAGCAACATAAATTGTTTTTCATCCATAACACTTTAGCAGCATCACTAATTAAACAGCGTCAACAGTTAGCACCGTCAACAAGTTAGCATCATCAACGATTTAACGATAAACACTAGTGCTATCAATAATTTAGCGATATCAGCAATGGAGCAAAGACAGCAATTGAACTATATCGACAGTTTGAGTAATGTCAGCAATTGAGTGATGTCAGCAATTAAGCGATGTCTGCCGTTAAACGATTTCAACAGTTGAGCAACGTCAGCAGTTTGAGCAACATCAGCAGTTGAGCAAGGTTTAGCACTGTCAGCAGTTGAGCACCGACAGCAGTTGAGCACTGTCAGCAGTTGAACACTGTCAGCAGTTGAGCACTGTCAGCAGTCGGACACTGTCCACAGTTGGGCACTGTCAGCAGTTGAACACTGTCAGAAGTTGAGCACTGTCAGCAGTTGATCACCTTCAGCAGTTGAACACTGTCAGCAGTTGAACACTGTCAGCAGTTGAGCACTATCAGCAGTTGAGCACTGTCAGCAGTTGGGCACTGTCAGCAGTTGGGCACCTTCAGCAGTTGAACACTCTCAGCAGCTGAACACTGTCAGCAGTTTAGCACCGTCAACAGTTGAACACCGTCAGCAGCTGGACACCGTCAGCAGCTGAGCCCCGTCAACAGTTGAACACTGTTAGCAGTTGAGCACTGTCAGTAGTTGAGCACTGACAGCAATAAAACACTGTCAGCAGTTGAGCACTGTCAGCAGTTGAACACTGTCAGCAGTCAAACACCACCATCAATTTAACAATGTCAGTGTTTGAGCACTATCAGCATTAGGACACTGTCAGCAGTTGGACACTGTCAGCAGTTGAACACTGTCAACAGTTGGACACTGTCAGCAGTTGAGCTTTGTCAGCAACTGAGCGAGCGATGTCAGAAATTAAGCGATTTCACTAGTTGAACGATGTCTAAAGTTGAACAATTTCAGTAGTTTGAGCAATGTCTGTATTTGAACGGTTTCAAAAGTTAAGCAATTTTTAACAATTAAGCGATTTCAACAATTAAACAATTTCAGCGATTAAGCGATCAGCAATTGAGCGATTTCAGCAGTTGAGCAGTTTCAGCAATTGAGCGATTTCAGCAGTTAAGCGATTTCAGTAATTGAGCAATTTCAGCAATTCAGCGATTTCAGCAATTGAGCGGTTTCAGCAATTAAGCGATTTCAACAATTAAGCAATTTCAGCAATTAAGCGATTTCAGCAATTAAGCAATTTCAGCAATTAAGCGATTTCAGCAGTTGAGCAATTTCAGCAATTGAACAATTTCAGCAGTTAAGCGATTTCAGCAGTTAAGCGACTTCAGCAATTGAGCAATTTCAGCAATTTCAGCAATTGAGTGATTTCAGCAATTGAGTGATTTCAGCAACTGAGCGATTTCAGCAATTGAGCGATTTCAGCAATTAGGCATTTTCAGCAATTGTGCAATTTCAGCAATTGAGTGATTTCAGTAATTAAGCAATGTCAGCTTTTGTGCCATATCAACAGTTGAACCATATCAGTGGATTGAGCCACATCAGCAGTTGAGCCAGGTCAGCAATTGAGCCAGGTCAGCAGTTAGACAATGTCAGCAGCTGAATAATGACAGTAATTGAGCAATATCAATAGCCAATAGCACTATCAGCCCAGCAACACTGTCAGTGAACTATCTTGGAGCATCTAAATCATCAGCAGGGACCACTTCCCGTAACTCCAGTAGCTCCAGTCCCACCAGCTTAATAGCTCAAGTCCATGTCTATATCAGAAAAAATAAATAAAAAAATACCACCACGAGGCCATCCAACAGAGCTTACAAGCCCGGCAGACTAGGCAGCCATTCACTCACCGCCCGCCGAGTGCCCAGCGTTCTCAGTCCGCACGCTCCCTGCCGAATCTCCACACTACCTCCAGAGGGTCCCTCAGCCACCTCAGCCACCGCATCTGGAAATCACGAAAATCACCAACACCGATAATAGTGACGGCCAACAGGAGTCGACGGGGGCCAGCGGAGGCCAGCGGGAGCCGGCCGGCAACGGTGTGACAGCGGCAGTAACAGCGGCAGTAGCGCCGTATCGGCAGTAGCGGTAACGGCAATAGCGGCAGTAGCGGCGGTAGTGATGGTAGCAGTATCAATAGGCTACAGCAGCGGCAGTGATATCGGTAGCGCTAACAGCGGTGGCGGTGGTGGGGATGGCACCAGCAGCATCAGCAATATCAATAAGTCCAGCCCAGGTCACTGCAAGAGCTCGGAGCACGTCTAGCACGCTCCCTCCTCCTGCATGCTCAGCCACTCCTCCCTCCCAGAGGGATATGTTTTATTCATATTTCATGTCTGAGGTTTACAACCACTTTAAGGGAAATACCTCAAGAAGTACATATGTAGCACCTACCCCAATTTTCTGGGAGCCTGGTGGTGACTACCAGAGGTTACTAGGCATGGTGGGTGATGAACAAGAACGAAAGATGGGCGCCAGTCACTTTTAAGCTTAAACAAGGAGAAGTTTATTTCTCACAAACAGGAAAAAAGTAGGAGAGAATTATTTTGGATGAGTTTTCTCTTGAAGCTCTCCCAGCCACCTCAGGAGTCACCTCTGCTGCTTCCCTAGAACTCCATCCCTCTCAGAATGTGTTTACAGGTACTGAGCAGGCTTTCCTTAGCAGAATCTTAGACACCCGGATAGGCCTCCGACAGACCTAGCAGCCAGCAGCCACCTGGATAGGCCTCAGGCTTCAGGCCTAGCAGCCAGGATCTGTTTCACACACATCCACCCAGGCTGCAGCCATGAGCGGGGATGACTAACCCTGATTCCCCCAAACAAACACCTTTTCCCAGTATGCATAGCAGCAAATTAGATTGGCTGAGAAAGGTACAGTATGTTCATCCATAACCTGAACTCCTTGTAGCTCATCACTCAAATGTCAAAGGCAACAGCACCACCTACTGACCAAAGGGAGAAACCACAGCTGAACAGGATTAGGAAGGAAGCCATTAAACACTACAAATTAGCCAGGCTGGCTACCATCCAGCATAACTAAATTTACCTGTAGCCCCATTCTAGGACAAGGGTGCAAAACATAGGTGGGCTAGTTTCTTATTGGTATAAATATGCTTACATAGGTTTCACATTAAGGGGAGTAACTGAAGCAGTACATGCTGTATGTGGGCTAGATTCTTTTCAGGGTCTTAAGAAGGCGAGTACGAATTAGTATAATGATAACGAGGTTGGCTACAGTGGACAAAGCATACAAAATGAAAGTCATGTATGTACTGACTGGTGCATAGCAAAATGAAGCTGCACACTTTTAGTGTTACCCATGATAATATAAGCTAAATGTATTATTTTTGTACACTGCAGCCTGTAAAGCATTGCACCCACAATCAGTGGATCACGGTTGCAATGACAGGCTCCTGCAGACACTCAGCATAAGTGCAGCAGGGGTGGATCCAGAGTTCAGTCTCGGGAGGGGCACTGCTATAAAATATGTTTTTTTGAGGGCAATTTATAGGGAAAATGACTGGTATTGGCGTTTCAATCATCACGGCACCATGGTTGTTATGGTGTTAGGATGATTGAAGAGCATAATTTCTATTATTATATTGTAATATAAAATTAAATGGTTCAACTCACCATAATGCAGAATCGGTGGGAGCCCTGAGGGTATCACTTGCCACGTTACTTGTCACCAAATGCGGATTGTCACTTGCTATGTAGTCTGCCACACCTTACGGATTGTCTCTTGCCACATCGCCTGCCACACATTACGGATTATCACTTGCCACGTCACCTACCACACATTGCGGATTGTCACTTGCCACGTCGCCTGCCACACATTGTGGATTGTCACTTGCCACATCGCACTGTCACCCGCAGAACCAACCGTCTGTGGAACGTCACCCGCGGAACCGCCCGCACTGTCACCCAAAATTCTCGGAAGGGGCAATTGCCCCGTTGCCCCCCCGGATCCGCCCCTGAGGTACAGGCAAACAGTTACTGAGCTGCAGGAAGAATCCATGAACTACGTGAGCGCTCATCAGCAGTTCATTAAGTACTATAAGCCATCTGCCAGACAGTGGCAGACTGGACTTGTAGCTCATTAATTTACAGAACACTGTGAAAGAATGATTTAGCTGGAATTGTCAGCGGGTGTGATTAGAGGATCCGGGGGCTTGGGGGATGTGGGGGAGAAGGCCTGGCTCGCAGTCTCAGCTCAAAATTATCCCAAAGGTGTTCTATCAGGTTGAGGTCAGGACTCTGAGCAGGCCAGTCACATTCTTCCACCCCAAACTCACTCATCCATGTCTTTATGGACCTTGCTTTGTGCACTGGTCCAAATAATTTGGTGGAGGGGGGATTATGATGTGGGGTTGTTTTTCAGAGGTTGAGCTTGGCCCCTTAGTTCCAGTGAAGGGAAATGTTATGGCATCAACATATAAAGACATTTTGGACAATGTTATGCTCCCAGCTTTGTGGGAAAAGTTTGGGGATGACTCCTTCCTGTTCCAACATGACTGCCCACCAGTGCACAAAGCAAGGTCCAAAAAAACATGGATGAGCGAGTTTAGGGCAGAGGAATTTGAGTCCTGTCCTCAACCTCAACCCAATAGAACACCTTTGGGATGAATTAGAGTGGTGATAGCGAGCCAGGCCTTGTCCATATAAGTGCCTGACCTCACAAATGTGCCGTTGGAAGAATGGTCAAACATTCCCATAGACACACTCCTAAACCTTGTGGACCACCTTCCCAGAAGTGTTGAAGCTGTTATAGCTGCAAAGGTTGGGCCAACTCAATATTGAACTCTACAGACTAAGACTGGGATGCCAGTAACGTTCATGTGCGTGTAAAGGCAGGTATCCCAATACTTTTGGTAATATAGTATACATTTTCCTAGGCCCCATCAGGTCAACAGAGGGACCCAGAAGGTGAGAGCAGAGGAAGGAATTTTTCTTCATGTTCAGGGGTTTCCATACACATAATTCCACGTCACACGTTGTGCTGGTGAATTATGGTTCCAGTCGGCTGCCACTGCCCCCTACCTTCCCTTGCGGAGTGATGCTGTAGCCAGTAAATCTGTTATTTTCAGCTTACTTTAACAGACCAAGCTGTCCAGGCAAAGTAAAAGTTAGAGGGTTGAGACAAACCATTTATTACTGACAGTGGTGCTTACAATGGTCAGCTTTTATTCATTTATATAAGACCTTTATCCCAAAAGGAAAAAAAAGCTGTCTATATAAAAGCTTATAAAGTTTTAGCTGGAGTGCAGCTTCAATTTTTTTAGCCAAGTCCATCTAAATCTGCTAGCCCAACACTACCCCCTACACATATTGACAATGCCGCTGTACAAAATTATCTGCCCTACTACTAAATCCAAAATTCAGTCACCCTAAGAAAAGAAGAGTGTTATTTGCAGAATAACCACATATAATAAAGTGAAAAAAGCCTAAAAAAGCTATCACAAGTACCACATCTGGGAATGGGGAAGCTGCAATATATAACATTTTTGTTTTTAGGTTTAATACCACATTAAAGAGCTTGAATAAATGGATTAGTATAGTATCCCAGGCTGTATTTATTATGCCGCGTACACGCGATCAGACTATCCGGGGGATTTGGTCCGGACAATCCCCAAAAAGTCTGGCGGGCTTAGAAAGAAGTTTTGACTCAAAAAATTTTCACTGGACTGTGTGTCCGGCGGACAATCCGGCCGTCTGTGCACTAGTCTGCCGGACTTTTGAAATTAATGGACTTGCTCACACGGAAAAAAGTCCATTAATTTTGAACGCGGCTCTAGGTAGATGGGACTAGCGCAGGAGGTCAATGTCGCTGCCTACATGGGCAAGATTGACACCTTGCTGGCCCCGTCACCTGGTATGGACGCTGAAAAAAATGGTGTGGGGGTTCCTCCAAGGTCCATATCAGACCCTTATCCAAGCACGCAGCCCAGCCGGTCAGGAAAGGGGGTGGGGACGAACGAGCGCCCCCCCGAGCCGTACCAGGCCACGTGCCCTCAACATGGGGGGTGCTTTGGGGGAAGGGGGGGCCCCCACCCCACAGTACCTTGTGCCCAGATTTATGAGGACAAGGGCCTCTTTCCGACAACCCTGGCCGTTGGTTGTCGGGGTCTGCGGGCGGTGGCTTATCGAATCTGGGAGCTCCCTTTAATAAGGGGGCCCCCGGATACTGGCCCCCCCGCCCTATGTGAATGAGTATTGGGGTACCATGTACCCCTACCCATTCAGCTGGTGAAAAAAAGTGTAAAAAAAAAAACACAACACGTTTTTAAAATAATTTATTGCACAGCTCCGGTGGTCTTCTTCTGTCTTGGGAGGTCTTATCGCCAGTCTCTTCTGCTATCTTCTGCTCTTTTACTAGCTCTTTCACTAGCGGAGGAGCCCGGCTTTCTTCTTTGTCGCCGTCCGGGGGTCTCCTTCTGACTTCGGGGTCTTGTCCCCCTTTTGAGGGTTTTGTCCCTCTCTTCGGTTCTTCTTGCCGGGCCTTTGCTTTCTTCCTATAGCTCTTTTACTAGCGCTGGCCCTGTCTTCTGTTGCCGCTGCCTCTTCTTCTGATTTCAGGGGTCTTGTCCCCCTCTTCGGTTCTTCTTGCCGGGCCTCCGCTCCTTCTTCCAGCTCTTTTACTAGTGGTGGCCTGGTCTTCTGTCGTCGCTGCCGCCGCATTCTCTTCTTCTTCTCTTCTTCTTCTTCTTCCTTGAGATGTTGACGCGACACTGTCTCTGGCCGAAATGACAGGGACGCGTTGTGCGGCGACTTATATAGGGACAATGAGCAGGGTCACCGGGTGATGTCCCTGCCCCTTATGATGTCACAGTCCCCGAGGATGCTGGAACAGTGACATCATAAGGGGCGGCGACATCACCCGCAGGGCCCCTTCCCCAAAGCACTCCCTATGTTGAGGGCACGTGACCTGGTACGGCTTAGGAAGGGGGGGCGCTTGCTCGTCCCCACCCCCTTTCCTGACCGGCCGGGCTGCATGCTTGGATAAGGGTCTGATATGGACCTTGGGGGGACCCCAACGCCATTTTTTCGGCGTAGGGATTCCCCTTTAAGTCCATACCAGGTGACGGGGCTAGCGAGGTGTCAATCTCACCCATGGAGGCGACGACATTGACCTCCTGCGCTAGTCCCGGCTACCTGGAGCTGCGTTCAAAATGAATGGACTTTCCTCCGTGTGTGGGCAAGTCCGTTCATTTCAAAAGTACGGTGGAACTCCCACCAAAGTTCAGTTGTGTGTGGGCAGGTCCGCTCATTTGGAAAGTCTGGCGGACTTTCCGGCGTTTTTTCCGCCAGAACATGTCCACCGGATAGTCTGATCGTATGTACAGGGCATTAGAGGGAAACAAATCAAACTCAGATATGCTTTAATTTAGAAATGTTTGCAGTGTCTGGCATGGGGCCAGGTGAGTTGTTATTCAAGTTTTGTTAGCAGTATGTGAAATAGGCTTTGTATTGTGATTCCAAACTTTTCCTACAATATCTTTTAACAACCACCTAGTCCCCTGGCTTTAATCTGATATTCTTCCAAACTGTTATGCCCCGTACACACGTGTGTATGGGGCATTAGGATCTAAAATTGGGGAGAAAACGAGTTTTAATCAAAAAACCTTTGGAGATCAGCAGCATTTTCTGTGAAATCCAAGTGGAGGCCTTTAGCTGCTGAGAAGAATATAGAGAAGTGCATGGCATACTGCCAAACAAAATCTTATAGGAAGAAAGTACAGTATTTCCCCTAGGCACCATTTTAATATTAGCAGACATTCAGACAATAGTTTTGTATTTTCTGACATCGACTTATCTACTCTGTTTTTCAGAATCCCATTAAGCCTTTTACTTTCCCAATACTTTGTGGACAGTAGGGTATTTGAAAAACTTAAAATGTTGTGTAAGATCTCTCCCATAAAGGGTATTTCTCTGTTACTCTCTATTGTTTCCGGGACTCCATACTTACAAACTTCTCCCAACAGTGGCGGCTGGTGAAGTTTTAGGATGGGGGGCGCCAGACCCAGTCCTTCCTTTTTGACCCCTCTCACTTGGTCAAAATGAGCGTGGTTTCAGTGAAATAGTGGGCATGGCTCTGAGGTGGTGTGGTTAGCATTTGAGATGAACGAGGGATGGAGGGAGAGGGAGAGAGGGATGGAGGGACAGCAGGCCCAGATCCTACACAACAATAGAAATATGTGTATTCTAGAAAGTTTGAAAATCAGATAAAGATATTCCAAACACCTGTTGTTAGCACTTCAATCATCCCGGCACCATTGTTGTTATGGTGTCAGGATGATTTAAGCGCATTATTTCTATTATTACATTGTAATATAAAATTAAATCATTCTACTCACCATAATGCAGAATCAGTTGGAGCCCTGAGCGTGTCACTAGCCACGTCGCCTGTCACCAGATGCCATCAGATGTCCCCAGTGGAGTCCGTCCTTACGTGTCCCATAAAATGCAGCCTGTGTCACACAAAATGCAGCCTGTGTCCAAATGCAGCCTGTGTCCCCCAAATGCAGCCTGTGTCCACCAAATTCAGCCTGTGTCTCCCAAATGCCTATCTGCTTCACATAGAACCCCCCTCCCCCTGTTCTCTGTGGGAGCACAGCGGTACTACTTAACTTGCAGTTGTCCTCTCCTGCAGTGTCTTCTTCCATAACAGCGGTGGAGGGGTCCTGGGCGCAATGGGAGAAAGAAACCAGGAAGTGACATCAAACTGAGATGTCAGTCAAACCGCCCCGGCCTTATAAATAGATACTACGAGCTGCAGGCGGAAGCTACTAGGCCCTTCTGTCAGGGCTGGCTTAGCCCTTCCTCCTCTGGGCTGGCCGCTCAGCTGTCGGCCGATTGCCAGCTCTCTTCTCTTTCCAGAGTTACCAGCTGTTCCCGATGATGCTCGTCTGACCTGCCTATTTAAAGCCTTCCAGCTCACTTTTCCTTTGCCTTCACGTTTGATCACATCACTCTTTGCCATGTCCTGACCCTATTCAGGTTGAGAACCATGAGGAGTATGAGGTACAATCCATTGTTGACTCCTGTAGGTTCCGTGGGCGCATACAGTACCTGGTGCATTGGAAGGGGTCCGGTCTGGAGGAACGCTCCTGGGTTTCATCCTCTGACCTACATGACCCTGTCCTCCTCCGCGAGTTCCATAGATGGTTTCCCCTCAAGCCCGGTGGCCCTCCGAGGGAGTGGGGTCATGGGGGGGGGTACTGTCAGGGCTGGCTTAGCCCTTCTTCCTCTGGGCTGGCCGCTCAGCTGTCGGCCAATTGCTAGCTCTCTTCTCTTTCCACAGTTACCAGCTGTTCCCGATGATGCTCGTCTGACCTGCCTATTTAAAACCTTCCAGCCCACTTTTTCTTTGCCTTCACGTTTGGTCACATCACAAGGAACCATCTCCTGCTGTTTGTTTCAAGACTGGCTTGCTGTCATCCCTCCTGGCTTCTTATCCTGCTTGCAGTTGGTCTCCTTGGATCCCTGACTTCTGGCCTGGCTGATTTCCCGATCTGGTTAATTAACTTTGGACTGGCTGACTACTCAATCTGGCTACTGGACTCTGGCTATGCTTGACTACGCTTTTTTCTATTTACCTTTTTATTTTTATTAATAAACAAGTGTGATTTGATTGTACTTCTGTCTCAGTCTGTTTCATGGTTTCTGACAGTATGTGAAGGCCATGAATTCAGAAGATACAGTCAATCCACTTGTTGGTAATATTTTTTCCAGATTGGATGAGCAAGATCACCGCATGGATCAGTTTGCCTTGGCGTTACAAATGCTCCTGAATTGCACCGCTCACCTGGAATCCCCCACGGTGGTTGCTCCGGTACAACCTGAGTCGCAGGCCGTCCCTGCCGCTGCGCCAGTCTCTGTGCAGGCACCCGCCCCGAGTATTACCTCTATAAGAGGTATGTCTGGTTCTGCTCCACTTCCCCAGCAATTTGGGGGCGATCCAGTTCAATGCAGAGGTTTCTCAATCAGGTTGAGATATACTTCGAAATGCTGCCCCAGGCGTTTCCCACAGACAGAAGCAAAGTAGGTTTCATGATATCTTTGCTTTCTGAGAGAGCCTTGGCCTGGGCTAACTCTCTCTATGGGAGATGCAAAAACCTGTTGTCTTGAGTTATCCTCAGTTTGTGGCCTCCTTTAACCACTTGCTTACTGGGCACTTAAACCCCCCTCCTGCCCAGACCAATTTTCAGCTTTCAGCACTGATGCACTTTGAATGACAATTGCGCGGTCATACAACATCGTACCCAAATTAAATTTTTATAATTTTTTTCCCACAAATAGAGCTTTTTTTGGGGGGGTATTTAATTACATCTGGGAGTTTTATTTTTTGCTAAACAAACAAAAAAAAATGCAAAAAAAAAAAAAAATTTAAATCATGTTTAACCACTTCAGGACCGCCGTATTGCCAATGTACGTCAACACAATGGCACAGGCAGGCACAATCACGTAGATGTACGTGCCTGCCTTCCAGCGGGTGGGGGGTCCGATCGGACCCCCTCCCATTGGATACGACGGTCCGGTTCGCTCCAGGAGCGCTCCGTGATGAGGGGATGGCCGTTGGTTTTCGGCCACCCCCTCTGGATCGCTCCTGGCCAATGAGAAGCTTCCTCCCACTGTGTATTGTTTACACAGGAAGGAGGAAGTGATGTCATTCTCCTCGGGGCGGTCTTTTTGACCGGACTACGAGGAGAAGACTAATAGTAAGTGTGCACCAACACTACACTGACATGTAGGTACACACAGGCACACAAACCCCCCCCCCCCCGATCCCCCCCCCGATCGCCCCCCGATCCCCCCCCAGTCACAGTGTCACTGATTGCATTGATCATTTCTTTACTGATCAATGCATTCAGTGTCAGTTGTGACAGTAAAAACTGTCAGGACAGTTAGTGTTAGGTCCAGGGTAGCCCCCTATCACCCCCCAATAAAGATTTAACCCCCTGATTGCCCCTAGAGTTAACCCTTTCACCCCCTTTTGCCAGTGTCACTAAGCGATCATTTTTCTGATCGCTGCATGTGTCGCTAGGTAGCTAGTTATTTTTTTAGGTTCACCGCCAGGTTTTTATAGCGCTAGGTACCCCGATATACTACCCAATAATGGTTTTAACCCCCTGATTGCCGCTATTTAACCCTTTCACCCCCTTTTGCCAGTGTCACTAAGCGATAATTTTTCTGATCGCTGCATTAGTGTCGCTACAGTCGCTAGGTAGCTAGTTATTTTTTTAGGTTCACCGCCAGGTTTTTATAGCGCTAGGTACCCCGATATACTACTCAATAATGGTTTTAACCCCCTGATTGCTGCTAGTTAACCCTTTCACCCCCTTTCACCAGCGATCACAGTATAAGTGTCACTGGTGACGCTGGTTAGCCAGTTAGTTATTTAGGTTCCCCGTCAGGTTTTTATATAGCGCCAGGGACCCCCATATACTACCTACCTTTTTATAGCATCAGGGCACCCACCATTTATTACCCAATAAAGGTTTAACCCCCTGATCACCCGGCGGGTGATATCAATTAGGTTTTAGGGTCAGGGTCTGCGTCGCCCCAGGCAGCGCTAGGTTAGTGCCAGTACCGCTAACACCCACACGCAAAGCATACACCTCCCGTAGTGCTATAGAATCTGAACAGATCAATATCTGATCTGATCAGATCTATACTAGCGTCCCCAGCAGTTTAGGGTTCCAAAAAAACGCATTGTTAGCGGGATCAGCCCAGATACCTGCTAGCACCTGCGTTTTGCCCCTCTGCCCAGCCCACCCAAGTGCAGTATCGATCGATCACTGTCACTTACAAAACACTAAACACATAACTGCAGCGATCGCAGAGTCAGGCCTGATCCCTGCCATCGCTAACAGGTTTTTTGGTAGCATTTTATATTTAAATCCGGAAGGCAGTGCTTGGTTTTCGGGGTCCCGTACGTGGCTAGGCTCCCAAAAAGTCCCCCACATGTGGTATCCCCGTACTCGGGAGAAGCAGCAGAATTTATTTTGGGGTGTAATTTTACTTCTGCCCATAGCATGTGTGAGCAATATATCATTTGGTGACAACTTTGTGCAAAAAAAAAAAAAGTTTGTAATATTCCCGCAACTTTTGGCAAAATATAAAATATTCCATGGACTCAACATGCCTCTCAGTAAATAGCTTGGGGTGTCTACTTTCCAAAATGGGGTCATTTGGGGGGGTTTTGTGCTATTTTATCATTTTATGGCCTTCGAAACTGTGATAGGTAGTGAGGAGTTAAATCAAAAATTTGCACCCTTAGAAATCCTGAAGGTGGTGATTGGTTTTCGGGGTGCCGTGCGCGACTAGACTCCCAAAAAGTCCCACACATGTGGTATCCCCGTACTCAGGAGAAGCAGCAGAATGTATTTTGGGGTGTCATTTCACATATGCCCATAGCATGTGTGAGCAATATATCATTTAGTGACAACTTTGTGCAAAAAAAAAAAAAGTTTGTAATATTCCCGCAACTTGTGGCAAAATATAAAATATTCCATGGACTCAACATGCCTCTCAGTAAATAGCTTGGGGTGTCTACTTTCCAAAATGGGGTCATTTTGGGGGGTTTTGTGCTATTTTGGCATTTTATGGCCTTCGAAACTGTGATAGGTAGTGAGGAGTTAAATCAAAAATTTGCACCCTTAGAAATCCTGAAGGTGGTGATTGGTTTTCGGGGTGCCGTGCGCGACTAGACTCCCAAAAAGTCCCACACATGTGGTATCCCCATACTCGGGAGAAGTAGCGGAATATATTTTGGGGTGCAATTCCACATATAACCATGGCATGTGTGAGCAATATATCATTTAGTGACAACTTTTTGTAAAAAAAATTTTTTTTTTTTGTCATTATTCAATCCCTTAGGACAAAAAAAAAAAAAAATATTCAATGGGCTCAACATACCCATCAGCAATTTCCTTGGGGTGTCTACTTTCCAAAATGGGGTCATTTGGGGGGGATTTGTACTGCCCTGCCATTTTAGCACCTCAAGAAATGAGATCGGCAGTCATAAATTAAATGCTGTGTAAATTCCAGAAAATGTACTCTAGTTTGTAGACGCTATAACTTTTGCGCAAACCAAAAAATATACGCTTATTGACATTTTTTTTACTAAAGACATGTGGCTGAATAAATTTTGCCCTCAATGTATGACTAAAATTTAGTTTATTCGATTTTTCTTATAACAAAAAGAAGAAAATATCTTTTTTTTTCAAAATTTTCGCTCTTTTTCCATTTATATCGCAAAAAAAAAAAATCGCAGAGGCAATCAAATACCATCAAAAGAAAGCTCTATTTGTGGGAAGAAAAGGACGCAAATTTCGTTTGGGTGCAATATTGCATGACCGCGCAATTACCAGTTAAATCAGCGCAGTGCGAAATTGCAAAAAGACCTCTGGTCCTTAAGGTGTTTATTGGTCCGGAGCTGAAGTGGTTAATAGTTTGTTATAAAATTTTGCAAACAGGTAATTTTTCTCCTTCATTGAAATGCGCTGATGAGGCAGCACTGGTGGGCACTGATAGGCTGCACTGATAGGCTGTACTGGTGGGCACTGATAGGCATGGTTAAGTTGGCACCGATAGGCACAGATAAGGCGGCACTGATAGGCACAGATAAGGCAGCATTGATGGGCACAGATAAGGCGGCACTGATGGGCAAAGATGGGCACAGATAAAGTGGCATGGATGGGTGGCACGGATGGGCACGGATAGGTACCACTGATAGATGGGACTGATGGGCACTGATAGGTGGCACTGATAGGTGGCTCTGATAGGTGGCACTGCTGGGCACTGATGGGCGGCACTGATGTGCACTGGTAGATGACACTGATGGGCACGGATATGTGGCATAAGAGGTGCAGCACTGTTGTTGAGGAAGATTGGGGGCACTGATAGGTGGCACTGTGGGCACTGATGGGTGGCACTGTGGGCACTGATGGGTGGCTCTGTGGGCACTGATGGGTGGCACTATGTGCACTAATGGGTGGCACTATGGGCACTAAGGGGTGGTACTGATGGGTGGCACTTTTACTATAAGTAGGTTGCACTGGCAGGGGGCAGGTGGGCACTGATGACTTGGGCGTGATCGGGACTGAAGTCCCTCTCACGGCCGCCGGTGATTGGCTTTTCTTTTCTCCTTGCGCTGTTAGCGTGAGGAAGAAAAATAACGATTTGTTGTGATCACATGATCAGCTGTCATTGGCTGACAGCTGATCACGTGGTAAGGGGTCGGGATCGACCCCTTGCTCCAATCCATGATCAGGCGAGTCTCATAGACTCGCTGATCACAGAGCCACTCATGTACGGGACGATGTCAATAGACGTATTCCCGGCAAAGCAGGTCCGCGCTGTAGCCGTCATTCAAACAGAGTACGAGAACTGTTGCCGACTATGCCATTGAATTCCGTACTCTGGCAGCAGAGGTTGCTTGGAACAATGAGGCCCTCGTGGCTGCTTTTTCTCATGGTCTCTCGGATTCCATCAAGGATGAGCTAGCAGCCCGAGATATACCCACTGAGCTGGAGAGCTTGATCTCGTTTGCCATCCTCATTGACTCCAGACTCAGAGAAAGACTTTCTCTTAAGGAGCCCTTGTGGAAGCTTCCTGTACGTTTGCGTCCGAGCTTTGTAGTCCCACCCATGCCTCCCTCACCTCCCATGCCTCCTGGTTCCGAGTTGGTCAGTGAAGATGAACCCATGCACCTGGGTTTCACGCATTTCTCTGTGGATGAGGGATGAGAGAGCCTTTAGGAGGAGGGAGAGATTGTGCCTTTATTGTGGCCAGGCAGGTCACTTTTTGAAGTCTTGTCCTACCCGTCCAGGGAACGCCCGAACCTTGGTATCCAAGGTTCTGTGCACCGCTTCACTCCCCTCCCTGCTGGAGGAGTACCGTGATTTTGGCGATGTCTTTGATAAAGGTCAAGCCGGTATTTTGCCTCCACACCGGCCTCATGATTGCGCAATTGACCTTCAACCTGGTGCCACACCGCCTCGTGGCCGGGTTTACCCTTTGTCGGTCTTGGAGGATAAGGCCATGGAGGAGTATGTTGCTGACGCACTTTCTCAAGGTTTCATCCACAAGTCCTCGTCTCCTGCTGGTGCTGGTTTCTTCTTTGTGAAAAAGAAGAGTGGGGAACTGAGACCTTGTATAGATTATAAGGGTCTCAATTGTGTCACGATTAAGAATGCCTACCCGATTCCATTGATTACAGAGTTATTTTCCCGCCTCAAGGGAGCAACGTTTTTCACAAAACTTGACCTGAGAGGAGCCTACAATCTTGTGCGCATTGGGGGCGATGAGTGGAAAACTGTGTTTAATACCAGAACAGGCCGTTATGAATACCTGGTAATGCCTTTTGGCCTTTGTAACGCCCCAGCAGTTTTCCAGGAATTTATTAACGATGTCCTCCGAGATTTGTTGCAATTGTGTGCTGTGGTTTATCTCGATGATATCCTCATATTTTACAAGTCCCTGGAGAGCCACCACACAGATGTCTGTTGTGTACTTCAGAAACTAAGAGAGAACAATCTCTATTGTAAACTGGAGAAGTGCGAGTTCCATCGTGAACAGGTTACATTCCTGGGCTATGTCATTTCCACTGCTGGTTTTTCGATGGACCCAGAGAATCTGTCGGCAGTCCTACAGTGGCCTTGACCCCTGGGTTTACGTCCTCTTCAGCGCTTCCTGGGCTTTGCCAACTACTATCGGAAGTTTATTCGCAACTTCTCGTCTCTGGTGAAGCCTCTGACTGATATGACCAGAAAGGATGATAACCCACAGAGTTGGTCTCCGGAGTACATTAAGGCCTTTGAGACTCTCAAGGCCGCCTTTGTTTCTGCTCCTGTGTTGGCACATCCTGATTCTACGTTGCCATTTATCCTAGAAGTTGATGCTTCTGAGACTGGAGTTGGCACCCTTCTGTCACAACTTCCTAACTCTGAGAGCGCTATGCATCCATGTGGCTACTTTTCCAAGAAATTGTCACCTGCTGAGTGCAATTATGAGATTGGTGACAGAGAGCTGTTGGTGATCATTTTAGCCCTGAAAGAATGGAGACATCTCCTTGAAGGTACCACTGTGCCCGTTCTTATTCTTAGGCCGCGTACACACGGGCGGACTGTTCGCCCAACCTTGTCCGCTGAACAGTGTTTGGGCGGACAGTCCGCCCGTGTGTGGGCTTTCAGCGGACAGTTTCAGCGGACAGTTGGACGGACAAAGTCTTTCGGAAATTCCGAAAAACTGTCCGCTGAAACTGTGTTTGAGCGAACAGTCCGCCCGTGTGTGGGCCTGTCCGCTGTACTTTGGAAATGAGCGGACTGTTCCCGCTCGGAAAGTCCGCCCATTTCGAGCGCGTGTACAGGTAGGCGGGGCCCGCGAAGGAGACGTTGCGGGCTCCGCCGCCTGGAATGGGCTTAAAGGGGAACCCCAACGCCGAAAAAAATCGGCGTGGGGGTTCCCCCAAAGTCCACACCAGACCCTTGTCCGAGCACGCTACCCGGCCGGCCAGGAAAGGGGGGCGAGCGAGCGCGCCCCCCCTCCTGAGCCGTACCAGGCCGCGTGCCCTCAACATGGGGGGGTGCCTTGGGGAAGGGGGGGCCGCGCGGCCCCCCCACCCCAAATCACCTTGTCCCCATGTTGATGAGGACAAGGGCCTCTTCCCGACAACCCTGGCCGTTGGTTGTCGGGGTCTGCGGGCGGGGGGCTTATCGGAATCCGGGAGCCCCCTTTAAGAAGGGGGCCCCCGGATACCGGCCCCCCACCCTATGTGAATGAGTATGGGGTACAATGTACCCCTACCCATTCACCTGTGAAATAAAGTACAAAAAAAAACACAACACAGGGAAAAAATATTTTATTGCACAGCTCCGGGGGTCTTCCGTCTTCGGGGGTCTTCTCGCCGGACTCCTCCGCTATCTGTGTGTAGCTCTTTTACTAGCGGAGGAGTCCGGCTTTCTTCCTCCCCGCCGCCGGCCTCTTCTCCCGACTTCGGGGGTCTTGTCCCCCTCTTCGGTTCTTCTGCCGGGCCACCGCGCCTTCTTGTAGCTCTTTTACAGGCGGTGGCCCGGTCTTCTGTCGCCGCTGCCTTCCGTTCTTCTGTCGCCGCCTTCGGTTCTTCTGCCGGGCCACCGCGCCTTCTTGTAGCTCTTTTACAGGCGGTGGCCCGGTCTTCTGTCGCCGCTGTCGTCGCCGCCGCCGCCTTCCGTTCTTGTTCTTCTTCTTGTTCTTCTTCTTCTTCTCCTGGAGATGTTGACTCGACGAGCTCTCCGGCCGGAATGCCAGAGCCGCGCTGTGCGGTCACTTATATAGTGACAATGGGGCGGTGTCACATGGTATATGTCACATGGGTTGGTCACATGGGTTGATGTCACATGGGGACTATGACATCGTAAGGGGGCGGGGTCACCATGTGACCAACCCATGTGACATATACCATGTGACACCGCCCCATTGTCACTATATAAGTGGCAGCGGAGCGTGTCCCTGGCATTCCGGCCGGAGAGCTCGTCGAGTCAACATCTCCAGGAGAAGAAGAAGAAGAACAAGAAGAAGAACAAGAACAAGAACGGGAGGCGGCGGCGGCGACGACAGCGGCGACAGAAGACCGGGCCACCGCCTGTAAAAGAGCTACAAGAAGGCGCGGTGGCCCGGCAGAAGAACCGAAGGCGGCGACAGAAGAACGGAAGGCAGCGGCGACAGAAGACCGGGCCACCGCCTGTAAAAGAGCTACAAGAAGGCGCGGTGGCCCGGCAGAAGAACCGAAGAGGGGGACAAGACCCCCGAAGTCGGGAGAAGAGGCCGGCGGCGGGGAGGAAGAAAGCCGGACTCCTCCGCTAGTAAAAGAGCTACACACAGATAGCGGAGGAGTCCGGCGAGAAGACCCCCGAAGACGGAAGACCCCCCGGAGCTGTGCAATAAAATATTTTTTCCCTGTGTTGTGTTTTTTTTTGTACTTTATTTCACAGGTGAATGGGTAGGGGTACATTGTACCCCATACTCATTCACATAGGGTGGGGGGCCGGTATCCGGGGGCCCCCTTCTTAAAGGGGGCTCCCGGATTCCGATAAGCCCCCCGCCCGCAGACCCCGACAACCAACGGCCAGGGTTGTCGGGAAGAGGCCCTTGTCCTCATCAACATGGGGACAAGGTGCTTTGGGGTGGGGGGGCCGCGCGGCCCCCCCTTCCCCAAGGCACCCCCCATGTTGAGGGCACGCGGCCTGGTACGGCTCAGGAGGGGGGGCGCGCTCGCTCGCCCCCCTTTCCTGGCCGGCCGGGTAGCGTGCTCGGACAAGGGTCTGGTGTGGACTTTGGGGGAACCCCCACGCCGATTTTTTTCGGCGTTGGGGTTCCCCTTTAAGCCCATTCCAGGCGGCGGAGCCCGCGACGTCTCCTTCGCGGGCCCCGCCTACCTGTACACGCACTCGAAATGGGCGGATTTGCCTCCTCCTTACGTGGGCGAGTCCGTTCATTTCAAAAGTTGAGCGAACTGTTTGCCCAACCTTGTTCGTCAAACAGTCCGCTCGTGTGTGGGCAAGTCCGCTCATGCAAATTTTGAGCGGACTGTTTGCCGAAACTGTTTGACGAACAAGGTTGGGCAAACAGTCCGTGCGTGTGTACGCGGCCTTACTGACCATAAGAATCTTAAATTCTTGTCTGCGGCTTAGCGACTCTCTTCCAGAAGGGCGCGATGGGCTCCTTTCTTGTTGAGCTTTAATTACATTGTCTCATTCTTACCCGGTACTAAGAATGTAAGGGCTGATGCCCTGTCACAACAATTTTCCTCCACTTCCAAGTCTGAGTCAGTTCCGGTTCCTGTGATTCCTCCTGATCGTATCTTGGCTACGGTTCGCACCAGTCTTACTTCTCCTTTGGGTGACAAAATTCTTGCTGCTCAGGTCCATGCTCCCCCTGATAAACCTTGTGACCGCTGCTTTGTCCCAGAGAGTCTCCGTACTGCAGTGCTCCAGACTTACCATTCTCCCAAGGCAGCTGGCCATCCTGGGAATAATCAACTCATTTGGGCCATCTCCCAACAATTCTGGTGGCCTAGTCTACAGGCTGATGTTACTGCCTTCGTAGCTGCCTGTCCCGTGTGTGCTCAGAGTAAGGCTCCACAACACCTTCCAGTGGGCCTCCTACAACCCATACCCAATGGAGAGAGGCCCTGGACTCACCTGTCTATGGATTTCATTGTGGAATTGCCCAACTCCCAAGGCAACACTGTTATCCTTATGGTGGTTGACCGGTTCTCAAAGATGTGTCATTGTATTCCACTTAAGAAGTTGCCCACCTCTAAGAAACTGGCTTCCACTTTTGCTCGGGATATCTTTCGCTGACATGGGCTACCCAAGGTGATTGTCTCGGATAGGGGCAGTCAGTTTGTCTCCCGGTTCTGGCGAGCCTTTTGTGCACAGTTGGGAATCCAGCTTGTGTTCTCTTCTGCGTATCTCCCGCAGTCTAATGGGGCCACAGAACAAGCCAATCAGTCCTTGGAGCAATTCCTACATTGCTATATTTCTGGCCATCATAACAACTGGTCTGACCTATTACCTTGGGCAGAGTTTGCTCACAACAGTGCCTTGAATTCTGCCTCTCGATTGTCTCCATTTATGGCGAATTATGGTTTACAACCTTCCATGTTGCCTGACTCATTTGTTCCGCAGAGTATTCCTGCATTAGAAGAGCATCTCTGTGGTCTTCGTTCCACTCGGGTACAAGTCCAGGAGGCTTTGCGTCATGCTAATGATAGGTACAGATTCCATGCTGACCGCAGACGCCTGCCTATGACTTCCTACCAGGTTGGGGACAGGGTCTGGCTGTCATCTTGCAACCTCCGGCTTCGTGTTCCCTCACTGAAGTTTGCACCTCAGTTTATTGGGCCTTTCGGTATCCTTCGCAGGATTAACCCAGTAGCTTACGCGTTGGACCTTCCTCCTAGTATGCGCATCTCAAATGTGTTTCATGTCTCCTTATTGAAACCGTTGGTCTGTAACCGATTTACCACCTCTTTGCCATGTCCTGACCCTATTCAGGTTGAGAACCATGAGGAGTATGAGGTACAATCCATTGTTGACTCCTGTAGGTTCCGTGGGCGCATACAGTACCTGGTGCATTGGAAGGGGTCCGGTCTGGAGGAACGCTCCTGGGTTTCATCCTCTGACCTACATGACCCTGTCCTCCTCCGCGAGTTCCATAGATGGTTTCCCCTCAAGCCCGGTGGCCCTCCGAGGGAGTGGGGTCATGGGGGGGGGGTACTGTCAGGGCTGGCTTAGCCCTTCTTCCTCTGGGCTGGCCGCTCAGCTGTCGGCCAATTGCTAGCTCTCTTCTCTTTCCACAGTTACCAGCTGTTCCCGATGATGCTCGTCTGACCTGCCTATTTAAAACCTTCCAGCCCACTTTTTCTTTGCCTTCACGTTTGGTCACATCACAAGGAACCATCTCCTGTTGTTTGTTTCAAGACTGGCTTGCTGACATCCCTCCTGGCTTCTTATCCTGCTTGCAGTTGCTCTCCTTGGATCCCTGACTTCTGGCCTGGCTGAGTTCCCAATGTGGTTAATAAACTTTGGACTGGTTGACTATCAGATCTGGCTACTGGACTCTGGCTATGCTTGACTACGCTTTTTTCTATTTACCTTTTTATTAATAAACAAGTGTGATTTGATTGTACTTCTGTCTCAGTCTGTTTCATGGTTTCTGACAACTTCAGAAAGCGCCACAAGACAGGATAAATGCCTGCAAATGAAGCAGATGATTTGGGCATCTGTAATATATCAATATGTAGTTTCTGAAAGGGATATTCAACTTTTTATTCAACACGTTATGTTAAAAGGTAAAACAAGAAGCAGTATATTTTAGAGCAACTGTGGTGCACCCTAAAGCTATCATATGCTCATTTACTAAGGCAGCCATAAATTGTTTCACTTAATGACACGATCCATTTGTCAAGCGGACAATCATGGGAGAAGAGCAGCTGGCAGACATAAAGGGGATTATTTACAAAAGGCAAATCCACTTTGCACTACAAGTGCAAACTACAAAGTGCAAAGTGCACTTGAAATTGCACTGAAAGTGCACTTGGAAGTGCAGTCGCTGTAGATCCGAGGGGAACATGCAAGGAAAATAAAAAACAGAATTTTAGCTTGCACGTGATTGGATAATAAAATCAACAGAGCTTTCCCTCATTTCAGATCTTCCCCTCAGATCTACAGTGACTGCACTTCCAAGTGCACTTTGCACTTGTAGTGCAAAGTGGATTTGCCTTTCGTAAATAGCCCCCACAGGCTCATTTTTGCAGAGCCCTGTTTTATAAGGAGCTGCTCCTGCTGTGGACCACGTGTCCTTATTCTGGGATACTTGTTGTTGAAGTTTAAAGTGATATTAAAGGTAGATTCTTTTTTTTTTTTTTTTCTTTAAATAACAAACGTGTCTTACTTACCTGCTCTGCAGCTTTGCACAGAGCAGCCCCGATCCTCCTCTTCTCTGGTTACCCGCCAGTGCTCCTGACCCCTCCTTCTTGACAAGTGCCACCATAGCAAGCAGCTTACTATGGGGCACCTGAGAAAGCTCGCCCCCGGTTGACACACACATGGAGTGTGTCTCAGCCCAGCCCCGTGCTCTCCTCATTGGCTCACTGGCTGTAGTTGACAGTAGCAGGAGCCAATGGCCCACACTGCTATCTTAGCCAATGAGGAAGAAGAGACCCAGGAGAGCTGCTCTCCTGCACATTGCTGGATTGAGATGGGGCTCAGGTATGTATTGGGAGGGGGGGGGGGCTGAAGAATGATAGAATAGAATGCATGAAGGTAAAAAAAACCTTCAGCCTTTACAACCACTTTAATAATACCCGCTCTGCTGGGCCAGAACTAGGGATGGAATCTGAGTTGCTCAGACCTTGCAAGTGTCTGGGGCTGTAATGCGGCATTCTTATTTGCTTGGTATGCTTTATATTTCCTTGGCCTCTGGTTTGTTAGCTGTAGTGTGCACTTTAACATTTATTATGGTTACTTCAGCTAGAAGATGGAAGGCTGAAGACAGGCAATCAATTAATGTATGTGTAACAAGTGGGCAACCTAATAATAAAAACTCCATTAATAAAAAAGATTTACAAACATGTGATAAGACCATATGATTAGGGTAAGGTAATAACGTGTAGCTTAATAGTCCATAAAGTGCTTTAACCGCTTCATTACCCGGCTATAGTAATATGCATAGTTGCCGACTGTCCCGAATTTCCCGGGACATTCGCAAGATTAGGACTTTTCCCGATTTAATTGTGTCCCGGGAAATGTCCCGGGAAATTCAGTAATTCACATTTTTTTGCGACAATGTCTCTGCCGCCCACCATTTTAAAGAAGACCAGAAGGCATGGCCGATGGCTACAGTAGAGATGCTGTGGCGCCGCCCACCCCCGCCCCGCTGCCAGTGTCTGTGAACTGTAATGGAAAGGGGTGGAAGGTGGGCGGCACCGAAGTTCAATCTATTTCCGCGCGGTAATGGCGGTCTGGAAGTCAGAGGGGGGGCTGGTCTGGAAGTCAGAGGGGGAAGTCTGGATGTCGGGGGCCAGTCTGGATGTCAGAGGGGGGCCCGTCTGGATGTCACAGGGGGCCAGTCTGGATGTCAGAGGGGGGCTAGTCTGGATGTCGGAGGCCAGTCTGGATGTCAGAGAGGGCTGTCTGGATGTCAGGGGCCAGTCTGGATGTCAGAGGGGGGCTAGTCTGGATGTCAGAGGGGGCTAGTATGGATGTCGGGGGGCAGTCTAGATGCCGGGTCAGTCTGGATGTCAGAGGGGGCAGTCTGGATGTCGGGGCCAGTCTGGATGTCAGAGGGGGGGCAGTCTGGATGTCAGAGGGGGGGCAGTCTGGATGTCAGAGGGGGTCCAGTCTGGATGTTGGAGGGGGGCCAGAGTCTGGATGTCAGAGGGGGGCCAGTCTGGATGTCAGAGGGGGCAGTCTGGATGTCAGAGGGGCACCAGATGTATGGAGGATTGATGGGGACACCAGATGTTAGGAGGACTGATGGGGACACCAGATGTTAGGAGGACTGATGGGGACACCAGATGTACGGAGGACTGATGGGGACACCAGATGTACGGAGGACTGATGGGGACACCAGATGTAAGGAGGACTGATGGGGACACCAGATGTAAGGAGGACTGATGGGGACACCAGATGTAAGGAGGACTGATGGTGACACCAGATGTTAGGAGGACTGATGGGGACACCAGATGTTAGGAGGACTGATGGGGACACCAGATGTAAGGAGGACTAATGGGGTCACCAGATGTAAGGTGGACTGATGGGGACACCAGATGTAAGGAGGACTGATAGGGACACCAGATGTAAGGAGGGGCTCCGCTGATGGAGGCACAGATGTGAGGAAGGCTCCTCTGATGGGGCACCTGATGTGAGGAGGGACTCTGCTGGTCCACCTGATGGCATCTGGTGGCAGGCAAAGTGGCTAGTGACGCTCATGGCTCCCATTGATTCTGCATCATGGTGAGTTGAATGATTTCATTTTATATTACAATGTAATAATAGAAATAATACACTTCAATCATCCTGACACCATAACAATCATGGCGCCGGGATGATTGAAGCGCTAACACCAGGTGTTTGGAGTATCTTTATCTGCTGATTGTCAAACTCTGGAATACACATATTGCTATTGTGGTGTAGGATCTGGGGCTGCTGTCCCTCCATCCCTCCATCCCTCCCCCCTTTCCCTCTCCATCCCGCATTCATCTCAGACTCTATCCACACCCCTTCGAGCCACGTCCATGTAAGCCACACCCACTTTTTTGCGTAAACCACGCCCATATTTCACATTTTCCTATGCCACGCCTATAACCGCATACCCCACCCCTAATTATAATACAACTCCGTCTACAGCCAAAAAAGTGTCCCGGATTTATTTTTTACAATGTTGGCAACTATGAATATGACATCCATAGGAGGGATCTCCCATCCTGGGAAAGCATCATATGATGTCCTGGGCTTCCCAGTCATCTAGGGGGCGCACGCCGCATTGCTCTGGATCCTTTGCGCATGCCTGGTGGCCGCGATTGCCCGTGAACACAGCAGGACCATGGATCTATGTGTGTAAACACACAGATCCACATCCTGTCAGGTGAGAGGAGACCGATGGTGTGTTCCCAGTACAGAGGAACACCAATCGGTTTCCTCCTCTTGTGAGTCCCCACCCCCTACAGTTAGAATCACTCCCTAGGAAACATAATTAACCCTTCGATCACCCCCAGTGTTAAACCCTTCCCTGCCAGTCACATTTACACAGTAATCGCTGTATAAATGTGAATGGTCCCAAAAATGTGTCAAAAGTGTTCGATATGTCCATCCCAATGTCACAGTCACAAAAAAAAAAACGCAGATCGCTAGATCATTACTAGTAAAAAAAAAAAAAAAAAATGCCATAAATCTTTCCCGTATTTTGTAGACACTATAACTTTTGTCCAAACCAATCAATATATAATATATAGACTTACTGAGATTTTTGTTTTACCAAAAATATATAGAAGAATACATATAGGCCTAAACTGAGGAAAGCATTGTTTTAAAAAAAATTGGAGATATTTATTATAGCAAAAAGTCAAAAATGTTGTGTTTTTTTCAAGATTGTTGCTCTTCTTTTGTTTAAAAAACACAGAGGTGATCAAATGCCATCAAAAGAAAGCTCTATTTGTGGGGAAAAAAATAAATTTGGGCACAGTGTTGCATGACCGTGCAATTGTCATTCAAAGTGCAACAGCGCTGAAAATTGAAGATTGGTCTGGGCAGGAAGGGGTGAAAATGCCCTTCAGAGAGATGATGCTCCATCTCATCCAAATAATCCTGTTTCTTTAACAGCAAAATCCCTCCCCCTTTATCATCTGGGGTATAATTAGTTTTTTTCCTCTCACACAGCAATGCTTTACCTTCATGTATATCTTTCTGATGTTCCTTTTTAAATTGCACTCATTGTCAGGGGCAGACTGACAACTCATGGGGCCCCCGGACAATAGGGATTATGGGGCCCCCAGGCAATCAGACATTATGGGGCCACACTGTATACACAAACACACACACACAGTATACAATCACACAGTATACACAGACATGTTTCTATTGGCTGAGAAGGTACTGGGGAGGTGGGGTAGCTATAATCTAAGGATTTTTAGACCAAAAGAATGTTGGTAAGGGACATTTCAGAGACAGATGTAAAAAGAAACACAGATTTCTACATACTGTCCCTGGTTTTACTGAGGCTGGCAACCCTGATGGGGCCCCCTAGTGGCCTGGGGCCCTCGGGCAGTGCCCGAGTGGCCCAATGGTCAGTCCGCCCCTGCTCATTGTAGATCCTGTAAAACCAATTCCTTAAAATCTGAAATACTAGGATGCAATTAACTTAGCATGCTTGATTGGTTTACCTGCTAATGTATAAAAAATGTAAGCCACCCCCAAATGGGACCAAAATCATTCACCACTCAAAAGCACAGTCTTTTGTCTTTTGATAGCTCACAGGCTTTGGCTAAGGCTTCTTGAGCTGAGGCAGCAGCGTCCAATGACTGAATACATAGGGGCTTAATTACTAAAACTGAAGTGTGCAAAATCTGGTGCTTCTCTGCATGGAAACCAATCACCTCTTTTTTTTTTTGTCAAACCTTACATTGTCCTTCTGAGTGACAACTGCATATCTAGCATGCATTTTAACATCCATAGTATAAAACCAAGATCCAGCTACAAAAAGACAAAGATCTAAGCCTTTAAGGGGTATGTCCTGCACTGGGCTTATAGCAGCTGCATAGGTGTGTGCAGGGGGTGTGCCAGGTGTGCCAGTGCATCAAAGATTCCCCCTGCTGCTCAGGCCCCACTGCCCTACTGACAACATCCACTGCTCTACTGACACCATCCACTGCCCTACTGACACAATCAACTACTCTACTGACACCATCCATTGCACCTACTGACACCATCCATGTTTTCATAAATTATTAATTGTTTGATTACATTAATTTATAAGAGTGTGTATGTTTCTGTTTGTGAATGTGTCTATATATATATATATATATATATATATATATATATATATATATATATATATATATAGACATTATGGGACCCCTGGATATGTAAATGTCCTAATACATGTATTACAATATTTGTAGCTGATGACTTTTAATTTTTTTGGGGGGGGGGGGGGGCTGGAGCTCTGCTTTAATTCAACACAGTCTTATACCTCACCTCTGCCACCAGCCTTCTCTAATACAGGCAGTAGGGTGGCTGGATTCAAATGATAAACCTTTTGATTGTTAGATTTGTAGCTGATAACAAAGCAAATTTATATATTGTGATCCATGCGTTAGACAAATGTTTTGTTTGGCTCTCTGCAATAACTCCTGCACAGAATTGGGGGCCATTAAGGTAAAAACATGGTCCAAAATGATGTGTATAACTTTGTCTAATAACACCTTACATACATCTACTGCTCTACTGTATGTCGGTGAACCCTTGATTACTGGGTCCATCTAGAAGGAAATATATCTCAATGTCTTGTTTTCCCCCATGTTCTTATGTAAGAACTCCATTTCCACGTCCTTGTTATCTGGTAGGCTCAATGTAGAAATATAGGGGCGGTGGCAAAAGCTTGTTGATTCAAAGCGGTGTAGTGTGAATCCTCCCTTACTCTGTCCTCATTGTTGTGTACCTTGGAAGTTCAGTGTCCTAAGAGAAACCTTTCCTGGCGATATTAAATGTTCTCTTTGCTTGCTGTTGTTAGTTGTAGCTAGACTGCATGGCAAACCGTTTGTTTCCGTCTTCCATATTTTCCTGATTTCACAACATAATATAGCAGTGGCTTGTCAGTGTCAGCATTTGTCTTTTATCTTTTTTAAATTTTTATTTATTTTACCTTGGATTACCTTTAGGCTGCAGTCACCTTACAGCGGTTTGAATTGCAGGCAGATTTGCCGTGATTAACCCCTCAATCACCCCCTAGTGTTAACCCCTTCCCTGCTAGTCACATTTACACATTAATCGCTGTATAAATGTGAATGTCCCAAAAATGTGTCAAAAGTGTCCGATATGTCCGTCGCAATGTCACAGTCACAAAAAAATCGCAGATCGCAGCCATTACTAGTAAAAAAATTAAAAATAAATCAAAATGCCATAAATCTATCCCGTATTTTGTAGACGCTATAACTTTTGCGCAAACCAATCAATATACTCTTACTGCATTTTTTTTTACCAAAAATATGTAGAAGAATACATATAGGCCTAAACTGAGGAAAAAATACGTTTTTTTTTTTTTTATAAATTGGGATATTTATTATAGCAAAAAATCAAAAATATTTTGTTTTTTCAAGATTGTCACACTTCTTTTGTTTATAAAAAATAAAAACCGCAGAGGTGATCAAATACCATCAAAAGAAAGCTCTATTTGTGGGGAAAAAAATTATTTGGATACAATGTTGACTGACCGTGCAATTGTCATTCAAAGTGTGACATCGCTGAAAATTAAAAATTGGTCTAGCCAGGAAGGGGGTGAAAATGCCCTGTATTGAAGGGGTTAATCAGTGCAAATAATGTTGAAGGACATTCAAGGGATCACTGAGTTGTTCTGTTCATCAAAAAATAATAATTAATCAGTGCCGCTTACCAGGGTTGTTGGACCTCAAGTTATATAGATCAAAAGGCTTCACACAGGGGGGATTACTCAGCCAAGGAAAGCGCATCCACAGGCTCATCCAGTAATGGGAACCTCTCTCCTACAGCAGGCTTTCCGGTAATAGGGTATTCTTCACAGCCAAGGCAAACACCCCTTTAAGTTTTAATAATTCTTGAAGTTTTGTATATGGTGCATCTTTTATATGGAAAGAAACCTTTTAAGTTCCCAAACATGCTAGTTTTCTGAGGTGGATCTATAGCGCTAGGTGCCAATACATCTTTTAGGGTTTGATTTTTCCTATATAAAACATATAAAACATTTGGTTTATCTGGGAGTTTGGGCCCCAGTATTTTATCACTCTTTAAAGAGGAAGTAAACCCTGATGGGTTTACTTCCTCTTTCATTCCCTGCAAAGGCAAAGCATAATGGACTACTACGCATCGCATAGTAGCCCATTATGTGTCACTTACCTGACACAGGAGCCAGCGAAGTCGCCGCTGTCCCCTGTAGTCCGCCGCATCCATCTTGCTGGTGGCGTCTCGCAGCTCCGCCGCTGTCATTCAGCGAAGCCGCGATGACGTCACTCCCGCGCATGCGCACGGGAGTCGACACGCGCGGCAGCTCCATTTTTGGAAATGCCGCACTCAGCGTTTTCGGGCAAATATCTCCTAAACCATATAGGTTTAGGAGATATTGCTTGGACCTACAGGTAAGCCTTAATCTAGGCTTACCTGTAGGTCAAAGTGGTTTGTAAGGGTTTACAACCACTTTAAGACTTGCCAGTGTTTTCTGATTATTTTATTCACCCACCAATATTGGGATGAGAAAGTGGTTAAAAAGGACCACACAAACGTATTATTATTCTACATATCTGTATTTTTGGGGGCCAACAGATTACTTCTATTTAGGAGCGATATGTCTTGTAACTCTTTATCCAAAACTTTTGAATCATACCCTTTCCCTAAAAAGTTATCTTTTGAAGTTTTGACCGTGATCTTTAAAAACTACGAAGTCCAAAAAATTCACTGATGATCTACTGCATTCCTATGTGCATCTGATCCACCAGTGATTGTTAAGGCCCACCATAAATGAACACAGAGAACCCTCGCCCCCCCCCATAAGAAAAGGGTGATAGAGCAACACCAAAAAAGGAGGTGGGACTCATTTAGGAAGAAAAGAATGTCATTCTCCCATAAAGACATAACATTTTTGCCCCCATTGCCATCCCTGTACTTTGTAGATAATATTCTCTTTCATAGTAAAAATAATTATGCTCCATAGTGAACTGTAAGAGCCTCAAGATAAAATCCAAGGTGGAAGTTTTTAAAGAGTGCTCCCTAACATATTTTGCCGCTTGGTATCCCAACTTATGTGGGATTATGGTTTATAAGGGAGAGACATCCGCAGTCACCAGCAGCACATCCTCCCCTATATTCCATTGTAAAATGTCATTAATAATTTGCATGGAGTCTTTCAAGAAGGCTAGAGTTTTGGTTACCAAGAGTTGAAGAACTTTGTCCACAAACTTCCCTATTCATGAGGTGAGGAAATCTATGCCACTAACTATAGGGTGACCCGGTGGGTGGATGGGATTTTTATGCACTTTTGGTATGCAATAAATAGTAGGTATTCGGGGAGAAAATGGTATTAAAAATTCTCGCTCTTTTTTTTTTTGATAATTCCCTTTCTATATCCTTCCTGAATCATATTATTTAGTAATCTTTTATATGCACTGGTGGGATCCCTCTTTAGGACAATGTATGTATCCCTGTCAGATAGGTGATGCTCCATCTCATCCAAATAATCTTGGGTGTATAATTTGTTTTTTTTCCTCTCACACAGCAATGCTTTACCTTCATGTATATCTTTCTGATGTTCCTTTTTAAATTGCACTCATTATTGATCCTTCAAAACCAATTCCTTAAAATCTGAAATGCTAGGATGCAATTAACTTAGCATGCTTGATTGGTTTACCTGCTAATGTATAAAAAATGTAAGCCCCCCAAATGGGACCAAAATTATTCACCACTTAAAAGCACATCTATTTCTGTAAATTATTACTCTTTTGTCTTTGATAGCTCACAGGCTTTCACTAAGGTTTCTTGAGCTGAGGAAGCAGCGTCCAATGACTGAATACATAGGGGTAGTGATTGATGAACTTCCGACGGGACGTTTCGCGAACTTGGACCGCGAACACGGCCGATAGTTTGCGAACATTAACGTTCACGGCGGGCCCCATTGACTTCAATGGGAGGCGAACTTTGCAAACCTACAGGTCAAATATGCAGCCACAAAATAATTACTAGCTGTGCAAACATAGTCCCACCACATGGCCAATGACATAACACATGTATGAGATGAATCTGGGATTGACACCTACAAGCATTCTTTTTTTATGTCAGGGTAGGCAAAGAAAGGGGTGCAGGAGATGATCACCAGCAGCGTGACCTACAGCAATGACACCTCCACCGTGATAGAGTGATCTGACACCAGCACCGTGATAGAGAGCACTGACATCAGCAGCATGACATAAAGCACTCACACCAGCACCGTGATATACAGCACTGACACCAGCACCGTGATATACAGCACTGACACCTGCACCGTAAGCAGCCCCAGGAGGAAGTCAGCATAGCACAGGGATGGTGGGAGCCCCTCATAATGAGCATAGCACAGGGATGGTGGGAGCCCCTCATAATATGCACAGCAGAGGTACAGCCCCAGGAGGAAGTCAGCACAGCACAGGGATGGTGGGAGCCCCTCATAATAAGCAGCCCCAGGAGGAAGGCAGCACAGCACAGGGATGGTGGGAGCCCCTCATAATGAGCATAGCACAGGGATGGTGGGAGCCCCTCATAATATGCACAGCAGAGGTACAGACCCAGGAGGAAGTCAGCACAGCACAGGGATGGTGGGAGCCCCTCATAATAAGCAGCCCCAGTAGAAATATGACACCGCTCAACCTCTTCAAACAGGAGGGTACGGGCATATAGTACGGTGTGCTTTTTTTGGACAAGGAAGTGAGCCAAATGAAGAAAGGTCTGTGTGCTCGATTAAAAAAATAGTTTATAGACATATACATGGTCTACTGGTCACATGTGTTGAATTCCCTTGAGATCCATGCCTCATTCATTTTTAGAAATGTGAGGTAGTTAACACTGTCGTGAGCTAGGTGAGTACGCTTATCGGTCACGATCCCCCCTGCTGCGCTGAATGTCCTTTCGGACAGGACACTGGACAAGGGGCAAGCCAACAGTTCGATTGCAAATTGGGCAAGCTCTGGCCAGAGGTCAAGCCTGCCCACCTAGTAGTCCAGGGGTTCATCACTCCTCAGAGCATCCACATCGGCCTTTAACCCAATGTAGTCGGACACCTGACGGTCTAGGTGTTCCCTGATGCTGGATCCAGATGGCACCTGTCGATGGGTCGGCTGAAAGAATGACCTCATATCTGAAGTCACCAACACATCTTCAAACCGGCCTCTTCTTGCAGGCGCTGTTGGATTGGTACCCGCAACTCCTTCTCTGGGAGTGGGAATTGCTCCTCTGCCAGTGCACACAAAAGCAGAATGCAGCATTTCTCGAAGCAAGGCCTGGAAGTGCTCCATTCTGACAGCCCTCTGTGGCGGCGGTAACATTTCCGCCATTTTGTGTTTGTACCGGGGGTCTAAGTACGTTGCCACCCAGTACTGGTCCTTGACCCTTATGCTTTTTATACGGGGGGCCCTATTAAAACACTGGAGCATGAAGGCCCCCATTTGCACTAAACTGGAAGCGGTGTGGTGGCCTGGCTCCTGCTCATCATCCAGGATAATATCATCCTCTTCATTCTCCTCTCCCCATCCACGCACAACAACAGGGATCCCAGAAAGGTTTAAAGCATGCTCTTCTTGCTCCTCCTCATCCGCCCCGGCACCATCTTCCTCTGACTCCTCTTCAGACTCCTGTTGTTCACTTGTCTCAGGTAGAGTAGCCCCCACTGGGAATTCATCCAGCATTGTGACTTCCTCATCTTCCTGCTCCTGCTCCTCCACAGCTTGATCAGTGACACGACGCAATGCACGCACCATAAAGAAGGCATAAGGTACCATGTCACTGATGGCGCCATGGCTGCGACTGACCAGTTTGGTGATCTCCTTAAATGGCCGCAGAAGTCTGCATGCGTCGCACATGAGCAGTCACTGGCGCGGTGAAAAAAACCCAAGCTCCCCAGAACCTGTTCTGCCGCAGAGTTCATACAGGTAGACGTGAACTGCACGTTTCTGCTGGAGCAGCCTATCAAGCATATAGAAGGTTGAGTTACATTGCGTCGTCCAGGCACAACAGACGCAGCACGGCATGGCAACATCTCACCTGGCATGTCAAATAGGTTCTGGGGAGCTTGGGCAGCACAGCGAAAGAGACGCTAGCAGCGGAAAAGGAGGAGTCAGCCGAGGAGGAGAGGGAGGAGGATGGAGTAGGAGGAGGAGGAGAAGAAGAGCCAGGCCTGCATGCAATCCGTGGCGGTAAAACCAAATCTACACGGGTGCCACGGGTTACATGCTTGACGGTCGTCAAAAGGTTCACCCAGTGGGCAGTAAAAGTGATATACCTTCCCTGCCCGTGTTTGCTAGACCATGTGTTTGTGGTCAGATGTATCTTGGCACCGACACTGTGTGCCAGAGATACATTCACTTGCCGCTGAACATGGCCATATAGCTCTGGGATGCCCTTCTCTGAGAAATACATCCTTCCTGGGACCTTCCATTGTGGTGTTCCAGTGGCCACAAATTTGCGAAAGGCCTCCGAGTCCACCAGTTTATATGGCAGTAGTTGGCGGGCTATCAGTTCTGACAAGCCAGCCATCAACCGTTGGGCAAGAGGGTTATCCGGCGTCATCATTTTTTTACGCTCGAACATTAGGCCCCCGGAAGCCTGCCTTTTTGCAGAAAAATGTGAGCTTGGTATGATGGAAGGTGGAGTGGAGGACATTTGTGAGGAGAGAGGAGAAGGAGAAGTAGAAGACGAGGCTGGACAGCGAGAGCCTGGAATGTGGCTTTGTGTGTTCCGTTGCTCCCACTAGGCTCGGTGATGGCTGCTCATGTGCCTTCTTAAGGCGGTCGTCCCTAGGTGAGTGTTGGGCTTACCGCGACTAATGCATTGACTGCAAAGATTGCAGATGGCAACACTATTGTCAGCAGCGGACACGTTAAAAAAAGCCCACACTGCGGAGCCATGTGCCGGTGTCCTGGGAGCGCCAGATGTGACCGTACATGGTCGATGACTCGCTCCTGATACATTTGCAGTCTGCTTTGTCCCTCCTGTGCAATGTAAGTTATTCCTGCTTCTCCTCCCTATCTGCTGGTCCATATCTCCCTCTGAACTCCCCTCCTCTTCCTCTCTTGTGGGCACCCACGTGACATCACTAGACAAGTCATCATCGATGTCACCTTCCCCACCGCTATAAGTAGAGATCTCAGAGTAGGCAGCAACAGCGGGGACCAACCTCCTCCTTGGGCTGATCTGGGTACTGTCGTCAGACTGCTGAGTGGCGGTTGTTGCTACCTCCTCTTCCTGATCCAATACCAAGAGTGGCTGCGCATCAGAAATGTCTTGATATGGATCGGAAAATAATTCCTGTGACTCAAACGGAAGGTATGTGGTGGTGGTGGTGTTGTTGGTGGTAGTGTCTTTGGGGGTGCACATAGCAGAGAGTGAAGAAGAGGGTGCAGATCGAGAGGATGAGGAGGGTGCAGAAGAGTAAGTCTGAGTGAGCCACTCAAACAAGTCTGGTGTGAATTGAACGCACCTTCTGCAACTTCCCACTTTGGCTCAAGCCTGTTGCTCCTGCCCTACCCATACCACCCCTGCGGAAGGGCCTGCCTCTTCCTCTGCCTGTCATTTTTTAAATGACCCTGTGACAAAACTCTCAGTCCCTATACTGATTAAAGGACTGCTGCAGTATAGGGCAGCAGTCAGCAGTAGTGCACCTCAACCCTATGTATTGTGGACCTATACCAGTCCTTAAGGAATAGCAGACTGTACCTCACTCAACCCTATGTACTGTAGTACCCTATACCTTACCAGTCCTTATAAGGACCTTTGTAGAACTAGTAGGTTGTGAATGATTAGCAGACTGTACCTCAGTCCCTATACTGATGAAGGACTACTGCAGCAGAAGGGCAGGAGTCAGCAGTAGTGCACCTCAACCCTATGTATTGTCGACCTATACCAGTCCTTAAGGAATAGCAGACTGTACCTCGCTCAACCCTATGTACTGTAGTACCCTATACCTTACCAGTCCTTATAAGGACCTTTGTGGAACAAGTAGGTTGTGAATGATTAGCAGACTGTACCTCAGTCCCTATACTGATAAAGGACTACTGCAGCAGAAGGGCAGCAGTCAAGTATAATATTCTTTCTATATTTGGAAGAAAGAATATTATACGTGTACAAGCCTATTACCATACCAGTCCTGAAAAGAACCTTTGTGGACCTAATGCCACGTACACACGGTCGAATTGTATGACGTACTTAGTCCGTTGAAACACATTTCATCGGACAATCCGCTCGTGTGTGGGCTTCAGCGGACTTTTCAGCGTGCAGTCCGGAGTACTAAGAATTTCGGTTTGCACAACAATCTTTCCGTCGTACTTTGGTTTCAGTGGACAATACGGTCGTCAGTATGCTAGTCCGACTGACTAAGAATGGCGCATGCTCAGAAAGGATTTACAGGGCGGAAGCGCTCTGTCTTGTAAAACTAGTGTTCGTATTGAAGCTAGCATATTCGTCATGCTGCTAATTTTGTGTTTTTTTAATATAGCACATTCTTTTCTTCTTCATAATGCAAGAAAAGTGAAGTTGCTTTGCTGCTTATATTCACACAGAGTTATCACAAATGTCTTTATTCATCCTCATCCTATGATTAATATTCCAATTCGAGAATAAATTAAAAAAAAAAAAAAACGGACGAATTAAGCTGAAGTCTGAAAAGCGCGAATCGTCTCTAACCAATCTTCCACTAACGCAAAGTCAGCAGAAGGAGCCCAAAGGGTGCTTTGCTGTGTCTTGGACTTCCTATTTCTAGTCCCGTCGTACGTGCTGTACGTCATCGCGCAAGCTTTTGGCGGACTGTTTGTGTATCCGTGTGTGGCCGTTCAGTAGAAAGTACGCCGGATTGTCCGCCGGATTGTATGACAGACTAAGTACGTCATACAATTCGACCGTGTGTACGCGGCATAATAGTAACAGCTACTGATTAAACTGACTGTCCCTCACTGCCTCACATACAGCTTCCTGCCTGTCCCTATTTAAACTGACAAAACAGAGGCTGCTGGAACAATAAATTGAATAGCACTTTTGTGGACCTAATAGGAACAGCTGATGATTAAACTGACTGTGCCTGCAGCACACAGCGTCCTGCCCCTCTCTCCACACTGACAAAAGACAGGCTGCTGCAAAAATCAGTAGCACAGCAGTGCCTCAAACCTTTATCCTGAACTACACCTAACACCTATACCAGTCCTGAAAAGAACTTTTGTGGACCAAATAGCTAGCGATTTGGGTCACTGCAGTCTCTCTGCTCCACACAGCAACCTCTCCCTATAGTGACAGAATAAAGAATGTAAAATTGCCGCCGGATCGGGTGTATTTATAAGTTAGGCGGAATGTCCATGTGCTGTAATGTCTCAATTGGCTGTCCTGTACCCCATGATGGATGTGTCATCATAGGTCAAAGTTCTTTTACACAGTAAACACGGAAGTCCGCTGGGCGAACGGCGGCAATAGTCCGCCGATAGGGCGGACGGCGAACAGCCGAAATTCGCTGCGAAACGACCGCCGGGCGAACCGTTCGGCCATCCCTACATAGGGGCTTATTTACTAAAACTGAAGTGTGCAAAATCTGGTGCTTCTCTGCATAGAAACCAATCACCTCTTAAGTTTTTTTGTCAAAGCTTATTTGAACAATCAGAAATTTGAAGCTGATCGGCTACACCAGATTTTGCACTCTCCACTTTAGGTAAATAAACCTTACATTGTCCTCCTGAGTGACAACTGCATATCTAGCATGCATTTTAACATCCGCAGTATAAAACCAAGATCCAGCTACAAAAAGACAAAGATCTAAGCCTTTAAGGGGTATGTCCTGCACTGGGTTTATAGCAGCTGCATAGGTGTGTGCAGGGGCGCACAGTGTGGCGCAGATTCCCCCTGCTGCTCAGGCCCCACTGCCCTACTGACACCACCAACTACTCTACTGACACCATCCATTGCACCTACTGACACCATTCATGTTTTTATAAATTATTAAATGTTTGTTTACATTAAGTAATAAGAGTGTGTATGTGTCTGTTTGTGGGTGTGCATATATATATATATATATATATATATATATATATATATATATATATAAAATGTATATAGACATTACGGGATCCCTGGACATGTAAGTGTCCTAATACATGTATTACAATATTTGTAGCTGATGACTTTTAATTTTGGGGGGGGGGGGGGGGGGGCGGCTGGAGCTCTGCTTTAATTCAACACAGTCTTATACCTCACCTCTGCCACCAGCCTTCTATAATACAGGCAGTAGGGTGGCTGGATTCAAATGATAAACCTTATGATGTTTAGATTTGTAGCTGATAACAATGTTTATATTTTGTGATCCATGCGTTAGACAGATGTTTTGTTTGGCTCTTTGCAATAACTCCTGCACAGAATTGGGGGCCATTAAGGTAAAAACATGGTCCAAAATATTGTGTATAACTTTGTCTAATAACACCTTACATGCATCTACTGCTCTACTGTATGTAGGTGAACCCTTGATTACTGGGTCCATCTAGAAGGAAATATATCTCAATGTCTTGTTTTCTCCCATGTTCTTATGTAAGAACTCAATTTCCATGTCCTTGATTTTCCTGACAGAAAACAAAGATTCCTTGTTATCTGGTAGGCTCAATGTAGAAATATAGGGGCGGTGGCAAAAGCTTGTTGATTCAAAGTGCTGTAGTGTGAATCATCCCTTACTCTGTCCTCAGTGTTGTGTACCTTGTGAAATTCAGTGTCCTAAGCCAAACTTTCCTGGCAATATTAAATGTTCTCTTTGCTTGCGGTTGTTAGTTGTAGCTAGACTGCACGGCAAGGCGTTTGTTTCCATTTTCCATATTTTCCTGATGTCACAACATAATATAGCAGTGGCTTGTCATTGTCTGCATCTGTCTTTTATCTCATCTTTTTTACATTTTTATTTATTTTATTTTAGATTACTTTTAGGCTGCAATCACACTACAGTGTTTTGAATCGCGGGCAGATTTGCCACGATTAACCCAACAATCATCCCCTAGTGTTAACCCCTTCTCTGCTAGTCATATTTACACAGTAATCGCTGTATAAATGTGAATGGTCCAAAAAATGTGTCAAAAGTGTCCGATATGTCCATCGCAATGTCACAGTCACAAAAAAATTGCAGATTGCCGCCATTACTAGTAAAAAAATAAATATAAATGCCATAAATCTATCCCGTATTTTGTAGACGCTATAACTTTTGCGCAAACCAATCAATATACCCTTACCGCAATTTTTTTTTTTTACCAAAAATATGTAGAAGAATACATATAGGTCTAAACTGAGGAAATAATTTTTTTAAAAAAAATTGGGATATTTATTATAGCAAAAAGTAAAAAATATTGTGTTTCTTTCAAGATTGTCACTCTTCTTTTGTTTATAGCGCAAAAAATAAAAAACGCAGAGGTGATCAAATACCATCAAAAGAAAGCTCTCTTTGTGGGGAAAAAAATAATTTGGGTACAGTGTTGCATGACTGTGTGAAGAATATTATTAATATCTAATCTTGCATCTCAGAGGCATTTCCAGATGAATAGCATTGATATTGAAACTGACTTAGAACAAAGTGTGAGTTTATTTGTCACACAGCAAAAAAGGTTAGATAGATGAAGTGATCATTAAAGGGGGGTACCACATCCCAAAATATGAATATTTTAAAGAAAGGGGAAGGGAAACTTAAGGGGCTGGAGGGTAACCAACCCCCGGGACTTTTAAACGGTACCCTAGTAGAGGCAGAACAGTCACGTGCCCAAAAATTAAATATACAAATTTTTATTTTGAAATACAAACAAATGTTAAAAACATTGATAGAATATGAATACAGATATCAAATACTGATGTACAGAGCCAGTACAGGATCACAAATGACCATACATATTACCAATCTATACATAAAGATGCTGCAATTTTTAACATGTTTCGCTCGCTTGAGCTTCCTCAGGATATTGCAGCTAGCGTTAAAAAGTAGAATTTTTTTTTTAAATAAATAAATTGCCAATATATTCATAAGAATTTTTTCAGGCAAAGTATATTTATATTCAGTGTCTATTGATCAAACTTTAGACTAACAAACAACAATTTATAACAGAATATGAAAAACAAGAAAAAAACAATATTTGAGCATAAAGCATAAATATGAACAATGGTTCAAGGTCATAGACTATCAGTCATTATAATGTACATACTAGTAGATATTTATAAAGAGGATAGATACAAAAAAATTTTTTTTTGAAAATAAACAAAAATAAAATAAAAATACAGCAATGGCCGTCTTACCATGTGGGTCATAGCTCCAAGCTTATGTGAAATTCTACAAATTGACTTTAATCAAATCCGAGAAGATAAAGGGAAACAACTAAGAAAGAGCCACAGAAGAGCATCGGCAGTCCTAAACAATCTGCAGAGGCATGAAATTATGGTAGTGAGCAGAGAATATGAATTGAAATGTAAAGCCAATATCTGATTGGTCAGATACTGCTGATATAAAGACATGCCTGAGAGATGACAGCGATACAGTATGTAGAATCAATGCAGGCTAACTAGGGCGATGTGCCTTTAAAGAGGAAGTAAACCCTGATGAGTTTACTTCCTCTTTCATTCCCTGCAAAGGCAAAGCATAATGGACTACTATGCATCGCATAGTAGTCCATTATGTGTCACTTACCTTACACAGGAGCCAGCGAAGTCACCGCTGTCCCCTGTAGTCCGCCGCATCCATCTTCTCGGTGGGTCTCGCAGCTCCGCTGCTGTCATTCGGCGAAGCTACGATGACTTCACTCCTGTGCATGTGCACGGTAGCCGAGACGCGAGGCATTGCGCGGCATCTTCGTTATCGAGGATGCCACGCTCAGTGCGCCTGCGCGCCGCTGTCTATGGCGCATGCGCCGTAGACAGCGGTGCCCGTCTTCGGACAAATATCTCCTAAACCGTATAGGTTTGGGAGATCTTTCTTGGACCTACAGGTAAGCCTTAATCTAGGCTTACCTGTAGGTCAAAGTGGTTTGTAAGGGTTTACAATCACTTTAAATGTCTAGGTATTGTCAGATTGACTTTAAACAGGGTCCTCTGAGTATGCAAATAGCCTATGAAAGTCAAGGGCAAAAAACTGAGAGATAGTATCGGTCAGCAAGACCAGATAAGATCAAGATCAATATAAATTGAGACTTTTAAATCAGTGCATAGTCCCTCTGGATGCATCCAGATGAATTTAAAATGTACCTTAGTAAAAAGAAGTCAGAAGCAATGCAGCGCTGAATCGTTGTTGCTCCAGAGTAACAGGAGGTCCTTCTCCGTCAATTGCCAGTCAGGCAATGACATTAGCTCCATTTAAATTCCATGCCTCCAGCCGGGCTGCGGGCGTGTCACTAGAGGATTCTGCCCTTAACACAGACCGAATTTAATACTGCGCATGCGCGAGCGGCGTGATTCATGTCACTCTCGCGCAGCGGCCATCTTAGATGATGGCATACACCAGGCCACAGCCCCGAATCTAGTACTGCCCATGCGCGAGCGGCATGACTCGCGTCAGTCTCGCGCAGCGGCCATCTTGGATAGTGGCATACAACCAACTCACACATACGAGCAGGGTGGGAGCCCAAATTGAGGAGGAAGGAGGGCGGGGGAATGCAACCACATCCGTTCCCTATTCCTCCAGATCCAAGACAGGCGAATTAATCCTCATTTACAAGGGGGCAACCTTGCTATCAGCCGCACTGATTAAAAGGCTGTATTTAGCAAAAATTGCCCCTGGGCGCCCGTACAGATCGTCTTAAAGGGGCATCCGTGAGAATACTGTGGCAAAAATCAATTATTAAACTGCATATAAAAACTGCATATAAAATTACATTGCAATGGCAATCAAATGACCACAATGGTAGTTGGGTGGTTCTATTGGTCACCAGAACCAAGAAACTGGTTCTTAAAGTTGAATACTATATGATAGAGTAAGTCAAAAAGGGAAAAAATAAGAATTTTTCTAGAAAAAAGCATTCAACTGAGCATAATGATACCCACAGGGTAGTATGGCAAAAAAAAAAAAAAAAAAAAACACATTTACTATTCTTAATCTAAAACTCCCTTACATGAAAGGCATAAAGCTAAATGTATCATTTAGGCCTGGGGACCGTGTGGCCCCCAGGTTGAATATCCAACGTGTTTCTCGTTGCAGTAAAGTTCGGTTATAGTCGCCTCCCCAGTCCCCCGGGGGTACATGTTTTAATGCAAAGAAACGCATGAGTTTGTCATTAAAGTGATGATGGAGGCCAATGATACAATGGAAAAATGGACGCTTAGTTTTGCCTATGTAGAAGGCATTGCATTGGCATACCATAATATATACTATACCAATGAAATGGCAGGTGACTGTGAATTGTGGTTTAAATACACGCCCAATGTGTAATAAAATAGACTCAGAGGCGTATAGATACCTGCAAAAGCTACATTTATGACAAGGCTCACATCCCTTCCCTTTTCTACCTACCACGGATGGAGGGGTAAAATGGCTGCGAACTAGGGAGTCTTTTAAAGAGCGTGATCTTCTATAAGTAACTCCGGGATAATCTGGGAGATGCTTAGCTAGTATTGGATCACCTTTTAAAAGGTACCAATACCTTTGGAGGATGTTCTGTATTTGCAAATGCTGGCCATTAAACATGGTTATGAGTCTAGCTCCAGGAGCAGCTTTGGTTGGTTTTTGACCATGTATCAAGATCACCCAATCCTGTTTCTTCGCCTGTAAATATGCACGTTTGAGGCATTTGTTGCTATAGCCTCTTTGGCGTAGGCATGATCGGAGCTTCTTAGCTTCGTATTCAAAATCACTGTAATTGCTGCAGTTACGTTTAAGATGTGTGAGCTCGATGCGAGCAGTAAAGAGTTCGCCGCGGTAGACTTACGATGAAGGGTGGATTGGATTTCACCTTTAGAATTCACCTGTACCCCCCAGGTACAGGTTGGCATATGAGGGGGCACATTTGCTCCCCATAGCCACACCCTGCACCTGGAGGTAATGGGAGCGCCCAAACAAAAAGATGTTATTTGTCAAAATAAAATGTAAAAGGTTTAGAATAAATTGCATATAGTCATGAGAAATTCCACCATCCTCCACGATAAAGCTCTCCACAATGCGACGCCCAATTCGTGGGGGATCATATTGTAGAGAGCCTCCACATCAAGAGTCACTAACCAAGTCCCCTTCGAGATCGAGACACCATCCACGGCCCGTAGTAGGTCAGAGGTGTCCTGCAGGTATGACGTTAGACATTCGACATGTGGGCGTAAAAAATCATCAACAAGGGCACTGGCATGTTCAGTTAAACAGCCCCTACCTGAGACTATGGGACGTCCGGGAGACTTTTGAGGGTGTTTGTGCACCTTTGGTAAGGCATAAAGGGTAGGAGTTTTTGGGTTTTGGACATTTATAAATTCCCAAGTTTTTTTTGTAATGAGTCCCTGTCGGTAGGCTAATCCAATCAATTTGCCGTATTGGGCAGTAACATGCCCAACATGGCTTTCTGGAATCCTGCGGTACCATTTCTTTTTTTTAAGTAAGTTGGCGACCATCTCTTCATATTGTGCAATGTCCATCACTACAAGATTGCCCCCCTTATCTGAAGGTTTAATAATGATATTTGAATTTGATTGTAAAAGGGAGAGCGCCTACCTTTGTTGGGGGGTCAAATTGGATTGTTTCTGCCCAACCCATTTGGTTTCAACAAGTTCTTTTGTAACTTGTTGCAAGAATGCCCAAATGTTGGGATTGCTTTGGAGGGCCGGTAATTTGGTGGACCTCAATTTGTATTCTTTGGGAGAGTATGGAGTACATGGTGTGTCCGGCAGATCAGCCGAAAAAAGACCTGAGCCTATATCTGATGACATTGTTGAGGCTTCTTCAAGGTCAATCTCGTCGATCTGTCCTTCATCCCACAACTCCATTAATTCCTCAATGGCCTTAACCTCAGAGAGACTCAGTCCCTTCATAGGTGCAGATTCAAGCTGCTGTGGTCTCTGCACAGAAATTTGAGGATTGTCAAATATTACTTTGAACATTAACTTGCGAGCAAACAGGTTTAGATCTTTAACCAATTCAAACGTATCAATAGAGTGTGTTGGACAGAAGGAGAGGCCCAGTTTCAATAGAGAAATTTGGGCTTCAGTTAGTAAAGTGGATGATAAGTTAATTACTTTGAGGGAATCTTGGCCTGCCTTGAAGCATTGGAGATGCGATCTGGTGCTTTGTGAACAGGTTGGGAAAAGATAGGGGCCATGTGAAAACCCGACTCAGAGGTGGCAGCGGCCCGCCCCCCATCTGACTGATGCAGGGCCGAGGTCACCTCTGAGTCGGATGTGTCGATATGTGAAGTAAATAAAGGGGGAGTGGTAGATTTGGCCACAGAGGCCATTTTCGCCACTGAAGCTCTAGTGTTCATAGAAGTGCTCTGTGTGTGAGGAGGTGGTTTGAACTTAACTCCTCCCTCATTACCGTTAGTGCGCTTAGAGTGACGTGTCTTCTTAGACAATGCAGATGTAGCCACAACCTGTGAAGAAGAAAAAATAGAAGAGTGAGAAGATGTGTCTAAGTCTGATTGTTCCGAAGCATTGGTAGTTGTATTTATTGATTTCATCATATATTTCTTTTTGCTGCGGTTGGCAGTCCAGTTATAAGCCTGGCTGCTAGTGATGGCCGAACGGTTCGCCCGGCGGTCGTTTTGCGGTGAATTTTGGCTGTTCGCGGTCCGCCCATTCGGCGAACTATTGGCGCCGTTCGCCCGGCGGACTTCCGCGTTTACTGTGTAAAAGAACTTTGACCTATGATGACACATCCATCATGGGGTACAGGACAGCCAATTGAGACATTACAGCACATGGACACTTGGACATTCCCCCTAACTTATAAATACACCCGATCCGGTGGCCATTTTACATTCTTTCTTCTGTCACTATAGGGAGAGGTTGCTGTGTGGAGCAGGGAGAGATTACAGTGACCCAAATCGCTAGCTATTTGGTACACAAAAGTTCTTTTCAGGACTGGTATAGGTGTTAGGTGTAGTTCAGGATAGGCAGTGCTGTGCTAGTGATTGTTGCAGCAGCCTGAGTGTCTTTTGTCAGTTTAGAGAAAGGGACAGAACGGTGTGTCTGCTGTAGGGACAGTCAGTTTAGTCATCATCATTAACTGTTACTATCAGGTCCACAAAAGTGCTATTCCAGTTATTGTTCCAGTAGCCTCTGTTTTGTCAGTTTATATAGGGACAGGCAGGAAGCAGTGTGTGAGGCAGTGAGGGTCAGTTTAATCAGTAGCTGTTACTATTAGTTCCACAAAGGTTCTTTTCAGGACTGGTATCAGTGGTGGACCTCAATAGGCTTGTACACGTATAATATTCTTTCTTCCAAATATAGAAAGAATATTATACTTGACTGCTGCCCTTCTGCTGCAGTCTGCTAATAATTCACAACCCACTTGTTCCACAAAGCTCCTTATAAGGACTGGTAACTTGGTCTGTCTAGGGTGCTACGGTACATAGGGTTGAGTGAGGTACAGTCTGCTATTCTATAAGGACTGGTATCGGTCCACAATACATAGGGTTGAGGTGCACTACTGCTGACCGCTGCACTATACTGCAGCAGTCTTTCATCGGTATAGGGACTGACGTACAGTCTGCTAATCACTCACACACAACCTACTTGGTCCACAAAAGTCCTTATAAGGACTGGTAACTTGGTCTGTCTAGGGTGCTACAGTACATAGGGTTGAGTGAGGTACAGTCTGCTATTCTATAAGGACTGGTATCGGTCCACAATACATAGGGTTGAGGTGCACTACTGCTGACCGCTGCCCTATACTGCAGCAGTCCTTCATCGGTATAGGGTATAGAGTTTTGTCACAGGGTCATTTAAAAAATGACAGGCAGAGGAAGAGGCAGGCCCTTCCGCAGGGGTGGTAGGGGTAGGGCAGGAGCAACAGGCTTGAGCCAAAGTGGGAAGTTGCAGAAGGTACGTTCAATTACTTTAAAGGACGCACCAGACTTGGTTGAGTGGCTCGCTCAGCCTTACTCTTCTGCACCCTCCTCATCCTCTCGATCTGCACCCTCTTCTTCACTCTCTGCTATGTGCACCCCCAAAGACACTACCACCAACAACACCACCACCACCACCACCACCACATACCTTCCGCTTGAGTCACAGGAATTATTTTCCGATCCATATCAAGAGGACATTTCTGATGCGCAGCCACTCTTGGTATTGGATCAGGAAGAGGAGGTAGCAACAACTCAGCAGTCTGACAACAGTACCCAGATCAGCCCAAGGAGGAGGTTGGTCCCCGTTGTTGCTGCCTACTCCGAGATCTCTACTTATAGCGGTGGGGAAGGTGACGTTGATGATGACGTGTCTAGTGATGTCACGTGGGTGCCCACAAGAGAGGAAGAGGAGGGGAGTTCAGAGGGAGATATGGACCAGCAGATAGGGAGGAGAAGCAGGAATAACTTACATTGCACAGGAGGGACAAAGCAGACTGCAAATGTATCAGGAGAGAGTCATTGACCATGTACGGTCACATCTGGCGCTCCCAGGACACCGGCACATGGCTCCGCAGTGTGGGCTTTTTTTAACGTGTCCGCTGCTGACAATAGCGTTGCCATCTGCAATCTTTGCAGTCAACGCATTAGTTGCGGTAAGCCCAACACTCACCTAGGGATGACCGCCTTACGAAGGCACATGGGCAGCCATCACTGAGCCGAGTGGGAGCAGCGGAACACACAAAGCCACACTGCAGGCTCTCACCGTCCAGCCTCGTCTTCTACTTCTCCTTCTCCTCTCTCCTCACAATTGTCCTCCACTCCACCTTCCATCACGCCAAGCTTACGTTTTTCTGCAAAAAGGTAGGCTTCCGTGGGCCTAATGTTCGAGCGTAAAAAAATGATGACGCCGGATAACCCTCTTGCCCAACGGTTGACGGCTGGCTTGTCAGAACTCATAGCCCGCCAACTACTGCCATATAAACTGGTGGACTCGGAGGCCTTTCGCAAATTTGTGGCCATTGGAACACCACAATGGAAGGTCCCAGGAAGGAAGTATTTCTCAGAGAAGGGCATCCCAGAGCTATATGGCCATGTTCAGTGGCAAGTGAATGTATCTCTGGCACACAGTGTCGGTGCCAAGATACATCTGACCACAGACACGTGGTCTAGCAAACACGGGCAGGGAAGGTATATCACTTTTACTGCCCACTGAGTGAACCTTCTGACGGCCGTCAAGCATGTAACCCGTGGCACCCGTGTAGATTTGGTTTTACCGCCACGGATTGCATGCAGGCCTGACTCTTCTTCTCCTCCTCCTCCTACTCCATCCTCCTCCCTCTCCTCCTCAGCTGACTCCTCCTTTTCCGCTGCTTGTGTCTTTTCCTCTGCGCTGCCCAAGCTCCCCAGAACCTATTCGACATGCCAGGTGAGACGTTGCCATGCCGTGCTGCATCTGTTGTGCCTGGAAGCCAAGAGCCACACTGGCCCGGCACTCCTTTCAGCTTTGCATTCACAGGCAGATCAGTGGCTAACACCCCTCAATTTGACAGTTGGTAAAGTGGTGTGTGACAATGGTGCCAATCTGCTTAGCGCATTGAAACAGGGCAAAATCACGAATGTGCCATGCATGGCACACGTCTTAAACTTGGTCGTGCAGCGATTCGTTGTCAAATACCCTGGGGTCCAGGACATCTTGCGGCAGGCAAGGAAAATCTCGGCCCATTTCAGAAGATCTTACATGGCCATGGCTCGCCTTGCTGACATTCAGCGGCGACACAATCTGCCAGTCAGACGTCTTATTTGCGATTGCCCGACGCAATGGAACTCAACCTTCTATATGCTTGATAGGCTGCTCCAGCAGAAACGTGCAGTTAACGTCTACCTGTATGAACTCTGCGGCAGAGCCGGTTCTGGGGAGCTGGGTTTTTTTTTACCGCGCCAGTGGCTGCTCATGCGCGACGCATGCAGACTTCTGCGCCCATTTGAGGAGATCACCAAACTGGTCATTCGCAGCCATGGCGCCATCAGTGACATGGTACCTTATGCCTTCTTTATGGAGCGTGCATTGCGTCGTGTCATTGATCAAGCTGTGGAGGAGCAGGAGCGGGAAGATGAGGAAGTCGCAATGCTGGATGAATTCCCAGGGGGGCTACTCTATCTGAGACAAGTGAACAACAGGAGTCTGAAGAGGAGTCATAGGAGGATGGTGCCGGGGCGGATGAGGAGGAGCAAGAAGAGCATGCTTTAAACCTTTCTGGGATCCCTGTTTTGCGTGGATGGGGAGAGGAGAATGAAGAGGACGACATTACCCTGGATGATGAGCAGGAGCCAGGCCACCACACCGCTTCCACTTTAGTGCAAATGGGGGCCTTCATGCTCCAGTGTTTTAATAGGGACCCCCGTATAAAAAGTACTGGGTGGCAATGTACTTAGACCCCCGGTACAAACACAAAATGGCGGAAATGTTACCGCCGTCACAGAGGGCTGTCAGAATGCAGCACTTCCAGGCCTTGCTTCGAGAAATGCTGCATTCTGCTTTTGCGTGCACTGGCAGAGGAGCAATTCCCACTCCCAGAGAAGGAGTTGCGGGTACCAATCCAACAGCGCCTGCAAGAAGAGGCCAGTTTGAAGATGTGTTGGTGACTTCGGATATGAGGTAATTCTTTCAGTCGACCCATCGACAGGTGTCATCCAGATCCAGCATCAGGGAACGCCTAGACCGACAGGTGTCCGACTACATCGGGTTAACGGCCGATGTGGACGCTCTGAGGAGTGATGAACCCCTGGACTACTGGGTGGGCAGACTTGACCTCTGGCCAGAGCTTGCCCAATTTGTAAACGAACTGTTGGCTTGCCCCTCATCCAGTGTCCTGTCCGAAAGGACGTTCAGCACAGCAGGGGGATCGTGACCGATAAGCGTACTCGCCTAGCTCACGACAGTGTTAACTACCTCACATTTCTAAAAATGAATGAGGCATGGATCTCGGAGGAATTCAACACATGTGACCAGTAGACCATGTATATGTCTATAAACAATTTTTTTAATAGAGCACAGAGACCTTCTTTCTTCATTTGGCTCACTTCCTTGTCCAAAAAAAGCACACCGTACTATATGCCCGTACCCTCCTCTTTTAAGAGGTTGAGCGGTGTCATATTTCTACTGGGGCTGCTTATTATGAGGGGCTCCCACCATCCCTGTGCTGTGCTGACATCCTCCTGGGGCTGTACCTCTGCTGTGCATATTTTGAGGGGCTCCCACCAGCCCTGTGCTGTGCTGACTTCCTCCTGGGGCTGTACCTCTGCTGTGCATATTTTGAGGTGCTCCCACCATCCCTGTGCTATGCTCATTATGAGGGGCTCCCACCATCCCTGTGCTGTGCTGACTTACTCCTGGGGCTGCTTATTATAAGGGGCTCCCACCATCCCTGTGCTATGCTGACATCCTCCTGGGGCTGCTTATTATGAGGGGCTCCCACCATCCCTGTGCTATGCTCATTATGAGTGGCTCCCACTATCCCTGTGCTATTCTCATTATGAGGGGCTCCCACCATCCCTGTGCTATGCTGACTTCCTCCTGGGGCTGCTTACGGTGCAGGTGTCAGTGCTGTATATCATGGTGCTGATGTCAGTGCTCTCTATCACAGTGCTGCTGTCAGTGCTGTATATCACGGTGCTGGTGTGAGTGCTTTATGTCACGCTGCTGATGTCAGTGCTCTCTATCATGGTGCTGCTGTCAGTGCTGTATATCACGGTGCTGGTGTGAGTGCTTTATGTCACGCTGCTGATGTCAGTGCTCTCTATCACAGTGCTGCTGTCAGTGCTGTATATCACGGCGCTGGTGTGAGTGCTTTATGTCACGCTGCTGATGTCAGTGCTCTCTATCACAGTGCTGGTGTGAGTGCTTTATGTCACGCTGCTGATGTCAGTGCTCTCTATCACAGTGCTGCTGTCAGTGCTGTATATCACGGTGATGGTGTGAGTGCTTTATGTCACGCTGCTGATGTCAGTGCTCTCTATCACGGTGCTGCTGTCAGTGCTGTATATCACGGTGCTGGTGTGAGTGCTTTATGTCACGCTGCTGATGTCAGTGCTCTCTATCACAGTGCTGCTGTCAGTGCTGTATATCACGGTGATGGTGTGAGTGCTTTATGTCACGCTGCTGATGTCAGTGATCTCTATCACGGTGCTGTTGTCAGATGACTCTATCACGGTGCAGGTGTCATTGCTGTATGTCACGCTGCTGGTGATCATCTCCTGCACCCTCTTCTTTGCCTACCCTGGTCCCTGACCTTCCCTCTCCTCCATTGCCTTCATGCGCTCCACAGTTCTAAATTGCCACAACAATTTCCCATATAAAAAAAGAATGCTTGTAGTTGTCGATCCCAGATTCACCTCATACATGTGTTATGTCATTGGCCATGTGGTGGGACTATGTTTGCACAGCTATTAATTCTTTTGTGGCTGCAAATTTGACCTGTAGGTTTGCGAAGTTCGCCTCCCATTGAAGTCAATGGGCCCACCGCTAACGTTCCGGTTCGCGAACTATCGGCCGCGTTTGCGGTCCACGTTCGCGAAACGTCCCGTCGGCAGTTCGTCCATCACTACTGGCTGCTATCATAGGCAAGTTTATCCCGTATAAATTTATTTTCCTTGTTTTGGATTAAATTTGCAACATATTGTTCCAGATTAATTTTTTGTGTGTTTTCTCGATCTGAAAAAAGCTCATCCGAGATGACCATTGTGTTTTCCTCATATAGTTTTTGAATTTCGCCATCAATGATGCTCAACTCGCTAGTGTAGTGAGAACACAGGAGCTGCATCATTCTGGCGGAGCACTGTTGTAGATTGGCCTCCCATTGAGATTTAAAGCTGGGATCCAATTTGTAAATCGTGGGAAAGATCTGAATTCTTAAACCCCAAGGGGACATCTCATCGTCAGCATATTTCGTAAAGTACCACTTATTCCAATACATACGTTGGAGCCTAAGGAAAAACCTGTCCATAGATAACCCTCCGGCCACTGTGTTTTGAGAATGATGGAAGGTGTCCATAAGACCATTAAATTCACTTCCACAATATTTAGCCATGACCAGAGAAGGAAAAAAAAGACCAATCAGATATTGGCTTTACATTTCAATTCATATTCTCTGCTCACTACCATCATTTCATGCCTCTGCAGATTGTTTGGGACTGCCGATGCTCTTCTGTGGCTCTTTCTTAGTTGTTTCCCTTTATCTTCTTGGATTTGATTAAAGTAAATTTGTAGAATTTCACATAAGCTTGGAGCTATGACCCACATGGTAAGACGGCCATGTCATGGTTCTGCAATAGACTTCGTCTGCTTACCTGTCTCCATGTGTTCATTTCTAGAGACCAGCCGACCCTCACCTGACTTTTATAATCCATCCTCTGGCATGGCTCCACCCTAGCTCCTATCAGAGAACTCTATATTAACCTGTGCACTGCAGGCCAATCCTGCTGATCAACCTTTGTGTGTTAGCTTCCTGTTAACTGCCGTGTGCTCTGCTGTTATTCCGTTATCAACTTTGGCGTGTCCTTGACTATCCCTGTTTGCCTGTGATCCTGACCTTTTGGCGTGTCCCTGACTATTCCTGTCTGCTTGTGGCCCCAACCTTGGCTTTGTCCCTCACCATTCCTATCCTCCTGTTGCCTACTGTGGGTGTGAGCTGGGGGACCCTGGGGGTCGTGACCTGGAGCCAGTTGCAGCCAAGTCCATCCTCACCACTCGAGGCTCTGGTGAACACCTGCTGGCTCTTAGACTCCGTGCCCCTGTGAATCTTACGCTCTAACCCTGGTGGGATCCATTTTGGTGTTCTAGTGGCCCTGCCTTCCTATCACCTTGACCCCCGTCCGCAGCGGTCAGCCGTCAAGTCCACAACCTTGCGGTGCACTCCTAATCCCTACGGGGTGCATCTGTCACCTTGCCTCAAGGTGACCTGACAGGCCATTGCTGTATTTTTATTTTATTTTTGTTTATTTTCAAAAAAATAATTTTTTGTATCCATCTTCTTTATAAATATCTTCTAGTATGTACATTATACTGACTGAAAAATTGTTCATATTTATGCCTTATGCTCAAATATTGTTTTTTTCTTGTTTTTCATATTCTGTTATAAATTATCATTTGTTAGTCTAAAGTTTGATCAATAGACACTGAATATAAATATACTTTGCCTGAAAAAATTCTTATGAATATATTGGCAATTTATTTATTTATTTATTTTTGAATTTATTTTCTAGTTTTTAATGCTAGCTGCAATATCCTGAGGAAGCTCAAGAGAGCGAAACATGTTGAAAATTGCAGCATCTTTATGTATAGATTGGTAACATGTATGGTCATTTGTGATCCTGTACCGGCTCTGTACATCAGTATTTGATATATGTATTCATATTCTTTCTATCAATGTTTTTAACATTTGTTTGTATTTCAAAATAAAAATATGTACCGTATATACTCGAGTATAAGCCGAGATTTTCAGCCTCTTTTTTGAGGCTGAAAGTGCCCCCCTCGGCTTATACTCGAGTCATCGCTGTCTGCCCGCTCGATCAGCGTGTCGAGCAGACAGACAGCGGCCATTCTATTCAAAAGCCGCGCCTCCGGCTCCGCCTTCGCCTGTGATAGGCGGAACACTGAATTTCCCAGCAGCCTGTGTTCCGCCTATCACGGACATCGTATCATCCTCGTACTACGGACGAGGATGATACGACGTCTGTGATAGGCGGAACACAGGCTGCTGGGAAATTCAGTGTTCCGCCTATCACAGGCGAAGGCGGCGGCGCAGCTTTTGAACTTTACAATGGCCGCCGACGAAGAGGGCACGGGACGGCACGGCACGGGACGGGACGGGACGGGGGCAAGGCAAGGCACGACACGGGACGGATGCAAGGAGGCAAGGCACGGCACGGGACGGAGGCAAGGAGGCAAGGCACGGGACGGAGGCTCGGGACAAAGGTAGGCTGGACACACACACACACACACACACACACACACACACACACACACACACACACGGATGGAGACACACACAGGGATGGATGGATGGATGGATGGAGACACACACACACAGGGATGGATGGATGGATGGATGGAGACACACACACACAGGGATGGATGGATGGATGGATGGAGACACACACACACAGGGATGGATGGATGGATGGACACACACACACACAGGGATGGATGGACGGACACACAGGGATGGACGGACACACAGGGATGGACGGACACACAGGGATGGACGGACACACAGGGATGGACGGACACACACACAGGGATGGACAGGCATGTCTCACCCTCGGCTTATACACGAGTCAATAAGTTTGCCAGTTTTTTTGGGGGTAAATTGGGGGCCTCGGCTTATATTCGGGTCGGCCTATACTCGAGTATATACGGTATATTGTATATTTCATTTTTGGGCACGTGACTGTTCTGCCTCTACTAGGGTGCCGTTTAAAAGTCCCGGGGGTTGGTTACCCTCCAGCCCCTTAAGTTTCCCTTCCCTTTTCTTTAAAATATTATTTGTCACACAGTTGGCATCATAAATACAATGTAAAAAGTATAATAGTTCAGTGTGGTTAAAAATATATGAAATAGAATAGTCATAAAGCTGTAGTAAGCTTTATGAATGCATGTGTGCTTTATGGCTGCTGCCTTCTGTCTCCATGCTGTCTTGTGTGCTCCAAAAAGAAGCAGGAAATTACGTTCTTAGTCCTTGTACACACGGTCGGACATTCCGACAACCAAATCCGCCAGATTTTGTCCAACGGATTTTGTCCGATGGATTTTGTCCGAAACTGTTGCATACACACGGTCGGACAAAGTTGTAGGAAAATCCGATCGTTCAGAACGTGATGACGTTATTTCATTACGACGGGACTACTTTCAGGCTAGTAGCCAATAGCTTTGGTGTAGGAATTTGATCTGAGCAATCTGAGGAATTCTCTACACATGATCGGGCAAGGACCGATGGGATCATGTTGTCGGAAAGTTTTATAGCCAAGCTGGAAAACTTGGTCCGTCGGATATTCCGATGGAAACAGTTCGATGGAGCCCACACACGGTTGGATTATCCGACAACATGATCCGATCGGACATTTTCCGTCAGAATATCCGACTGTGTGTACAAGGGCTAAGACTTCTGGCAGAATTCAGCTGTCCCAACTCATCAGTAGGGATGAGCTTTTTTTTGTTTGGAGTCGAATACATGTTCGACTCGAACACCAGCTGTTCGCCCGTTCGGCGAAGCCAGAACTCTGTGGGCCGTTTCTTGCCAAATTCGTGCGGCGCTCACGGCCCACAATGCACTGCGCCATCGCAGTGCATTGCTGGCTCATGATAGGCCAATCATGCACTGTGACCCCGCATGCTTGGCCAATCACAGTGCCGGCAGCGAGGAGAGCCATGATTGGCCACAGGCAGGATGCCTGTGGCCAATCATAGCTCAGGCTATGTAGTACACACCCCAAACTATATAAGGTCGCCAGAGCGGTGGCCTTGTGTAGTGTGTTGGCGTCTGCAGGAGTTAGTGGGTGTTCTCTGTGTACCTTCAATGCAGTATACACCTTTATCCACCTATTTAGCGTTATTGCTCTTCTGTAATTAAACTATCAGCCATCTGCAGGAGTTTCTAAGTGTTATCTGTGTGCCCTGAGTGCAGTATGCACCTTTATCCACCTATATAGATATATTGCTCTTATGTAATTGAGCTATCAGCCATCTGCAGGAGTTTCTGGGTGTTGTCTGTGTGACCTGAGTGCAGTATACACCATTATCCACCTATATTGCTCTTCTGTAATTGAGCTATCAGCCATCTGCAGGAGTTTCTGGGTGTTGTCTGTATGCCCTGAGCGCAGTATACACTTTTATCCACCTATTTTGCTCTTCTCTAATTGAGCCATCTGCCATCTGCAGGAGTTAGTTGGTGTTGTGTGCCTCCAGCACAGCACAGTATACACCGGTATTCCTGTTGTTCTATAATAATGGCATCTGCAGGAGTTAGTGGGTGTTGTGTGCCTTCAGCACAATATACACTACCCAATTGCTGGTTTTCCCATCTCCCTTCAGGCCATTACCATGTCTGGAAGGCCAACAGGGAGAGTCAGACAGGCAAGAGCCGATAAAAGAGGGCAAGCAGGCTCTGTGTCTAGAGACAACAGTGCTGGTCGTGGATGCAGTGCATCATCATCAGCACGTGGCCATGGGACTTATTGAGCCGCATCATGCCAAAGACTTGGTAGAGTGGATGACCAAGCCCTCTTCCTCTCTCACCCAGGCTCAGGGTACTAGCAAAGCAGCTGCCAACGCATCCTCTTCCCTCGTCTCAATGTCATCATCAGTGACTCGTTCCCTAGACCCACCACGTCCTCCTGAGGAGTCCCCTGAACTCTTTAAACACAGTGTTGGGTACATGCTCCAGGAGGATGCCCAGTGTTTTGTGGGCTCTGATGATGACACACAGCTAGAGGAAGGCAGTAGCATGAGCGCAGAGAGAGGGGACAGCAATCTAGCAGTCATGTTCCATAAGCTGCAGCATATTGCCAGGTTTGCTCCAGTGATGAAGAGGTAAGGGTTGATGAGGGCACTGACTCCACGTGGGTGCCTGGTAGGAGACAGGAGGAGGTTCATCTCCAAAGAGGCAGGATGCCCTCCCGGGGCCAGCTTAGGGGACGCACACCGACTGAATCAAACCACGGGGCTCCGCCTGTGCAGGGCTCTGCCTCTACGCGTTATTCTAAAAGTTCTTTGGTGTGGGCCTTTTTTGAGATGAGTGCATCAGATCGCACCGCTGCTATTTGCAACATATGTCTCAAGCTTATCTCGCGTGGCCAAAACATCAGCCACTTGGGCACCACATAGCTTGGCTAAATTGCTAGCACTTCAACTGCTACCTTTTCAGTTCGTAGACTCGGCCCCCTTCCATGAGTTTGTGCAATGTGCGGTTCTTCAGTGGCAGGTCCCCAAACGCCACTTTTTCTCACGGAAGGCGATTCCGGCTCTCTACCGGCATGTGGAAGACAATGTCCTTGCCTTGCTGGACAGGGCGGTCAGCGGTAAGGTGCATATTACCGCTGACTCATGGTCCAGCAGGCATGGACAGGGACATTACCTGTCTTTCACAGCCCATTGGATCACTCTTCTGGCACCTCTCTCCTCCACCCCTCCTCTTCTTCTTCCTCAATGGCCTCTCCCAGTAATCTGTCCTCGGAACCAGGGGTGCTCCGTAGGCGTTCAAGGGGCTACGCAAGTACGCAGGCAAAATGATGCCATGCCGTGCTTGCGCTGGTTTGTTTGGGGGACAGGAGCCACACTGGGGCAGATATTTTGTCAGCTCTGCAGGGGCAGGCCGAGAGGTGGTTGACGCCACGCCAGCTTAAGCCAGGATTAGTGGTTTGCGACAATGGCACCAACCTCCTCTCCGCCCGCGGACAGGGACAACTGACCCATGTGCCCTGTGTAGCTCACGTCCTTAACCTGGTAGTGCAGCAGTTCTTGGGCAGGTACCCGGGCTTACAGGATGTCCTGAAGCAGGCCAGGAAAATCGACGTGCATTTTCGCCGATCATTTAATGCCTGTGGTCGGCTGGCTGAGCTGCAAAAGGAGTTGAACCTGCCCAAGAACCGCCTTATATATGACATGCCCACCGGGTGGAACTCAACGTTGGCCATGCTGCAGCGGCTGCACACACAGTAGAGGGCTATCAATGAGTACCTGTGCGACTACGGCACCAGGACAGGGTCAGGGGAGCTCAGATTTTTCTCACCAGGCCAGTGGGGCATGATCAGGGATGCATGCACTGTCCTGTCACCGTTTGAGGAGGCCACAAGGATGGTGAGCAGTGACAGTGCATGCATCAGTGACACTGTACCTCTTGTCCACCTCTTGGAGCATACGCTGAGTGGAATAATGGACAGGGCACTTGAGGCAGAACAGAGGCAGGAGGACTTCCTTGCCTCTCAAGGCCCCCTTTATCCAGACAGTGTTCCTGCTGTCTCACGCATCACACAGGAAGAGGACAAGGAGGAGGAGGAGGAGATGGAGGATGATTGTGTCAGCATGGAGGTGGAGGCTGGTACTCAGCATCAGCAGCAGCAGCAGTCTTGGAGGGATGATTTACAGTCTTGGACTTGTACGTGGCTGGGAGGAGGTAGCTGCGGATCATGTTGTCCTTAGTGACCCAGAGGACTCCAGACCGAATGCCTCAGCTAACCTACGCTGCATGGCCTCCCTGATCCTGCAAAGCCTGCGGAAGGATCCTCGCATTCTTCGGATCAAGGAGAGGGACCATTACTGGCTGACCACTCTCCTTGATCCACGGTACAAGGGTAAGGTTGTCGACCTTATCTTGCCATCGCAGAGGGAGCAGAGGATGAGACATCTCCGGGAGGCCTTGCAGAAAGGTCTGTGCAACGCGTTCCCAGAGACTGGGAGGTTACAAACTCCTGGTCCTGGACAACGTGTTGCTGAGGAATTGGTCAGAAGGAGCGGTGGAGAAGGTGGCTGTCTGACCGATGCGTTCAGACAATTTTTTAGTCCGCAGCCCCAAGGTATGATCGGTTCCAGTAACCATCGCCAGCGTCTGATTTACATGGTGCAGGAATACCTAGGGGCAAGGTCAGACTTGGACAGCTTTCCCACCGAAAATCCTCTGGCTTACTGGGTCTTGAGGATGGATCACTGGCCAGAGCTTGCACAGTATGCAATTGAGCTACTGGCCTGTCCTGCATCCCGCGTTCTTTTGGAACACACCTTCAGTGCTGCTGGTGGCTTTGTTACCGATCACAGGGTGCGCCTGTCCACCGACTCGGTTGATCGACTGACCTTCATAAAGATTAATCAGTCTTGGATCACCCATAGCTACCAAGCACCTGAAGCTGATGTAAGCAAATTATTTCTTTTGAAATATCACATCCCTTCAAGACTGCCTATGCTGATTCTGAGTGACTGTCCTGTTATGTTGACTGTCTATCCTCTTCCTCCTCCTCTGATATCTTGGAAGAACATTTTTGGTTCTGGGTGATGCCACCAGCCCAATTTTTAGCCCCTGTTTAACAGGGGCGTGTAATTAAAATTTCTGATGCAATGCTTTGCAGCAGGGCTCATTCCTGCACTACAACTAGAGTATATGTGAGAGGTTGCAGTGTCGTGGCACCAGCACCAGTGCCTAAGGCCCAATTTTCAGCCCCTGTTTAAAGGGGCATGTAATTACAATTTTTGATGTAATGCTTTGCAGCAGGGCTCATTCCTGCACTACAACTAGAGTATATGGGAGAGGTTGCAGTGTCGTGACAACAGCACCAGTGCCTAAGGCTCAATTTTTCAGCCCATGTTTAACAGGGGCGTGTAATTACAATTTTTGATGCAATGCTTTGCAGCAGGGTATATTCCTGCACTCCAACTAGAGAATCTGGGAGAGGCTGCAGTGTCGTGGCCCCAGCAAGCAGTGCCTAAGGCCCAATTTTTCAGCCCCTGTTTAACAGGGGCATGTAATTACAAGTCTTGATATAGTATTTCACAGCAGGGCCCGTTCCTGTGCCCACCGAGAGTAACTGTGAGGACATATAGTGTTGTGGCACCAGCACCACCACCACAACCACCACAGGCCCAATTTTTCTACCACTGTTCAACAATGGCATGTAATTACAATTCTTGATATAATCGTTCACAGAAGGGCGCTCCAGTGCCCACCACCAAGAGTCATTTTGAGGGCTTACAATGTTGTGGCAACACCAACACCTTGTTACGCCATTTCTGCAGAGCATATAGGGCAGGCCCCTACTTTCAAACATCCAACTTACAAACGTCTCCTACTTGCAAACGGACGGAGACAACAGGAAGTGAGATGAAAAAAGACATACGGCAAAAAAAATTATACAGGGGTGATAACCCTTCCCTATGTTTTCCAAGAAGCTTAAAAATAGATTTTTTGACTGGAGCTACACTTTAAAAATGTACCAGTTGAAAATTACAAACAGATTCTACTTAACACAACAAACCTACACAGTCTCTGTCTTGTTTGCACCGCCTGTATACTGCTGTTCTGAGTATATAGGGCCTGGGGGCCCCACGTCTTTCCTTTTTTTAATATAGATACGGGGTTCCCCTTAATATCCGTACAAGACGCAAAGGGGCTGGTAATGAGCAGGGGGGCTACCCATGCCATTTTTCTCAATGATTTTCATCCATATTGCCGGAACCAGATATTACATTAAAACCGCAAGCAGGTTAAATGACTTTTTTTTCCATTAAATGTCATTTTGTGCAGGGACTGTTCTAAACATGGGAAACACGTGGCACTTCACAGGCATACTATAGACATCCACCAGGTATGAAATTGAAAGGAATATTTCACTTTTTTTTCCCTTTAATCATCATTAAAATCAGTGCTCATGAACAAACGGCCATTTTTAAAAACATTTTAGGCATTGACCCATGTCCCCTGCGGAAGGAGGCAGGTCCCCAAACCCTTTTTAGGAAAATATCTTGTATATTAGCCATTAAAGTTAGCACTTTTTATTTCGAACGTTCGAGTCCCATAGACTTCAATGGGGTTCTAAAGTTCGCACAAATTTTTCCATCCGTTTGAAAGTTCTGGTGCGAACCGAACCAGGGGGTGTTCGGTTCATCCCTACTCATCAGTCTCTGTGTGAATATCTCAGTATCATCTCTCCAGGGTGTGTGTGTGTGTGTGTGTCTTCAATCTGGAAACGTTGGCTTATATGTTACATGTGAACTTCATAACCTCACAAACCTAGAACCTTGTATGGAACACATTCATTTCTGCTAACTTCAGCAATATGCAATACAAAAGTAGATACTCACTCAGAGAGTCATATGGAGCTTGATTGACAAGCTCAAATGTACCACTCCATACTTGAAGTAATGTGCTGATCATGTAATGTCATATAACCAAACATTTACATACTATGAAAACATATTAGCAACTTTACATTAAAGTGGAAGTAAACTCCCCTATCGTTTTCAGCCAAGGAAGCTGCCATCTTTGCCTCTGTTTAATCTTCAACTGCTATGGTGCTGCACATGTGATTCGTTATGACACCAGCCATTGGATGGTTTGAGAGTTTGGCTGAGAGCACAGCCAATGTGCAGTTAGCATTCCCAGCATGCCTTTTTTTATTGTTTCAATAGATTTTTATTGTTATTAAGTAAAATAACAGATTACAAAACATGTCAATAATAAGTGATAGTAGGGCAAGACGCCCCCTAAAAGACATATGAATCATACTGGTAAGGCATATAAGGAGAACACAAGTAAGAAAAACATATCCCCCCCCCAGACCAAGGTTGCAATATAGGAGATAAGAGAATAAACCTGGACCAACCCGAGAATGAGAGCGCGTGTTAGCAAAGATATATTCGATAACAAAGGATCAACGAGGCCCCACCTCAAGTCACGGGGACCCGGAGATCCCTCCATAGCACCCTCCACCAGAGGCCGAGGCGGGCCCAGGGAAGATCGCCCTGCCGCCCCAAATGGGATCACACTGCGACTGGGCACCTCCCCAGGGCCCCCCCCCACCCCCCAGCGAAAGGAACCGGCCAACGAACTTCATTGGTTCTGTAAACTAAATAGTACAAGTGAGAGTTTTGAAATATGCAACTGAATAAGGCACACGCGATATATATTCAATTTCTGGGAGGGAGAGCAAAAGAACATAGTAAAACAAAAGAAAAATTTCCTTGCAGTATATAGCCTAGGAGATCCAATAAATGAAATATTAACTAATCACAACAAATATTGGTAATCCAAGGGAGCATCCCCTACAGGAAGGGGAAAAGGGAGTATAGGAGGAAAAAAGGATAGACAGAGAAAATAAGAGCAGGAGAGGTAGAGGAAGGGTAAAGGAGAAGGACAAGTAGCGTAGAAGAGTATAAAAGGAGGTAGAGGGCGGTGTAGAAGGTCATCTGGAGAAGTGAGCCACAGCCAGTAGTACAGCTATTTCAATGTGGAAGGGTGATCCCAACAAAAGATGCCCAAGGTTCCCAAGTGTGATAGAATTTCTCAGAACGATCCAGGATTACACCGGCCATTTTTTCCTGGTTCATGATCCAGGAAATTTTTTTCTTTGCTGCTCTGGGTGAAACATTAGGCGTTTTCCAGGCTTTTGCCAGGGTGAGTTTGGCACCTAGTAAAATACAGTGGATGAGGCGTTGTGTAATCCTGGGCATTCCCGAGACTGGGAAGTTGAGAAGTGCAATGAGGGGGGATGGTACGATAGTCTGTGAGGCAATAGTGCTTATCCAGGAAAAAAATTTACGCCAGAAATGTCGCACTCTAGGACAGGACCACCAAACATGAAGCATATCACCTCTAAGTTCACAGCCCCTGAAACATAGAGGAGATGTGGACGGGAAGATGTGAGCAAGTTTCGTGGGTACTAAGTACCACCTGGTAAGCACTTTAATGCTCGCTTCTATGAGACCGGTATTCATGATACCCTTGTATGAGTAGGAAAAATTCCTTTGCCAAGTCTCCAGGTCCCAAGCTTGGGCTAAGTCATCTTCCCAGGCCAACATGTAAGAGGTTTTGGACTGATTACCTGAGAGTGCCCTGTAAACCAGTGAGATCCCACCCCTCTGCTCGATGCCTTGCCCACACCATTGTTCATAAGGGGTAATTTGTGGAACGTCTGTGAAGGATTTATATTTTTTGTGAAGAAATGCGGATATCTGCGTAAATCTGAAGAATTCAGATCTGGGCATGTCCAGTTTACTGACACAATAGGCCTTCGTTAGGGGGCCTAAAGGTCTGAGAAAGTGACCTATTCTGTAGAGCCCTTTGTCTAGCCACCACTGGAACGCTTTGATGTCTAGGCCCGGGTGGAAGTCTGGGTTGTGAAATAAGTGCTTCAGGGGTTCTAAAGAAGAAATGAGGTGTGCATTGCCTTTGAGGGAGTCCCACAAAGTGAATGAATGGGATAGCGTCGGTGACATGATCGGGGGTCTAGATTTTTTAGGGATCCATAGAAGGAAATCGAGGGTATGAAGCGGGACTGCCAATCTCTCAATGTGTATCCAATCAGGGTGTTCCCATCGGGAGTAGATTCTGGAGAGCTGAGAAAGTTGAGCTGCTTGGAAATACCAAAGCAAGTTTGGCAGACCCATTCCCCCCTCTGTTCTTAATCGATATAGGACCGATTTAGCCAGTCTGCGTCCACCCTTCCCCCAAATAAATTTGATGACTTTGGCTTGGAAGAGCCCAAGGTGGTTTTTATTTATTGGTATCGGAAGGGTTCTAAAATAGTAAAGGATACGCGGGAGTAATGTCATTTTGATGGCATTGATCCTTCCCAGCCAAGTCATGGGAAGACCCGACCACTTTAGGAGATCTTTCTCTAATGTTTTGTACAACAGCGGGTAATTAGCTTGGTAGAGGAGATCTATCCTTGGTGTTAGTTTAATTCCCAAATATGTAATATATGAGTTGGTCCATGAGAGTTTAAAGCTATCTCGAAGCCTAGAGATGAGTGAGTCTGCAAGATTAATGTTAAGTGCTTGAGATTTGCTGTAGTTAACCTTGAGGCCAGATACCAAGCCAAAGTCATCTAATAAGCGGCATAAGTTAGGGAGCGTTGTGAGGGGAGAGGATACAAAAAGTAGGATGTCATCCGCAAACAGTGCGCATTTGTGAGTTTGGGAGCCACAAGTAATACCTTTGATATTGGGGTCGTTTCTAATAGAAATCGCCAGAGATTCAATCGCTATAGAGAAGATAAGAGGGGATAGAGGGCAGCCTTGTCTCGTCCCCCGTAAGATAGGGAAAGACTCAGAGTAAAATCCCTGCAGACGGACCTGGGCTGAAGGGGTTGAGTAGAGAGCCCTCAGAACATTGAGAAAGTGCTCACCAAAGCCCCAACGCTGTAAAGTGGAGAAGATGAACGACCAGTTAATAGAATCAAATGCTTTTTGTAGGTCCAAAGAAAGCAAACAGCCTTGTCGGGGAGCTCCTTTGTCCCAGTTGGAGTTTAGGATAGAAATCAGGTCAATGGCTCTGCGCGTCTGGTCAGAGCCCTCTCGGCCTGGGATAAAGCCTACCTGGTCTTTATGAATATACAGACTAATGAAAGAGGCCAGGCGGTCTGCAAGGATCTTAGTCAGAATCTTTAGATCATTGTTGATGAGGGAAATTGGTCTGTAGTTGGAGACAGCACTAGGGTCCTTGTCAGGTTTAGGAATAACCGTTACATATGCCATATTAGAAGAAGCTTCTAAGGTACCCCCTCTCCGGAGCTCATTGAAAAAACGAGCGAGGTATGGGGCTAGAGTGGAGGAAAAGGTTTTGTAGTAAGGTATAGAGAAACCATCTGGGCCAGGAGCAGAGTGGGGTTTTAATTTTTTGATCACAGCACAGACTTCCTCCTGTGAGATAGGGGCATCTAAGATTTGACGATGGGAAGATTTCAAAATTGGGTTTTGTACCGTGTCAAGGAACCTATCGACCTGCGCTTGCGTTGGGCAGTCTTTATTACTATAGAGGGATTGGTAGAAAGAATGGAATTGTTCCATTATGTGTTGCGGATTTTGGGAGAGGGTACCACCATTTATTTTGATTTTAGGGAGAGCAGTGTGTTTGAATTTTGGAGAAAGTCGACGAGCTAAAAGTGTACCTATCCGATCTCCCTGGCAGTAAAAACGGGATTGATTCCAGCGGATCCATTTCTCAGCTCTAGTAGTGAGTGCTAGATTCAAAGAAGTACGAGCTGCGTCCAGGTCTGAGATGGGAACCTCGGAGGGGCGAGCCTTGTGCCTTTTAGATAGGGCCGCAAAGTCCTGCTCCAATCTGACAATATCAGATTTTTGTGCTTTGTTAATTTGAGAAGCAATTTGGATAAGGTGTCCCCTGAGAACCGCCTTATGAGCAGCCCAAAGGCACGAGGGTCCAACCTCCGGGGTGTCGTTGACTTGAAAATAAGCTTTAATTTTGGTTTCAATCTCCGCCTTCCTGCCCGGATCGCTCAAAATAGATTCATTGAGGCGCCATCTCCTACTGGGTCGAGCCACTCCAGAGCGGCGAAAAACTATCACCACCATAGAGTGGTCCGACCAGACTACGTCTTTAATGAAAGCTCTGTTCGTTAAGGGTATGGTATGGGAGGTAACCCAGATGTGATCTATTCTCGAGAAAGATTGGTGGGGACTGGAGAAATGGGTATAATCCCTCAGGGATGGATTCATTTCCCTCCAGATATCAATCAGCCCATGTTGGGAGATTAGTTTGGCTATACGCAGACTTTGTTTAGTGGGTCGAATAAGGCGTTTACCCGGGGGACGTGCCTTGTCCATGCCCGCATCAAAGGCCGTATTCGAGTCACCCCCAAAGACTACAGTCCCCTCCAATAAAGGTGACACGGTGTCTAGAAGATTCTTAAAGAAGGCATATTGGCCTCTGTTGGGGGCGTAGTATGAGATGAATGAGTAGAGATGACCATCCAGCTCTCCAATCACTAGGATAAATCTGCCTTCTTGATCTTTAAGTTCTGACTTGAGAGCGAACGTACATCTGTTAGAAATAAAAATACCCACTCCCTTTGTTTTATCGTCTGCATTGGCCAGTGAAAAATTAGAGAATTTGGAATGGATAAAAGTAGGACGAAAGCTTTTAGGGAAATGAGTTTCTTGCAGGAGTGCTACATCAACTTTCTGGGAGTGAAAATGTTGAAACATTTTCCGACGCTTGGCCGGGGAATTTAGGCCTTGGGCATTATGAGTAATAAGCTTAAGGGGAATTTTGTCTGGATTAGTTACCGCCATCGAGCAGAGGAGTGGGAACACCCCGATACACAAAGGCACTTACCCGTAGAAGATTTACAGACCAGGATAAAAGCAGACCGGTGAGTGACTCAACGAGCATGGATGAAATCCGTGTCTTCCCTCTCCAGATGACCTCTAGGGAAAAGAAAGAGTAGAGAATGAGTAAGAAAAGGAAATAGAGAGGAGCAGAGAAGGTAAGAAGGGGGACAAACATGAGTCCCGATGCGGGCGGAAAAAAATACCGCCTACAAATAAAAATTCAGACACCTCCCCAATCTCAATCCCAAAGGGGATGAAGATAGGGAGTAATCCTGACCAGTGAAGGGTCAATACCGAGTTCACTAGGCAGGAAGGGGTGCATGAGCACCGCCCTAGCAAGAAGGACCAACTAAACATTTAAACAATACATAACTGTCAAAAAGGGTCCCCAGAACCAACGCTAACAGTAGAAATCGTTTAAGTCTCCCCAAGGATCAGGGGAGAATAAAGAAATACAAATCAGGAGAAGTAAAATAGTTGAGTGTGGCAACATAAAATTGGTACAAAAGGGTTAGCTAGTTCCCCCCAACACAGATGAAGACCTTGAGTGTTGTTCCCACCCACATGTTGAGGTATAATCTAGGCAAAGACCCTGCTCAAGGTCCCCCAGAGGGGACTAGTAACCCCTCAAAGTCCCAAAACTTGTACTGTAGGTAGATCATAGTGAGTCAAGGATGGACGTTGTCCTTCGATTTCTTGTGTCTTGCGGGTTTCCACAACGAGTTCAGTGGACTGGATGGACTGGAGGGAAGTTGCCTTTTAGCCGAGTGTGGAGAGGGCTCCTGTTGCATAGCGATTGGGTCGTGAGAGATAAGGCCGAGTCGTAAGAATAGCTGTTCCCCTTCTGGAAGAGAACTAAAGGTGTAGGGTTTGCCATTGAATAACATCTTCAATTGAAATGGAAACAGCCACCAATATTTGATGTCCTTATTCATAAGGATTTGAAGCAGCGGTTTCAAGGTGCGTCTCTTTTGAATGGTGGAGGGAGATATATCAGCAAAGACTTGTATTTGGTGACCCTGAAAAACGATTTTGGACATGGATCTGGATTTCTTCATGACTGCTTCTTTCACTGTATAGTGATGAGGCTTTACTACAATATCTCGAGGCAGGCCATCATCCCTGGGGGGCCTGAGGGCCCTGTGAGCCCTATCAAGCTCTAGATGGTGTTGTGGGGTGTCCGGGAGCAGATCTTTAATAAATGCCTGTATGGTCTCAGGAACATCTTTGTAGGATTCGGGGAGTCCCCGGACTCTAAAGTTGCACCTCCTATTTCTATTTTCAAGGTCATCTATTTTGGCATTGGCGGTGTCCAGTTGTTCTTGTAAGACTTGTAGGCAAGCAGAATTTTGATTTGTTCTGGAAATCGTCGCTTCCAGGTTAGATTCAATAGTTTCAATGCGAGATCCGATGTTCTGGAGGTCTGCTTTGATGTCATTTGTGATTTTGGTGGCCGTATTTTGTAGACCCCTGTCCAGAAGGTCTGCGAATTTAGCAAAGAGTTCAGTCATATTGATCGGCTGCAGTAGACCTAAGTCTCCAGGCTGAGCTGAAAGTTGAGGCTGAGGGAGGGTAGCTCCCAAGGGTGGAAAGTCCATGTCTGGGAATGATTGTTCCAGAAGGGAAACTGTGGAGGCTGGGGAAGCCATTGCAGGACAATCAAGGCTCGACTGTCGTTGCAGGGTAGAAGAGGAAGAGACTGCCCGCTGTGCCCCGATCATGTGAGCCGCGTCCGAGTGGTGAGGCCCAGCCGCCAATTTCGCCTCTGTCTGGGAAGAACGGGTTGTCTCATAAGTCGGCTCGAGGTTTCTCCTGACAGCCCCGGCATACATTGGGGAGATCCCTGATGTAGTTGTTATTCAGTGGGCAAGTTGTGAAGTAAGCGTTGGCTCTCTGGGCACCGTTATCAGTCCTGAACCGCCAGGGCGGGACGGAGCTCCAGGACTATGCTGCCATCCTCGGAGCTGCCGTGCATGCGCCCTCTGTAGACAACTATATACTAATACATATTAATATGACTGAGACTACTCTAAACGTATCTTAACAGGATATAATCCACAATGTATTATTGCTTTAGCTATGTAGGTTTTTTGTCTAATCAAGACATTCTGTACCAAGATACCATATATGTCATACTCAAATTGACTACACCAGAAACTTATTACTAACTCTGTTTCAGATGAGAATATTTTTCACTGAACACTTGATCAAGGTCATTCACACATATTATTTATTATGATTAATCTTAAAACCAAATATGTTTTGCAAGCTTGCCATGGATATAATATAACACCTATAAGTGCCGAATTATGAATTTGGAATAATTTGGAATAATATTCTAACAATTCCCCCTGAATTATGATTAATCATATTAAATTAATTTAATACATTCAAAACATAATTCCTGTCACATTTACACATCCTTGTATCAAATAATGTGATGCATAATAGACATTAATTGGGACTTTTAACAAAGCCATGGCCTGGTAAGGTCGTGTATTTCAATCCCACGGGACTTTAAATGAAACCATGGCCTGGTAAGGTCATGCGTTTCCATCCCCTATTATATTCCCATTCCTCCACTCTCTCCACATCTTGCAATTCTCCTGATGGTTCTTATTTTTCACTCTCTCTCTATAGAAGTGCCTCGTGGTGGCTCTATGCCTGCCTGGGCTGTGGCCTTTTGTGGCTATCTCCATTGAGTTACCCACCATGGCTCCCGGTTGGGGGTGTATATTGGGCGTCTTGCGGCACCCACCTACTATACCATCAATAAAATTCCTATTAGTTCACCTTCTGCTCTCTTGCTACAACGTACTTCATGTAAAGTCCCAATGTCCCCCTTGTTTCCCCTTGTTCCCATTTTCCTCGAATAAAAAAGGGATGGAAACACATGACCTTACCAGGCCATGGTTTCATTTAAAGTCCCGTGGGATTGAAATGCATGACCTTACCAGGCCATGGCTTCGTTAAAAGTCCCAATTAATGTCCATTATGCATCACATGAATTCAGGGATGGAAGTACGTGGTAATGCTCTATCAGCTTAAGTATCAGTATTTCTCTGCTACTATTGATCTTGGCCAGCCCCTTCCGTTTATATTTAATTATCTTATTTACCTTTTGAATACATTTTTTTGTTTATTACCATATTTATAGTTTTTTTTTTAATCATGTGCAATATATATTCCATTTTGGACCCGCCAGTCTTGTCTGCTGCTCTGCTGGTGCCTTGTGTGGATGTGTTGCTATACCGTCTGGCTTCCATCTCCACTTCGGGGAGCCGTGACGCACACTGCCAGTCTCCTCCCATCCTCTGCGTCATTGGACGCCTGGTGGGTGGATACGTCTCACTGTGCGTCGACGTCACGCAATTCACGCAGGATGTGCAGCGTCCTTTTATTGCTGCTACGTCCTTGCAGTTGAGTTTTACACACTGCTGGCATTATGGGGGTATGTTGGAGCCACCAAACCGGACATACATACTATCCGGCTGGCGGAAGTCCCTCTCCCCCCACCCCACCATGCGGCGTGACGGTGGTGGGACGACTTGTGGTGGTACTCGTGGGGGAGGCTCTCCAGGAGGTATGGTTACTCAAGGTTTTTTATACACTAGATCACATGCAGTCTTTAAATTAATCTCTCACTCCTTCACTGTATCCCTATCCCTAATAGGCACCACCGCACTTCCATTCAATGGCGTTATCGTTTTTTTTTTCACTTAGTGTATGTTCACGGTGGTTCACTTATTACTTTACCCCTATATTCACAGCTATGTTTGGTCCTCTCACTTTTTTGCTCAGTGAGCCCTCACCTTTGCATTTTCCTTTTCTTCTTAACATTCAGCTCCCTTAATTATCTTTCCCATTCCTCCACTCTCTCCACATCTTGCAATTCTCCTGATGGTTCTAATTTTTCACTCTCTCTATAGAAGTGCCTCGTGGTGATTCTATGCCTGCCTGGGCTGCGGCCTTTTGTGGCTATCTCCATTGAGTTACCCACCACGGCTCCCGGTTTGGGTTGTATATCGGACGGCTTGCGGCACCCACCTACTATACCATCAGTGCACTCACCTAAGTGAGTAAGCATGTATTAGGTGTGGGTGACTTGTTTACCCCACCCTTTGTAATGCGTTTTTATTACTATTTTTATTTTTCATTTACTTTACTTTACTTCTGAATATCATATTACTTTTTATTATAGATTGAACACGTGCTCTGCTCCTGATGAGTGGTACAAAGGCCACGAAACGTGCGTAGAGCTATCATATGCCGCGCTTCTATTGAATACAGTCAGATTCTGACGTTACTATACATTACCCTAATTGGTTCACAAAGACCTTGGTCCTGCAGGCATTATGCTACATATGTTTTTACTCAGTCCTGCTGCGGTGAACTTTGGAGTTTTATTATGATACTTTGTGATATTCATGTTATTATCATGTTGTACTATTATTATCACTATTACCATTATCATGTATTGTTTATTACTTTGTTTATCATTGTACTTATCTCTTGTAAATCCAACTGCAACCATTAATAAAATTCCTATTAGTTCACCTTCTGCTCTCTTGCTACCACGTACTTCATGTAAAGTCTCAATATCCCCCTTGTTTCACCTTGTATCAAATAGTACAATATTCCCCAGAACTGAAGCAGCCAGAAATAACTCTACTTCTAAATGCTATTCTCTTTACTCTTAACTCCTCTTAGATCTATCAATTCAAAATCTTAAAATAATGGTATCGTTTAAAAAAATAAAAAAGTAAAACATAATGATAACTCATATCAATAATTATTATTATTATTAATAATAATAATAATAATAATAATTATTATTATTATTATTATTATTATTATTATTATTATTAAAATAGATAAATGATGCAATAATAAATTAAAAATAAATAAAAATAATAATGATAATCCTAACTTAATATTAACATAAATATCAGAATAATTAGATTATCAAAAAATGTATATGTGGACAAATGTTTCAGTCCTAAATTATTTATCTATAGTAGATAAAGTTTCTTCTGATTCATTTTTTTTCTTCATGAAATATCTTTAAAATGTCTTCTTCAAGTTCTGTTAGGTTAGAAAAACCTTGTTGAAGAAAATAAATATGAAGTATAAATCTTTTGTCTAATATTCTTCCCACAAGGATCTCTTCTTTAACTTTGAATTTTCCTGATATTCTCTTTGCTCTTCATATGAACTTATTATCCTCCATATTTATTTAATTTTAGATGCCATATCTGTAAAAGAGATGCAGTATCATTAATTAGGCATAAGATATTTACATTGAATCCTTATAATTTTTCTTTTTTTTCATCAAATGTTTAAACATTATGAGACAATAACTTTGTGAATTTGTTAAACTATATTTAAAATAATACTATCTTGTATTTCCTTCAAAGAGAACTTCTGTATTACAATGTACGGTCCTTATCCTGTCTAAAATGGCCTAAACTATAAAAAATATGTACAGTGAAGTTTAGGTATGACAGGACGCAACATCTCCTTTGGGTCATGATACAAATCTTTGTTTTCACAAAAAAAGAAAGGTTTTATATCACTCAGAGATGACAATGGAGTATGCCTTTGATCTCATCTCTAAAATACTAGAAATATGCGTAACTGTATTCTGTGTTGAAGCTTTTATTCTAGTGTTAGACTGTTCTGCAGTAACAATTACTGATTCTATGTCCTTCTGTGTTCTTATGCTGGAAACCTGAGATGAAGACTTCTCAGATACAGCTGTATAAACATGTGCTGGTGTACATTCCTGAAGATGTCTTCCTTTTACATCTATCTGAATGTGTTTGGATGATAAAGCTCTGAACCATAGAGGATATGTTTTACCACATTCTTTAAAACTATATTCCTCAAAAATATCTTTTAGTGAGCAGTAAGGTGTCTGTGCAATGATTTTGTTTGATTTTATTATGCTCTCTGTAGCTTTAATTGCATAGTAAACACTTAGCAGTTGCTTTACACCTGACTTAAAAGTATTTTCCAAAAATGATAAAACTCTGGAGAAATAGGCAATTATTTTCTCCTTACCTTTTAGTAATCGAGACAACATTACTGAGATGGCATTCTCAGATACATGAGTTTTAAAAACAAAAGATACTTCTGAACAAACCTCTATTGTATTTAATGCTGAAGCATTCTGCAAATCTTTTTTTTTCAACATTTCAAAGGCATTTTTCTCATTTGGACCCCATTGGTCAACTATATTACCTTCATTTCTCAAAAGTTTATATAGTGGATTAACTTTCTCTGTGAAACAGTGTATAAACTCTTTGCAAAGATTTATTTTATGCAAAAATTGATGCAATGCCCTATGAGTTGTTGGAGTTGGAATTGCAGTGATATCTCTAACTGTTTCTTGCAACAATTGTCTCTTTCCTGGACTAATGTGCATGTGAAAGCTTGACTTTTCATCAGCTGAACTTTCGTTGTGTTTAATTTTAAACCTTCAGCTTGTAACATCATATACAACTCAGAAAAAAGCCATATGTTCATCGATATTCTGAGTACTCAGCAAAATCGTATCCACATGCTGACAAATGCAGTCTGGCCTAGAAAATTTTGAAAGTATTTTTGTTATAGTTTCATGAACTATATCATCACCAATACGTAGGCCAGGTATTAATCAAGTGAACGTATAAGTCTCTTTTCTGAATGTGAGTGCGAGTTTGTACTGACAACTATTCATTAAAGGAACAGAAAAATGGCTATTAATGATTTCTAGTACAGAGAACACTTTGTCCTCAGCATTCAAATTTAAATTTATGTTAGATTAATCAGGAAGAACTGGGTTATTTGTGATGTGTTTATTCAATATCCTTAAGTCAACTGATAAAGAATATTAATTATCATATTTTTGATAGGCCAAATACAGTTATTTACCACTGATTTAGCTTTCTTTACAATTCCAAGTTGTACAAACTCTTGAATAATAACAAAAAGTGGACTAATTGATTCTAGTGACTCATACTGACTAAGGGGTTCTGGATCTTTTCCCTCAATATTCAATTCAGTATTTTTCAAAGTTCCAATGTCATATTTAAACTTTGACCACAACCTTGGAAAACGTTGTACCACTTCCTTTAAAGCGCAATTACCATTAAGGATGAGCTCGGCTGTTCACCAGTTCGATGAAGCCAGACTCTGTGGGCCGTTCACGCCATTTTCATGTGGGGCTCAAGGCCCACAATGCATTGCGCCATCGCAGGGCATTGCTGGCTCACCAATTATGGCTCTCCTCGCTGCCGGCGCTGTGATTGGCCAAGCATGCGGGGTCACAGTGCAAACTTGGCCAATCACAGCGCTGGGCAGCAAGTAGAGCCATAATTGGTCACAGGTAGGATGCCTGTGGCCAATCATAGTTCAGGGGGTTAAGTACACGTCCCACACTATCTAAGGCCGCCAGCACGGTGGTCTTGTGTAGTGTGCTGCGGCAGTCAGGGAGAGAGAGGTATAGGCAGGGACAGTGTCTTTGTTGTTTACTTGCTGGGAAACCTAGCGCTGTTTCAGTGAGTGTTGTGTGCCTCCAGCCCAGTATACATCTGAAGATACCCTTTATTGCTGGTGTTCTCTTTCTGTAATACAGGCATCTGCAGCAGTTAAAGTGGGTGCTGTGTGCCTGCAGCACAGTATACACCTGAAGATATCCCTTATTGCCTGTGTTCTGTTTCTGTAATACAGGCATCTGCAGCAGTTAAAGTGGGTGTTGTGTGCCTCCAGCACAGTATACACATGAAGACACTCCTTAATGCTGGTGTTCTGTTTCTGTAATACTGGCATCTGCAGCAGTTAAAATGGATGGTTTGTGCCTCCAGCACAGTATACACCTGAAGATACCCTCTATTTCCGGTGTTCTGTTTCTGTGATACAGGCATCTGCAGCAGTTAAAGTGGGTGTTGTGTGCCTCCAGCACGGTAACCACCTGAAGATACCCTTTATTGCTGGTGTTCTGTTTCTATAATACAGGCATCTGCAGCAGTTAAAGTGGGGTTGTGTGCCTCCAGCACAGTATACACCTGAAGATACCCCTTATTTCTGGAATTCTGTTTCTGTAATACAGGCATCTGCAGCATTTAAAGTGGGTGTTGTGTGCCTCCAGCACAGTATACACCTGAAGATACCCTTTATTGCTGGTGTTCTGTTAATGTAATACAGGCATCTTCAGCAGTTAAAGTGGGTGTTGTGTGCCTCCAGCACAGTATACACCTGAAGATACCCCTTATTTCTGGTGTTCTGTTTCTGTAATACTGGCATCTGCAGCAGTTAAAGTGGGTGTTGTGTGCCTCCAGCACAGTATACACCTGAAGATACCCCTTATTTCTGGTGTTCTGTTTCTGTAATACAGGCATCTGAAGCAGTTAAAGTGGGTGTTTTGTGTCTCCAGCACAGTATACACCTGAAGCTACCCCTTATTGCTGGTGTTCTGTTTCTGTAATACAGGCATCTGCAGCAGTTAAAGTGGGTGCTGTGTGCCTGCAGCACAGTATACACCTGAAGATACCCCTTATTGCCTGTGTTCTGTTTCTGTAATACAGGCATCTGCAGCAGTTAAAGTGGGTGTTGTGTGCCTCCAGCACAGTATACACATGAAGCCACCCCTTAATGCTGGTGTTCTGTTTCTGTAATACAGGCATCTGCAGCAGTTAAAGTGGGTGTTGTGTGCCTCCAGCACAGTATACACCTGAAGATACCCTTTATTCCTGGTGTTCTGTTTCTGTAATATAGGCATCTGCAGCAGTTAAAGTGGGTGTTGTGTGCCTCCAGCACAGTATACACCTGAAAATACCCCTTATTGCTGGTGTTCTGTTTCTGTAATACTGGCATCTGCAGCAGTTAAAGTGGGTGTTGTGTGCCTCCAGCACAGTATACACCTGAAGATACCCCTTATTTCTGGTGTTCTGTTTCTGTAATACAGGCATCTGAAGCAGTTAAAGTGGGTGTTGTGTGTCTCCAGCACAGTATACACCTGAAGCTACCCCTTATTGCTGGTGTTCTGTTTCTGTAATACAGGCATCTGCAGCAGTTAAAGTGGGTGCTGTGTACCTGCAGCACAGTATACACCTGAAGATACCCCTTATTGCCTGTGTTCTGTTTCTGTAATACAGGCATCTGCAGCAGTTAAAGTGGGTGTTGTGTGCCTCCAGCACAGTATACACATGAAGCCACCCCTTAATGCTGGTGTTCTGTTTCTGTAATACAGGCATCTGCAGCAGTTAAAGTGGGTGTTGTGTGCCTCTAGCACAGTATACACCTGAAGATACCCTTTATTGCTGTGTTCTGTTTCTGTAATACAGGCATCTGCAGCAGTTAAAGTGGGTGTTGTGTGCCTCCAGCACAGTATACACCTGAAGATACCCCTTATTTCTGGTGTTCTGTTTCTGTAATACAGGCATCTGAAGCAGTTAAAGTGGGTGTTGTGTATCTCCAGCACAGTATACACCTGAAGCTACCCCTTATTGCTGGTGTTCTGTTTCTGTAATACAGGCATCTGCAGCAGTTAAAGTGGGTGTTGTGTGCCTCCAGCACAGTATACACCTGAAGATACCCCTTATTGCTGGTGTTCTGTTTCTGTAATACAGGCATCTGCAGCAGTTAAAGTGGGTGTTGTGTGTCTCCAGCACAGTATACACCTGAAGCTACCCCTTATTGCTGGTGTTCTATTTCTGTAATACAGGCATCTGCAGCAGTTAAAGTGGGTGTTGTGTTCCTCCAGCACAGTATACACCTGAAGATACCCCTTATTGCTGGTGTTCTGTTTCTGTAATACTGGCATCTGCAGCAGTTAAAGTGGGTGTTTTGTGCCTCCAGCACAGTATACACCTGAAGATACCCCTTATTTCTGGTGTTCTCTTTCTGTAATACAGGCATCTGCAGCAGTTAAAGTGGGTGTTGTGTGCCTCCAGCACAGTATACACCTGAAGATACCCCTTATTTCTGGTGTTCTGTTTCTGTAATACAGGCATCTGAAGCAGTTAAAGTGGGTGTTGTGTATCTCCAGCACAGTATACACCTGAAGCTACCCCTTATTGCTGGTGTTCTGTTTCTGTAATACAGGCATCTGCAGCAGTTAAAGTGGGTGTTGTGTGCCTCCAGCACAGTATACACCTGAAGATACCCCTTATTGCTGGTGTTCTGTTTCTGTAATACAGGCATCTGCAGCAGTTAAAGTGGGTGTTGTGTGTCTCCAGCACAGTATACACCTGAAGCTACCCCTTATTGCTGGTGTTCTGTTTCTGTAATACAGGCATCTGCAGCAGTTAAAGTGGGTGTTGTGTTCCTCCAGCACAGTATACACCTGAAGATACCCCTTATTGCTGGTGTTCTGTTTCTGTAATACTGGCATCTGCAGCAGTTAAAGTGGGTGTTTTGTGCCTCCAGCACAGTATACACCTGAAGATACCCCTTATTTCTGGTGTTCTCTTTCTGTAATACAGGCATCTGCAGCTGTTAAAGTGGGTGCTGTGTGCCTCCTGCACAGTATACACATGAAGATACCCCTTATTGCTGGTGTTCTGTCTCTGTAATACAGGAATCTGCAGCAGTTAAAATGGATGTTTTGTGCCTCCAGAACAGTATACACCTGAAGATACCCATTATTGCTGGTGTTCTGTTTCTGTAATACAGGCATCTGCAGCAGGGAAAGTGGGTGTTGTGTGCCTCCTGCATGGTAAACACCTGAAGATAACCTTTTTTGCTGGTATTCTGTTTCTGTAATACAGGCATCTGCAGCAGTTAAAGTGGGTGTTGTTTGCCTCCAGCACAGTATACACCTAGAGCTATCCCTTATTGCTGGTGTTCTGTTTCTGCAATACAGGCAACTGCAGCAGTTAAAGTGGGTGTTGTGTGCCTCCTGCACAGTACACACTGGAAGATACCCTTTATTGCTGGTGCTCTGTTTCTGTAATACAGGCATCTGCAGCAGTTAAAGTGGGTGTTGTTTGCCTCCTGCACGGTAAACACCTGACGATACCCTTTCTTGCTCATGTTCTGTTTCTGTAATACAGGTATCTGCAGCAGTTAAAGTGGGTGTTGTGTGCCTCAAGCACAGTATACACCTGAAGATACCCCTTATTGTTGGTGTTCTGTTTCTGTAATACAGGTATCTGCAGCAGCTTAAGTGGGTGTCGTGGGCCTCCAGCACAGTATACACCTGAAGATAGCCTTTAGTGCTGGTGTTCTGTTTCTGTAATACAGGCATCTGCAACAGTTAAAGTGGGGGTTGTGTGCCTCCAGCACGGTATACACCTGAAGATACCCCTTATTGCTTTTGTTCTGTTTCTGTAATACAGGCATCTGCAGCAGTTAAAGTGGGTGTCGTGTGCATCCAGCACAGTATATACCTGAAGATACCCTTTATTACTGGTGTTTTGTAATACAGGCATCTGCAGCAGTTAAAGTGAGTGTTGTGTGCATCCAGCACAGTATACACCTGAAGCTACCCTTTATTGCTGGTGTTCTGTTTCTGTAATACAGGCAGCTGCCACAGATAAAGTGGGTGTTGTGTGCCTGCAGCACAGTATACACCTGAAGATACCTTTTATTACTGGTGGTTTGTAATACAGACATCTGCAGCAGTTAAGGTGGGTGTTGTGTGCCTCCAGCACAGTATACACCCGAAGATACGCTTTATTACAGGTGTTCTGTTTCTGTAATACAGGCATCTGCATCAGTTAGAGTGGGTGTTGTGTGCCTCCTGAACAATAAACACCTGAAGATACTCCTTATTGCTGGTGTTTTGTTTCTATAATATAGGCATCTGCAGCAGTTAAAGTGGGTGTTGTGTGCCTCCAGTACAGTATACACCCGAAGTTACCCTTTATTATTGGTGTTCTGTTTCTGTAATATAGGCATCTGCAGCAGTTAAAGTGGGTGTTGTGTGCCTCCAGCACAGTATACACCTGAAGCCACCCTTTATTGCTGGTGTTCTGTTTCTGTAATACAGTCATCTGCGACAGTTAAAGTGGGTGTTGTGTGCCTCCAGCACAATATACACCCGAAGATACCCTTTATTACTGGTGTTCTGTTTCTGTAATACAGGCATCTGCAGCAGTTAAAGTGGGTGTTGTGTGCCTGCAGCACAGTATACACCTAAAGCTACCCCTTATTGCTGGTGTTCTGTTTCTGTAATACAGGCATCCGCAGCAGTTAAAGTGGGTGTTGTGTGTCTCCTGCACAGTACACACCGGAAGATACCCTTTATTGCTGGTGTTCTGTTTCTGTGATACAGGCATCTGCAGCAGTTAAAGTGGGTGTTGAGTGCCTCCTGCACGGTAAACACCTGAATATAGCCTTTAGTGCTGGTGTTCTGTTTCTGTAATACAGGCATCTGCAGCTGTTAAAGTGGGTGTTGTGTGCCTCCAGCACAGTATACACCTAAAAATACCCCTTATTGCTGGTGTTCTGTTTCTGTAATATAGGCATCTGTAGCAGTTAAAGTGGGTGTTGTGTGCCTCCAGCACAGTATACACCTGAAGCTACCCCTTATTGCTGGTTTTCTGTTTCTGTAATACAGGCATCTGCAGAAATTAAAGTGGGTGTTGTGTGCCTCCTGCACAGTATACACCTGAAGATACCCTTGATTACAGGTGTTCTGTTTCTGTAATACAGGCATCTGCATCAGTTAGAGTGGGTGTTGTGTGCCTTCTGCACAGTAAACACCTGAAGATACCCCTTATTGCTTGTGTTCTGTTTCTGTAATACAGGCATCTGCAGCAGTTAAAGTGGGTGTTGTGTGCCTCCAGCACAGTAAACACCTGAAGATACCCCTTATTGCTGGTGTTCTGTTTCTCTAATAAAGGCATCTGCAGCAGTTAATGTGGGCGTTGTGTGCCTCCTGCACAGTATACACCTTAAGCTACCCTTTATTACTGGTGTTCTGTTTCTGTAATACAGGCATCTGAAGGATTTTGGAAAGGGCGTTGTGCCTCCTGCACATTATACACCTGAAGTACCTTTTATTACTGATATTCTGTAATACAGGCATCTGCAGTGCAGAAGTTAGAGTGGGTGTTGTGTGCCTCCTGCACAGTACACACCTGAAGCTACCCCTTACTGCTGGTGTTGTTCTCTTTCTGTAGCAAAGGCAGGCAGCTGCAGTAATTAGTCGGTGTACTGTGTCATCTCCTCAGTGTGCACCTAAAGCTACCCAATTGCTGTTTTTTCCATCTCCCTGCAGGACATTACTATGTCTGGAAGGCCAACAAGTAGAGGCAGACAGTCACGAGCCAATAAAAGTGGGCAAGCAGGCTGTGTGTCTAGAGACAACAGTGCTGGTCGTGGACTTGGTGCATCGTCATCAGCACGTGGCCATGGGACACGCTTGTCCTTATTTTCAGCAGCTGAACATGTTGAGCTGCATCATGCCGAAGACTTGGTAGAGTGGATGACCATGCCCTCCTCATCCTCTCTCACCCAGGCTCAGGGTACTAGCCAAGCAGCTGCCAACATGTCCTCTTCCCTCATCTCAATGTCATCAGTCACTCCTTCCCTAGACCCACCATGTCCTCCTGAGGAGCCCCCCGAACTGTTTGAGCACAGTGTTGGGTACATGCTCCAGGAGGATGCCTAGCGTTTTAAAGGCTCTGATGATGATACCCAGCTAGAGGAAGGAAGTAGCATGAGCATACTGCCAGGTTTGCTCCAGTGATGAAGAGGGAGGTGATGATGAGCTCACTGACTCCACATGGGTGCCTGATAGGAGAGAGAAGGAAGAGGAGGCACATCTCCAACGAGTTAGGATGCCCTCTGGGGGCCAGCTTAGGGGCAGCATACTGACTGAATCACACCGCAGAGCTCTGCCTGTGCTGGGCGCTGCCTCTGCTTGTTATTCCAAAAGTTCTTTGTTGGCCTTTTTTGAGATGAGTGCATCAGATCGCACTGCTGCTATTTGCAACATATGTCTCAAGCGTATCTCGCGTGGCCAATATATCAGCCACTTGGGCACCACATGCTTGACCAGACATATGTTGATTTGCCATGCAGCTTGTTGGCAAGCGTACCTTAAAGGCCCACACCAAGAACAAAGTGGACCTCTCCTTGCTCCTCATTAGGGATAAATTCGAAAAGCCACGGAACACCCTGTACAAGTCTATGGCAAAAATCTAAAATGCTAATTTTAAAGGCTAATTTGCAAGTTACTGTCCTAAAAAGTATTTGGGGATCTGGGTCCTGCCCCAGGGGACATCTATCAAATAAATGTTCTAAAAACTGCAGTTTTTTCGGGAGCAGTGATTTTAATAATGCTTAAAGTGAAAAAATAAAAGTATAATATACCTTTAAATTTTGTACCTGGGGGTTGTCTATAGTATGCCTGTGAAAGGGCGCATGTTTCCCGTGCTTAGAACTTTCCCTACACAAAGTTTCATTTTTGCAGGAAAAAAAGTAATTTAAAATCACTCACTGCTATTATGAATTGTCGGCTCCCCGTAATGCAGAGAACAGTCATTGAAAGTCATTGATTAAAAAAATAAAGCGCGAGGTTCCACCAAATTCAGTTACCAGGCCCTTCAGGTCTGGTATGGATATTAAGGAGAACCCCACATCAAATAAAAAAAAAATGACTTGTGGTTCCCCCTAAATATCCCTACCAAGGGTCTGGTACGGATTTTAAGGGAAACTTCACGCCAATTTAAAAAAAAAAATGGCATGGAGTTCCCCCTAAAAATCCATACCAGACCTTTTATCCGAGCACGCAACCAGGCAGGCCGCAGGAAAAGAGGGGGGACGAGAGAGCGCCCCCCCCCTGAACCATACCAGGCTACATTGGGAGGATGCTTTGGGGATCACGGACCCCTCAAAGCACCTTGTCCCCATGTTGATGAGTACAAGGGCCTCATCCCCACAACCCTGGCCGATGGTTGTGGGGGTCTGCAGGCAGGGGGCTTATCAGAATCTAGAAGCCCCCTTTAACAAGGGGACCCCCAGATCCCATCCCCCCGTTTGAAATGGTAAGGATTTCACAAAGAAAGTGTAAAAGAATGTTAAAAAAGACAAACACACTTTTGAAAAAGTCCTTTATTAAAAAGAAAAAGAAAAAGATTCCAGCGGTGGTAATCCACTCTTGCTATCCAACGATGGATGATTATCTCTCCGGGGTCCAGCGATGGCTGATCTGATCCAGCAACGGGTGATCTCTCCCTCCAGTCCAGCGCAGTCCATATTTCCTCTGTCTCCACTGGCATGTTTCCTTTACATCAGAGGGGGGCGGGGTCACCCACACATCATTGGGGAAGCCAGGCTTCCCCCCTGCGTCAGAGGGGGCGAAGTCAGGTGACGGGTGGCCCCGCCCTCCTCATATATGAAATGTCAGGCTGCCAGGATGCCTGCAGTGTCTCTGCCAATGGAGACAGAGGAAGGATGGACTGCGCTGCGCTGGACTGGAGGGAGAGAGCACCCGTCACTGGATCAGATTAGCCATCACTGGATAGCAAGAGTGGATTACCACTGCTGGAATCTTTTTTTAATTTTTTTTATTTTTAATAAAGGACTTTTTCAAAAGTGTGTTTGTCTTTTTTAACATTCTTTTACACTTTCTTTGTGAAATGGTAGGGGTACTTTTGTATCCCCTTACCATTTCAAACAGGGGGGCGGGATCTGGGGGTCCCCTTGTTAAAGAGGGCTTCCAGATTCTGATAATCTCCCCGCCCGCAGACCCCCACAACCACCGGCCAGGGTTATGGGGATGAGACCCTTGTCCTCATCAACATGGGGACAAGGTGCTTTGAGGGGTCTGTGACCCCCAAAGCATCCTCCCAATGTTGAGGGAATGTGGCCTGGTATGGTTCAGGAGGGGGGGCGCTCTCTCGCCCCCCCCTTTTCTCCTGCGGCCTGCCAGGTTGCGTGCTCGGATAAAGGGTCTGGTATGGATTTTAGGGGGTACTCCACGCCATTTTTTTTTTATTTGGCATGAAGTTCCCCTTAAAATCCATACCACTTTTTAGGACAATAACTTGCATATTAGCATTTAAAATTATCACTTTCGATTTTGAACGTTGGAGTCCCATAGACTTTAATAGGGTTCTAAAGTTCACATGAAGTTTAGGTCTGTTCGCCGGTTCTGGTGCGAACCGAACCGGAGGGTGTTTGGCTCATCCTTACTCCTCATCAGCTGGGATCTCCAACCCACTAGACCTTCAGTCCTCTCTGAAACCTGCACTGAGAGGAATGAAGGTGTAGAATTAGGTGTGTCACAGCCAAGTACTTGTAGGCACTCTGCTAGCAGTACACCGATGTCCGATTGTAGCAGGCAAATTTTCCTGCCCCAGCTGTTGGACCGTTGAAAGAAATTCACTCCCAGCCATCCACATGCCCAGCAGTTGAATGCTATCTTGGTTAAATTGCTAGCACTTCAACTGCTGCCTTTTCAGTTGGTAGACTCGGTCCCCTTCCGTGAGTTTGTGCAATGTGGTTCCTCAGTGGCAGGTTCCCAAACACGACTTTTTCTCATGGCAGGAGATTCCGGCTCTCTACCAGCATGTGGAGGGCAATGTCCATACCTTGCTGGACAGGGCGGTCAGTGGTAAGGTGCATATTACCGCTGACTCATGGTCCAGCAGGCATGGACAGGGACGTTACCTATCTTTCACGGCCCATTGGGTCACTCTTCTGGCAGCTGGGAAGGATGCAGGACAAGGTGCAGTAGTGTTGGAGGTTTTTCCGCCACCATGGATATAAAGGGGTGGATCCTGCGCAAATCGTGCCACTCAAATAAAATACACAAATTCAAACTAATATAAATATGTGCATACATATAATGCCGTGAAAAATATAGTCCATAAAACAGCACGGATAAAGATATAGTCCATAAAACAGCACGGATAAAAATATAAAAAATGGAGAAGGGATCAATGATAGAATAATGATAGAATGTCCGCTACTCAAGGCTCCCAGAACTCTCACCTTCAAACGAAGTGAATAAGCAAATCAAACAAACTCCAGGATTCTCTTATTTCATTCATAAATAATAGCCATCAGGAAATCCAAAGGAGGGATGTAGTGATACAATTCCGCCACTAGAGGGCCAGTCCCAGCTTATAGAATAGGTAATATGCATAATATGGATATTCACTTCTATTCCACACTGTATGGCTCAAAATAAGAGAGAGGAGGGGGAGAGAGAAAAACAGGAGACTTCCATAGTGTAGTAGTTTAAAAAACGGCAGGTAGATTTATTAAGAAGCAGTAAAGACTCTCACATTTTGATTGCAAAAAACAAACACAATCAGGAAGAGGGTGTAATGCCGTCTTACTCTACTTCCGGTTCGTCCTCTGGCCACTCCCTACGCGTTACGTCATGTGACTTCTTCATGGGGATGCTAATAGGACGTTTCTGGCCTCCATAAGTATAATGAGAACCGGAACCGGAAATGCCAGTTCGGCCATTTTGGAAAAGGGTAAAGATAGAGGTTTTTTTTCTCTCTCCCCCTCCTCTCTCTTATTTTGAGCCATACAGTGTGGAATAGAAGTGAATATCCATATTATCCATATTACCTATTCTATAAGCTGGGACTGGCCCTCTAGTGGCGGAATTGTATCACTACATCCCTCCTTTGGATTTCCTGATGGCTATTATTTATGAATGAAATAAGAGAATCCTGGAGTTTGTTTGATTTGCTTATTCACTTCGTTTGAAGGTGAGAGTTCTGGGAGCCTTGAGTAGCGGACATTCTATCATTATTCTATCATTGATCCCTTCTCCATTTTTTATATTTTTATCTGTGCTGTTTTATGGACTATATCTTTATCCGTGCTGTTTTATGGACTATATTTTTCACGGCATTATATGTATGCACATATTTATATTAGTTTGAATTTGTGTATTTTATTTGAGTGGCACGATTTGCGCAGGATCCACCCCTTTATATCCATTATTTGATAGTTTGTGTTCACTATTTTGTCCTGCTGCATTTTTTAGTTAGCATTTGCACTTTATATCACTCAGGTTCTTTTTCACAGCATCTGTGTTTCATTAATTCTGATTTTGGATTTTGTTTCACTTGAGTCACTCATTACCACTTAGCGGCACGAAGGCTGACCACTTTCATTTTCCGCCACCATGCCTCCAAAATGCTAATACTGGTTGTGATACACCTCTCCCCTCCACCCCCTCCTCTTCTGCCTTCATGGCTTCTTCCAGTGCTTTGTCCTCGGAACCAGCGGTGCTCCGTAAGCGTTCAAGGGGCTACGCAAGTACGCAGGCAAAAAGATGCCATGCCGTGCTTGCGCTGGTTTGTTTGGGGGACAGGAGCCACACTGGGGCAGATATTTTGTCAGATCTGCAGGGGCAGGGCGAGAGGTGGTTGACGCCACGCAAGCTTAAGCCAGGAATGGTGGTGTGCGACAATGGCACCAACCCCTCTCCACCCTCCAACAGGGACAGCTGACCCATGTGCCCTGTGTGGCTCACATCCTTAGCCTGGTGGTGCAGCGGTTCTTGGGCAGGTACCCGGGCTTACAAGATGTCCTGAGGCAGGCCAGGGAGTTGAACCTTCCCAAGAACCACCTTATATGTGACATGCCCACCAGGTGGAACTCAACGTTGGCCATGCTGCAGTGGCTGCACATGCAGCAGAGGGCCATCAATGAGTACTTGTGTGACTACGGCACCAGGACAGGGTCAGGGGAGCTAGTTTTTTTCCCCATGCCATTGGGGCATGATCAGGGATGCATGAACTCTCCTGTCACCATTTGAGGAGGCCACGAGGATGGTGAGCAGTGACGGTGCATGCATCAGTGACACTGTACAGCTTGTCCACCTGTTGGAGCATATGCTGCATGGAATAATGGACAGGGCACTTGAGGCAGAACAGGGGCAGGAAGAGGAAAACTTCCTTACCTCTCAAGGCCCGCTTTATCCAGACAGTGTTCCTGCTGTCCCACCCATCACACAGGAAGAGGAGGAGGAGAAAGCTTGCGTCAGCATGGAGGGGGAGCCTGGCACTCGGCATCAGCAGCAGCAGTCTTGGAGGGATGATTTACAGTCTCAAGAAACCCGTGGATTGTACGTGGCTAGGAGGAGGTGGCTGCAGATCATGTTGTCCTTAGTGACCCAGAGGACTCCGGACTGAATGTCTCAGCTAACCTATGCTGCATGGCCTCTCTGACCCTGCAAAGCCTGCGGAAGGATCCTCATATTCTTCAGATCAAGGAGAGGGACCATTACTGGCTGGCTACTCTCCTTGATCCACGGTACAAGGGTAAGGTTGCAGACCTTATCTTGCCGTCGCAGAGGGAGCAGAGGATACGACATCTCCGGGAGGCCTTGCAGAAAGGTCTGTGCAACGTGTTCCCAGAGACTGGGAGATTACAAACTCCTGGTCCTGGACAACATGTTGCTGAGGCTTCGGTCAGTCACAGAAGGAGCGGTGGAGAAGGTGGCAACCTGACTGATGCGTTCAAACAATTTTTTAGTCCGCAGCCCCAAGGTATGATCGAACCATCGCCAGTGTCTGATTTACATGGTGCAGGAATACCTAGGGGCAAGGTCAGACTTGGACACCTTTCCCACTGAAAATCCTCTGGCTTACTGGGTCTTGAGGATGGATCACTGGCCAGAGCTTGCACAGTACGTAATTGAGCTACTGGCCTGTCCTGCATCCAGCGTTCTTTCAGAAAGCACCTTCAAGGCTGCTGGAGGCTTTGTAACCGATCATAGGGTGCACCTGTCCACCGACTTGGTTGATCGACTGACCTTCATAAAGATGAATCAGTCTTGGATCACCACCAGCTACCAAGCACCTGAAGCTGATGTAACCGAATATTTTTTTTGAAATATCACATCCCTTCAAGACTGCCTATGCTGATGCTGAGTGACTATCCTGTTATGTTGACTGACTATCCTCTTCCTCACCAATGATCCTGCTGATAGCTTGGAAGAACATTTTTGGTTCTGGGTGACACCACCAGTGGCTAAGGCCCAATTTTTCAGCCCCTGTTTAACAGAGGCGTGTAATTACAATTTTTGATGCAATGCTTTGCAGCAGGGCTCACTCCTGCACTCCAACTAGAGTATGTGGGAGGGGTTGCAGTGTCGGGGCACCAGCAAGCAGTGCCTATGGCCCAATTTTTCAGCCCCTGTTTAACAGGGGCGTGTAATTACAATTCTTGATATATTTCACAGCAGGGCCCGTTCTTGCACCCACCAAGAGTAACTATGAGGACTTATAGAATTGTGGCACCAGCACAACCACCACAACCACCAAAGGCCCAATTTTTCTACCACTGTTCAACAATGGCATGTAATTACAATTCTTGATATAATCGTTCACAGCAGGGCGCTCCATCGCCCACCAAGAGTCAGTTTGAGGGCTTACAGTCTTGTAGCAACACCAACACCTTAAGCCCACATTTCTGCAGAGCATATAGGGCAGGCCCCTACTTTCAAACATCCAACTTACAAACGTCTCCTACTTGCAAACCGAAGGAGACAACAGGAAGTGAGATGAAAAAAGACGCATGGCCCAATAAATGATACAGGGGTGATAACCCTTCCCTATGTTTTCCAAGAAGCTTAAAAATAGATTTTTTGACTGGAGCTACACTTTAAAAATGTACCAGTTCAAAATTACAAACAGATTCTACTTAACACAACAAACCTACACAGTCCCTGTCTTGTTTGCACCGCCTGTATACTGCTGTTTTGAATATATAGGGCCTGGGGGCCCCACGCCTTTCCTTTTTTTAATTTGGGTATGGGTTCCCCTTAATATCTGTACAAGACCCAAGGGGGCTGGTAATGGGCAGGAGGGGCTACCCATGCCATTTTTTTCTCAATGATTTTCATCCGTATTACAGGAACCAGACATTACATTAAAACCACAAGCAGTTTTAAATGACTTTTTTTCCGTTAATTGTCATTTTGTGCAGGGACTGTTCTAAACACGGGCAACATGTGGCACTTCACAGGCATACTATAGACACCCCCCAGGCATGATATTTAAAGAATATTTCACTTTTTTCACTTTAATCGTCATTAAATCAGTGCTCCCGAAAAAAAAAAAATTTAAATAATTTTGGCATTGATGTCCCCTGGGGCAGGAGCCGGGTCCCCAAACCCTTTTTAGGACAACATCTTGCATATTGGCCATTAAAATTAGCACTTTGTACTTCGAAAGTTCGAGTCCCATAGACTTCAATGGGGTTCTAAAGTTCGTACAAATTTTCGGTCCATTCTAAAGTTCTGGTGGGAACCGAACCGGGGGATGTTCGGCTCATCCCTAGTTACCATTAATATCAGGCCACTTTTGTTCTGTAGAGATATTGGTAATGGAACCAACATTACTGTATACAGAGGGAATCAATAAGCACTGATTTGGGCCTAGATGGATCTTTCCAAATACCTTTATTTGCCAAATCAATCACCCACTTTTGTTCATTGATTACATCAATGCCGAGTATATTCTCTACTTTGTGACAGACCCAAATGTTAATATTAGTTTTCACTAATCCAGGTACCTCAAATGTTACATTGAATAACTGTCTAGCAGTGGAATTACCTGTATTATTAAAACCCACTATATTGCACATAGGAAAATTAGGTTTCACAGGTATGTTTTCTCTGGTAAGGCTAATCTCAGATACACTGTCAATGAGACAATTAATATTTTTACCATTCAGCAAACCTTGTATATATGGTCTACCATTCTCATCCAATATATTTGGTGCTACATATTGTAATGGCAGAGATATTGAATCCCAATGTGTTTCTGTTTTTGCCAATGGCAATAAACCCTCTCTTTCAGTGACAGTGCTGTCTGAACGGCTGTCAACAATCAAATTACTGATCTGTTTGACGTCTGTGTCATAAGGCATTCAGTCAAAATTTTATCTTGACATGAAAAACAGGTTGTACAAAAGCTGATTTTTCATTCTCCATATCTTTAGTTTTTATTTGTTAGTCTCTCTTAAATTTACAGCAATGTTTTCTCATATGGCCAGATCTATAAACAGTAAAGACATGTGATAGGCTCTCCATGCCTCACTTGTCTGCACCTGTCCTTGTCATTCCTACTAAGACCTGTTGTTTCCGACATGTCTACAGCCTATTTTTGTCACACTGAATTATAGCTACCTCATGTGTGAGATTGCTTTGATTCAATTGCCTCCTAATTTTATCAATGAAGCTTACTATATCATTTACATTTTGACGTTCCTGTGCTATGGCTACTGAAGTTGGGTCAAGGTATTACATTTTTTTAATGAAAGCTATTTTTAAACCTGGGTCATTGTCATTATCTACCCCAAATATAATTTCATAAACCTTGCAAAATTGTATCTTAAACCCAGATGGATCTTCTATTAGAGTAGTCTGTAATAGATCTAACAGTTCTATGGTCGGTATTTGCTCACCAGTCATACATAGCGATAATTGTCGCAGTCTATCTGTTGCGTCATTTTGTTTTTCCTGACCTTCGTCATCAATAACAGTTGAATTAATTTGTTTAGCAAAATTAACAGGAACCCACAACTGAAATATGTAATTGAGCTGATAATTTGACAGATTAAAATGATCCGCAAACATTTCAAATAAATCCTAATTAGAAAATACAGTTGCCTCAATGTCATAAATAGGAAAATCTTTTAAAACTTTTTTTTTTTTTTAACTCAAAACTGATTTTATTGGTACAAAAATACAAATGACAATCACAGAATCAGCATAACATACATGTTCATGCAGCATACAAAGAAAGGTACTTTTCACTTGTCAAAGTCATGTACCACTATTGGTATAGATATTCTCCTATATAAACAGCATACCAAGTTAAAGAAATAGAAGCCCCCTTTGCAACCGGGCCTGCCCTTACCACGTCAGTTGTTATTTCTCTATAACTTTATATTCACCGTTATATCTCTCCTTACACTTCCTAAATAAACAGTCTATCCATAACCAGCTCCAGGGGGGACAACCCGGGGGCATCAAGCCAAGGACCTCATAGCCGTTCAAATCTTCCCACCCGACCCCTGTGTTGATAAATGTACCTTTCCATGCTTAACAGGTTCCCTATCTGGGATATCCATTCCTTCAACCTCGGGGGGTTGCTCGCTCTCCAGTGTTGAAGGATAAGTTTACGTGCCTGAAAGAGGGCTCTACCTATGGCTTCCTTAGAGAACGCCTCCAATGGGAGGTTGTCCATTATACCTAAGAGACACACCTTTGGATCTTGTGGCACCTTTACCCTGAAGGCCCCATTGAGCGTATCAATGACTCACGACCAATATTTATGCAATTTGGGGCAACGCCATAGTAAATGAATGAGATCTCCCCAGTCCCTGGTGCACCTGGTGCATTGATCCCCCTCCCCAATCTCCATCTGGTACAGTCTGGCCAGCGTGCGGTGCACCCTCATTACAATGTACAGTTGTGACAATCGCTGTGCCGTATTCAGCGAGCAACCCTGTATTGCCTGTAGGGCCTCATCCCATTGGTCCTCCTCAAATGCTCCTACATCTCTCTCCCATGAGGCAGTTACCCTTGCGGGGAAACCAGGTACAAATGCATTAAGTAAAATATTGTATGAACTGGATATAAAACCCTTGTAACTGGTGACTTCTATCACTTAGCGAAAGATTGGGGTGGGAGATTGTATCTAGGGATTATTTTCTGCTTGCGCCTTAACGGCATGTCGCAGTTGCAAATAATAAAAATACATACCCTGGGGGACACCATATCTTTCCCTCAACTCTGCAAAAGAGAGCAGTTTACCCCCAGTGAAAATGTGAGTCAGGAGGGTCACTCCGTATCTTCTCCAACGTTCTGCACAGGTCAGACCAAGCAGCTCCCCATAATAAATCTGTATATGTGTATTCCATATCGGACTGTACTCCGTGAAGCCCTCCACATTTTGTAATTGACGTTTTTTATTCCAAATTTTCTGAATTAGGGCATACGTTGGGAACTGCCTGTTAGACTTGGCGAACGGTAAGGTTTCTAGGCCTGCTACTACCCCACTCGAGCCCGTGGTGTGTTCCAAGAGAGCAATGGCGGGATCTCCCTCCCCTCCCCAGTCTCCCGTCTGTTTGCTGTGGCACGGGCAATATGTTGAAGCTGTGCAACTAAATAGTAAAGCCACGGGTTGGGAAGGGCCAGCCCTCCCGCCTCCTTGGGTTTCTGAAGCTGTTCCAATATTATTCTGGGAGGTTTGTTAAGCCAAATGAATGTTCTAAATAAGGAGTTAATGATTCTAAACATTTGCAGAGAGGTAGAGTCTAATAACATGATATTTGATTTGGTCCAATTAATCACTAGACCTGAGAACTACCCAAAGTTCTTAACCACCTTCATGGCCTCATCCAGGGACCCCGACGTATCCCCCAATAGCAGCATGGCATCGTCAGCATATAACATACATTTTTCGTGCAGCTGCCCATATTTAAAACCCGTTATTAAGGAGTTACATCTCACCAGAGCTGCCATGGGCTCAATGGCAATGGCAAAAAGTTGAGGGGACAGGGGGCAGCCCTGTCTAGTCCCTCTATATGAAGGAAAAGGAGCGGACACCCTTCCAGCTTCCCTTATTACTGCAGAGGGGGTTATATAATAGTTGTACCCATGATAAAAAACCAGGTCCAAACCCAAATTTTTCAAGAGTCACCCATAGGTACCGCCATTCGATGCTATCAAAAGCCTTATGGGTGTCTAGTGAAAGCAGCGCCTTGTCTCCCACATTGTCTGCGTGGGACTGCATATTAATAAATAACCGGCGGAGGTTAATTGCCATAGACCTTTCGGGTATAAAACCCGATTGATCCGGATGGATGATAGAGGATATCACAGTATTACGTTTCCGGGCCAGCACTTTGGCAAGAATTTTGATATCATTCTGTAAGAGCGATATTGGCCTATACGAACCGGGGTATAGCGGGACTTTCCCCGGTTTGAGAAGCAATACAATGCTGGCTCTTCTCATAGAATCCGGGAGACAACTCGACTCCCTTGCTAAGTTTAGTGTGCGGAGTTATTGAGGCAGTATTACATCTCCAAACTGTTTATACACCTTGATCGGAATGCCGTCATCTCCCGGGGCTTTGGAATTGGGGAACGAGTTGGTAGCTATCAACATCTCCTCTATCGTAATGGGCGCCTCAAGAAATTCCACCTGGGGCTCCGTTAAACATGGTAGCTCTATCCCCTGTAGAAAATTCCGAACCTCCTCTATATTACATGTCAACTTGGATTCATAGAGTTCAGAGTAGAAGTCCACCAATTCCTGCACCACTAGATCAGAGGTATTAACCAACCTACCTGATTTGTTGCGCAAAGCCCCAATAGATGGGGAAGATCGTTGAGAGTGCATTATCGTGGCCAAGAGCTTGCCGGTCTGCTCACCCTCATCATAAAAAGCCAATTTGTTAAAAAAACTTTTTTGATTCGCTTTGGAGGCATCCATTCTTTTAATGGCATCCTGTGCAGCTATCCATGCTTCCCGGGTGGTCCCACCCGAGTCAGCAATGTACTCCGCCTCCAGGCGTCTTACTAACCGTCAGCTTGTTCCCTCTGAGCAGATGTATTGTGCTTAATGGCATTGAACTCAGTTATGAACAGCCCCCGCAGGAAAGCTTTAAAAGCGTCCCAGGCGGCATTCACATCAGGATACTCTGCATGCCTCTGCCAGTAAGCCACAATGTCCGTTTCGATTGTGTTGGTGGGAGGGAGAAGATTCAACCAGAAGGCATTAAGCTTCTATGGGGCTCTCTGCAAAGTGGAGGCTGGTTTAACCGTTATGTGAACCAACAAAGGGGAGTGATCAGAGATACTTCTAGTTAGATACTGTACCTTTTCTACATACTGAGACGCTGAGGCCGAGCACAGGCACAGGTCAATTCTAGATAAAGTAGAATGTGTCTTAGAGAAGCATGAAAATTGTCTTTCGGTTGGGTTCCTATGTCTCCACGGGTCTGTCCACCCCACCTCCCCCATAAACCTTGCCAAGGCCGTTATGTTCTTATTGCGGCCCCCTGGAGCAGGAGGGTGTTTATCCAAACTAGGGTCTATGATTCCATTAAGATCACCCACCACCACCAATGGAGTCCCCGGGTTTGCCAATTGTAACGTTAACAGGGCACGTAAAACCATGGGACTGAATGGGGGGTATATACACTCAAATATTTAGAAGGTGAATAAATCCTCACACTTACACCGTGTTAAAATCACTATCCCCTTGTGGCGCTAAATGGGAAAGATTAGTCCCCCAGTAAGAACTCCCAAATTTATATAATGAGAGTATACAGAGTGGATTCTTCAATCCCTATTCAATACAGCTCAAAAAAAAAAAAAAAAAAAAAATTAGCAAATCAGATCAATAAATTAAATATCAAGTAAACTTAATCACTCAATTAAAAGTGCAAAGCTAAATGAATATTTTCATATCCATTTAAAATATGTGCATGTCCCTCAAAAAAAAAAAAAAAAAAAATATTATTCAAACAAATATGCAAACAGTGTCTGCCCAACTTCACATGTGTTTATAACATACAGCAAAAGCAGGTTAATTTAAAGTGAAAAAAGAAGAACAATTTCTTAGCATATAAGTAAAAAAGTCCTCAATAGAAGTATCCCAAAGTAGAACGACAGGTGGTGATAAATGAAAAATCAGCACGCCCTTCTCATATGTGCTTTCTTATCAGTGTCCCCAAACGATGAAAACTCCTTCACCACACCACTAGTGACCCCCTATGGATGGAGCACTCACCAGATGGATTGCCTAGTACTCTCGCACCAGGCTCAACAGGCGTTTCAAATAACTTAATTAGGAATCACAGATGTCCAGCACACAATATCCAGAGAGTGTTACTTCCTTTTTGCAGATTCAAATAGGATTGACTCCCCCAGTACCTCAAAAAGAGAAACAGAGGCTTCCCATGGTGTAATACTATAAACCACTTTAATAGCACACTTAAAAGCCACTTGGTAATGCACTCACATGTAAAAAGATTATAAAAAGCACTTCAAAGTCACTGCAATAATTCACATCAGCAAAACTTCACTCAAAGGCATTGGTGGTTACAGTGGATACTGGTCACAGTTAGCAGTGTCAGTGGTATCTCTCACCCCTCCTTCAGCTGTATGGTACCCTACAGCCGGACTCTCAATGACACTCTCTCTCCAATCCTGTTCCTCGTGTAAGAGGCACACACACTTCAGCCTTGTTTGCAGAGTTTGATACAATCAATGGTTGCCAGATAGCCACGCCCCCGACATGTTTCGTCACTAGGACTTATTCATGGGATTGGCTATCTGGATCTCAATACCTCCTTTTATTCTAATGGCAACCATCCCTAAATGAAAGTCACACCTGCTCTTCACAAGATGACTCCCAGTTCTCTCCTCCCACCAATCTGAATGCTCGGATACACCCACCTCTCCATCAGAATCCTCCTCCAATGTCCAGAGCCAATCCGGTTGCATTATATCCGAGGGGTTGTGAGCCAGCAGCTGTAACAAATCACAGCTCATATGCATCCGGCGGCGCCTGTACAAGTACTACTCTCCTCCCCCCTTGCAGTGCTTCAAAGCACCTCACAAGGTGTCCCCCCCCCTTACTCCGATGATTCACCCCGCCCCCCACTACACAACCCGGTGTGCCGAACAAATAGTAAGCCCGCGCGTGCGCAAATGCTAACTCCCTCCTCCCCATCCCCAAGCGACGTCAGCACGCACGCCCTAACTCGAACGTTCCACCCACCACGGGGGCTTTCATCATTAGATCCGATCGTGCCACCACTGCGCATGCGTTGACACTTCACTCGCGCATGCGCAGATACTGTCCACCTCCCAGATCACCAACTGACGTCAGCTCACAACTTCCAGCCCCTCGCTCCACCCACCACAAGGGCTTTCTACATCAGGGACAGCCTCGCCCCCCACTGCGCAAGCGTCACTTACTCCCTTTCTAAACTACGGAGTGAAAAAAGGTTAGCGATACCGCTCGTCCTCCCAACCCTTCGGATTTCTCCTCAGACATCCAAAAGCCTCCTCCTGTGTCACCGCGCACGCGTACCTCGGATGTCAATCCGACAGCATTAATTCACACAGCAGGGAGCTAGTATCACCTCCAGTTCCCTATCACACACAATTCACAGGTGTCCACTTGAATCAAGGGATTCAGTCAGATCAATCAGTCATCCTTCATATAGTACAGCTGTAAGGTACCTACCATCCCCATATAGGTGGCTATACCAAAACATATACTGACCCTCCTCCCACTAATTCACCAAGTGTTATAGTAGAGGTGAAAAGAAGGGGATGTTAGTAGTTATAACATAACTCTCATCTCCCTATCCCCATTAGGATGCCTACAGTATCTCTATGTCGCCATTGCCTTAGAGTTCACATAATACATGTTCCATCATTTATATCATGTAATCATAAATGCAAATGACAATAAGTTAATATGCATCACATCTTTCTAAGAACAAAAGTTAAAAAATTAAAAGGATTAAATTAAATATTTATCTATAATTGCAGCTGATTCCAAAAGTTATCACCATATGTACCCCCATCAATCTGGTGTGTGAACACCTATGCACACCTAACCACTCCATAAATCTTGATCTAAGAGTACATATGGTTAACATTATTCACCTATCCGCATAATATAGACTAAAATTATCAATCTCAATGGATATCACTATTGGTCATTCTTCATCAAACCCATTGGGCCTATTGGGCATATAATCCAGACGTTTTCTATAAATGGTTTCCTATAGCCCATTTGTACTTAATAGATTACTCCAGACGTTTCTATAAATTATTTCCTATAACCCACATGATCTTGCAATCATTGGTGGGTTTAATTCCCCACAAAACTATGATCCTACTAAATCAGAGAGGTCAATTCAAATGGCAAAGCGAAAACGCAGAAAAGGGAATCACTCCTTTCCTATCCTTATACTGCAGTATTATGAGTTATTGATAAAGCAATTCACATCTAATTCGATGTTCATACCCCTCGGCGCCAGGCTCTTCATCAGAAAGATCCATTTGGTTTCTCTCTGCGAGAGTTCCCTCACCCGATTCGAGCCCCTCCATGAGGGGTGTACGTGATCTATACCGCAGAATTGTAGAAGGCTAGGATCTTGATGGTGATGTTCTTTAAAGTGTAAGGATACGCTATGGTCTTGGTACCCCTTGCGAATGTTAGTTAAATGTTCGGAAATGCGAACTCTCAATAACCTCTTGGTACGACCCACATAGTATAACTTACAGGGACACCATAATAAGTATACCACATATGGGATATTACATGTCATAAATTCCCCTATGTGGAAGGTTTCGCCCACTCCATTAGTTACCACAGTGATCCCCCTACTCAGATTCCTCACGGTTTTACAACAAATACATCTCCTACATGAGAAGAATCCCTTCAATTCCTTTGATATTGTCTGTCTGATCGGGGGATCAATTATTTTTTTAACGATTTTATCCCCTATGCTCGGGGCCTTTCTGTAAATAAACTTGGGATAGTCTGGAAGGCACAAGCCCAAATGTTTATCTCTCCCAAGAATATACCAATGTTTGGCAAAGATGTGTTCAATTTCCTTATACTGATGATGGAATCCCGATAGAAACTTAAACTGATGCTGTGTGTCCCCCTCCTTCTTACGTGGCTCAAGGCAAACTTCCCTAGGTGTAATAGCCACCTCTTTTATGGTCATATCCAGAATGGTTGCACTATATCCCTTCTGTATAAATCTCTTTCTCAGGACCTCAGATTGGGTTAGATAATCCTCATCAGTGGTGCAATTGCGACGTACCCTCAAGAATTGTCCTCTCGGAATGTTCTTAATCCAAGAGGGGTGATGCCCACTTCTCGTAGATAAGAAACTATTCCGATCGGTGGCTTTAAAGAAGACCGTAGTTTTCATTACACCCCCCTTTCTTTCAATAATAAGGTCCAAAAAATTAACACATTTGGAACTGATGTTATAATCCAATACAATATTATTGGGGTTGGAATTCAATTTCCTGATAAATTCTCTGACTGATGCCTATCCTCCCACTCAGCCATACTTTTGGTATGGGGGCATGTTCTACTCTCAGCGGGTTGGTGTGGCAATGGGGGCTAAGTATGCCCCGAGCCTCGCCAACTTGTTTATGGCTGAGTGGGAGGATAGGTTCGTTTTTCAGAACAAACCTCAACAATTATTATTTTATCGTAGGTTTATAGACGACCTATTCTTTATTTGGGTGGGTACTGAACCATCAGTCAGAGAATTTATCAGGAAATTGAATTCCAACCCCAATAATATTGTATTGGATTATAACATCAGTTCCAAATGTGTTAATTTTTTGGACCTTATTATTGAAAGAAAGGGGGGTGTAATGAAAACTACGGTCTTCTTTAAAGCCACCGATCGGAATAGTTTCTTATCTACGAGAAGTGGGCATCACCCCTCTTGGATTAAGAACATTCCGAGAGGACAATTCTTGAGGGTACGTCGCAATTGCACCACTGATGAGGATTATCTAACCCAATCTGAGGTCCTGAGAAAGAGATTTATACAGAAGGGATATAGTGCAACCATTCTGGATATGACCATAAAAGAGGTGGCTATTACACCTAGGGAAGTTTGCCTTGAGCCACGTAAGAAGGAGGGGGACACACAGCATCAGTTTAAGTTTCTATCGGGATTCCATCATCAGTATAAGGAAATTGAACACATCTTTGCCAAACATTGGTATATTCTTGGGAGAGATAAACATTTGGGCTTGTGCCTTCCAGACTATCCCAAGTTTATTTACAGAAAGGCCCCGAGCATAGGGGATAAAATCGTTAAAAAAATAATTGATCCCCCGATCAGACAGACAATATCAAAGGAATTGAAGGGATTCTTCTCATGTAGGAGATGTATTTGTTGTAAAACCGTGAGGAATCTGAGTAGGGGGATCACTGTGGTAACTAATGGAGTGGGCGAAACCTTCCACATAGGGGAATTTATGACATGTAATATCCCATATGTGGTATACTTATTATGGTGTCCCTGTAAGTTATACTATGTGGGTCGTACCAAGAGGTTATTGAGAGTTCGCATTTCCGAACATTTAACTAACATTCGCAAGGGGTACCAAGACCATAGCGTATCCTTACACTTTAAAGAACATCACCATCAAGATCCTAGCCTTCTACAATTCTGCGGTATAGATCACGTACACCCCTCATGGAGGGGCTCGAATCGGGTGAGGGAACTCTCGCAGAGAGAAACCAAATGGATCTTTCTGATGAAGAGCCTGGCGCCGAGGGGTATGAACATCGAATTAGATGTGAATTGCTTTATCAATAACTCATAATACTGCAGTATAAGGATAGGAAAGGAGTGATTCCCTTTTCTGCGTTTTCGCTTTGCCATTTGAATTGACCTCTCTGATTTAGTAGGATCATAGTTTTGTGGGGAATTAAACCCACCAATGATTGCAAGATCATGTGGGTTATAGGAAATAATTTATAGAAACGTCTGGAGTAATCTATTAAGTACAAATGGGCTATAGGAAACCATTTATAGAAAACGTCTGGATTATATGCCCAATAGGCCCAATGGGTTTGATGAAGAATGACCAATAGTGATATCCATTGAGATTGATAATTTTAGTCTATATTATGCGGATAGGTGAATAATGTTAACCATATGTACTCTTAGATCAAGATTTATGGAGTGGTTAGGTGTGCATAGGTGTTCACACACCAGATTGATGGGGGTACATATGGTGATAACTTTTGGAATCAGCTGCAATTATAGATAAATATTTAATTTAATCCTTTTAATTTTTTAACTTTTGTTCTTAGAAAGATGTGATGCATATTAACTTATTGTCATTTGCATTTATGATTACATGATATAAATGATGGAACATGTATTATGTGAACTCTAAGGCAATGGCGACATAGAGATACTGTAGGCATCCTAATGGGGATAGGGAGATGAGAGTTATGTTATAACTACTAACATCCCCTTCTTTTCACCTCTACTATAACACTTGGTGAATTAGTGGGAGGAGGGTCAGTATATGTTTTGGTATAGCCACCTATATGGGGATGGTAGGTACCTTACAGCTGTACTATATGAAGGATGACTGATTGATCTGACTGAATCCCTTGATTCAAGTGGACACCTGTGAATTGTGTGTGATAGGGAACTGGAGGTGATACTAGCTCCCTGCTGTGTGAATTAATGCTGTCGGATTGACATCCGAGGTACGCGTGCGCGGTGACACAGGAGGAGGCTTTTGGATGTCTGAGGAGAAATCCGAAGGGTTGGGAGGACGAGCGGTATCGCTAACCTTTTTTCACTCCGTAGTTTAGAAAGGGAGTAAGTGACGCTTGCGCAGTGGGGGGCGAGGCTGTCCCTGATGTAGAAAGCCCTTGTGGTGGGTGGAGCGAGGGGCTGGAAGTTGTGAGCTGACGTCAGTTGGTGATCTGGGAGGTGGACAGTATCTGCGCATGCGCGAGTGAAGTGTCAACGCATGCGCAGTGGTGGCACGATCGGATCTAATGATGAAAGCCCCCGTGGTGGGTGGAACGTTCGAGTTAGGGCGTGCGTGCTGACGTCGCTTGGGGATGGGGAGGAGGGAGTTAGCATTTGCGCACGCGCGGGCTTACTATTTGTTCGGCACACCGGGTTGTGTAGTGGGGGGCGGGGTGAATCATCGGAGTAAGGGGGGGGGACACCTTGTGAGGTGCTTTGAAGCACTGCAAGGGGGGAGGAGAGTAGTACTTGTACAGGCGCCGCCGGATGCATATGAGCTGTGATTTGTTACAGCTGCTGGCTCACAACCCCTCGGATATAATGCAACCGGATTGGCTCTGGACATTGGAGGAGGATTCTGATGGAGAGGTGGGTGTATCCGAGCATTCAGATTGGTGGGAGGAGAGAACTGGGAGTCATCTTGTGAAGAGCAGGTGTGACTTTCATTTAGGGATGGTTGCCATTAGAATAAAAGGAGGTATTGAGATCCAGATAGCCAATCCCATGAATAAGTCCTAGTGACGAAACATGTCGGGGGCGTGGCTATCTGGCAACCATTGATTGTATCAAACTCTGCAAACAAGGCTGAAGTGTGTGTGCCTCTTACACGAGGAACAGGATTGGAGAGAGAGTGTCATTGAGAGTCCGGCTGTAGGGTACCATACAGCTGAAGGAGGGGTGAGAGATACCACTGACACTGCTAACTGTGACCAGTATCCACTGTAACCACCAATGCCTTTGAGTGAAGTTTTGCTGATGTGAATTATTGCAGTGACTTTGAAGTGCTTTTTATAATCTTTTTACATGTGAGTGCATTACCAAGTGGCTTTTAAGTGTGCTATTAAAGTGGTTTATAGTATTACACCATGGGAAGCCTCTGTTTCTCTTTTTGAGGTACTGGGGGAGTCAATCCTATTTGAATCTGCAAAAAGGAAGTAACACTCTCTGGATATTGTGTGCTGGACATCTGTGATTCCTAATTAAGTTATTTGAAACGCCTGTTGAGCCTGGTGCGAGAGTACTAGGCAATCCATCTGGTGAGTGCTCCATCCATAGGGGGTCACTAGTGGTGTGGTGAAGGAGTTTTCATCGTTTGGGGACACTGATAAGAAAGCACATATGAGAAGGGCGTGCTGATTTTTCATTTATCACCACCTGTCGTTCTACTTTGGGATACTTCTATTGAGGACTTTTTTACTTATATGCTAAGAAATTGTTCTTCTTTTTTCACTTTAAATTAACCTGCTTTTGCTGTATGTTATAAACACATGTGAAGTTGGGCAGACACTGTTTGCATATTTGTTTGAATAATATTTTATTTTTTTTTTTTTTTGAGGGACATGCACATATTTTAAATGGATATGAAAATATTCATTTAGCTTTGCACTTTTAATTGAGTGATTAAGTTTACTTGATATTTCATTTATTGATCTGATTTGCTAATTTTTTTTTTTTTTTTTTTTTGAGCTGTATTGAATAGGGATTGAAGAATCCACTCTGTATACTCTCATTATATAAATTTGGGAGTTCTTACTGGGGGACTAATCTTTCCCATTTAGCGCCACAAGGGGATAGTGATTTTAACACGGTGTAAGTGTGAGGATTTATTCACCTTCTAAATATTTGAATAATATACAAACAAGTGGCAGCTGGAGGGAGGTTGGGTGCTGGCGCAGTGTTTACACACTAGGTGGCGGTATTTGATGTGTGTAGTATTTTTTTGGGGTATATACACTGCTGCAAGAATAAATTGTAACTGCGAAACTCTACACAACAAAAATACATATCTCCCCTCCTGATCAACCACAAAATCGATCATCTGAAAGTCGAGGGTACAATGCACCATCACACTCACCCCCCTAGAATATGAGGTGTGAGTGGAATGGTACGCCCGCCCATGCAAACCCCAAACCCGACACTGTGTCCGGCGTCAGGTGGGTCTCCTGCAGCACACAAATACCCGGAAGATGTTTTCTAATGGCTTTGGAAACCATAGTACGCTTGAGGGGATCCCCAAGGCCCCTCACGTTCCATGAGATTATGGGAGTACACGACATCATGTCATATCAACAGAATGAGTATTACAGAATAGATCACTATCCCTTAGAAACATATTATAATTTACTCGATATACCCAGTTCTTACACACCCAGGACCCCCTCCTGTCCCCTTTTCGGGGATACCATGAAGCGCAGTCCCGGAATGTCTCAGAGCGCAAATAGTACCCTTGACTGTAAATGATATCTGAACCCGAGCCCTCCCGCTCAAATGCTGTGTGGTATTCCCTCAGCCGGGCTTGACCCATTGCACTCATCTTTGTGATCTGTCCATAATGCTGTTTTGATTGCTCCTTACTCCCTGCAGGAGCGAAAATTTCAGTATAGGAGAGAAAAATAACCTTCAGTAACTGAACAAAAAAGAACCTTTGGGTGTAAACAAAAACCCATACCGGCCTCTTTTGCAACAGGCATACAGTGACCAATGTCTCACCATATAGGTTGTGCTCCAACCGTTGGGCTAATCGCATTGAAAACTTGGTGTGTGCTCATATTCTGTAAATATGTCTCCCGACCAAACATGCTTATGGCCTTAAAGCAGCCAATAGTCCTGCGAGCCCTTAAGTAGGAATTTTGTAATCCACAGGGTTCCTTTAAGGGTCACAGTCAAATGCTTCGTAGGATCAGTCTGCTTCCTCCTAATTTTTTCCTTCTTGGCGAAGGAGATGTTCATTCGCCTCCAACCACGCAGAAGCTTCTGCCGCAGATTCAAAGAATTGTGCCCGGCCCCCTGCTATCTCGCGGAGCTTGGCAGGATATAACATGGCATAGTTAGCTCCCAGACATTGCAGCCTTCTTTTCACATCCCCAAATTTCGCTCTGCGCCTCTGAACTTCCACCGAGAAATCAGGGTAAAAGGAGACTCTCGCGCCATTATACTGAATATTTTGCGTCTCCCTGGCCAAGCGCAGTATGATCTCTTTGTCCTTATAATTGAGTAGTTTAGCCAGCATGGTTCGCGCCGGATGGCCCGGTGGTAAGGGCCTGGGAGGGACCCGGTGCGCCCTCTCAATTGAGTAAAAAGGAGTAAATGCCTCCAGCAGCCATTTTTCCACAAATTCAGTAGGATCTCTGCCTTCCGTCTTTTCTGTCAATCCTACAATACGGATGTTGCTCCTTCTCAGGCGATTCTCAATGTCCTCATGTTTAAGTTCATTGGCGTTTGCAATTCTGGCAGTGATCTGCAGTTCTCTGACCATGGGCACCATCCTATCCTCCACCTCACTGATCCGACCCTCAACCGCCGTCGTGCGCTCTCTGATTTTCTGCATGTCATGTCTAATCAGTCCCACCTCCTCCTTTAAGCCACCAAAGTGCTCCTGCAGTGTCTGCACTGAGGCGGTAAATTTTTGCACCGCTCTCAGTATGTCAGCAAGGGTGGGTTGCTCAGCGTCATCCCCTTCCTTCCCCACATCTGTCTCTGGGGTAGGTTGCTCTGCCACCGACTGCTGTGCCTAACTAGAGGATTCCCTTGTCTGCTGTGTGTTAAAGATATCAGGAGTAGCATCCAGCACTTCATCTGCCCGGGGTCCCTCCACGCCATTCAGTTTTTGTGCATAATACAGCATATCCTTCCCCTGGGCTTTGGGTGTTTTAGGAAGTGTCTTACCCTGATCTTTCCTGTCCCCTCGTGCACGCTGGGGCAACGCGGCGCCATTTTGGTTATCTTGTGAGAGGCTCTCTTCTCCCTTCTGCTGTTTTTAGGCCGGCATGGCGAGTCCGTAGCAGGCAGAGGGTACGAATGGTGCCTCCTGGGTTCCTGGAGGCGTTAGTGTGTTTTGGTACCCGGTATAAGCCCCGGGTCGGTCGGGAGAAGGAACGTTGACAGGATATCTACAGGGAGGTCTGTGAGACACGTCCGCTCACATGCCGCTCTTGGCCACGCCCCCAAAAAAAATTTCTTAAGTTGGTCATGTATTTGCAACTTTAGTTTTGCAGTTCTACATAATAAGTTTTTTTGTTTCATTTCTACTTCATCAGTAGCATCAACATTCTCCATATACGATTTTTCTGGAATATAAGAAGGTAGCTTTGACTTGGATACAGTCTTTTTGTCATCTGTAGTTATTACAGCAATCAGTTTACTGTCATTTTTTAATTCTGGCAAAATCATTTTTTTAGGTTCTAATTGTTCTTCAAGATTCTCTATGTAATTACAAAAAATCTCACAATTTGGACAACTAAGAGAATCTTGGGACACATTTTCATGTATTCCTGTGTTCTGTATATTATTAATTTCTGCCTGCTTTAGTGTACACACATTTTTGGCAAGTAAATCAACATTAATAATAATTTTGTTAAATATTCTTACTAAATGTAAGATATTAGATATCTTTTTACGCTCTTTCTTAACAGTAAATTATTTTTTCTCTATCTGCACATTGGCTTGTAAACATTCATTGTACATACAATATATGCCCACAAGTGACTGTCATTTGGATAAAAAGACACATCTTTAAACTCTAGTTTGCTTTCTCTCGCAATTTCATCAATAAATTCCATAACTTTTACTCACCGTATTTAGAAGAATTTCTCATCTTCAACCGTCTGTTACTGAACTGTTGTCCACATCTGATGCAACACAAACACCTATTGGTTTATAGGTTCTGAACTGTCTTTTTTCTCGAGACTTGAATATTCACAAAACTGCGCTAATCTCTCCCCCCTCAGCAAGGATCAAGATTTCCCTAAAAATGGAAAAATGACAGAAGTTTTTTGGCTCGCCACTGAAGAATGTTATTAATATCTAATATTCTTGTTTTTTTTTGTTTTGTTTTTCAAAACATTTTATTGTAAGAAAAAGAAACAGGGTAGCATGCATACAGAATCACATGTGTTGTTAACATTGTAAGAAAGAAAAAGAAAGACCAACGACATAGTCCAGTGTATAGCAATACCGTAGTGTCCATATCAGGAGCATTTTGTATCTATGCAACCCTATTTTAAACAAATATAAATATAGCAAGTATTGGAAATGTAAGATAAAGAGGCGAGGCCGTGGTGTGAGAACCAATGTAAATTTGGTTCAGAAGCTGAGGAGCTCAGACAGGGTTCAGTATATGGGGTATGAAAACAACCTATAAGGGAAATAGAAACCTCCTTTGTTGGTTAAAATAGACCTCATTAGAGATCAGTGTATGGGGATGGATAACCAAACCAAAATCAATCTGAGATGTCAAGAATCCCCTTCAAATAGACCGGGCCAATGAAATGAGGGGCAAAATAATCCATTGGACATCTCCACTGGAGCTACGTCCTATATTTGCTGGTAAACTCATTGGTTACATTTGTGAATCTTATCGTAACAGGTTATAGTAAGAGGCACCCTTTGGGCTAGGACGGGTATATGGGGGGGAGGAGGATGGGGAATAGGAATGGGAGGATTGTGAAGGGGAGGTAAAGAGGGGAAAAGAGGGGGAGGGGGGGGGGTAGCAAGACAGTGAGGAGGGGGAGGGGAGGGGGGGGAGAAAGGAGCGTGGGGGAGGGGTACAAGCAGCCACCATTAAGTATCATTTAAATTGTGTATCATAACTCTCCTAAGATAACAAATGCCTGAGTATAATGTGTGGGCCTAAAGAAGGATCTAGACATGAACACCTGGAGCCATCCGACGATAATCATTTAAAATGCTATAGAGTACTCTGCAGACAAATTATCAAAAGTTCATACTAAACTTAGGAATATATAATTAAGCGATCACGTGGTTCCATCATAAGTGGAGTACAGGGGGCTGATAGCTGCCTTCAGTCAGGGTTTGAAAAAATGGACTTGTATACCGATGTGATCTCAAATTCTTTCCAACAGGCCCATTTCTGAGTGAATTTTTGCGGGGTATCTCTAGAGATGTTTATTAGTTCTTCCATTTCGGCTATCGCTTGGACTCTCAACGTCCAATCTTTGATGGACGGGCTATTTTGGGATTTCCAATGTCTGGGAACACAAAGTTTTGCAGCATTAATCAAATGGATAAGTAGGGACTTTCGGTAAGATGAGATGCTTATATTAGTGTGGTGCAACAGGAATTGTGCTGGGGTAAAAGGTAAATCATATGTGGTGATCTTGTGTATTATTTCGTGAACCGACTTCCAGAAGGGTTGTATTTGGGGACAATCCCACCAGATATGTAACAATGTACCCTTGGCCAGTTGACAGCGCCAGCATGTTGCAGGGGTGCTAGGGCTCCATTTATGCAGGAGTTCCGGTGTTCTGTACCAACGCGTAAGAAGTTTATACCCGTTCTCTTGGGTACAAACATTAAGGGAGCCTTTGTGTATGTGGAGAAGTATATTTTCCCATTCCTCCTGCGTTAAAGTGAGCCCTAGATCTCTCTCCCATGTTTCACATACTTTAAGAGATTTGGGTGTTTGATCATGGAAGAGAAGGGATTGGGTTTGAGAAATAAGATGCGATTGAGGTGTGGAGGACATGCACAAAGATTCAAAAGGTGTCAGCTGTCTGGAGCAATCTTGTACTTTAGAGATAGTATGCAAATAGTGTGTGATTTGTTGGAAAGTCCACCGCGATATGGGAGGTTTTCCGTGTGATGTCGCCAAGTGATCAGCCGTTAATGCTTTCCTGTTAGAGTAAAAATGTTGCAACAATATTTGATCATATGCCCAGTGTTTCTGGAGAAATTGGCTATGCATTCCCGGAGGGAAGTCTGGGTTAAATTTCAAAGGCGTAAGCGGTCCCGGGACAGAGGAGATCAAGTGTTTCGTGCATAGAGTGCGAAAGCATTGTAGCGTAGGTGCAATGAGTGGATGAGTGTCAACGTCTGTCTTGTAGTGTACATACTTGATCCATGGTAGAGAGCGTAAGGGGAGTTTGGTGAGGGAGGATTCCAAATGTACCCAGTCTTTTCTTTGTGCATGGACGTTCCAGTCCACAATTCTGGTCAAGTGTGCAGCGGCGTAATAATTAAATAAGTCAGGTAAACCGATCCCACCTAAATGTTTAGGAAGGGTAAGTTGGACGTATTTGACTCTGGGTCTGTGCGAACTCCACAGGAATTTGATGCATGCGGATTTGTACGCCCTAAAGAAAGCTGGGGGAAGACGTATCGGTATTGCTTGTAGCACATATAAGATACGTGGTAGGATATTCATTTTTATTATTGCAGCTCTTCCAAACCAGGAGACGGGGAGTTTATTCCAATTTTTTAAATCGTCATAAATTTTTTTGAGGATGGTCGGATAATTAACAGTATATAGATTGGTTAATTCGCTTGGTATTTTGATACCTAAGTATGTAATATCGTGTGCATCCCACTTGAAAGGGAAGTTTGTTTTGCAATGGGCTACTACGGTTGGGCTAAGGGAGATGTTAAGAGCATACGATTTATCAAAGTTGATTTTGAAGTTAGAGAGTAGGGCAAACCGAGGAAATTCTTCTAAAAGGATCGGGAGAGTGGTGTGCGGATCAGAAAGAAATAGTAATATATCGTCTGCATACGCAGCTAATTTGCTAATCTTATAACCAGTATGTACACCTGTGATGTCGGGATTTTGTTTAATACTGTTTAGTAGGGGTTCCAAGGTTAGGATAAATAAAATGGGGGACAGGGGGCATCCCTGTCTGGTCCCATTCCGGATGGAGAAGGCATTTGACAGGGTGCGGTTGACCCTAATTTTCGCAGATGGGTTTCGATAAAGAGATTGAATAAAGTTGATCAGCTGCGGACCCAAACCAATATGTTGTAGAACAGCGTGCATATAGTCCCAAGCTACCCTGTCGAATGCCTTCTCCGCGTCTAGGGACAGAAAGAAGCTCTTCTGTTTGGATGTTCTAATGATATGGTGGATATTGATGGCTTTAATGGTGTTGTCCCAGGCTTCCCTGCCCGGGACAAAACCTACTTGATCTAATGAGATAATGTCGGGGATAATAGTTAGTAACCTATTAGCTAAGATTTTGGAGAAAATTTTTATGTCACATTAAGTAAGGAGATCGGTCTGTAGTTAGCCGTTTGTGTGGGGTCCTTCTCTCCTTTAGGTATCACTACAATATGAGCTTCTAACATTTCAGGGGTGATGTTGTCATGGGCAGTCAGAGAGTTAAATGCTTTCATAAATGGAACTTTCAAAATATCTGAGAATGTCTTGTAGTATGCCGTTGGGAGCCCACCCGGGCCCGGGGATTTTCCTACTTTGGTTTGCTTAAGGGCCATATCCCACTCTTGTTGATTAAGAGGACCTTCTAGACCATCTATAAGGTCTTTGTTAGTCAATTTGGGGCAATTTTGTTCAAGAAATTGATGAATCAAACGAGATCGTGTTTCGTGGGATTTAGACGATCCAGTGGATCCTTGTAAGTTATATAGTTTGGAATAAAAATTTTCGAATTCCGTCGCTATATCTTTATTAGTGGTTAGTTTAGTTCCTGTGGAGGAATGCAAACAATGCACATTCAGTTTGGATTGGTGTGATTGCAAGGCCCTAGCTAGTAGGCGACCGCTCTTATTGCCAAATTCATAAAACTGTCTTTTGGTCAGGAGATATCTTTTTTTTACTCGCTTGTTTAGTTCCGTCTGGATGGAGGTGCGAACCTCTTGCAACTCTACGAGGGTACTGGAGGCTAGGGTGCGTTTATGGGCAGATTCTAGCTGTTTGAGTTTAACATAGAGTCCGGAAAGGAAAGCTTTTTTGTCTATCGCAATCTTCGCTGATATGGAGATCAGTTTACCTCTTACTACACACTTATGGGCACTACACACTACATACAAGTTACTACACACTTATGGGCAGCCCATTGTGTCATGTGGGTCGTGTCTGGGGTGTCATTAAGTGTGAAATAGTGTGAAATATTCTGTTAGGCATCGTTGTATTTCAGTAGTATGTAGTGAATTCGTTAAAATTCGTTAAAATTTGGGAGTCCATGGACCAAACCTGTGTGCGTTCTTGCATGTCTGGTAACATCAACGTGATGGAAACTGGATGATGGTCAGATAGGCTCATGGATTCAATTTTGGTTGCAGATAGGAGAGGGAGGTCGGTTTGTGTAAGGAAGATGTAATCAAGTCTGGAGTAACGGTTATGAAGGGCCGAGAAAAAGGTAAAGTCCTTCTCGGTGGGGTTTAAGGTACGCCATGTATCGTGCAGCATGAGAGATTGTAACGATAGTCTTATCTGTCGGATAGCTCTGTACGGCAGATGGGAAGTGCCCGTCGAGGTGTCAAGGAGTGGTTCCAATGGGACATTGAAGTCTCCGCCCAATAATACCATACCGGATTGAAATGTGGTAAGTTGGGCGATGGTTTCTCTGAAGAAGGTGACCTGGCCCGAATTTGGACTATAGATATTGGCAAGTGTAATAGGCTTACCCTGCCACGTGCCTTTTAGGAAAATAAATCTTCCTTGGGTATCAATCAACGAGTCAACAGTTTGAATGGAGACATTTTTGGACAATAAGATTGACACCCCTTTTGTTTTGGAGTCTGGTGAGGTTGCATGATAACACGTCGGATAATGATGGTTAGAGAGTTTTGGTATGGCTTGAGACTTAAAGTGAGTCTCCTGTAGGAAAATTACATCCGCACGCATCCCCTTTAGACTGGTTAATATGTTAGATCTCTTTTCGGGAAGGTTCAGACCTTTCGCGTTCAAAGAAATGAGTTTTAAGGTGCTGGGCGTAAGCACAGTCTTAGAGGATGCCATTTGAAGTATTTGTCTAGTGTTTCAGGAGCGACAAGGAATTAAACAGTTATCTTCAAGGGTATGCGATGTAGGTGGTGAAGAGCTATGTGGTTAGGCAGGAGGACTAGAGGGGGGGTGAGGGGGAGGGGGGAGAAACGTCTGGGGGGGTAGGAAGAGAAAAATGAGAGAAAAATGAAAAGGAGAGATGTTGGGTAATGTCACGATCGTCCTAGTGTTCCGGTCGTACACGGAAGACTTACCCGCAGAGGCCTGTCGTTGAGAACCCGTCGTTCCCCGTTGACGCGCGCTAAAGCGAACGGACGCACTCGCGTTGGCATGAACGAGCGCACGCGTGCACGTGGGGTCACGAACGGGCGCACGGCCGTTCGCGGGGGCACGCTGACTCGTCGTGCGACCGTTTTGGCGCCCTAAAGGCTTCTTAAGGTCCTTGCTCCATTCCCTTCTTGCTGTCCTGTCTACAGCGTGTTCGGAGATCCTGCTATTCAGTACCTGTACCTGTTACTTTGGTTCCTGTTACCCGGCTAGTTCTTGACCTCGACCCGTTGCTGCCTGCCTACGACTTCTTGCTTGTCTGACCACGTCTCTGCCTCATCCTCTTGTACCACGTTGACCGCCTCCTGCTGACCCGGCCTGTACCCGACTCCGCTGTTCCTGCCAACCGTTTGGTGTTCCTGTGACTGCTGTCCCCGCTGACGATCATCTGCCTGCCAGTCCACCCACTTGTGCCTGCCTACACCAACCGATTACCATCAGCCCTATCTACTCGCTTTCGGTGTTCTGCTGCTCATCTGGACCTGCCTCTAGCTGCCAGGCACTTGTGCCCTCTGAACTTTTGAATTCCTGTTACCACCTCCAGGGGTTCATTAGCCAGGGGATACGAGGGGCCGCTCCCTGCATTCCGGGCTCATCTACTAGGTACGTGACAGTACAGGACAGCCATGTCCGAGCCTGCGCAGGGAGCCTCCCCCATGGATGAGCTTTGCCGCCACCTGGCTGGCCTTACCCAGGCAGTAAAGAGTCTACAAGAAGGCTACGGCAGACTGGAAGAGCAAGTCCAGGCACTATCTGCTTCTTCGCCAGCTGCTCCGGGGGCTCATGCCCCACCATCTGTGGTGATGATGCCACCCGAACCCAGGGTCCCAACTCCGGAACGATTTGCGGGAGACCGGAACAAGTTTAGAGCTTTCCGCAACTCCTGCGAGCTCTATTTCGCCCTACAACCAAGGACCTTCTCCCTTGAGGCGACTAAGGTGGGGTTCGTTATTTCCCTTCTGACGAACGAACCTCAGGCCTGGGCACATCGTCTGCTGGAACGAAAGGATCTGTCCCTAGACACCCTGAACACCTTCTTCCTAGCGATGTCTAGACTCTATGAGGACCCCCAACTCGCCGCGACCACAGAAGCAGCCCTACACGCCCTGCAACAGGGTCGCAAGCCTGTGGAAGACTATGTGTCGGAGTTCCGACGTTGGAGCGCTGACACGGACTGGAACAACGCGGCCCTGCGTTATCAGTTCCGCATGGGTCTGTCCGAGCCTCTGAAGGATGAGTTGGCACGTGTGGGCATTCCCGAAACTCTGGAAGCTCTGATAGACATTTCAGTCCAAATTGATAGGCGCCTGAGAGAGCGCCGCCAAGAGCGTTCTACCGCAGCTACTCGCCCGGTCTGGATGTTACCACGGGTGCCTAGCTCCGCCCACCCAGCTCCTTCTGTTCCAGCCGCAGCCACATTGGACCCCCCGGAACCTATGCAGCTAGGGCTACTCCGTCCATCCCTGACTCCAGAGGAACGCCAATGTCGCCGGGTCAACAATCTTTGCCTGTACTGCGGAGAACCAGGGCACTTTGTTCGCACTTGCCCAGCTAAGATGCGTAAGTGCCTCCTTGTTCCACCTGTTCCCTCGCCTGTGTTGTCTGATAACACCTCTCACCTGGCTGTCCCTGTTCTTTAGCAGCTTCCAGGAAGGACTATTTCAAGCCACGCAGTTATTGATTCCGGGGCGTGCAGTGGCTTTGTAGACTCATCCTTCGCCCTGAAGAACAGGATTCCCCTTAGACCGAGAGAGAAGGGGCTCTCGGTATACCTGGCCGATGGGTCTACTTTGGAATCAGGACCAGTGACTCAGGAGACTAGTCCCCTATCTGCTGTCATCGCCGGGACCCACCAAGAATTCCTATGCCTAGATGTCATCAAGTCTCCTCTGTTCCCCGTCATTCTAGGTATGCCTTGGTTGAAAGCACACAACCCGCGCACAGGCATGTACTGGCCATTGGGACTACCAGGAGTTTCCCGGTGGGCCGATGGCTCAGTGGGCCACTTTGATGTAAGGGGGCTGGTAATGGGCCACTCTGATGTAAGGGGGTGCTGATGGGACACTCTGATGTAAGGGGGTGCTGATGGGACCCTCTGATGTAAGGGGGCTGGTAATGGGACACTCTGTTGTAAGGGGGCTGGTGATGGGACACTCTGATGTAAGGGAGTGCTGATGGGACACTCAAAATGTAAGTGGGCTGATGTGGATGAAGTCCAGGGCCAAATTTCTGTCCCAGTCCAGCCCTGCCCGCGCATCGATTGGGCTACTGGAATGATTGAGTTTCCTTCGGTCTACTGTCTCCAGAATTGTTGCCCTTCAGTTAACGGGGACTCTTCGGCCCTCCTCTGTTTGGAAGTAGACGATGAAACCCGACAAGCTGTGCCCAAGGAATATCATGACTTCCTAGATGTTTTTAGTAAAAAGGGGGCCGAGACTCTACCACCTCATAGGCCATATGACTGCCCTATTGAGCTACTCCTGGGGGCAGAGATCCCCTTCGGAAGAATCTTCCCTTTATCCGAGTCTGAACTGAGTACCCTAAAGTCTTACTTGGATGATAACCTTGAGAAGGGATTTATTCGACCCTCTACCTCCCCAGCTGGCGCTGGGATTTTCTTAGTGGAAAAGAAAGACCACTCCCTACGCCCATGTGTGGACTATCGGGCATTGAACAAAATCACCATTAAAAATCGCTATCCCCTGCCATTAGTACCCAAACTTTTCCAGAGACTAGGTTCTGCTAAGTTGTTCACCAAGCTGGATCTTCGGGGTGCTTACAACCTCGTCCGTATTAGGAGGGGTGACGAGTGGAAGACTGCCTTCCGTACCCGCTTCGGGCACTTCGAATACTTGGTGATGCCGTTCGGGTTGTGTAACGCCCCAGCCACGTTTCAGCATTTTGTCAATGACATTTTTAGAGATTACCTTGATCTGTTTGTAATTGTCTACCTTGATGACATTCTAATTTTTTCCCCCACTTTAGCCGACCACCGGGAACACGTCAAGAAGGTCCTGACTCGCCTCCGCCTTCACGGCTTGTGCGCCAAACCCGAGAAATGTGTCTTTGAACGGAAGAGCATCCAGTTTCTCGGCCTGGTTATTTCTGTAAGAGGGATTGAGATGGATCCCCAGAAGATCTCCGCAATTCAGGACTGGCCTGTCCCTTCCGATAAAAAGGGAGTTCAGCGATTTGTGGGGTTCGCAAATTTTTACCGCAAGTTTATTAAAGGATTCTCTTCTATTATCTCTCCCATTACCGGATTGACTAAGCAGGGCCAGAAGTTTCATTGGACCCCCGAAGCACAAGAGGCCTTCAAAACCCTGAAGGATTTGTTTGTGTCGGCCTCTGTCCTGAAACACCCTGATCCCGCTCTACCATATATCCTCGAAGTTGACGCTTCAGAAATAGCAGTCGGAGCGATACTTTCCCAGAGGCAGGGGCCCAAGTCCTTACTCCACCCGGTTGCCTTCTTTTCCCGCAAATTGTCGGAGGCTGAGAAGAATTACGACGTCGGAGATCGTGAGTTACTGGCAATTAAATCTGCACTCGAGGAGTGGCGCTATCTGCTGGAGGGAGCCATCCATCCGATCCTGGTCTATACCGACAACAAAAACTTGGAGTACCTCAAGACAGCAAAGAGATTGAAGCCTCGTCAGGCCAGGTGGGCACTCTTCTTCTCCAGGTTTTCATTTCACATTACTTACTGTCCCGGATCCAAGAATACCAAGCCGGACGCTCTTTCCCGTATGTACAGTCAACCGGAGAGCCCGCCACTTACTGATACCATCCTTTCTACGGGGAACTTTCTTCTGCTCCAGGGGGATGTGGTCTCGCAAGTTAAGCGGGCTTCCATAGGCACAACACCTCCATCCGGCATCCCGTTATCTTCCAGCAATGACCTTCTGTGGCATGAGGACAAAATTTTTGTTCCCCAGGAAGTTCGGACTCTGGTTCTGGCCTCATGTCATGACCACCCATTGGCCGGCCACTTTGGGGTATTCAAGACTTTAGAATTACTCCGACGTACATTCTGGTGGCCACGAATGAAGGACGACTGCAAGAGGTATGTGGAGGCTTGTGTCACCTGTATTCGGAGTAAGGGCAACAAGTCAAGAGCCTGGGGTCTGCTAAAACCGCTGCCTGTTCCTGATAGACCATGGAGGATGATCTCCATGGATTTCATCGTCGAACTCCCTCCTTCGGAGAACTATTCAACAATCTTCGTCATAGTCGACAGACTCACCAAAATGGCCCACTTCCTGCCCATGAAGGGCACCCCTTCAGCCACAGAGACAGCCAACACCTTCGTCAAGGAGATTGTAAGACTCCATGGCATCCCCGCTAACATCACATCTGATAGGGGGGTGCAGTTCACCTCAAGATTCTGGAGAGCGCTCTGCGGAGCTCTGAAAATCGACCTTTGCCTGTCCTCAGCCTACTACCCGCAGACCAACGGCCAGACCGAAAGGACGAACCAGACTCTGGAGCAGTACCTTCGTTGTTTCTCGTCCTTCTCCCAAGATGACTGGGTCTCTCTTCTACCTATGGCTGACCTCGACCCGTTGCTGCCTGCCTACGACTTCTTGCTTGTCTGACCACGTCTCTGCCTCATCCTCTTGTACCACGTTGACCGCCTCCTGCTGACCCGGCCTGTACCCGACTCCGCTGTTCCTGCCAACCGTTTGGTGTTCCTGTGACTGCTGTCCCCGCTGACGATCGTCTGCCTGCCAGTCCACCCACTTGTGCCTGCCTACAACAACCGATTACCATCAGCCCTATCTACTCGCTTTTGGTGTTCTGCTGCTCATCTGGACCTGCCTCTAGCTGCCAGGCACTTGTGCCCTCTGAACTTTTGAATTCCTGTTACCACCTCCAGGGGTTCATTAGCCAGGGGATACGAGGGGCCGCTCCCTGCATTCCGGGCTCATCTACTAGGTACGTGACAGGTAAGTTTAGTCTTATCGGCGGAGTGTCCTTTCAATAATGGAAAGGACACCCCTGGGGGAAGTGGAGTAACTATTGGGGTCCTTTAGGCTGCAGTCACATGACAGCGTTTTGAATCGCTCTGCTCTACCTTTTCACATGTATAATTTTATTCATGTTTATTAACTTATATATTATTTTAAAATATTTATAAGTGTGAATATTTACCAGATTTGGTGTTTTGGATTTGCACATGAGCACTTTATTGGATTTAAGATTCATTTAATAGCCTACACACAAGTGTTTTTGTAATTGAGATTTGACTTTTTAATGCTAATGATTTTTACTTTTGATATTCACGTTTGGGAGTGCAATACCATTATTTACTATCAACATTTTGCCATGATTGGAAAACAGATTCAGAATACCTGTGATCATAGCGACTGTATGTTAATTAAGTGGGCACAGCTCTCTAAATAAAAAAATAAAAAATTACAAAAAATGTAAGAAATTCATAGATTGGAATATTACTTGCAATTGCATCTTGTTTTTTAGTTTCCCTTCTCAGGTCTCATCGTATTTTACCAATTTCTCCTTGTTTTAGAATGTATTAATTGTGGTCCATACCTGACCAAAAATTAATTCCACAACTTAACATCCCTAGGTCTAGTGTTACATCTGTCACCATTTGTCCACAATACCCATTTACCAAGGACACAGTATAGGTCAGGGGTGTCCAAACTTTTTTCAAAAAGGGCCAGATTTGATGAAGTGAACATGCGGGAGGGCTGACCATTTTGCCTGACGTTCTTTGAACCATTAAAATTCGGTCTAAGTGTGTTCATCCGAGCACTTATACACTGCCCAACAAGAGTTTTCTTGCCATTGTGGCTGTGTGTGGTGAAGAGATGAGCTCGGGCGTGTTTTTTGTATATACTGTATTTATCGGTGTATAACTAGGGATGAGCTAAACACCCCCCGGTTCGGTTCGCACCAGAACCTTCGAACAGACAGGAAATTCGTACAAACTTTAGAACCCCATTAAAGTCTATGGGACTTGAACGTTCAAAATCAAAAGAGCTAATTTTAAAGGCTAATATGCAGGTTATTGTCCTAAAAAGGGTTTGGGGACCCTGCTCCTGTCCCAGGGGACATGGATCAATGGAAAAAAAACTTTTTTTAAAACGCCCGTTTTTTTCGGGAGCACTGATCTTAATGACTCTTAAAGTGAAAAAAAGTGAAATATTCCTTTAAATATTAAGCCTGGGGGGTGTCTATAGTATGTCTGAAGTGTCATGTGTTTCCCGCGTTTAGAACAGTCCCTGCACAAAATGACATTTAACAGAAAAAAAGTAATTTAAAACTGCTTGTGGTTTTAATGTAATGTCTGGTTCCGGCAATATGGATGAAAATCAGTGAGAAAAATGGCATGGTTAGCCCCCCCTGCCCATTACCAGCCCCCTTGGGTCTTGTACGGATATTAACCACCTCAATACAGTGCACTTACACCCTCTTCCTGACCAGACCAATTTTCAGTCATGCAACACTGTACCCATATGAAACTTGCGTCCTTTTTTCCACACAAATAGAGCTTTCTTTTAGTGGTATTTAATCACTAGTGGGTTTTTTATTTTTGTTGTGCTATAAATAAAATAAAATGCCTTTTTCTTTGTTTCTGTCATACAATTTTGCTAATTAGTACTTTTTCTTCATGAATTTTGGCCAAAATGTATACTGCTACATATCTTTGGTAAAAATAACCCACATTAGTGTATATTATTTGGTGTTTGTGAAAGTTATAGAGTGTACAAACTATGGTGACAATCACTGAAAATAGATCACATCTGATCAGGCCTTCAGAACATCAGGTGTATCTCATTTCTTGAGACCCTAACAAGTTAGGAAAGTAGAAATACCCCGCAAATGACCCCTTTTTAGAAAGTAGACATTCCAAGGTATTAAGTAAGTAGCATGGTGAGTTTTTTTAAGTTGTCATTTTTTTCCCACAATTCTTTGCAAAATGAAGATTTTTTTATTATTATTATTTTTTTTTTACAAAATTGTCATATTATCAGGTTATTTCTCACACACCGCATATGCATACAAAAAAATGACACCCCAAAATACATTCTGCTACTCTTGCCGAGTATGGTGATACCACATGTGTGAGACTTTTACACAGCCTGGCTACATACAGAGCACCAACATTGAAGTGGCACTTTCAGACGTTCTACGAGCAAAAATTACACATCTCATTTGACAGCCACCTATTTGAAGGCCCTGGAGTACCAGGACAATGGAATTGCCCATAAAATGACCTCATTTTAGAAAGCAAACACCCCAACGTATAATCTGTGAGGCATAATGAGTCTTTTGAACAGTTCATTTTTTTCCAGAATTCTTTGGAAAATGTGGAAAAAAATGAAAACGCATTTTTTTTTACACAAAGTTCTCAATTTATAAGATATTTCTAACACATAGCATGTATATAGCAAAAATTACACCCCAAAACACATTTTGCTACTCCTCCCAAATATGGCGATACCACATGTGTGCAGAACATTGAAGTAGTACCTTCAAGCGTTCTCGGAGCATAAATTACACATCTCATTTCATTCCTACCTATCACACTTTTTAAGGTCCTGGAGCACCAGGACAATGGAATTACCCACAAAATGACCCCATTTTGGAAAGAAAACACCCCAACGTATATTCTATGAGGCATGGGCTGCAAATAGGTACTCGGGTACTCTGATGGGCTGCAGATAGGTACTCTGGTACTCTGATGGGCTGGTGACAGGTACTTGAGTACTCTGATGGCCTGGTGACAAGTACTTGAGTACTCTGATGGCCTGGTGACAGGTACTCTGATGGCCTGGTGACATGTATTCGGGTACTCTGAAGACCTGGTGACAGGTTCTCTGATGGCCTGGTGACTGGTATTTGGGTACTCTGAAGGGCGATGATAGGTACTCAGATGAACCGTGACAGGTATTTGGGAACTCAGATTGACTGGGACAGGTACTCAGGTACTCAGATGGACTGGGACAGGTACTTGGGTACTCAGATGGACTGGGACAGGTACTCGGGTACTCTGATGGGCTGTGACAGGTACTCGAGTACTTTGATGGGCTGTGACAGGTACTCGAGTACCCTGATGGGCTGTGACAGGTACTCGGGTACTCTGATGGGCTGTGACAGGTACTCGGGTACTCTGATGGGCTGTGACAGGTACTCGAGTACTCTGATGGGCTGTGACAGGTACTCGGGTACTCTGATGGGCTGTGACAGGTACTCGGGTACTCTGATGGGCTGTGACAGGTACTTGGGTACTCTGATGGGCTATGACAGGTACTCGGGTACTATGATGGACTGTGACAGGTACTCGGGTACTCAGATGGGCTGTGACAGGTACTCGGGTACTCTGATGGGCTGTGACAAGTACTCGGGTACTCTGATGGGCTGTGACAGGTACTTGGGTACTTTGATGGGCTGTGACAAGTACTCGGGTACTCTGATGGACTGTGACAGGTACTCGGGTACTCTGATGGACTTTTACAGGTACTCGGGTACTCTGATGGGCTGTGACAGGTACTCGGGTAAAATGATGGACTGTGACAGGTACTCTGATGGACTGTGAGTGACAGGTACTATGATGGGTGGTGACAGGTCCTCTTTATTGGGGGGGGCAATCAGTGTGATTGGTGTGTACACTGTAAGCGGTAAAGAGATGTTACCGCAATCGCCTCCTCACACATGATCGGTGTGTGAGGAGGAGAACCCGGTAACATCTCGTTACCGCGGTTTGTTTACATTTAGTTATCAGCTGTGAAATGATCACAGCCAATCACGTGGGTAAACAGCCGGCCAATGGCTGTTTACCAGCATCGGTAACGAGTAGTGTTCCCAGGAACACACCGCCACAGCCGTGCGCAGTCGGGGTGTAACCATCTGTGATCAGCTGTGACTTCATCACTGCCGATCACGTGGTAAACAGCCATATCCAATGGCTGTTCACCCCCCTTGGTGGCGAAAGGTGTCTCTGTGACACGCCACCACCAAAGTAACAGGGATGCACACGCACGATCGCGCGCATTCCCTGTTTAAATGGGAGGATGTCATATGACGCCCTCCCGCCGCAAGAGCTGCGCCGCCTGGCTGTCATTTGATGGCCAGTGGTCGGCAAGTAGTTAAGGGGAACCCCTGCCCAAATAAAAAAAAAGTAAAGGGGTGGGGCCCCCAGGCCCTATATACTCAGAACAGCAGTATACAGGCGATGCAAACAAGACAGGGACTGTGTAGGTTTGTTGTGTTAAGTAGAATCTGTTTGTAATTTTGAACTGTTAAATTTTGAAGTGTAGCTCCAGTCAAAAAATCTATTTTTAAGCTTTTTGCAAAACATAGGGAAGGGTTATCACCCCTGTATAATTTTTTGGGCCGTCCGTCTTTTTTCATCTCACTTCCTGTTGTCTCCTTTTGTTTGCAAGTAAGAGACGTTTGTAAGTTGGATGTTTGAAAGTAGGGGCCTGCCCTATATGCTCTGCAGAAATTTGGCCCAAAGGTGTTGGTGTTGCCACAAGTTAACACTGTAAGTCCTCAAACTGACTCTTGATGGGTGCTGGAGCGCCCTGCTGTGAACTATTATACCAAGATTTGTAATTACATGTCATTGTTGAACAGTGGTAGAAAAATTGGGCCTTTGGTGGATGTGGTGGTGGTGGTGCTGGTGCCACAACACTGCAACACCTCACAGAAACTCTAGTTGGAGAGCAGGAATGAGCCCTGCTGCAAAGCATTGCATCAAAAATTGTAATTACATGCCCCTGTTAAACAGGGGCTGAAAAATTGGGCCTTAGGCACTGGTGGCGGTGCCCAGAACAAAAAATGTTCTTCCAAGCTATCAACAGGATCATTGAGGAGGAAGAGGATAGTCAGTCAACATAACAGGATAGTCACTCAACATCAGCATAGGCAGTCTTGAAGGGATGTGACATTTCAAAAAACATTATTTGGTTACATCAGCATCAGGTGCTTGGTAGCTGATGGTGATCCAAGACTGATTCATCTTTATGAAGGTCAGTTGATTAACCAAGTTGGTGGACAGGCGCACCCTGTGATCGGTTACAAAGCCTCCAGCAGCACTGAAGGTGCGTTTTCTGAAAGAACACTGGATGCAGGACAGGCCAGTAGCTCAATTGCATACTGTGCAAGTTCTGGCCAGTGATCCATCCTCAAGACCCAGTAAGCCAGAGGATTTTTGGTGGGAAAGGTGTCCAAGTCTGACCTTGCCCCTAGGTATTCCTGCACCATGTAAATCAGATGCTGGCAATGGTTGCTGGAACCGATCATACCTTGAGGCTGCGGACTAAAAAATTGTCTGAACGCATCGGTCAGACGGCCACCTTCTCCACCGCTCCTTCTGTGACTGACCGAAGCCTCAGCAACACGTTGTCCAGGACCAGGAGTTTGTAACCTCCCAGTCTCTGGGAACACATTGCACAGACCTTTCTGCAAGGCCTCCCGGAGATGTCTCATCCTCTGCTCCCTCTGTGACGGCAAGATAAGGTCCGCAAACTTACCCTTGTACTGTGGATCAAGAAGGAGAAGAATACGAGGATCCTTCCGCAGGCTTTGCAGGATCAGGGAGGCCATGCAGCGTAGGTTAGCTGAGGCATTCGGTCCGGAGTCCTCTGGGTCACTAAGGACGACATGATGTGCAGCCACCTCCTCCCAGCCACGTACAAGTCCACTGGTTTCTTGGGACTGTAAATCATCCCTAAAAGACTGCTGCTGCTAATGCTGAGTGCCAGGCTCCACCTCCATGCTGACACAATCCTCCTCCTCCTGTGGGATCGGTGGGACAGCAGGAACACTGTCTGGATAAAGGGGGCCTTGAGAGGCAAGGAAGTCCTCCTCTTCCTGCCTCTGTTCTGCCTCAAGTGCCCTGTCAATTATGCCACGCAGCGTATGCTCCAACAGGTGGACAAGAGGTACAGTGTCACTGATGCATGCACTGTATCTGCTCATCATCCTTGTGGCCTCCTCAAATGGTGACAGGACAGTGCATGCATCCCTGATCATGCCCCACTGGCGTGGTGAAAAAAAATTAGCACCCCTGACACTGTCCTGGTGCCGTAGTTGCACAGGTATTCATTGATGGCTCTCTTCTGCATGTGCAGCTGCTGCAGCATGGCCAACATTGAGTTCCACCTGGTGGGCATGTCACATATAAGGCAGTTCTTGGACAGGTTCAACTCCTTTTGGAGTTGAACCTGCCCAAGAACCGCCCAAGGATTGTCCTGCATCCTTCCCAGCTGCCAGAAGAGTGACCCAGTGCACCGTGAAAGATGGGTAATGTCCCTGTACATGCCTGCTGGACCGTGAGTCAGCGGTAATATGCACCTTACCGCTGACCGCCCTGTCCAGCGAGGCATGGACATTGCCGTCCACATGCCGGTAGAGAGACGGAATCGGGCTCCATGAGTAAAAGGGGCATTTGGGAATCACATATTGCACAAACCCACGGAAGGGGGCCGAGTCTACCAACTGAAAAGGCAGCAGTTGAAGTGCTAGCAATTTAGCCAAGCTAGCATTCAACCACTGGGCATGTGGATGGCTGGGATTGAACTTCTTTCGACGGCCCAGCAGCTAGGGCAGGGAAGTTTGCCTGGTACAATCGGATGTCAGTGTACTGCTAGCACAGTGCCCGCAAGTACTTGGCTGTGACACACTTAATTCTACACCTTCATTCCTCTCAGTGTAGGTTTCAGAGAGGACTGAAGGTATAGTGAGGTTGGAGATCCCAGCTGACGAGGAGCAAGGAGAGGTCTGGTTTGTACTTTGGTGTGGGTGTTTAAGGTACACTTGCCAACGAGCTGCATGGCAGGTCAACATATGTCTGGTCAAGCATGTGGTGATGCTGATGGCTGATGTTTTGGCAACGCGAGATACACTTGAGACATATGTTGCAAATAGAAGTGGTGCGATCTGATGCATTCGTCTCAAAAAAGGCCCACACCAAAGAACTTTTGGAATAACGCGCAGAGGCAGCGCCCTGCACATGCGGAGCTCTGTGGTATGATTCAGTTGGTGTGCTGCCCTTAAACTTGCCCCCAGAGAGCATCCTGCCTCATTGGAGATGTGCTTCCTCCTCCTCTCTCCTATCAGGCACCCACGTGGAGTCAGTGAACTCATCATCCCCGCCCTCTTCATCACTGGAGCAAACCTGGCAGTATGCTGCCGCTGGTGGAACATGACTGCCTGATTGCTGTCCTTCTTGAGCATCCCCTCTCTCTGGGCTCACGCTACTGCCTTCCTCTAGCTGGGTATCATCATCAGAGCTTTCAAAATGCTGGGTATCCTCCTGGAGCATGTACCCAACACTGTGCTCAAACAGTTCGGAGGACTCCTCAGGAGGACATGGTGGGTTTACAGAAGGAGTAACTGATGACATTGAGACGAGGGAAGAGGATGTGTTGGCAGCTGCTTTTCCAGTACCCTGAGCCTGGGTGACAGAGGATGAGGAGTATGAGGAGGGCTTGGTCATCCACTTTACCAAGTCTTCGGCATGTTGCGTCTCAACATATCCAGCTGCCGAAAATAAGGACAAGCGTGTCCAATGGCCACGTGCTGATGACGATGCACTGCGTCCAAGACTAGCACTGTTGCCTCTAGACACAGAGCCTGCTTGCCCTCTTTTATTGGTTCTTGACTGTCTACCTCTCCTTGTTGGCCTTTCAGACATACTAAAGCCTGTTATAGAAAAGGTATAAAAACAGAAAAACAACACCAGCAATTGGGGGTAGCTTCAGGTGTATACTGTGCAGGCAGCACAATACACCGACTGTAACTGCTCCAGATGCCTGTGGTGTAGAAACTGAACAACACCAGCAATTGGGGGTAGATTCAGGTGTATACTGTGCAGGTGTCACAATACACCGACTGTAACTGATCCAGATGCCTGTGGTATAGAAATGGAAAATCAACACCAGCAATTGGGGGTAGCTTCAGGTGTATACTGTGCAGGTGGCACAATACACCGACTGTAACTTCTCCAGATGCCTGTGGTATAGAAACGGAACAACACCAGCAATTGGGGGTAGCTTCAGGTGTATACTGTGCAGGTGGCATAATACACTGTCTGTAACTGCTCCAGATGCCTTGTGATATAGAAACGGAACAACACCAGCAATTGGGGTAGCTTTAGGTGCATACTGTGCAGGTGGCACAATACACCGACTGTAACTGTTCCAGATGCCTGTGGTATAGAAACGGAAAAAAAAACACCAGCAATTGGGGGTAGCTTCAGGTGTATACTGTGCAGGTGGCACAATACACTGACTGTAACTGCTCTAGATGCCTGTGGTATAGAAACAGAATAACACCAGCAATTGGGGGTAGCTTCAGGTGTATACTGTGCAGGTGGCACAATACACCAACTCTAACTGCTGCAGCTGCCTGTGGTATAGGAACAGAACACCAGCAATTGGGGGAGCTTCAGGTGTATACTGTGCAGGAGGCACAATACACCAACTCTAACTGCTGCAGCTGCCTGTGGTATAGGAACAGAACAACACTAGGAATTGGGGGTAGCTTCAGATGTATACGGTGCAGGATGCCCAATACAATCACTGTAACTGCTGCAGATGCCTGTGGTATAGGAACAGAACAACACCAGCAATTGGGGGTAGCTTCAGTTGTATATGGTGCAGGAGGACCAATGCACCCAGTGTAACTGCTGCAGCTGCCTGTGGTATAGGAACAGAACACCAGCAATTGGGGGAGCTTCAGGTGTATACTGTGCAGGAGGCACAATACACCAACTCTAACTGCTGCAGCTGTCCGTGGTATAGGAACAGACCAACACTAGCAATTGGGGGGTAGCTTCAGGTGTATAATGTGCAGGAGGCACAATACACCAACTCTAACTGCTGCAGCTGCCTGTGATAGAGGAACAGAACAACACTAGCAATTAGGGGTAGCTTCAGGTGTATACTGTGCAGGAGGCACAATACACCAACTCTAAATGCTGCAGCTGCCTGTGGTATAGAAACAGAATAACACCAGCAATTGGGGGTAGCTTCAGGTGTATACTGTGCAGGAGGCACAATGCACCCACTCTAACTGCGCTAGGTTCACAAGAAAAGATGACACTGTCCCTGCCTATCCTGCTCTTTCCCTAAACGGTGCAACACACTACACAAGGCCGCCACGCTGGTGGTCTTATATAGTATGGGGCGAGTACTAAACCCTCTGAGCTATAATATTTTGGCTCTCCTCGCTGCTGGCACTGTGATTGGCCAAGCATGCGAGGTCACAGTGCATGCTTTGCCAATTATCAGCTAGCAATGCACTGCGATGGCGTAGTGCATTGTTGGCCATGAGCGCCACACGAACATGGCGCAAATGGCCCACAAAGTTCTGGATTCGCAAAATGGGCGAACAGACGGTGTTCGAGTCAAACATGCGTTTGACTTGAACACTGAGCTCATCCCTATGTATAACACACACCTTCACTTTAAAAGGGAAGTTTCAGGAAAAAAACTTAAATTTCAAATAAAGAATAGTGAAGCAAAATAAGGGTCAGTGCCCATCAATGCAGCCTAATCAGTGCCCATTTGCAGCCTCAACAGTGCCATGAGTGCAGACTCACTGTTGCCATGAGTGCAGGCTCACCATTTCCATGAGTGCAGGCTCACCGTTGCCATGAGTACAGGCTCACCGTTGCCATAAATGCAGCCCCACCACTGCCATGAATGCAGCCCCGCTATTGCCATGAATGCAGACAGGCCACTGCCATGAATACAGACTCACCATTACCATGAATGCAGACTCAGCCAACACATTACATACAGGAGAATCTGTTTTCTCTGCAGCTTTTTTAATACAAAGTCCAATGGCAGCGCAGGAGACGGGACTTCCTATTACAGAGCCCGCGGAATAAACAGGAAATTCTCACTGTGTGGACTGCACTCATCCCGCCCCCTCACTGTTCCCTCCAAGGCAGCCAGCATACATATCTTTTGTGGCCCCATTGCTTGGGGATTCTTTGGGGGCCACAAAAAATATACATGTTTGAATTACCAGGTAGGCCGTTCAAAACCAGAACGCGGGCCTCAATTTGCCTGCAAGCCAGACTTTGGACTTGCCTGGTAGAGGTGAACCTTACCTCCATGTATTTTCTGATGCTGCTCTTGTGCTGGGCATTTTTTCAGGGTCTTTTACCTTTCATTCCCTTACTTAACTTCATGCCCATAATGACTGCCCAGTCTTCTCTTTTCTCTGCTTGTACCTATACCCTCTTGCCTTTCAACAAATATTATAGCACATACTGTATGTGCTTCATATAACCTGTTAACAGCACTATTCTTCCTGTTCTTACTTTGGAATCTGACGCACAGTAGATAGTGGCAACATAACAAATAACCACCAATCAATAAAGTTTGATTGATGGGAGTAAAAAATCCCAAAAATTTCTTACTGGATCAAGGAAGTCTGATAACTCAAATGTCAGCAAACAAGGGGCTTACCTTACCAGCTGAGTATAAGAAATTCCCAGATCACCTTAAGCTGCTTGTAGGCAGGTGCCTACAAGGGGTAATGTTTTTTCAGTGAGTGAGGTAGTCTGCCCAGTCTGGGAAGGAGTTAACTGTGTCCAGACTCTTTTCCCAGGATTTTTGGGTCCCTCTCTTCTGCCTTCCTTCCCGGTACGAATATAAATAGGGGGAAGGCAGAGCCCTATAGAGCTTGAGCGTACATATGGGAAGCTGAGGAAAGGCTGCTGCGTTATGTAGTCCTGCAAGAATATCGGAGCCTTGGAGGAATCTGCCAGCTTTGCATGATGCCAGTATTGGACTTACGCCTTTCTATGGTATACCTGGGCAGCCTTAACTTGGCCAGCTAGGGTAGGGACTGTGTTATACATGTACTGTCTTATCCAGACAGCAGGAACACTGTCTGGATAAAGGGGGCCTTGAGAGGCAAGGAAGTCCTCCTCTTCCTGCCTCTGTTCTGCCTCAAGTGCCCTGTCAATTATGCCACGCAGCGTATGCTCCAACAGGTGGACAAGAGGTACAGTGTCACTGATGCATGCACTGTATCTGCTCATCATCCTTGTGGCCTCCTCAAATGGTGACAGGACAGTGCATGCATCCCTGATCATGCCCCACTGGCGTGGTGAAAAAAAATTAGCACCCCTGACACTGTCCTGGTGCCGTAGTTGCACAGGTATTCATTGATGGCTCTCTTCTGCATGTGCAGCTGCTGCAGCATGGCCAACATTGAGTTCCACCTGGTGGGCATGTCACATATAAGGCAGTTCTTGGACAGGTTCAACTCCTTTTGGAGTTGAACCTGCCCAAGAACCGCCCAAGGATTGTCCTGCATCCTTCCCAGCTGCCAGAAGAGTGACCCAGTGCACCGTGAAAGATGGGTAATGTCCCTGTACATGCCTGCTGGACCGTGAGTCAGCGGTAATATGCACCTTACCGCTGACCGCCCTGTCCAGCGAGGCATGGACATTGCCGTCCACATGCCGGTAGAGAGACGGAATCGGGCTCCATGAGTAAAAGGGGCATTTGGGAATCACATATTGCACAAACCCACGGAAGGGGGCCGAGTCTACCAACTGAAAAGGCAGCAGTTGAAGTGCTAGCAATTTAGCCAAGCTAGCATTCAACCACTGGGCATGTGGATGGCTGGGATTGAACTTCTTTCGACGGCCCAGCAGCTAGGGCAGGGAAGTTTGCCTGGTACAATCGGATGTCAGTGTACTGCTAGCACAGTGCCCGCAAGTACTTGGCTGTGACACACTTAATTCTACACCTTCATTCCTCTCAGTGCAGGTTTCAGAGAGGACTGAAGGTATAGTGAGGTTGGAGATCCCAGCTGACGAGGAGCAAGGAGAGGTCTGGTTTGTACTTTGGTGTGGGTGTTTAAGGTACGCTTGCCAACGAGCTGCATGGCAGGTCAACATATGTCTGGTCAAGCATGTGGTGATGCTGATGGCTGATGTTTTGGCAACGCGAGATACACTTGAGACATATGTTGCAAATAGAAGTGGTGCGATCTGATGCATTCGTCTCAAAAAAGGCCCACACCAAAGAACTTTTGGAATAACGCGCAGAGGCAGCGCCCTGCACATGCGGAGCTCTGTGGTATGATTCAGTTGGTGTGCTGCCCTTAAACTGGCCCCCAGAGGGCATCCTGCCTCATTGGAAATGTGCTTCCTCCTCCTCTCTCCTATCAGGCACCCACGTGGAGTCAGTGAACTCATCATCCCCGCCCTCTTCATCACTGGAGCAAACCTGGCAGTATGCTGCCGCTGGTGGAACATGACTGCCTGATTGCTGTCCTTCTTGAGCATCCCCTCTCTCTGGGCTCACGCTACTGCCTTCCTCTAGCTGGGTATCATCATCAGAGCTTTCAAAATGCTGGGCATCCTCCTGGAGCATGTACCCAACACTGTGCTCAAACAGTTCGGAGGACTCCTCAGGAGGACATGGTGGGTTTACAGAAGGAGTAACTGATGACATTGAGACGAGGGAAGAGGATGTGTTGGCAGCTGCTTTTCCAGTACCCTGAGCCTGGGTGACAGAGGATGAGGAGTATGAGGAGGGCTTGGTCATCCACTTTACCAAGTCTTCGGCATGTTGCGTCTCAACATATCCAGCTGCCGAAAATAAGGACAAGCGTGTCCAATGGCCACGTGCTGATGACGATGCACTGCGTCCAAGACTAGCACTGTTGCCTCTAGACACAGAGCCTGCTTGCCCTCTTTTATTGGTTCTTGACTGTCTACCTCTCCTTGTTGGCCTTTCAGACATACTAAAGCCTGTTATAGAAAAGGTATAAAAACAGAAAAACAACACCAGCAATTGGGGGTAGCTTCAGGTGTATACTGTGCAGGCAGCACAATACACCGACTGTAACTGCTCCAGATGCCTGTGGTGTAGAAACTGAACAACACCAGCAATTGGGGGTAGATTCAGGTGTATACTGTGCAGGTGTCACAATACACCGACTGTAACTGATCCAGATGCCTGTGGTATAGAAATGGAAAATCAACACCAGCAATTGGGGGTAGCTTCAGGTGTATACTGTGCAGGTGGCACAATACACCGACTGTAACTTCTCCAGATGCCTGTGGTATAGAAACGGAACAACACCAGCAATTGGGGGTAGCTTCAGGTGTATACTGTGCAGGTGGCATAATACACTGTCTGTAACTGCTCCAGATGCCTTGTGATATAGAAACGGAACAACACCAGCAATTGGGGTAGCTTTAGGTGCATACTGTGCAGGTGGCACAATACACCGACTGTAACTGTTCCAGATGCCTGTGGTATAGAAACGGAAAAAAAAACACCAGCAATTGGGGGTAGCTTCAGGTGTATACTGTGCAGGTGGCACAATACACTGACTGTAACTGCTCTAGATGCCTGTGGTATAGAAACAGAATAACACCAGCAATTGGGGGTAGCTTCAGGTGTATACTGTGCAGGTGGCACAATACACCAACTCTAACTGCTGCAGCTGCCTGTGGTATAGGAACAGAACACCAGCAATTGGGGGAGCTTCAGGTGTATACTGTGCAGGAGGCACAATACACCAACTCTAACTGCTGCAGCTGCCTGTGGTATAGGAACAGAACAACACTAGGAATTGGGGGTAGCTTCAGATGTATACGGTGCAGGATGCCCAATACAATCACTGTAACTGCTGCAGATGCCTGTGGTATAGGAACAGAACAACACCAGCAATTGGGGGTAGCTTCAGTTGTATATGGTGCAGGAGGACCAATGCACCCAGTGTAACTGCTGCAGCTGCCTGTGGTATAGGAACAGAACACCAGCAATTGGGGGAGCTTCAGGTGTATACTGTGCAGGAGGCACAATACACCAACTCTAACTGCTGCAGCTGTCCGTGGTATAGGAACAGACCAACACTAGCAATTGGGGGGTAGCTTCAGGTGTATAATGTGCAGGAGGCACAATACACCAACTCTAACTGCTGCAGCTGCCTGTGATAGAGGAACAGAACAACACTAGCAATTAGGGGTAGCTTCAGGTGTATACTGTGCAGGAGGCACAATACACCAACTCTAAATGCTGCAGCTGCCTGTGGTATAGAAACAGAATAACACCAGCAATTGGGGGTAGCTTCAGGTGTATACTGTGCAGGAGGCACAATGCACCCACTCTAACTGCGCTAGGTTCACAAGAAAAGATGACACTGTCCCTGCCTATCCTGCTCTTTCCCTAAACGGTGCAACACACTACACAAGGCCGCCACGCTGGTGGTCTTATATAGTATGGGGCGAGTACTAAACCCTCTGAGCTATAATATTTTGGCTCTCCTCGCTGCTGGCACTGTGATTGGCCAAGCATGCGAGGTCACAGTGCATGCTTTGCCAATTATCAGCTAGCAATGCACTGCGATGGCGTAGTGCATTGTTGGCCATGAGCGCCACACGAACATGGCGCAAATGGCCCACAAAGTTCTGGATTCGCAAAATGGGCGAACAGACGGTGTTCGAGTCAAACATGCGTTTGACTTGAACACTGAGCTCATCCCTATGTATAACACACACCTTCACTTTAAAAGGGAAGTTTCAGGAAAAAAACTTAAATTTCAAATAAAGAATAGTGAAGCAAAATAAGGGTCAGTGCCCATCAATGCAGCCTAATCAGTGCCCATTTGCAGCCTCAACAGTGCCATGAGTGCAGACTCACTGTTGCCATGAGTGCAGGCTCACCATTTCCATGAGTGCAGGCTCACCGTTGCCATGAGTACAGGCTCACCGTTGCCATAAATGCAGCCCCACCACTGCCATGAATGCAGCCCCGCTATTGCCATGAATGCAGACAGGCCACTGCCATGAATACAGACTCACCATTACCATGAATGCAGACTCAGCCAACACATTACATACAGGAGAATCTGTTTTCTCTGCAGCTTTTTTAATACAAAGTCCAATGGCAGCGCAGGAGACGGGACTTCCTATTACAGAGCCCGCGGAATAAACAGGAAATTCTCACTGTGTGGACTGCACTCATCCCGCCCCCTCACTGTTCCCTCCAAGGCAGCCAGCATACATATCTTTTGTGGCCCCATTGCTTGGGGATTCTTTGGGGGCCACAAAAAATATACATGTTTGAATTACCAGGTAGGCCGTTCAAAACCAGAACGCGGGCCTCAATTTGCCTGCAAGCCAGACTTTGGACTTGCCTGGTAGAGGTGAACCTTACCTCCATGTATTTTCTGATGCTGCTCTTGTGCTGGGCATTTTTTCAGGGTCTTTTACCTTTCATTCCCTTACTTAACTTCATGCCCATAATGACTGCCCAGTCTTCTCTTTTCTCTGCTTGTACCTATACCCTCTTGCCTTTCAACAAATATTATAGCACATACTGTATGTGCTTCATATAACCTGTTAACAGCACTATTCTTCCTGTTCTTACTTTGGAATCTGACGCACAGTAGATAGTGGCAACATAACAAATAACCACCAATCAATAAAGTTTGATTGATGGGAGTAAAAAATCCCAAAAATTTCTTACTGGATCAAGGAAGTCTGATAACTCAAATGTCAGCAAACAAGGGGCTTACCTTACCAGCTGAGTATAAGAAATTCCCAGATCACCTTAAGCTGCTTGTAGGCAGGTGCCTACAAGGGGTAATGTTTTTTCAGTGAGTGAGGTAGTCTGCCCAGTCTGGGAAGGAGTTAACTGTGTCCAGACTCTTTTCCCAGGATTTTTGGGTCCCTCTCTTCTGCCTTCCTTCCCGGTACGAATATAAATAGGGGGAAGGCAGAGCCCTATAGAGCTTGAGCGTACATATGGGAAGCTGAGGAAAGGCTGCTGCGTTATGTAGTCCTGCAAGAATATCGGAGCCTTGGAGGAATCTGCCAGCTTTGCATGATGCCAGTATTGGACTTACGCCTTTCTATGGTATACCTGGGCAGCCTTAACTTGGCCAGCTAGGGTAGGGACTGTGTTATACATGTACTGTCTTATCCAGACAGCAGGAACACTGTCTGGATAAAGGGGGCCTTGAGAGGCAAGGAAGTCCTCCTCTTCCTGCCTCTGTTCTGCCTCAAGTGCCCTGTCAATTATGCCACGCAGCGTATGCTCCAACAGGTGGACAAGAGGTACAGTGTCACTGATGCATGCACTGTATCTGCTCATCATCCTTGTGGCCTCCTCAAATGGTGACAGGACAGTGCATGCATCCCTGATCATGCCCCACTGGCGTGGTGAAAAAAAATTAGCACCCCTGACACTGTCCTGGTGCCGTAGTTGCACAGGTATTCATTGATGGCTCTCTTCTGCATGTGCAGCTGCTGCAGCATGGCCAACATTGAGTTCCACCTGGTGGGCATGTCACATATAAGGCAGTTCTTGGACAGGTTCAACTCCTTTTGGAGTTGAACCTGCCCAAGAACCGCCCAAGGATTGTCCTGCATCCTTCCCAGCTGCCAGAAGAGTGACCCAGTGCACCGTGAAAGATGGGTAATGTCCCTGTACATGCCTGCTGGACCGTGAGTCAGCGGTAATATGCACCTTACCGCTGACCGCCCTGTCCAGCGAGGCATGGACATTGCCGTCCACATGCCGGTAGAGAGACGGAATCGGGCTCCATGAGTAAAAGGGGCATTTGGGAATCACATATTGCACAAACCCACGGAAGGGGGCCGAGTCTACCAACTGAAAAGGCAGCAGTTGAAGTGCTAGCAATTTAGCCAAGCTAGCATTCAACCACTGGGCATGTGGATGGCTGGGATTGAACTTCTTTCGACGGCCCAGCAGCTAGGGCAGGGAAGTTTGCCTGGTACAATCGGATGTCAGTGTACTGCTAGCACAGTGCCCGCAAGTACTTGGCTGTGACACACTTAATTCTACACCTTCATTCCTCTCAGTGCAGGTTTCAGAGAGGACTGAAGGTATAGTGAGGTTGGAGATCCCAGCTGACGAGGAGCAAGGAGAGGTCTGGTTTGTACTTTGGTGTGGGTGTTTAAGGTACGCTTGCCAACGAGCTGCATGGCAGGTCAACATATGTCTGGTCAAGCATGTGGTGATGCTGATGGCTGATGTTTTGGCAACGCGAGATACACTTGAGACATATGTTGCAAATAGAAGTGGTGCGATCTGATGCATTCGTCTCAAAAAAGGCCCACACCAAAGAACTTTTGGAATAACGCGCAGAGGCAGCGCCCTGCACATGCGGAGCTCTGTGGTATGATTCAGTTGGTGTGCTGCCCTTAAACTGGCCCCCAGAGGGCATCCTGCCTCATTGGAAATGTGCTTCCTCCTCCTCTCTCCTATCAGGCACCCACGTGGAGTCAGTGAACTCATCATCCCCGCCCTCTTCATCACTGGAGCAAACCTGGCAGTATGCTGCCGCTGGTGGAACATGACTGCCTGATTGCTGTCCTTCTTGAGCATCCCCTCTCTCTGGGCTCACGCTACTGCCTTCCTCTAGCTGGGTATCATCATCAGAGCTTTCAAAATGCTGGGCATCCTCCTGGAGCATGTACCCAACACTGTGCTCAAACAGTTCGGAGGACTCCTCAGGAGGACATGGTGGGTTTACAGAAGGAGTAACTGATGACATTGAGACGAGGGAAGAGGATGTGTTGGCAGCTGCTTTTCCAGTACCCTGAGCCTGGGTGACAGAGGATGAGGAGTATGAGGAGGGCTTGGTCATCCACTTTACCAAGTCTTCGGCATGTTGCGTCTCAACATATCCAGCTGCCGAAAATAAGGACAAGCGTGTCCAATGGCCACGTGCTGATGACGATGCACTGCGTCCAAGACTAGCACTGTTGCCTCTAGACACAGAGCCTGCTTGCCCTCTTTTATTGGTTCTTGACTGTCTACCTCTCCTTGTTGGCCTTTCAGACATACTAAAGCCTGTTATAGAAAAGGTATAAAAACAGAAAAACAACACCAGCAATTGGGGGTAGCTTCAGGTGTATACTGTGCAGGCAGCACAATACACCGACTGTAACTGCTCCAGATGCCTGTGGTGTAGAAACTGAACAACACCAGCAATTGGGGGTAGATTCAGGTGTATACTGTGCAGGTGTCACAATACACCGACTGTAACTGATCCAGATGCCTGTGGTATAGAAATGGAAAATCAACACCAGCAATTGGGGGTAGCTTCAGGTGTATACTGTGCAGGTGGCACAATACACCGACTGTAACTTCTCCAGATGCCTGTGGTATAGAAACGGAACAACACCAGCAATTGGGGGTAGCTTCAGGTGTATACTGTGCAGGTGGCATAATACACTGTCTGTAACTGCTCCAGATGCCTTGTGATATAGAAACGGAACAACACCAGCAATTGGGGTAGCTTTAGGTGCATACTGTGCAGGTGGCACAATACACCGACTGTAACTGTTCCAGATGCCTGTGGTATAGAAACGGAAAAAAAAACACCAGCAATTGGGGGTAGCTTCAGGTGTATACTGTGCAGGTGGCACAATACACTGACTGTAACTGCTCTAGATGCCTGTGGTATAGAAACAGAATAACACCAGCAATTGGGGGTAGCTTCAGGTGTATACTGTGCAGGTGGCACAATACACCAACTCTAACTGCTGCAGCTGCCTGTGGTATAGGAACAGAACACCAGCAATTGGGGGAGCTTCAGGTGTATACTGTGCAGGAGGCACAATACACCAACTCTAACTGCTGCAGCTGCCTGTGGTATAGGAACAGAACAACACTAGGAATTGGGGGTAGCTTCAGATGTATACGGTGCAGGATGCCCAATACAATCACTGTAACTGCTGCAGATGCCTGTGGTATAGGAACAGAACAACACCAGCAATTGGGGGTAGCTTCAGTTGTATATGGTGCAGGAGGACCAATGCACCCAGTGTAACTGCTGCAGCTGCCTGTGGTATAGGAACAGAACACCAGCAATTGGGGGAGCTTCAGGTGTATACTGTGCAGGAGGCACAATACACCAACTCTAACTGCTGCAGCTGTCCGTGGTATAGGAACAGACCAACACTAGCAATTGGGGGGTAGCTTCAGGTGTATAATGTGCAGGAGGCACAATACACCAACTCTAACTGCTGCAGCTGCCTGTGATAGAGGAACAGAACAACACTAGCAATTAGGGGTAGCTTTAGGTGTATACTGTGCAGGAGGCACAATACACCAACTCTAAATGCTGCAGCTGCCTGTGGTATAGAAACAGAATAACACCAGCAATTGGGGGTAGCTTCAGGTGTATACTGTGCAGGAGGCACAATGCACCCACTCTAACTGCGCTAGGTTCACAAGAAAAGATGACACTGTCCCTGCCTATCCTGCTCTTTCCCTAAACGGTGCAACACACTACACAAGGCCGCCACGCTGGTGGTCTTATATAGTATGGGGCGAGTACTAAACCCTCTGAGCTATAATATTTTGGCTCTCCTCGCTGCTGGCACTGTGATTGGCCAAGCATGCGAGGTCACAGTGCATGCTTTGCCAATTATCAGCTAGCAATGCACTGCGATGGCGTAGTGCATTGTTGGCCATGAGCGCCACACGAACATGGCGCAAATGGCCCACAAAGTTCTGGATTCGCAAAATGGGCGAACAGACGGTGTTCGAGTCAAACATGCGTTTGACTTGAACACTGAGCTCATCCCTATGTATAACACACACCTTCACTTTAAAAGGGAAGTTTCAGGAAAAAAACTTAAATTTCAAATAAAGAATAGTGAAGCAAAATAAGGGTCAGTGCCCATCAATGCAGCCTAATCAGTGCCCATTTGCAGCCTCAACAGTGCCATGAGTGCAGACTCACTGTTGCCATGAGTGCAGGCTCACCATTTCCATGAGTGCAGGCTCACCGTTGCCATGAGTACAGGCTCACCGTTGCCATAAATGCAGCCCCACCACTGCCATGAATGCAGCCCCGCTATTGCCATGAATGCAGACAGGCCACTGCCATGAATACAGACTCACCATTACCATGAATGCAGACTCAGCCAACACATTACATACAGGAGAATCTGTTTTCTCTGCAGCTTTTTTAATACAAAGTCCAATGGCAGCGCAGGAGACGGGACTTCCTATTACAGAGCCCGCGGAATAAACAGGAAATTCTCACTGTGTGGACTGCACTCATCCCGCCCCCTCACTGTTCCCTCCAAGGCAGCCAGCATACATATCTTTTGTGGCCCCATTGCTTGGGGATTCTTTGGGGGCCACAAAAAATATACATGTTTGAATTACCAGGTAGGCCGTTCAAAACCAGAACGCGGGCCTCAATTTGCCTGCAAGCCAGACTTTGGACTTGCCTGGTAGAGGTGAACCTTACCTCCATGTATTTTCTGATGCTGCTCTTGTGCTGGGCATTTTTTCAGGGTCTTTTACCTTTCATTCCCTTACTTAACTTCATGCCCATAATGACTGCCCAGTCTTCTCTTTTCTCTGCTTGTACCTATACCCTCTTGCCTTTCAACAAATATTATAGCACATACTGTATGTGCTTCATATAACCTGTTAACAGCACTATTCTTCCTGTTCTTACTTTGGAATCTGACGCACAGTAGATAGTGGCAACATAACAAATAACCACCAATCAATAAAGTTTGATTGATGGGAGTAAAAAATCCCAAAAATGTCTTACTGGATCAAGGAAGTCTGATAACTCAAATGTCAGCAAACAAGGGGCTTACCTTACCAGCTGAGTATAAGAAATTCCCAGATCACCTTAAGCTGCTTGTAGGCAGGTGCCTACAAGGGGTAATGTTTTTTCAGTGAGTGAGGTAGTCTGCCCAGTCTGGGAAGGAGTTAACTGTGTCCAGACTCTTTTCCCAGGATTTTTGGGTCCCTCTCTTCTGCCTTCCTTCCCGGTACGAATATAAATAGGGGGAAGGCAGAGCCCTATAGAGCTTGAGCGTACATATGGGAAGCTGAGGAAAGGCTGCTGCGTTATGTAGTCCTGCAAGAATATCGGAGCCTTGGAGGAATCTGCCAGCTTTGCATGATGCCAGTATTGGACTTACGCCTTTCTATGGTATACCTGGGCAGCCTTAACTTGGCCAGCTAGGGTAGGGACTGTGTTATACATGTACTGTCTTTGCCACAGACATTCTCAGTAAAGTAATTGAATTGTTTGTGAGCCTGGTCTGAAGTTATTCAAGTGGTGCTTGGTGGTGATAAGGAACTAGGCCTGTAAATCACATATGGGGTATGAAACAAAACAACTACAAAGGTTAACTTGGCAAGACAAGTCGGAGGAGGAATGGAGTTACTATGAGTAACCAGGAACTGGTGAAGAGTGAATAACAGCTGGTCAGAAGTGTGTACCTGGCATGGGTGACAAGTCCTTTGGTAGCGGGGGGTGGTGTTCTGGCCGCTTCCCCCTAGCTGTCAGTTCCCCAAAGCAACTGGGACCAAACTTACGGTACGGACCCCTCATGTACCAGGCCGTATTGTATGGTAGAGAAGTTATTATCTAGAGCATGTATAGGGTCTGTGACGAATCTTAACCCACACTCCGATTGAGTGCTTCCGTCAGTATATCCAGCTTCCTCCAATCTGACTATCAGAGAGATATATTCTCATAGCTGCATTGAATACAAGTCTAGCCAAAAATAGCTTGTAGAATCTTGAATCCTTTATTGGACAAAATACAGCCTTTTATACACATTTTACACAAGGGGGTAGATAATGAGGTAGGGCTGCTCATGGATACTCCCCCTCCCTTATAGCAACAACTTAAAAGACAATTACACAATTAACATGTTAATTAACCCAGCACTTAAGGCAGCCTAGGTGACCAGACAGTCCGTCTCCGGAGGTCAATGTAATCAGCTCTTTCAAGGATTGTGTATTCAGAATTAACAACCTAAGAATAGTGTTTACATATATCCTGGGAGATACTGTGGATAAATATTATCTTACTTACATTTTAAGTAATCCAAGATATATTTTCTCAATCACCCTGTACCAGGATGGAACAGGGTGACTTAGACATAAGAGTTGTATGGGGAGCTGAAACATGGGTTTCCCAACCTTTCCAAGGGATTCTGGGTTCCATGTGCCCTCCCGTCACATCCCTCCCCTTTCGGCAGAAGACTAACACAGACAGGTTGACCCTAGACAGGTTGACTCCAAAGTTAGTCCATAGTTCCAGTCCTCTGATGCCTGTACCCACACAGTATCCCAAACAAATTGTTTAAAACAGAGCACTACTCACCTAGCCAACCTCTGCCTCTCTCATAGAACATACTCCCTGCTGGGGGGAAGTGCAGACCAGTCCTTCCCCCTGGGGTCCCTTTAGCCGCAGGAGAGAAGACAGGGTGGTTGGGCTCAGTACGTCATGCTGTTGGGCATCTAGGCCTACTGCCCAGAATCCCTGGGGTATACAGGTGGAGACTAAAGTCCCATCCACCTTTACAGGAAATCTGTCCTCTGTTTGTTGTGGGCAGAGGCCAACAGCGCTCTGTTCCCTTGCCAGCAGTTCAGCTGGGCGTATGAGCTTCCCTACATCATCTGCTCCAGCTAACTGTTGGGGAGAGAGGCTGACTGCTCCAGCTCCCTGGAACTCCGCAGTTGTTGCCGGTGCTGGGCAGAGGTTGGTAGCACTCTGCCCAGTTGCTAGCACTTCTGCTGGGGTTCTGTTAGTGGAGACCACAGGCCCATCCACTGACACCAGATAAAGCTGCAGTTGTGAGGTGATGACTGCATTCTCTCCTTGGATCCTGATCTGCAGCTCATGATAGACTGCCACCTCCTCACTCTGGGCCTCCAGAATTGCTGCAGGTGTGGGGCAGAGGTCTTGGACCCTCTGTCCGGTTGCCAGCACCTCTGCTGGGGGTTTTCTAGGTGGTTCCTCCTCTACAGAAACATCTATTAAATCCCCAGTCTCTAGAATTGCTAAAAGTGTGAGACAGAGGTCTTGGACCCTCTGTTCAGTTACCAGATCCTCAGCTGGAGAAGTTTGTTGTAACTCCATAGATGCTGCTGGCAGAAAATCACATGTCCCTATCAGTGTTGTGGAAGAAAGGCCGACTACCTCTTCTCTCAAGAAGGCCAAAGCCACTGTTGGTGCTGGGCAGAAGTTAGCAGAACTCTGCCCTGTTGTCAGCACTTCAGGTTTGGAAACGACAATCTCTGGAGTTTCCACTGCCGACTCTCTGGCATGCTGCTGGACATGTTCTAGAAGTTTCCTGTATGCCCTTTCCAGATGCTGTTCTTTCCTTAACAAATGGTCCAGATCAGGTTTAAGCTCTGAGAACCCTGCAAGACCGAGCATAGCCTCTCTATATTGTCGCAGGTCCTCAAGGGTAGGTTCCCCCTTCATCGGCAAACACAAAACGATCTGTAAGGCTCTCCCACAGCAATCCAGGGCCTCCAAAGTCATATCCCTCCGGAGAGCATTCTATTGTCTCCCCTAAATATCCCTGCTCTGCGTGCCATTGCAGAGCCCGATAATGATTGTCCAGCTCTATCTCCTGCTGGATCAGCCTGTCCAAATCAGTCACCCATTGCTCCTGGGGCCACTCTCCCAGGAATGCCATCCACAATGCCCGTTGGTCACTGGCCCGTTGCTCTTGGGTTGGAAAGCACTTGCCCTGTTTTATACCAGCGAGCTGGAGGGCTCCAATCCAGAGCTCCACCCGAATCTGCTGCCTGAGCTCCAGGTATTCATCCTCAGACACAGTCCTGGTGTATGCTGAAAGGACGATCCACAGCAGCCCCGGGAACTCTGATGCCAGGTCCATAGCTCTGCTGGGGTGACCTAAGTCTGCTTTCCTGATCTTGGATCCCAGTAGAGGTTTGGATGTCCCAGACTGCAGGAAGCAACCCACTTCTTGCCACCAATGTGACGGAACCTAACCCACACTCCGATTGAGTGCTTCCGTCAGTATATCCCGCTTCCTCCAATCTGACTATCAGAGAGATATATTCTCATAGCTGCATTGAATACAAGTCTAGCCGAAAATAGCTTGTAGAATCTTGAATGCTTTATTGGACAGAATACAGCCTTTTATACACATTTTACACAAGGGGGTAGATAACGAGGTAGGACTGCTCATGGATACTCCCCCCTCACCTATAGCAACAACTTAAAAGACAATTACACAATTAACATGTTAATTAACCCAGCACTTAAAGCAGCCTAGGTGACCAGACAGTCCGTCTCCGGAGGTCAATGTAATCAGCTCTTTCAAGGATTGTGTATTCAGAATTAACAACCTAAGAATAGTGTTTACATATATCCTGGGAGATACTGTGGATAAATATTATCTTACTTACATTTTAAGTAATCCAAGATATATTTTCTCACTCACCCTGTACCAGGATGGCATAGGGTGACTTAGACATAAGAGTTGTATGGGAAGCTGAAACATGGGCTTGTCAACCTTTCCAAGGGATTCTGGGTTCCATGTGCCCTCCCGTCACAGGGTCCACGTTAGTTCCTGGCAGGACCCCATTCTGTCACTGGGAGTGAGGTGGCAGAGGTACTTTGAACTGGTGGAGTGGGCATGGGCTCAGCACTGTCCCTCCTAAATGCCATATTTGACAAGCAAGGTGGGTGGTGACATGGGACAAGATACTTAACAGAGGAACTCTGTACATTTATTACTGCACATGGTGTATGGCTCATCCCTAAGCAGGGGTATTACCATAATGATTATTTTCAAACCAATGTGACACTGCCTTGTCCCGGGCACTGATGAGTGTGCACACAGGCAAAGGTACTCCCATGTGCACGGGCATGGTAGACCCCGTCCACATGCTGGTCTTGGATTCACAGGATCCCCTATTATTTCCCTTTCTGGTTGCAAGCTCGCCATATTGTCTTGGAAATTTTATAGAGGTTAACTCTTATCCTAACATTGATCAGTGGTTCCAAATGAACTACTGTAATGGGCAACATACAATAAAGATGTACCCAGCATTTTTCCAAGTAACTGTTCTGTTTATTCTGCACAATAGAGATTTTTTTAATAAACATGCTTACATACAGTAAGTAATACGTATCATATTAATGGGAATAACTGAAGCAGTACTTAGGCAGGCTACTTTTTTATCATGGTCTTAGGAATGTGACTACGTGGCAGAAGAGTTAGTATGATATCAAAAGATGTTGGCTGCATTGGACAAAGCATACAAAAAGAAATACATCTACATACACAGTTTAACATCCTTTTTCACAGCGCATTGAACATTTTGCACAATGCACTGCAGTAGACACCTCAATGCATAAAAACGTATACGTTGCACTGCAATATATGGTATAATGTCCTCTTTATATTTTCTTTTACAACGCAGTGTACTGCAACATCGTGGTTACAGCTCCCAGCTGCATCAGAAAGGTGTCTCTGAAAGACACCAGTTCTGGTTCTGCGATTCCACTCCCTCCTTCTGCTTTGCCAGTCAAAAACCACGGCCAAGGCATCAGCACAGACTGCTTTTTAAATGGCAAAGCATAGGAAGGGGTGGAGGTATAATACTGAGAATGGTGTCTGTCATAGCCACTTTCCGATGTGGCTGGAAGCCAGAAGCATGAAATTGCCGTACACCACACTGCTCCTCCTTGGACCAGTAAGCTTTTCAAGAAATGTACTTGGAAGCTCTGTCCAAAAAAGGCAAGTGGGGGCAAGTCATCAGCACTGCCTGTAGTATGCCTGAAGCTGATTTATTATTATTATTACTAATATTATGCACCATCGGTTTGTGCAGAGCTTTACAAAATAAAGGGAGACCATACAGTTAAAATATAATTAATAACTAATGTATAACCTATTTGTTTCTGCTATAAACCTATACTCCACTTTACCCTAGTTACCAATATAAAACCATACAACTTCTGGAGTAAAATAGGCCATAGCAGCCTTAATTTATTAAACAAAATTATAGATATCAGATATATAAATATTTTAAATAATGTAAACATTAACAATAACAAACATCAGTTAAGAACAAATATTAAACTCCTCCTAGTGTTGGTCTTTGCAGGTCCACCAATAACAGCTCCTCAGTATCCAAAATATTACGACACTGCGGTCCCTCTGACGTGAATTTGAGGCCTCAAGCCGACAAGCTGGCTCAGAGACACCCACTTACCGCAGTGCCCCATAACCAATTTCCAGATAAACCTCTGTTATCTGGGGTACCACAACCAGGACCCATACCACCAGCAGATCCTGACTCTCCATTCCGAAATCTCCTCCTCACCCGCAAAGACCAAACACCAGCCACCGCCACAATATCTGCACCTATCATGACCTGCAAAACAAAGAAAAACAAAAACACACACCGAAACCTGCACAGATCCCCAACTGCTTCCTTAGGGCGGGTGGGCAGGAACTTTCCTTGGATCTTCAGCTGCCTACTGTGGGCGGGGTCCACCCCTACATTAAGCTCAGGCCCTTCCCTCACTCCTTGCACAACCAATCCTACCCTCTAAACCATCCCACCAATCACTGCAAGGTTAACAAAGTCATGTAAGCTCTCTGCTTACAGAGTTGTTAACTCCTGCAGTGCCGGGCTTGTCTATACAAAAGGTTCAGAGGACCCTGCTCATGGGAACTTGCAGTCTAAAAATGTCTTGTTCTGCATTGTGTCTCTGTGCAGAGGCAGCATTTTTTGCTAGAGGCAGGGCTTTCACTTCCTTGTGTTAGACCCGTCAGCAAAAAAAATGGTGGGCAGCACAGCAATGACATCAAATCACTCTCCAAATCTCCTGAGACTAGCAGTAGAAGGTATCAGAGTCTAGGTACACTCACATACTTGGAAGTGCAGAAAGGTACTTATTTTTAGGTAACTGTTTCAGCAAGATTGATATTTCTCAATATTCCCTATAATCTATCAAATCTTCGTATTTTAAATTCAAATCTACTTTACGGGTTTATAAAGTAAAAATATAAAGATGCGTAGAGTTGGCCTTTAACAGAATCTGAGAAATGTCTCTTTTCTAGGGTGTGAATGCAGACATTGTGGAGGATGTAAGCAATCATTTAGGGACCCTTCTTGATGAAGCCATTACAGAGGATGTGCAATCACACAGGAATGGAGATAAAACTGCAACATCTGTATTAAAGAAACAGTGAGTTAAATGGATATGTTAATGTGTTAAAGGAGATCTGCAATCATGGTCGCATCATTTAATAACATCAGCATTATAATAGCAATGCAAACAATAGTTATTTTTGGCAATCCAAAATACTTGAGAAAGTAGATGGAATCCAAGGGAGAAGGTGAATGAAGAGACAAGACCTTCACACCAACTTCAGTGTATGTATCAACACACCATACCACCGTGCTGTCATTTATTACTCTTACCAGAACGTAGATCAAAATGGGCATGTAAGCATAATAGATGCTAACGATATCTCCAAACTCCAGTATGAATAGCTCTACCACACTGCAGGCACCACAATTGCTCTCTTTTCCAAGGACTCTATGACAGGTCTCAGTACAGGATCCAACTACATAAAATTGCAAGAAATGAGAGAAAATCCCCTATGGCAGGGGTCTCCAAACTTTCTTAACAAAAGGGCCAATTTACTGCCCTCCAGACTTCAGGGGGGCCAGACTGTGGCCATTGGGAATACAAAATGTCCAGCATCAGTGGGGATAAACAATCCCCCAGCATTGGTGTTATTGGGAGGAATTGTGGCCCATCATTGGTGTCATTGGGCCCCCCATCATTGGTGTTTTTCTGACAGACCTAGCTGGGACGGGGGCTTTTGGAGAGGACTGGATGCTAGCTTCTTACATTCTGATTATGGGCCCTGGATTTTAAGGGAACAATACTCTTTATGAGGTGTATGCCTGGGGACCCTGAAGTAATGTTACTTTAGATTCAAGTCCATGTCCCCCCAAAACACAAAACTCTGGGATCCTCATATGTGCCATATTACAAATAGTGACTGCTTCACAATGTTGTGTATAAATAGAAAGGCCAGTATGCTGGCCTGAAATTATGGGAGGAGCCCGGTGGAATATATAACCAGCCCATTCGCCTGTCCTCCTCGTCGGTTCCGGTGCGCGATACCCGATACGTCAGGTATCAAGCGCCGGCCATTCAGACCAGACGCAGTGAGCCCGTTCGTCAGTTCCCGCATTTTTCGTCCCCGTCTTGACAGCTCGTCTTCCCGTTCAGCAGCGTCCGTCGGTTTCGCCGTCGGAGTGTCGCCGTACCCGTCGAATTTGTCGTTGCACGTCGGGCTGGCTGTCGCAGGTAGGGCTTCGGCACCCCCTTTTTCAATTCATGTATTCGATGTACCGTCAACATTCCCTGTACTCACGAGCCGCTCGCTGCTTTCAAATCGAATGTTTTCTGTGGCCCTCGTACGCATGTCGCTATTTTCTACTTTCGATGCAGTCGTTATCACTTTTTTGACACGTTCGATTACGCCACGTCAGGCGATTCATTCGCAGGTACGGCATTCGAAACCGTTCGACTGCCCGAGCATTTCTATTAGTATCGGTCGAATCGTTCGACTCACAGCCAACTGCTTGTTACGACAAGGCAAGCAGTCCGCACGTTTCGCTTGCCCTGCTTCAATTCGAATATCCCTTCATTCATGCAGTTATGTTATGTATTTCATTCGATCTCATTCCAATTCATTTCACTCCCAGTCATTTCTTCCATTTCGAATCATTTCTGTCACTAGTCGCGCTCCGGCGCGAATCCTGTTGCACCTCTGGTGCACCGATTCGCTTTGGAGTGCCCCCAGGGTTTGGCCTCATTTCTGTACATGCTCCAGAGACTGAATCACTCGCAGGTTCACGCACGATCCCTGATTTTTGTCTTTGTCATGGCATATCATTTCTGTCACTTATTACGCTCCAAATCGAATCCTGTCGCATTCTCTTATGCACCGATTCGTCTTGGTGTGCCCAGCTGCTACGCCTCATTTCGGTACATGCTCCAGAGACGGATTCTTTGTAACCTACAGTCCAGTCGTTGAATCCTGTCTCTGTCATGGGATATCATTTCTGTCACTTATTACACTCCAGTTCGAATCCTGTCGCATTCTTTATGCACCGATTCGTTCTGGTGTGCCCAGCTGCTACGCCTCATTTCAGTACATGCTCCAGAGACGGATTCTTTATTGTTACCATCAGTCCAGGCGTTGAATCTTGTCTCTGTCATGGGATATCATTTCTGTCACTTATTACGCTCCAATTCGAATCCTGTCGCATTCTTTTATGCACCGATTTGTTCTGGTGTGCCCAGCTGCTACGCCTCATTTCAGTACATGCTCCAGAGTCGGATTCTTTGTTATAACCATCAGTCCAGTCGTTGAATCTTATCTCTGTCATGGCATATCATTTCGGTCACTTATTACGCTCCGATTCGAATCCTGTCGCATTTATTTATGCACCGATTCGTTCCGGTGCGCCCAGCTGTTACGCCTCATTTCAGTACATGCTCCAAGGACAGGACTCATCTGTTTGGTTCAAGGGCTCGTCCTCCGATTCTTGTCTTTGTCATGGGTTTCATTTCATTTCACCTATCACGTTCCGGTACGAATAGTCACATCTGTGTACCAAATTCATCCCGGCGTGCCCCAGGAATGGCCTCATTTCAGTACATGCTCCAAGGACAGGATTCATCCGTTTGGTTCAAGGGCCTCGTCCTCTGATTCTTGTCTTTGTCATGGGTTTTCATTTCATTTCACCTTATCACGTTCCGGTACGAATAGTCACTTCGGTGTACCAAATTCGTCTCGGCGTGCCCCAGGAACGGCCTCATTTCAGTACATGCTCCAGAATCCGTTTCGTGCTCAGTCGCAAAGTTGTGGCATGGCGATCCGGATCTCTGTCATGGCAGCTTCTCTCATCTCACTATCACATGCGGTCTGGATGCCTACCAGGGGGGCCTTGCTCCTCGGCCTCATTTCATTATAAAGTTGCCTCAAAAGGAAAACAGCTTCGTTTAGGCGTGTTGCGTTGTTTTTCTCCACATTCAAGCGCAGACTTCCTGCAATCGTCGTAAATACACATCCAAGCGCAGACTTCTTGCAGTCGTTGCAAGCACGCATCCAGAGATAGACTAATCGCAATCATTGTACCAGCACGCATACGAGCAGAGACCTCTGGCAGTCGTCGCAAGCACGCATTCGAGCCTAGACCTCTTGCACTCGTTACAAGCACGCATTCGAGCATAGACCTCTTGCAGTCGTCGCAAGCACGCATTCGAGCCTAGACCTCTTGCACTCATTACAAGCACGCGTTCGTGCATAGAGCTCTTGCAGTCGTTGCAAGCACGCATTCGAGCATAAACCTCTTGCGGTCGTTGCAAGCACGCATTCGAGCACAAACCTCTTGCTATCGTTGCAAGCACGCTTTCGAGCATAAACCTCTTGCAATCGTTGCAAGCACGCATTCGAGCATAGACCTTTTCCAATCGTCGCAAGCACGCATTCGAGCATACACCTCTAGCGATCGTTGCAAGCACGCATTCGAGCGTAGACCTCTTGCAGTCATGACAAGCACGCATTCAAGCATAAGCCTCTTGCGATCATTGCAAGCTGATGTCCGGGCTCAACTTATGGCAATCATTGCTGGCAGGCACTTCTGCCTGCTCAATAGGTTGCTTTGGGGGAAGCCTGGATACCTTCCTAAATGTCCGTTGTATTACAGGGTACTTATACTTATAGGCATAGTTGATCCAGGGAAAATCCGATTGCCTCTCGAGGGGTCAGGAAGGAATTTTTTCCCCTACTGTAGCAAATTGGCCATGCTCTGTTGGGGTTTTTTGCCTTCCTCTGGATCAGCTGCGGGCGTAGAATTGGGGTGTCGGGTGGTGTGATACCTTATTATTTCAATTGTGGTTGGACCGGATGGACTTCTGTCTTTTCCGGCCTGGCTGCCCACGAAGCCTACTGTAAATCCTTGCAATCGCTGCAGGCACGCGTCCTAGCATAACATCTTGCAAATCATGGCAAGCACGCATCCTGGGTAACATCTTGCAACCGTCGCAAGTACGCGTCCTAGCATAACATCTTGCAATCATGGTAAGCACGCATACTGAGTAACATCTTGCAACCGTCGCAAGCACGCGTCCTAACATACATGCAAGCATAACTCCCGCACTCTTCGCAGTGCACATGCGGAACGCGAATTGCTCGCAGTCACCACGTACACATCTCCTCCGACAAACTCCCGGGCAATTGTCGCAAGCACACGTACAAACACAACCTTTACTCATGCCAAGGCTCGCGACTTAGCATAACTTCTTGCAATCGTTTGTTGCAAGCACGTTCTCAGTGGTACGCTAACTGGCTACACCTCATTTTTCAGCAGCACTTAATTGGCCACTCGTCTCCTGTGGCCTTTCTTACAAGCCACTCACTGTCGCCTGTCCGGCTGTCTCTTCCTTGGGACAGTTGAGTTCAACCTCCGTCCGCACCAGGATCATGTTGTCACACGCGACTGGCTTCTTCCGTAGCACGCCCAGGCTATTTCTAGCCAGCGTTCAACATTTCTTATTCTTACATGCTCGGAGAACCATCTGTTGTTACAGCCCACACAGCAAGATCCCCACTACGATGCGTCCAGAGGCATCAGCCCATAATCTTCGGCCAATGCTCGCCCATTACAACTGCCATCTTTACGGACACATAATACCCTCGCAGATTCCCCAGTTTAGTCATCCAAGAGACACCTACAGTCCCTTCACGGTATGTCGAGCGTCCCTATGCACGTCATCCCTCAGGGGTCGCGCCTCTGTGTCACGCCGATTGGTCTTACTGTCTCTCTCACAGGATCCGGAGCAAGTCCTCAGCCGGGTCCCCGCGGCAATAGCAGTCCTTGCTATGCGGGAGGAATTCCTATCGTCTGGGAGTGACGTCTCTCTGTTCATTCCCTTCGCGTCTTCCCTTTCTCCTCAGGTGATGACTGACGCAGCGGCCTCCACGGGCTTGCCGCTGATTTTTTGGCCACCTCTGGCTCGCAGCTCCCTGGCCTCCCCAGTTACTGGCAATTCCTGGCTGCGCCAAGGCGCCTCTCTGGTGGTATGTACTTCCTACGTCAACTGGTCCAGCTCTTGTTGTTGTTTCAGTTCAACATCCATTCTTCCTTTATCCCCGGTAAGTTCAATCAGGCAGCGGACGCCCTCTCCCGCTTTAACCTTGTCGCGTTTTCATTCAGGTACCCGGAGCCGGACCAACATCAGCAGCTATCCCGGACTGGTCTCAACTGACCCTGGGTTAGCCCCTCACCTCCTAGCGGCTACCCAACTCGTTTGATCACTCCCTTTCCCGCAATACCCTCAAGGCCTATCAATCAGCCTGGAGGGCCTTTAACCAACTTCGTCACGTGTCACAGTACAGAGACGTCCCGTGTCAAGCAAGTCACAGCCTTCATTTCCTACTGTCACTCGCAGTTGGCGTCATCCTTTAATACGATCCGGCTATACATGACCGGTGTACAACATCTTACGTCCCTCCAGGACCCTACCGTACCCTTCCTATTTTACCACGCCGTTCGGGCTGTTACGCGCGGTATCCAGGAAGCGCCAGCCGATGACCGGCACCAAAACGACCGCCTATCACAGGAGACGTTTAGAAATACGTCAGACTTCCTGGCTACTTCACCTTTTCGGTCTCCACGTTGGTGTCATTTACAAGCAGCCATACACCTCGCCTTCCCCGGCTTCTTACGGCCAAGCAAGTTTACTTGTTGTAGCCTCACGGCACGCATGCTGTACCAGCACCACCTGGTCCGATACAAAGACCATTTCGCCTTACACTTAGCAGTCTCCAAGACGCAGCAGCTTGGCTCGGGTTCGGACATACACCGCTATAAGTCCAACAACCGTCGGTACCCGGTCGCCATTTTCACGCGCCTGTCGGCCCCTTTTGGCTGATCAACCAGGAGTTAGTCCTCTTCTGCCATTTCTCACTAAACCCCTGAACGCTGCCCGGTGCAACGTGTCAGGATACTCCCGGGTGTCCTTCACCTCTGTCCTACTCACATTATCAAGAAGTGGGGCAGATGGAGGTCCACCTGTTTCGCCCGCTACATACCCAATCCGCAAGCGGAGATGACCCAGGCCTTTGTCGAGCGCACCCAGTAACAAACTTGGATCAATAAAATACAACCCCTACCTGAATGATTTTGCCCCCTTATTTTGGTATACCGTACGTTAGACCAGGGCACACTTTCAGGTCCATTTCAAGTAAGCGAGTTTATGTTAACCTTGTTTGTCATCCTTAACCGTATCGGTCAGAGGGCTCCATACCATAAATAGAAAGGCCAGTATGCTGGCCTGAAATTATGGGAGGAGCCCGGTGGAATATATAACCAGCCCATTCGCCTGTCCTCCTCGTCGGTTCCGGTGCGCGATACCCACCCACCCATCCCCCTTTTCAGGGCATTTCTCAAGCATCATACTCCTCATGAGAGTACTCTTTTCTCCCCATTCATATTCATTTCATTTATCACCCACTTTCTATCTAGGGTATGCCCCCTTATTTTGGTATACCGTACGTTAGACCAGGGCACACTTTCAGGTCCATTTCAAGTAAGCGAGTTTATGTTAACCTTGTTTGTCATCCTTAACCGTATCGGTCAGAGGGCTCCATACCATAAATGTATATATTGTGTGTTGTCTCTTGCTGTTGTGTACTATTTGCTGGGATCGTTTGGGGTGTGACTGTATTCTGTTGTTCTATTGTGGTTGTCTGCCTCAAATATTATGGGATGTGTAAGTGTGTTTGCTGTGAGGAAAGAGGGAGGGGGATTCCTCCAGCAGCCCCCTGCTAAGACTATTTACTGATGAGAAATTAAACACACCTGACCTGTTTGTCCATTGTCATTGGACAGTTTATCCCGCCCTCTTTTTCAAGGGTGGGAGGAAAGAGCCAGAGTTATTTTATCTGTTGTGTCCATGTGTGATAATAAATCAGTTTGTTGTTTTCCACTCCAATACTGGTGTTGTCTGGTGACTGGGTGGGCTAAAGTGTCTTGGATAGTGCTGGTTCTGGACAGAGAAAGCATAGACGGTGGACAGAGACCTGTTTGAGGACAGGGGTTCGTCAAAGTGTTTTTGGGAGGAATTGTGTCCCATCATTGGTGTCATTGGGCCCCATCACTGGTGTTATTGGGAGGAATTGTGCTCCATCATTGGCTTCAATAGGCCCCATAGTCAGAGGCACTCAAACAGGCATAAAGTCACTGACAAATGATCATTTTATAATTACAGCACTAACACATTAAAATACAGTTTTATAAGGACAGGATTAAATCAAAATATCAGACTTATCTAGAGGATATGCAGATTAATAAGAATCAACAAGATGATAAAGGTTTTTTAACAAGTAAGTTCAAATGAGTTTAGTGGAATGAAGTGCATGCAATTATTGATAGTCATGCGACACTCAGAAATAAAATATTGCATATAAGTATATATACACACATTAAAAATTATATAGGTATTTTTAAACAGTAGTCATGGTTGATAGTTTATGAAATAGTCATCTAGTCAAGGTTTAAACCCATACTACTTTTATTTATATACCTATTATTAAAGAAAGGGCTGAAAACTGCATGCTGTGTTCAAGCCCTGAGGTGCAAGTGTTTTTAATCTTAAAATGCACATCTTTTCTTTCTGAAGTAGCGCTGTGACTACTAATTACAAATATTCCTACATATATCAATTTGTGAACAGATGCCAACATATATGTCAACTTAAATATACAGAAATTTAAATATACATAACACTGAGTATTATAAATAAAAAAAGTCCATATTCATCTGTGATTGTTCAAAAAAAAATTTAAATGTGGTTGGTAAATCAACATGTGTAGCTATCCTCCACTGCTTGCCTACATCCAACAACACACAAAGTGCTCTTGTAAAATATCTGCTCACCGGACAGCCATGGGGCCCCACACATGCACTGCTATGTATCAATTAGATTGATATTGCATTCAAATTGGATGCAACCATGCCCTCTTTACCCAAAAAGAAGGTCAGAATTTGCTTGGACAAAAAATGATAGAGGATGGGGCCAATTGGGGCCCCCTGAAAAGCCCTCACGGAGAATCAATCACGGTATAGCAAAAGATGTGTTAAAATTACACTAAGTGTAACATAATACATGTGAGGAATATTACCCTATCAAAACCCATCAATAAAAACATACATACAAAACAGTGAAAAAATGACAACACTGTCACAACAAGGCGTCAAACCTAGGGGCCCCACACATGCACTGCTATGTATCAATTAGATTGATATTGCATTCTAATTGGATGCTTAGAATTTGGACTCAATCTCTGAAGGGGGATAGGCTAAATGTCAATTGAGGATTACACGTAGAGATAGGTCCAAAGGTAAGCTCCATCATGTATGTAGATGTATGTAGATTAATGACTGTAGACCATATCAAGAGCACAACCAATGCAGATATTCAAACACATGACCATGTGTATAACAGATATGATGCGTCCAGACCCCAACCTTACCTTATACCCCATTAACTTGAAACCACATTGGTTGGAGTAACAAAGGCCGCAGCAGCCTACTTTATTTAAACAAATAAACAAATAAATTCCAATAGAATAAAATATGAACTATCAAAATATAAAATTATAAAAATATAAAACTATAAAACTTCTGAATAGCAACCACTGTATGGCATTGGTCTGTGCAGGCCATTATTACAAAAACTTCTGAAACCATAACCAACTTGACACTGCGGTCCCTCTCCAAGCGTAATAATAGGCCTCAAGCCGACAAGCAGGCTCAAAGACAAAGGCTGGCCGCAGTGCCCCATAACACTTTCCGTCTAACCTCAGTTATCCGGAAACCACCATCAGGAGCCCAACCAGCGATAGTTCCTGAACCATTTTCTGCCATATCTCCTTCACCTGCACAGACCAACACTCGCCACCGCATGAAGAAGTAACCCACTTACTCCCGCATGCCCCTCCACACCCAAAGTGCTCGTTCAATACCATCCTAGATCCCTAGAGTCCACAGATCAATGCCCATGTCATTCAAGTGAACTCTGTCCCCTCTCAAGTATCTCCAAGTCTCAAACTCGAGCTCCAGGTGCCTAATGGCCAAACCTTCGTTCTGGACCATGAAGTTGCTGACTGCCCTATTCACCCCATCCACAGGCCTGGCCATCTGCCACGTGGTGCGGGCTACCATGTCCGACCATACTATACTCGTGTTTGGGAAATCCATGCTTAGACGCCACACATTGAACTTAATATCGCGTGTAAGGTTAATCATAGCTTTATTGCCCAGGTCATTACCTCCCGCATGAATTACTAACACATCTGGAAGCCTATCTCAAAACGATGTACCTCCCCCACCAATCTGCCCCATAACATTCCCGGAAAACCAAACCACTTAATACAAACCTCCCTCTTTGAAAAACCTAACTGCCTGCCTCCCCTTCTAGCATCACCCCTTCATGCTCACATAGGATTGGCCCATTATCCAGAACAATCCTTTGCCGTACAGGAAAATAGAAGAAAAACAGAAACCAACCATGATCACCACATTCCAATAGTACATTATCATGAAAGAAAAAACAAATTAAACACTAACCCCATCCAATGTCCCTCAGGCCCTTGCCATCCGGCAGAGCCCCTAAGATTTGACCAATTATTCCCATGCCATAAAACAACCTAACCCAACCTAAAAAGCCTGATACCTGCCTTATCCATCCCAGTCCAGGAAAAATTTGTTGTCTAGTAATATATATATATATTTATTATCCAACAAGCCCCAAAGTGAAAACATGCTAACAGTAGCCAACTAGGCACTTGCCCACTTAGACAACATCCAACGGATAAAAGAAACCTACACGGTCAAAAACCCACAACCTTGTGCCCCACTGCCATCCATGTACACTGCCCATCCGACCAGTCCCCTCAAGGGGGCAACATGCGCTTGTAGCCCCACCACCCTGCTTGCAAACAAAACGACCACGTCCGTTCATGTTCTTATTTGGGGTCCGTACTGCAACCTCATTCCCTAACTGCCTCGACTTTCTACCAGTGTGTCAAAAGCTATGTCCCACAACCACGTAGGGCAAGGCATCCCAAACTGCTCCGCCTCCAACACTAACTCCTGGGAACCTGTCCCACCTGAACCTGGACAGCGCATCTGCCACCACATTCTAAATGCCTGGAAGATGCACCGCATGAATGAACACATTCAGTTGCAGGCACCACAACACCAGATGACACAACAATCTGATGACTGGGGGGGAAGAGGCCGTATTGCTATTAATGACCTGCACCACCCCCATGTTATCCCCATGGAAACGCACCGTCAGATCCCTGAATGATGCGCCCCACAGCTCAACTGCCAGTACAACCGGAAACAGCTCCAGCAGAACCAGATTCGATGTGTATCCCGCTGCCACCCAGGATTGCATCAAAAGGACACAAGCTCCATTGTCCCTGGAATAATGAGCTAAATCCAAAGGCCCCAGCCGCATCAGTGAACAGTTCCAGGCCAAAGTTGCTGACTGGACCCGGCATCCACATCGCCCTCCCATTAAACGATTCCAAGAAGGTCTGCCAAACCCTCAAGTCCTCCTTATGTGATTTTACCAATCGCACAAAATGAGTCGGGGATCTGATACCTGCCGTGCTAGCAGCCAGCCTGCGGTTGAAAACTCGCTCCATTGGTAAAATCCGAAGTCTCCGCAGCTGAACATAACAAACCCCCAACAAACCTGTTATCTCCTGCCGCAAGTCCACCAGTTTGTCTTCTGGCAACCGGCATTCCATGGCCTCGGAACCCAGAACAATGCCCAGAAATACGATGACCGTGCGAGGTCCCTCAGTTTTTTCAGGTCCCAAAGGAATGCCAAATTTCTGCGCAATATGCTGCAGCGTCGCCAGTAATATCGCACAAACCTTGGAAGCTGCCGGCCCAATACACAAGAAATCATCGAGGTAGTGAATTATCGAATTCACTCCCGACACATCCCTAACCACCCATTCGACGAAAGAGCTAAATTGTTCAAATATCGCACATGATATTGAACAACCCATTGGCAAGCATTGGTCAATGTAGAAACCATCCTCCCAATGATACCCCAACAAACGAAAACTAACTGTGCTAGTCCACCGGACTTTCCAAATGAATGGACTAGCCCACACATGGACTAAAGTCCGTTCATTTTTAACGTGACTTTAGGTACGACGTGACTAGCGAGATTGACACCTCGTGAGCCCCATCACCTGGTATGGGTTTTAAGGGTAACTCCTACGCCAAAAAACAGCGCGGGGGTCCCCCAAAAGTCCATACCAGACGCTTATCCGATCACGTAGCCCAGCCGGTCAGGAAAGGGGGTGGGGACGAGCGAGCACCCCCCCTCGAGCCCTACCAGGCTGCATGCCCTCAACATGGTGGGGCGCTTTGGGGAAAGGGGGCATCCTGTGGGCCCCCCCACTGGAATCCTCATTGGCAAGGGGAGAGGACCAATGATTAGGAAGGACAGCAGGAGCAAAGGATTCTGGGACATGTAGTCCTGACACTAGCTGGCCCAATTTAAATTCCCTGGAGCCAGACTACGATCTCCAGCATGCCAAGAGGAGGAGAACAAGAGAGACATGAGGAGGCTGCCTGGGAGTAGGGGGTGATATCATGAGGTAAGGGAGAAGACCAGACGCAGGAGGAGGGTGCTGCTCTTCACAGTCGATGTGACCTCTTCCCCGCCAACACCTCCACAGTCGGACACAGACCCATTGCCTCAGGCACCCCATCAGCTGTGTGGGTGCTCATACAGAAGTTGACAGGTAGCCAGTCAGGCAACTTGCAAGAGCTTGCTCCAGGACATCTTTCAACTTGGGCCATGGTGTTGCAGGATTGGTGAGCGGGCAGTAGCCCATATTGTGTCTACCCCCTTGTAAAGAGGACACTGCATACAGACACCATTATTTCCTTCCCCTTGTCAAACCCTGTGAGGAGACCCTGTTTGTGCAGAGTTGTTTCACCCTGTTGCATTTTGCCTTTAGTACACTTGCTAGTACATATTAAGCCCCTTTCAAAGAGCTAGCTGAAGATACCGGACATCTCTGCTGTGAGGAATTCCATGTTTCTTCTTCATTTAGCAATGACTCAGTGACCACATTCATACTTTTAAGGAGGAACTCTAAGCATAAAGTTGATATTATATACTGTTGCCTGTTGTATCACGCATTTACATTCTGGGCCTGTGATTTCATGGTTTTAGGGAAATAGACTGGCCTACAACAAGTCATCCCTATTTCCCTTCATGCCTGAGTACATAGGTCACATTTGAGTTGGTTGAATTGTGCTATACTGTTTTATATCAGAATTCTATTTTATCTATTTTAACTATTCAGTTATATCATTACTGTTTGCTTGGTGATAAAAAGTCTTTCAGTAAAAAATACTTTCTGGTTTACTACAGTTTGTGTTTATCTACTATTGTGTCTGCGGTAACATTGTTCACTACATGTGCCAGAGGGGCTGAGACTGTTTTTGGGGTTGAGGGGCAGAACAAAGAACCTAATATACTCAAGTGGCTCCTTTGGGGGTGGCGCTACATGTGGGGGCTTGTCCAAGATACCTTTACTCTGCTATCAACTCCCCAACACAGTACCCCTAAAAGCACCAGGATGGATTCTGCTATTGTGACCTAGTGGTGCGCAGAAGAAGGTGTCCGCCGAGAGTCAAGCATGGTATTTTAATTCTCTGGGGAGGCCTGGACTGAAGAGCAGATCTGTCAAGTGGTGAGGACATTGGCCCCAGACAGGAAGGTGTGGGGGGTCAATTTTAGACCAGGCCGTGGGATCTCCCACACATATGCACTGTTAGAGTGGAAGCATAGATTTTCTGACAGTTTTTGAGGAGCCAACGTGCAATTGACTAACAATACTGAGCTTTGTCTCCAGCGGAACACCCCAATATGTTTCTAGCAAGTTCCAACCAAGTTTAGGCAGCAGAGGAAAATGTTTCTTCCACGACACCACCTGTGATTTGTCTGGAGTTCTTCGCGACTTTGTGAGACTTTGCATCAAAATGCCAGAAGGGTACTCCAGCATGTTCTGGGGCTGGATATCAGAAGCTGAGGATCTTCTTGGGGAGACAGCCAGTGCCTACTGGGGTGGAAGAGTACGAAGCTTGGATAGAGCAGGCCATGCAGGCCCTAGGAGAGTGGGATCTTCTAGAAGCAGCGCATCAGTAAAATTTTGTGGGGCACTGCTGCATAAGCCATTAGAAACTTGAAATTCAGCAACACGACCTGCACAGCCTATGATTACCTGGCTATGTTACAGGAAGAGTTTGGGTGGACAAAGAAAGTGGCCGATCTGATCTATCAATTTGAGAATGCTCGCCAACACCAAGGTGAATGTCTGTCTAAATACATCAGACGTCTGAACAAGATGATGGGAGGAAGAAGCCATGCATGATGACAAACAAGTTGCAGTCTGTCCAGTGTCTGCACCTCTAGCTGACGTTAGATCGTGGGGGAAATGGAGCTCAAATCCTAGCCGTCCTTAAGTCTCAGATGGCACAGATGATGGAGATGAGGAATCTGCTGGCAGCGAAAATTAACAAGTCGCCCAATGAGAGTGTCACAGGGCCTACTATACCACTGGCCCAACCCGCTCGGCCCATGGCGAGAAGTAAAAAAACGAAGGAGTCTACTTCAACTGTGGAGGAGTGGAACATTATCGACAGGTGTGTCCAGGTCTGGTGAAGCCTGAAGCCCAGCGTCCAAAGCTGGCAGGAAACTTCAGAGGGCCCCGGTGTAGTAGCCAACCAGGTGCCCATCTACAGTAGCTAGCTCCAAAAACAACAAAACACGAAGCCTTGACCAACACTGTCCAGCGTTGAAAAGTCAAAGCACACCAAACTCCCAGAGCTCAACGGGGACTCAAGCGCAAATCAGAATCCCCACAAGAAAGGAGCGAGGATAAAGGCCACAGGACAGGCTAAGGCTATCACTTCTTGCAAGTTCCCAGCCAAGCTTGTAGGACCTTCTCCTGTTGTGCCCATCCAAGTAGAAGGAATCTACACCAAAGCCGTCCTGGATACAGGAGGACAAGTGACCCTACTCTTCTGAAACTTCTAAGATAAGCATCTTAAACACCTGCTGTTGCAGAAGTTGGTGGAGTTAGGGATATGGGGCATTGGGGCCCGAAATTTCCTCTACAATGGCTTTCTGCCAGTTAAGCTGACCTTTGACCCCTTCGTGGCTGGAAAGACAGGGGCACACAAAAGTTCTCTGATCACAGGAACCAACACTGATCTGATCAGAAGGCTGTTGACCCTCTTGTCCTGGAGCCTGATACTTCAACCACAGGTATATACCCCATGTTGGGACAAGCTTACCAGTGCCTGGTGCAAGAGCAGAAGGCCCCAGCTAAAAATATGGTGCCTAGACCAGTGTGAGAAGTTATTACAGCCCAGTGAGGTGAGGTTCAGTCAAGCTCAGTTGGAAGCAACCAGACTCTTTCCTTGTTCTTTGAGCTGACTGCCAAAGAGAAGACACAGGGGTGGGGATAATCCCAGAAGTAATATTGACCAAAGCATTGCAGCAAAGTCACTGGAAGATTCCGGTTTGTGTCCACAACATTACGGCCTCACCTGTGAAGATGCTGGCTCAGATGTTGATAGGGCAAGTGAATCCAGCCACCCCAGCCACTGTCTGATTTGGTGGGGAGGGGGGCAAAGGATGAAATCCCTGTCAAGAAGTTCTACCTGAAGAACACTCATCTAAAAGGAAAGGTCTATGACTCTTGAGATGGCAAGCTGCATTCTCTAAGCCCTTGTAAACACGGTCGGACATTCCGACAACCAAATCCATCGGATTTTGTCCGAAACTGTTGCATACACACGGTCGGACAAAGTTGTCGGAAAATCCGATCGTTCAGAACGTGATGACGTTATTTTGTTACGACGGTAATACGTTCAGGCTAGTAGCCAATAGCTTTGGTGTAGGAATTTGATCTAAGCATGCGTGCCACTTTGTCCAATTGGAATTCTCTACACATGATTGGACAAGGTCCGATCGGATCATGTTGTCGGAAAGTTTTATAGCCAAGCTGGAAAACTTGGTCCGTCGGATATTCCGACAGAAACAGTCCGATGGAGCCCACACACGGTCGGATTATCTGACAACACGGTCCGATCGGACATTTTCCGTCAGAATGTCCGACCGTGTGTACAAGGGCTTAGAGTGAGTTTGATGTGGGATGTGCATAAAGTACCCAACACCCGATTTGCCTTCAAGAAGACAAGACATTCAGGGAAAGAGTCTGACAGATTCCTTTAGGGGACTTGGAAGACCTGCATGAACAGCTGGAAGAATTGTTGAAGAGAGCAGGTATTATCCCAGAGTCCAGGAGTCCATATGCTGACCTGATAGTGGTGGTGTGAAAGAAGGATAGCTCCCTGAGGTCGTGCATCAACTATCGGATGCTGAACCGAAAGTTCATCCCAGACCAGTATACCAACCCAAGGATAGAAGAAGCTCTGTAGAGCCTCTCAGGGGCGAAGTGGTTCAGTGTGCTGGATTTAAAGAGTAGACACTATCAAATTTCCATTCATGCTGAAGACCGGGAGAAGACAGCTTTCATTACCCCAGTGGGGTTCTTTGAGTTTGACCGGATGCCTCAAGGCCTGTCTGGCGCTCCAGTCATATTCCAGAGGCTGATGGAGAAGACAGTGGGTGACATCAATCTGATTGAATTGTTGGTGTATCTAGATGAAATCATTGTCTTCGGCGAGACCCTGGTGTCAGGGCTGGCTTAGCCCTTCCTTCTCTGGTCTGGCCACTCAGATGTCGGCTAATTGCCAGCTCTTTTCTCTCTCCACAGTTACCAGCTGTTCCAGATGATGCTCGTCTTACCTGCCTACTTAAAGCCTTTGCGTTGGTCACATCACAAGGAACCATCTCCTGCGGTTTGTTTCAAGACTGGCTTGCTGACATCCCTCCTGGCTCCTTATCCTGCTTGCAGTTGCTCTACTTGGATCCCTGACTTCAGGCCTGGTTGATTACCCGATCTGCTTATTGAACTTTGGACTGGCTGACTACCCGATCTGGTTACTGGACTCTGGCTATGCTTGACTACGCTTTTTCTATTTACCTTTTTTATTTTTATTAATAAACAAGTGTGATTTAATTGTACTTCTGTTTCAGTCTGATTCATGGTTTCTGACACCTGGAAGAGTACAAGTAATGTCTGGAGGTCCTGAAGAGACTCCATGACGATGGGTTGAAGTTGTCCTTGGAGAAATTCCAGTTATATCAACCTTCATTTAACTACCTTGGCCATATCGTGTCTGCTGAAGGAGTGGTCACCGACCCTCAGAAGCTGGAAGCAGGTCCCTCTTGGTCGAGGCTTACCAGTGTGACAGAGCTTTGGTCATTCTTGGGATTGTTCTCCTATATTACAGGAGATTCATTGATGGATTCACTAAAATAGCTCACCCAAATAGTGAGCTAATGAAGAGTCAAAATGAAGACCATGACCCAGACCTAACAAAGTCTGTCAGACCAGCCAGAGGGCCTAGAAAGCCTCCAAAGTTGATTCCATATCAGTGGACTGACCAGTGTAAGGAGGCTTTTTAGCAGCCGAAGTGGAGCCTATCTGCTCCCATCCTAGCCTATGCAGATCCAACCATGCCGTATGAATTACACATTGATGCCAGCCTAGATGAGTTAGGCAGAGTGCTATGACAGAGCACAACACCCCCCCCCCCCCCCCCGGGAAGAACTATCCCATGCACAAACTAGAGTTTCTGGCTCTGAAGTGGGCAGTGGTCGATAAGTTGAGGGATTACCTGTATGGTGCAGAGTTTGCAACAACCCACTCACATACCTCCTCACCACTGCCAAGTTGGATGCCACTGATCACAGGTGGTTGGCCACCCTATCAGAATTCACCTTCAGCTTGCCTGAAGTACCATTCGGGGTTCAGGAACAAAGATTCATGCACTTTGTCAAGAATCCCCTGAAGAATGGACTCAGCTGACACCTGAAGGAGTACAAGCCTTATGTCAAGGAGCAGAACATCAATTTAGAGGTGGGTCAAGAGTCAAAGACATTGGGGACTCAGTGGCTGGTGTCTCCAGATGTTACTGTAATGTTACTCCATTGTGCATGCCTACAACAGCACCGCAAATGATGCCACAGGCTACGCCCCTTACCGGCTGATGTTCAGACAAGAGGCTCGACTGTCAGTTGACTTGGCCTTTGGCACGTCCCTAGACCATACCTCGATGACTTTGCACAGAGGATATGTGGACCACTTGAGCAGAAGTCTGAGAACAGCCTATGAAAAGGCTCAGGCTGTTTCAGTTGCCCATGGGCAGCAGAATAAGAAAAACTTTGCAAGTACATGAATTGCAGCTTGCAAGTACATCAATTGCAGCCTGGTGACAGTGCACTGCTGAGGGACGTGGGTGTCCCTGGAAAGCACAAGTTGGCTGATCAAAGTTGCAGCCCTACATCATCTGTAAACAGCTGCCAGTGTATCAGATCCAGCCAGAGGGAAACACAGGCCTACTGAAGACTTGACACCGTAATCACCTGCTGCCCCCTGTCAGAAGCAGTTTGTGTGTCACAAAAGCCAGACTCCCAGCCTACCCCCATCGCCTCATGGAGATCCTGTCCAGTGACTAGGTCTTAGCCTGTACCCCTGAATACAGAGGAGGAGGACAGTGAGGATGAAGAGATGAGAATAGATTGGCTGTGGCTGTCTGAAATGTGGAAGCCTGCCACATCTTTTTCCCCTTCTCCCCTTCTCCCAAGGAGACGAACACTAGAATCCTCAGGCCGGAGGCCCCTGAATTTGTACCTCAAAGTCAACCACTGGAAGACCCCCCCACTTCCCTGATGGCAGGAGATTCCAAAGACTTTCACTCTTCAGTAGTGGAGGAACAAGAACCAGTTTTGGAAGAGGAAGAATCAGATGTACAGGAGGAAGAAATAGCTGTGCAAGCCTATATTAAGTGAGCTCAGAGTACAGAGAGGGGAGTTATTCGTCCACCAAGGAGACTGACTTATGATGTTTTGGGTGAGAGTTCTGAAGAAGTCATTCTGGCCTCCCAAAAAACTCTTGACATGCTTAATCTCTCCACTACAGATTTGGTGGAGGGAGACCCCAACTCACCCCCTAGCACATCTAGGTGAGCCATCCCAATAATGATGCATTGTAGGCAGGACAACCTTCTCTCCTATGATAAGTGATGGGAGGTTCCTCTGCCAGATTCTTATGCACATGTTGATTGTTTGTTTTCGTACATGCATTACCCTGTATTTTGAAAGCATGTAGCAGGGCATAGACTCTTTACCTCCTTTGGGGGACCAAAGGTTCTTTGGAGGGGGAGTGTGTAGCAGGAGCTGACCCCCCCACAGCAAATTCTGCTGCTGTCATGGGACACTGGCAGTGGCGCTGACACAAACAGACATAGTCTGTCACTGCTGCGGTGGATTTTCTCCCCCTCCCTCTCCTATTCACAATGCACATAGAGAGTGGGGCGGGTCAGGAATGACACCCACTCTGCTCCTTCCCCTGCTTCCTCATTGGCAGGGGGAGAAGACCAATGATTGGGAAGGACAACAGGAGCAAAGGATTCTGGGACATGTAGTCCAGAAGCCAGGCAGCCTGATGTAAATTCCCTGGGGCCAGACTACATACCCCAGCAGGCCAAGAGGAGGAGAATAGGAGAGATACAAAGAGGCTGCCTGCGAGTACGGGGAGACACCACTAGGCAGACGAGAAGACTGGACGCAGGAGGTTGGTGCTGCTCTTCAGTCCGTGTAACCACTTCCCCGCCAACAGTTCCACAGTCGGACTTAGACCCATAACCTCAGGCACCCTATCAGTTGTGTGGGTGCTCATCCAAACGTCACTGGGCGCTCAAGTCGCCAAGTAAGCAGTCAGGCAAACAGAAGGGGTCTCCTGAGGAAGTCACCTGACTTTGAGTATACGCATTGGGCGGAGTCGGTTGGCGTAACATTGTGGATCATGAGATACATGAGAGCTGCGGCTCCATCGGATGGTTTACATTTAAGTGCATTTTCTCTGTTTTAATGTAGGGAATGCTACTTTAATAAATGTAAAAGCTTTTAAATACTACACCATGGAAGCCCATTTATTTTACTGAGGTAACAAAGGGGGAGAGAGGAGTACAGCTTAGAGGCACACACAAGGTTTATCCATAGAAGTACAGCCCAGTGAGGCACAGAATGATGGAAGGAGACTTGCCAGCTGAGCAGTCTGGATATACACCCCAGTAAGGGAAGGCAGTTGTAGACCTGAAAGCAGGACTATATCAGAGGTGAGCACAGTGGTGAAACATTTATGTGTTAAGGACTCACAAGGGGGAATGTCCGACCGTGTGTACAAGGTATTATTAGTATAGTGTCTGAAAGGATAATTATCCTGGTCATGATCAGAATTACTAGTGTTCCCAATAGTGTTAGCATAATCCCCCATCAAGTGCAGTGTCAGTATAATTTGTCAGTATAATTTTCTGATCACTGCCACCTCTGATACATTTTTATTTTATTTATTTAATCATGTTTTATTAAGAGTTTTGTCTTTACACAAGTTCCACTCACAGCACATATACAGGGCCAGCTTTAATTTTGATTGGGCCTTGGGCAAACATTTTCTTGGGGCCCCTCCTCCATTCTGAGACATACAAAAAATAGCAGGTAGACTCAAAATCAGTTTACTGCAGCAGATCACCCAGTGATTGTAATTGCCAGAGGTTACAGCCTATCCTTACTGCTCACTGGCTGGTTGCTAGAAGTTACAACACATAATTTCTGCTTGCCGATTGGTTGCTAGAGATTACTGCACATTATTAGCGCTCACTGATTGGTTGCTAGGGGTTACAGCACATCATTACCACTTACTGATTGTTTGCTAGAGATTAAAGCAGATCACTACTGTTTGCTGATTGGTTGCTACAGATTAATGCACATCATTACCACTCACTGAGCAGTGGAGCAATCCCAAATAAAAGCGACACATTAATACACATACTACAGGAGAGGGTCAGAGAGTGCAGACATAATACAGTTGATTACCAGAGACTGCGGACATACTGCAGGAGACAACCAGAGACTGCGGACATACTGCAGGAGACAACCAGAGACTGTGGACATACTGCCGGAGACAATTAGACACTGCAGACATACTGCAGGAGACAATTAGACATTGCGGACATACTGCAGGAGATTACCAGAGGCTGCAGACATACTGCAGGAGATAATCAGAGACTGCGAACGTACTGCAGATTACCAGAGACTGAGGACATACCGCAGGAGACAATCAGAGTTATTTATTACATACTAAATTACATGACACGATTATCAAATCCTTTCTTCCTTTTTATATTTCAATATGTTTATTAGTAAAAGAAAGAACAAATATCCAAGTTCCACGCAGCCAGACAATCAGATATACTGACATTCATTTTTCCGAACATTATACATGTCAGAAGGTAAACAAAATTACCATAGACCATATGTGTACATAGTATTGGTAAGATACACTAATGTTATTCCACTGTATCCAAAGTATTTTAATAATAGGGAGTAGAGGAGACCCAGAATACCGGGCGACCCCGACCGCAGTTGCTGGAATAGTCCCGGGACCCACCACAACGCAGGGCCTCCTACTATGTCAGTTGTGTTGTACATAAACATTTCAAGAAATAAAATAATAAAAAAAAGGAAAAGAAGAGAAGAGGTGAGAGTAAAGGGAAAGGTAGAAGGAATTAAGGAAGAGAAGAGAAAAGAGGGTCATCCTGGAGTTCCCTACGGAATTTAAATGTAGTCAATCCCTGGATCCCATACTTTATTAAACATCTTCGTTTTATTATTAAGAATATGAGTGAGCTTATCATTGATCATAATCCAATTAAGTTTACTTTTAACCTGATCAAAAGGAATCCTAGACTGTCTCCAGTTTCTTGCAATCGTGATTCTCGCAGCCAATAATATGTAATTGATTAGTCTTGCTGATTTTTTGGGCGTTTCGTCGGGTAATTTCTGAAAAAGTGCACTCTCCGGAGACCTGCGGATGTTTACTCCCATCACCGAATTGATTAAATTAAAGACCTGTATCCAAAATCTGATTATGAGTGGGCATTGCCACCAGGTATGGTGCATTGTCCCGATCTGTCTGCAGCGTCAGAAACAATTAGGTGAGGCAGAAGGATGCATTTTGCTACTCTAGTGGGTACCAGGTACCAGCGTAAGAGGGTTTTGTAGTTGGCCTCAATAAGGGTGGTATTAATGGAAATTTTGGATAGCTGATAAGCAATCTCTTGCCAATCTGGAAAATCAAAGATGAGGTTCAGGTCCTTTACTCATTGGTCCATATAAGCAAGCTTAGTACCTGGGTCAGTAATGGAGGAATATATTTCAGATATCCGACCCCTCTGTAGTCCTCTAGTTTGAGAAGTCAGTTTGAATGTAATAAGCATAAGGGGGCCCCCCCACCTGTTTAAGTTTGGATTTAACAATTTGATTGTATTGAAACATCTCAAAAGGCAGTTGTCTTTATACTGTAGTGTATACTTGGTTCCCATAAAGAAAATCTTCAATTCTCAGCAGCCCTTTTTTGAGCCACCATTGAAACAATTGAGTAGAAAGACCAGGTGGAAACTCTGGGTTGCAGAAAATGGGAGCTAATGGTGTGTGGACAGATGATAGAGGCCTAAGGTTGCATGTTTTGCCCCATACCACTAAGGAGTGTGATAAAGTAGGGCATAAAATAGGCAGGCACTTACGGTTGGGATGCCACATCGAGTGCCTCTATGAAGACCCAAAGGGGGACTGAACTTTTAGCTGTGGTGTAAGCCAGCTTGGCTATCTGGGCTGATTGATAGTATGCCTGTAGATTGGGAAGACCAAGCCCCCCATGGATTTAGGGGTGTAGAGTGTTTGCTTTTGTATCCAAGGACTCTTATTACCCCATATGAAACATAGAACTTCAGCTTGTAAATTTTGCATATCTCCTTTCGAAATCGCCACCGGTAGTGTCCGGAAATAGTAAAAGAGTCTAGGTAAGAATGTCATTTTTATGGAATTGATTCTGCCAAACCAGTAAAGAGAATATTCTGCCCAGCAACGAAGATCCAATCACGCCAAGTGAAAAATGTATGATTTGTCCATCGTAGTTGTTTTTCGGCCCTAGTAGTGAGACAAATATTCAGTTTCAATTAGGATTGTTCCAGCTTAGTAAATAGATTGGGAGATGCGACCGTTTATGTTGCTTGGTAAGAGTTTCAAATTCCCTGGTTTTGGCAGAAATCAATTTGGCGTGGACCTTTTTAAGTCTAGAGGCCAACTGAATAAAGGCTCCCTGGATAGTGGCTTTGTGTGCAGCCCAATTAATGGCAGGGGACATGTCCCTTGGAATATTATTTTCAAAGTAGGTTAGTATATGGTTGGCGATCTCAACACAGTGAGATTCATCGCTAAGGAGAGATTAATTTAATCGCCAATGAGAAATTTTAGTTTTGTTTGTGAGATCCGATATCTGAACCATAACCGGATCATGATCTGACCAAGTTGTTGATAGTATTTTGGTGGACTCCAGCTTTGGTATCAACCACGAGAGGAGAAATATGTGGTCTATACAAGAATAATGTCCATGTGCACTCAAATAGTGAGAATAGTCCCTGGTGGTAGGATTCACCTCCCTCCAAGCATCAACTAAATTATAATGATAGGGCACTTGTGTGAATTTGTGGCTTTGCCTGGGGAGAGATCGAAGTCCTGTGACGTGTGATTTGTCTTTAATAAGATCTAAAGCTAGGTTGGAATCACCTGCCAAAATCCCTGCACCTTCAAATTCAGGCACCATGGACCTTAGATAATAACATCCCTGGGGGTGGGGGCATCAAGTTTAGGAGTCAAAGCTCTATGAATACGATCAATTTCCATATGGATCTCGTCAATGTCAGGTGTTATCTTTCACATTTTCGTGAATGCCACGGATATGAGGTATAGCGCCTAGTGCGATTCTTGAGGTCATCGATTTTTGAGTAAGCCTCTTCAAGACGATCTTGCAAGTCAGTTATCATATTTGAGTTTTGGAAGACTCTGTGGACCATGCCGTCCACTTTGGATTTAATGCTGTCTAACCGATTCCCCAGTTCCTGGAAGTCTTGTTTTATGTCTAAAGCCAATTAATCAGTAGCTTTTGCCAATTCTCTTTGGAGCAGGTCAGCAAAGCGAGTTAGAAGTATTGCATCCCCTGAGTATTGCACTTGAGCAGATGAAATAGCAGGAAAATCTGTATTGCCATCTTGTGCAGAGTCTTGGCTGCTGGGCTGACTGCAAATGATTTCTGCCATTTTCCTATTCATAACAGAGGATGTGTGAGAGTCCAGGCTAGGTGACAGGGCTGCAGCTTGAGAGGGGGACAGTGCAGGGGGACTAGGTGACAAGCAGTCTGCCATATGAGGCTCACCTCTGTCAGGGGATTGCATGGAGGAGCTTGATGCAGAGTGCCCAGCGGTGTGGGTCTTCGGAATTTGCTTCTGTGGGGGCGGCTTCCCTTTCCCTGAAGCTGGCATCCCTCGTATGTGATGGCCACTTGCCATCTTGGATTCCTTGTATGCCACACAGGATGGATACCGGGAGCCGTTCTGAGGCTTTCCACCCTGTCTGTGTGGCATTCAGAGTGTTCCCGGTCCTCTCCGCAGGGGGACCGGGCTATCACGGGTAGCAGGTGAGGTGCGGGGCCACTGATTATGGCTGAAGTCGCCGGGGGTAACTAAGACATTTAGCCAGCGTTCACATTTGTGTGTGTCGGGAATGCATGCAAAATCACTTTCCTGACCACACAAAAACGTGCTTCCCTTTAGCAGATACACAGCAGTGCCATTAATTGTTAATGACACTCTCAGGCATCTGCTGACACGTGCCTTGGCACTGTGTGATTTTGAAAAAGAGTTTGGGACTTTCTTCCACATTTGTAGCACATAGAGCAGCCATGACCAGTATAGTTCAGAGGTACCCAACCTGCCTCTTACTGCTATACCACTTGTACTCCAACATCCCCATTTCTTACCCTTCTAAAATGATGAGCCCACACCTCAATTTTGGAGTATAAATGGCCCTAGCAACCTATTTATTATTCACACCATATAAATAACTCCAATATCAAATATATACCAAAATATCACCTTCATAACAACTTGTTTAACTCCAGTCTGATGGTCTTTGACAGCACCCCCGAACTCCAACACATATTCCACCAATACACTGCGGGACCTTTTTCCACACAATAGGCCTCCAGCAGATAATCAGCTCAGAGACAACCCCCTTCCCGCAGTGCAACCATTACAGTATTCCAGCTAACCTTTCGCTGGAATACACTGGAGGGGCAAATACTACCGATGAGCCCCCCAACCCTTTCCATCACATATATTTACTGCCACCGTTAAAGACCAACAAAACCCCGCCAATCCATAGCTGCCATGACGACCATCTGCCATGCTCCTGAAAGAAAGAAAACACATAAACCAACAAACACAGACAACATATAGGGAGGGTGGGAGGGAAAAACTGCCTCCTCCTTCCTTTCTCCACAACTTTCTGTTCCCCAGCCCAGTCCCACCTCCTCCTTATACAGGTCCTTCTCAAAAAATTAGCATATTGTGATAAAGTTCATTATTTTCTGTAATGTACTGATAAACATTAGACTTTCATATATTTTAGATTCATTACACACAACTGAAGTAGTTCAAGCCTTTTCTTGTTTTAATATTGATGATTTTGGCATACAGCTCATGAAAACCCCAAAATCCTATCTCAAAAAATTAGCATATTTCATCCGACCAATAAAAGAAAAGTGTTTTTAATACAAAAAAAGTCAACCTTCAAATAAATATGTTCAGTTATGCACTCAATACTTGGTCGGGAATCCTTTTGCAGAAATGACTGCTTCAATGCGGCATGGCATGGAGGCAACCAGCCTGTGGCACTGCTGAGGTGTTATGGAGGCCCAGGATGCTTCGATAGCGGCCTTAAGCTCATCCAGAGTGTTGGGTCTTGCGTCTCTCAACTTTCTCTTCCCAATATCCCACAGATTCTCTATGGGGTTCAGGTCAGGAGAGTTGGCAGGCCAATTGAGCACAGTAATACCATGGTCAGTAAACCATTTATCAGTGGTTTTGGCACTGTGAGCAGGTGCCAGGTCATGCTGAAAAATGAAATCTTCATCTCCATAAAGCTTTTCAGCAGATGGAAGCATGAAGTGCTCCAAAATCTCCTGATAGCTAGCTGCATTGACCCTGCCCTTGATAAAACACAGAGGACCAACACCAGCTGCTGACATGGCACCCCAGACCATCACTGACTGTGGGTACTTGACACTAAACCTCAGGCATTTTGGCATTTCCCTCTCCCCAGTCTTCCTCCAGACTCTGGCACCTTGATTTCCGAATGACATGCAAAATTTGCTTTCATCCGAAAAAAGTACTTTGGACCACTGAGCAACAGTCCAGTGCTGCTTCTCTGTAGCCCAGGTCAGGCGCTTCTGCCGCTGTTTCTGGTTCAAAAGTGGCTTGACCTGGGGAATGCGGCACCTGTAGCCCATTTCCTGCACACGCCTGTTCACGGTGGCTCTGGATGTTTCTACTCCAGACTCAGTCCACTGCTTCCGCAGGTCCTCCAAGGTCTGGAATCGGTCCTTCTCCACAATCTTCTTCAGGGTCCGGTCACTTCTTCTCGTTGTGCAGCGTTTTCTGCCACACTTTTTCCTTCCCACAGACTTCCCACTGAGGTGCCTTGATACAGCACTCTGGGAACAGCCTATTCGTTCAGAAATTTCTTTCTGTGTCTTACCCTCTTGCTTGAGGGTGTCAATGATGGCCTTCTGGATAGCAGTCAGGTCGGCAGTCTTACCCATGATTGCGGTTTTGAGTAATGAACCAGGCTGGGAGTTTTTAAAAGCCTCAGGAATCTTTTGCAGGTGTTTAAAGTTAATTAGTTGATTCAGATGATTAGGTTAATAGCTTGTTTAGAGAACCTTTTCATGATATGCAAATTTTTTGAGATAGGAATTTTGGGTTTTCATGAGCTGTATGCCAAAATCATCAATATTAAAACAAGAAAAGGCTTGAACTACTTCAGTTGTGTGTAATGAATCTAAAATATATGAAAGTCTAATGTTTATCAGTACATTACAGAAAATAATGAACTTTATCACAATATGCTAATTTTTTGAGAAGGACCTGTATATTACCACTCCCCTTGGACTTTACTCACTGTCCCCTCCCCTCTTATCTGTTCATATTAACTCATGCATTGTCTCCCCTAAACACACTGTCATGCCTGGCCCTGCACTACTTTTTCTTTTCTGTCTTTTCCGTTCCGGGCCTCACTATTGAAATGAATAGGCTGCCATACATGTGACCTACATCTTTATACACCCTGTCAGTACATCTCTGCATCCTAAAACCCATGCTAACCTCTGCACCCCAAACCTCCTCCATCCTCCAATCCAATCCCCCTCCCCTTTAACTCTACTTGCCTCCTCTGCTCATTCTTGCACCCACCTTCCTTACTGCTACACATCCCCTTCTTGCTCACCTGTGCACACCAAACTGTAATTCCTTCTCTATCTACCTCTGCACACCCCACACTACCCTCCCCCTACTAATTTGCTTACCTTTGCAGAACAAGCTGATGGTAGGCTTAATGACCACAGTTGTAGGCAGGACTTTTTCAAGCATGTCCCTTTAACTCCCCAGTGGGCAGCATTCAATATAGGTGATGGTGGATATGACCTCAGGGGGGCATGATATACACATGAATACCACCTCTATTTACATATGAATGCCGCCGATCCGTCACTATTTACATATGAATCCCACCGCTATTTACATATCAATGCTGGTATTTATATGTAAACAAAGGGTCTGCAGGTGAGTCATCTGTACACAGCAATAGAGCAGAGCTAGGTGGCATTAGTAACAGAACTTTACACTGAGATATCAAGACAGTCAGCTGGAGCCCCCCCGGATGCCCAGACTGTATGGGGAGCAGTGGTAAGATCGTGTGGGACTTGTTGTCACTGCTGTTCTGTATGAGGTACCATTTGTACATGGACAACTTTTATTAAAAAATCGGCTGCTCTGCCAACATGCGCCCTATTCGTAGGTGCTTCCCCCAATGGCTCATTAACATGCCACTTAGAAGGGGGGGGGGGACCTTGAGCAGTGAGGAACTAGCAGCAGTACAATGGAAGGACAAACATGATGTATTCATCCTGTCTTCCTTTCACCCAGACGCAACAGTCCAAATTCACACCTGCTGTCAAAAAGACTCTCTACAGCCAAGACTATAATCTAAATATGGGAGGTGTAGACTTCAACCTACCCCAACACAAAAAGTCACCCCAAAATCGATGTAGTGTCTGGTAAATGGGCAATAAGGTGTGACACCTTTTTTGTCCCTCCTGTTCTGTCTCTTGCCTTGAAGACTGCTCCTGTCACTACCACACCATAGTGGACTATTAGTCTAGAGCAGTGGTCTCCAAACTACTGCCCGGGGGCCGGATGCGGCCCTTTGCTTACCTTTATCAGGCCCTTGGGTAACTGTTCCTCTCATTGATACAAGATACTATTCTTTCTATTGACACCACTGATGGGCAATATTCTTCCTACTGACAAATGATGGGGTACTATTCCTACCATTGACATCACTGATTGGGCATTATTCCTCCTACTGACACCAATGACTTGGCACTTTTTCTCCCACTGATACCACTGATTGGGCATTATTCCTCCCACTAACACCAATTATGGAATACTATTTCTCCCACCGACACTAAGCCCTTGTACACACGATCGGACATTCTGATGGACAATGTTGTCGGATAATCCGACCGTGTGTGGGCTCCATCGGACTGTTTCTGTCTGAGGGTTCCGACGGACCAAGTTTTCCAACTTGGCTATAAAATTTTCCGACAACATGCTGCGATTGGACATAGTCCGATCATGTGTAGCCTAGTCTGACTGGCAAGGTGCCACGCATGCTCAAAATCGGACAGGGAAGCGCTCGCTCAGGTAAAACTACCGCTCGTAATCGATATAGCACATTCGTCACGATGCAATGTTAAAAATTCTTTCATGCAGCGCTTTCTCTTGTTCTTTACAATGCTGCAAGAATGAAGTTGTTTTGATGCTTATATTCACACACACTTCTCCCGAACGTATTTTTTGAATCTTTTTCCTCATTTCAGCAATACAATATTTTAAATCGTCACATCTACCCAATCTTTTTATTTTTTTATTTTTTTTATTTTGTGGTTGATTTTTTGAATCAGCATCTCCTTTTTTTTACAGTTTGCTCATCTTTGCATTTTTTTGGGTGTGTTTTGTGTGTCAACTTACCACAATACCATTATTATCTTTTTAATTTTGTTTTTCTTTTTTAATCTACAGGAGGTTGTTTAGTGTTGTTGTTGTCCCTTGTTATTCATTTGACTTTGTATTTTTGAAATGTACCTGCCTGCTCACAAATGAACTGTCCTTTTTGAAGTAAAACACATACGCAAGTATTTCTTCAACCAAAAAAAACGTTATTTAGGTGTCAGCTGGAGAAACTGGTCAATTTGGCGAAGCCTTTGGCCCCCAGGGCAGACATGAACTAATTAGAAAATGCATAATTGTTGGCCTGAGGAGTACATATCACAGGGAGAGCAGTCTGGTCCAGAAGTCTAAGATATCAGGAAGAGCAGATGCCATCTATGTCCCCAGGCTGTGGTTCTACAAGAGGCTGCATCTTCTGTCAGACCAGACTGAACCCAGGCCATCACTCTCTGGTCTTCCTTGGGCACTTCCCTGCAGGCTTCCTTCCAGGCTGTGGTCCGGCTCCTGTAGTTGTGTCAGGAGGAAGAGAAGGAGGGCGATGGTCGACCTCCCGGCTGCCACTTGCCACAGCCTCCTCCCGGCTGAGGTCTTCTTGTGTATGAAAATGGGACATAGTTTTCGTTTTTTACTCATCAATCACACAATTTTGTGCTCATGACTGTTGCAAATTGAATGTTACCAAATAGACTATCATTCTGAGCCCAGCATTGTTCATTCTTGTCCCAATCATTTTTGGTCACTACTGTCTATTGAGATGTAAACCACTTTGTTAAATCACAACTTACTGATCAATAATAACATCTAGTTAACATCATTAAATGAACGACAAGAAATATGTTCAACAATACTTTACCTGTCTCAAGCTGGGCCCCTCCACATGTTGCTGCCTGGAAGGCCCAGGTTGGACATCGGAAGCCTCAGCTGGGGGTGAAGGAAGCTTTGAAGGAAGACGGTTCGAGTGGTTGCCTGGGTTCCCCCTGGTCTGCTATGAAATGCAGCCTCTCGTAGTATACCATCCAGGGGACATAAATGGCATCTGGATCTCCTGATTTCAGGGAATTCTGGTGCATCTTTCGCTCCCTGAGATATATACTCCTCAGGGCACCAACTTTGCCCTTCACATAGGTCATGTCTGCCTTGGGAACCATGATCTTCACCAAAGCAAGAAGTTTCTCCAGCGCTGCCTTCCTCTTTCTTAGGTCATTATAAAAGGGGTTGTTCTTCTGCCACAGGCAGGGCAGCTCCCTGAGCAGATCAATGAATAGCCCCATAAAATTGGAGTTCTTAAAGGGATCCATCTTGTCTGCAAGAAACAACACAAGACAAGCCCTAATAATAATAATGCCATGCTAAAGTCTCCTAATCTTGTCCCAACATAGGCCTATATAGAAGAAGTATAGGCTAGTGATGTACCAAGTTCAAAATTGTACCTTCATTTGCACGAGCGGCACGTCAGCTCCTCACTCTGTTCACAGATCGTACGTACGACACACACGTGTTGCGTTTTATATACAGTGCGCATGTGTGAATCTCCACCCACCCCTGACGTTTCTAGACTATTCCCTGCCCCTTCTCTTTCGGCGCAGTGGGGAGAGCACATGGCGGAGACACAGCAGGTGCGCAACCAGAGTTCCACTAACGAGGAGGAGGGCGAGGAAAGCCTGGAGCCTGAAACGTCCCGATCCTGGAGGAGAAGCTTTAAGGCCTCAAATATGTATTTTGGAGAGATGTTGGAAATGGTGGACATATTGAAGAGGATCGACTATGATGGGAAGTCTGGACCTTACCCAAACCCAATTATCAGAAAAGCCAAGATCATGACTAAAGTTGTGAAGAGTCTTCAGAAGTATTTTGGGGTATGACGATCCAAGGATCAACTGAGAAAACACTGGTCAGACCTGAAACTGAGGAAGCACGATCAGTACAGAAGGATCAAGTGACTTCTTCAAAAAAGTAAGAAGTTGTCGTGTGTTCATATGATTATTATTGCTTGCATACTGCTTCATGTGCTTTGATCTAATGTTGTACAGTTTAAAATGGCCACCTGCATGTTCATGGGTTCAATCGTTCGTAATAAACATAGTTCGTTAGCCCACTCCCAAAACAATGTTTTCCCAAATTAGACTTCTCTACATTTCTTCACACTGCAGGTAAGTATTCCAGCTTTAGAAAGTGTCATAAATAATGTTCTCACCTTTGAACTCGGCCAAAAAACACAATTGTACGACGCTTCCAAGCAATGTTTCATATTCCTATTTCTGCCCTCTATGTGCTAAGTATTCCTTTTTTACATTCTCATAGGGAAGAGAAAACTCGGGAAGTCTGAGGACACCAGGGACCCCACACCTCCCAAAGAAGGCGAAATTCCAACACCAGAAGCAGAGGAGGAGGAGGAGGAAGGAGAGATCGTTGAAGTTGGACAAATTGTCACTACAACAGGTGAGTGTCGGAGACCACAGCTTACGGTAAGCTAATCAATGTATGTTGTCATATTTATAATACATGGTGTGTTTATTTTTGTTTTTTTAGGTGATGTGGAAGAAGAATCACATTTTACCAGTGAAAGTGCCCAGATCCTGATTGGGGAGATAATGGGGGGAAATCGCGATTTAGAAATTATACAAAAAAACATCAATGATGTTCAACATAAAATGAAGAACATCATTGATGTTTTGGGGAGAGTTTGAAACACCCCAAACTAGCTCGGGTTTTTTTTTTTTCAAACAAACAACTTTTGTATTTTACTAAAAGCCAAATTTGGAAGATGCACACAGTGTGTCAACATGTGCTATCTCCCATCTTGGGGGATCAATGTACGTGTTTTGTGGAAAATGGCTGAGATGAAGGGGTTGCATCCCCAAAACATGTACATTGATCCCCCATGATGGGAGATAGCACATGTTGACACACTGTGTGCATCTTCCAAATTTGGCTTTTCCAGGGGTGACAGCCCATGTGATGAAGGCAATATCAGCCCAGTTTGAACATACTCATATCTGATATTGTCTTCACTTTTCAAAGTCAAACTTTGTAAGTTCCTGTGTTCTGTATGTTATGCTTTGATACATGCCTGTTTACACAAAAACGTCAAGTTACAAAAAAGTAACCGAAAATAATGTTTTCCATACACCCAATATGTTGGTTTGTTGTAAAACCCTTTTCTAAAGGCACATGTGAATGTGCTTTGATTAAAAAGTTAAATTATCAACAATGTGTGGCTTCCTTTTTCAATGCGCAAAAGCAGTATTTGGAGTAAAGTTGTTGTTTTCTGTGGCAATGGGTGTTATTTACTAAAGGCAAATCCACTTTGCACTCCAAGTGCAGTTTCAGGTGCACTTTTGCAGTGCACTTGTAGTGCACAGTGGATGTGCCTTTAGTAAATAATACCCACAGTGATGTGTAAATTCCCCCAATCACGCCATTTTCCTGACCCCACATATTTCTGCCATGGTGCTGAAAATGAGCAATATTTTTGTCAGTAATGCACTACATACATTAGCAACAAAAACAAGGTGTGTGTGTAGCAGACCCACAACATAATAAGATTATCTGAAGATGAGACTGTCACCTCATCTCGCTCAGAACTTGGGTTTGCACTGTTGTAGAAAAAGGCCCAAAGAAAATAGCAAAAATACCTATGAGACACCTAAAATCAAGCCAAGCAGTAAATGAAAACAAAGATTATTGTAGTTTCCAAGAAAAATGTATTCAAAAAATGCCTCTCAGACATTGTCTGGCATATCAATGGCCCCCCTACCCACAAAGTACTCCATGTATTGGGTTCTGACCTCACGGGCGCTTTGGGGGGGCAAGCCAGGACGAGCAGCTTCAAGGGCTGTGAGATTGTCATTTTCAGGCAAGTCTGCATCTGGGCCAACTGAGACCACATAGTTAGCTGAATGTCTTTTCAAGAAATTGTGCAGAACACAGCAGGCAAGCACTATGTGATTGAGTTTATATTCCACCATGTGGATTGGCGTAAAAAATAGGCGGAACTGGCTGGCCAGTATTCCAAAAGTGTTCTCCACGACTCTTCTGGCTCTGGCCAGCTGGAAATTAAAGATCCTCTTATCCGGGGTGAGGGTCCTCATTGGGAAAGGCCGCATCAGGGGGTTTGCCAGGGCAAACACCTCATCTGCGACGAATACGATGAGTTCTTGTACATTCTCCTCTGGGGGTGGCAAGCCCAGACTGCCACTCTGGAGATGCCAGTAGAATTCCGTCCATGAGAACACTCCACCATCCGACCTCCGGCCATTTTGCCCCACGTCCACATAAAGGAAGTCATAGGTCGCTGACACCACCGCCAACATCACGATACTATTAAACCCCTTGTAATCATAATAGTAGGACCCCGAGTTGGGGGGTGGGACGATGCGGACATGTTTCCCATCAATTGCACCTCCTTACAATTGGGAAAGTCCCAATGGCTGGCAAAGTGGGAGGCCACAATCTGCCATTCCTGTGGCGTTGAAGGAAACTGTGGAGTGAAACAAGACAAAAAATTTGTAATTTGGCACATCAACATTGCAAGCAGATTAGAGACAAACATTTGTGGCCAAGATCAGTATAACATTTTGGGAAATTAGTATTTAAAGCCTAAAGTATAAGTTCCCCTTATCAGAGTCATCGCCCCCATCTGATGGGCCCTTGCAAAAAATGAGGGGGGGATGTTTTGGACAGGTAACCCTCTCCACTTTATTGAGAGCTGAATAAATAGAGTGTGATACTTTGGGCTGCCCCTCCTTACTTACACTATTGACAGCCCACCAGACAGATAAGAAGTGTCATAATACCAAAAAAATACAAAAAAATGGAAGCACATTTTGACATTCTGCTATTACCTATCAAGATAATAATAGGAGAAAAAAAAAACAATAAACTGTAGCATTTGAAATCATTGAGGCAGACCCTTGCACTACATGCTTTGGTGAATTCGTCCATAAATGTGACCATAAAAAAGGTAGGTAGAGTGTGTATTGGGTTTGGCAAAGTCAGCAGATAGAGGATTGCTATCAGCTGACCTAGCAGTTTGGGGGAGGGGGGTCCCTAATGAGTTTGGCCCAACCAAAAAAAAAAGGGCACTCTGCATGAATTTAAGCAAACACATAACATTTGTAGACATTTTAGGGGGTGTTTAGGAGAAAGCAATACTATGGAGCTGACAAAAGACATTGGTAAGTGACTAGACCAGTGGCGGCCTGTCCATAGGCGGCGCCCGGGCGCCGCTCCCCCCCGGCAGTCACAAAAAAAAAGCTACAAAAAAAAAATAACTTAAACATGTCCCTTTAAATTTTTAATGTCCTTGTGTGCACTGTGTCCTGTCGCCAGGCGCTGGGCGCAGTGCAATATGGGAAGCGCCACGTCTGTGCAATCACAAGATTGCAGACACGGCGCTTCATTTGCCTAAAAAAAACTCACTCTGTGGCGTGATCGATCGCGCCACAGCTTCCAGCCTGATGGACTGGCTGGGCAAGATTCACTGAGCTGCAATACCGACGTCACTCAAGGAAGTGACGTTGGGACTTGTGTGCTCAGTCCAGCGTGCCCCCTGAGTAGATCACAGCAGTTAACCGGAAGCTTTTGATGTTCAGCAGCACAGACTCTCACTCAGAATTGAAGTCATGGTAAGTAATAAACATTATACACTAGTGAATGGTCTTTCATGTCCTGACAGAGCAGTTGTTATTTGGCAGTTTTATGTCTGTTATCAGCACTTAGGTAAGGCAGGAGATAAAAGAGATTCTGTGGGGCTATCAGCCAAAACAGAGCTGACACTCTACTCAATTCAACACAAACAGGAATCCCTTAAAAATGAACATGTGCAGCTCAAAATTTTTACCAACAGAGCTTTAAGTAGGGCCCAAAAAAATTAGTTTAAAAAGTAAAAACTTTTTTATCTTAATAAATCCCAGCCTAGGCCTGAATGATGTAGCAGGACTTGGCACATGTGCAGACACTTCACATGACTCTTGTGCATGTTTGACATAGACACCCTAAACAGTTTGTATGAAAATTCATATGTGCATGTGCCACAGAGTCTATCATATTGAAATGGCAGAGACCCGTGATGTTTCTGCGCATTCGTGGGGATTTGTTGCATGCGTACAGGGCTGGTGCTAGCCTATGTTCCACCCTAGGCAAGACCAGCTACTTACACCGCCCCCCCGGAGAGAAGAGGTTGAGTGGGGGAGGGGAGAAGGAGGGCTGAGCTGTAGCCCATGATCGTAATATGATCTGATACTACTACACAGAATGTGAAGCCTGGTACATGATGTACAGAGCCCTGTGTGTAATGTGCAGCCTGGTATATGATGTGCAGAGCCCGGTGTATAATGTGCAGCCTGGTATATGTTGTGCAGAGCCCATGTATAATGTGCAGCCTGGTATATGTTGTGCAGAGCCCATGCATAATGTGCAGCCTGGTATGTGATGTGCAGAGCCCGGTATATAATGTGCAGCCTGGTATATGATGTGCAGAGCCCGTTGTATAATGTGCAGCCTGGTATATAATGTGCAGAGCCCAGTGTATAATGTGCAGCCTGGTATATGATGTGCAGAGCCCGTTGTATAATGTGCAGCCTGGTGTATGATGTGCAGAGCCTGGTGTATAATGTGCAGCCTGGTATATGATGTGCAGAGCCCGTTGTATAATGTGCAGCCTGGTATATGATGTGCAGAGCCCGTTGTATAATGTGCAGCCTGGTATATGATGTGCAGAGCCCGGTGTACACTGTGCAGCCTGGTATATGATGTGCAGAGCCCGTTGTATAATGTGCAGCCTGGTATATGATGTGCAGAGCCCGTTGTATAATATGCAGCCTGATGTATGATGTGCAGAGCCCAGTGTATAATGTGCAGCCTGGTATATGATGTGCAGAGCCTGGTGTATAATGTGCAGCCTGGTATATGATGTGCAGAGCCCGGTGTATAATGTGCAGCCTGGTATATGATGTGCAGAGCCCGGTGTATAATGTGCAGCCTGGTATATGATGTGCAGAGCCCGGTGTATAATGTGCAGCCTGGTATATGATGTACAGAGCCCTGTGTATAATGTGCAGCCTGGTATATGATGTGCAGAGCCTGTTGTATAATGTGCAGCCTGGTATATGTGGATTATATAAGGGGTGGGGCTTATGGGAAGTGGGAGGGGTCAAACATGGAGGGGTGGGGTCTTGCCCCCCCCATCCTAAAACTTCACCAGCCGCCACTGGACTAGACTATAGGTTTATGGGCCCAGAAGAGCATGATGGGGAAGTTAGTGAAGGCAAATATGCATGAAGGACAAAAAAAGGAACTTGAAAAGCTTCCAGCATGCATGAGGACAAAGGGGCACAGCATATCAATTAGAGCATATTGCAATCATGGTAATTAGGGAAGGAGGAAAGGAATCCAAGACATTAGCAATCATTAAATACATAGAATGTGATGTTAAAGGATAAAACTTACCTTCATATAGTCCTTCTGCAGGACCTGAATGATGGCAGAACAGGTCTCTGGAATAATGATCCCCGGAGCCTGGGGGGAGATGCCTGTGGAGAACTTGATGTCCTGAAGGCTTCTCCCTGTCACCGAGTAGCGCAACGTGGCGATGAGCCTCTGCTCCAGAGTGATGGCTTGCCGCATGCAGGTATCCTTCCTGGTGATATAAGGGGACAGCAAAGCCAGCAGATGGTGAAAAACGGGGTCCGTCATCCGGAGATAATTCCTGAAATCATCAGGATTATTCTCCCGGATCTCACGGAGCAAAGGCATGTGCAAGAACTGGTTACGCTGGCGCAACCAATTCTTGGTCCACAAACTCCTCCTCGCCCTGTTCATGGACTGGGCTTGTGTGAAAGCTAAAAGTCCAACACCAAGCCCCTGCACAGCACAAACTCTATGACGAGTACGTACACAAAACATGGCTTGAAAACGGTCGGCTGGTCAGAACGGACAATAGAAAGCACCGATAAACAGCAAGGCCTGAAAGAACGAACTGAAAAGCAGAAACAAGCAGACAATAAGCAATGCAAATCAAAGCGTACTATACCAAGATATAGTCCACACCGAGAAACAAATGCTTACTGACTACACGCACTGATAATCAGATACGCACGGACAAGCACAAACTGAAGAGCAGTATCGAACTGAAGCAGAAATCTGAAAAGCGCAAATTGTCTCTCACCAAACTTCTACTAACACGCGATAAACACGAGATCAGCAGAATGAGCCCAAAGGGTGCCAGACATGCTGCTGAACTTCCCTTTTCTAGTCCCATCATACGCGGCTTACGTCACCGCGTTCTTGGCAACTGGAACTTCCGACAACTTAGTCCGACCGTGTGTATGCGACACCACTTCCGGACCTCTTCCGGACTAAATCCGTCCGAATTTATCCGACGGATTTGTTTGCCGGAATGTACGACCGTATGTACAAGGGCTAAGAATGGTGTACTATTCTTCCTATTGATCACTGATGGGGTACTGTTCCTCCGACTGACCCAACCAATTGGGGCATATAGGCCTGCAATCAACAAAGATCAGCGACTGACAAGAACTGGAGCTGATCTGTGGATTCTAAGGCTTGATTCACACTAATGCATTCTTTGATGCATTTAGCATTTTTCAGAAATGCAGGGAAATTTTTTAACATAGGTTCTTATGGAACATGTTCGCATCAATGCATTTTGTGCGAAAGAGCCGGGGAATTTTTTTCCCACAAAATGCAGCTTTTTTCATGTAATAGAATTCAATGGACCCACATTTTAGCGCAATTTTGCAGCGATTTGCGTTTTGCTTTTTCATTATTTCTTTTTTTACACTGTATATAGCTGGTTGGTAAGGAGGGGGCTGGGAAGCCGGCCGCCGAGTCCTTAACAACTGATGAGTCATCAGATGTCAGCTAGCTTTCTGCTCAATGTAAAATAAAAAGCCAACTAAAAAAAAAAGTGAAAAAAAACTGCGTGGGGTCCCCCCCCAGGTCCATACCAGACCCTTATCCGAGCATGCAGCCCAGCAGGTTAGGAAAGGGAGGGGACAAACAAGCACCCCCCCGAACAATACCAGGCTGAATGCTCTGCGCCCCCCCACCCCAAAGCACCTTGCCCCCATGTTGATGGGGAAAAGGGTCTCTTCCCGACAACCCTTGCCCGGTGGTTGTCAGGGTTTGCGGGCGGGGGGCTTATCGGAATCTGTAAGCCCCCTTTAACAAGGGGACCCTCAGATCCTGGCCCCTCATATGAATGAGTATGGGGTACATTGTACCCCTACCCATTCACTAAAAAAAACCAGTGTAATGTTAACCACTTAGCAACCGGCCCATAGCCGAATGACGGCTACAGGGCGATTGCTTAACTCTGGGAGGATGTACTATGACGTCCTCCCAGAATTCCGCTCCCGCGCGCCCCTCTGGGGTGCACACCTGAGAACTTCCGTGACCACGGATCACGGTGAACAGCCGCTGATCACGGCCATTTACCACGTTATCGTTCCGTCAAATGATGGAGCGATCACATGTAAACAAACCGGCTTGATTTCCGGTTCCTCCCTCCCCTCTCCATCCAGTGTGAGCGGAGAGGGGAGAGATCGGTGGCAGCAGAACTGTGGGCTGAATGTGTAGTGCCCACAGCGCTGCTTAGTGAGAGATCCATCCATCCATGCTCACCCATCCATACTCTGCATACTCAGTCATACTCTGCATACCCAGCCATACTCTGCATACCCAGCCATACTCTGGATGTTCTGCATACCCATTCATACTCTGCATACTCTGCATACCCAGGCATACTCTGCATACCCAGCCAGACTCTGCATACCCAGCTATACCGATCCATACTCTGCAAACCCAGCCATACTCTGCATACCCATCCATACTCTGCATACCCAGCCATACTCTGCACACCCATCCATACCCATCCATACTCTGCATACTCAGCCATACCCAGCCATACTCTGCATGCTCTGCATACCCATCCATACTCTGCATACCCATCCATACCCCTCCATACTCTGCATACCAATCCATACTCTGCATACCCATCCATACCCCTCCATACTCTGCATACCCATCATCCATACTCTGCATACCCATCCATGCTCACCCATCCATACTCAGCATACTCATCCATCCATCCTCATCCATACTCAGCATACTCGTCCATCCATCCTCAGCAATACTAATCCATTCATCCATCCATGCTCAGCCATCCCATCCACCCCCATACATAATTAGCTGTACCCAGTCACACTCAGCCGTAGCCAGCCATACTCAGCCGTACGCAGCTGTACACAGCCATACCCAGCTGGACCCAGCCATACCTAGCCGTACTCAGCCATACCTAACCATACTAAATCGTACTCAGTCATACCCAGCCGTACTCAGCCATACCCAATTGTACTCAGCCATACCCAACCATACTCAATCGTACTCAGTCATACCTAGCCGTACCCAGCAATACTCAATCGTGCTCAGTCATACCCAGCCATACTCAGCCATACCCAGCCATCCCCATCCATGGCTCATCCATCCCCATTCATGCTCAGCCATCCCCATCCATGGCTCATCCATCCCCATTCATGCTCATCCATGCCACTACAGTGCATCACAAAAGTGTAATAGGTAGTCAAATTAGATTTGAAACTTATGTCCCTAGAACACCTGATGGTGCTCCCTGCATATTGGTCCTCTGTATGTGGCCACGCTGTGGAAAAGTCTCACACATGTGGCATCACCATATTCAAGAGGAGTAGGAGAATCTATTTTGGGGTGTAAATTTTGGTATGTACCTGTTATGTGTTAGAAATATTGTGTAAATGGACAACGTTGTGTAAAAAAAAATGAGTTCTCATTTTCTTTACACATTTTCCAAAAACTTGTAGAAAAAAATAACATGTTCAAAAGACTCGATATGTCTCATAGATTATACATTGGGTTGTATTCTTTCCAAAATTGGGTAATTTTTGGAGCGTTTCTATTGTACTGGTTCTCCAGGGCCTTCAAAAATGTAAGAGGTAGTCAAGAAATTATTTGTGTAATTTATGCTCCAAGAATGCCTGATGTTGCTCCCTGCATGTTGGGCCTCTGTATGTGGCCACACTATGTAAAAGTCTCACACATGTGGTATTGCCATACTCAGGAGCAGTAGTAGAATGTGTTTTGGGGTGTAATTTGTGGTATGCACATGCTGTGTGTGAGAAATAACCTGCTAATATAATAATTTTGTGAAAAAAAGAAAAGAAAATCTTGATTTTGCAAAGAATTGTGAGAAAAAATTAAAACTTCAAAAAACTCACCATGCCTCTTACTAAATACCTTGGAATGTCTACTTTTGGCACCATAGCTTGTGGACTCTATAACTTTCACAAATACCAAATAATATACACCGATTTGGGTTATTTTTACCAAAGATATGTAGTGGTATAAATTTTGGCCAAAATATATGAAGAAAAATGATTAATTTGCAAAATTTTATAACAGAAACTAAGAAAAATTTATTTTTTACAGAATTTTTCAGCCTTTTTCTTTTATAGCGCAAAAAATAAAAAACCCAGCGGTGATTAGATACCACCAAAAGAAGGCTCTATTTGTGTGAAAAAAGGACACAAATTTCAAATAGGTACAGTGTTGTATTACTGAGTAATTGTCATTCAAAATGTTAGAGCACCAAAAGCTGAAAATTGATCTGGTTATTAAGGGGGTTTAAAGAGGAAGTAAACCCTGATGGGTTTACTTCCTCTTTCATTCCCTGCAAAGGCAAAGCATAATGGACTACTATGCATCGCATAGTAGCCCATTATGTGTCACTTACCTGACACAGGAGCCAGCGATGTCACCGCTGTCCCCTGTAGTCCGGCGCATCCATCTTTTCGGTGGGGTCTCGCAGCTCCATTCGGCTGAGCCGCGATGACATCACTCCCGCGCATGCACACGGGAGCCGACACGCGCGGCAGCTCCGTTGTTGGAAATGCCGCGCTCAGTGCGCCTGCGCACCGCTGTCTACGGCGCATGCGCCGTAGACAGCGGTGCCTGTCTTCGGGCAAATATCTCCTAAACCGTATAGGTTTAGGAGATATTTCTTGGACCTACAGGTAAGCCTTAATCTAGGCTTACCTGTAGGTCAAAGTGGTTTGTAAGGGTTTACAACCACTTTAAGTGCCCAGTGGTCAAGTGGGTAAAAAATACAGTAGACAGTTTTTGACAAGTCTTTTATTAAAAATCTTCTTATTCTCCACTTCTTCCTCCCTTCTTCCTCCAGTTTCTCCTGCATCTTCATCCTCTGGTCTTATCCTTCTCCCCCTGCTTCTTCTTCCGCTCTTCTTCTGTCTTCTTCTTCCGCTCTTCTTCTTCCTCTGCCGCTGCTCCCGCCGCAGACCCTCCTCCGATGCTGCATCCCACTGATCTGTCAGTGCCGATGTCCTGTATTTCTTAAATAACGATGAGGGCATGGCAATTTGATTGCGTCATCCGAACGCCACGGCCTTTATGACATCCCCGCCCGGGCATGATGGGACTGTAACATTATAAGGGGCGGGGTCACCGGAAGATATCACCCAGTGACCCCGTCCCATGCCTATATAAGTGGTTGCACACTGCGCACACGGCATTACAGCGGTATAGAGCGTCATTGGAAGAAGAGAAGAGGGAAGAAGACAACAGAGAAGACTGGGCAACCACTAGCAAAAGAGTGGGCAAAAGAGCAGAAGATAGCGGTGGAGCCTGGCAGAAGACACCGGAGAGAAGAGGCCGAAGAGAGCGGAGAAGTTGGAAGAGGCCCCTGAAGTCAGAAGGGAACCCCGGAGCTTCCTAATAAATTACTTTAAAAACCTGTGTAGTGTGTTTTTTTTTTTTATTGACACTTTTTCCCAGGTGAATGGGTAGGGGCACGATGTACCCCATACTCATTCACATAGGGTGGGGGGCCTCCCAGATTCCGATAAACCCCCTGCCCACAGACCCCGACAAACAATGGCCAGGGTTGTTGGGAAGAGGGCCTTGTCCTCATCAACATGGGGACAAAGTGCTTTGGTGTGGGGGGCGCAGGGCAAAATCGCAGTAAAAACACGTGTCCAAAAATGCGGCAAGCACTGCAAAAAGCACCGCAGAAATGCTCAAAAGCAACATGCATAGATGTGAATCGAGTCTAACAAAGGATTTTGTGGAGTGTGAATCCTGGCATGCAATGGAAAAAAAAGGTGCAATCCTGTCTAGGCAAAGAACAAATTGGAAAAAAAAAAAGTGCCCACTCACATGTGAAAAGTGCATAGCAATCCAAAAAGTGCCACAGACTATCAATATGTGAATCCAAATGTATTCCATGCTATAACATTCAGTGTGAACAGAAGGAATCCACAAGAGATAAACATCCAAAACTGTTTACCAGAGCACACGTGACCTTGCAATTGTAAATGGTCCAAAACAAACTTGAAACCAGCTATACATCTCTATCCCCAGGGTTCCAAGAAAGCTTTTCTCCACTGAACATAGAGAAAAGCTTATGCTTAGTCTTATGCCTCATACACATGATCGGATTTTCGGCAGGGAATTGTGTGATGACAGACTGCTTGCATAAAATCCGACCGTTAGTACGCTCCTTCAGACAATTCTTGTTCAACTTTCCAACTTTCTGCCGACAAATGTTGGTTAGCAGGCTAGTAAATTTTTCGACGGACAATGGTTTGTTGTGAGATTTTCCTATTGTCTGTACACGAGTCCATCACACAAAAGTCCAAAGTACAAACACGCATGCTCAATGCTCACCAAAATGGCATTAGCAGAAGGTGCCCAAAGGGTGGTGCTCCAGAGCTGAAATTACACATAGTACGTCGCTATGTTCGTGTTTGTTGGCCGACAATTGTGTACCTTTGTATGCAAGACAAGCTCCCGTCACACGTCCTTCGGACAAAAGTCTGACGCAGAGGATTTTCTGTCAGGAAAATCTTGGATGGTTTTTCAGACGGCATTCCGCTCAAGCTTCGCTTGCATAAACGCGGTCACACAAAAGTTAGCTGAACTTTTGACCGCCAAGAACGCGGTGATGTACAACACTACGACAAGCCGAGAAAATTAAGTCCAATGCTTCCAAACATGCGTCACATTGTTTCCGAGCAGGCATAGGAATTTTGTGCATCAGAATTGCTACAGATGATCGGAATTTCCGATTGGAACTTTTTCCGACCGAAAAATTGAGACCATGCTCTCAATCTTTTTGCTGGCTGGAATTCGGCCAACAAAAGTTCGATTAGTATACACAAGGTCTCATTTTCTGACCAAAAGCGCTCATACGTCTTTTGCTGGCCAAATTTACGATCGTGTGTATGCGGCATAAGGTGAAAAAACACAAGGGTTTACAACCCCTTTCAGCTCTGCAGCTGTGATCAGCAGACAGGAAGGTATATGGACACAGGTATTGCATACACACCAGCTACACCATGTATGGTATAGGAATGTGTGAAAGAACAATACAAAGGTTTCTCTATGGTGTATGCTAAACCAGATGTGCAAAATGTATGTGCGTATAACATAAATAAATACATATAAAATAAATATATCATGGGGGGTGTGGCTTGGCGCGCAACAGAGATGGACGCTTAATACAACAGCTCCGACAATACCGCAGCCTTAACCCGCCTTTCTGCACCCAGATCACTCTATCATGAGCAAGAAAACCCGCGGCACACCCCGCACAAGATCCCGGAGACTAGCTGCCGAGTATCAGGGGAGAAACATCTCGGATCTCTTCAGGAACTCTTCGGCAAACAGACACAGCATGTCGGGGGGGAAGATGCCGGCGCCGCATGCAGAGGAGGACTACAGTGAGGACTCCCAATCAGCATTGGATGATGACGGTAGGGGCACCGCTCACCCGAATCTCCCCCTCACTTACGCTGGAATGTCAGGCATAGCAGCGGACATTAAGGCGACCTTTTCGGCCACTATAACAGACCTTAAATCCAGCATGCTTGTTGTCACTGAGAAGATGGCCGCTGCAGAGGTGGCAGGGAGACAGAGAGACAGAGTGATCATCAGATTAGAGAAGGTTACCTGCTCCCAAACCCAGCATCTTATTGAGATCAACAGGCATCTCGAGGATTTAGATAACAGGGGGAGGAGAAACAATATCAGGGTCAGGGGGATCCCCGAAACTGTCGAAGCAGATCAAATCACCTCGGTTCTGGAGAGAGTATTTAACAGCCTGCTGGAGAGGCCTGAGGACACAGCCATTGAATTTGTCAGAGCTCACAGAGCCCTCAGGGCCTAAGGCCCGGACAATTTACACCCCAGGGACATAATCTGCTGTTTACACAGTTTCTCTCTCAAGGAAAGCATAATGAGGAAAGCGCGCAGAAATGAACAAATTATTTTTAATGGAGAAACTATTATGCTTTTTCATGATCTTTCTCAGATCACGCTGAGAAACCGCAGAGCTCTTAAGCCACTACTGGATAAGCTGAGGGAGAGAGACATACATTACACGTGGCGATTCCCCTTCGCCCTGTTGGTTAATCACAATGGGAAACAACACTATTTACGTTCCCTGGATGACCTCCCTGAATTTTGCCAGGTGCTCCGATTAGGCCAAGTGGAAGTCCTGGATTGGTACCAGGAATTTGCCCTACCCCCCCCCCATGCAGACATTAGCCCGACTCCCCATCTGCTTCACCGGAAAAACACCTGGCCAAGAAACCCAGACCTTCAAAACCTGACGAATCACTGTTCGCATTCCTCCAGAGGCTTTGAAGATGCCTGATCTCACAGGGGGGTGGAAGATTGACCCTCTCATATGGAACTTATTGGACTATATGCTTTTCTATCCCCCGGCACCCTCCGGCCTTTCATCCACCTGCACTTGTCATTTTGGATCTAACTAGGCACAACCTGATTTATCGGCTGTTTTGGGAACGGTTTGCATCTTCTTTCTAAGCAACCAAAGTTTTTGGCCCGCTTACACCAAGGCTCACCGGTATGATTGCACGACTGGATTCTGCTCCTACCCACGGAAGCAGCTTCACGACATCTACGACACAGCTACAGACGGTTCTCCCTTTTTACTATTTGGTGATCTGACATTGTACATGAGCGCTGGTAGGGCAATAACCCCTTTTAAACTTACAGGTCTTCCTTGGCTGTTAGGCGCATGGGAAATGCTCAAGTTGGACACTCTCAGGGGTCGCTTTTTACGGACGCATGCCCCGTGGGCCAGTTGGCCGCTCAGTCTAGGTCCGTGGTCATTGTTCTTGGGCGGGAGGCGATAAGTTAGGCCTCCGGGTGGGCTGTGAAGAGGGATCTGGTTTTGGTGTCCGAGGAAGGGTTTCCCCCTTTCTCTGACCAGCACAAAGTTTCTGTTTTTTTTGTTTGTTTTTTACATTGCTTAAACACTGTAAAAAGTTTTGGGTTTTCTTTCTTATCAGATACACACGTCCATGCGGACGCTGTTGGTGCAGAAATGGCTTTCTCAACATTAATAAGCTTTGGTTGGCTGCGGCTTGTCCAGGCTCACTATCTTGAATCACTCTTGTAGAACACGAGATAGTGGGCTGGTTACACAGGCCTCAGTGTTTTACCCTCCCCCCCCCCCCCCCCGAGTGACCCTTAAGGGGACGGTTTACCTCTTGGAGTTCACTACTTAATTACCTGGGATCCTGTGGGTCCCAAGTAAAATCAATATACCTCAATCAACCCTTATCTTTCTTCTTCCTTTATCTATTCTTCTATATCTTTGTCTATCTCTTCCAATTCTCCGAAAGGTACAGCATAAATTATTTGCATTTGATGCAAAGTTGTTGTCTCACGATTCCCTGTTTTCATTGTCTCTGTGTGTTTACTAAGTAGTGTCGAGGACATAGGCACGTCGCCGTTCTCTGGGTTCGTACCATGGCTTACTCCTTGCTGGGCCGGAACCCCACAGTGATTTCGCACAATGTGAAAGGGCTGAACATTCCTGAAAAATGCACTACCCTTCTCAGGGAACTTAAGAAAGGTAGGCCTCACTTTGTCTTCCTACAGGAGACTCAATTTAAAACTCACCAGGTACCCAGACTAACTGACACATACTTTACACAAGCTTACCACGCAACGAATGATCTGGCCAAATCAAAGGGAGTGTCCATACTTATTAGTAGGTCAATCTCCTTTGAACTTACGGACAAATTAGTTGACCCGGAGGGACGGTATATCTTCCTGAAAGGGAAATGCGCTTAAAGGATTCTATTCCAGCTGTCTGATACTGGGTGGAGACTTTAATCTACCCTTGAACCCCTTAACAGATACTTCCACGGGCAAAACTTATATTACATATAAGATCCTCAAAAAACTCAATCTGCTCTTGAACTACCTGCACCTCATAGACTCTTGGAGATTCCTACACCCAGAGGCCAGGGACTTCTCCTTTTATTCTGCGCCACATGGACGTTATTCCCGGATAGATTATATTTTTATTACACAAAGAGACCTGGATTTGATCTCCGAGGCTCACATCAGGATACAATCCATTTCTGACCACGCACCGCCTTCTATGACATTGGACCTAACGACACCACCTCCCAGATCCGAAATGTGGCGGTTAAATTTGTCACTACTGACAGACCCGGTTCTCCTTCCCCAAATAGCTGCTTCACTAAAAGAATATTTTACTCTTAACACCACACCAGGCATGGACCCTCTGACAATTTGGGAAGCACACAAATGTTCTATTAGGGGGGTTCTCATCAGACTAGGTGCTCAACGTAAAAAAGAAAAGGAACGGGAAATTAGACGTTTGCTGGGAAGGATTAAGAAACAGGAAACGAAACACAAACAATCTTTGACCGAACAGTCTGCTGCGGAGCTCCTGGAGGTTAGGAGAACTCTCCAGCAGACAATCGATGCCAAGGCCAAGCGTTTCTTTTTTTTTTTTTAAAAAGTGTATTATGAACATGGAGACAAGACGGATAGATTCCTGGCGAGAGCCTTAAGGACAGCTAATTCAAGCCAAACTATTCTAGGCATCCGTTCCGGGACAGGGAAACTTGAGCTCACCACCAAACAAATAGCTAATCACTTTCATGCATACTATTCTAATCTTTATAACCTCCCCAAACAACAGAAACCTAAACAAGTCCATGACGACAGACGGCAAACCATACGAAACTATTTAAGAGAATCCAATATGCCAACCCTGACAGCCCCAGATATAGATCTGTTAGAAAAACCCATAGAGGACGCAGAACTACAACAAGCCATTAAGGGTCTCAAGGAGGGGAAGAGCCCTGGCCCAGACGGATTCACAGCTATATACTATAAGACTTTCCTCGATACTCTGCTGGGGCCGCTGCTGAATGCTCTGAACTCCCTCTCACACTCTAAAGAGACTCCTACTGCCTTCCTTTCAGCCTATATTACAGTTCTACCCAAGCCAAATAAGGACCTGACGACCTGTGCGAGCTATAGGCCCATATCTTTGAGAGATGAGGGACAATGTCATTAAGGCCCTAAACTTGATACACAAGGCCAGGCCGGGCGGGATCAAGGGGCTTCTCCTATCTACCGATGCGGAGAAGGCCTTCGATCGAGTGGCTTGAGATTTTATACTCGAAACGTGTGGGTTCATTGGCTTGGGGGAACGTAAGATGACATGGATTGCCTCCCTGTACAGAAACCCGTCGGCTAGGCTGAAAATTAACGGCTCATTATCAGAACCAGTCCAAATTCGCAATGGAACGAGGCAAGGCTGTCCTCTTTCGCCCTTGCTATTTATCCTAACACTGGAGCCTTTTGTCAGACAGGTGGTCGCGGAGAGCAGAATACAGGGGTTTACAGTGGCAAAAAGGGAGCACAAGGTAGCGGCCTACGCAGATGATCTGTTGTTTTTTTGACTGACCCTATCTCCTCACTAACCCCCTTGACGGAAGAGCTTTCTTTGTTCGGATGGCTCTCCAATTTTAAAATCAATTTTACTAATTCTGAGGCCATGAATATCTCCATTCCCACTACTACCCTCAATGCGATTAAATCAACTTGCCCCTTTAAATGGGTAGATTCGGCTCTTAAATACTTGGGGGTATGGTTGACCCCTGAACTGTCTCAAACGTATGAACACAACTTCCCACCATTACTAAAAGCAATCACCTTAGACCTCCTCAATTGGCATCCGAAATACTTTTCCTGGTTCGGGAGGGCAGCAATATGTAAGATGGTAATTTTGCCAAGAGTACTCTACCTCTTTAGGAACATCCCAATAAAAATTCCACAGGCTTTCTTCAAAACCCTCCACTCTATCCAAAATTCTTTTGTGTGGGCACACAAACGCCCGAGAGTAAGTTTTGCGTTATTGTCATTCGCCAAAGATAAGGGTGGAATGGGTATCCCTAATTATCAACATTACTATCTCGCCTCTCATATCACTTGGATTATAGATTGGAATTGCCACCATAATCTCAAGGAGTGGGTTGAGCTGGAAGACGCACAGCACCCGACTCCAATTCGATTTTCACCCTGGATTCCCTGGGCAACCCAACCCACTGACCTGAAATCTCACCCTCTCATAGGCACCACACTGAGTAATTTTCATAAACTAACAAGACTCAAGGACTTTTCCTCTCACTTAAGCCCACTGACTCCGCTGTATAACAACCCGGATTTTTCCCCTGGTGTGAGCAATAAACTTCTTTCCTCGCCTGCGACAGGAGAACCACTCCTGGCCAAACAGTGCTTTGGTAGGGATGGGTTCAAAGACTTTTCTGCCCTTAAGTCAGAAAATCAAATACCCGACCTCCCACTATGGACTTACTTTCAAATCCGTAGCTACCTTAACAATGCATCAACCAGGGCGAACTTCTGTAGACAATTGACCGAGCTGGAAGAGGTGTGTTGGGCAAGCAAACCAATCCCCAGAGCAACGTCACTGGCCCATGGGTGGGTTCAGGGAGGCGGTGCCCCAGGGGGACTCAGAGAGCGGTGGTCCACAGAATTGAACATATCGATCACGCATAGACAATGGAAAAAGGCCTGTATATTTGCCCACAGATGTTCTATCAGCACTAGAACACAGGAAACAGCTTACAAACTGTTAACTCACTGGTATGCTACCCCAGTGAAGTTGCATTCATGGTTCCCGCTGACCTCAGACCTGTGCTGGCGCTGCCAACAGGATAAGGGCACTTTGTTGCATATATGGTGGCACTGCCCAATGATACAACCCTTCTGGTCCAAGGTTAGGAAACTTGTGTTTCAAATCACAGAGACAAAACTAAAACTCGATGCACTTAACTGTCTTCTCCACATTACCCATTTCTCTATTAAGAAATACAAATTCTCACTCTCCAAGCACCTTTTGAATGCAGCTAAAGCTCTGATCCCACTTTATTGGAAGTCAACACGGACTCCATCTGTCCGGGAGTGACTGTGCAGAGTTTCAGAGATTCATGAAATGGAGGAGACTGTAGCCCAGTCCTCGGCAAAAGTGGAACGCTTTCATGCAACATGGTCTCCTTGGTTTGAATTCACATGCTCTCAGACATATACCCATCTCCTCAAGGAGTGTTAATTGACCTTGTAAGGTTTTCTACCTACTGTACCAACTTGTATTCTGGCCTCTACCAGAACTCTTTATTTAGGACAGATAAGAACGATGCTCTCAATTCGCATGTAACCTTTCCAGGAAGCCTCTCTATTATTTAGTCTTATCTAGACTTCTTTCCTTTCCCCTCTTTTCCCCCTGCTTTCCTAGCTAACTTTATCTATTGGTGGTTAGATTCACTCCAAAACCCACCAGGACTGTTTGGTATGTTATTTTGCAGACGGGAAACATTTGTGTCCCCTTGAGATACTCCTGGGGTTTTCTAATTCTGAACTGTATACCATGGTTGTTACAATGTGTTACTCCTACTTGTAAATGTCGAACTGCATCTAACTGACTCCACTGTTTATAACTTGGAGCTGCGACTCCAATTTTGTACTCCCTCTCAATAAACGTTGATGTTTTAAAAAAAATAAAAATAAATATCATAATCATATAAAAAATACACACACATACACTGCTCAAAAAAAAAACGTAAGAAACACTTTTTAACCGCTTACCACAAACCGCCGTAACTGTATGTCAGTACTTTGACGTAGAATAGTGAGGTTATGACAGCAGATAGCTGACATAACCACAGTATTTTCTGCAACAGCAGTCCTCTTTAAGATAAAAGTGGTCACTGCAGCAGATTCGCCACAAGATCATTTTTATCGGTGGCGGGAGAGGTGCTCCCCCCGCTCCTGCCACACTCCGGTCGTCTCCGCCTCTTACCAGAGCCGCCGGTAGCAGTGGAGATGATCCAATGCCACCCCCTCAGTAGCATGGAGCCGAGTGAGAGAAAGATGGCCCCCACTTGGCTCCATAACATTGGATGATGGAAGCGACATCAAACATCAATGGTCTTAAAGGGAAAATGTTTATTTATTTATTTTAAAAAACATTTAATTTTTTATTGAATTTAAGTGTAAATGTGAGATCTGAGGTTATGTCATGCTTTTTTTTTTCTATTACAAAGGATGTTTACATTCCTTGTAATAGGAATAAAAGTGACCCAATTTTTTTTTAAAAGGACAGTGTAAAAAGAAAAAGTAAAATAAATAAGAGAAAAAAAAAAAGAAAGCTCACACGCAGAAACGTATGCATAGGTAAGTCGTGCCTGCATATGAAAACAGCGTTCAAATCACACATATGAGGTATCACCGCGATTGTTAGAGCAAGAGCAATAATTCTAGAACTAGACCTACTCTCTAACTCAAACCTGGTAACCTGGAAAAAAATTGGGCTAACTTTACTGTTGTCTTATATTTTTAATAAAAAAAAGTGTATTTATTCCAAAACAATTGCGCTTGTAAGGCCGCTGTGCAAATACAATGTCACATAAAGTATTGCAATGACTGCAGGAGACAAAATAAGCGAACAGGCAAATCTAATATTTTACCATTTTTACAAGGAGCTTAAAAAAGCTTCCATAGAAATTAGGGTAATTAATAGATTGAAAAAGTCCATTACAATGAGGAATAAATTCAAAACATACCTGTGCTGAGTTAGGTGTATCATGTGTTACACATGGGAGACTGGAAATTGCACAGAAAAGGGTCCTTGAAATTGTTTCTAGAAGCCCGTGAATTGATCTTGATTGTAATGGGGTAAAAAAAAAAAAAAAAAAAAAGAAAAATATTCAGATGTATAAAAAGAGCCCTAGAGCAGAGCAAGAGGAAAAAAGGTGGAGGGGAAAAGGAAATTGGCTGGGCATTATGCTCAAAAAGTAGCTTTTAATCCATTAGAATGAATCTTGCTTACCAAAATCGCAAGGTAATGGTAAGCAAGATTCATTCTAATGGATTAAAAGCTACTTTTTGAGCATAATGCCCAGCCAATTTCCTTTTCCCCTCCACCTTTTTTCCTCTTGCTCTGCTCTAGGGCTCTTTTTATACATCTGAATATTTTTCTTTTTTTTTTTTTTTTTTACCCCATTACAATCAAGATCAATTCACGGGCTTCTAGAAACAATTTCAAGGACCCTTTTCTGTGCAATTTCCAGTCTCCCATGTGTAACACATGATACACCTAACTCAGCACAGGTATGTTTTGAATTTATTCCTCATTGTAATGGACTTTTTCAATCTATTAATTACCCTAATTTCTATGGAAGCTTTTTTAAGCTCCTTGTAAAAATGGTAAAATATTAGATTTGCCTGTTCGCTTATTTTGTCTCCTGCAGTCACCGCATTGGCGGTTATCTCTGATCGGTTCGCTTCCCAATCCCGGGTGGGGTCTTCTTCTTAGGGATTAGACGCATCTGTTTTAGATTGGTAGGTATTATTAGTTTATACTTTCCAATGACACACACATACCATTTGTTTTACTCTGTATTGATTGGTCCCTTGAGACACCTGGGCAATGCTGAGGACTAAGAGTGTGCTTTTGTATATGACCGTCTCCATTAATTCTGTTTTGTTTTTCTCTATTCGTAGTGAACCTTTTCTGTATTTTAAACAAAACAATTTCTCTTCCACCAATTATTGGCTCCCCTGAAGAAGCCTAACAATAGGCGAAACATGTCGGGAATTTTCCATCTGAACTGCCAAGAATATGGTTATTCAAACTAATTGTTGGATTTTATATATTGCTCTGTATGCCAGCCAATATATGTATATTGTTAAATTTGATCTTTTTGTACTCTCTTGATCGCTTTTACTACATTTAATAAAACATTCTTTTTTATCTAAACATTTATATACTTTTTTCTAACTATTACTAGCACCGTAACAGTCCCGTCCTTCTCCTTCCGTTCCTCCCTATCTGTTACAATTGGGATGAGGTGCGTTGTTAATCCCTTGCCTTACTTAGCTCTTTCTTTTCCAAAGTATTGCAATGACTGCCATTTTATTCTCTAGGGCGTCTGAAAATATATATATATATATATATACAGTGGTGTGAAAAAGTGTTTGCCCCCTTCCTCATTTCCTGTTCCTTTGCATGTTTGTCACACTTAAGTGTTTCGGAACATCAAACCAATTTAAACAATAGTCAAGGACAACACAAGTAAACACAAAATGCAATTTGTAAATGAAGGTGTTTATTATTAAAGGTGAAAAAAATCCAAACCATCATGGCCCTGTGTGAAAAAGTGATTGCCCCCTAAACCTAATAACTGGTTGGGACACCCTTAGCAGCAACAACTGCAACCAAGCGTTTGCGATAACGTGCAATGAGGCTTTTACAGCGTCCTGGAGGAATTTTGGCCCACTCATCTTTGCAGAATTGTCCTAATTCAGTTACATTAGAGGGTTTTCGAGCATGAACGGCCTTTTTAAGGTCATACCACAACATCTCAATAGGATTCAGGTCAGGACTTTGGCTAGGCCACTCCAAAGTCTTCATTTTGTTTTTCTTCAGCCATTCGGTGGTGGACTTGCTGGTGTGTTTAGGATCATTGTCCTGCTGCAGAACCCAAGTTCGTTTCAGCTTGAGTACACGAACAGATGGTCGGACATTCTCCTTCAGGATCTCTTGGTAGACAGCAGAAATCATAGTTCCTTTTATCACGGCAAGTCTTCCAGGTCCTGAAGCAGCAAAACAGCCCCAGACCATCACACTACCACCACCATATTTTACTGTTGGTATAATGTTCTTTTTATGAAATGCAGTGTTCCTTCTACGCCAGATATACTTGGACACACACCTTCCAAAGAGTTCCACTTTTGTCTCATCGGTCCACAGAATGTTGTCCCAAAAGTCTTGGGGATCATCAAGATGTGTTGTGGAGAAATTGAGACGAGCTTTGATGTTCTTTTTGCTCAGCAGTGGTTTTCTCCTTGGAACTCTGCCATGCAGGCCATTTTTGCCCAGTCTTTTCCTGATGGTGGAGGCATGAACGCTGACCTTAACTGAGGCAAGTGAGGCCTGCAGTTCCTTGGACGTTGTTGTGGGGTCTTTTGTGACCTCTTGGATGAGTCGTCGCTGCGCTCTTGGGGTAATTTTGGGCGGCCGGCCACTCCTGGGAAGGTTCACCACTGTTCCGTGTCTTCGCCATTTGTGGATAATGGCTCTCACTGTGGTTCGCTGGATTCCCAAAGCTTTGGAAATGGCTTTATAACCCTTTCCAGACTGATAGATCTCAATTACTTTCTTTCTCAATTGTTCCTGAATTTCTTTGGGTCTCGGCATGATGTGTAGCTTTTAAGGATCTTCTGGTGGACCTTACTGTGTCAAGCAGCTCCTATTTAAGTGATGCCTTGATTGTGAACAGGTGTAGCAATAATCAGGCCTGGGTGTGGCTAGAGAAATTGAACTCAGGTGTGGACAACCACAGTTATAGTATGTTTTAACAAGGGGGGCAATCACTTTTTCACACAGGGCCATGATGGTTTGGATTTTTTTTCACCTTTAATAATAAACACCTTCATTTACAAATTGCATTTTGTGTTTACTTGTGTTGTCCTTGACTATTGTTTAAATTGGTTTGATGTTCCGAAACACTTAAGTGTGACAAACATGCAAAGGAACAGGAAATGAGGAAGGGGGCAAACACTTTTTCACACCACTATATATATATATATATATATATATATATATATATATATGGTTTGGGGGTTTTAAGTAATTTTCTAGAAAAAAAAATTATTTTAACTTGTAAATAACACATCTCAAAAAGAGGCTCGGTCCTTAAGTGGTTAATCAGAGTATAGCATCAAGTCAATTAAACTCCTTGGATATTGATCTGATCAGTTAAGTAGCAAAGAGGGTTGTTAATCAGTTCCAGCTGCTTTGGTGTTAATGAAATTACCAACAGGTGCACTAGATGGGCACCAATAAGAGGACCTCCAAAACAGGAATGGTTTTACAGGTGGAGGCCACTGACATTTTTTTCCCTACTCATCTTTGCTGACTGTTTTTCACTAGTTTTGCATTTGGCTAGGGTCAGTGTCACTGCTGGTAGCATGAGGCGATACTTGGACCCTATAGTGGTTGCAAAGGCAGTCCAACTCCTCCAGGATGGCACATCAATACTATCAATACCAAAAATGGCATGGGTAGCCCCCCTGCCCATTAACAGCCCCTTTAGGTCTTGTACGGATATTAAGGGGAAACCCGTACCCAAATAAAAAAAAAAGGAAAGGCGTGGGGACCCCAGGTCCTATATACTGCAGAAATGGGGGCCTAAGGTGTTGGTGTTGCCATAACACTGTGAATGAATGAATGAATGAATGAAGTATTTGTATAGCGCACAACATGAACTGAATCGCCTCAAGGCGCTGTGAAGAGCATGGTTGTCCAACATCTAGAAGAGGAAGGTCTTGAGTTGTTTCCTAAAGGCCAGGTGGTTTTCTTCCAGGCGGATGTTGGTTGGTAGAGCGTTCCATAACCGAGGTCCTTGGACAGCGAATCTCCGATACCCTGTTTGATTTGTACCGGGATTTGGGCATGAGGAGGAGGTTTTTGTTAGCTGATCGAAGACTGCGGCTTGGTGTGTAATGCTTTATTTTCTCAATTAGGTATTGAGGAGCCTCTCTATGCACGCATTTGTGGGTGAGGCAGAGGGTCTTGAATGTGATCTGATTCTTTACGGTTAGCCAATGTAGGCTCCTCAGGGAAGGAGAGATTGATTCCCAGGGTTTTTTTCCCCTGTTATCAGCCTTGCTGCCGTGTTTTTGATAAGTTGTAATCGCACAAGTTGATATTGTGGTAATCCTATGTAAAGCGAGTTTGCGTAGTCTAGTCGTGAATTAATGACTGTTCCAACTACCACTGCCTGTGGCCAATTATGGCTCTCTTCGCTGCCGGCGCTGTGATTGGCCAAGCATGCAGGTTCACAGTGCATGCTTGGCCAATCATGAGCCAGCAATGCACTGCGATGGTGCAGTGCATTGTGGGCCGTGAGCGATACATGAATTTGGAGCGAACGGCCCATAATGTTCGGCATTCACTGAACGTGCAAACAGCTTGTGTTCGAGTCGAACATGCGTTCGTCTCAAACACCGAGCTCATCCCTAAATCAATACATGGCATTGCCAGAAAGTTTGCTGTCTCTCCAAGCACAGTCTCAGGAGCATGGAGGAGAGTCTAGGAGACAGGCAGTTACTCTAGGAGAGCTGGACAGGGCCATAGAAGGTTCTTAACCCATCAGCAGAACCAGTATCTGCTCCTTTGTGCAAGTAGGGACAGGATGAGCACAGCCAGAGCCTTACAAAATGACCTCCAGCAAGCTACTGGTGTGAATGTCTCTGACCAATCAGAATCAGACTTCATGAGGGTGGCCTGAGGGCCTGACATCCTGTAGTGGGCCCTGTGCTCACTGCCCGGCACCGTGGAGCTCGATTGACACACCAGTATTGGCAGGTCTGCCACTGGCTCCCTGTGCTTTTCTCAGATGAGAGCAGGTTCACCCTGAGCACATGGGAGAGATGTGAAAGGGTCTGGAGAAGCCATGGAGAACGTTATGCTGCCTCTAACACCGTTCACCATGATCGGTTTGGTGGTGAGTCAGTGATGGTATGGGGAGGCAAATCCATGAAGGGACCCACAGACCTCTACAGTCTAGACAATGGCACCCTGACTATCATTAGGTATGGGGATGAAATCCTTGGACCCACTGTCAGACTCTACGCTGGTGCAGTGAGCCCCGGGTTCTTTCTGGTGTACGACAATGTCCGGCTCATGTGCAAAGAGTATGCTGCCAGTTCATGGAGAGTGAAGGAATTGATACCATTTAATGGCCCCAACACTCACCTGACCTAAATCCAATAGATCACCTCTGGGACATTATGTTTCAATCCATCCAACCTGCCCAGGTTGCACCTCTGTCGGTTCAGGAGCTCAATGATGTGCTTGTCCAGATCGGGGAAGAAATACCCCAGGACACCATCTGTCCTCTCATTAGGAGCATGCTCCAACGTTGTCAGCCATGCATACAACCACATGGGGGCTATATAAACTACTGAGTACCATTTTGAGTTGCTGCAATGAAATTTCAGCAAAATTGATTAGTAGTCAGACTAATGCATAATTTTTTCACATTTATTTTTGGGGTGTCTTTGAATTAAGCCCTCTGTAGTTTTATAATCTTCATTTCCATCCAACAATGTGGCATCCTTTTGTTCTTAACACATTACCCAGTCCATATTAGACATGTGCATTCGTTTTCGTCCGAATGCATTTTCGTCCGAATTTCAGCTATTTTCGTTTTCGTTTTGACAAACGATAACGAAAGCACAAAATCCGAAAAACGAAAGATCCGACATAAATAAATGCTTTATTTTCGTTTTCATTGTTACAACAGTTCGATATAGAATAGGAGATTCGACATGACTCTGACAACAATCTGTGTCTATAGAACCTGTGTTCGAATGTGCCTAACCTTACCTCTATTAGTCCAAGATTATATAGAGAAAATATTCGACAGAGAAAAAAGATTTGACAGAGAGAAAAGATTCTGCAAGATACTGTCCTAAAAAGTGTTTGGGGACCCGGGTCCTGCCCCAGGGGACATGGATCAATGCAAAAAAAAGTTTTAAAAACGGCCGTTTTTTCGGGAGCAGTGATTTTAATAATGATTAAAGTGAAACAATAAAAGTGTAATATTCCTTTAAATTTCGTAGGGGGGGGTTGTCTATAGTATGCCTGTGAAGGGGCGCATGTTTCCCGTGCTTAGAATTGTCCCTGCACAAAGTGTCATTTATGCAGGAAAAAAAGTCCTTTAAAATCACTCGCAGCTATTATGAATTGTCGGCTCCCGTAATACAGAGAACACTCATTGAAAGTCATTGATAAAAAAATAAATAAATAAATAATAAAAAAAAAAAAGCGTGGGGGTCCCCCAAATTCAATTACCAGGCCCTTCAGGTCTGGTATGGATATTAAGGGGAACCCTGCCTCAAATTTAAGAAAAAATTTGACGTGGGGTTCCCCCTAAATATCCATAACCAGACCCTTCAGGTCTGGTATGGATATTAAGGGGAACCCCGCGTCAAATTTAAAAAAAAAATTGACGTGGGGTTCCCCCTAAAAATCCATACCAGACCCTTTATCCGAGCACGCAACCTGGCAGGCCGCAGGAAAAGAGGGGGGGATGAGAGAGCGGCCCCCCCTCCCTCCTGAACCGTACCAGGCCACATGCCCTCAACATTGGGAGGATGCTTTGGGGGTCTGTGACCCCTCAAAGCACCTTGTCCCCATGTTGATGAAGACAAGGGCCTTATCCCCACAACCCTGGCCGGTGGTTGTGGAGGTCTGCGGGCGGGGGGCTTATCAGAATCTGGAAGCCCCCTTTAACAAGGGGACCCCCAGATCCCGGCCCCCCCCCCTGTTTGAAATGGTAAGGGGGTACAAAAGTACCCCTACCATTTCACAAAGAAAATGTAAAAAATGGTTAAATAAAACAAACACACTTTTGAAAAATTCCTTTATTAAAAAAAAAAAAAAAAAAAAAAGATTCCAGCGGCGGTAATCCACTCTTGCTATCCAGCGACGGACGGTCATCTCTCCAGCGATGTCTCATCTCATCCAGCGCAGCGAATCCTCCGTCCTTCTTCTGTCTCCGTGGAGGAGACACTGCAAGGATTCCGGCGGCCTGACGTTTCTTATATATGGAGGGCGGGGCCACCCGTCACCTGACCCCGCCCCCCTCTGACGCAAGGGGAAACCCGGGGTTCCCTGTGACGTAGGGGTGACCCGCACCCCTCTGATGTAACACAGGCAGGTTTCCGTTACATCAGAGGGGGGCGGGGTCACCTATACGTCACGGGGAACCCCGGGTTTCCCCTTGTGTCAGAGGGGGGCGGGGTCAGGTGACGGGTGGCCCCGCCCTCCGTATATAAGAAACGTCAGCCGCCGGAATCCTTGCAGTGTCTCCTCCACGGAGACAGAAGAAGGACGGAGGATTCGCTGCGCTGGATGAGATGAGACATCGCTGGAGAGATGACCGTCCGTCGCTGGATAGCAAGAGTGGATTACCGGCGCTGGAATCTTTTTTTTATTTTTTTATTTTTAATAAAGGAATTTTTCAAAAGTGTGTTTGTTTTATTTAACCATTTTTTACACTTTCTTTGTGAAATGGTAGGGGTACTTTTGTACCCCCTTACCATTTCAAACAGGGGGGGGCCGGGATCTGGGGGTCCCCTTGTTAAAGGGGGCTTCCAGATTCTGATAAGCCCCCCGCCCGCAGACCTCCACAACCACCGGCCAGGGTTGTGGGGATGAGGCCCTTGTCCTCATCAACATGGGGACAAGGTGCTTTGAGGGGTCACAGACCCCCAAAGCATCCTCCCAATGTTGAGGGCATGTGGCCTGGTACGGTTCAGGAGGGAGGGGGGGCCGCTCTCTCGTCCCCCCCTCTTTTCCTGCGGCCTGCCAGGTTGCGTGCTCGGATAAAGGGTCTGGTATGGATTTTTAGGGGGAACCCCACGTCAATTTTTTTTTTAATTTGACGCGGGGTTCCCCTTAATATCCATACCAGACCTGAAGGGTCTGGTTATGGATATTTAGGGGGAACCCCACGTCAAATTTTTTCTTAAATTTGAGGCAGGGTTCGCCTTAATATCCATACCAGAACTGAAGGGCCTGGTAATTGAATTTGGGGGACCCCCACGCTTTTTTTTTTTATTTATTTATTTATTTTTTTATCAATGACTTTCAATGAGTGTTCTCTGTATTACGGAGCTGACAATTCATAATAGCTGCGAGTGATTTTAAAGGACTTTTTTTCCTGCATAAATGACACTTTGTGCAGGGACAATTCTAAGCACGGGAAACATGCGCCCCTTCACAGGCATACTATAGACAACCCCCCCCCCCCTACGAAATTTAAAGGAATATTACACTTTTATTGTTTCACTTTAATCATTATTAAAATCACTGCTCCCGAAAAAACGGCAGTTTTTAAAACTTTTTTTTGCATTGATCCATGTCCCCTGGGGCAGGACCCAGGTCCCCAAACACTTTTTAGGACAGTAACTTGCAAATTAGCCTTTAAAATGAGCACTTTAGATTTTGAACGTTGGAGTCCCATAGACTTTAATAGGGTTCTAAAGTATGCTATATACTAGCTCCGTCGAATCTTCTTTATACATTCGACAGACACCATAAGCCTTCAAAGACAGATTCGACCGTAATTCATGTGGATTTTCGGACGAATGCAATTTTTGAACGAAAAACGAAATAAATAAAAACGAATTTCGGGAGTAACTAAATAAATTAAGTTTTCAGACGAAAACGAAATTCCGAAACGAAATATTTTACTCTGCACATGTCTAGTCCATATCAGTATAGATATCCAGCATGATATTTTTCCCCACTGAGATCTTATGTGTTTTCAAAATGCTCCTTTATCCGCTTACCGACTACTTCACTCCGATATACGTTGGCAGAAGGGCTAGTACAGGCAAATTAACATACCTGTACGTTGCCCTTTAAGAGGCAGGCACGCGCAGCAGGCTCCGTGAGTCGGGTCGTGGGTCCCGTGGACTCGATCGCCGTGGGGATACTTGTGATCATCTCACGGGGAGGAAGAATGGGGAGATGCTAATGTAAACAAGCATCTCCCTGTTCTGCCTAGTGACAGTGTCACTGATCTCTGGGCCCTGTGATCGGGAGCAGAGATCAGTGACGTGTCACACGTAGCCACACCGCCCCACAGTTAGAAACACTCCCCAGGGCACACTAAACACTGCTCCCTAGTGGTTAACCCCTTCACTGCCAGTGTCATTTACACAGGAATCAGTGCATTTATATAGCTCTGATTGCTGTATAAATGACAATGGTCCCAAAAATGTGTCAAAAATGTCAGATGTGTCCGTCATAATGTTGCAATCATGATAAAAATCACTGATCGCCGCCATTACTAGTAAAAAAAAATATTAATAAAAATGCCATAAAACTATCCCCTAGTTTGTAAATGCTATAACTTTTGCGCAAACCAATCAATATACGCGTATTGCGAAATATGTACAAGAATACATATACGTATATTTATATATTTTGGTGGGATATTTATTATAAAAAAAAGTAAAAAATAATGTGTTTTTTTTCAAAATTGGCACTATTTTTTGTTTATAGCACAAAAAATTAAAATCGTAGAGTTGATCAAATGGCACCAAAAGAAAGCTCTATTTGAGGGGAAAAAAGGACGTCAATTTTGTTTGGGAGCCACGTCGCATGACCGCGCAATTGTGAGTTAAATTTACGCAGTGCTGAATCGCAAAAAGTGCTCTGGTCAGGAAGGGGGTAAATTCTTCCAGGGCTGAAGTGGTTACTTTTTTGAGCAGTGTATATATATATATATATATATATATATATATATATATATATACACGACATACATATACAGTATCTCACAAAAGCTAGTACACCCCTAACATTTTTATAAATATTTTATTATATCTTTTCATGTGACAATGTAAAGTAGTGAGTGTACAGCTTTTATAACAGTGTTAATTTGTTGTCCCCTCCAAATAATTCAACAAAAGTGAGTACACCACAAGTGAAAATTTCTCCCAATGTGTCAATATTTGTGTGGGCACTGCCTTATCCCTCTTGGCCATGGAGTTCACCTCCATGATGGTATCACAGAGCTGGTGGATGTTATGCCGCGTACACACGAGCGGACTTTTCAACATCCAAAGTCCGAAGGACTGAGTCCGTCAGACTATTCGATCGTGTGTGGGCTGCAATGGACTTTTGACTCGCCAAAGTCCGAAGGACTTTAGAATATGGAACATGCTTCAAATTTTTCAGAAGGAACTCCGCCGGACCCGGTCCCCTTCGAAAAATCCGCTCGTGTGTATGCTACTCCGACGGACTAAAACCGACGCTAGGGCAGCTATTGGCTACTGGCTATGAACTTCCTTATTCGAGCCGAGTCGTACGTCATCACGTTCGAATCCGTCTGAGTTTAGTGTGATCGTGTGTGGCCAAGTCCGCTCAGCCGAAATGTCTGTCAGAACTCCGTCGGAATTCCAGCAGAACTCCGACGGAACTCCTTCGGAAGTCTGTCGGACATAAGTCCTCTCGTGTGTACAGGGCTTAAGAGACCTTGTGCTCCTCCAACTTCCGTTTGAGGGTGACCCACAGATGCTTAATAAGGTTTAGATCTGGAGACATGCTTGGCCAGTCCATCACCTTTACCCTCAGCTTCTTTAGCAAGGCAGTGTTTGTCTTGGAGGTGTGTTTCGGGTCGTTATCATGTTGGAATACTGCCCTGCGGCCCAGTCTCCAAAGGGAAGGGATCATGCTCTGCCTCAGTGTGTCACAGTACATATTGGCAATCATGGTTCCCTCAATGATATGTAGCTCCCTAGTTCCGGCAGCACTCATGCAGCCCCAGACCATGACACTCCCACCACAATTCTTGAATGTAGGCACTCGTCTTTGTACTCCTCACCTGGTTGCCGCCACACACGCTTGACACCATCTGAACCAAATAAGTTTATCTTGGTCTCATCAGACCACAGGAAATGGTTCCAGTAATCCATGTCCTTAGCTTGCTTGTCTTCAGAAAATTGTTTGCATGCTTTCTTTTGCATCATCTTTAGAAGAGGCTTCCTTCTGGTTTGACAGCCATGTGGACCAATTTGATGGAATGTGCGGCGCATGGTCTGAGCACTGACAGGCGGATACCCCCACCCCTTCAACCTCTGCAGCAATGCTGGCAGCACTCATACGTCTATTTCCCAAAGACAACCTCTGGATATAACGCTGAGCACATGCACTCAACTTCTTTGGTCAACCATGGCAAGGCCTGTTCTGAGTGGAACCTGTGGAACCCACTGTATGGTCTTGGCCACTTATAGCCTAGGCCATATTTATGTAGAGCAACAATTATTTTTTCCCTCCGATCCTTTAGAGAGTTCTTTGCCATGAGGTGCCATGTTGAACTTCCAGTGACCAGTATGAGAGATTAAGAGCGATAACATCAAAATTACCACACCTGCTCCCCATTCACACCTGAGACCTTGTAACACTAACGAGTCACAATAATTGGGCCAAATTTGGACATTTTCACTTAGGGGTGTACTCACTTTTGTTGCTAGTGATTTAGACGTTAATGGCTGTGTGTTAATTATTTTGAGGGGACAGCAAATTTACACTGTTATACAAGTCATACACTCACTACTTTACATTGTAGCAAAGTGTCATTTCTTGAGTGTTGTCACATGAAAAAATATAAAAAATCTTTACAAAAATGTGAGGGGTGTACTCACTTTTGTGAGATACTGTATGTACACAGTATCTCACAAAAGTGAGTTCACCCCTCACATTTTTGTAAATATTTTATCATATCTTTTCATGTGACAACACTGAAGAAATTACACTTTGATACAATGTAAAGTAGTGAGTGCACGGCTTGTATAACAGTGGTGGCCACACAAAATATTGACACTTTGGGCCAAATTTGGACATTTTCACTTAGGGGTGTACTGACTTTTTACACTGTTATACAAGCTGTACACTCACTACTTTACATTGTACCAAAGTGTCATCTCTTCAGTGTTGTCACATGAAAAGATCTAATAAAATATTTACAAAAATGTGAGGGGTGTACTCACTTTTGTGAGATACTGTGTATATATATATATATATATATATATATATATATATATATATATATATATATATATATATGCAGCCCTCAAATTTTCCACTCACCCACTTGCATTTTTTTTGGAGTGGAAAATGAGGGCTTGCGAGCTGGGCTGCCTCTGCCTGGGAGAGGGGGGGAGAGCACCGCCGTCGGGGTTGATCTGGAGCTGATCTCCCAGCAATCGCCCCAGGAGGAAGACGAGAGCTGCGGGATAGCACGCTGTTACTGGTGCTTACATTATAATTGTCTCTGCTCTACTCAACACAGCCCCGCCTCCTCCTGACCTGCGCCTATGATAGACAGCATTCTATCTATCGCAGGAACTGGTCAGGAGGAGGCGGGGCTGTGTCGAGCAGAGCGGAGACAATTATAATGTAAGCACCGGTAACAGCGTGCTATCCCCAGCCCTCCTCTTCCTTCAGCCATGCATTCCTCTGCCCAGACGAGGCTGCAATGGGCACAGTGAGGCTTCTATGGGCACAGTGTGGTTGCAATGGGCACAGTGTGGCTGCAATGGGCACAGTGAGACTGCAATGGGCACAGTGTGACTGCAATGGGCACAATGAGGCTGCAATGGGCACAGTGAGGCTGCAATGGGCACAGTGAGACTGCAGTGGGCACAGTGAGGCTGATATGGGCACAGTGAGGCTGCAAGAGGCACAGTGAGGCTGCAATGGGCACAGTGTGGTTGCAATCAGCACAGTGAGGCTGCAAGAGGCACAGGGGGGCACAGGTGAGGCTGCATTGATGAGCACAGGTGAGGCTGCATTGAAGGGCACATGTGAGGCTACATTGAGGGGCACATGTGAGGCTGCACTGATGGGCACAGTGAGATTGCAATGGGCACAATGAGACTGCAATGGGCACAGTGAGGCTGCAATGGGCACAGTGAGGCTGCAGTGGGCACAGTGAGACTGCAGTGGGCACAGTGAGGCTGCTATGGGCACAGTGAGGCTGCAAGAGGCACAGAGAGGCTGCAATGGGCACAGTGAGACTGCAATGGGCACAGTGAGACTGCAATGGGCACAGGGAGGCTGCAATGGGCACAGGGAGGCTGCAATGGGCACAGTGAGACTGCAGTGGGCACAGTGAGGCTGATATGGGCACAGTGAGGCTGCAAGAGGCACAGTGAGGCTGCAATGGGCACAGTGTAGTTGCAATCGGCACAGTGAGGCTGCAAGAGGCACAGGGGGGCACAGGTGAGGCTGCATTGATGAGCACAGGTGAGGCTGAATTGAGGGGCACAGGTGAGGCTGCATTGAAGGGCACATGTGAGGCTACATTGAGGGGCACATGTGAGGCTGCACTGATAAAGTTGTTGTTATTTTTGTAATTGTCATTTCATGAGATAACTTATGAGGTCATGTTTAGGGGCGGGGCAGGGTAGGGATTGAGTGGGGCACTGGTGGCGAGTAACCTTTGAGGCCTGGCTAATAGCTCAGGACTTGAAATTTTGAGCCCTGTATATATATATATATATATATATATATATATATATATATATATATATAAAAGTAGTAGGTGAGATGCACACACGGTCAGTGAAACAGGTGTGCCAGCAATCGAGTCTGTCCCAAAGACTCAATATAAAACAGCAGAAGAGGGATTACTACACAAACAAAAGTAAATTTATTGATAAAATTTACATTACATCAGGTATAATTCAGGTATTCAGGTGACGTTTCGGGCTGAGCATGATATCGCCCTTCCTCATGACCACATACCTGCAATAAAAATTGTAACCGACTTCACATATAACGGCTTATAAAGGGAGAAGTGTGCATGCGTCTGATCCTCCGCACCCCATCGGACCAATGGGGCTCCCAGAGCAGCTCTGCACAATCCAGGAGAGCGGACAAAGAGGGGTGATCCCCTGCTGATGAACACTTTGGCAACACGCCGTGATCTGGGGCCACAATTTGAGGCATCCTACCACGCCGGGTGTACCAAGATGGCCACTGTGGTCGAGGCACAGAAGCAGCCTCATGCCTCCAGCGTGGACAGAGCCCTGGAACACAGGCAAGTTCTCACCCCAGCCACCCTGACATATACACTTATCATGCCTGGGAACTTTCCGCAAATGAATACCCCCTCTCCTACCTCTACTGAATCCCTCATAGGCCACACCTTGGCAGAACAGGCTCTGGCTTTCCCACAGCAGGCCTGCATCCCCAAGAGCATGGCTTATCCACAGCGGATCTATATGACAAACTTTATATACTCCAGAAAAGGGGATTAGCCACAATGGCTGCTAAAATAACAGGAGACATCAAATCTGTTCGGCAAAACATAGGCTACAGATTGGATGCAATAGAAAACAAACTGGATCTCACTGCTGCAGTATCCAACCAGAATACTGACATGATCCAAACCCTACAGAATCAACTAGAAAACGCCTTATCACGCATTGACTACCAGAAACAGTGGCGGATGTAGCTGCAGCAACCCAGGACCTGCAAATTTAACTGGGCTTCAGACTATAGAGACACGGAGTGTAGGTTCATACTAGTCAAAGGCACGATAGTGGAACAAATATATTCTCTAGTCTCATATTATGCTCCAAACAAAGGACAAGCAAGGTTTTTTGCCTGCCTTTTTCATACCCTCCACCCAGGGCTGGACTGGGACGAAAATTTGGCCCTGGACTTCACCCAGACCGGCCCACTTTATTTTTAAAAACATGCACCAAAACAGTATATAAAACTATATACAATTGCGCAATATGGCTACTTATTGAGTTTGGGATGGATCTAAGGGAAGCAGTCCGGCCTTTGTATGGGGCATCAGAGCAGCCGGGGGGGAAATTGCCAGCTTGCCCCCTGGTAGGGTGACCACATTTCCAGACTGCCATTCAGGGACAATTTTGCAAAGGACCGGGGGGGGGGGGGGGGGGATGTATTCTCAAGGTTGATAGGGAATTCCGCGGTGGGGGTAATTTGTCGGGTGAATGGCTGGTTCTGGTACTGAAAACATATAGACATCATGCTTAATATGGTGTCAGGATGACCAAATCACATTATTTCTATTACTACATTGTAATATATAAATGAATTAGTTCAACTCACAAGAATGCAGAATCAGTGGGAACCCTGAGCTTGTCACCTGCCACCAGATGCAGTGTGTCACCATTGCTTGTGACCAGCTGCAGAATGTAATTTGCCACCGCCGCCTGCCATGAGATGCATTGTGTCACAATTGCCTGCCACCAGATGCAGCGTGTCACATGCCCCCCGCTACCTGCCACCAGATGCAATGTGTCACATGCCACTGTCACCTGCCACCAAATGCAGTGTGTCACATGCAGAGAGAGGGGAGAGTGGAAGAGAGAAAGAGGGGGGGAGAAAGAGAGGGGGGGAGAAGGGAGAGGGGGCAGAGAAAGAGAGAGAAAGAGAGGAGGGGCAGAGAGAGAGAAGGGGCAGAGAGAGAGAGGGGGCAGAGAGAGAAGGGGGCAGAGAAGGGGCAAACAGATAAGGGGCAGAGAGAGAGGGGGAGTGAGGAGCAGAGCAAGAGAAAGGGGCAGCGAGAGGGGCAGAGAAAGAAGGGGCAGTGTAGGGGCAAACAGAGAAGGAGGCAGAGAGAGAGGGGGAGTAAGGGGCAGAGAGAGAAGGGGTAGAATGAGAGAGAGAGGCAGAGAGAGAAGGGGGCAGAGAGAGAGGGGCAGAGAGAGAGAAGGGGGCAGAGATGCAGAGAGGAGGGGCAGAGAGAGAGAGAAGGGGGCAGAGAGAGAGAGGGGAGCAGAGAGGGGCAGAGAGAGAGGAGCAGAGAGGGGCAGAGAGAGAAGGGGGCAGAGAGAGGAAGGAGCAGAGAGAGAAGAGGGCAGATAGAAAGATAGGGGGCAGAGAGTGAAGGGGTTAGAGAGAGAGAGAGAGAGAGAGAGAGAGAGAGAGGGGGGCAGATAGAGGAGGGGGCAGAGAGAGGGGGGGCAGAGAGGGGAGGGCGTAGAGAGAGAGAGATAAGGGGGTAGAGAGGGGAAGGGTAGAGAGAGACAGAAGGGGGCAGAGAGGCCGAGAGTGAGAGAGGAGGGAAAGAGGGGTCCAGGTCTGGTCAGTGCTCAGCTCACTCACTTGAATGGTGGGGGGTTTTAATGTGGTTGTCGGCTGCTTGTTTAATCTTCCCGCTCCCTCTTGCTCTTCATAGATGCAACGCATGGGCAGGGAGAGAGGGGCGGGAGAAACAGTGTGTGCCACAAGGTGGCTGAGGAGCAGTGTGCGAATCCCCTCCTCTAGGGCAGCTGCACCGAGCCGGCTGTCACCCGCTGCCCACACACTGACATCAGGGATGATCCAGAGGATGAAGCGGCAGCGGCCATCGGAGGGCTTCCCCGTCCCCCAACGTGACCTTTCAGTAACCTATAGCAGTGGCAAAGGAAGAGCTCTGTGCTACAGGTGGGCAGTGAAACACTAAAGCACCCAGCAACCTCCCACGATCCTGGCCAAGTCCGCCCCTGAATTGCCGCCTCGGTCCCATGGTAGGACCAGCAGTACAGCAGTGCTCAAAATAATGGCTGCACGGGCAGCACATCCATTATTTTGACAAGCTGTCTGTCACTGAAACAGGCCCACTGAGCCATCGGCCCACCGGGTTACTCCCGGTAGTCCCAATGGCCAGTACATGCCTGCCTCCACCCCATGTTAGAAGGAACAATCATTTTCGGAGGCAACTCGAACATCACTTTTGATCAAGGACTGGACAGATCAAAGCCCCTAGGCCAATAGTTTATATGCCCTCTCCAAGCCAGCCACAGAATAGCCAAACTGATTCATGCGCAGGGACTGACAGACGTTTGGAGGGAACTAAATCCAGCTACAAGAGACTACACACACTATTCGGCCCCACACAATACATTCTCCAGAATAGACCACATTCTACTACATACTCATTCGATTCCTGCTGTCACCCAATCCCGAATCAGAGACACGATTCTCTCAGATCACGCACTAGTCAGCATGTCCATACGTCTCACAACCCCAAAATCAGGATTAAAACCCCGGAGACTGAATGAATCCCTCCTAACAGATCCAATCAGCGTCACCATGCTAGAGAAGTCACTATCATATTACTTCAGACTAAACACAACAAGAGATACCTCAATGAAAGCAGTGTGGGTGGCACATAAGGCTTTTATTAGGGGGGAATTCATCCAAATGTCCACCCAAATAAAAAGGGAAAAAAACGCTGACATTGAAAGACTGGAAAGGGAGTACGCAGCATTAAGATCGCAACACAAGAAAAACCCCTCGAAAGACAACATCCCTCAAATAGATAAAATAAAACTGGAACTTAACTTTGTCCTTTACAGCACAGGCTGAAAAAAGCATACTATGGAGTAAAAATAAATATTATACACATAAGGATAGAATCGGCTCCATGCTAGCTACCAAACTATCACCCAGACCACAACTGCACACAACGCCCCAAATCAGAATTCCCAGCTCTGGCCTAACGTCCAACCCGGAAAAAATATTACAGGCCTTCCAAACCTTTTACACAAAATTATACACAGCATCCCTCTCAAAACACGCTGAGGTCATTAAAACCTTTCTAGATAAATTACCCTTCACAGAAGAGGAGGTTCTCGACACCATCAAGGGACTAAAAAGTGGCTCTGCCCCAGACCCGGACAGACTGTCCAACCCTTACTATAAATATTTTGCTAACATCGTAGCCCCACAGTTAGCCAAATTCTTCAATGCTAAGACCCGAGTAGAGCCACTTGACCCGCATCTCAACTCTGCATTCATTGCGGTGATCCCCAAACCGGATAAAAACCCAGAAGAAGTAGATAATTATCGCCCGATCTCACTTATTAACTGCGACCTTAACATTTTAAACAAAATGTTAGCCAACAGATTTGCATCCTTCACAACTAAATATATTAAAAAAGACCAAGTGGGATTCATCCCAGGCAGACAATACCCAGACCAAATTAGGGGGGTGATTGATATAATTTCTATTCTACAATCCAACTGGGATGGGGGGCCCAAACAAAAAGGTATGCTACTTTCCCTAGACTTAAAAAAAAGCCTTTGACTCTGTATCGTGGTCATACATCTTCACACTATTGGAAAGATGGTGGTTTGGAGATAGATTTATGGGGCTAATCAAATTCCTTTACTCTACTCCCCAAGCTAGAATACGCCTACAGGGACATTATTCAAATCTCATTCATATTTCAAAAGGCACCAGACAAGCTTGCAATCTAAACCCTTGCCATCTCAACTTTTCTAGGGAAAATCAAAACATTAAAGGAGTAACATGCGGGATACAAACGCACACATTTGGACTATATGCAGATGACATTCTCCTTTTTCTCACCTCACCCATCACATCACTGCCAAACCTACACCAGACTCTAGAGGAATTCTCTAAAATTTCAGGGCTCCAAGTAAACTATTCCAAGTCTCTAGCCATGAATATTTCACTTAACCCGCAAACTGTCTCCCTACTCCAAAAATCCTTCCCCTTCGAGTGGAACGACAAATCTATCAAATACCTTGGAATTAATTTAACATCCAAGATATAATCTCTTTACAACAACAACTATCCCCCTATGTTCAGTAAACTTGCTACGGATCTCAAAATATGGGCTAACCATAATCTCTCCCTAATAGGTAAGATAGATTCCATAAAAATGATCCTCCTCCCCAAACTCCTATATCTGTTTTGCTCCGTCCCCATCTCAATCAACAGAAGCCACGTAAAAGCTTTTCAAAGTAAGATACTACAATTTAGGGGCGAGAAAGGATAAGGCTCCTTATATCGCCATAGAAAAAAAGGTGGCTTAGGACTCCCAAATTTATTGTACTATTACTTGGCAGCCAGACTAGCTCAAATTTCTATCATATACTTGAGATACGAAAAACCAGACTGGGTTAGGATAGAAAGGCAAGCAATACCTCGCCACACTGTAGACTTTTTAATGTGGTCCTCCCCAAAATCCCATCCACCGATATTGGCGCCAACCCTCTTCCACTCTCTAGCGCTGTGGGACAAGGTTTGCAATTCTAAAGCCCTAACCCCAGCCAGCAAACTGCTCGCTCACCTGTTAAACAACCTTGACTTCCCACCAGGCCAAAATATTGTGGCACTTATAAGGTGGCTGGACAAGGGGCTGTACCGGATCGGGCACTTCTTCTCTTCTGCAGGTCCTTTTTCCCTCAATCACTACATTAAGAAACTGGAGATACCCACGACCGAACATTTCAGATTCCAACAAATCTCACACTTCCTACACACCATATGGTCCGAAAAACCACTCCCACCTAAATATATGGCATATGAAATATGGTGTGATCAGGGCCCGGAGCAGAAGGGGGGAATATTGATCATTTACTCATCACTGGTACTCCCAGACTCTAAAGCTCCATTTATGGAAAAGTGGGAAAGGGAGCTATAATTCAGTTGGGGCTTGGAGGCCTGGCACTCGGCACACTTCAAATCCTTTAAGGGGATCCTGAACACATCAATCACAGAGGCCAGTATACAAGTTATATTAAGGTGGTATTATACCTCCTTCAGACTGGCCTCTATGTATGCCTCTGCAGACCCTCTGTGCTTTAGAGGATGTCAACTCACAGGAAATGGTAGGAATGCCCCAGGATATGCCCCTTCTGGAGAAAAATCTTTAACATTATAGACAAGCTCACCGGCTGCCGGGTTCCCAGATCCCCAACAATAGCTCTTCTCAATGAACAGATTCCAAACTCCCCCACACACCAAGAAGCTGATCCACTTTATTCTAGTAGGAGCTAAACTTACAATTGCAAAAGCGTGGAAACAACCTAATATCTCCATCAGAACTGCACAGAGGAAGATCTCATGGATAATGTCTCAAGAGAAATTATCCAGTATACTATCAGACACCGGCTCCAAATTTGAAGGCATTTGGGAACCTTGGGCTCAGTATATGGGCATTTCCCCTCTCCCTGTTAATAGGACAGGGTGAGACTCCACGATCTCAGCCTACATATACTAAATGATAGACAACACAGAACAGCTTCTACTCCTTCTCCTCCTTCCTCTTTTCTTTCTAATTCTATTCTACTCCTCCTCGCCTATTACCCCTGTTTAAATGGGTTGACATGGATCTTACACAAACCCCATCCTGGAATCGCAGATGCTTGCAAGATCTTTAGGACCGACTCAAGACCAGCATAGGTCACGTGGTGGGGGGGTTCTGGGGTTGGAACCCCCACCCAGCACAGTCTGATCCCCCTGGGGGTGCTGGGTGTATAAAGGGGACTCCCCTGTCCCCTCCTACCTCCGCCGGAGGTTTTCCATAAAAGCATGTATTTCGGTCCCACATACCTACCTCTGGTGAGTCTGTAGCAACAATATGGGGTTCCCCTCACGCCCTAGGTTAGGTTGGGATATTACCATACCAGATCCAGTCGCGCTCTGGTGATACCTCAACTATGTATAGCAAAGTTCTTGTTCTTTCTGTTTTTTTTGTATCTCTCTTAGTGAAGACTAACAATCCATGTTATATCTTAATTCTTGAATACTGTCAACTAATTATCACACATGTATGTATTTGTTTACTTGGAAAAAAAACTTTTTGAAAGTAAATGGCATGACTGGCATGGTCTCTGGTCACTGGTGTGCTCTACACAGAAGCTGAAGAACCCCCAAATATCACAATACATATATACACACACATATATATATATACGCTGTATATAAAATTATTAATTTACTTGTGTATATATTGTTTTGGAAATTTGGATGTATGCTATGCACACAGCCAAATCTCCTGTTTATAATAATTATAACATTTCGTCTAAAATGATATAATACCTTACTTATCAACCCACTCATCCAAATAAACAGACATGGCCATCCTTCTTACATTCTCAGCTGCATCAGCATCACTCCTCCTGGGGGGCAGTGAGCTTGGCTCTTTTATTTACACATATACAGGAAGCCACACCCTGGAGGGTTTGCCTCCAACAGCTAAACCCCTCTTACACAGTTTGTGACCTCACTGGAAAATGAACAACACAGGATGTGAATGACCATATAAGGATATGGCCAAATAAAGACATGACACAGAATCAATGCATTTATACAGTAACCAATGAATGATGACTACAATTCCGCTGACAGAAATCCTTAATATACATTGTTCCAGAGAACAATGCATACCTGGATTATGCTACCCTTCCTTGTGGATGGAAGGTTATCTATAGGTGCACGCTGCGAATCTCAAAATGTGCTGATCAGACACAGCAATGAGACAATGAGCGTACATCGGTCCATAACCATAATCCTTGCAGAGCAAACATATCCCCTCAGACCATTGTCTGTGCAAAGCACAGGGGCCCTTTTGCCGTCGGACATACCCCCACTCTGCAAACACCTCTCTCCAAACAACAGGAAGTTTACCACTACCTAACAGGTCTCAACCAGCATCAGTCTGCCCCAGTTAGCTCTTTAGAGCAGGCTGGGGGAGAACGAAAACTAGGGGGACTCTTATGACAATATATTAAAATACATCTTTAAATTTTCCACAACAGTTCCTCATTTTGTCATATGATCCCATATGTCCCTTGATGAAACTTGATCTTCTTCTTACACCTGGAAATGAATCAGTTCTTACAGTCCATAAAAAGGAAAACACGGTTTGACCTGTAGACTCTGTTCTTCAGGAGAGATGACATGGTGAGATGTAGTAATCGCCATTTGGTCTGGGATCCTCTGTGTCTTGTACGTGGGTTGGGCTTTGGGGCGTCTCATTGAGGAAGATGTGCTCATCTGCTCGGGCTCTGGTCACGCGTCCAATCAGGCAACAGGATCATGGCATATAGAAGGAATAGAAACAAAAACAACATGAGTAAATATACCCCTACTTCCTTCAACTATGATCCTCTGCAAAAAAATAAATAAAAAATCCCCACAGATTCCCAGACCCTTTAGAGGATTCCAACCTTCACTAGCTATAGCTCTGCCTCTGGCTTTGCTTTTTAGGGATCTGAACCTTATCCATATGGGCCTGAACTTTGTCACTAGTATCCCCGGTCCAGGTATAGCAATCTTTACTTATGAATTCTCAGAAATCCCAGAAATCCCCCTTGGACTGTGAGAACTTCCTTGTAGCTTCAACAGTTATATGAAAATATCCCATCCTCAATGGATGAAAAATTGTTCAATTGTTTCATAAGCTCAAGCCCCCACCACGTACAAGCAATTCCCTTCTAGCTGTCCCTGCCATTCTTACCCTCTCTCGCGCCATCAGATCCTCACGATCGGCCGAAACATAAGATGCTGGGACGAGATTCACCAGCACATATGAACCTCTTGCCTTAGGGGAATTATTTATAAGCTGTAGATCCACATTAATACCAAACTAAAGTTGAAACACGCTTGTGGGCTACCTAGTTATCCTGATACCAAAGCTGGCAAGAACCAGAGCTATTGTTAAAATGATAATTAATTTTACCCTCTAGAAATGTATTCTTAAATTCTATTGACAAGTGTCTGTTTGGATTTTACTAGTTTGTCAAAACTCTTCACACCAATAGGAAAGTCCTATATATCATGTACCGCTGTCATTTCTGGGGTACTAGAGCTCAGTGGAGACTCAGAGTAGACCCATCCGTGTGACCTGTTCACTTTCTTAGCTAGTTGGAAAATACATTTTAAAAATATAAATAAACAAAGATACTTCTTATCCTTTTGGTGTAGTTGAGCAGCTTCTTGCAGTGGGTGGCGTGGACCCAGTTGTCCCGTCCTCTTTACAATGACCCAGTCACCTGTCACAAACTTGGCTAGAATTAAAGCAGCTAGTATTATTGGCTTGAAAAATTTTCATTTTCACCACTCTCACCCCCCCTTTTTTCCCTCCTCATTACAAAATGAAGGAAGACATGCAGGGTCCAGAATGATGCTGGAAAAAAACAGTGATACTTTTACCTTCTTATACACCTGTACATACACTTTCAGAAACTCCTTGGACTTGAAAAGATACTTACCGTATTTATCGGCGTATAACACGCACCCCAAGTTTAGGAGGGAATTTTAAGGAAAAAACTTTTAGGAGGGAAGTTTAAGGAAAAAACAACAACTTACATTTAAATGGCCAGCAATGCAGCCTTATCAGTGTCCATCTGAAGCCTTGTCAGTGTCATTTGCATCCTTGTCATGCAGCCTTGTCCATCATTGCACCCTTGTCAGTGTCATATACAGCTTTGGCATGCAGGCTGTCTATCATTGCAGTCTTGTACATCATCGCAGCCTGTCTATCATTGCAGCCTTGTCCATCATTGCAGCCTTGTCATGCAGCCTTGTCCATCGTTGTCCCCTTGTCAGTGTCATTTTCAGCCTTGTCAGTTTTATTTTTAAAAATGGCACCGCCGAGATATCCTGTGTATCTCGGCGGCGCTCTGTAGTTCTTGGCCACCTTCGGCCATTCTCGTCAGCTTTCGACCACCTTCAGCCCTTCTCGTCAGCTTTCGGCTGCTCTCAGCTGTTCTTGGTGGTTTTAGAAAGCCGCCAAGAAGGGCCGAAGGTGGCTGAAAGCCGCCGAGAAGGGCCGAAGGCGGCCGAAAGCCGCTGAAAGCCGCCCAGAGGCTCCATAATAGTGGAGGATTGGCGTATAACAGGCACCCGTGATTTTCCCCTGACCTTAAGGGGAAAAAAGTGCCTGTAAATAAATAAGGTATACACAAAGGTTATTGCTCTATCCTTCATATTTAACCTGCAAAGTATGGTAAACAATATAACATTCGTGCACATTGGTAAATTGTCTATGACATTCCTCAAAATTTGTGACCTCACAGGAAAATGAACAACACAGGATGTGAATGACCATATAAGGACATGACCAAATTAAGACATGACACAGAATAAATGAATTTATACACTAACCATAGAATGATTACTACAATTCCGCTGATAAAAATCCTTAATATACATTGTTCCAGAGAACAATGCATACCTGGATTATGCTACCCTTCCTTATGGATGGAAAGTGGGAAAGGGAGCTATAATTCAGTTGGGGCTTGGAGGCCTGGCACTCGGCACACTTCAAATCCTTTAAGGGGATCCTGAACACATCAATCACAGAGGCCAGTATACAAGTTATATTAAGGTGGTATTATACCTCCTTCAGACTGGCCTCTATGTATGCCTCTGCAGACCCTCTGTGCTTTAGAGGATGTCAACTCACAGGAAATGGTAGGAATGCCCCAGGATATGCCCCTTCTGGAGAAAAATCTTTAACATTATAGACAAGCTCACCGGCTGCCGGGTTCCCAGATCCCCAACAATAGCTCTTCTCAATGAACAGATTCCAAACTCCCCCACACACCAAGAAGCTGATCCACTTTATTCTAGTAGGAGCTAAACTTACAATTGCAAAAGCGTGGAAACAACCTAATATCTCCATCAGAACTGCACAGAGGAAGATCTCATGGATAATGTCTCAAGAGAAATTATCCAGTATACTATCAGACACCGGCTCCAAATTTGAAGGCATTTGGGAACCTTGGGCTCAGTATATGGGCATTTCCCCTCTCCCTGTTAATAGGACAGGGTGAGACTCCACGATCTCAGCCTACATATACTAAATGATAGACAACACAGAACAGCTTCTACTCCTTCTCCTCCTTCCTCTTTTCTTTCTAATTCTATTCTACTCCTCCTCGCCTATTACCCCTGTTTAAATGGGTTGACAGTGGATCTTACACAAACCCCATCCTGGAATCGCAGATGCTTGCAAGATCTTTAGGACCGACTCAAGACCAGCATAGGTCACGTGGTGGGGGGGTTCTGGGGTTGGAACCCCCACCCAGCACAGTCTGATCCCCCTGGGGGTGCTGGGTGTATAAAGGGGACTCCCCTGTCCCCTCCTACCTCCGCCGGAGGTTTTCCATAAAAGCATGTATTTCGGTCCCACATACCTACCTCTGGTGAGTCTGTAGCAACAATATGGGGTTCCCCTCACGCCCTAGGTTAGGTTGGGATATTACCATACCAGATCCAGTCGCGCTCTGGTGATACCTCAACTATGTATAGCAAAGTTCTTGTTCTTTCTGTTTTTTTTGTATCTCTCTTAGTGAAGACTAACAATCCATGTTATATCTTAATTCTTGAATACTGTCAACTAATTATCACACATGTATGTATTTGTTTACTTGGAAAAAAAACTTTTTGAAAGTAAATGGCATGACTGGCATGGTCTCTGGTCACTGGTGTGCTCTACACAGAAGCTGAAGAACCCCCAAATATCACAATACATATATACACACACATATATATATATACGCTGTATATAAAATTATTAATTTACTTGTGTATATATTGTTTTGGAAATTTGGATGTATGCTATGCACACAGCCAAATCTCCTGTTTATAATAATTATAACATTTCGTCTAAAATGATATAATACCTTACTTATCAACCCACTCATCCAAATAAACAGACATGGCCATCCTTCTTACATTCTCAGCTGCATCAGCATCACTCCTCCTGGGGGGCAGTGAGCTTGGCTCTTTTATTTACACATATACAGGAAGCCACACCCTGGAGGGTTTGCCTCCAACAGCTAAACCCCTCTTACACAGTTTGTGACCTCACTGGAAAATGAACAACACAGGATGTGAATGACCATATAAGGATATGGCCAAATAAAGACATGACACAGAATCAATGCATTTATACAGTAACCAATGAATGATGACTACAATTCCGCTGACAGAAATCCTTAATATACATTGTTCCAGAGAACAATGCATACCTGGATTATGCTACCCTTCCTTGTGGATGGAAGGTTATCTATAGGTGCACGCTGCGAATCTCAAAATGTGCTGATCAGACACAGCAATGAGACAATGAGCGTACATCGGTCCATAACCATAATCCTTGCAGAGCAAACATATCCCCTCAGACCATTGTCTGTGCAAAGCACAGGGGCCCTTTTGCCGTCGGACATACCCCCACTCTGCAAACACCTCTCTCCAAACAACAGGAACTTTACCACTACCTAACAGGTCTCAACCAGCATCAGTCTGCCCCAGTTAGCTCTTTAGAGCAGGCTGGGGGAGAACGAAAACTAGGGGGACTCTTATGACAATATATTAAAATACATCTTTAAATTTTCCACAACAGTTCCTCATTTTGTCATATGATCCCATGTGTCCCTTGATGAAACTTGATCTTCTTCTTACACCTGGAAATGAATCAGTTCTTACAGTCCATAAAAAGGAAAACACGGTTTGACCTGTAGACTCTGTTCTTCAGGAGAGATGACATGGTGAGATGTAGTAATCGCCATTTGGTCTGGGATCCTCTGTGTCTTGTACGTGGGTTGGGCTTTGGGGCGTCTCATTGAGGAAGATGTGCTCATCTGCTCGGGCTCTGGTCACGCGTCCAATCAGGCAACAGGATCATGGCATATAGAAGGAATAGAAACAAAAACAACATGAGTAAATATACCCCTACTTCCTTCAACTATGATCCTCTGCAAAAAAATAAATAAAAAATCCCCACAGATTCCCAGACCCTTTAGAGGATTCCAACCTTCACTAGCTATAGCTCTGCCTCTGGCTTTGCTTTTTAGGGATCTGAACCTTATCCATATGGGCCTGAACTTTGTCACTAGTATCCCCGGTCCAGGTATAGCAATCTTTACTTATGAATTCTCAGAAATCCCAGAAATCCCCCTTGGACTGTGAGAACTTCCTTGTAGCTTCAACAGTTATATGAAAATATCCCATCCTCAATGGATGAAAAATTGTTCAATTGTTTCATAAGCTCAAGCCCCCACCACGTACAAGCAATTCCCTTCTAGCTGTCCCTGCCATTCTTACCCTCTCTCGCGCCATCAGATCCTCACGATCGGCCGAAACATAAGATGCTGGGACGAGATTCACCAGCACATATGAACCTCTTGCCTTAGGGGAATTATTTATAAGCTGTAGATCCACATTAATACCAAACTAAAGTTGAAACACGCTTGTGGGCTACCTAGTTATCCTGATACCAAAGCTGGCAAGAACCAGAGCTATTGTTAAAATGATAATTAATTTTACCCTCTAGAAATGTATTCTTAAATTCTATTGACAAGTGTCTGTTTGGATTTTACTAGTTTGTCAAAACTCTTCACACCAATAGGAAAGTCCTATATATCATGTACCGCTGTCATTTCTGGGGTACTAGAGCTCAGTGGAGACTCAGAGTAGACCCATCCGTGTGACCTGTTCACTTTCTTAGCTAGTTGGAAAATACATTTTAAAAATATAAATAAACAAAGATACTTCTTATCCTTTTGGTGTAGTTGAGCAGCTTCTTGCAGTGGGTGGCGTGGACCCAGTTGTCCCGTCCTCTTTACAATGACCCAGTCACCTGTCACAAACTTGGCTAGAATTAAAGCAGCTAGTATTATTGGCTTGAAAAATTTTCATTTTCACCACTCTCACCCCCCCTTTTTTTCCTCCTCATTACAAAATGAAGGAAGACATGCAGGGTCCAGAATGATGCTGGAAAAAAACAGTGATACTTTTACCTTCTTATACACCTGTACATACACTTTCAGAAACTCCTTGGACTTGAAAAGATACTTACCGTATTTATCGGCGTATAACACGCACCCCAAGTTTAGGAGGGAATTTTAAGGAAAAAACTTTTAGGAGGGAAGTTTAAGGAAAAAACAACAACTTACATTTAAATGGCCAGCAATGCAGCCTTATCAGTGTCCATCTGAAGCCTTGTCAGTGTCATTTGCATCCTTGTCATGCAGCCTTGTCCATCATTGCACCCTTGTCAGTGTCATATACAGCTTTGGCATGCAGGCTGTCTATCATTGCAGTCTTGTACATCATCGCAGCCTGTCTATCATTGCAGCCTTGTCCATCATTGCAGCCTTGTCATGCAGCCTTGTCCATCGTTGTCCCCTTGTCAGTGTCATTTTCAGCCTTGTCAGTTTTATTTTTAAAAATGGCACCGCCGAGATATCCTGTGTATCTCGGCGGCGCTCTGTAGTTCTTGGCCACCTTCGGCCATTCTCGTCAGCTTTCGACCACCTTCAGCCCTTCTCGTCAGCTTTCGGCTGCTCTCAGCTGTTCTTGGTGGTTTTAGAAAGCCGCCAAGAAGGGCCGAAGGTGGCTGAAAGCCGCCGAGAAGGGCCGAAGGCGGCCGAAAGCCGCTGAAAGCCGCCCAGAGGCTCCATAATAGTGGAGGATTGGCGTATAACAGGCACCCGTGATTTTCCCCTGACCTTAAGGGGAAAAAGTGCCTGTAAATAAATAAGGTATACACAAAGGTTATTGCTCTATCCTTCATATTTAACCTGCAAAGTATGGTAAACAATATAACATTCGTGCACATTGGTAAATTGTCTATGACATTCCTCAAAATTTGTGACCTCACAGGAAAATGAACAACACAGGATGTGAATGACCATATAAGGACATGACCAAATTAAGACATGACACAGAATAAATGAATTTATACACTAACCATAGAATGATTACTACAATTCCGCTGATAAAAATCCTTAATATACATTGTTCCAGAGAACAATGCATACCTGGATTATGCTACCCTTCCTTATGGATGGAAAGTTATCTATAGGTGCACACTGCGAATCTCGACGTGTGCTGATCAAACGCAGAAGAGACAATGAACATACATCGGCCCATAACCGATCCTTGTAGAGCAAACATATCCCCTCAGATGATCGTCTGTGCAATAAACGGGGTCCTTTCGCTGGCGGACATACCCCACTCTGCAAACACCTCTCTCCAAACAACAGGAAGTTTACCACTACCTAACAGGTCTCAACCAGCGTCAGTCTGCCCCAGTCAGCTCTTTAGAGCAGGCTGGGGGAGAACGAAAACTGGGGGGACTCTTATGACAATACATTAAAATACATGTTAAAATTTTCCACAGCAATATAAAATATATTACATTTTTTGTTGATTTGAGAAGACAAAATTTAATGGACGAAATTGAAGGCTTTTTTCAGATTAAATTAGTTGACTTGATGGTGTAATTGAATGCTCTGACAAATGTATGTCCAACTTGTGGATATAATATGCAGTGGCTTATCAGTTACTAAGCTTCTAGCTTCAAAGATTGGCCATTATCTTAATTTAATACATCACAATAATACATCATAATTTAACCACTTGAGCACTGGAAGATCTTCATGACCAGGCCGTTTTTTGCTATTTTACACTGTACTACTTTTTGCTATTTTACACTGCGCTACTTTAAGTAGCAGTTGCACAGTCATGCTCTCTATCCAAACAAAAATTTATATAATTTTTTTTTCACACAAATAGGGCTTTCTTTTGGTAGTATTTGATTACCACTGTTTTTTTAATTATTTTTAGTATATAAAATGCAAACGGTGAAAAAAAAAAAATTACTTTATGTTATAAAACATATTCAATAAAAAGTGTAAAAATTGGCCAAAATGTATTCTGTTACATGTCTTTGGTAAAAAAAAAAAAAAAAAAAAAATCCCAATAAGTGTATATTGATTGGTGTGCGTAAAAGTTATAGCATTTGCAAACTATGGTATACAGTGTCTTGAAAAAGTATCCATTCCCCTTGAAATTTTCCACATTTTGTCATGCTTCAACCAAAAACATAAATTTATTTTATTGGGATTTTATGTGCCACTAACACAAAGTGGCACATAATTTTGAAGTAGAAGGAAAATGATAAATGGTTTTCAAACTAAAAAAAAATCTGAAAAATGTGGAGTGCATTTGAGTCAATACTTTGTAGAACCACTCATCGGTGCAATTACAGCTGCAAGTCTTTTTGGGTATGTCTCTACCAGCCTTGCACATCTGTCTCTAGATGTGAAATTTTTGCCCATTCTTCTTTGCAAAATAGCTCAAGCTCTGTCAGATTGGATGGAGAGCATTTGTGAACAGTCATTTTCAATTGTTTCCACAGATTCTCAATTGGATTTAGATCTGGACTTTGACAGGGCCATTCTAACACATGGATATGCTTTGATATAAACCATTCCATTGTACTGTAGCTCTGGCTGTATGTTTAGGGTCATTGTCCTGCTGAAAGTTGAACGTTCGCCCCAGTCTCAAGTCTTTTGCAGACTCTTACAGGTTTTCTTCTAAGATTGCCCTGTATTTGGCTCCATTCATCTACCCATGAACTCTAACCAGCTACCCTGTCTCTTCTGAATAAAAGCATTCCCACAACATGATGCTGCCTCCACCATTTTTCATGGTGGAAATGGTTTTCCACCACACATAGCATTTTGCTTTTAGGCCAAAAAGTTACATTTTGGTCTCATCTGACCAAGGCATGTTCTTCCACATGTTTGCTGTGTCCCTCACATGGCTTCTCGCAAACTGGAAATGGGACTTCTTATGGATTTCTTCTTGCCACTCTTCCATAAAGGCCAGATTTGTGGAGAGCATGACTAATAGTTGTCCTGTGGACATATTCTCCCACCTGAGCTGTGGCTCTCTGCAGCTCCTCCAAAGTTTCCATGGGCCTCTTGGCTGCTTCTCTAATTAATGCTCTCTTAGCCCGGCCTGTCAGTTTAGGTGAACTGCCGTGTCTTGGTAGGTTTGCAGTTGTGCCATACTCTTTCCATTTTTGGTTGATGGATTGAACAGTGCTTCCTGAGATGTTCAAAGCTTGGGATATTTTTTTATAACCTATCTCTGCTTTAAACATCTCCTTAAAGTGGAGGGCCACCCTGAAAACCAAAAAATGTTAAAAATGACAAAAAAATCTAAAAAAAATAAAATGAGAAAAAAATTTTTTTTTTACTTACCAGAAATGCCTGTTGCTAGGCACTTTATCCTAATCTTCCTCTTCCTCCTCCGCGGAGATCTTCTGTCTTCTGTCTTCGTCGCGGCGTTTTCTGGGTAATGGGTCGCGCTGTGTTCTGGGAACTGTGTGTTCCAGAACACAGCGCGTTCCATTCAGAAAGCGCTGCGGGACTCGCGCATGCGCAGTAGTTCCGGGACTCGCGCATGCGCAGTAGGAAACGGGCAGTGAAGCCGTAAGGCTCCGCTGCCTGTTTCCCTTACAGGGAATGGCGGCGCCGGGACCCGAGAGCCGAGGGACGGCTCGGCCTCGGGCGGCCGACATCGCGGGCGCCCTGGACAGGTAAGTGATTTTATTAAGTCAGCAGCTGCAGTGTTTGCAGCTGCTGACTTTTTTTTTTTTTTTTTTAAACTGGCCCTCCTCTTTAACTTTATTTCTGACCTGTCTGGTGTGTTCCTTGGCCTTTATGATGCTGTTTGTTCACTAAGGTTCTCTAACAAGCCCCAGAGGGCTTCACAGAACAGCTGTATTAATACTGAGATTAAATTGCACACAAGTTGACCCTATTTACTAATTAGGTGACTTCTGAAGGCAATTGGTTCCACTAGATTTTAGTTGGGAGTATCAAAGTAAAGGGGACTGAATACAAATGTGTGCCTAATAAGGTGTAATGTGTATTGTTTTTGACTAAACCTCTCTGTATTTGTGATCCCTACAGTTACAGTGTGAATGGGACACACATGAAACAATTGTTTTCTGTGTATCCCTGAGGTTTTGCAGTGCAGTAAAATGTCTGCCATTGTACAATGTGTGAATTAAGCCTCAATGAGACATTTCTAAAGTAGTACCTGTTATCTGTTGTATTTTCATTTTTTTCTAATTAGTGATCACTAATGGGGATTAGAGTATTGTGATATTATACAACCATAATCCATTCCCTATTGGATGTAATAACTATTCTTTTTCCATTTGGCATCCAGTTAGGAGAAAATGAAATCAAACTTTTGTTTTGCCATTTGCTATGTTGTTATGTAAAGTTACTGCATTTTCTTTTGTACATAATATACTTTATATTAAAATACATTGTATTGCTGTTTGTAATTTAGACCCCAGGAATCAATGTCTAAAAGAAGGAAAACATTTGTGCATCGTGCTTCCCTGCTGGAGTAAGTGGACATCTCCAATCTTTTTTTATTATATTAGTTTCCTGTGTTAGTGAGCAGACAGAGACACGGTACCCCGGTTAAATTGTATTTATGTTTTTATAAGTAGATGTTAATGTCTGATATTTATAACTATAATGTAATATTTTTAATAAAGGCTTAAGGCATTTTTTGTGCTCATTTTGGATCAAATAGTAAAAAAAAACAAAAAAACAAGAAAGTAGACCTGGTAGAATGATAAAACGCTAAGAACCTATGGCAAGTATACAAAAAATGAAATAAAAGCCAAGATCCAAAGCACTGTACCAGTTATAGCATTTATAGAGTTGCCACTTATGCCTACAAATTGGAATCAGCTTGTATAAGAGATCAAGATTTTACCAAATGATTTGCAAAGCTTTCAGTCAGTTTCAAACTTAATGTGATTGTAGCCGTATTCAGTTTCAAGCAACTGTTTTGAAGCCTTCAACTCTAGGTTGAAAAAATCCACCGGTTTCAAACGTGATGACGTACAGCACATACGACGGGACTAGAAAAAGGAAGTTCAAACCTCAGTACGCCACCCGTTGGCCTCCTTCTGCTAATCTCGTGTTTATCTCGTGTTAGTAGAAGTTTGGTTAGAGACGGTTCACACTTTTCCAACTTCAGCTTATTTCGATCATTTTCTGCGGTTCAGTTTGTGCTTGTGGGATTGTACCTGGCTTTCAGTGTGTGTTCGTCAGTGCGTGCCTGTATATCAGGCCGTTCTGGTCCGCTCGTTTCTGTTCTTCAGGTCGCTCTTCACAGGCCTCGCTGTTCTTCAGTGCATTTGTTTACCGTATATACTCGAGTATAAGCCGAGATTTTCAGCCTCTTTTTTGAGGCTGAAAGTGCCCCCCTCGGCTTATACTCGAGTCATCGCTGTCTGCCCGCTCGATCAGCGTGTCGAGCAGACAGACAGCGGCCATTCTATTCAAAAGCCGCGCCTCCGGCTCCGCCTTCGCCTGTGATAGGCGGAACACTGAATTTCCCAGCAGCCTGTGTTCCGCCTATCACGGACGTCGTATCATCCTCGTACTACGGACGAGGATGATACGACGTCTGTGATAGGCGGAACACAGGCTGCTGGGAAATTCAGTGTTCCGCCTATCACAGGCGAAGGCGGCGGCGCAGCTTTTGAACTTTACAATGGCCGCCGACGAAGAGGGCACGGGACGGCACGGCACGGGACGGGACGGGACGGGACGGGGGCAAGGCAAGGCACGACACGGGACGGATGCAAGGAGGCAAGGCACGGGACGGAGGCAAGGAGGCAAGGCACGGGACGGAGGCAAGGAGGCAAGGCACGGGACGGAGGCTCGGGACAAAGGTAGGCTGGACACACACACACACACACACACACACACACACACACACACACACACACACACACACACACACACACGGATGGAGACACACACAGGGATGGATGGATGGATGGATGGAGACACACACACACAGGGATGGATGGATGGATGGATGGATGGAGACACACACACACAGGGATGGATGGATGGATGGATGGAGACACACACACACAGGGATGGATGGATGGACACACACACACACAGGGATGGATGGACGGACACACAGGGATGGACGGACACACAGGGATGGACGGACACACAGGGATGGACGGACACACACACAGGGATGGACAGGCATGTCTCACCCTCGGCTTATACACGAGTCAATAAGTTTGCCAGTTTTTTTGGGGGTAAATTGGGGGCCTCGGCTTATATTCGGGTCGGCCTATACTCGAGTATATACGGTAAGTTTGTTTGTTTGACAAGCCAATCATTTTGAAGCCAGGGTGCGTGGATGTACTCGTTCTCGAGTTCACGCTGTGTGGGGGCTTGGTGTTGGGGTTAATGCTTTGACCCAAGCCCAGTCCATGAACAGGGCGAGGAGGAGTTCATGGACAAAGAATTGGCTGCGCCAGAGTGACCAATTTCCGCATATGCCTTTGCTTCGCGAGATCCATGAGAATAATCCTGAAGATTTCAGGAATTATCTCAGGATGACGGACCCCATTTTTTTCACCATCTGCTGGCTTTGCTGACCCCTTATATCAACAGGCAGGATACCTGCTTGCGGCAAGCCATCACTCCAGAGCAGAGGCTAGTTGCCACGTTGCGCTACTTGGCGACAGGGAGAAGCCTTCAGAACCTCAAGTTCACGACAGGCATCTCCCCCAGGCTCTGGGGATCATTATCCCAGAGACCTGTTCTGCCATTATTCAGGTCCCGCAGAAGGACTATATTAAAGCGGAGGTCCACCCTAAAATGGACCTTCCGCTCATCGGATTCCTCCCCCCCTCCGGCGCCACAATTGGCACCTTTCAGGGGGGAGGGGGGTGCAGTTACCTGGATAATCCAGGTAACTGCACCCACTTCCGGGCTAGCTCTCTGCGGAAAGGGGCGTACATTACGCCCCTTTCCGCAAGTGCCCGCCCCCTTCCGCAAGTGCCCCGCTGCCTGCTGGGAAACACACAGATCCCAGAGGCAACGGGGACCGTCCTCATTGCGCAGCACGGCTCGCGCATGCGCAGTAGGGAACCGGGAAATGAAGCCGAAAGGCTCCATTTCCTGATTCCCATACCCAAGATGGCGGCGGCAGCACTCGAGTGTCGATCTAGAGATCGGCTTCGGGTGCCGACATCGCGGGCGCGCTGGACAGGTAAGTGTCACTATTTTAAAAGTCAGCAGCTGCAGTATTTGTAGCTGCTGACTTTAAAAAAAAAAAAAAACGCGGAGTCCCGGCGGACTCCCGCTTTAAGGTAAGTTTCATCCTTTAACATTACATTATATGTATTTCATGTTTGCTAATGTCTTGTATTAATTTCATCATTACCTAATTACCATGATTGGAATATGCTGTGAATGTCCCCTTTTATCTTCATGCATGCATGTTTTTATTTTTAAACTCCTTTTTTGGTCTACATTCATATTTGCCTTCACTAACCTACAGTAATAGCCTAGTCCCTTTAACAATGTATATTGTCAGCTCCATTGCACTGCTTTCTCCGAACCACCCCCTCAAAGTGTAATGTGTGGTCTTTAAAGAATTTAGAACCCTTCCCCACCCCTCAAATGTCTCCAAGTGTAATGTGTGGTCTTAAAAGAATTTAGAGCCCTCCCCCACCCCCTCAAATGTCTCCAAGTGTAATGTGTGGTCTTAAAAGAATTTAGAACCCTCCTCCACCCCCCCCCATACAATTTTATCAATGGGCCATCAGAGGGGGTGAGGAATTTGATAAGTGGGCCTTATATTTTTGAGTTTTTTTAAATACTACTTCTAAAAATGTTTATACTGCTCTTGTGCAAGAATGTTTTTGTATAATCTGCTTGCAAAGTTATGTTTGCAAGTACTTATCATTTTTTTTTCTTGTTTGACTCCACAGTTTCCTTCCACGCCAGAGGAATGGCAGACTGTGGCCTCCCAGTTTACTGACCGTTGGGACTTTCCCAACTGTGGAGGGGTGATTGATGGGAATCATGTTTGCATTGTGCCACCAGCCCATTTGGGGTCTTACTACTTACTAATTTACAAGGGGTTCCATAGTGTAGTGTTGATGGTGGTGGTGTCAGCACAATATGATTTTATGACATAGGGACAAATGGCCGGACGGAGGAGTCTTCGCCCAGATGGAGTTCTGCCAGCGTCTCCAGACTGGTGGCCTGGGATTTCCACCCGATGCCCAGAATGTTGAGGGACTCCGCTTTGTATTCATTGCAGATGAAGCCTTCGGTCTGGGCGAGCACCTGATGAGGCCGTTCCCCCAAAGGCCTCTCAGGAGGGTTTTTAACTACTGGCTGGCCAGAGCGAGAAGCGTTGTGGAGAATACCTTCGGGATAATGGGCAGCTGGTTCCGTTTGTTTCTCTCAGCCATCAATATGGTGGACTATAAAATCAATCATGTAATCCTGTGCTGTTGCATACTCCATAATTTTTTTACAAAAATTTTCTCAAACATATATTACTTCAGTTGGGCCCGGGCCGGACTTCCAGAATCTGTACTCACAGGCCTGGATACTGGACGTACTGGCTTGGCCCCCCCAAACTGCCTGTCAATTGCGGGACAGATATGTCAATTATTTGAATGGTAGGGGGGCCATTACAATGCCAGAACATATTTAACATTTAAATTAATAAAAAATCAGTTTTATGATAAAATCTTGAGTTTTTATTCTTGTTTGCTTTTCTTTTTGGCTGTCTCCTAGGTTGTCCTAGTGCACTTGTAGTACCAAGTTGATTTCTGTCATGGGAGGGATGCCTAACAGAGGCATCCAGCACAGAGTAATCAGATCAATGGGCTGCACTAAAAGAATTAGGCTCAAAAGGTAAATGAAAACATATATATTTATTAAGGATAAAGACACACGTGCAAACCAAACACAGCAAACCATGAACAAGCAAGAATGCAAATAATACACAGCAACCCCAAAACCCTAACCTAACTACCTAACTAACTATATATACACATGGAAAGGGAACACATATATAACAAGGCAGGGATGAGAGACAAGGGGAACAGGAGGCCAGGTGGAGGAAGCAGAAGCAAGGGGAGCCAAGGCAGGAATCAGGGGACAAGTCTCAGGAACCAGGAACAGGAAACAGAGTCCAGGACAGGGCAGGAAGCAGATCAGGAACAGGTTTCTGGCAACGGATCAGATCAGGCAGGGACAAGGCTTGCAGGAAGGAATTCTGAAGCAATGAGCCTCAGTGAAGGGCAGGCTTATATACTTCCAAGCAATTCCACATCAGGTGCAGCTAGATCACTAGAATGTCCATTTGCTGGGAGACACCCGCTGGTGACCACCAGAACTGCAACCTTTGATGGAGAAAGAAACAGTGATACCAGCAGGCGATCCAAGCAATAACACTGTTCCTGACAATTTCCCTTTAGTAAATAAGCCCCTTTGTCGCTGAAAACACAAAATGAATTACAAAACTAGTATTGAGTATTGAAAGAAGAAGCCACACACATTGTTGTCATTTAAATTTTTTACTTTGTGCACATTCAAACATGTGCGTTTTTTGAAAACGTCCTTCAATGTTTTTGTTATTTTTTTGGCATTTATATTTTTTACTCAATATAAAAAAAATGTATTTGTTGGGAACAATATTTTTTTTTTGGTATTGTCTGCATTATTTTTTTTATAAAAATGTTTATTTTAAAACAGGGTTTTTTGGAAAAACTAACATACCCAACTCTGAAACTTACAAAGTTCAACATGTAAAAAGCTGCAGGTGATGTCACCCAGGTAAAAGCCAAATTTTTAAGATGCACACAAATTGGGAGTCCAAATGGGTAATGTCAACATGTGCTATCTCTCAGCATGGGGGATCAATGGACGTGTATTGTTGTTACAATCCCTTCCTCTCACCTACTAGCATTAGGAAAGGGTTGCAAACAAAAAACGCGTACATTGAGATCCCCTGATGGCAGATAGCACATGTTGACACACCAAAAGAGAACAATGTTCTAATTTACAAAGGAAATGAAGAACATGATTGATTGTGTTTTAGGGAAAAAGGGATTAGATTCTCCCCAAAACATTGATCATGTTCTTCATTTCCTGCTGCATGATGTTAAGCCGATTTCTCATGCTGTCTAGGTGATTGCGCATTTCATCAATGTGCCCATTCCAGGCCATGATCTGCATAGTCTTTTGGCGCTGTTGGTGGTAAATGGGTCTGCCGCTTGCCCTTTTACAACCAGAACATCACCTAAAATTTTTGAAAAAATATGTATTTAAAAATATGCAGGCATAAATAGATTACCTTAAGCTGGGGTGTCAGACACTCGCCTGGTGGGGTGCAGATCTCACCCACTTCCTCCACCTCTCCTTGCTACAGATCCTCGGGGGGGCTTGGGCTGATTTGCCAATCTTGTTGGCGATGTGGGGGGTCCCTGGTGTCCTCTGAGTGGTGTTCTCCGAGTCTTTTCTCCCCTATGAGAAACAAAAGATATACTTGCCACACAGATATTTGAGTCCAGAAATAGGAATATGAAACATTGCTTTGAAGTGGTGTACAATTGTCTGTTTGGAAAAAGATCCAAGTTGAAGACATGATTCAAATTCCCTTTTAAATCAACTGCAAAACTTATGTTTTTTGCCCAAGTTTCACAGACGGAGATAGCTCAAGTATCCCCGGGAGCCCCTGTGTGGATTACCCTAAAAAATGTTCTCAGGTGTCCCACACTACACTAGTGCTCCTGAGTCCAGATGTAGAAATAGCTGATGTGTCCTCTCCTTACATTACACTGAATCAAGTTTTCCAGTCATTCTAGTTTCAAAGACGTCTACACAACAATATCCTAAACTTCTTTTAATAAGACAAATTATCAAAACCAAAATGCATGTATAACCCTGTATCAGCTAAATACATTGTATTTATTGACAAATGAACGATATTTACAAACATTGTATGTATTGGCAAACTAACGATATTTACGAACGATCGTATAAACGGAACAGTACAGTGCAACAGTATAAACGATAAGCACATGGATCAGCATGCAAATTAAGTATCAGAATAAGAACACAACAACAAGTACTTACTTTTCTTAAGCACCTTCTTGATTCTTTGAAACTGATCTGGCTCCTTAGTTTTAAGGTCAGACCAGCGCTTTCTTAATTGGTCTTTAGCCCGTCGTGCCCCAAATTGCTGCTCCAGAGTGGTCACAACTGAGGACATTATTTGTTCCTTCCGCAAATTGGGTCGGGTGTACGGACCATTTTTGCCATCATAGTCCTCCCTTCTCAAGATGTCCACCATCTCCACCATTTCTTCAAAGGCCATGTTGGTGGCCTTAAATCTCCTCCTAAATCTGAATGTTTGGGGCCCCAGGCTTTCCTCCGCACTAGTTCTTGAAAATGTCTCCGCCATCTTTATGTATATACTCCTACTGCGCAATGAAGAGAGAAGGGGACGACAAAATTTGTCACAAAGAACGTCAGGGGTGGGCGACACAGGCGGAGCTTGACACATGTGCAGTGTATATAAAGCTAGTATGCTGTCAAATGGAAGTAGCGAGCGTCCTAAACGAAGGTAAGATTTAAACCTGGCCCATCACAGTGGCCTATACTGCTTCAAAATTGAGGCTTATATTGGGATAGGATACTGAGAATTTTTGGACATTGGTGTTTTTGTTTCTTATCTGTGTGTGTTGTGTGTGTGTGGTGTTTGTGTATGTGTGTGTTTTTGTGGTGTGTGTGTGTGTGTGTGCCCTATATTGGGATAAAGCTAATACTGTGAGTTTGGACTGCCATTAGTGTTTTTGTCTTGTGTATTGTCTTTCAGAAAAAATTAATCCCTTTAAGGAGCAGGAGTTTTTGAGTCATTTTATTGACCTATATCAAGCTAATCGAAACCTGTGGGAGGTCAAGCACCCCTTGTATTTCAATAACCAAGCAAGAAAGGCCACACCGGGGACACTTCTGGTGTTTGTGAAGACTCGAGTTCCCCAGGCAGACATTAAGTTGGTGTACAATAAAATTGGGATCTTGCGGAATATGTACAGGCGGGAGCACAATAAGATACAGAAGTCCCTCAAATCAGCAGCAGCAGATGAGGTTTATGTCCCCAAGCTGTGGTACTTCAACAAACTCAGTTTTCTCGAGGACCAGACTGAAGCGAGGCAATCGCTTTTGACCCTTTCTTCCACCCCAGCTGAGGCATCCCAGGAAAAACCGGGCCCTTCCATCCTTGAAGAAGTGGATGCCTCCAGCTGGAGCCAGGTATAATTTGTTTGGGAAATAATGACTGTCCTAATATTAATGATGTAAACTAAAATGTATGAATTGCTTACAAATCAATGATTTAATCCCAAAAATTATTATGTATACATATCACTAGACAGTAGTGGCCAAAAATTTTGTTAAAATATTGATGAACAGCTAAAAAAATGCTGAGGTCAAAATGATAGATTTTTATATTTGTTTAAAATTCAATTTGCAAGTCATAAGCTGAAAATTGTGTGTGATTGATGAAGCAAAAAATACAATTATATCCCTTTTTTATACACAGGAGGATCTCAGCCAGGAGGAGGCTGTGCCCAGTGGTAGAGAGGAGGAGGCCGTGCTCAGTGGTAGAGAGGAGGAGGCTGTGACCAGATGCAGGCAGGAGGTGGCTGGGCCCAGTAGGAGCCTCACAGAATGCCAGGTGCCTCCCCTCCACCTTTCCACCAAAAGACCCAGGAGGATGACCAGAACTGAGGAGGAATGACTTGGCCACCAGGTTGATAGAACTGGAGAAGGGCCAACGTCTCCTCTGTGAGGGGCTTTTTTCTGAGGCCCTTCAACAGGGTTTGAGGGGCCAGTTTACAGAAACCAGTCATATTTCTAGTGAAGCCCCTACTATTCATTCTCCTCCTCCTCTTCTTGCCACAACTCCACCACCAGAGGCATAGCCTCCAAGAGAGGCTGCAGAGAAGCATGGAGGGGAGGCTGTAGGGCAGTGTGGAGGGAAGGCTGCATGGAAGAGTCGAAAGTGATTGCCTGGCTTCAGTCTGATCTGAGCAAAGACGTAGGCTGTTGTAGTACCACAGGCTGGGGGAATCATCTGCTGCTGTTCCTGATCTCTGGGAGTCCTGGACTAAATTGTGCTCCCTATTATATGTACTCCGCAAGATCTCAATTTTGTTTTCCACTGACTTGATGTGTGCCCTGGGGGAAAAAAGGCTTCACAAATTCCAAAAATGTCTCCAGTGTTGCCTTCCTCTTTATTTTGTTAACCAGAATAAATGGCTATTGTTTTCCACAAAAATAATGTACTATGTGTTTTTATTCAAAAAGGACAGTTTGTTTGTGAGTAGGCAGGAACATGTCAAAAAGACTATGGGGGTTATTTACAAAAGGCAAAATCGTTTCGCACTACAAGTGCAAACTACAAGTGCAAAGTGCACTTGAAATTGCACTGCAAGTGCACTTGGAAGTGCAATCACTGTCAGGGCTGGACTGGGACAAAAAATTTGGCCCTGGACTTTATCCAGACCGGCCCACTTTAATTTTGCAAACACACACAAAAACAGTATATAAACTATACGCAATTGCGCAAAAGAATAAATTATTAATCAATTACCGTGACCAGTGACAATAAATTATTAATCAATTACCGTGGACAGTGATAATAAATTATTAATCAATTACCGTGACAATAAATTATTAATCAGTTATCGCGACCAGTGACATTAAATTATTAATCGATTACTGTGACCAGTGACAATAAATTATTAATCCGTTATTGTGACCAGTGACATTAAATTATTAATCAATTACCGTGACAATAAATTATTAATCAATTACCGTGACCAGTGACAATAAATGATTAATCAATTACCGTGACCAGTGACAATAAATTATTAATCAATTACCATGACCAGTGACAATAAATTATCAATCAGTTATCCTGACCAGTGACATTAAATTATTAATCGATTACTGTGACCAGTGACAATAAATTATTAATCCGTTATTGTGACCAGTGACATTAAATTATTAATCAATTACCGTGACCAATGACAATAAATTATTAATCAATTACCGTGACCAGTGACAATAAATGATTAATCAATTACCGTGACCAGTGACAATAAATTATTAATCAATTACCATGACCAGTGACAATAAATTATTAATCAGTTATCCTGACCAGTGACAATAAATTATTAATCAGTTATCGTGACCAGTGACATTAAATTATTTAATCCATTACCGTGACCAGTGACAATAAATTATTAATCAATTACCGTGATCAGTGACAATAAATTATTAATCAGTTATCGTGACCAGTGACATTAAATTATTAATCAATTACCGTGACAATAAATTATTAATCAATTACCGTGGACAGTGATATTAAATTATTAATCAATTACTGTGGAAAGTGACAATAAATTATTAATCAATTACCGTGGACAGTGACAATAAATTATTAATCAATTACCATGGACAGTGATATTAAATTATTAATCAATTATCATGGACAGTGGCAGTACATTTACCCCTACCCCCTACCCCCTCCCCCCGCCATGCTGCATATTACAGATATCACAGACATGCCATGCAGCCTGCAGTTGATTATCTTATTTAGTGCTCACTTGATGACACTGGTGAGGTTATGGATTTCTTTGTCCCTGGACCCTGACCCTGTCTGTGCTGCTGTCTGGAGTGGAGTCCTGGATTTGTGGAGCTATGTTCTGGTTCCTCATTCCTCCTCGATGGCGCTTTCTCTTCACTCCCAGGCCAGGCAGCTAAGCTCGGGCTCCTCCCATATCCCCGGGTCGCCTCCGCTCTCCGGCCATGTGTGACATCACGGCACTGGGACAAGGAGGCTGCCAGTAAGGTTAGGGGAGTGAGTGGCAGCGTCACCAGGGGGTGGTACTTGTGTGCCGGCCCAGGTGCTGTGGCGGAGCCGCGGCCGCCGACGGCGTTAAAAATAAAAAACACAATATAACTCAAACTGACAACCGGCCCACTGAGCCAATCAGCCCACCGGGAATCTCCCGGTAGTCCAGAGGGAAGATCTGAAATGAGGGGGAAGCTCTGCTGATTAGTGATGGAGGAACTTCAGACGGGACGTTTCGCGAACGCGGACTGCGAACGAGGCCGATCGTTCGCGAAACGGAACGTTCGCGGCGGGCCCCATTGACTTCAATGGGAGGCGAACGTTGCAAACCTACAGGTCAAATTTGCAGCCACGAAATAATTAATAGCTGTGCAAACATAGTCCCACCACATGGCCAATGACATAACACATGTATGAGGTGAATCTGGGATCGACAACTACAAGCATTCTTTTTTTATATGGGAAATTGTTCTGACAATTCAGGACTGTGGAGCGCATGAAGGCAATGGAGGAGACGGAAGGTCAGGGACCAGGGTAGGCAAAGAGGAGGGTGCAGGAGATGATCACCAGCAGCGTGACATACAGCAATGACACCTGCACCGTGATAGAGTCATCTGACAGCAGCACCGTGATACAGAGCACTGACATCAGCAGCGTGACATACAGCAATGACACCTGCACCGTGATAGAGTCATCTGACAACAGCACCGTGATACAGAGCACTGACATCAGCAGCGTGACATACAGCAATGACACCAGCAACGTGATATACAGCACTGACAGCAGCACCGTGATAGAGAGCACTGACATCAGCAGCGTGACATACAGCAATGACACCAGCACCGTGATATACAGCACTGACAGCAGCACCGTGATAGAGAGCACTGACATCAGCAGCGTGACATAAAGCACTCACACCAGCACCGTGATATACAGCACTGACAGCAGCACCGTGATAGAGAGCACTGACATCAGCAGCGTGACATACAGCAATGACACCAGCACAGTGATATACAGCACTGACAGCAGCACCGTGACAGAGAGCACTGACATCAGCACCGTGATATACAGTACTGACACCTGCACCGTAAGCAGCCCCAGGAGGAAGTCAGCATAGCACAGGGATGGTGGGAGCCCCTCATAATAAGCAGCCCCAGGAGTAAGTCAGCACAGCACAGGGATGGTTTGAGCCCCTCATAATAAGCAGCCCCAGGAGTAAATCAGCACAGCACAGGGATGGTGTGAGCCCCTCATAATAAGCAGCCCCAGGAGTAAGTCAGCACAGCACAGGGATGGTGTGAGCTCCTCATAATAAGCAGCCCCAGGAGTAAATCAGCATAGCACAGGGATGGTGTGAGCCACTCATAATAAGCAGCCCCAGGAGTAAGTCAGCACAGCACAGGGATGGTTTGAGCCCCTCATAATAAGCAGCCCCAGGAGTAAATCAGCACAGCACAGGGATGGTGTGAGCCCCTCATAATAAGCAGCCCCAGGAGTAAATCAGCACAGCACAGGGATGGTGTGAGCCCCTCATAATAAGCAGCCCCAGGAGTAAATCAGCACAGCACAGGGATGGTGTGAGCCCCTCATAATAAGCAGCCCCAGGAGGAAGTCAGCACAGCACATGGATGGTGTGAGCCCCTCATAATAAGCAGCCCCAGGAGTAAATCAGCATAGCACTGGGATGGTGTGAGCCCCTCATAATAAGCAGCCCCAGGAGTAAATCAGCACAGCACAGGGATGGTGGGAGCCCCTCATAATAAGCACTGACTGATTAGCAGACTGTACGTCAGTCCCTATACTGCTGAAGGACTGCTGCAGTATAGGGAAGCGGTCAGCAGTAGTGCACCTCAACCCTATGTATTGTGGACCGATACCAGTCCTTACAGAATAGCAGACTGTACCTCACTCAACCCTATGTACTGTAGCACCCTAGACAGACCAAGTTACCAGTCCTGATAAAGCGCTTTGTGGAACAAGTGAGTTGTGACTGATTAGCAGACTGCAGCAGAAGGGCAGCAGTCAAGTATAATATTCTTTCTATATTTGGAAGAAAGAATATTATACGTGTACAAGCCTATTACCATACCACTGATACCAGTCCTGAAAAGAACCTTTGTGGAACTAATAGTAACAGCTACTGTTTAAACTGACCCTCACTGCCTGACACACTGCTTCCTGCCTGTCCCTATATAAAATGGCAAAACAGAGGCTACTGGAACAATAACTGGTTACTGGGATAGCACTTTTGTGGACCTGATAGTAACAGCTAATGATGATGATGATGACTAATCTGGCTGTCCCTACAACAGCAGCACACAGCGCCCTGTCCCTTTCTCTAAACTGACAAAAGACACTCAGGCTGCTGCAACAATCATTAGCACAGCAAACCTATATACACCTAACACCTATACCAGTCCTGAAAAGAACTTTTGTGTACCAAATAGCTAGCGATTTATCTCTCCCTACTCCACACAGCAACCTCTCCCTATAGTGACAGAAGAAAGAATGTAAAATGGCCGCCGGATCGGGTGTATTTATAAGTTAGGGGGAATGTCCAAGTGTCCATGTGCTGTAATGTCTCAATTGGCTGTCCTGTACCCCATGATGGATGTGTCATCATAGGTCAAAGTTCTTTTACACAGAAAAACGCGGAAGTCCGCCGGGCGAATGGCGCCAATAGTCCGCCGATCGGGCAGATGGCGAACGGCCGGAATTCGCAGCGAAACGACCGCCGGGCGAACCGTTCGGCCATCACTACTGCTGATTTTATCATCCAATCATGTGCAAGCTAAAATGTACAGCAAATGCACTTCCAAGTGCTCTTTCAGCGCAATTTCAAGTGCACTTTGCACTTGTAGTGCTAAATGAATTTGCCTTTTGTAAATAACCCCCCTATGTCAAATTAACAAGGGACACCAACCTCATTAAGGTTCATAAAAAATACAAGATAATAATGTTGTGGTAACTTGAAACTTCAAAAAAAATTAAATGTAAAGCACTAGATTTTTTTCTATTTTTTTCAAAATTGGAAAATATATATTGAGATGAGGATAAATAAGAATAAAGAAGTTTGTGAGAACTCTGTGTGAATATAAGCAGCAAAACAACTATAAAGAAGAAAAGAATGCACTATATTAAAAGATCACAGAATTAGCAGTGTGAGGCTTTCCTCATGTTGTCAGAGGGGGCGGGGTCACACATTTACATTAATGGGTGACCCCACCCCCCTCTGACAACACGGGGAAAGCCACAGGGAAGACCCCGTTCATCAGTGGGGGGTGGGGTCAGAGGTTGCCCCGCCCTCCATTATATAAGAACTGTCACCTGAACAGAAGCATCACACAGTGGAAGACTCCCACTGAGGCGGATCGTGCAGAGGACGAAGCGGAGAATAAGATGCCAGACTAGAAGCCAGGAGGAAGATAGAGGAAGAAGCTGGGGGACAAAGAAATTGCAGGAAGAAGAACACTGAAGGAAGACCAGAAGAAAGTAGATGGAGGAAGAAGCGGGGAAAGAAGAAGAAAAAAAAACGTCTCTTGTTTTTTTAACATTTTTGACACTTTTTTTGTGAAATAATAGTACCAATTCACACGGGTGCATGATCTGGGGGTTCCCTTGTTAAAGGGGGCTTCCAGATTCCGATAATCCCCCTGCCCGCTGACCCCCACAACCACCGGGCAAGGGTTGTGGGGATGAGGCCCTTCTCCCAATCAACATGGGGACAAGGTGCTTTGGGGACAAGGTGCGTTATTTATAGCAAATTACAAATCACACAGAATATCCATAATAAAACAAGTAGCCTTTGTTCTTTGTTCTCTGGCTGCTGAATACAAGAGAATCTTAAAACTTAGAAAAGAAGCGCGTGAAAAAGTTAATTTACAAGAACTCGTGCTGATACAGATTTCTGGAAAGATAAAGAGATATTCAAACTATACATACTGTGTAAAATGGAGACTTGTGAATATAAGATGGATGACAGAAAACAAGATGGATGCTTGGCATAACCATTCAACCCCCTCTTAAAGTCATAAATATGACTTTCTACAGATCCGCAGCCTCCTGAAGTCTGTGGTTCTTTCTACGTTTGTTGTATTAGTTTACATAAAGCTGCAGATTTTGTGTATATGCATGAGAAGGCTGGTATGGTATATTACATTTGCTAATACAAAGCAAACTAAGCTTGAAAATCACGTAGCTTATCAATCCTAACAATAGTACCATGATAATCATAATCACTATGTCCTTTAACCATGAAACCATTCCACCTAAACCCAAACTAGAAAAGGGGTTCCATCCATAATTACCTACATTCCTTGCTTGTTTCATTAATTAATTTACCTGTGTTCAGTGTTGATTAATAACGTCATAGTAGTCTGGGATTTCCAGGCTGGTACTGTGAATCCATGTACAACATTCATAATCCTTGGTCATTTCACATAAATCTGTTAGAGCTGCACTCATGCTTTCAAAAGCTAATTTGTGTAACTCTAGTTGTCTTCTAATTGCTTTGAGCTCGACATTGAGTAGTTCTATAGCTTGGGAGTTTTTTTCCATAACACCATTTATTAAACTAGTGTAGTTATTTAATTTGTCCATCATGGTTATGCCCCATCTTGTCCAGGATGGAAACCATACCCATGCTTTATCGAAGGCAGAAAACATAGGTGGGTTTTCTCTCTTCTATTTATAAGTTAACCTATGTACTGGACTTGAAGTAACTTGTATGTGATGCTCCTGAGTCTGGCCTAGGGCTGACATGCCTGGTAAAAAACTGTGCTAAATAACACCATCCTTTCATTCCTGCAGGGATCCATGGGTAACAAATTTTACCATAGCATATGTATGTATTGTTTCCCAATGAAAAATTTCTTAGAGAACTAAGTTGGGGCTCAGCTCCAGCCTAAAGCGCAACACCAACAAGTTTACCCACAAGTCCCAGAGGTTGTATTCCTGTATGTAGTAAGTTTACTAATGGTGTTGTTAAGGGATTGATTTTTGTAACTACACAACTGACCTGTATATGTAAAATTACTAGTGCGGTTGGGAATACCCTTTGAAATGTTAAATACTGACTTAGGCAATACATCCAAAGGAGTAGGTATGTGCTCCAACTGAACACACCACTTGGGTGCATGTGTGCTTCCTAAAGTGTAAAACATAATACTCTGATTGCAGTATCCTTCTGAGACATTCTTAATACTTAAGACAAGAGTATTTTTCAACAATGACTTGAGGTTTAGAGTGACAGCTAAAAGTGGGATCTTAGCAGTTTCTGGGTCCAGTACAGGTGCAAGGCATGCCTGCATGTCTCAGAGCGCTGGCTTCTTTTCTTACTACAAATCCAGCATTTTTCATATCCTGACTTTCTAGCAAAAGCATATTTAAATTTTAACAGTAACATTTTTCCAGAAAAAAATGTTTCTTTCATCAATTCAATCTCTTTTACTGTGATTTCTGGGGTGAAAGTCAGTATGGTTGGTGTGTACTTCGCTTTTACCACATATGAGTTTCAAGGCTCCTAAGTCATCAGGATGATAGATGTAGTTAGTTATTATCCACACTGGGGCAAAGATCAGAAGTAGAAATATCACCAGAAGGCACAAGGCCTTCCCAGAAGTCTGTGGTGAAATGAGGGACATCACTGTCCTTTATTTCTATGCTTGTCTTTTGAGGACTTAAAACTCCTGCTTTGCCTCTTTTCATCCTTTCTTCAGTTCCTGGGCTTAGATCAACCTTCTTTACCCTGCTGGCATGGATCCAGGTAGGACTTTCCTTGGTAAGGATGACAGTCCTGGTGGCGGCTACTACTTTGGTCAATGGTCCGAATGGAACCTCTTGTGGCTTTCGACCTTTCTGAAGCCTCTGGACCACAATTTGATCACCGACCTGGAATGGGTGGGTTGGTACCTGTCAAGAAGAAGGAGAGGTGCGAGCTACTCTTCTTTCCACAATATCAAGAGTTTCAATCAGTTTTTTTTACATATTCCTCCTGTATCTGTTCCAAATCACCTTCCTCCACCATCAAAGGATGATTAGCCCACGGTGTGGGGATTGGCCTACCCATGAGTACCTCAAAGGGGGAATAACCCATCACACTGTGAGGAGTCATTCTGATTTTAGCTAATACAGCAGGGAGAACTTTTCTCCATTTGCCAAAATTCCCACCCGTAGCTTTCCTTATCCTGTCTTTAAAGCAGGATTTCATTGACCTATCTTTTTTTTTCTGGGTCTTTGATAAACTTTAGTAATGGTAATATAGTACTCACTTTTTGTGTTTAATACTTCCCCCGCTTTCCAATTTCGTCAGCAAGAAGAAGTTATATAAATTCATCCTGGCGGTTTTCATTTTGCTTGTGGGCAATTGAAGCCCACAAGCATTTATTTACGGGATGCGGTGAATGCTGTGCTCCCAGCATTCACCGCTTGATCCCACGCATGCTCATTGGTAACAGCGAGCAAAATTCTGAGTTCCGAGATCTCGCGATATTTCGGCATGGCGGTGTTCCGCACTGAATCTTGGGAAGACTAAGACTAAGCTCCCAGGGGACTTTGCGGAGCCGGGGAAAGGCGATAAACATGCCTACTCCCATGGGAGGAGAGGCCGGAAGTAGAACTAATAATTAAAATTTAAAGGTAATTACGGCGATAATATTTTTTTAAAGGGGCATTTGAGCATCAATGGCAGTAACAGAATGGTTTAAGATTTAGTTGAAAATTTGGGTACAACACCACTTTAATTGTTCTATTCATTCTTTCTACAATCTCTGAACTCTGTGGATGGTAGAGGAGGTGAAATTTCCAGTCTATTTTTAGTACTTTGACAAGAACTTGGCAGATTTTAGCTGTGAAGGCTGAGCCATTGTCTGAATTTATTTGTAATGGACATCCCCACCTAGGAATAATTTCCTTCCTGTGTGAGGATCTTCACCACAGTCTTTGCATTTACATTGTTAGTGACAAAGACAGCATGACCAGCATGACATCGTGTCCACTATGACCAAGAGGCATTGTTGTTGTTTCTTTCCTTCTTTGGCCATATGTATAAAATCTTTATGTAAATGGGTAAACGGCGTTGTTGGGTACTCAAGATGTTCATGCTTTGATTTATTTTGATTTATTTTCTTTTCTTAATGCAAGTGACACACTCTGTACAAAAGCTTTGACTAGAATAGGTAGTTCTGCAATGAAAAAAGCTGCATCTAGGAGTTTTCATGTGGCCTGCCAGCCTATGTGATCCAGCCCAGGGTATTGTGCAATGAACAGGAGGCACTAGCAACAGGAATACACAGTCTTCTCTCTTTGCAGATTAATCCTGTTTTTGAATCCTTTTGCACCATTCCATCACAGTTCCATTGCACAATATCATCCGGGGTGGCAAAAGCCTGCAGTTCCATGAGCCAATGTGTCTCTTTCAGCGAACATGACTGAGGTGTTAGCATGGGCATTTGAATGTCTGCCTTTTGTGTAGATGCAGCGATTTTGTCAGCTAGTGCATTGCCTTCGGCTATATCAGTCATTTAGCCTGTATGTGCCTTACAGTGCATGATAGCTAGTTTTGAAGGCAACTGAATTGCATCTAGTAATGCTGTGACTAGGTCAGAGTGTGAGATGCTCTTTCCATCTGCTGCCACATATCATCTGCAAAGCTATATTACACCACGGTCCCAGACCACACCATGAGCATATCTGGAATCAGTGTAAATATTTACCTCTTTTCCTGCAAACAGCTGGCATGCATGGGTTAATGCTATCAATTCAGCAGCCTGTGCAGACTGATAGGGTATTGGATTGACCCCGAGGACAGTATCCGGCAGTTGGACCACAGCATATCCCGCGTGATAGACATTATCACTTGGTCTGCTGCAAGAGCCATTTGTGCAGTAGGGATTGATACTGAAAGCATATCTGCTCTAGGTGAAGTGTCCTGATGTATTGATTGTGTACAGTCATGAGGTGGTGGTAAGTCATCCTGTTCTTCTTTAAGACCTAATAAGGCATTGAAAATTGGAGCGGGGCCAGAGTTTATGTTTGAACTTTTTATTTCCAGGTTTGGATTGGACAGGAGGATGAATTCATACTCACTCAATCTTTGTGCTGGCATATGCTGAGTATATAGGAGTTTTGAGGAGTGTGGTGACATTGTGTGTAGTATGTAAGGTGGTGTCATGACCCAAGGTAAATGGTGTTGCCATCTCCACAACCATTGCACAAGAAGCCAGCGCTCTGAGACATGCAGGCATGCCTAGCACCTGTACTGGACCCACCTTTGAAAAAAAAGCTACAGGGCGCAGTCTCCCACCATAGTCCTGGGCCAGTACTCCCGCCATGGTTCTACAATTTTCCCTAGCAAACAAGTGAAACATTTTGCCATATTCAGGGAGGCCAAGTGTCACATACCTGATGGTTGAGCCCACGGATGCAGGGAACGCCTTCTCGTATTCCTCTGGCTCAAGAACTCCTGGTAGAGCAGACAGATGTTTAGGAGCACAGAAGGGGCACAAGTGCCTGGCAGGTCACAAATGCAAGGGCTGGTCCGGCCTCCGAGCAGCAGATGGGGAACCAGATGCAGGCAGGAACCAGGAACAGCGGAGAGCAGGAGCAGCAGGAACACTGGAACAGAGAGGAAGGCCTCTTGTAGATTAGGACACCAGCAGATCTTCAAGCAGGCCAGGTTGGACGCTGGTAGGCAGGAACAGCACCAAGACGGCAGGCAAGGCGTAGTAGGAGACAAGCTGGGTCATACACAGGCAGACTGGATAGGTACCAAGGCAGCGGGCAGAAGAATCATCAAGACAAGCTGGGGTCAGTGGCAGGCAGCAAACAGAGGATAGTCAGAGGCAAGCCAGGTAACAGGTATCAGGTAACAAGTAAGGTATAGCAGAGGGGTCTCTCAGGAATGCTGTAGACCGGACAGCAAGGAGACAAGGTGACAGGTCCCTTTAAATAGCCCCTTTGGTGCCAAGAGCTGTCATACTGCGTGCCCGCCTGTGCGTGCGTGTACTCGTGCACGTTCGCACGCTCACATTATCATTATCGCGCACCCACATGTGCCCATTAGTGCCCTCACACACACGCGTGCTCCCATCAGCATTAGTGCGCACCCGCGTGCGCCCAACAGCCTTGGCACGTATCCGCGTGCACCTGACAGTGTTAGCTTGCACCCGCGTGCGCTCGAAAGTGTTAGTGCGCACCCGCATGTGCCCACCTGCGTTAACGTGCGATAGTGTGCGCCAGTTGGCTCTTCTGCTGGGGATTCTGCAGGTAAGATTTCTGGGAACAGCCGGGTGATCAGAACGTCCTTCTTGACATTGCCCCCCCCCCAAGGGGCAGTCCCCCGGATGCCCAATTGAGCCATCTTAGTTGGGTGCACTCTCTTGAAGGTCAGAATTAGTCTTTCAGCGTGAATGTTGGATTCTGGCTCCCATGAATTGTCTTCCGGCCCGTACCCTTTCCAAATTCACCAGATATTGAACCTGACCATGTCTCTTCCTGCAGTCAAGAATTGATTCCACCTCAAACTCAACTTCTCCATCAATCAGAATAGGTTCGGGCGGACCGGTGTTTCTGCCAACAAAGGGATCTGGGACAGTGGGTTTGAGTAGAGCCACATGGAAAAACGGGTGAATCCGGAATGACTCCGGCAGCTGCAGTTCATAAGTCATACTGTTGATCCTCCTTTTCACAGGAAAGGGACCCACAAACTTAGGACCCAACTTCCTGGAAGGAAATGCCAACTTTAGGTTCAGAGTTGATAACCAAACTTAATCTCCAGGCTCCAAGTTAAGTTCCCCCCTCCTCTTCTTATCAAAGATTTCTTTATAGTATTTCTGGGTCCTGGACATTGTTTCCTGGATAAGCTTATTGTTGGCACTGAAAAAGGCTAAAGTCTCTTGAGCCGCAGGTGCAGAGCATTCCGGAAGGTTATTTGACAGGAATAATGGATGAAATCCATAGTTTGCAAAGAATGCATGGTGGCAGAGTGGACAGAGTTATTGTATGCAAACTCAGCGAGAGGTAGGAGCGGAACCCAATCATCCTGCGAGAAAGAAGAAAAACATTGCAAGTACTGCTCCAGTGTTTGGTTCGTCCTCTCTGTCTGGCCATTCGTCTGCGGATGGTAGGCTGAAGAAAAGGAGAGATTAATCTTCAGGGAATCTCGTGTGCACCCGTGCACACATACTCGTGCGCGTTTGCACGCTCACATTATCATTATCGTGCACCGCGTGCACCCATTAGTACCCTTGCGCACACGTGTGCTCCCATCAGTGTTAGCACGCACCCACGTGCGCCCGTCAGCGTTAGCTCGCACCCACGTGCACCCAACAGCATTAACGTGCACTAGTGTGCGCCCGTTGGCTCTTCTGCTGGGGATTCTGCAGGTAAGATTTCTGGGAACAGATCGTCCTTCTTGATACCAAGGCTTGGGCTGGCAACCATTGCACATTTCAACATGGAAAAAGCATTTAACATTTCATCAGACCATTTTACAATATCAGACATTTCAGAGAGGGTTGCTTGTCTCAGTATATTGTCATAGAAATAACAGTCAGGTATCCATTGACAGCAATAACCAATCATACCAAGAAAGGTGAGCATGTCTTTCTTTGTAAGTGAGTGGGGAAGACGCACAAGAGCCGCAGCTTTTTGTGACTGAATTTCTTAATCCCTGGAGACAGCACAAGCCCTAGGTACTCAACCTCCTGTTTACATCATTGTAACTTTTTCTTAGACACTTTTGAAACATATATGTAACCATTTCAATAAGGATAGGCTATCAGCTTGGCAGTCCTCCTCTGAAGAACTACAAATCAAAAGATCATCAACATATTGCTTCAGTACAGAACCATGAGGGGCAGTCCAAGGCCTGAGGGTGGCTTGGAGTACTATAGAATAGACCACGGGTGAGTCTATGTGACCCTGGGGCATTCTACACCAGGTAAACTGGAGATTGTGTTGCTCAATCGACATAGTAAAAGCAAAGAGTGGCTCCTCGTCTACAAGTACAGAGAAAAAAGAATTCTTTAAATCAATCACAGTAAAACATTTGGTTGTTGGTGGAATGGAGGACAGGAGTGATGGGACATCAGGTACAATGGGTGCTATTGGGACTATGAGGTAATTTATGGCCCTCAAGTCCTGTACAAACCTGAAGCAGTCATATGGCTTCTTTACAGGGTTAACAGGTGTGTTGTAGGGAGAAATAATTTCTTACAGGATCCTATCCTTCAGAATTTTTTTTACCATTGGCACTATGCCATCTATCTTTTCCTTAGAGAGTAGATATTGTTTGTGATAGATACGAAATGCACCTTCTTTGAGAGTGGCCTTGTATGGTGTGCATAAAATAAGTCCTACATCCAGATCTGTTGTAGGCCAGACCTGGGAGTCTATATCCTCAAAATCTTCTTCACTACTTTGTTGTGACAGTATCAATAAATCTGGTGTACATGCTACTATAGTGATTTTATCTGAGGAAATGTCTAGACCTATGTCACCTATGGTCATGAAGGGCAGCTGCTGAGTTGAAGCGGCAGCTTCTTTCTCTTTCTGCTGTATCCTTTGAGCTCTAGTCTCATTTGTTTTCCTGATGGGCTTATTATGTTAGTTATACCAAATATGTCAGTAACACTAGTAATAAGGGATCCTCCCGTTGCTTCATTATCCTTACCTTCCTCAACATTCGACTCTTCCTCTGTATCTCTTACTGTGGATGAAACTACAGCTGTTCTGTCTGCCTGTTGCTGTGGTTGTTGTGGAGGTGGTGTCTGTGGTCTTTCGGGAACAGGATTTGGAGGATTAGGGTTAGGGTTGTTGGTTTGTGTAACATGGTGTGACCTCTTAGAAAATCTAAGTCCTCGGGACTCAAACTTGGGTATAAACCTTTCGGGGCAGTGAGAGTTGTAGTAGCATTATAGGGCAGGGTGATGGCGAAGCTTCCATGTTTCTTCTCCGAAGCTGGATCTTTATCCTGTATTTTGGGATGTTTCGTTTTTTTTATTTGTCCTATCATACCAATAGGGAGTGTATGTCAACCAATTTTCCCCTCCCTTTCGCATATAGTCCTTGTCCCATTGGGAGTCTGGGCCATAATATGGCCATGAGTCTCTGTCATTTAGACAGAGACCTTTTATCATGTCCATATGAAAGGGGTCATTTGCGCCATCCCTGGGAAAGGGACTACAACTGCCTAGAACTTCTGTCCATCCTGCCATATGATCCACCCAAGGGTTAACCTTCCCGACCGCCTCACGCAGATATACTTTAAGAGGCGGCCGGTGGGCGCGCACACCCGCAGTAAGCTCCATGAGTTGGGTTGTGGGTCCCGTGGACTCGATCACCGTGGAGATACCCGCGATTGTCTCACAAAGAGGAAGAATGGGGAGATGCTAACGTAAACAAGCATCTCCCCGTTCTGCCTAGTGACAGCGTCACTGTGATCAGAGCAGAGATCAGTGACATGTCACACACAGCCACGCCCCCCAAGTTATAAACACGCCCCTAAGACACACTTAACCCCTACACTGCCACTTAGTGGTTAACTCCTTCACTGTCAGTGTAATTTACACAAGAATCAGTGCATTTGTATAGCACTGAATGCTGTATAAATGACATTGGTCCCAAAAATGTGTCAAAAATGTCCGATGTGTCCTCCAGGATGTCGCAGTCATGATAAAAATTGCTGATCACCGCCATTACTAGTAAAAAAAAAAATTAATAAAAATGCCATAAAACTATCCCCTATTTTGTAAACGCTATAACTTTTACGCATAACAATCCATAATCGATTATTGCGATTTTTTTTTACTAAAAATATGTAGAAAAATACGTAAACTGAGGAAATTTTTTTTTTTATATATTTTTGGGGTATGTTTATTATAGCAAAAAGTAAAAAATAATGCGTTTTTTTAAAAGCTGACGCTCTTTTTTTGTTCCCAATCCAGGTCTGGGGTGTAATGTTTCATATTAAGGCATATGTGGTATCCAAAGAAAAGTGCCTATCATAAAATTTCAGTATCCATGCTCATCTGTTGTATATGGGGAGATAAAAGTTTAGTAATAGGAAACGCAAGAAGTAAGAAGAAAGGGGGAAAAAAAAGAAAGAGAAGGCAGAGATGTAGAGGGAAAGAGAGTAAGGGAAGAGTGGATAGGGGGAAAGAGTGGGGGGGGGGGGGGTGAAGTCTACGATAGGAAGGGAACAGAAGAAATGGATGTTGAGAAGGAGGGGGCTGGGGGGGTAAAAAGTATGGGGATACTCATCAGGAGGACAAGGATCAGGAGTGGGTCTGCCGTCCATCCCACTTTCTGATGCTGATTTCACAGATCAGTCCTAAGAGACATACTGACAGTATGGGTCAGTGGTTGTGAAATGATTCCAGCAAGCCCATATGAATGGGAATTTATGCATACTGTCTTGTGAGATATGGATTCATTCCTCCATATTTGTTGTAGAAATTCTTGCAAACCATTCCTTGATCGTTGGCGTGCAGGTGGATCGCCAATGTTTGGGGATGCAAAGCCTGGCTGCATTTACCATATGCATGGCTAAAGATTTGTAATAATTTTTCTTGGACAGGGACGTATGGTGTAAGAGATACTGGGCCGGGGTGTAATCAAGAGTGAAAGTAGTGATATGTGTGATTTGACCGTGGACCTCCTTTCAAAAGGGTTGGAGGTTTTCACAGTCCCAGCACACATGAAGCATTGTGCCTACCTCTGATCCACATCTCCAGCAAGTATTGCGGATGTTGGGTGAGAATTTGTGGAGACGTGAGGGAGTTCTGTACCACTTGATTACCACCTTGTATCCGTTTTCTTGCATAGCGACGTTTAGTGAGCCCTTATGTGCATACTCATAGACAGTGGTCCATTCCTCCTTTGTTAGGGAGGGGTGTTTGTAAGTCCCTGTTCCATGAAATTTATGAGGGGACTTTGCAGTGTTTTGCGGTGGCAGAGAGTTTCAAAGGGCGCAAGTTATCTCGTCCAGTTCGTCTGACAGGTATGGGTTGTAAGGAAATGGCTGGTCTTAGTAATTGTTCTAAGCCTATCTAAGGGAATGGGCTTCCCATCAGAGTAGAACTGGAGGGCTAGAACATCCTCAAATGGCCAGTCCTGTTGCAAAAAGTTGTTAGAATCGCCTGAAGGGAAATAGGGATTCCCTCTTAACATGGTCAAGGGACCCGGGGTAGGGGCGAAAGTCCCACCAGCTGACACCTTTCTGAATGCCAGAAGAGACGGTGAATGAGAGGGTGTGTCCAAAGCTTTTGTGGACAGTGTTTTGGGGGTAACCAAAGGAGAAGATGCAAGGGCCCAGACGAAAAAGCATTTTCCAAGAATACTCACGACTTTTTAAAGGCATGGATATTCCAGTCTGCGATCCTTGTGAGGTGACAAGCAATGTAATATTTATGTAGGTCTGGCAGCCCAATGCCACCGCTGGTTCTGGGCAATGTGAGGCGGGAGTATTTGATGCATGAAGGAGAATCCCTCCATAGAAAGTGAGAGCAGGCCCTTTGGTTGGTGGGAAAAAAAGCTTGTTGGTAGGGCTATCGGGATTGCTTGTATCAGGTATAGTAAATGTGGTAGAATGATCATCTTAATCAGGGCTGAGCACCCAAACCATGATACGTTCAGGCCCATCCATTCTTTGAGGTGTTTTTGGGCCCTGAGTAAGACAGTGTGAAAGTTTGTTAGGTAAAGGTCTGACAGGTGAGTTGGAATCTGGATGCCGAGATAGGTGATATTGTTCCTTTCCCAGTGAAATGGGAAGGATTCTTGGCAGTGGGCCATTTCTTGGGGAGGGAGGGTAATGTTTAAAGCTTGCGATTTTGCATGGTTGATTTTGAGATTGTATATTTTACCAAATAAGTCTATATCTTTAAGGAGATTCGGTAGGAAGATGCGGGGTGATTTTAAAGAGAGCAAAATGTCATCAGCAAAAGCCGCAACCTTGGACTCTCTCCCCTTCACAGTCACTCTTTGGATGCCTGGGTTGAGTCTTAATCTATTAAGGAAAGGTTCTAGGGTTAGTATATAAATCAGCGGTGAGAGTGGGCATCCCTGACGTATGGCTGTGCTGATAGAGAAGGCTTCCGACAGGTGGCCATTAACCCTCACAGCGGCGGAGGGTCTGGAGTACAGGGCCATTTTGGAAGAGAGTATGTGACCCTCAAGGTCAATAGCCCAAAGATCCTCACGCATGTAGTCCCAGGCCACCCTGTCGAACGCTTTCTCAGCATCAAGGAAGAGGAGGAATCCTTGTGTTTTGGAAGACGTGAGCCAATGGTGCAGGTGTAACGTGCGTATGGCGTTTACCTGGCTTCCCTGCCAGGGACAAAGCCCTCTTGGTCTAGGGAGATGAGGTATTAAGGGGAGTAGTCTATTTCCTAGAATCTTTGCGTATAATTTGATGTCCACATTTAGCAGGGATATTGGTCTGTAATTTGTGACTAATGAGGGGTATGAACCATATCCCGTAAGGTGGATTGTGCTTGTGTCTGCTTGTGGGTAGTTTCAAGAGATTTGATTGACTTGAGAAGGGCATTACTAGACTCTTGATGTACTGTAGTTTCTTGGCCTTTGCGGCTAGGGTTATCAATTCACCTTGGATCACGCATTTATGCTCTTCCCAGAGGGAGACTGGGGACATTTCTGGACTCAAATTTTCATTAAATTATTGTTGAATACGTGTGCGTATATGGTCAAGTGATGCTGGATCTTTGAGAAAAGAGGAAATAAGGCGTAGTGCCTTGTATGTTAAAGTAGATGTACCTGTGGAGGAATCCAGTAAAGGGTTCAGAGGAACATTGAAGTCACCTCCCAGAAGAATTAAACGTTTCTGAAAAGAGGCTAGGAGGTTGCAGATTCTCCTAAAGAAGGCAACCTGATGGTCATTGGGGCAATATATATTGGTTAATGTTATTGGCTTAGAGGCATAGGAACCCATTGCGGAAAATGAATTTCCCTTCTGGGTCAATAAGAGAATCTAATAAGTGGAAATTTGCGTGTTTAGAAATGAATATAGAGACGCCTTTAGTTTTGGCTTCAGGACTGGTTGCATGAAAGGCCGAACGATATATGTGATTAGAGAGTTTGGGTATTGCATCCAAGCAGAAATGGGTCTCTTGTAGAAAAATAAAGTGTGCACTGTGTTTAGTGAGAGATGATAAGACTTGAGACTTTTTTTTCCGGCAAGTTAAGGCCTTTCACATTGAGGGATATGCACTTCAACATCAAGCATGAATTGGTTGATGGTTTAGTCTGCACAATGATACAAGAGTGTTGTTTTGTAGCTATTGTTTTCAAAAGGTATTGTGTGGATTGAGACCAGCCAATGTAGGTGATCGGTTGGGGGGTTGGGCGTGGACCCAGTCAAAAGGAGAGTGTTGGGTTAATAAATAAAATGGAATGGGAGAAGGGAACAAGGAATCAGCAGAGCAAAAGAGAGAGGGAGGGACGGCTTAATAGGATTGAGGGGCCTAAGGTGAAGGAAGTGGAGGGAGGGAGGAAGTGGAGGGAGGGAGGAAGGGAGAGAAAGGCATGAGAGGGGAAAATAAGGGTAAAGGAAAAGAAAAGAAAAAAAGAAGGGAAAAAAGAAAAGGGAAAGAAGAAAGGGAAAGAAAAAGAAGAAAGGAGAGATAAAACCAGAGGTGGAAATAGCCAAAGTAAACCACCTAAAAAGGGAAAGCCTGGGAAGTCAGCAAACGTCCCGATGGGACTGCTGTGTGAGGGTGAAAGAAAGGACGGGAACTCCAGGATGGTTGTGATCCGGGGATCGAAGGTTAGGTTGTTATGGAGAAACACGTAAAGTGTAATGAACAATAGTTAGGTGGGAAGCCAACTAGTAACAGGAGACATACTAATACAATCATGGAAAAAATGTAGCGCTAAAAAACTAATAACAATATCATGATATGTGAAAATAGTGTCCGTGCTAATAAAAATGTAAACAGCTCCAAAAGTCCATCTATAATGAAATCTGGACAAACAATGTGCAAAATAATGTCCCAACAATGTCATTCACATTTAGGGATGGCCGAACGGTTCACCCGGCGGTAGTTTCACGGCGAATTTCGGCTGTACCCCGTCCGCCCAATCGGCGGACTATTGCCACCGTTCGCCCGGCGGACTTCCGTGTTTACTGTGTAAAAGAACTTTGACCTATGATGACACATCCATCATGGGGTACAGGACAGCCAATTGAGACATTACAGCACATGGACACTTGGACATTCCCCCTAACTTATAAATAGACCCGATCCGGCGGCCATTTTACATTCTGCAGTGACCCAAATCGCTAGCTATTTGGTACACAAAAGTTCTTTCAGGACTGGTATAGGTGTTAGGTGTAGTTCAGGATATAGGTTTGAGGCAGTGCTGCGCTAGTGATTGTTGTGTGAGTGTCTTTTGTCAGTGTAGAGAAAGGGACAGGACGCTGTGTGCTGCAGGGACAGTCAGTCTAATCATTAGCTGCTACTATTAGGTCCACAAAAGTGCTATTCAAGTTATTGTTCCAGCAGCCTCTGTTTTGTCAGTTTACATAGGGACAGGCAGGAAGCTGTGTGTAAGGCAGTGAGGGACAGTCAGTTTAATCAGTAGCTGTTACTATTAGGTCCACAAAGGTTCTTTTCAGGACTGGTATGGTAATAGGCTTGTACACGTATAATATTCTTTCTTCCAAATATAGAAAGAATATTATACTTGACTGCTGCCCTTCTGCTGCAGTCTGCTAATCATTCACAACCTACTTGTTTCACAAAGGTCTTTATAAGGACTGGTAAGGTCTAGGGTGCTACAGTACATAGGGTTGAGTGAGGTACAGTCTGCTATTCGTTAAGGACTGGTATAGGTCCACAATACATAGGGTTGAGGTGCACTACTGCTGACTGCTGCCCTATACTGAAGCAGTCCTTCATCAGTATAAGGACTGACGTACAGTCTGCTAATCATTCACAACCTACTTGTTCCACAAAGGTCCTTATAAGGACTGGTAAGGTCTAGGGTGCTACAGTACATAGGGTTGAGTGAGGTACAGTCTGCTATTCATTAAGGACTGGTATAGGTCCACAATACATAGGGTTGAGGTGCACTACTGCTGACGGCTGCCCTATACTGCAGCAGTCCTTCATCAGTATAGGGACTGACGTACAGTCTGCTAATCATTCAAAACCTACTTGTTCCACGAAGGTCCTTATAAGGACTGGTAAGGTCTAGGGTGCTACAGTACATAGGGTTGAGTGAGGTACAGTCTGCTATTCATTAAGGACTGGTATAGGTCCACAATACACAGGGTTGAGGTGCACTACTGCTGACTGCTGCCCTATACTGCAGCAGTCCATCAGTATAGGGACTGACGTACAGTCTGCTAATCATTCACAACCTACTTGTTCCACGAAGGTCCTTATAAGGACTGGTAAGGTCTAGGGTGCTACAGTACATAGGGTTGAGTGAGGTACAATCTGCTATTCATTAAGGACTGGTATAGGTCCACAATACATAGGGTTGAGGTGCACTACTGCTGACGGCTGCCCTATACTGCAGCAGTCCTTCATCAGTATAGGGACTGACGTACAGTCTGCTAATCATTCAAAACCTACTTGTTCCACGAAGGTCCTTATAAGGACTGGTAAGGTCTAGGGTGCTACAGTACATAGGGTTGAGTGAGGTACAATCTGCTATTCGTTAAGGACTGGTATAGGTCCACAATACATAGGGTTGAGGTGCACTAGTGCTGACTGCTGCCCTACTGCTGCAGTAGTCCTTTATCAGTATAGGGACTGAGTGTTTTGTCACAGGGTCATTTAAAAAATGACAGGCAGAGGAAGAGGCAGGCCCTTCCGTAGGGGTGGTAGGGGTAGGGCAGGAGCAACAGGCTTGAGCCAAAGTGGGAAGTTGCAGAAGGTGCGTTCAATAACTTTAAAGGACGCACCAGACTTGGTTGAGTGGCTCACTCAGCCTTACTCTTCTGCACCCTCCTCATCCTCTCGATCTGCACCCTCTTCTTCACTCTCTGCTATGTGCACCCCCAAAGACACTACCACCAACAACACCACCACCACCACATACCTTCCGCTTGAGTCACAGGAATTATTTTCCCATCCATATCAAGACATTTCTGATGCGCAGCCACTCTTGGTATTGGATCAGGAAGAGGAGGTAGCAACAACCGCCACTCAGTAGTCTGACGACAGTACCCAGATCATCCCAAGGAGGAGGTTGGTCCCCGGTGTTGCTGCCTACTCCGAGATCTCTACTTATAGCGGTGGGGAAGGTGACGTCGATGATGACGTGTCTAGTGATGTCACGTGGGTGCCCACAAGCGAGGAAGAGGAGGGGAGTTCAGAGGGAGATATGGACCAGCAGATAGGGAGGAGAAGCAGGAATAACTTACATTGCACAGGAGGGACAAAGCAGACTGCAAATGTATCAGGAGCGACTCATCGACCATGTACGGTCACATCTGGCGCTCTTTTAACGTGTCCGCTGCTGACAATAGCGTTGCCATCTGCAATCTTTGCAGTCAACGCATTAGTCGCGGTAAGCCCAACACTCACCTAGGGATGACCGCCTTAGAAGGCACATGAGCAGCCATCACCGGGCCGAGTGGGAGCAACGGAACACACAAAGCCACACTCCAGGCTCTCACCGTCCAGCCTCATCTTCTACTTCTCCTTCTCCTCTCTCCTCACAATTATCCTCCACTCCACCTCACATCGCGCATCACGCCAAGTTCACGGTTTTCTGCAAAAGGGCAGGCTTCCGTGGGCCTAATGTTCGAGCGTAAAAAAATGATGACGCCGTATAACCCTCTTGCCCAACGGTTGACGGCTGGCTTGTCAGAACTCATAGCCCACCAACTACTGCCATATAAACTGGTGGACTCGGAGGCCTTTCGAAAATTTGTGGCCATTGGAACACCACAATGGAAGGTCCCAGGAAGGAAGTATTTCTCAGAGAAGGGCATCCCAGAGCTATATGGCCATGTTCAGCGGCAAGTGAATGTATCTCTGGCACACAGTGTCGGTGCCAAGATACATCTGACCACAGACACGTGGTCTAGCAAACATGGGCAGGGAAGGTATATCACTTTTACTGCCCACTGGGTGAACCTTCTGACGGCCGTCAAGCATGTAACCCGTGGTACCCGTGTAGATTTGGTTTTACCGCCACGGATTGCATGCAAGCCTGACTCTTCTTCTCCTCCTCCTCCTACTCCATCCTCCTCCCTCTCCTCCTCAGCTGACTCCTCCTTTTCCGCTGCTAGCGTCTCTTCCGCTGCGCCGCCCAAGCTCCCCAGAACCTATTCGACATGCCAGGTGAGACGTTGCCATGCCGTGCTGCGTCTGTTGTGCCTGGAAGCCAAGAGCCACACTGGCCCGGCACTCCTTTCAGCTTTGCGTTCACAGGCAGATCAGTGGCTAACACCGCTCAATTTGACAGTTGGTAAAGTGGTGTGTGACAACGGTGCCAATCTGCTTAGCGCATTGAAATAGGGCAAAATTCCGCACGTGCCATGCATGGCACACGTCTTAAACTTGGTCGTGCAGCGATTCGTTGTCAAATACCCTGGGGTCCAGGACATCTTGCGTCAGGCAAGGAAAATCTCGGCCCATTTCAGAAGATCTTACACGGCCATGGCTCGCCTTGCTGACATTCCGCGGCGACACAATCTGCCGGTCAGACGTCTTGTTTGCGATTGCCAGACGTAATGGAACTCAACCTTCTATATGCTTGATAGGCTGCTCCATCAGAAACGTGCAGTTAACGTCTACCTGTATGAACTCTGCGGCAGAACAGGTTCTGGGGAGCTGGGTTTTTTTTCACCGCGCCAGTGGCTGCTCATGCACGACACATGCAGACTTCTGCGGCCATTTGAGGAGATCACCAAATTGGTCAGTCGCAGCCATGGCGCCATCAGTGACATGGTACCTTATGCCTTCTTTATGGAGCGTGCATTGCGTTGTGTCATCGATCAAGCTGTGGAGGAGCAGGAGCGGGAAGATGAGGAAGTCGCAATGCTGGATGAATTCCCAGGGGGGGCTACTCTATCTGAGACAAGTGAATAACAGGAGTCTGAAGAGGAGTCATAGGAGGATGGTGCCGGGGCGGATGAGGAGGAGCAAGAAGAGCATGCTTTAAACCTTTCTGGGATCCCTGTTGTGCGTGGATGGGGAGAGGAGAATGAAGAGGACGACATTATCCTGGATGATGAGCAGGAGCCAGGCCACCACACCGCTTCCACTTTAGTGCAAATGGGGGCCTTCATGCTCCAGTGTTTTAATAGGGACCCCCATATAAAAAGCATAAGGGTCAAGGACCAGTACTGGGTGGCAACGTACTTAGACCCCCGGTACAAACACAAAATGGCGGAAATGTTACCGCCATCACAGAGGGCTGTCAGAATGCAGTACTTCCAGGCCTTGCTTCGAGAAATGCTGCATTCTGCTTCTGCGTGCACTGGCAGAGGAGCAATTCCCACTCCCAGAGAAAGAGTTGCGGGTACCAATCCAACAGCGCCTGCAAGAAGAGGCCGATTTGAAGATGTGTTGGTGACTTCGGATATGAGGTCATTGTTTCAGACGACCCATCGACACGTGTCATCCGGATCCAGCATCAGGGAACGCCTAGACCGTCAGGTGTCCGACTACATCGGGTTAACGGCCGATGTGGCTGCTCTGAGGAGTGATGAACCCCTGGACTACTGGGTGGGCAGGCTTGACCTCTGGGCAGAGCTTGCCCAATTTGCAATCGAACTGTTGGCTTGCCCCTCATCCAGTGTCCTGTCCGAAAGGACGTTCAGCGCAGCAGGGGGGATCGTGACCGATAAGCGTACTCGCCTAGCTCACGACAGTGTTAACTACCTCACATTTCTAAAAATGAATGAGGCATGGATCTCAGAGGAATTCAACACATGTGACCAGTAGACCATGTATATGTCTATAAACAATTTTTTTAATCGAGCACAGAGACCTTCTTTCTTCATTTGGCTCACTTCCTTGTCCAAAAAAAGCACACCGTACTATATGCCCGTACCCTCCTGTTTGAAGGGGTTAAGCGGTGTCATATTTCTACTGGGGCTGCTTATTATGAGGGGCTCCCACCATCCCTGTGCTATGCTGACATCCTCCTGGGGCTGCTTATTATGAGGGGCTCCCACCATCCCTGTGCTGTGCTGACTTCCTCCTGGGGCTGTACCTCTGCTGTGCATATTATGAGGGGCTCCCACCATCCCTGTGCTATGCTGACATCCTCCTGGGGGTGCTTATTATGAGGGGCTCCCACCATCCCTGTGCTGTGCTGACTTCCTCCTGGGGCTGCTTATTATGAGGGGCTCCCACCATCCCTGTGCTGTGCTGACTTCCTCCTGGGGCTGTACCTCTGCTGTGCATATTATGAGGGGGTCCCACCATCCCTGTGCTATGCTCATTATGAGGGGCTCCCACCATCCCTGTGCTATGCTCATTATGAGGGGCTCCCACCATCCCTGTGCTATGCTGACTTCCTCCTGGGGCTGGTTACGGTGCAGGTGTCAGTGCTGTATATCACGGTTCTGATGTCAGTACTCTCTATCACGGTGCTGCTGTCAGTGCTGTATATCACGGTGCTGGTGTTAGGGCTTCATGTCACGCTGCTGATGTCAGTGCTCTCTATCACGGTGCTGGTGTCAGATGACTCTATCACGGTGCAGGTGTCATTGCTGTATGTCACGCTGCTGATGTCAGTACTCTCTATCATGGTGCTGCTGTCAGTGCTGTATATCACGGTGCTGGTGTTAGTGCTTTATGTCACGCTGCTGATGTCACTGCTCACTATCACGGTGCTGTTGTCAGATCACTCTATCACGGTGCAGGTGTCATTGCTGTATGTCACGCTGCTGATGTCAGTGCTCTCTATCACGGTGCTGGTGTCAGATGACTCTATCACGGTGCAGGTGTCATTGCTGTATGTCACGCTGCTGGTGATCATCTCCTGCACCCTCTTCTTTGCCTACCCTGACCTTCCCTCTCCTCCATTGCCTTCATGCGCTCCACAGTCCTGAGTTGTCACAACAATTTCACATATAAAAAAAGAATGCTTGTAGTTGTCGATCCCAGATTCACCTCATACATGTGTTATGTCATTGGCCATGTGGTGGGACTATGTTTGCACAGCTATTAATTATTTTGTGGCTGCAAATTTGACCTGTAGGTTTGCAAAGTTCGCCTCCCATTGAAGTCAATGGGGCCCGCCGCGAACGTTACGGTTCGCGAACTATCGGCCACGTTCACGGTCCGCGTTCGCGAAACGTCCTGTTGGAAGTTCGTCCATCACTGTTCACATTTCCTTTGTGCAATAGATGATTGATGATCCGGACGGGTTTCCTGAAAAGGATAGAGTCTTTCTGTTCATCCATTTGGGAAGTGCCATTTTCTGGTGTTTGATGCCATACTTTTTGCCATATATTGGCATTGTTGGGACATTGTTTTGCACATTTTTTGTCCAGATTTCATTATAGATGGACGTTTGGAGCTGTTTACATTTTTATTAGCATGGACACTATCTTCACATATCACGATATTGTTATATAGTGTTTTAGCGCTAAATTTTTTCCATTTATCTCTATTTGTGTTGGTCACATTTTTATGTAGCTGCTTTTTTATTTTATTCTTTCACATATACACTTGGGATTAGAGCAGTCATTATTTCACTTTCTATACTAATACATTAACTAAAACAGAAAAATCTGTGTTAACATTAATAACCATGACCCGCTCTGTCTAGTCCCATAGCTGAAACATGTTGTGGGTGAGCCGATAGGACTGAGACTTCAGTATTATCACTTATGTTAAAACCAGCCGCACGGGGAATGCAAAAGGGTGGAACCAGCGAGAAGTGGAGGCAGGGAGGGGGGAGGAGTGGTAAAGGGAAGGATGAGAGTTGGGGGGGAAGTGGAGAGGGAAGGAAAAGGACAGGGGGAGGGGGATAAGAGGAAAAAAAGGGGGGGGGAGGGGGGAAAGAGGGGAGAGGTTTTTTTTTTTAGAAGAGAGAGGTGAGAAATGGAGAGGGGATATAGAAAAGGGGATAGAAGGGAGGTCTGAACCAACAGAGCATAAAGGGAGACTTAAGGGGGCGTGTCTTTCCAGCTACTGCTATATACCTAGAGAATTATTTGTAGAGCAATTGCAAATTAAGCATATATAACATCATGTGCTCAGTTTTGGATCATTTGGGTGAACATCTGAAGATCAAATAGAATAATAATTTTTTTTTTATAGATATACAGTATATACATATACTCAGTATATATATATATATATATATATATATATATATATATATATATATATATATATATATTGCATATTTGAGATGCTATGGCTGAATGAGCTCTACGTTTAGCTTGCTAGGCTGGCAGCACTAGGAAAGGTATTGAGCGTTTTGAGATTAGTCTAATGAGACATCCCTGGTTTTCGAGATGGTGCATACAAATAGCATTCCTCAGAGGTGTACCTAGGGTCTCCAGCTCCCTTGGTGAGAATCTGTATCGTTCCCCCCCCCCCACTGAATGCTGGAGACTGGAGCCTCGGCACGGAAAGCGAGACCGAGGCTCCAGCATGCCATTCAGAGTGGAGGAGGAGGGTTACCGCCTCTCCGCATCGCGGTCTTAGACTTAGCCAGCACCACCAGGCACACTCAGAGTCAGGCAGTCGCAGCAGGCTCAGCCTAGGCACAGGCTCTCAGACAGCACTCTGATCTGTCAGTCTGTCTGACCTAAGGACCCCTTTACATTACACAGTACACTACATCTCTGGACCCCTTTACATTACACAGCACTCTACACCTCTGGACCCCTTTACATTACACAGCACCCTGCATCTCTGGACCCCTTTACATTACACAGCCCTTGTACCTCTGGACCCCTTTACATTACACAGCACCCTACACCTCTGGACCCCTTTACATTACACAGCACCCTGCACCTCTGGCCCCCTTTACATAACACAGCACCCTGCATCTCTGGACCCCTTTACAGTACACAGCCCTTGTACCTCTGGACCCCTTTACATTACACAGCACCTTGCACCTAAGGACCCCTTTACATTACGCAGCACCCTACACCTAAGGACCCCTTTACATTACACAGCACCCTGCACCTCTAGACCCCTTTACATTACACAGCACCCTACAACTCTGGACCCCTTTACATTACACAGCACCCTGGACCCCTTTACATCACACAGCTCTTGTACCTCTGGACCCACACTACACTGCACCCTGCACCTAAGGACCCCTTTACATTACACAGCACCCTACATCTCTGGACTGGATCCCTTTACATTATACAGCCCCCCACAGCTCTAGACGCCTGTATGTTACACAGACAGTGGACTCCTGCATGTTACACAGACCCCCCTAAATTGCAGACTCCCCTCATTCAGTACAGACCCCCCTTACATAGCAGACCCCCCTACAGAGCAGACCCCCTACAATACAGACCCCCCTACAGTTCAGACACATCCTACAATACAGATCCCCCTACAATACCGGACCCCCTACAATACAGATCCCCTACAATACAGACCCCCCTACAGTACAGACCCCTTACAATAAAGACCCTCCCTACAGTAGAGACTCCATCCCTACAGTACAGACCCGCTCCTACAATACAGACCCCCTTCAGACCCCCTTCTACAATATAGACCCCCCTTCGGACCTCCTCCTACAATACAGACCCCCTTTCAGACCCCCTACTACAATACAGACCCCCCATTCAGACCCTCTCCTACAATACAGACCCTCCCTTCAGACCCCCTCCTACAATACAGACCCTCCCTTCAGACCCCCTCCTACAATACAGACCTCCCCCTTCAGACCCCCTCCTACAATACAGACCCCTCCTACAATACAGACCCCCTCTTCAGACCCCCTCCTACAATACAGACCACCCCCTTCAGACCCATAAGGTTACTGTACCTCAGCTCAGATGATCAGCATCAGCGCGTCGCAGGACATGCACAGTCAGCACTCAGCATGTGTAGACAGTGACACAGGAGAGGGTGGCGGCTTCACTCTGTTCGGCTGTGTGAAACAGTCACAGCCAAGATTTAACAGAGCCGCTCAGTTGTGGCGTGGCCATGAGAGCTGTTCAAACCCACCTGCTGTCTCTGCTTCAGCACCGTGACCCGGGGCGGCCCGCCCATTACTTAGTACACCACTGGGCCAGCCCACTAGCCCAGCAGCAAGCAGCAGTGCTCGGTGCCTGTGTTGAAGTGACTAAAACACTGCTAATTGGCGCCCCCCCTCGGCCTGCACCCCTAGCGTGCGCCGGTGTTCTGCCGTATAGTGTCCGGCCATGAAATAGTGTCCGCCCCATACTGCGCATGCGCAGTACGGAGCAGACGAAGCTTCGGAAAATTTATGAAGCTGAATGGCGCCTGCGCCGTGAGTGGAGGTGGTAGCCCCACCATCCAAGCGGACATAGGGTTGTGAGTATTAAAGGGCCCCTCGCGGGCGAGCTTCACTTGCCACGCTTAGGGCTCGGCCTCGCTGCGCTCGGCTCTTTTTTATTCCTACTCTATGTCCACTTGGATAGTGGGGCTAGAACCTGGACTCACGGCGCAGGCGCTGTTCATCCTCTGCAATTTTCGGAATCTGTGTTGCTGTGTACTGCGCAGTACACAGCGGACACTATCCGATGGAGGACGTTATTAGACAAGACACCGGTCTCGCCAACTGCTTGGTACTCCCCGGGCATTCCTACTCAGAAAGCTAAACATTCACATAATATAAAACACCATTAAGTGTCATTGCCCCTGTAAACAAACTTCTGGGAAAAGTGCTGGGGGGAAGTGCCCGAAGAAAACAGGTTACGATATTGGGCATAGAAACAGGGGTAGAAGTTCCAGGAGAGATTCAAAAGCTGCAGGTGTGAAGGAAGGTGGTCAGGTCCAGCAGGACCGTCAGCATATGATTTAGAGTCATCTTTGGTGTGGATGTGAAGGGGATAGTGTTACCTCATATAGGGTAGGTCCTTCGGCCTCAATACTCATTGCATTCAGCGTTGAGAGGTGTGTGGGCTTCCTCTCGGGAAGATGTTACTGTAGCCAGATGTATCAGGGCGAAGCATGCGGACCAAAATAAATTTTCCTCAGTCTCCACCTGGGCGGTAAATCGAAGTGCCTGTTGCTTAAGGCTGAAGGTTGAAGTGACGGGAGATAACAGTTTGGTAAAGGAGCCAGTGGGAAGAAGCAATGCAGTGGAATGGGAGTGACATATAGGGAGGGGGAGGAAGGAGTTGTGTGCGGAGGTGTTTACTCACGAGTGGCGGTTTATGGTTGAAGCAGGATTTATCAAGCCTCTATGCAATCCCGTCTCGCAGAAGGTGAAGGCGGAAAGCCTAGGCTGTGTTGGTAGAGATTGTGGCATGACGAGTGGGCATTCGGAGATGTCGGATCCGCTCTGCGTCTGCGGGGTCTCTGGCGGGAAGTCTTCGGTGACAGGTTGAGAGAGACTGGGAGCCATGGTTCTGAGGGGAAGTAGAGCGTGTACCAGTCCGATAGCTCAACACATGGGAGATCGAGCTGGTCACATAAGTCTTGCAAGTCCTCTGGCGTGTGTAGCAGAGCAGAGCGTCCCCTGGCAGAACCAGATAATCCAAAGGGGAATTTCCAGCGATATTGAATGTTTCTGGTGTGAAGATCATCCAATAGGGGGCGCAGAGCACGTTTATTTTGGAGCGTTATCTGTGATAAGTCCTGAAATAGTTTGTACATTAACACTTCTATATATGGTTTACCTTTATAAAGTATAAAAATATGGACCTTATACAATCATACACAGTTTACACAATACATCGATCATCAGTCTCTTGTTCTGTCCCAAACAGAACTATAACTCTAGAGCAGCCTTTCTCAACCTTTTCAACACAGAGGAACCCTTGAAATAGTTCTCTGGTCTCGGGGAACCCCTGATAAAAATTTGAAATCTACAACTCATGATACATTAGTGTAATGGTCAGTGGGAAGAATGGTCCTTACACTTGTGGTCATTGGGAAGAATGACCTCTTTACAGATAGCTAAAAAGATCAATGGTGTGAGTGGGAAGTTATCTGAGAGGTAGAAATTGCCCAATGCCGAAGGAACCCCTAGCAACCTCTGGAGGAACCCTGGTTGAGAATCACTGCTCTAGAGTACCCTGTAAATTCTCCTAAGGTTACCAAAACCTTTTCAAGTGTTCCCAAAACACAATAGTGTGTGCGCAGTCTCTGATCATCTCCTGTAGTATGTCTGCAGTCTCTGATCATCTCCTGTAGTATGTCTGCAGTCTCTGATCATCTCCTATTGTATGTCTGCAGTCTCTGATCACCTCTTGTTGTAGGTCTGCAGTCTCTGATCATCTCCTGTAGTGTGTGTGCAGTCTCTGATCATCTCTTGTAGTATGTGTGCCGTCCCTGATCATCTCCTGTACTATGTCTGCAGTCTCTGACCATCTCCTGTAGTATGTGTGCAGTTTCTGACCATCTCCTGTAGTGTTTGTGCAGTCGCTGATCATCTCCTGTAATGTCTATGCAGTCTCTGATCGTCTCTGTAGTGTGTGAGCTGTAACCTCTGGCATCCAATTGCAATTGCTGCGTGATCTGCTGAAGCAAACTGATTTTGAGTCTACTGGTTATTTTTTTGAACGTCTCAGAATGTTGGGGGCGGCAAGAAACTGTTTGCCCAGGCCCCTCTTTAATATTAAAGAGGGCCCTGGCAACAAGGAGACATATACTTCTGTCATCAATCTTCAAATAAATACATATATACACCCAGAAGCTATAGGCAACAATAGTAAACTAATAAACATAGGAACACTTGCCTAACATCAATGTTTCTAGTCTGAGTTAGCAACCATTCTTTTTCATGGACAAGGCTTTCTCTCTCTCCCTCCACATCCTCCTTCTGGGACTTTTAATTTAACAGCCCAAAGACAGGAAGTGTTCGGCATCTGTGAACATTAACCACTTGCTGCCCGATAACCATACACTTACTGCTAGTGGGCGGCACAGCAAGGCTGAGCGACATACTGGTACATTGCTCAGCACATGCACGCTGGTGCACCCCCTGGAGGGCACAGCGGCACAATCCTATGACTACTGTGTCCGGTGAACACAGCAGATGATAGTACTTGGTACCCAGCCACTGTGAACAGCTAGAGTATCTTGTGATCATTTAGAGAAATCATAGTGATCACATGTAAGCAAAACTGTCAATATTAGCTTCCATTGATTGGCCCACAGCTATCACATTGTACCTGGCACCTTGCACAATGTGATTAATGGTAGCCAATCATAGCATCATAATGGTAAGCAAACAGTGATCATCACTGTTATAAGCAATAACAAAGTAAAACAAATCACTGATCACCCCCTCAGAGTAGTACAGTGACAGAATGAACTACTCTGATGACAGTATGAAAGATTTTTTTTTTCAAAAAATGAAAATAAAAAATGAATTTACTTTTTTTGTTTATATAGCAAAAAAAAAAAAGAAAAAAAAGAAGTGGCGATCAAATAAGAATGCTCTCTTTGTGTGGAAAAAATGATATACATTTAATTTGCTCACATTGTTGCATGACCGAGCAATTGGCAGTTAAAGTACCACAGTGCTGAATAGAAAAAAAATGTCCTGGTCATGAAGAGGGTAAAACCTTCCGGATGTCAAGCGGTAAAGCAGCACAGCCACTTACAGACAGTAAAGGGCAGCAGATCCTTACATGTGCACAATTAAAGTGGTATTAATTCCAAAACCAAAAACTTTATATATTGCAGCTTACCAATCATCACATTTAAAAAAAAAAAATGTCATGTGGTGATCTGAAGAGTAAACGATTTTTTGCGGGCAATGGCTGGTGTTAACGCTTCATTCATCACGGCACAATGCTTAATATGGTGTCAGGGTGATTGAAGCGCATTCTGTCTATTATTACATTGTAGTGATAAATGAAATAGCTCAACTCACTATAATGCAGAATCAGTGGGAGCCCTGAGCATGTCACTTGCCACTTTTGCCTGCCACCAGATGTGGATTGTCACTTGTCATGCCACCTACCACGTTGCCTGTCACCAGATGCGGAATGCCACTTGCCACGTCATCTGCCACAAGATGTGTATTGTCACTTGCCATGTTGCCTGTCACCAGATAGGGAATGTCACTTGCCACGTCACCTGCCAAGTTGCCTGTCACCAGATAAGAAATGTCACGTGCCACTTGCCACGTTGCCTGCCACCAGATGCTGAATGTCACTTTCCACACCACCTGCCACGTTGCCTGTCACCAGATGTGGAATGTTACTTGCCACGCCACCTGCCACATTGTCTGTAACCAGATGTGGAATGTCGCTTGCCACGTCACCTGCCACGTTGCCGGTCACTAGATGTGGAATGCCACTTGCCACGCCACCTGACATGTTGCCTGTCACCATATGCGGAATGTCGCTTGCCATGCCACCTGCCACCAGATCCTGAATGTCACTTGCCACGCCACCTGCTACGTTGCCTGTCAACAGATGCGGAATGTCATTTGCCACACCACCTGCCACGTTGCCTGTCACCAGATACGGAATGTCACTTGCCACGCCACCTGCTAAGTTGCCTGTCACCAAATGGGGAATGTCACTTGCCACGCTGCCTGCCACCACTGCACTGGTGGCAGCACTCGTCCATTTAACACAGAGGCAGGCCTCTGTGTGGTGATGCGAGGAGGGCAGTGAGATATGTCATCTCTCTGCTCCCTGCCGCACCTCCAACACTGAGCCTGACAGGACTCCAGCTGTGGGGGAGGAAGAGTGGTGATGCAGGGGGCGGAGAGAGATGCTGTCATCTCGATTCTTCTATCCACCGCTCTCATATGCTGGCCACTCGGCTCTCTCATGCCACCTGCTTGGCTCTTTTATTCCCGCCCCCATCCAGTTGCAGAAAGACCACAGCCTGGGGGTTGACGACCCCCTGCTGTATATGATCTCACAAGGTATAGTAAAATGCTCTTTGCAATGACTGTTTTTTGGTATACATCTCTCATTTAAAGTCCAAAACCTAACCCTCTTTTTTTGTCAGATATTATATAATAAACTCATACAAACAATACTGCTTTATATCCTATGTGCTTACTCTATATAGTGATTGGCCTCATTCAAAGCATCCCTGATCAAAATTCTTTTTCTTTCTGTCCAAATTTGGGATGGAGACCAATTACTGATGGACCACATCATTTTTTTCTTTCTTATTTAATAAAGTACTTGTCAAAAACCGGCTCTTGTAGTTGGTTAACATTTCACAGGTTTTTTTGTGAATGGGTAGGGGTACGATGTACCCAATACCCATTCACATGGGGGGGGGGGCAGAATCTGTTAATGGGGGCTTCCAGATTCTGATAAGCCCCCCAGCCCACAGACGCAGACAACCATCGGCCAGGGTTGTTGGAAAGATGCCCTTGTCCTCATCATTTTTTTTTTACAATTCTGGCGTGGGGGTCCCCTCCGAATTCATACTAGACCCGAAGGGCCTATTATAGACCTGTGGTCTTTTGCGTTTTGTTTTTTTTGCCACCAAATTTTTTTTATACATTCAGCTTTCAGCGGGGAAGCTTACTGACAGCTGATGACTCATCAGTTGTTAAGGACACAACGGCTGGCTTACCGGCCCCCTGCTTAGCAACCAGCTATATACAGTGTGTTTACAGTGCGTTTTAAGAGAAAAAAAAGTAAAACGCAAAATGCATGAAAACTGCATGCAAAATGGCATAAAAAATGCGGGTTCAAAAATGCACTGCAAAACGTGCCTTAAAAACGCATCAACGCAGCTGCATATAGATGTGAGCCCAGACTTAGAGAAACCTTGAATATATGAATTCTTGGTAAAGATGTAGAAATTGCATTGCTTTGTATTGTAGATTTGTGAATAATAATTGCAGATCAGTACACATTTATATGTAGTAGATGGTTTAAATCATATACTAGTTAATCCATGGTTGGTCCCATAGGTACGTGCAGCCTATTGCATTAGCGTGTGCAAAACACAAACACACGTGTGTGTCTACATATATATGACGGCACATTTATCTCCCTACTAGCACAGTGAAAGAGAAGTGTGTAAACACTACTTCTCTTATGACAGAGCCGGTAAGAGGGATCTTTATCATTTTCCGGTCACCACACAGAGCGATAATGCATGGGGTGATTAGGGTGTGCTCAGGCACAACTGGCACACCCTGTGTGCACACCTATGGTTGGTCCCCTTTGAAACTTAATTCTCTTATTTTTCGGTTATTCCTATGTGCTCCAATCACCTGTTTATTTAGTCCAGAGAATGTGAAATTAGTACAGTCCGCTACAGTATGTCTAGTAAACCCATTAACTGTGTTGCATCTTCTTTCCTTTTTCTCTAGTGACTTAAAGGATACGGGACATTTCCAGATCATTTACAACATATTTGTGGCTGCCTTCTGTGTTTTTATAATTAGTAAAGCAGCTGTGGATATTATTGACCAAGGGAGGTTAGTGAAATCCTCAAATGTCTAATAATGCCATAATTTTTACTTTTCCTGTGATTTTTCAGAAGAGGAGATTATTGCATGTGAAAATGGCCCTGTACTTCTGAAGGTTCTTCAGATTCTTCTGTTCTCTGACACTGGATTGTGATTGCCCTAAAGCAGGGGTAGGCAACCTTAAAGTAGAACTAGTGATGGACGAACTTCCGACGGGACGTTTCGCGAACGCGGCCGATAGTTCGCGAACCGGAATGTTCGCGGCGGGCCCCATTGACTTCAATGGGAGGCAAACTTCGCAAACCTACAGGTCAAATTTGCAGCCACAAAATAATTAATAGCTGTGCAAACATAGTCCCACCACATGGCCAATGACATAACACATGTATGGGGTGAATCTGGGATTGACAACTACAAGCATTCTTTTTTTTTTTTTTTTCCATAATATTTTATTGAGAAATCAAAAAAAAAAAAAAAACATGGAACAAGGTTTACAACATCTTAGTTATATAGACAAAAGCAATACAAAGATATCACAGAAGCGATGAGTGGAAATGATCAGCAATATCAGATGTAGGATATTATCTAGTTCATGTTATTGTTAGTCGAACACGTCAAAGGCCTGAGGTGTAATTGTCGATGGTCTAGTAAACTTTTAGGTCCATCTGTTGCTTAGAACTGCTTGTGGATAGTCAGCGTGTTCGTAACGAGGATCTGATTGGGCAATTGCTGGATCTGAGAATATTAGCCAACTTTGACTAGGTAGTTGTATCTAGGGGCTAAGCCATCAAAGTTGGTTACATGACATTGCTTGGGAGCAGGGAGTTTTGTCAGATGGGGGAGATAGATGGTGGTGTAAACCCAGAGGGGGAAGAAGTACAGAGGGGGGAAGAGAAGGAGAGAGGGGGAAGAGTAAAGATAGAGAGAGAAAAGAAAAAAAGAAAAAAGAAAAAAAAAGGGGGGGGGGGGAATGATCAGGGGGGGTTGATTGAGGTTGGGGGTACCTCACAGTCTCCGCCACCAGTCCCGGGGGATTGAAATAACGTATGCAGAGGAATCTAGTCTGAAGATACTTGGATGTTCTTGAGGATAATTCGACAAGGGTCCTCCCTCTGTCTCCCCTTGTTTAGGTGAGGGAGGTCACTTGTCTCGTGTTTTTCTGCGAATACTTTCTAGATAAGGTGAGGGAATCATTGGGGGTCGTCGTCATTTTGGAATGTGCTGTTGGAAGTGGTTTGGCTTGTCAGTAGTTTGTATTGGTCAGTAGTACAGAAATGGGTCCAACAGGCACATGTGCGGGAGAATTTAGTTGGACAGTCCTTGGCTATGGAGATTAATTCCTCCATTTCCACAATTTTCCCCACACGTTTGAGCCATTCATGGATGGTTGGGGTATGCGTTGTCCCCCAATGCAGCGGGATACATAGTTTGGCTGCGTTTAATAGTGGAGGAATCAGTGTTTTACGATAGTGGTGTGTCGGTATATCTGAATGGTGCAAAAGAAGTTGTGCTGGGGTGTGTTCTAGAGTGTATGAGGAAATTGTGGACGTCAGTTCCCTTACTTGAGTCCAGAATGGTTGGATAAGAGTACAGGACCACCAGATGCGTTCTAAAGTACCTGTAGTTCTGGCACATCTCCAGCATTTCTCTGAGACGGCAGGGTTATATTTGTTGAGAATTGCTGGGGTTCTATACCAGCGCATTAATAGTTTATAGTTGTTTTCTTGAATTGAGACATTTAGGGATCCTTTATGTGTTATCTGAGAAATACGTTCCCATTGCGCTTCTGTCATGTCTATGTGCAGGTCCCTTTCCCAGCTTAGACAGGCTTTGTTCGATTTCATGAGACTATCAGAGGAGAGTATGTGATATATATTGGAAATCATATGTTGCTGGGGTGAAGATTGGGAACATAGCTGTTTGAATGGTGTTAGCACTCGAGAGACAGAGGCTACGCGATTAGTACTCTTAAGAAAATGTCTAATCTGGAAATATGTCCAAAGTGGAAGGGCATTAATGTCTGCGATGATTGTCAGGGAAGAACGTTCTAAGAATGAACCTGCAGAATGAACCTGCACGGAAAAACTGGTGGGCTAGCACCTCTGTGTGTTGCCAGGTTTCTGTAAGGAAGTTGGCAGTCATGCCGGATTAAATTTTACAGGTGTAAGGGGCCCGGGGTTGGAAGAAATATGTAGCTTTCGGCACGTTTCCCTGAAACAGCGAAGCGTCGGGGCAATTAGGGGGTGTTCCATTAGGTGCTTTGGAATGTGTTCAAGTTCGATCCAAGGAAGGGATCGCAGGGGTAGGGGGGAGAATGTATGCTCCAGAGTCACCCAATCTTTGTAGGGGCCATGTACTGACCAGTCAATAATTCTGGAAAGGTGGCATGCCCAGTAATATTTCTTTAAGTCTGGCAGACCGATGCCTCCCTTTTGTTTTAGGTTTTGTCAGTTGCTCGTACGCTATCCTAGGTCTCTTCTGTCTCCACAGGAACCTAGTTGTCATTCTTTGGTAGAGTTGAAAGAAGGTTGGGGGAAGTTTGACGGTTATGGTTTGTAGGATATATAAAATACGGGGGAGGATATTCATCTTTAGGATTGCTGCCCTTCCAAACCAGGAAAAATGGGGATTGTTCCATTTAGTAAGATCGTCAGTAATGGTTTTGAGGATGGGTTGAACATTTTTTGAGAAGATATCTGAGAGGCTTGCCGTTAGATATATTCCAAGATATTTAATGTGGTCATGTTTCCATTGAAAGGGGAAGTTGTTTTTGCATTGAGTCACCATTTGTTGTGGGAGAGAGATATTCAGGGCCTGGGATTTTGCATAATTAATCTTGAAATTGGAAATAGTAAGGAAGTGATTCAAATCTTTTAGTAGATTTGGGATTGAGATGTGTGGTTCCTTCAGGAATAGCAATATGTCATCGGCGAACGCAGCCATCTTATAGCTACGGTCGCCGATGAGAAAGCCTTTTATACTGTTGTTATCTCTGAGACATTGAAGGAAGGGTTCGAGGGTAAGGATAAAGAGAATTGGGGATAGCGGGTATCCTTGTCTTGTCCCATTAGTGATGGAGAAGGCGTTCGACAGGTGGCCGTTCACACGTACTCTAGCGGTCGGGGTTGTATAAAGGGACATAATGGCGTTAAACATACGATCTTGTAGCCCGATATGCCTAAGGACCACGCTCAGGTAGTCCCACGCCAGCCTGTCGAACGCCTTCTCTGCATCCAGCGACAGAAAGAACCCCTCTTGTTTGTGAGTTGTAATCCAATGATGAATATTCAGGGCTTTTATAGTGTTATCCCTGGCCTCTCTTCCAGGTATAAAGCCTACTTGGTCCGTTCCTATCAGGGACGGCAGAAAGATTAACAGACGGGAAGCTAAAATTTTGGCGTATATCCTTATGTCGACATTTAATAGGGATATTGGCCTATAATTAGTCACTACTGTAGGGTCTTTTTCTTCTTTTGGGATCACTGTAATGTGGGCTTCTAGCAGCCTGTGAAAGGGGAGAGTGGATGATGTTAAGGAGTTAAAGGTCTTAATCATATGGGGGGGCTAGTATGTCTGTAAAGGTTTTGAAATATGCAGCTGTAAGCCCGTCGGGGCCTGGACTTTTACCATTTTTAAGCTGTTTAATTGCCACTTTAAGTTCTTCTTCCGAAATAGGGTTTTCTAACTGGGTGGCATCCTCTATATCTATTCGTTTGGTGCAAAATTTGTTGAGGAAAGACTGGATTGAAGAGGTCCGACTCCCAGGTACATCATGGGTTGTGTTGTGTTTAGGGAGATTATATAAGTTGGTGTAGTAGGTTTCAAATTGTGCCGCTATATTGACCGGGGAGACATGCGCTTTCCCTTGGGAATCTTTGATGGTGTGGATATGTGTGTGCGCTTTCCTGGTTTGGAGGGCTTTGGCCAGGTATTTACTACACTTATTGCCAAATTCATAGTAGAGCTTCTGGTGTAGGGTAAATTTACGTTGCGTTTTACGGTTTAGTTCTTCCCGCAGCAATTTCCTGTGGGTGGTAAGTTCTTGATAAGTTTGTTGCGCTCGTGAGAGTTTATGCGCAAGTTTGAGTTGTTTGATTTTGTCAAGGATGTGCGTAATTGTCTGTTGGTGAGCTTTCTGACGGGCTGCTTTAAGGGCAATGAGTTTCCCAAGGATAGTGCATTTATGGGCTTCCCATTGAGTGATTGGGGCTGTGTCAGGTGTGTCATTTTCACGAAAAAATGCCTGTATGCAGCTACGGACGTCGTTAGCAACCTCTTCTGAGGTGAGCAGTGAAGAGTCTAGTCGCCAGATGTTTTTGGGAATGTGTTTGTCAGGAAATGTCAAGGTCATTGTGATTGGGTGGTGATCCGAGAGTAACATTGGTTCAATGGTGGCAGAGGATAGGAAGGGAATGTCTTTCTGGGATAGGAACAAGTAGTCTATTCTAGAATATTTATTATGAGGGGCAGAAAAGAAGGTAAAATCTCTGTCGTCAGGGTGAAGGGTACGCCATGTATCATGTAGGAGAAGATCTTGTATTTGTATCCTAATTTGCCGAATGGCTTTATACGGCAGTGAGGCTGAACCTGAGGATGTATCTAGAATGGGGAAGAGGGCTACATTGAAGTCCCCTCCCAGGATGGTTAAACCAGAATTGAATTCTGCGAGTAGTTTTGAGATTGATCTGAAAAAGGAAACCTGTGCTGTATTGGGGCTGTTTATGTTAGCCAAAGTTACGGGTCGTCCTTGGAGTCAGCCCTTTAGAAATACGTATCTGCCTTCTGGGTCCAGGAGGGAATCTACGAGTTGCCAATCAAGGTTTTTCGAGAGTAAAATTGAGACCCCTTTGGTTTTTGCAAGTGGGTTGGTCGCATGATACACAGTTGGAAACATATGATTTGTAAGTCTGGGGATTTTGTTTGTGCGAAAATGCGTTTCTTGTAGAAATACTACATTTGCCTTTAGTTTATACATCATGTCAAGCACTTGACTACGTTTTTCGGGTATGTTGAGGCCCTTTGCATTCAGTGAAATTATCTTAAGTGTGGAGAGTTTTTGGGTTGTGCGTATGCGTGTCATACTGCGTTGTTGTGTAACTTGAGAATGCACAGGGAGTTGTGGGATGTCGGGTAGATACCTCTTCACGAATAAACTGAAGGGATCCGGGAAGAGGCAAGGTCTTAAGTAGTTTTTTGTCCTGAAAGGGGTGTGGTGGTGGCGGAGGCTGTGAGTCTGGGAGGGAGAGGAGAGGGAGGGGAAGAAGAGAAGGGAGCGGGGAAAAGAAGAAAAAAAAAACGAGAGGGGGAGGAGGGGGAAAAAGAAGGGGGGAGAAGAGAGAGTCTGTGAGGGAGGGGAATAAGCCTAGGTCTTAGACGACCACAAGGTAATCAGTAGTCCGGATTCAGGGAGGTTGTACTTAACCTACCCTGAGGGTAAAATAGTATCTGGTAAAGTGTGACAGGAACACCAAAGTTCCCGTCTTGTGAGGAGGTGGAGGATGTCGGAGCGGAACGGTCACGATTCAATGTCTTCCGTCCGCCGAGGTTCATTCTGTTGATTGTAAAAGGGGAGCCCTAGTTACAGGTGTCTGAAGTAGTAGCTATAGGGCCAAACTCAGGGAGGCCAAACAAACGGTATGTGCTTAGGGTCATTGAGCAAATGTATTTTGAATGTACATAAACAGTTCCAGAATGCAAGACATCATATACTATTAGAATAACCATCACAAGAATACAAATTTCTCTTTACCCAAAAATAACTTTTCTTACATCTCCAATAAGGGGGAGATGTAAGGAGTCTCTAATAACAGAACAGATCAACATTATATAGAACATGTTATGTCAACGTATAAAAAGATAACTTTGGTCAAGGCGGTATCAGAGGGCCCACTTCCCCATACTTGAGTTTAGCTGGGCAACCATTAAGTTGCAGTCAGCTTTGGCCAGGGTCTAGTCTGAGTATGAGTGGGTTGGAATGTGGATGACAGGAACCCCAAAGGTGTGTTTATCGTTCCAGAAGGCGCAAGGCGAAATAGACTAGAGACTTCTGGAGGCGGGGGTGATTAGGCCCAGACGGTGTGTGTGCGTGAATTGGGAATTTTTAAGGTCAGTCGAGCGACTGAGTGTTTGAGGTAAAAACTGATATGTGAGACGGAACCCTCTGGTACAGACCAATCTTGAAAGATTCGTGTATCCCCCTTCTCTCACGGGACCTCCAGAGGAGGTATGTAAAGCAGTGTCATGGTTCTATGCGATGATGGAGTAGGTCTCCATGCAACCTCATCCCCCACCCCCCCCCCCCCAAAAAAAAAAAAAAAAAAAAAACCCCGTCCATGAGAAAGAGTTACAGTTATTGAACCGTAGTTAAGGGTAGTTCCTGGAGTGGAGAGGCTACAAAGGTCCATATATGGAAGCACTTGATGAGGATGGGTATGGGTGGGAAGGGGGCCCAGGGAAGGAAAGGGGCGAGTAGAGGAAGCGCGGGGAAGGGTGAGGAACGGTGGAGGGGGCGGCCCTGGGGAGGGCAAGGGGAGGTATTTGGTGCTATAGTTTCGTTCCTGAGATCAGATATACATCGTTCAGAACTATCCAGTCTCACAGCACAGACTGAGGCATTTTGCTGGGGGGTCTATGGCTATTCTTAGGGGGACATCTTTCTCCTTGGAGACCGTTGGTTGGTCTCGAAAGGATTTACCAAGCAAGAGGGTTCTCTAACGTGGGCATCAAACGTACATTGTAGCCATTTGTTAAAAGTAAAGTAACCTAGGGGTATAGTAGATGTCAATCAGGAGTCTGATGTAGGCAGTCACTGGGGAGGAAATGAAAAGAAGTACTTAGCTGTATCCGTATGTGGCAAGGTCCCATCTTCTTGGGTGTCATCGACGGGAGTCGCAGAAAGGCTCTTATCATGATGAGGAGCATTCGGTTCGCAAGTGCATAGAAGAGTAGATGAGAGGCCTCTCAATCAGATCTGTCATGACGGGCTCTTCTATGAGCTGGGGAGGCCGTTCTGTGCGCCGATTCCTCTCGGCGAGCGGGACCTAGTGGGGGAGGGATCCCTCGAGTTTTTCCCCATGTTCGGCTGCAGATGGCTCGGCTGGGCTTATTAACAAAACCTCCGCGGACGGGAGCTCAGGCACTAAGCGGCCATTCAGGTTCGGCACCAAGCCACGCCCCCTTTTTTTTTAATATGGGAAATTGTTGTGACAATTCAGGACTGTGGAGCGCATGACGGCAATGGAGGAGAGGGAAGGTCAGGAACCAGGGTAAGCAAAGAAGAGGGTGCAGGAGATGATCACCAGCAGCGTGACATACAGCAATGACACCTGCACCATGATAGAGTCATCTGACAACAGCACCGTGATAGAGAGCACTGACATCAGCAGCGTGACATACAGCAATGACACCTGCACCATGATAGAGTGATCTGACAACAGCACAGTGATAGAGAGCACTGACATCAGCAGCGTGACATAAAGCACTCACACCAGCACCGTGATATACAGCACTGACAGCAGCACCGTGATAGAGAGCACTGACATCAGCAGCGTGACATAAAGCACTCACACCAGCACCGTGATATACAGCACTGACAGCAGCACCGTGATAGAGAGCACTGACATCAGCAGCGTGACATAAAGCACTCACACCAGCACCGTGATATGCAGCACTGACAGCAGCACCGTGACAGAGAGCACTGACATCAGCAGCGTGACATACAGCAAAGACAACTGCACTGTGATAGAGTCATCTGACAACTGCACCGTGATAGAGAGCACTGACATCAGCAGCGTGACATAAAGCACTAACACCAGCACCGTGATATACAGCACTGACAGCAGCACCGTGATAGAGAGTACTGACATCAGCACCATGAAATACAGCACTGACACCTGCACCGTAAGCAGCCCCAGGAGGAAGTCAGCATAGCACAGGCATGGTGGGAGCCGCTCATAATGAGCATAGCACAGGGATGGTGGGAGCCCCTCATAATGAGCATAGCACAGGGATAGTGGGAGCCCCTCATAATAAGCAGCCCCAGGAGGATGTCAGCATAGCACAGGGATGGTGGGAGCCCCTCATAATAAGCAGCCCCAGGAGGATGTCAGCATAGCACAGGGATGGTGGGAGCCCCTCATAATAAGCAGCCCCAGGAGGATGTCAGCATAGCACAGGGATGGTGGGAGCCCCTCATAATAAGCAGCCCCAGTAGAAATATGACACCGCTCAACCTCTTCAAAGAGGAGGGTACGGGCATATAGTACGGTGTGCTTTTTTTGGACAAGGAAGTGAGCCAAATGAAGAAAGAAGGTCTCTGTGCTCGATTAAAAAAATTGTTTATAGACATATATATGGTCTAATGGTCACATGTGTTGAATTCCTCCGAGATCCATGCCTCATTCATTTTAAGAAATGTGAGGTAGTTAACACTGTCGTGAGCTAGGCGAGTACGCTTATTGGTCACGATCCCCCCTGCTGCGCTGAACGTCCTTTCGGACAGGACACTAGATGAGGGGCAAGCCAACAGTTCGATAGCAAATTGGGCAAGCTCTGGCCAGAGGTCAAGCCTGCCCACCCAGTAGTCCAGGGGTTCATCACTCCTCAGAGCATCCACATCAGCCGTTAACCCGATGTAGTCGGACACCTGACGGTCTAGGCATTCCCTGATGCTGGATCTGGATGACACCTGTCGATGGGTTGTCTGAAAGAATGACCTCATATCCGAAGTCACCAACACATCTTCAAACCGGCCTCTTCTTGCAGGCGCTGTTGGATTGGTACCCGCAACTCCTTCTCTGGGAGTGGGAATTGCTCCTCTGCCAGCGCACGCAAAGGCAGAATGCAGCATTTCTCGAAGCAAGGCCTGGAAGTGCTCCATTCTGCCAGCCCTCTGTGACGGCGGTAACATTTCCGCCATTTTGTGTTTGTACCGGGGGTCTAAGTACGTTGCCACCCAGTACTGGTCCTTGACCCTTATGCTTTTTATACGGGGGTCCCTATTGAAACACTGGAGCATGAAGGCCCCCATTTGCACTAAAGTGGAAGCTGTGTGGTGGCCTGGCTCCTGCTCATCATCCAGGATAACGTCATCCTCTTCATTCTCCTCTCCCCATCCACGCACAACTGGGATCCCAGAAAGGTTTAAAGCATGCTCTTCTTGCTCCTCCTCATCCGCCCCGGCACCATCCTCCTCTGACTCCTCTTCAGACTCCGATTGTTCACTTGTCTCACATAGAGTAGCCCCCCCTGGGAATTCATCCAGCATTGCGACTTCCTCATCTTCCCGCTCCTGCTCCTCCACAGCTTGATCAATAACACGACGCAATGCACGCTCCATAAAGAAGGCATAAGGTACCATGTCACTGATGGCGCCATGGCTGCGACTGACCAGTTTGGTGATCTCCTCAAATGGGCGCAGAAGTTTGCATGCGTCACGCATGAGCAGACACTGGCGCGGTGAAAAAAAAAACAGCTCCCCAGAACCGGTTCTGCCACAGAGTTCATACAGGTAGAGGTTAACTGCACGTTTCTGCTGGAGCAGCCTATCAAGCATTTAAAAGGTTGAGTTCCATTGTGTCGGGCAATCGCAAATAAGACGTCTGACCGGCAGATTGTGTCGCCGCTGAATGTCAGCAAGGCGAGCCATGCCCATGTAAGATCTTCTGAAATGGGCCGAGATTTTTCTTGCCTGCCGCAAGATGTCCTGGACCCCAGGATATTTGACAAGGAATCACTGCACGACCAAGTTTAAGACATGTGCTATGCATGGCACGTGCGTGATTTTGCCCTGTTTCAATGCGCTAAGCAGATTGGCACCGTTGTCACACTCCACTTTACCAACTGTCAAATTGAGCGGTGTTAGCCACTGATCTGCCTGTGAACGCAAAGCTGAAAGGAGTGCCGGGCCAGTGTGGCTCTTGGCTTCCAGGCACAACAGACGCAGCACGGCATGGCAACGTCTCACCTGGCATGTCGAATAGGTTCTGGGGAGCTTGGGCGGCGCAGCAGAAGAGACGCTAGCAGCGGAAAAGGTGGAGTCAGCTCAGGAGGAGAGGGAGGAGGATGGAGTAGGAGGAGGAGGAGAAGAAGAGTCAGGCCTGCATGCAATCCGTGGCGGTAAAACCAAATCTACACGGGTGCCACGGGTTACATGCTTGACGGCCGTCAGAAGGTTCACCCAGTGGGCAGTAAAAGTGATATACCTTCCCTGCCCGTGTTTGCTAGACCATGTGTCTGTGGTCAGATGTATCTTGGCACCGACACTGTGTGCCAGAGATACATTCACTTGCCGCTGAACATGGCCATATAGCTCTGGGATGCCCTTCTCTGAGAAATACTTCCTTCCTGGGACCTTCCATTGTGGTGTTCCAATGGCCACAAATTTGCGAAAGGCCTCTGAATCCACCAGTTTATATGGCAGTAGTTGGCGGGCTATGAGTTCTGACAAGCCAGCTGTCAACCGTTGGGCAAGAGGGTTATCCGGCGTCATAATTTTGTTACACTCGAACATTAGGCCCACGGAAGCCTGCCTTTTTGCAGAAAAACGTGAGCTTGGCGTGATGGAAGGTGGAGTGGAGGACAATTGTGAGGAGAGAGGAGAAGGAGAAGTAGAAGACGAGGCCGGACGGTGAGAGCATGGAGTGTGGCTTTGTGTGTTCCCACTGGGCTCGGTGATGGCTGCTCATGTGCCTTTTTAAAGCGGTCGTCCCTAGGTGAGTGTTGGGCTTACCGCGACTAATGCATTGACTGCAAAGATTGCAGATGGCAACGCTATTGTCAGCAGCGGACACATTAAAAAAAGTCCACACTGTGGAGCCATGTGCCGGTGTCCTGGGAGCGCCAGATGTGACCGTACATGGTCGATGACTCGCTCCTGATACATTTGCAGTCTGCTTTGTCCCTCCTGTGCAATGTAAGTTATTCCTGCTTCTCCTCCCTATCTGCTGGTCCATATCTCCCTCTGAACTCCCCTCCTCTTCCTCTCTTGTGGGCACCCACGTGACATCACTAGACACGTCATCATCAACGTCACCTTCCCCACTGCTATAATTAGAGATCTCGGAGTAGGCAGCAACACCGGGGACCAACCTCCTCCTTGGGCTGATCTGGGTACTGTCGTCAGACTGCTGAGTAGCGGTTGTTGCTGCCTCCTCTTCCTGATCCAATACCAGGAGTGGCTGCGCATCAGAAATGTCTTGATATGGATCGGAAAATAATTCCTGTGACTCAAGCGGAAGGTATGTGGTGGTGGTGTTGTTGTTGGTGGTAGTGTCTTTGGGGGTGCACATAGCAGAGAGTGAAGAAAAGGGTGCAGATCGAGAGGATGAGGAGGGTGCAGAAGAGTAAGGCTGAGCGAGCCACTCAACCAAGTCTGGTGCGTCCTTTAAAGTAATTGAACGCACCTTCTGCAACTTCCCACTTTGGCTCAAGCCTGTTGCTCCTGCCCTACCCCCACCACCCCTGTGGAAGGGCCTGCCTCTTCCTCTGCCTGTCATTTTTTAAATGACCCTGTGACAAAACTCTCAGTCCCTATACCGATGAAGGACTGCTGCAGTATAGGGCAGCGGTCAGCAGTAGTGCACCTCAACCCTATGTATTGTGGACCTATACCAGTCCTTATAGAATGGCAGACTCTACCTCACTCAATCCTATGTACTGTAGCACCCTAGACAGACGAAGGTACCAGTCCTTAAAAGGACCTTTGTGGACCAAGTAGGTTGTGTGTGAGTGATTAGCAGACTGTACGTCAGTCCCTATACCGATGAAGGACTGCTGCAGTATAGGGCAGCGGTCAGCAGTAGTGCACCTCAACCCTATGTATTGTGGACCTATACCAGTCCTTATAGAATGGCAGACTGTACCTCACTCAACCCTATGTACTGTAGCACCCTAGACAGACCAAGTTACCAGTCCTTATAAGGACCTTTGTGGACCAAGTAGGTTGTGTGTGAGTGATTAGCAGACTGTACGTCAGTCCCTATACCGATGAAGGACTGCTGCTGTATAGGGCAGCAGTCAGCAGTAGTGCACCTTAACCCTATGTATTGTGGACCTATACCAGTCCTTATAGAATGGCAGACTGTACCTCACTCAACCCTATGTACTGTAGCACCCTAGACAGACTAAGTTACCAATCCTTATAAGGATCTTTGTGGACCAAGTAGGTTGTGTGTGAGTGATTAGCAGACTGTACGTCAGTCCCCATACCGATGAAGGACTGCTGCAGTATAGGGCAGCGGTCAGCAGTAGTGCACCTCAACCCTATGTACTGTGGACCTATACCAGTCCTTATAGAATGGCAGACTGCACCTCACTCAACCCTATGTACTATAGCACCATACACCAGGTTATTACCACTCCTTATAAGGAGCTTTGTGGAACAAGTAGGTTGTGAATGATTAGCAGACTGCAGCAGAAGGGCAGCAGTCAAGTATAATATTCTTTCTATATTTGGAAGAAAGAATATTATACGTGTACAAGCCTATTACCATACCACTGATACCAGTCCTGAAAAGAACCTTTGTGGACCTAATATAGTAACAGCTACTGATTAAACTGACCCTCACTGCCTCACACACTGCTTCCTGCCTTTCCCTATATAAACTGCCAAAACAGAGGCTACTGGAACAATAACTAGAATAGCACTTTTGTGGACCTGATAGTAACAGCTAATGATGACTAAACTGACTGTCCCTACAGCAGAGACACCGTCCTGTCCCTTTCTCTAAACTGACAAAAGACACTCAGGCTGCTGCAACAATCAGTAGCACAGCAAACCAATATACACCTAACGCCTATACCAGTCCTGAAAATAACTTTTGTGTACCAAATAGCTAGCAATTTGGATCACTGCAATCTCTCCCTGCGCCACACAGCAACCTCTCCCTATAGTGACAGAAGAAAGAATGTAAAATGGCCGCCGGATCGGGTCTATTTTTAAGTTAGGGGGAATGTCCAAGTGTCCGTGTGCTGTAATGTCTCAATTGGCTGTCCTTTACCCCATGATGAATGTGTCATCATAGGTCAAAATTCTTTTACACAGTAAACACGGAAGTCCACCGGGCGAACGGCGCCAATAGTCCGCCGAACGAACAGACCGCGAACAGCCGAAATTCGCAGTGAAACGACCGCCGGGCGAACCGTTCGGCCATCACTAATTAGAACTATAGGCAAAACTTTTTTTCATTTTATATAGAGCAAGGAGGGTTATAACTCCTGTTAGATGTTTTTCACCATCTGTGTCCCATTGTAGAGATTTCCCAGGAAGGAAGTGAGAGGAAACCCCTGCAAATGAAGGGAATACCTTGGGGACCACTATGTCACCAGAACTAGCGTCCCCATTGAAATATTTCCTCTCTGTATATTTTCTGGGGACAACCCAAAATTTGAGATTTTCTTTTACTTTCACTTCCAATGTTAATGGTAAACAAGACAAATAGAGAGGATGAATCTCCTTAACGGGGGGCACAAACAGTAATAAAAACTGACAAGCATTCTAATCCCTCTCCACTCTATCATAAACTAAAAAAGAAAAAGGTTTGCCTTTAGTCATACTTCAAAAGGATGGAGATCTACCTGAACAACATGGAAGATGCCAAAGATCACCAGGCACAGTGTTGTCCCGTGTCACCCTTTCACACCTGTTTTAATCTCCCTGGCGGTATGATTATTTCAGATTTTAGGTGCTGAAAGCGCTACCATTATTTTCCATGGAAATTTGGCGTTTTATATTGTAGGCCTGTAATTCTTAAAAAGAATTCACTTAAATCCATCCAAACAAGAGTCTAATAAACATCCCAAGTATAATAAAATTTGAAATACGAAATCATAAATTATGATATATATATAAATAACTATAAATAATTATAACAAATAATAATAATCTAATAGTAATAAAAATTATTCAATAATGTAATCAAATCAAAAACACTGAAATGGGCTGAGTTGCAGAATTGTCGCTGTCATTACTTTTAGTGTTTGATGACGAATTTCCCCACAAATTACTATCGCTCAATTCTGCAAGTGATTCTAATTTATTTTCGCAGTTTTCTATGTAAACTGAAATTTTTTGGTTGCTATGTACAATCTCCAGTTTCTTGGCATAAAAAATAGTATTTATAACATAAAACTGCATGCAGGACACTGAACAAACCACTAGGCAGAAAGGGGATGTGTAATTATGTGATACAGTACTGTAATCTGTAAGATTACAGTATACTATATCTACACTGTGTTTTTTACTTTTTGAATTTGGCGCCGAACTCTGTCCCCATGCGTCACAGCGCTCACAGGGAACGGAGCTCTGCGCTGTCACACATCGAGCAAGACACGATGGCTCGCAGATCACAGTGGGGAGGCATAGCTGGATCCAGGGGAAAAGGTAAGTAACCCCCTCCATAGATCCAGCGATGCAATTGCAGACTCGGGAATACCGCCAGGGAGGCTACACCTCTAATTGCCATACTTCCATGTCGCAATCATGTACATTTCACGGCAATCATAGGTTTAAATCAGGTTGTGAGGAGGCAACATATCGCCTCCTCACCACCTGTCAAACACACTCTGATTGCTTTTTAGAGGAGCTGCAGTGCCTGCTGCACTTGTGAATGAATCCTTGCATTTCGCAGCAGCACCTTTAGCCCCTGTACACATGGTCAGAGATTTCGACAACCAAATCCGTCGGATCTTGTCCGAAACTGTTGCATACACAAGGTCGGACTAAGTTGTCGAAAAATCTGATCATTCAGAACGTGATGATGTAATTTCGTTACGATGGGACTACATTCAGGCTAGTAGCCAATAGCTTTGATGTAGGAATTTGATCTGAGCATGCGTGGCACTAGGTCCGATCAAAATTCTCTACACATGATCGGAGTATGTCCGATCGAACCAGTTGGTCGGAAAATATTTCCAACATGTTGGAAAATTGGGTCCGATGGATATTCGGACGGAATCAGTCCGATGCATACCACACACAGTCGGATTATCCGACAACACGGTCCGATAGGACACATTCCGACGGATTCTCCGACCGTGTGTACAAGGGCTTAGGGCTCGTTCATGTGTAAATGTGGGGCTTTAGCTGCTGAGGCAGCAGTCAAAGGTGTGTACACGCTGCAGAAGGAATTACGCCCCCTGTTGCTTTTGGTGGGTACTACCGCCTGCCAATCACGATCCATTCAAGTAAATGGGGCCACTCTGCAAGCGACCCACAACTGCATGCTTCTGCAAGGTCAAAGGGGTTAAAGCAAGTGGTGAGAAAGCAACACAACGCTGCCTGCTTTAACCCCTTGTTTGCTGTACTGCACAAGGTTGCAGGGCACTTGGAGTGGCCTCATTTACTTGAATGATTCGTGCTTAGCAGATCCTACACCCACCAACCACAGCCCGGCTGGTCAGGAAAGGGGGTGGGGACTAGCGAGCACCCCCCCTCCTGAACCGTACCAGGCCACATGCCCTCAACATGGGGGGTGGGTGCTTTGGGGAAGGGGGCCCCCAGATCCCGCCCCCCCACCCCATGTGACTGAGTATGGGGTACATCATACCCCTACCCATTCACCTGGGGGAAAAAGTGTCAATAAAAAAACACACTACACAGGTTTTTAAAGCAGTTTATTAGGCAGCTTCAGGGGTCTTCTTCCGACTTCTCTGCGCTTTCCGACCTCTTCTCCCGCTCTCCGGTTCTTCTGCAAGGCTCTTCCACTATCTTCTTACAGCTCTTTTACTAGCATTGGCCCGGTTTTCTCGTTCATCATCGCTGTCGTCGTCGCTGTCTTCTTCTTCTTCTTCCTTCTTCTCTTCTCCCGATGTTGACACAACGCTCTCTCCCACTGTAATGCCGTGGACACGGTAAGCGGCGACTTATATAGGCATAAGGGGCGGTGTCACCGGGGGATGTCATGTGGTGACCCTGCCCCTTATGACTTCACAGTCCTGGGGGATGCTGGGACTATGATGTCATAAGAGGGGGGTCACCACGTGACATCACCCGGTGACCCCGCCCCTTATGCCTATATAAGTCGCCACGTAACTGTGTCCACGGCATTACAGCGGGAGAGAGCGCTGTGTTAACATCGGAAAAAGAGAAGAAGGGAAGAAGAAGAAGACGGCGATGATGAACGAGAAGACCGGGCCAACGCTAGTAAAAGAGCTGGAAGAAGATAGCGGAGGAGTCCGGCAGAAGAACCGGAGAGCAGGAGAAGAGGCCTGAACACGCAGAGAAGTCAGAAGAGGACCACTGAAGTCGGAAGAAGACCCCCGGACGGCGACGACAACAAAGGAGAAAGCCAGGCTCCTTTGCTAGCAAAAGAGCAGGCAAAAGAGGGTTTGGTATGGACTTTAGGGGGTCCCCCATGGCTTTTTTTCGGCATAGGGGTTACCCTTAAAACCCATACCGGGCGACGGGGCTCGTAAGGTGTCAATCTCACCGGTGGAAGCGGCAATTTAGACCACGTACCTCAAGTCACGTTCAAAATGAACAAACTTTAGTCCGTGTGTAGGTAAGTCCGTTCATGTGGAAAGTCTGGCGGATTGTCCGCTAGAAAGCAGAGTCCTGGAGCTGGAGCGCACACACAGTCGAATTCTCCAGCGGACTCTGGTCCGCCGGACTAAGTCCACCGGATAGTCCGATCGTGTGTACGGGGCATAAGTGTTTTTTAATGTGTCAGCCAAATAAACTGTTTAAATATTGCACTTAGAAGCTCCAGTGCCAGGTTTTAGTTTCCACATTTCCCTTGGATTCTATGGTCCTGCCTATACTGAGACATGATCCACTGGACAGAAGTGACCTATGTTCCATGAGGGGTCTATATTATCTTTTTTTATAAGGATTCAGTGTTTTTCTATTATAAATTTAGCACAAAAACTGTGAGAGTGCATCTACAGTATATGTATACAATATATAATCACAACTGAAATGTGACTGATTCCAGTAATTACAGCTTCTGCTCTCTCTCTCTCTCTCTCTCTCTAGGGTGGTTGACCCTAACCTTCTCATTTTTGCCCTTGGACAACCTGGCACAGTTGCTTGGTCCTGGATCTGTCTGTTTACATATACATTGCTAGTGCCTTATAAAGCACTAGTCTTTTGGGGGTCTTTGTATCCCAAATCTAATCACAAAATCATGTTGTCTGCCTTTGTAGGAATACTCCTACTTGTGGGTCACACATGTGTCCTTTGTATTTTCCCCGTCTATGTGGTAAAACATTATCAGCTGCCACCAGTTTCAGCCTTAATTGTCACCCTAGAACAGGTGAGTTCTGTAAATAGTAGTGATTGTCATATGGGTGCTAAAACTAAATGCCACCTGGAATAGTCTTTGACAAATGAGAGCTGTGGAAGGTCTCCTTTAGTGTTGTACTTACTTGAGTAACACTTTCCACAGAGGACATACAGTATTAAGGCCTTGACTGATGCTGCTGTTCATGGAGGTCTGAGAGGAATGTATTACAGTGCAATTCAAAAAGGATGGTGCAAAAGTAAATCTGACTTATTCATAATGGAATGAACCTAACACAACTCTATTAACATGAAAAGACACATTAAGGGCTTGTTTATACTCAAAATGTGGCACTGGACACACTTTTTTTAAGGTCTCTGAATGCTAATCAAAGCGCCTGTCAATAAATAAAATGGTACGCTTACAGTCCAGTTTACTCATTGTGTTTTGCTTTGCTTCGATTCAAAAATGATACCCCATGTCAGTTTCTTGGTGCTTCAAATCATCCTCAAAGCCTCCATAGAAATCTATGACAAAGCTTGCTTAAAGTGGTTGTAAACCCTTTGGGACCACTTTAACCTACAGGTAAACCTAGATTAAGGCTTACCTGTAGGTGCAAGAAATGTCTCCTTAACCTACTCGGTTAAGGAGATATTTTACAAAAACCGGGCACCGCTGTCTACAGAGCTTGCACACTGTAGACAACGGTGCAGGTGCACTGAGCGCACCGTAAGTGAAGGCGAACTGACGGGTCCTGTGCGCATGCGTCGGAGTCATGTCATCGCGGCTCCGGCCAGTCATAGCGCCGGAGCCACGATACCCGGAAGTCACTCCAGGTATCATGGCAGCGATGGAGGACATGGACGAGGGTCGCTTTGTGGGCTTCGTTCTAAGGTAAGTTATTCATAATGAGCTAGTATGCTATGCATACTAGCTCATTATGACTTTTTCCTTGCAGGGTGTATTTTTTTTCCCCAGGCTTTATTTCCTCTTTAAAGCAGGTGCAGCCTTTGAGAGGCTTTTATTCAGCTTTAGTTTCACTTTGTTTTGGAGGTATTGCAGGTATGAGATGTCCCAGGATGCACTAGTAAACCAACAAGCACACCAGAAAGACATCATCAGCAGTCACTTCAGGTTCATGTGTATATATTCTGGGAGTGTCTGGTGCAGATGTCACATCTGGTGTGCAATGTGGAGCAGATGGATAGTGAGCAGGGTCCGAATTGGAGCAGAGCAACTAGCATATGGCACATGTGGTGTGCAACATGGGATCGCTATAGTGAAAGGTGTGCATGAACCGAACAGAAAGGACTGATCGGCAGAGGATCAGCATAGCTGGGGGACTGGAGTAGGAGAAATTAGAAATGTCACACATGGTGGGCAGTGTGGGAGCATTCTAGCGGGAGGTGAGTTGAGACCAGAGAGGGAGGAGGATCAGCAAACCAGAGAATCAGCAGAGTGGGGGAGTTGGGGGTACTACTAAGCAGGGGATATGCTGAACAGGGGGTGCAAACCTACAGGTCAAATTTGCAGCCACAAAATAATTACTAGCTGTGCAAACATAGTCCCACCACATGGCCAATGACATAACACATGTATGAGGTGAATCTGGGATCGACAACTACAAGCATTTTTTTTTTTATATGTGAAATTGTTGTGACAATTCAGGACTATGGAGCGCAAGAAGGCAATGGAGGAGAGGGAAGGTCAGGGTAGGCAAAGAAGAGGGTGCATGAGATGATCACCAGCATCGTGACATACAGCAATGACACCTGCACCGTGATAGAGTGATCTGACACCAGCACCGTGATAGAGAGCACTGACATCAGCAGCCTGACATACAGCAATGACACCTGCACCGTGATATACAGCAATAACACCAGCACCGTGATAGAGAGCACTGACATCAGCAGCGTGACATACAGCAATGACACCAGCACCGTGATAGAGTGATCTGACACCAGCACTGTGATAGAGAGCACTGACATCAGCAGCCTGACATAAAGCACTGACACCAGCACCGTGATATACAGCACTGACACCAGCACCGTGATATACAGCACTGACATCAGCAGCGTGACATACAGCAATAACACCTGCACCGTGATAGAGTGATCTGACACCAGCACCGTGATAAAGAGCACTGACATCAGAAGCGGGACATAAAGCACTGACACCAGCACCGTGATATACAGCACTAACACCAGCACCGTGATAGAGAGCACTGACACCTGCACCGTAAGCAGCCCCAGGAGGAAATCAGCATAGCACAGGGATGGTGGGAGCCCCTCATAATGAGCATAGCACAGGGATGGTGGGAGCCCCTCATAATATGCACAGCAGAGGTACAGCCCCAGGAGGAAGTCAGCACAGCACAGGGATGGTGGGAGCCCCTCATAATAAGCAGCCCCAGGAGGATGTCAGAATAGCACAGGGATGGTGGGAGCCCCTCATAATAAGCAGCCTCAGGAGGAAGTCAGCACAGCACAGGGATGGTGGGAGCCCCTCATAATGAGCATAGCACAGGGATGGTGGGAGCTCCTCATAATGAGCATAGCACAGGGATGGTAGGAGCCCCTCATAATATGCACAGCAGAGGTACAGCCCCAGGAGGAAGTCAGCACAGGGATGGTGGGAGCCCCTCATAATAAGCAGCCCCAGGAGGAGGTCAGCACAGCACAGGGATGGTGGGAGCCCCTCATAATAAGCAGCCCCAATAGAAATATGACACCGCTCAACCTCTTCAAACAGGAGGGTACGGGCATATAGTACGGTGTGCTTTTTTGGACAAGGAAGTGAGCCAAATGAAGAAAGCAGGTCTGTGTGCTCGAATAGAAAAATTGTTTATAGACATATACATGGTCTACTGGTCACATGTGTTGAATTCCTCCGAGATCCATGCATCATTCATTTTTAGAAATGTGAGGTAGTTAACACTTTCGTGAGCTAGGCGAGTACGCTTATCGGTCACGATCCCCCCTGCTGCGCTGAACGTCCTTTCGGAAAGGACACTGGATGAGGGGCAAGCCAACAGTTCGATTGCAAATTGGGCAAGCTCTGGCCAGAGGTCCAGCCTGCCCACCCAGTAGTCCAGTGGTTCATCACTTCTCAGAGCGTCCACATCGGCCGTTAACCCGATGTAGTCGGACACCTGACGGTCTAGGCGTTCCCTGATGCTGGATCCGGATGACACCTGTCGATGGGTCGGCTGAAAGAATGACCTCATATCAGAAGTCACCAACACATCTTCAAACCGGCCTCTTCTTGCAGGCGCTGTTGGATTGGTACCCGCAACTCCTTCCCTGGGAGTGGGAATTGCTCCTCTGCCAGCGCACGCAAAAGCAGAATGCAGCATTTCTCGAAACAAGGCCTGGAAGTGCTCCATTCTGACAGCCCTCTGTGACGGCGATAACATTTCTGCCATTTTGTGTTTGTACCGGGGGTCTAAGTACGTTGCCACCCAGTACTGGTCCTTGACCCTTATGCTTTTTATACGGGGGTCCCTATTAAAACACTGGAGCATGGAGGCCCCTATTTGCACTAAACTGGAAGCGGTGTGGTGGCCTGGCTCCTGCTCATCATCCAGGATAATGTCGTCCTCTTCATTCTCCTCTCCCCATCCACGCACAACAACAGGGATCCCAGAAAGGTTTAAAGCATGCTCTTCTTGCTCCTCCTCATACGCCCCGGCACCATCCTCCTCTGACTCCTCTTCAGACTCCGATTGTTCACTTGTCTCACATAGAGTAGCCCCCCCTGGGAATTCATCCAGCATTGCGACTTCCTCATCTTCCCGCTCCTGCTCCTCCACAGCTTGATCAATGACACGAAGCAATGCACGCTCCATAAAGAAGGCATAAGGTACCATGTCACTGATGGCGCCATGGCTGCGACTGACCAGTTTGGTGATCTCCTCAAATGGCCGCAGAAGTCTGCATGTGTCGCGCATGAGCAGCCATTGGCGCGGTGAAAAAAACCCCAGCTCCCCAGAACCTGTTCTGCCGCAGAGTTCATACAGGTAGACGTTAACTGAATGTCAGCAAGGCGAGCCATGGCCGTGTAAGATCTTCTGAAATGGGCCGAGATTTTCCTTGCCTGCCGCAAGATGTCCTGAACCCCAGGGTATTTGACAACGAATTGCTGCACGACCAAGTTTAAGACGTGTGCCATGCATGGTACGTGCATAATTTTGCCCTGTTTCAATGCGCTAAGCAGATTGGCACCGTGGTCACACACCACTTTACCAACTGTCAAATTGAGCGGTGTTACCCACTGATCTGCCTGTGAACGCATGGCAACGTCTCACCTGGCATGTTGAATAGGTTCTGGGGAGCTTGGGCGGCGCAGCGGAAGAGACGCTAGCAGCGAAAAAGGAGGAGTCAGTCGAGGAGGAGAGGGAGGAGGATGGAGTAGGAGGAGGAGGAGAAGAAGAGTCAGGCCTGCATGCAATCCGTGGCGGTAAAACCAAATCTACACGGGTGCCACGGGTTACATGCTTGACGGCCATCAGAAGGTTCACCCAGTGGGCAGTAAAAGTGATATACCTTCCCTGCCCGTGTTTGCTAGACCACGTGTCTGTGGTCAGATGTATCTTGGCACCGACACTGTGTGCCAGAGATACATTCACTTGCAGCTGAACATGGCCATATAGCTCTGGGATGCCCTTCTCTGAGAAATACTTCCTTCCTGGGACCTTCCATTGTGGTGTTCCAGTGGCCACAAATTTGCGAAAGGCCTCTGAGTCCACCACTTTATATGGCAGTAGTTGGCGGGCTATGAGTTCTGACAAGCCAGCCGTCAACCGTTGGGCAAGAGGGTTATCCGGCGTCATAATTTTGTTACGCTCGAACATTAGGCCCACGGAAGCCTGCCTTTTTGCAGAAAAATGTGAGCTTGGCGTGATGGAAGGTGGAGTGGTGGACAATTGTGAGGAGAGAGGAGAAGGAGAAGTAGAACACGAGGCCGGACGGTGAGAGCCTGGAGTGTGGCTTTGTGTGTTCCGTTGCTCCCACTGGGCTCGGTGATGGCTGCTCATTTGCCTTCTTAAGGCGGTCGTCCCTAGGTGAGTGTTGGGCTTACTGCGACTAATGCCTTGACTGCAAAGATTGCAGAAGGCAACGCTATTGTCAGCAGTGGACACGTTAAAAAAAGCCCACACTGCGGAGCCATGTGCCATGGCCTGCCTCTTCCTCTGCCTGTCATTTTTTAAATGACCCTGTGACAAAACTCTCAGTCCCCATACTAATAAAGGACTGCTGCAGAATAGGGCAGCAGTCAGCAGTAGTGCACCTCAACCCTATATATTGTGGACCTATACCAGTCCTTAAGGAATAGCAGACTGTACCTCACTCAACCCTATGTACTGTAGTACCCTATACCTTACCAGTCCTTATAAGGACCTTTGTGGAACAAGTAGGTTGTGAATGATTAGCAGACTGTACCTCAGTCCCTATACTGATAAAGGACTACTGCAGCAGTAGGTCAGCAGTAGTGCACCTCAACCCTATGTATTGTGGACCTATACCAGTCCTTAAGGAATAGCAGACTGTACCTCACTCAACCCTATGTACTGTAGTACCCTATACCTTACCAGTCCTTATAAGGACCTTTGTGGAACAAGTAGGTTGTGAATGATTAGCAGACTGTACCTCAGTCCCTATACTGATAAAGGACTACTGCAGCAGTAGGGCAGCAGTAGTGCACCTCAACCCTATATATTGTGGACCTATACCAGTCATTAAGGAATAGCAGACTGTACCTCACTCAGCCCTATGTACTGTAGTACCCTATACCTTACCAGTCCTTATAAGGACCTTTGTGGAACAAGTAGGTTGTGAATGATTAGCAGACTGTACCTCAGTCCCTATACTGATAAAGGACTACTACAGCAGTAGGGCAGCAGTCAGCAGTAGTGCACCTCAACCCAATATATTGTGGACCTATACCAGTTCTTAAGGAATAGCAGACTGTACCTCACTCAGCCTTATGTACTGTAGTACCCTATGCCTTACCAGTCCTTATAAGGACCTTTGTGGAACAAGTAGGTTGTGAATGATTAGCAGACTGTACCTCAGTCCCTATACTGATAAAGGACTAATGCAGCAGTAGGGCAGCAGTCAGCAGTAGTGCACCTCAACCCTATGTATTGTGGACCTATACCAGTCCTTAAGGAATAGCAGACTGTACCTCACTCAACCCTATGTACTGTAGTACCCTATACCTTACCAGTCCTTATAAGGACCTTTGTGGAACAAGTAGGTTGTGAATGATTAGCAGACTGTACCTCAGTCCCTATACTGATAAAGGACTACTGCAGCAGTAGTGCACCTCAACCCTATATATTGTGGACCTATACCAGTCATTAAGGAATAGCAGACTGTACCTCACTCAGCCCTATGTACTGTAGTACCCTATACCTTACCAGTCCTTATAAGGACCTTTGTGGAACAAGTAGGTTGTGAATGATTAGCAGACTGTACCTCAGTCCCTATACTGATAAAGGACTACTACAGCAGTAGGGCAGCAGTCAGCATTAGTGCACCTCAACCCAATATATTGTGGACCTATACCAGTTCCTAAGGAATAGCAGACTGTACCTCACTCAGCCCTATGTACTGTAGTACCCTATGCCTTACCAGTCCTTATAAGGACCTTTGTGGAACAAGTAGGTTGTGAATGATTAGCAGACTGTACTTCAGTCCCTATACTGATAAAGGACTAATGCAGCAGTAGGGCAGCAGTCAGCAGTAGTGCACCTCAACCCTATGTATTGTGGACCTATACCAGTCCTTAAGGAATAGCAGACTGTACCTCACTCCACCCTATGTACTGTAGTACCCTAGATCTTACCAGTCCTTATAAGGACCTTTGTGGAACAAGTCGGTTGTGAATGATTAGCAGACTGTACCTCAGTCCCTATACTGATAAAGGACTACTGCAGCAGTAGGGCAGCAGTCAGCAGTAGTGCACCTCAACCCTATATATTGTGGACCTATACCAGTCCTTAAGGAATAGCAGACTGTACCTCACTCAGCCCTATGTACTTTAGTACCCTATACCTGACCAGTCCTTATAAGGACCATTGTGGAACAAGTAGGTTGCGAATGATTAGCAGACTGTACCTCAGTCCCTATACTGATAAAGGACTACTGCAGCAGTAGGGCAGCAGTCAGCAGTAGTGCACCTCAACCCTATATATTGTGGACCTATACCAGTCCTTAAGGAATAGCAGACTGTACCTCACTCAACCCTATGTACTGTAGTACCCTATACCTTACCAGTCCTTATAAGGACCTTTGTGGAACAAGTAGGTTGTGAATGATTAGCAGACTGTACCTCAGTCCCTATACTGATAAAGGACTACTGCAGCAGTAGGGCAGCAGTCAGCAGTAGTGCACCTCAACCCTTTATATTGTGGACCTATACCAGTCTTTAAGGAATAGCAGACTGTACCTCACTCAACCCTATGTACTGTACTACCCTAGACCTTACCAGTCCTTATAAGGACCTTTGTGGAACAAGTAGGTTGTGAATGATTAGCAGACTGTACCTCAGTCCCTATACTGATAAAGGACTACTGCAGCAGAAGGGCAGCAGTCAAGTATAATATTCTTTCTATATTTGGAAGAAAGAATATTATACGTGTACAAGCCTATTGCCATACCAGTCCTGAAAAGAACCTTTGTGGACCTAATAGTAACAGCTGCTGATTAAACTGACTCTCCCTCGCTGCCTCACACACAGCTTCCTGCCTGCCCCTATTTAAACTGACAAAACAGAGGCTGCTGGAACAATAACTTGAATAGCACTTTTGTGGACCTAGTAGTAACAGCTAATGATTAAACTGACTGTCCCTGCAGCACACAGCGTCCTGTCCCTTTCTCTACACTGACAAAAGACACTCAGGCTGCTGCAACAATCACTAGCACAGCACTGCCTCAAACCTATATCCTGAACTACATCTAACACCTATACCATGATACCAGTCCTTAAAAGAACTTTTGTGGACCTAATAGCTAGCGATTTGGGTCATTGAAGTCTCTCCCTGCTCCACACAGCAACCTCTCCCTATAGTGACAGAAGAAAGAATGTAAAATGGCCGCCGGATCGGGTCTATTTATAAGTTAGGGGGAATGTCCAAGTGTCCATGTGCTGTAATGTCTCAATTGGCTGTCCTGTACCCCATGATGGATGTGTCATCATAGGTCAAAGTTCTTTTACACAGTAAACACGGAAGTCTGCCGGGCGAACGGCGGCAATAGTCTGCTGATCGGGCGGACGGCAAACAGCCGAAATTCGCCGCAAAACGACCGCCGGGCGAACCGTTCGGCCATCCCTAGTTATTACAGTTGTGTTAAGTTCATAATGTTTTGAATAAATAAGCTTTATTTTTTGCACCGTCCTTTATGAATCATACTGTATTTTTTTGTTACAATCAAGTTCATACTGTATTTTATTATTTCAGATTGCAGTTTCAGGGGTGCCCTATGTACCAATTGCCACATACCAATTGCATGGTTCAGGGGTTTGCTATGTAGAGAGTGCAGAGTTCATGGGTGCGCTACATACAGAGTGCAGAGTTCATGGGTGCGCTACATACAGAATGCAGAGTTTAGGGGTGTGCTGTGCACAGAATGTAGGGTTGAGGAGTGTGTTACATTCAGATTAAAGTGTTTAGGGGTGTACTATGCACAGTGTGCAGGCTTCAGCTCACAGGCTGTCCTCACCTCACTTCCACCCCTCTTCAGCTCTGACCTCTGCACCACTTTCCCCCATTTCCGACCTCTGCACCACTTTCCCCACCTCTGCACACATCTTCCCCCAAAGCCCTGATCCCCCCCCCCCCCCCCCCAAAGCTTACTTGCATCTCATCTACTTGGCCAGGCTCTAGTACCGCTCGACAATGGACAATGTAGAAGGCTCCACCTCACTTGCAGTGAGATCACTGGTTGGCACAGAGGAGGATCGCAATGCAGCTTACCATGTGATGCCCCATCGCACACTGCACCTGCATCCCTTGTCCCTCCGGTGAGGGCAGGGCTGGCAGGGATCTGTGAGAGCCACCAAGAGGAAAGTTCTTCTTGTAGATATAGAAGGCTTCAGTGTTCACAAGTAGCAGTGGGAAGCGGAGCGCGAGCTGAAAAAAAAACCTGGGTGCGAGGGCCACATGAAATGGACCGCGGGCCTTGTGTTTGACACGTGTTCTATGTTCTTAAATCTGATCTTATTTTTTCTTCATACAGATTCGACTCATTATGAAGAGTTATTCGTTATTAAGAGAGGTAGTTCCTACTGTTTTACAGAAAGAAAGTAAGTATGAGCTTTGTTTAAAAAAATAAATAAATAAATAAATACATGTGTCCATTCTGACATCTAAACTACCTTCCTTCTAGTCTGTTATGGAAACTGCTACCAACCTCATCAGTCCACCAGTATTCAGCATCAGTCTATTCAAGTAGAATGCCACATTTTGTATTTGTTACAGGAAGCTGATACATAGTCTATTTGTAAAAGTCCCATTTAATAAAACTGTTCATATAAACTATTCAATCTGTTTAAAAAAAGGTTAGGAATTTTCTTCTTTTGCTGTTTTTTCCCCTTTACATATTTTGCTAAATTTCCTATTTATAATTTATCTTGTGGCATTTCTTTTTGTATAAATATCCCACTCCCTCTCCTATCACCCAGCACTATAAGCAGAGGCGTACCTAGGGTCTCCAGTGCCCTTGGCGAGAATCTGTATCAGTGCCCCCCCCCCCAGCACCCCCCCTCCCCTTCATTAAAGAATTCGAATTTCAGTTGTTTGTTTTTTTACATCAATTTCTTTTCATTTTAAATTGTCTGCATATCCATTAAAGATAATGCTTAGACTATACAGTCACTTTTCAATTGTTTTAACTTTTGAAATACTGCTGCTAAAACAATGGTAAAGCAGCGCTAAAAATAGTGCCGCTTTACCGCCGACGCCCTCGCCGCCCCAGTGTGAAAGGGGCCTAACTGAACAAGGGGAAATTAGAAGCTGATTGACTACCATGCACAGCTGCACCAGATTCCAAGTGCTCCAGTTTTAGTAATCCCCTCTCCTCCAAGTTCCAACTTGTGTTTTCAGCAGAGATAATAAGCAGCTATGTGCCAACACTGATTGCACAGACGGCCACAGCGAGGATGTGAATTCCCGGGAGGCCGTCACATTTTTCTCCTCACGTTGACAGCGGAATAGAAAAAAAAGCCGATCACCAGCTTATCTTAAAGGGACATTGGTCCCGAAACAGAAGAGGCAATTATGCCTCATAATTGCACCCTGAAAATGCCCACATGTGCCGCCTATCTATGCCCACAAGTGCCACCTATCTATGCCCATGAGTGGTGCCAATCAGTGCCGCATAGAAGTGCTGCCTATCAGTGCCCATCACTGCCACCCATCAGTGCTCATCACTGCCACCTATCGATGCCCATCAGTGCTGCCTCATCAGCGTACATCAATGACGGCCAAAAATTACCCATTTTAAAATTTTATAAAAATATATATATATATTTTTTAATTCTGTCCTTTTACATTTTTTTTTTTACAAAAAATAAAAATCGCAGAGGTGATTAAATACCACCAAAAGAAAGTTCTATTTGGGGCAAAAAAATTTGGTTACAGTGTAGCATGACCGCGCAATTGTCATTCAAAGTGTGACAGCGCTGAAAGCTGAAAATTGGTCTGGATAGGAGGGGGGTTTAAGTGCCCAGTAAGCAAGTGGTTAAAAAATAAATAAACAAAGCACAAGATGTGGGAACTGTTTATAACTGAGTGTTTTGGCAAACATAATGTGATTTATTAGGGTTTCCATCCACTGCCGCAATACTGGAAAAATAATAAATAGCGAAGCCATGTTACCTCAGGAAGCCCAAGGAGATGATGGAGATCACACTGTAGCTTAAAGCTTTTCATCCAAAATTCCAAATACAACCCCACAGCACAGGACAGGATACCATCAAGGCACGGACCTGCCGGGCATGGAAAGACCCCCTGTATGACTGCACTGCCTGCTCAGAAACTTGCACCTGCACCTGACCTACCTGTGGTGTGCAATGCCCCCTGTTGCAGAAAAAACACTGGGGGGAGCTTGGCTGACCAGCTGACCTATAGTGTGTGTAGGCTATGTGGCCCGAGCAGGAGGAAGGTCAGTGCAGTGCACTGGCGCTGCCCACTTGCAGCGCTGCGCCAGTGCCACATGATGTATATCCCTCTACTCCCTCTCCCTCCAGCAGCTGAAATAACACAAGAGGGAGAGGGAGAGGGAGACCGTGCCAGTAGTGGCAAGCAGTAGCAGTGCTCGGCAGCGGCGCTGCCAGCCCACCACTGCTGCTGTGCTGAAGCCTGGCCTGACAGCAATTGACTGAGAGACAGCGCCCCCCCCCGGCCTGTGCCCCTGGCGGGCGCCGGTCTCGCCAACCGCACGGTACCTCCCTGACTAGAAGATCGCCTTTTGCAGTTTTTTTTTCATGTGCTACCCAAGTTCTGTTTAATTGGCGAACTGTACATGGAAGAACTACTGTTTTATAGCACAGATGTTTAAAGAGGAAGTAAACTTCCTCTACTGACTGTTGCCTAAAATAAGGCTTACCTATAGGTAGTGTAAATATCTCCTAAACCTGCACCGTTTAGGAGATATTTACATTACATGCAGCCAGCAACATCACCCGTGCAATTCCTTCCAAACCCTGTGCCGTGAATGTCATTGCAGCTCCAGCCAGTCACAGAGATAGAGCCCGCAAACCCAGAAGCAAGACAGGTGAAGATGGAAGCGGCTGCAGCACTGACATTGTGGCGCTGGAACAGCTTTGTTTCAAGGTAAGTTTCACATAACGTGCTAGCATGTGATGCATACTAGCACATTATGACTTTATCCTTGCAGGGAAAAAATAAAAACATCCATTGGTATACAACCGCTTGGCAGATCTGTCTTTTTCAACCAAGCTGCCCAGGCACTCTGGGGTGCCTTTAGATTTCTTCAGGGGTGCCTTAGCAAAATTCCTAAAAATTGCCCAAAAATTGTATACAAGCCAACAAACCAGAGGGTGGATCAAATCTGCCTTTTAGTTACAGAAAACCACAGGTTTTCATTGGGCACCATTACAACCTTTCTATTTGTTGGCAGTAGCAGCTGGTGCTCAATATTTGGGGGTGCGGCAAAGAAACCTTCCTTCCTCACTCGCACTAATGCCATCCCCCCACACACACACACACCCTCTGCGGGAGATGGGCGGTGGCGATTAGTGCCCCTTCCTGTGAGAGACGGATAGCAGCGATTAGTGGCCTTACCTTAGGAGGCCAATGCTGCTGCTCGCTTTAGCTTCCCAAGGGAACAGCTGGGGCCATTGCATCTCCTCCAGGCCAAACAGGCATTGCTTCTCCTCCCGCCGAGCGGGAAGTGGGTCCTAAGACTTCCTGGCCAATCGGATCTCAGGACCCACTTCCTGATTGGCAGGGAGGAGAAGCAGGAATATTAATTCACACAACTGAGTTGGCTCAGGGCGCAGTGCTCTGCACCTCAAGCCCACCCCTTTTTTAAGCCAATTAGAGACTCAAGCTCTAATTCTGTGCTTCAAAAAAACATTAAAATCAATGCATCCAGCACCCTGCATGTAGATTAGGGGCCTGGCCCATGCATTAGGGCCCCTAATGGAGAGGCCGCCACTGTTTGCTGGCCTCCTAACGACCAATGACATTGGTTGATAAGGAGGCCATTGGGCGTCTGCACAGCATCCTTGTTTGCCCTTCCCTTGTACCTTTCTGTCAGCAGTGGGGTCACATTAGCTTTGCCTTGACTAAACAAAAGTTGAGAAACGCTAGTGCAGACTAGTGATGGACGAACTTCCGACGGGACGTTTAGCGAACGCGGACCGCGAACACGGCCGATAGTTAGCAAACCGTAACGTTCGCGGCGGGTCCCATTGACTTCAATGGGAGGCGAACTTTGCAAACCTACAGGTCAAATTTGCAGCCACAAAATAATTACTAGCTGTGCAAACATAGTCCCACCACATGGCCAATGACATAACACATGTATGAGGTGAATCTGGGATCGACAACTACAAGCATTCTTTTTTTATATGGGAAATTGTTGTGACAATTCAGGACTGTGGAGCGCATGAAGGCAATGGAGGAGAAGGAAGGTCAGGGTAGGCAAAGAGGGTGCAGGAGATGATCACCAGCAGTGTGACATACAGCAATGACACCTGCACCGTGATAGAGTCATCTGACAACAGCACCGTGATAGAGAGCACTGACATCAGCAGCGTGACATAAAGCACTAACACCAGCACCGTGAAATGCAGCACTGACAGCAGCACCGTGATAGAGAGCACTGACATCAGCAGCGTGACATAAAGCACTAACACCAGCACCGTGATATACAGCACTGACAGCAGCACCGTGATAGACAGCCCTGACATCAGCATCGTGACATAAAGCACTAACACCAGCACCGTGATATACAGCACTCACAGCAGCACCGTGATAGAGAGTACTGACATCAGCACTGTGATATACAGCACTGACACCTGCACCGTATGCAGCCCCAGGAGGAAGTCAACATAGCACAGGGGTGGTGGGAGCCCCTCATAATGAGCATAGCACAGGGATGGTGGGAGCCCCTCATAATGAGCATAGCACAGGGATGGTGGGAGCCCCTCATAATGAGCATAGCACAGGGATGGTGGGAGCCCCTCATAATGAGCATAGCACAGGGATGGTGGGAGCCCCTCATAATAAGCAGCCCCAGGAGGATGTCAGCATAGCACAGGGATGGTGGGAGCCCCTCATAATAAGCAGCCCCAGGAGGATGTCAGCATAGCACAGGGATGGTGGGAGCCCCTCATAATAAGCAGCCCCAGGAGGAACTCAGCACAGCACAGGGATGGTGGGAGCCCCTCATAATATGCACAGCAGAGGTACAGCCCCAGGAGGATGTCAGCACAGCACAGGGATGGTGGGAGCCCCTCATAATAAGCAGCCCCAGTAGAAATATGACACCGCTCAACCTCTTCAAAGAGGAGGGTACGGGCATATAGTACGGTGTGCTTTTTTTGGACAAGGAAGTGAGCCAAATGAAGAAAGGTCTCTGTGCTCGATTAAAAAAATTTTTTATAGACATATACATGGTCTACTGGTCACATGTGTTGAATTCCTCCGAGATCCATGCCTCATTCATTTTTAGAAATGTGAGGTAGTTAACACTGTCGTGAGCTAGGCGAGTACGCTTATCGGTCACGACCCCCCCTGCTGCGCTGAACGTCCTTTCGGACAGGACACTGGATGAGGGGCAAGCCAACAGTTCGATTGCAAATTGGGCAAGCTCTGGCCAGAGGTCAAGCCTGCCCACCCAGTAGTCCAGGGGCTCATCACTCCTCAGAGCATCAGCATCGACCGTTAACCCGATGTAGTCGGACACCTGACGGTCTAGGCTTTCCCTGATTTCTGCCATTTTGTGTTTGTACCGGGGATCTAAGTACGTTGCCACCCAGTACTGGTCCTTGACCCTTATGCTTTTTATACGGGGGTCCCTATTAAAACACTGGAGCATGAAGGCCCCCATTTGCACTAAACTGGAAGCGGTGTGGTGGCCTGGCTCCTGCTCATCATCCAAGATAATGTCATCCTCTTCATTCTCCTCTCCCCATCCCCGCACAACAGGGATCCCAGAAAGGTTTAAAGCATGCTCTTCTTGCTCCTCCTCATCCACCCCGGCACCATCCTCCTCTAACTCCTCTTCAGACTCCTGTTGTTGACTTGTCTCAGATAGAGTATCCCCCCCTGGGAATTCATCCAGCATTGCGACTTCCTCATCTTCCCGCTCCTGCTCCTCCACAGCTTGATCAATGACACGACGCAATGCACGCTCCATAAAGAAGGCATAAGGTACCATGTCACTGATGGCGCCATGGCTGCGACTGACCAGTTTGGTGATCTCCTCAAATGGGTGCAGAAGTCTGCATGCGTTGCGCATGAGCAGCCACTGGCGCGGTAAAAAAAACCCAGCTCCCCAGAACCTATTCTGCCACAGAGTTCATACAGGTAGACGTTAATTGCACGTTTCTGCTGGAGCAACCTATCAAGCATATAGAAGGTTGAGTTCCATCGCGTCGGGCAATCGCAAATAAGACATCTGACCAGCAGATTGTGTCGCCGCTGAATGTCAGCAAGGCGAGCCATGGCCGTGTAAGATCTTCTGAAATGGGCCGAGATTTTCCTTGCCTGCTGCAAGATGTCCTGGACCCCAGGGTATTTGACAACCCTATGTATTGTGGACCTATACCAGTCCTTATAGAATGGCAGACTGTACCTCACTCAACCCTATGTACTGTAGCACCCTAGACAGACCAAGTTACCAGTCCTTATAAGGACCTTTGTGGAACAAGTAGGTTGTGTGGGAGTGATTAGCAGACTGTACGTCAGTCCGTATACCGATGAAGGACTGCTGCAGTATAGGGCAGCGGTCAGCAGTAGTGCACCTCAACCCTATGTATTGTGGACCTAAACCAGTCCTTATAGAATAGCAGACTGTACCTCACTCAACCCTATGTACTGTAGCACCCTAGACAGACCAAGTTACCAGTCCTTATAAGGACCTTTGTGGAACAAGTAGGTTGTGTGGGAATGATTAGCAGACTGTACGTCAGTCCTTATACCGATGAAGGACTGCTGCAGTATAGGGCAGCGGTCAGCAGTAGTGCACCTCAACCCTATGTATTGTGGACCTATACCAGCCCTTATAGAATAGCAGACTGTACCTCACTCAACCCTATGTACTGTAGCACCCTAGACAGACCAAGTTACCAGTCCTTATAAGGACCTTTGTGGAACAAGTAGGTTGTGTGGGAGTGATTAGTAGACTGTATGTCAGTCCCTATACCGATGAAGGACTGCTGCAGTATAGGGCAGCGGTCAGCAGTAGTGCACCTCAACCCTATGTATTGTGGACCTATACCAGTCCTTATAGAATGGCAGACTGTACCTCACTCAACCCTATGTACTATAGCACCCTACACCAGGTTATTACCAGTCCTTATAAGGAGCTTTGTGGAACAAGTAGGTTGTGAATGATTAGCAGACTGCAGCAGAAGGGCAGCAGTCAAGTATAATATTCTTTTTATATTTGGAAGAAAGAATATTATACGTGTACAAGCCTATTACCATACCACTGATACCAGTCCTGAAAAGAACCTTTGTGGACCTAATATAGTAACAGCTACTGATTAAACTGACCCTCACTGCCTCACACACTGCTTCCTGCCTGTCCCTATATAAACTGACAAAACAGAGGCTACTGGAACAATAACTGGAATAGCACTTTTGTGGACCTGATAGTAACAGCTAATAACTAAACTGACTGTCCCTACAGCAGACACACCGTCCTGTCCCTTTCTCTAAACTGACAAAAGACATTCAGGCTGCTGCAACAATCAGTAGCACAGCAAACCTATATACACACCTAACACCTATACCAGTCCTGAAAAGAACTTTTGTGTACCAAATAGCTAGCAATTTGGGTCACTGAAATCTCTCCCTGCTCCACACAGCAACCTCTCCCTATAGTGACAGAAGAAAGAATGTAAAATGGCCGCCGGATCGGGTCTATTTATAAGTTAGGGGGAATGTCCAAATGTCCATGTGCTGTAATGTCTCAATTGGCTGTCCTGTACCCCATGATGGATGTGTCATCATAGGTCAAAGTTCTTTTACACAGTAAACACGGAAGTCCGCCGGGCGAATGGCGCCAATAGTCCACCAAACGGGCGGACCGCGAACAGCCAAAATTCGCCGTGAAACGACCACCGGGCAAACCGTTTGGCCATCACTAGTGCAGACACACAAGCTGTGTATTGTTTTAGGGCATGGCTCTTATAGATGTGAATTTAATATAGCTCCCATGTACTTCTTACAGACAAAGAGGTTCAACTGCCAAAACTTTCCAGTTACCTGTATTTCCTCTTCTGTCCAACTCTAATCTATAGAGACAGCTATCCCAGGTAAAAAGCCTTTTTATAACCTAATCATTGTGTGTATGTGCAACCCTTATCTGCACTGGACTAGTAATAAATACAGTACATCTGCATATATATGTTTGGAAAACATTTTGCTGTTTTTGTAAAGATGAAAGTACTGCACCTTGGAGCTTGAAGCATAGATGTTTCCCTGGGGGGGGGGGTTGTTGTTGAAATTTTATGAAGATGTATTTTAATATGTATTGTCATAGTGTATCCCAGTGTTAGTTCTCACAGAGCCCGCTCTAAAGAGCAGACTGGGGCAGGCTGTAGAGAAGTGTTTGCAGGGTGGGGATATGTCCACCAGCAAAGGGCCCCAGAACAGAACAGAACAGAACGATTGTCTGGGGGGATGTGTTCGCTCTGCAAAGACATTATCGGTTTAGCAGATGTGCGCTCGTGTCACCCCTCTATGCCTGATCAAGATATTTGGGGTGCTATGGCGTACACCTGCAGATAATCTCCCATCAGCAGGAACGGTAGTATAGTCTGGGTATGCTTTGTTCTCTGAACAAAGCAGAATAAGAATTCATGAACAAACAGTAAAAACAGGAGTCTTTGAATCATTGTGGGCGGGAACAGTGCTCATGAACTCAGGCTTTCTGTGATCATGACAGAGACAGAGATCATACACACTGCCCCTGCCTAGACATGTCCATAGGACTCCCTTAGTTATTGTTCATTGGTTGTATAACCCCTCCTGTTTGAGGGAACGCCTGTGCTTGATTGGTCAGTTGTGAAACCATAAGGCTCTATTGTTTATAAGAATAAAAGTTGGCTCCCATGAAGAGATCAGGTCAGATGAAGGAGCGATGGAGCCAAGATGGTGATTATATCTGTTTACTGGGGAAATCCGGGAGACATGGGTTATTTAAGATGGATAATACCATTAGATGAATTAGGTGCTTATTAGCGCAAAAGAGTATGGTGGGTTTTTCGACGACAGGGGTGTAAACCTTGGGCAATACGCTCAGCGTTATGGCAAATCAGGGCCGCTGATAAGGCAGTACAACCAGCCTTCCTGTACTGGGCCCGGGTCCCATCAGTTCAAAAGGGGGGCCCAGGGCGGTCTGGCTGCACTTCTTATTGCAGGCACCGATTTTCTTATGCCTCCCCCCTGCAGTGCTGCCAGCTTCTCTTCTTCTTTCTTCCTCTGCTGCACTGCAGGGGGATTGGTCCTAGCGCATGCACCTAGTCCATCTGCTGCCATGGCCCTTTGTGTGCTCCTTTCTCCCTGCAGCACTTCCGGCTTCCCTTCTCTCCTCTCCTGCTGGCAGCTGCTGTAGGCATATAGGGGGATGTTTCAGGTTAGAGAGCAGGGGAAGTGGCCGGTAAATATATAATTAACTGGCCCCTTCTTTCCTGAATGAACACAGTGAGTGATCAGTACCAATGGGAAAAAAGAAAGAACTGCGCAATCCCTAATATTTCTATTAGGATATAAAACCACCCCTCAATGAAAAAGAGTGCTTATTCTGACTTGAGATTCAAAAAAACAAATCTAATAACTAAATATAACAAATGACATTACCTACAAAATAAACATATGCATTAACACCCGTTTAGTGTGAACCCAGAAATATAGACATACAATACTGGGTCTATATGTGCCAAGTGTACAGAAAAAAAACAAGTGAAAATAAATCCAACAAAAATATAATAAAATAAAAATGAGTATGGCAATATTATGAAGTCCTTGTGAATTCAGCTGAAAAACACCCCGTGTCCAAAGGAATTGGTCCAATCTGAAACCTTTTATTGACGTGAAACAAAACAAGGTGCACCTCCACCAAACAGATAGCACTAGCCCCTTACCAGATGCCCCAGTAAGGAGCGCTTTATCACAAATCAGGTCAGAAAATAGGCCAGTCTTGAGCCATCCAAGAGGAGCATTCTATCGTAAACCAGGTCAGGGAATACGCCAGTCTTGAACCATCCAAAACAGGGAAAACACTTTTTGGAGCGAGACAGAGCAGCAAGTTTGAAGCAATCCAACGTGCTGATCTCGGCTGCTGTGGGTGTTGTTGCTCCAGTCCAGCTCAGAGGTAGGTGAGATAATCCAGTGATGACGGTGGGTGTCCCCAGGCAGTGTTATGAGAAGAGTAGTGGGGGTGACCCCGGTGCAATGTCCGGTGGCGGGGGTCCCCGGTAAAGTTGCTCGCACAGCGCCGCAGCAGCAGGAAAAAAAAGTGTTTTCCCTGTTTTGGATGGTTCAAGACTGGCGTATTCCCTGACCTGGTTTACGATAGAATGCTCCTCTTGGATGGCTCAAGACTGACCTATTTTCTGACCTGATTTGTGATAAAGCGCTCCTTACTGGGGCATCTGGTAAGGGGCTAGTGCTATCTGTTTGGTGGAGGTGCACCTTGTTTTGTTTCACGTCAATAAAAGGTTTCAGATTGGACCAATTCCTTTGGACACGGGGTGTTTTCAGCTGAATTCACAAGGACTTCATAATATTGCCATACTCATTTTTATTTTATTATATTTTTGTTGGATTTATTTTCACTTGTTTTTTTTCTGTACACTTGGCACATATAGACCCAGTATTGTATGTCTATATTTCTGGGTTCACACTAAACGGGTGTTAATGCATATGTTTATTTTGTAGGTAATGTCATTTGTTATATTTAGTTATTAGATTTGTTTTTTTGAATCTCAAGTCAGAATAAGCACTCTTTTTCATTGAGGGGTGGTTTTATATCCTAATAGAAATATTAGGGATTGCGCAGTTCTTTCTTTTTTCCCTTTTCTACACGTATATAACATTTTTGGTATGTACTAGAATTGCTGCATCACAAAGTCTTTTTCGGTTATACACTGTAGCGCAGATTTCCTCTCCCTTTTTTCTTTGATCAGTACCAATCACTGCTGTATCCCTTCATCACTGAAGCATAGTAAACTGTGTTTTCAGTTTGTGAATGAGCAGGAAGCCTCAGAGCGTTTCCTATTCATTCATATGTGCTGCTGAGGCTGCAGAGATAGGGACTGATAAATCTAGGCCCTCTGTCACTTTCGGCTAAAATTTGAGCTAACAGAGGGAGAGCTTAAGTATTCAAGAACCGACTTGGGTGAGGACACCAAGGGCTCCCTGGACAGTTAAGTGCCCTAATAGTAAACGTTAGCAGCTACAGTGGGTGTTTTAGTTTTAGGGCTTATAGTTGTCAGAGCTCCACAAAAATATTATTTCCAATACAGCCCTCTAGGTACCCAGTGTTATAATATGAGTGCTACAATGCTTTGGCTAAGATGTAGTAGAAACATGCTAACTACACTGTTATTCCTTTCTCTGTGCAGAAACCCATACATCAGGTGGAAATACGTAATCAAGTATTTTTCAGAGGTAGGACATAGAAATTATTGATTTTTTTATGTATTTATTTGTATGATCTTATGTAATAAATTATAAGTAGGAATTATAGCTAATAAAGGCCATATCAAATCTCTTTCAAAACTGGCAAATCCAATTAAGATAACCTTGTTCAATAAACATTAATGTGGCCATTCGTGCATACAACCCATACTTGTATACGTTTTTAAGGAAGAAATGCACATCCAGTGACAATGTTCCAAATGTGGGCTATTTTCATTTATTAGTAATCATATATTCTTAGCAGCAACCCAGTTCAAATGTTAAATTATGTTTACAGTGGTATTAAAGCAAATATGTATTATTTTCAATTATATTGCAGCTTACCAACTGTTAAATGTGGTAACCGCATTCGTTTTTTTGTTTGGTTGTTTTTTTTTTTTTTGGCTTTTTTTCCAACATTTTCACCTGATGAAACAGTAAGTCTGTTATTTTGCAATGTTCTTTAACAGACCAAGCTATCCAGCAAAAGTGTCAGTTAGAGGGTTGGGACAAACCATTTAAAACTGACAGGGGTGCTTACAATGGTCATCTTTTATTTATGTAAAACCTTTATCCCCAAAAAGGAATAAAAACTGTTTCTGTAACTGCTTAAAAAGTGTTAACAGGAGTTTGGCTTTAATTTGTCAAATCAATCTAGATTTGTTAGTGCATCTAACACTACCATCTTCCCAGATATGTGAATACTGCTAATATATATTTCTTTCACTTTGTATATTTCTTCGTTTTTGCAGGTACTTAATGTGACCTGTGTCCAAACTATACAAAATAAAGTATTTACATATTCAGAACAAGCTGTAAAAGCATTTTAAAGCATTCCCTCATTTGCCTCTGTAGCTATAAGCATTGTGGAGAAATTAATCTTCAAATTTCAAGACGGATGCATTAAAATCCCAGCTATTTTCTATAGAAAGCAGAATCTGGGCAGTCTGTAAGCCCTCTAATGTAAATGTACAGCAGGTGTTTCTAAGCTTATTGAAACCAACTTATGATTCAGCTGCTGGTGTGCTCTGTCAGACACTGTGCCCATCTCAGCACATTGCACAATTTGCTTTTTTTCACAGAACATTATTGAAATAAATCATGTGTGACATTTCAACAGGGTTCTATTCACTGGGCTGGCATTGCAATGCTGTGGTTCACATTGCAACCCACTGTGTTGACAAAAAGTACTGCATGCTTTAAGATTTTTCAGTACACACACCACAGCAATGTTGTGTTGTGAACTGACACCATAGAAAGCAAGGCATTCTGTCTTGTCTATGCATTGGGGGTGCACTGGAAATATGGAAATAGCTGCCAGAGCAGCATCTGATGTGAACAGGCTTGTCAGTCTCTCTCCTTTTCTTATCTCTCTCTCTCTTCTTTTGAGACCCACTGTATTTGTCTGTTTTCACACGTTTCCCTGAGAATTGTAGGAATCTTCGCCACTTTAACCCTTCACTTCTGTATTTCTCTACTGACCACCACCTCTATGACAAAATCTCACCCCGTCTTGTCCTAACCTGGCCAACTTGGTCCACAGCAGTTCACTCTTAACCTCACTGGAGGCACTTGCTCCTCTAACTACACACAGAATCGGTCTTTGACCGTTAGAATCTTGGCAAACTGATGACACCAGAAACCTCAGGAGACATAGCTGTGCACTTAGGTGTCCGTTTATCATCTAGCGGCCAAATACCTCTACTAACTTCTCAGGCATTCTCAGAGGAGATCGCTCTCCTCTGAGTGCCTGTTTATCAAGCTTTGTAGATCGCTTCTCCTGTTGAGTTGTGAAGCGATCTACAAACGCCGGAAAACCCTGAGAATGGATTACAGTAATAGGAAGTGAAAAATTCTGTAGTTTAACATGAAGCACCACACATTACACACCTCATATTAACAAAATAATAAACTAATTATTCTTATTACTCTAATTATTAAGCCTAATTATTCAAAAACATATTTTTTAATCAATATTTAAAGATCATACATGTGCCTATTTAAATGTGAATGGTGTAAAGTAAATTAATCAAATCCAATATGTAATGCAGCTAAACACCAGTCATATAAATTAAAAATACATTTATAAGAATTACATTTTTTTTAAAATAAAGTATACAAATATAAATATTTATTAATAAATTCAAATAAAATAGGTTTCATAATTGAAAAACCTCCGTATAACTGTAAGCCTTTGTACACACGGTCGGACATTCCGACAACCAAATCCGTCGGATTTTGTCCGAAACTGTTGCATACACACGGTCGAACAAAGTTGTTGGAAAATCCATTCCTTCAGAACGTGGTGACGTTTTTTCGTTACGACAGGACTACGTTCAGGCTAGTAGCCAATAGCTTTGGTGTAGGAATTTGATCTGAGCATGCGTGGCACTTTGTCCGATCGGAATTCTCTTCACATGATAGGACAAGGTCCGATCGGATCATGTTGTCGGAAAATTTTATAGCCAAGCTGGAAAACTTGGTCCGTCGGATATTCCGATGGAAACAGTCCGATGGAGCCCACACATGGTCGGATTATCCGACAACATGGTCCGATCGGACATTTTCCTTCGGAATGTCCGACCGTGTGTACAAGGGCTAATAGAACAGTCCAGGGGTAAAACCATATTTTAGGGTTTACACCATTTTTTATTACTAATAAATTAAAAATGATATAAAAATGACTTTAATAACATTTTAATTCAGGTAGAATAATTATATATATAATTGTTAATAACAGGGATTTCAGCAGTACAGCGACATACTGCTATGTCACTGGTCATCAAGTGGATATATTATTTAGATGTGTATGTGTATATATATATATATATATATATATATATATATATATATATATATATATATATATATATATATATATATATATATATAGTATCTCAGAGTATTATATCTTTTCATGTGAAAACACAGAAGAAATGACACTTCGCTAGTGAGTGTACAGCTTGTATAACAGTGTAAATTTGCTGTCCCCTCAAAATAACTCAACACACAGCCATTAATGTCTAAACCGCTGGCAACAAAAGAGAGTACACCCCTAAGTTAAAATGTCCAAATTGGGCCCAAAGTGTCAATATTTTGTGTGGCCACCATTATTTTCCAGCACTGCCTTAATTCTCTTGGGCATGGAGTTCCCCAGAGCTTCATAGGTTGCCACTGGAGTCCTCTTCCACTCCTCCATGACGACATCACGGAGCTGGTGGATGTTCGAAACCTTGCGCTCCTCCACCTAAAGTTTTGAGGATGCCCCACAGATTCTCAATAGGGTTTAGGTCTGGAGACATGCTTGGCCAGTCCATCACCTTTACCCTCAGCTTCTTTAGCAAGGCAGTGGTTGTCTTGGAGGTGTGTTTGGGGTCGTTATGTTGGAATACTGCCCTGCGACCCAGTTTCCGAAGGGAGGGGGATCATGCTCTGCTTCAGTATGTCACAGTACATGATGGCATTCATGGTTCCTCAATGAACTGCAGCACTCATGCGGCCCCAGACCATGACACTTCCATCACCATAATTAACTGTAAGCAAGACACACTTGTCTTTGTACGCCTCACCTGGTTGCTGCCACACATGATTGACACCATCTGAACCAAATAAGTTTATCTTGGTCTCATCAGACCACAGGACATGGTTCCAGTAATCCATGTCCTTAGTCTGCTTGTCTTCAGCAAACTGTTAGCGGGCTTTCTTGTGCATCATCTTTAGAAGAGGCTTCTTTCTGGGACAACATCCATGCAGACCAATTTAATGCAGTATGCAGCGTATGGTCTGAGCACTGACAGGCTGACCCCCCCACCCCTTCAACCTTTCCCAAAGACAATCTCGTGATATGACGCTGAGCATGTGCACACATCTTCTTTGGTCGACCATAGCGAGGCCTGCTCTGATTGAAACCTGTCCTGTTAAACTGCTGTATGATCTTGGCCACTGTGCTGCAGCTGAGTTTAAGGGTCTTGGATATCTTCTTATAGCCTAGGCTGGTTATAAATTCTGGTGACCAGTATGAGAGAGTGAGAGCGATAACACCAAATTTAGCACACCTGCTCCCCATTCACACCTGAGACCTTGTAACGCCAACGAGTCACATGACATTGGGAGGGAAATTGGCTTATTGGGCCCAATTTGGACATTTTCACATGGGGTGTACTCACTTTTGTTGCCAGCAGTTTAGACATTAATGGCTGTGTGTTGAGTTATTTTGAGGGGACAGCAAATTTACACTGCTATACAAGATGTACACTCACTACTTTACATTGTAGCAAAGTGTCATTTCTTCATTGCTGTCACATGAAAAGAATAAAATATTTACAAAAATGTGAAGGGTGTACAGAGAGAGAAAGAGAGAGAGAGAGAGAGGCTGGCATCACAATTGTGCAATCACAGATTTTTCATGTGTGGCATTGTTGTGCATATCACATGCAATGTTTGTGCGATGCAAATTTAAATCATATTGCATTTGCACCAAAATGGTACAGGACCCTTTATTTGGTCCACACTGGAATCAGATAGCATGGGTGTTCACACCCATGCAATCCGATTACGGCACCATTACATAGTTTGCACTGCGATCTGGGAAATGATCTGGGGGTGTCATTAACTTTACATTGACACCCGCAGTGGTGCTCAGATGTCAATGCAGGTGCGATGTGGACACTCGCACCGGAATCACGCTGGTTCCCACATCACCCAAGCATTATATAAATATATATATATATATATATATATATATATATATATATATATATATATCCATGTGTGTTTATTTCAATGTGTGCATGTTTGTACATATATTGTGACAGAGAGAAGCTCTGCCACTATAAGTTTATAGGAAAAGGTGACCCAGGAGTGTCATTTATGCCGCGTACACACGATCAAACAAGCGGCTGGAAAAGTCCGGCAAACTGAAGTCCGGCGGACTTAGAAAGTAGTTTTGCACTCCAATCTTCCCGCCAGACTCGCATTTCGGCGGACAATCTGGCCGTGTGTGTGCCAGTCCGCCGTACTTTTTAAATGAGCAGACTTTTCCCGCCCGGAGAAAAGTCCGCTCATTTCGAGCGGGTCTCCAGGTAGGCGGGGCCCGCGAAGGAGACGTCGCTGGCCCTGCCGCCTGGTATGGACTTAAAGGGGAACCCCAATGCCGAAAAAAAAGGGCGTGGGGTTCCCCCCAGGTCCACATCAGACCCTTGTCCGAGCACACTACCCGGCCGGCCAGGAAAGGGGGGGACGAGCGAGCGCGAGCCCCCCCACCCCAAAGCACCTTATCCCCATGTTGATGAGGACAAGGGCCTCTTCAAAACAACCCTGGCCGTTGGTTGTCAGGGTCTGCGGGCAGGGGGCTTATCGGAATCCGGGAGCCCCCTTTAATAAGAGGGCCCCCGGATACCGGCGCCCCCACCCTATGTCAATGAGTATGGGGTACAATGTACCCCTACCCATTCACCTGTAAAATAAAGTACAAAAAAAAACACAACAAGATAAAATAGTTTATTGTACAGCTCCGGGGGTCTTCTGTCTTCGGGGGTCTTCTCGCCGGACTCCTCCGCTATCTTCTTGTAGCTCTTTTACTAGCGGAGGAGCCTGGCTTTCTTCCTCGCCGCCACCCTTCTTCCAACTTCGGGGGTCTTGTCCCCCTCTTCGGTTCTTCTGCCGGGCCACCGCGTCTTCTTCTAGCTCTTTTACAGGCGGTGGCCCGGTCTTCTGTCGCCGCCGCCGCCTTCTGTTCTTCTGTTTTCTTCTTCTTCTTCTTCAGATGTTGCCTCGCCGAGTCCTCCGCTCACAATGACGGGGACCGGGCACACGGCGACTTATATAGGGACAAGGGGCGGGGTCTTCGGTTGATGTCACATGGGTTGATGTCACATGGCGACAGTCCCAGCATCCTCCGGGACTGTGACATCGTAAGGGGGCGGGGTCACCATGTGACATCAACTGATGACCCCGCCCCTTGTCCCTATATAAGTCACAGCGCAACGCGTCCCTGGCATTGCGGCCGGAGAGAATGTCGAGTCAACATCTCCAAGAGAAGAAGAAGAAGAAGAACGGAAGGCGGCGGCGGCGACAGAAGACCGGGCCACCGCCTGTAAAAGAGCTAGAAGAAGGCGCGGTGGCCCGGCAGAAGAACCGAAGAGGGGGACAAGACCCCCGAAGTCGGAAGAAGAGGCCGGTGGCGAGGAAGAAAGCCTGGCTCCCCCGCTAGTAAAAGAGCTACAAGAAGATAGCGGAGGAGTCCGGCGAGAAGACCCCCGAAGACGGAAGACCCCCGGAGCTGTGCAATAAATTGTGTGTTGTGTTTTTTTTTGTACTTTATTTTACAGGTGAATGGGTAGGGGTACATTGTACCCCATACTCATTCACATAGGGTGGGGGGCCGGTATCCGGGGCCCCCTTATTAAAGGGGGCTCCCGGATTCCGATAAGCCCCCCGCCTGCAGACCCCGACAACCAACGGCCAGGGTTGTCGGGAAGAGGCCCTTGTCCTCATCAACATGGGGACAAGGTGCTTTGGGGTGGTGGGCCGCGCAGCCCCCCCTTCCCCAAGGCACCCCCCATGTTGAGGGCACGCGGCCTGGTACGGCTCAGGAGGGGGGGCGCTCGCTCGCCCCTCCTTTCCTGGCCGGCCGGGTAGCGTGCTCGGACAAGGGTCTGATGTGGACCTGGGGGGGACCCCCACGCCGATTCTTTTCGGCGTTGGGGTTCCCCTTTAAGTCCATACCAGGTGGCGGGGCCAGCGACGTCTCCTTCGCGGGCCACGCCTACCTGGAGACCCGCTCGAATGAGCGGACTTTTCTCCGGGCGGGAAAAGTCCGTTCATTTCAAAAGTACGGCGGACTGGCACACACACGGCCGGATTGTCCGCCGAAATGCGAGTCCGGCGGGAAGACTGGAGTGCAAAACTACTTTCTAAGTCCGCCGTACTTTTGAGTCAAAAAAGTATGCCGGAGGCTACACACGGGGGGATTGTCCGGCTGACTTGAGTTTGCCGGACTTTTCCACCCGATTGTTTGATCGTGTGTACGCGGGATTTGATTCCCTGCAAAGGTAAAGTATAATGGACTACTATGCTTCGCATAGTAGTCCATTATGTGTCATCTACCTGACACAGGAGCCAGCGAAGTTACCGCTGTCCCCTGTAGTTCCGAGCGTCCATCTTCTTGGTGGGTCTCGCTGCTCCGGCGCTGAGATTCGCCGGAGCAGCGATGACGTCACTCCCGCGCATGCGCACGGGAGCCGACACTCGCGGCATATCGCCACAATCTGCGGCGCATGCACCGTAGACAGCGGTGGCTGTCTTCAGGTAAATATCTCCTAAACCATATAGGTTTAGGAGATATTTCTTGGACCTACAGGTAAGCCTTAATTTAGGCTTACCTATAGGTCAAAGTGGTTTGTAAGGGTTTACAGCCACTTTCAGGTTCTGTAGTTCTGAATCGGAACATTCAATCCTGGGTCCAGGTTTTTCTAGAGGCCTGCAACCTGGTTCACACACAGGTGTGCAGGGTCATTATAAAGTCAGGTCTGAGAATTGCTCAAGGCTCTCATTTTTGGAGACAGCTTCCAGTTTGGAGACGGAAGGTCTCACCTTGGGTCAGGGGGACCCAGCCAGAAACCACAAGACAGCAGGTCTTGGTAACAGGAGAACCCCAATCCTTAGGCCAGAGGTGGGCCATGCAGCAGGGCACTGCGACTGAAGTCTAGAAAGCCAAGTGTTCTGAGAGAGCTGAATGACACAGCCAAAGGACTGGTGAGAGGAGCAGCCATGCTGCCAACACATAAGCCAGCTGGCTTGATATTTTCGTTAATTCGTGTTATGTGGAAGAATCCCCTGCGTGGGCACCTGATGTATAAGTGAACTTTCCTTTATTCAATAAAAGTGGGCTTCCAGTGTGTGGACTGGCGCACTCATTGGAAACGCACCTACTGCTTGAGTCTGATCACCCCATTCTTACAATATATCTATATATATATAGATATATCGTATTTACCAGCGTACGCACTTTTTTCCCCTTAAAATCAGGGGTAAATCATGAGTGCGTGTTATACGCCAATCCCCCCTGATCTCTGCTGATTGTGAGGAGAGGAGTGAGCAACGGCGACATACAGAAAGCCGAGTGTACTTGGTTAGACTCGCAGTCCCGCCCCTGACTGTGAGCAGAGCCGAGTCTAGCCAAGTAAACTCGGCTTTCTGTATGTCGCCGGCGCTCACTCCTCTCCTCACAATCAGTGGAGATGTGCGGGACTGCAAGAGGAGCCGAGTCTAGCCAAGTAAACTCGGCTTTCTGTATGTCGGCGGCGCTCGCTTCTCTCCGCTTACAGTCAGCAGAGATTGGCGCCAATTTTAAATAATCAGTGGCAAAGGCATTGGGCAAGGCTGCAAAAGCACTGGGCAAGGCTGTAGATGGACACTGGGCAAGACTGCAATGATGGACAAGGCTGCAGATGGACACTGATAAGGCTGCATTGATGGGCATTTAAATTATATTTTTTCCTTAAACTTCCCTCCTAAACTTGGGGTGCATGTTATACGCCGATAAATATGGTGTGTGTATATATATATATATATATATATATATATATATATATATATATATATATATATATATATATTGTAATGTTCGGGGGACCAGGTAGATCACAGGACACAGGCTTTTCATACAACAAAGGGTTTATTAACTTAAATAGCTTTACAGCAGCCAAAAACAAAAGGAAAAAGATTTGTAGTCTCACCGACTTGCAAAGTCCAGAACAGCTGTCCTTATCAGAAACAGAGCTTGGTCTTGATGGCAGGTAGCTTCTCCTGCCAGGAGCCTTCCAAACAGGACTTTGCTGTCCACTTCAGTAGCTGCAATCCAACATAAACACCATCCACCATGTCTTCTCCACTCCTCCACACCCATCTACAACTTCCTGCCTTGCCTTTTAAAGACACTTCCTCTAACAGGTGGGTTAATCAATTTTCATTCCCTAAAGAGAGCACAACCCAAACAGAGGGGAAATATAGCGTCCTTCCAGGACCCAGCCACGGCGTCCATTACATATCCCCCCCCTGTGCCCCAACGCCAAGGAGGTGGAGGCAACAGTGGAGCTCAAACAATGGACTCGGGAGAGGGCATCTGCGTTTTGATGCAGTCTCCCGGGCCTATGCTCCACTACAAACTTAAATTCCTGGAGTGCCAGGAACCACCGGGTAACCCTGGCATTAGTCCCTTTTCCCTGTCTCAGCCATGTTAAAGGGGCATGGTCAGAAATCAACCTAAACTTCCTACCCAAAAGGTAATATCTGAGGGATTCCAGAGCCCACTTAATGGCCAGACACTCTCGTTCAATTATGGCATAGTTTTTCTCCGCTGGTGTTAACTTCCTGCTGAGGAAGACTATCGGGTGTTCCTCGCCATGAATAACCTGTGACAACACCGCTCCCAATCCTACATCGGAAGCATCAGTCTGGACAATAAATTCTTTTGAAAAATTAGGTGCTACCAGGACAGGGTGTTGGCACAGCGCTGACTTGAGCTCCAAAAAAGCCTTCTCAGCGTCTGCATTCCACTCCACCATGACCGATTTCCGACCCTTAGTCAGATCGGTCAACGGAGCCGCCAACGTGGCAAAGTTGGGTACAAACCTCCTGTAGTATCCCACCATGCCCAGGAATGCACGTACCTGCTTTTTTGTGAGGGGGCGGGGCCAATTCTGTATAGCCTCTATCTTGTTGACCTGCGGTTTCACTACCCCTCTACCCACGATATAACCCAGGTATTTCACCTCCTCCATTCCCAAAGCACATTTTTCAGGGTTTATTGTAAACCCCTCCTTCCAAAGAGAGTCCAGCACTGCCTGCACTTTGGGCAAATGTGATTCCCAGTCTTTGCTAAAAATGACTATATCGTCCAAGTATACTGAGGCATAATTCCGGTGAGGTCGTAAAATCCTATCCATTGCTCTCTGGAACGTGGCTGGAGCAGTTTGCAATCCAAAAGGCATCCTTTTGTACTGAAAACTCCCCTCCGGGGTAGAAAAAGCAGTTTTCTCTCTAGCAGCCTTAGTCAACGGGATTTGCCAATACCCCTTGGTAAGGTCTAACGTAGTGATATACCTGGCTGGACCTAGTCTCTCGATAAGCTCATCTACCCGGGGCATGGGGTAGGCATCAAACCGGGAAACTTCATTAAGTTTCCGGAAATCATTGCAGAATCGCAGAGTTCCGTTGGGCTTCGGTACCAACACAATCGGGCTCGACCACTCACTCTGCGATTCCTCAATAATCCCTAGGTCTAACATCTTTTTTACTTCCTCTGAAACGGCCTTCCTTTGAGCCTCTGGGATGCGGTAAGGCCGGACAAAAACTTTGACACCTGGTTCTGTGATAATATCATGCTCTATGACACTAGTGAGCCCTGGCAAGTCTGAAAATTTTTCTTTATTTCGCTGCAAGAACTCCTTTGCTTGCTGACTTTGGGTTTTAGACAGGGTCTTTGCTACTTGGACACTCTCCACCCCAACCCGAGGCTCAAGTTTTGTACTAGCAAGGGAGGTTGCTGGTTCCCTGTCTGTCCAGGGCTTTAACAAGTTTACATGATATATCTGGAAGGGTTTCCTCTTGCCTGGCTGGTGGACTCTATAATTTACCTCTCCCATTTTTTCTACAACCTCGAAAGGGCCTTGCCATCTGGCCAAGAATTTACTTTCCACAGTGGGAATCAACACTGCTACTCGATCCCCCACTTGAAAGTTCCTAATTTTGGCTGCCCTATTATAGACCCGTCGTTGAGCCTCCTGGGCTTTTTGTAAGTGTTCCTTAACTAGCGGCATCACAGTTCGGATCCTCTCCTGCATTTGAGAGACATATTCAAGAACACTTTTATGCTGAATTGGTTCACTTTCCCATTCTTCTTTAACAAAGTCCAGTAATCCACGAGGTCTCCGCCCATATACCAATTCAAAGGGCGAAAACCCAGTGGAGGCCTGGGGCACTTCTCGGATAGCGAACAGGAGAGCTGGTAACAGGCAGTCCCAGTCTTTCCCATCCCTTTGTACCACTCTCTTGAGCATAGACTTAAGGGTCTTATTAAAACGTTCTACCAATCCATCTGTTTGGGGATGGTAGACCGATGTGCGCAGCTGCTTAATCCGGAACAGTCTGCATACATCGGCCATAACCTTCGACATAAACGGGGTGCCCTGGTCTGTGAGTATTTCCTTGGGAAAACCCGTCCGTGTAAACAACTGGAATAACTCCCGTGCAATAGCCTTAGAGGAGGTATTCCGCAGGGGTAGTGCCTCAGGATAACGAGTGGCATAGTCGAGGATCACTAGTATGTAAGAATGACCTCGAGCCGACTTTACCAAGGGACCCACTATATCCATGGCTATCCTTTCGAATGGGACCTCAATTATGGGCAGAGGGACCAACGGGCTCCGGAAATGGGTCGCCGGAGCGGTCAACTGACAGGTGGGACAAGAGGTACAGTATCTCCTTACCTCTGCTTTCAAGCCTGGCCAGTAAAACCGGTCGGCGATCCGTGCCTCCGTCTTTTCAACTCCCAGGTGTCCCCCTAAAACATCATCATGGGCCAGGTCCAGGACCTTGCGTCTATATTGTTGGGGTACCAATAATTGTTCTACCACATTTTCTCTCACTTTAGTAACCCGATAAAGCAATTCATTACATATTGAAAAATGTGGCCACCGCTCATTAGCACCTGGCTCTTGGGGCTCCCCATTTATTACTACAACCTGTTCCCGTGCCCTGGCCAAAGTGGGGTCCTGCATCTGGGCAGTACCAAATGCCCCCTGGGGAACACCCAAATCTGGCAAGTCAGGGGTAGAGGCCATTTCCTCATCGTCTTCCCCCAGCATTACCTGAAGCGGGGAAGGTTCCCCCCCCTCAGTGTTCAGGTAGGTCTGAGAACCCCACATATTGACATCTTTAACAGTATCAGCACTATTTTCATCATTATTAACCAAAGTCTTGGCGTTTTTATCAACTGGGTCCATATTATGAACATGTGGCATCTCAGGGTTATTACCCTCTACAACAGGAACAGAGGGACTAGTTTCTTCCCAGTCTCTGGACCTTTCAGATAGTTCTCCTTGTCTCCAAAGTTTTGCAAATAATGGACAGTCTCGTCCTATGATAACGTCATGTACCAAGTTCTTTACCACCCCCACCTCTTGAGTACCAGTGCCACATGCTGTGGAGATGGACACCGAGATGAGAGGGTACTCTCTAGTGTCCCCATGAATGCAGACAACCCGCAAAATTTTGCTTACCGGACCGATCTTCCCAATTACTCTAGGGTGAACCAGGGTTACCATGCTTCCGGAGTCCAGCAAGGCCCATGCAGGGTGGTTGTTCACTTGGACTTCACACTCAAAATTCCTCTCTCCAAGGTCAAGATGTGTTGTACACGATTTATGGGCATAAAAAGACCCCCTCCGAAGAACCCCGCATTCCATGGGTTCTTCCTGCAATGGGCAGTGGGCCCGGGTATGGCCCCAGGCATGACATCGCCAACATTGTACATCCCCTCCTCTCCGATCAGGAACAGGTCGCTGAGGGGGTAACGGGTGTGACTCTTGGCCTTCCGGGGTGTTGGTTCCAGGGCTCCTGGGGACATCCGTTCGAAGGGCGGCAGTTGATCGGAAGGGCCGTGGCAGACTGGGCCCTTGACGCTTGGTGGGGCCAAGCAGATCCTCCACCACCGTATATCGTTCCACCATCTCAACAAGGCCGTTCGCGGTTTTGGGGTCTCCATGACTGACCCACCGTTGAAGGTCATCTGGCAGTGACCTTAAGTATCGGTCCAGCACGATCCGCTCCACAATTTGGGGGCCAGACAACACTTCGGGCTGCAGCCATTTTTTTACTAGTTGCACCAGGTCATGCATTTGAGATCGCGGTGGCCGGTTTGAACGATACTTCCATTGGTGCACTCGTTGGGCCCGAACGGCCGTAGTCACCCCCAACCGAGCCAGTATTTCTGCCTTTAGTGTTTGATAATTTTTAGCATCTTCTGGTGGTAGGTCAAAATAGGCTTTTTGAGAATCTCCGGTGAGGAAAGGAGCAATTAAGCCGGCCCACTGGTCCTGGGGCCACCCTTCTCTCTCTGCCGTCCTCTCAAATGTTGCTAGAAACGCCTCTACATCATCACTCGGGGACAACTTCTGCAAGAAATGGCTTGCCCTTATGGTCACCTGGTTGCCAGGGGCAACGGCCACTTGTTCACGGCCCTGAGACAGCTGCTGCACTGCTTCTTTTAAGGCCGCCATCTGAGCCTGCATAACCCCTTGTTGGGTCGCTTGCTGGGCTGCTAACTGGGCCACCAACAGGCGAGAATTTTCTTGCTGCAAAGCCAGTGCCTCGTTGTGCTGCGTTGCTAAGCGCTGATTAGCTTCCTCATGGCGGGTCTGCGCTTGTATATTCGCCAAGGACAGCTGTTTAATTAGCTCCTCCATGGTTTCAGCTTTCCGCAGTTGTGCAGCTTTAACCCAGGACATAAATTCACTGTACTGTCCCTTTAAATGCCAGTTCAAATCCACAAAAAAAATAGCAAGAAAAAATGCCTGTTACTTTGTCCTGCCCGCATTCGAGCACCACTTGTAATGTTCGGGGGACCAGGTAGATCACAGGACACAGGCTTTTCATACAACAAAGGGTTTATTAACTTAAATAGCTTTACAGCAGCCAAAAACAAAAGGAAAAAGATTTGTAGTCTCACCGACTTGCAAAGTCCAGAACAGCTGTCCTTATCAGAAACAGAGCTTGGTCTTGATGGCAGGTAGCTTCTCCTGCCAGGAGCCTTCCAAACAGGACTTTGCTGTCCACTTCAGTAGCTGCAATCCAACATAAACACCATCCACCATGTCTTCTCCACTCCTCCACACCCATCTACAACTTCCTGCCTTGCCTTTTAAAGACACTTCCTCTAACAGGTGGGTTAATCAATTTTCATTCCCTAAAGAGAGCACAACCCAAACAGAGGGGAAATATAGCGTCCTTCCAGGACCCAGCCACGGCGTCCATTACAATATATATTTATATATATATATATATACACATAGATACACACACACACACACACACATATACAGGTGGTTACAGAAATTGTGCTGTCATCCCAACATAGGATGACAGCACGATATGTTCCAATATAAAACAATATAATCTGAAATGCTCCTCTTGCAACTCCAGTAACTTATTTACAACGCTTGAGGCGCCAAGGTAGATAGGCCTCAAGCCTGCTCAGTGTCAGTTCCTCTGCTTTGCCTCCGTGGAACTACAGATTCCAGTGAGGCCCGTATGTGAGTCTAACTGCGTTCAAAGGTTAACAATCGGTGGGCCGTAACCCACTCACCAACTGGTTCAGAGTTCCGCGTGGTCACTTTGGTCTGGTGACTGTAGCTTGCCTCTCCGTCAGCTGGGCCAGACACTCTGTATAGCTTCACTGAATCAATCTGGTTCTCCGATTCTCCGCTGAGTGTCTCTGGACCTTCTTAATCTGGCCACCATCTTTCAGGCTCCGTCAGGTCACCTCACAAACAAACAAATGGGCTGACGCTCTGCGATGGCTGCTGGCCACTGTCTCCGGGAAGACTTCCCACAGATCCACACAGGCAGGCAGTGTGGTCCCAAGAGACCTAAAATGGCCGCTCTGGTCCCTTTTATTCCCTAACCAGCATGCACTTCGTAAGAGAGTGTTCATGGGTAGGTCACACAGACTCCCGGGTAACAAGGTCAATCTTCAGAATCCAAACAAACAGTCACTTCCTGTACAAGTCTTTAGGTCAGGGATATGCAATTAGCGGACCTCCAGCTGTTGCAAAACTACAAGTCCCATCATGCCTCTACCTCTGGGTGTCATGACTATGGCTGTAAGAGTCTTGCTATGCCTCATGGGACTGCTCGTCATCTGCCGCCGACATCGATGGACCCTGGGACAGGTAAGTGTCAATTTATTAAAAGTCAGCAGCTGCAATATTTGTAGCTGCTGGCTTTTAATATTGTTTTTAAAGGTGCAGCTCCTCTTTAAGCAAACATAACCACATTGATAGGCAAGGATGTCAGCGCTACATTATATATGTGTGTGTGTGTGTGTGTGTGTGTGTGTGTGTGTGTACACACACACACATATATATACACACACACTATAAATTCCTAACCTGCTCATTTTGGGGTGTGTATTGGTGGGGAAGATGTGCTCTGACTGTTTTCCCACTGGATGAAAGAAGGAAGTCAAAACACTTACTGCTTTCTCCAGAATACTCAGCCAGCTTTGCGCTTCTCTCTCTGATTCTCCACCTCTGTGCTGGTGAATCAGAGAGGGAGAATTCTGTCACAGATCACCAGTGAGGTGCCGAGATCGCACCTTCATAAACTGGCTGTTTCTGTGACAGTCAGTTACAGATTCTCTGTGTGCTGCGATGATCAGTGGAGAACATGTTCTCCGCTGAGTACCTCAGTTTCATAAATTGTTTATCACCTGTGATCAGCGGCAATACTCAGGATCGCCTCTGATCACAGTTTGATAAACGGACACCTTAGACAACAACTAAATTCCCACAAGACTTTACCCTATACAAATTTTCCCCCCTAAAATACAATTCCTGCCTCTATACTGCCAAACTAACCTACTTTGTAACTCTTAATATTTTGTCATCCAGTCCTCTTCTCTACCTTTAACTCTCTATGTTGTCCTCCACCACCTCCACCCACTAACTCATTGTCCAAGAGATTGCCAAATACTTCAAAAGCAAGTCCAGAACAGACGTGATACAGGAGCAGAGTCAGGTGCAGGCAGGTTGGGCAACAGGCTGGCAGCAAATTAGCAGAAGGAACAGCCCGAAATGTGGTCAAGCCGAGGTCCGGTGCAGACAGATAACAGGAATAGTCAGGGACAAGCCGGGTAGGTCAACTGGAACAGGTACAGGCAAATGGTTATCAGGAATCACAGGGAACTCTATAGACCAGACAGCACTGATCCAGTGGAACAGGTGCACATGTTGGCATTCAGTGTGGCATTAGTGTGCATGCATGTGCACATAGGCACGCGCAAGCGTGCCTGCACAGCCCTTCTCAGTGGAACATGCAGTGTAGGGGAACTTCTGTGGCTGCCATCTTGCTTATTGACGTGCCCTTTCTGACAAATTTCCTCTTTTGACCTGGCTGCTACTAAAGAGTAGGAATGAGCTGGGTGTTCGAGTCAGATGCACGTTCGACTCGAACACCAGCTGTTCGCCGTTTCGGCCCGTTCACGCCATATTCAAGTGGCGCTCACGGCCCATAATGTACTGCAGGATGGCAGAGCATTGCTGGCTAATGATTGGCCAAGCATGCACTATGACCCACATGCTTGGCCAATCACAGCACCGGCAAATCACTGGACGGCGGCCTTGCTTAGTGTGTTGCCGGCGGCTCAGAGACAGATAGGCAGAGACAGTGTCTGAATTTCTTTTAAACCTAGCGCAACTACAGTCAGTGTGTTGTGCCCCCTGCACAGTGTACACCTGAAGCTACCCCAATTGCTGGTGTTCTGGTCCTATACCACAGGCAGCTGCAGCAGTTACAGTTGGTGTATTGTGCCAACTGCACAGTGTACACCTGAAGCTACCCCAATTTCTCATGTTGTTCTAGTCCTATACCACAGGCAGCTGCAGCAGTTACAGTCGGTGTATTGTGCCACCTGCACAGTATACACCTGAAGCTACCCCATTTGCTTGTGTTGTTCTAGTCCTATACCACAGGCAGCTGCAGCAGTTACAGTCAGTGTATTGTGCCACCTGCACAGTGTACACCTGAAGTTACCCCAATTGCTGATGTTGTTCTAGTCCTATACCACAGGCAGCTGCAGCAGTTACAGTTGGTATATTATGTCACCTGCACAGTGTACACCTGAAGCTACCCCAATTGCTTGTGTTGTTCTAGTCCTATACCACAGGCAGCTGCAGCACTTACATTCTGTGTATTGTGCCACCTGCACAGTGTACACCTAAAGCTACTCCAATTGCTTGTGTTGTTCTAGTCCTATACCACGGGCAGCTGTAGCAGTTACAGTTGGTGTATTATGCCACCTGCACAGTGTACACCTGAAGCTACCCCCAATTGCTCGTGTTGTTCTAGTCCTATACCACAGGCAGCTGTAGCAGTTACAGTCGGTGTATTGTGCCACCTGCACAGTGTAAACTTGAAGCTACCCCAATTGCTGGTGTTGTTCTAGTCCTATACCACAGTCGCAGCTGCAGAAGTTACAGTCGGTGTACTGTGTCATCTGCTCAGTGTGCACCTAAAGCTACCCCAATTGCTGCTGTTCTCATCTCCCTGCAGGCCATTAGTATGTCTGGAAGGCCAACAAGGAGAGGCAGACAGTCACGAGCCAATAAAAGAGGGCAAGCAGGCTCTGTGTCTAGAGGCAACAGTGCTGGTCATGGAGGCGGTGCATCGTCATCAGCACGTGGCCATGGGACATGCTTGTCCTTATTTTCAGCAGCTGGATGTGTTGAGCCGCAACATGCAAAAGACTTGGTAGAGTGGATGACCAAGCCCTTCTCATCCTCCTCATCCTCTCTCACCCAGGCTCAGGGTACTGGCAAAGCAGGTGCCAATGCGGCCTCTTTCCTCATCTCAATGGCATCAGTCACTCCTTCCCTAGACCCACCATGTCTTCCTGAGGAGTACCTCGAACTGTTTTACCACAGTGTTGGGTACATGCTCCAGGAGGATGCCCAGTGTTTTGAAGGCTCTGAGGATGATACCCAGCTAGAGGAAGGCAGTAGCGTGAGCCCAGAGAGTGGGGATGCCCAAGATGGACAACAATCTGGAAGTCACGTTCCACCAGCTGCAGCATACTGCCAGGTTTGCTCCAGTGATGAGGAGGGAGGGCATGAGGAGGTCACCAACTCCACGTGGGTGCCTGAGAGGAGGAGGATGTACATCTCCAACGAGGCAGGATGCCCTCCAGGGGCCAGCTTAAGGGCAGCACACTGACTGAATCACACCGCAGAGCTCCGCCTGTGCAGGGTGCTGCCTCTGCGCATTATTCCAAAAGTTCATTGGTGTGAGACAGATCGCACCGCTGCTATTTGCAACATATGTCTCAAGCGTATCTCGTGTGGCCAAAACATTAGCCGCTTGGGCACCACATGCTTGACCAGACATATGTTGACCTGCCATGCAGTTCGTTAACAAGCATACCTTAAAGACCCACACCAAAGAACAAAGCGGACCTCTCCTTGCTCCGCATCAGCTGGGATCTCCAACCCCACTAGACCTTCAGTCCTCTCTGAAACCTGCACTGAGAGGAATGAAGGTGTAGAATTAGGTGTGTCACAGCCAAGTACTTGCAGGCATTCTGCTAGCAGTACACAGATGTCCGATTGTACCAGGCAAATTTCCCTGCCTCAGCTGTGGACCATTGAAAGAAGTTCACTCCCAGCCATCCACATGCCCAGCGGTTGAATGCTAGCTTGGATAAATTGCTAGCACTTCAACTGCTGCCTTTTCAGTTGGTAGACTCAGCCCCCTTCCGTGAGTTTGTGCAATGTGTGATTCCTCAGTGGCAGGTTCACAAATGCCGCTTTTTCTCATGGAGGGCGATTCCGTCTCTCTACTGGCATGTGGCATGTGGAAGGCAATGTCTATGCCTCACTGGACAGGGCGGTCAGCGGTAAGGTGCATATTACCGCTGACTCATGGTCCAGAAAGCATGGACAGGGAAGTTAGAAATCTTTCACCGTGCATTGGGTGACTCTTCTGGCAGCTGGGAAGGATGCAGGACAAGGTGCAGTAGTGTTGTAGGTTGTTCCACCACCACGCCTCCAAAATGCTACTACTGGGTGTGACACGCCTCTCTCCTCCACCCCCTCTTCTTCTTCCTCCATGGCCTCTTCTTGTGTTTTGTCCTCGGAACCAGCGGTGCTCCGTAGGCGTTCAAGGGGCTACGCAAGTACGCAGGTAAAAAGATGCCATGCCATGCTTGCGCTGGTGTGCTTGGGGGAGAGGAGCCACACTGGGGCAGATATTCTGTCAGCTCTGCAAGGGCAGGCTGAGAGGTGGTTGATGCCATGCCAGCTTAAGCCAGGAATGGTGGTTAGTGACAATGGCACCAACCTCCTCTCCGCCCTACGACAGGGACAACTGACCAATGTGCCCTGTCTGGCTCACATGCTTAACTTGAGTGATTATCCTGTTATGCTGACTGACTATCCTCTTCCTCCTCAATGATCCTGCTGATAGCTTGGAAGAGCATTTTTGGTTCTGGGCGCCGCCACCAGTGGCTAAGGCCCAATTTTTCAGCCCCTGTTTAACAAGGGCATGTAATTACAATTTTTGATGCAATACTTTGCAGTAGGGCTCATTCCTGAACTCCAACTAGAGTATCTGTGAGGGGTTGCAGTGTCTTGGCACCAGCACCAGTGTCTAAGGCCCAATTTTTCAGCCCCTATTTAACAGGGGCATGTAATTACAAATTTTGATGCAATACTTTGCAGCAGGGCTCATTCCTGCTCTCCAACTAGAGTTTCTGTGAGGTGTTGCAGTGTTGTGGCACCAGTGCCTAAGGCCCAATTTTTCAGCCCCTGTTTAACAGGTGCATGTAATTACAATTCTTGATATAATATTTCACAGCAGGGCCCGTTCCAGCACCCACCGAGAGTAACTGTGAGGACTTACAGTGCTGTCGCACCAGCACCACCACCACCACAACCACCCAATTTGTCTACCACTGTTCAACAATGGCATGTAATTGCAATTTTTGATATAATAGTTTACAGCAGGGTGTTCCAGCGCCCACCAAGAGTCACTTTGAGTGTTACAGTGTTGTGGCAACACCAACACCTTAGGCCCAAATTTCTGCAGAGCATATGGGGCAGGCCCCTACTTTCAAACATCCAACTTACAAGCATCTCCTACTTGCAAACGGAAGGAGACAACAGGAAGGGAGATGAAAAAAGACGGATGGACACAAAAAATTATACAGGGGTGATAACCCTTCCCTATGTTTTCCAAAAAGCTTCAAAATAGATTTTTTGACTGGAGCTACACTTTAAAAATGTACCAGTTCAAAATTACAGATTCTACTTAACACAACAAACCTACACAGTCCCTGTCTTGTTTGCACCGCCTGCATACTGCTGTTCTGAGTATATAGCGCCTGGGGGTCCCACACCTTTACTTTTTTTTAATTTGGGTACGGGGTTCCCCTTAATATATCCGTACAAGACCAAAAGGGCCTGGTAATGGGCCATGCCATTTTTCTCAATGATTTTCATCCGTATTGCCGAAACCAGATATTACATTAAAACTGCAAGCAGTTTTAAATGACTTTTTTTCCGTTAGAAATGTCATTTTGTGCAGGGACTGTTCTAAATATGGGAAACACGTGCCACTTCACAAGCATACCATAGACACCCCCATATTTAAAGGAATATTTCACTTTTTTTTCACTTTAAGCGTCATTAAAATCAGTGCTCCCGAAAAAACAGTGTTCTTTTAAAACTTTTTTTGCATTGATAGGAGCCGGGTCCCCAAATGCTTTTTAGGACAGTAACTTGCATATTAGCCTTTAAAATGAGCAGGTTCTGGTGCAAACCAAACCGGGGGGTTTTTGGCTCATCCCTACTAAAGAGGTTACCAATCTTTTCTCAAATGCCCACCTAACCAATTGTTCCCTGGATCCTGTTCCCTCACAACTATTACAGTCACCCTTTTGTTCTATCCTTTGCTCTCTCACTCGCATCTGCAATCTCTCCCTCTTTACTGGCATCATCTTCTCACCTAAAGCTTGCACCGATCACCCCCCTACTTAAAAAGCCCTCACTGGACCCCATCAACCTGAGCAACTTAAAACCTATCACCTTGCTCCCATTTACCTCCAAACTTTTAGAATGCTTATGCCGCGTACACACGATCGGACTTTCCGCCAACGAAACCGTGGATTTTTGTTCAAAGGTTGTTGGCTCAAACTTGTCTTGCATACACACAGTCACACAAAATGTTGGGCAACAATTCCAAACATGGAAACGCAGTGACGTACAAGACGTACAACGGGCTGAGAAAAAAGGAAGTTCAATAGCCAGTGCAACTCCTTCTGCTTGATTCCGAGCATGCGTGAACTTTTGTGCGGTGGACTTGTGTACACACGATCTGACTTTCTGACAATAACGTTTTTTGGGCGGAAAATTTGAGAACCTACTAGCAAACATTTGTTGGCGGAAAGTCCGACAGCAAATGTTCGATAGAGCATGCACACGGTCGGACTTTCCGACAACAAACTCACATCCAACATCCGACCGTGTGTACACGGCATTAGTCTACAACTGTCTGAGCACCTACCTATCTAAAAACAACCTTCTTGGCCACTTACAGTCTAGCTTTCACCTGCAGCACTTTACATAAACTGCCCTACTAAAATTCCTTAATGATTTACTACTTGCTAAAACTAACAGCCACTACTCAAAATAAAAAAAATTAAAAGTAGTATGGTGTAATTTGATGAATGCTCATTCCCAAGTCTGGGGTGATCCTATGACTAGGCAACTATACTATTAAACACTTGCAGAAGAGACCACAAAAAGTCAGTCACTGAAATAGATTAGAGTTTTGAATTAAATCAATGCGTTATTCAAAAATATCAAAAATTTGAAAAATTATGAAAATAGTACAAAATATAAAAATTAACCATCACCTTTCCCCCTTGGATGAAAACATCTATGACAATGTTGTGAATTTTTTCTGATGTCCCCATACACATCTCTCACACGTCCATATACAGTCAGAGATTGGTTCAGCTCTGGCTCATGCAGTATGCTCAGATTTTCGCACTGCATGTGCATACTACTTGAATCACTTGAGCACTGCTGCAGACCAGAGTCAAACCCCAATGTGTTATTGGGTGGCTATGCTAAGTTTAAAACAACACCAATAATTCAAGGAAGGAAATCAAAAAGAAGGGACTCTTGTGCCGCGTACACAGGATCACACTATCTGGCGCACTTGGTCCGGTGGACCAGAGTCCGCCGGACAATCCGCCCGTGTGTGGGTTCCGGCGGACTTTTTTCCCCCAAAAGTCCAGCGGACTTGGAAAGTAGTTTTGACTCAAAAGTTGTCCGCCGGACTGCGAGTTCGGCGGATAATCCGGCCGCGTGTGTGCTAGTCCGCCAGACTTTTGAAATGAACGGACTTTCCCGCACACGGAGGAAAGTCCGTTCATTTTAAACGCGGTTCTAGGTAGCCGGGACTAGCAAAGGAAGCCAATGTCTCCGCATTCGACTTATATAGGGACAATGGGTGGGGTCCCCGGTTGATGTCCCCACCCATTATGATGTCACAGTCCCAGAGGAGGCTGGGGATGTGACATCATAATGGGCGGGGACATCACCCGGTGACCCTGCCCATTGTCCCTATATCTACGCCTGGGGACCCAGACCCAGAGTGGGAAGAGGATCTGGTCGCAAAGGATCGGGAAGAAGGAGAAGCTGAGGACTCTTCAACGGGAGAGTCTAGCTCGGACGAGCCATTTTCAGCCTCCTATTCCCAAAAATTATTTGTCCATTCTCTGTTAGAGATGGTTCGAGCCGGGTTTAAATTAACCCCAGTCCAGGAAACTGGACCCTCCTGTTCTACTTTGGGTTCTCTTCGACCTCAACAGGGTTCCCAGGCATTTCCTGTGCATCCGTTATTAGAACAGGTGATCTATGTAGATTGGGATCATCCTGACAGGATATATTTACCTCTTAAAAGGTTTCTCCTCCTGTATCTTATGGAGGAGAAATTCAAGAAAAAGTGGGGTACACCTCTGGTGGATGTCACCATTTCTTAAGTAAATAAACATTTGACCTGCCTGGTGGATAATACCCAGGTATTTAAGGATCCGGCCGATAAAAAAAGCTAGAAACCTTGCTAAAGGCCTACTTTACACTAGCTGGTTCAGCTGTTCATCCAGCGATAGCGGCTATTGCCATTTGCCAGTCCTTAAAGGATCGTGTTAAAAAATTGGTCAGGAATCTACCTTGTCAAGGAGAAGCTACCGAGGAATTATCGGAGCTCCCTCGCACCTCGCATTCGAACATTTGCTGTCAGACTTTCCACCAACAAATGTTTGCTAGCAGGTTCTCAAATTTTCCGCCAAAAAAACTTTATTGACGGAAAGTCCGATCGTGTGTACACAAGTCCGCCGCACAAAAGTTCACGCATGCTCGGAATCAAGCAGAAGGAGCCGCACTGGCTATTGAACTTCCCTTTTTCTCAGCCCGTCGTACGTCTTATGGAGGAGAAATTCAAGAAGAAGTGGGGTACACCTCTGGTGGATACCGCCATTTCTTCAGTAAATAAACATTTGACCTGCCCGGTGGATAATGCCCAGATATTTAAGGATCTGGCTGATAAAAAAGCTAGAAACCTTGCTAAAGGCCTCCTTTACAGTAGCTGGTTCAGCTGTTCAGCCAGCGATAGCGGCTATTGCCATTTGCCAGTCCTTAAAGGATCGTGTTAAAAAATTGGTCAGGAACCTACCTTGTCAAGGAGAAGCTAACAGGGAATTATCGGAGCTCCCTCGCACCTTGTGCTTTACAGTAGATGCATTAAAAGGTGCAATCCAACAGATTTCTTGTTGTGCACTTCTGTCCGTGCATATGCGCAGGGTCTTGTGGCTAAAAAGCTGCTCGGCCGAAACACCATGCAAAAAGCTTCCTGCAGCTTTTCCTTTTCATGGTGAACGCCTGTTTGGAGAAGATCTTGATAAGTATATCCAAAAGATCTCTGCTCCTGGCCTTAGAGCATCTGCAAATGGAGGGAGTAATCATCAAGGTCCCGCACGGGGAAAGGTTCAAAGGGTTTTACTCAAACCTGTTCACCGTACCGAAACTGAATGGGGAGGTAAGGCCCATATTGGACCTCAAATCCCTCAATGTATTTCTAAGTGTTCGAAGTTTCCATATGAAATCAACTCGTTCAGAGGCAAACTCCCTAAAGAAAGGGGATTACTTGGCATCCATAGATATCAAGGATGCATACCTTCATGTGCCCATCTCCATGCCGCATCAACGGTTTCTCTGTTTCGCGGTAGAAGGGAGACATTTTCAATTCGTCGCATTGCTGTTTGGCTTAGCCATGCTCCTCGGGTCTTCACAAAGATTCTGGCCCCTGTTTTGGCGGTCCTAAGATCCCAGGGAATTGCAGTGGTAGGATATCTGGACGATCTTCTTTTGAAGGATCAATCTCGTCCCATCCTGGTCCAAAACATCTTAAAGACCGTACAAATTTTGCAACACCTAGGCTGGATTGTGAATACAACCAAATCAAACCTTCACCCCATTCAAGTATTAATGTACTTGGGCCTAAATTTGGACACTATCCGAGAAAAGGATCAACTCCATAGTGGAGCTTGTCCGGAGGGTGAAAAGAGAAGAAAAACCATCTGTTCACCTTTGTACGAGGCTATTGGCCAAAATGGTTGCGTCTTTCAGCGCAGTTCCTTATGCTCAATTCCACTCCAGGTTGTTCCAGAGCAACATTTTAAAAGCCTGGAACAAAACCGCTCTAACTGTGGATCATCCTATGGTCCTGTCCCAACAGACTCTATGGAGCCCAACTTGGTGGTCAAAAACCAGCAATTTGAAGGTCGGAAAATCCTTTTCACCAGTGGCCTGGAATGCTGTGAACACGCACGCCAGCCATCTGGGCTGGGGAGCAGTTCAAGGGGAAGCATCCGTCCAAGGTCAATGGTCTCGAGCAGAGAAGGCCTTGCCCATCAATCTCTTGGAGATTCTGGCAGCCCGACTAGCTCTGCATTCCTGGACGACCAAGCTGCGGGGTCTCCCAGTCCAGGTTCAAACCGACAATTCCACAGTGGGCGTTTATATCAACCACCAAGGGGGCACCAGGAGCGTAGTGGCTCAGAAAGAGGTGGATCACATATTAAGATGGGCAGAGAGGCATGTGCCATTTCTGTTGGCGGTATTCGTACCGGGGGTAGACAACTGGAAGGCAGACTATTTAAGTCGCCAAAAGTTGTTGCCAGGGGAATGGTCCCTTCATCCTGAGGTCTTTTTCCAGATTTGTCAGCATTGGGGGACCCCGGATGTGGATCTTCTAGCATCCAGGTTCAATGCCAAGCTGGACAGATTTGTGTCCAGAACCAACGATCCTCTTACAGTCGGGACAAACGCATTGGTGACTCCTTGCCGCCAGTATTCCATGCTGTATGCCTTTTCTCCAATCCAGATCCTGCCGCATCTGCTGTGCAGGATACAAGAGGAACTTAGACCAGTGATCCTGGTGGCCCCAGACTGGCCTAGGAGGTCCTGGTACATGGAGATTGTGAAATTAGCAGTAGGGGACCCTTTACGCCTGGATCTATTGTCCCAAGGACCAATATTCCATCCTGCTTTACGGTCGCTGAATTTTACGGCCTGGCTATTCAAGCCAGGGTGTTAAAGGACCGCAGGGTTTGAGGTGCAGCCTTGTCCACTTTTATAAATGCTAGGAAGCCGGTTTCCAGGGCCATTTACTACAGGGTTTGGTAATCATACATTTCCTGGTGCGAAGGTGTCAGGGCTGGCTTAGCCCTTCCTCCTCTGGGCTGACCGCTCAGCTATCGGCTAATTGCCAGCTCTCTTCTCTCTCTTCAGTTACAAGCTGTTTCCGATTATGCTCGTCTGGCCTGCCTATATATAAGTCTTCCAGCTCATTTCTCCTTTGCCTTCACGTTTGGTCACATCACTAGGAACCATCTCCTGCTGTTGTTTCAAGACTGGCTTGCTAACATCCCTCCTGGCTTCCATCCTGCTTACAGTTGCTCTCCGTGGATCCCTGACGTCTGGACTGGCTGATTACCCGATCTGGTTTATGAACTTTGGACTGGCTAACTACCCGATCAGGTTACTGGACTCTGGCTTGCTTGACTACGCTTTTTCCTATTTATCTTTTTATTTTTATTAATAAACAAGTGGGATTGATTGTACTTCTGTCTCTGTCTGTTTCATGGTTCCTGACAGAAGGGAAAGGTTGGAACCCTCGTAAGTATACAATTGGAAAGATCCTTGCTTTCCTTCAGGCAGGGGTATGCTTAAGATTGGCCTTGGGCACAATTAAAGGTCAGATTTTGGCCTTCTTTGTCTTTTTCCAAAGACCGATTGCAGCCCATTCCATGGTACGTACCTTTAAGGGAATGGCGCACCTAAGACCACCAATTAAGCCCACCTTTTGCCCCTGGGACTTGAATTTGGTACTGTCAGTCCTTCAGTATCTTCCCTTTGAGCCTATTAAGCAGATTCCTTTGGTCTTATTGACCAGGAAATTAGTCTTCATGGTAGCCACAACTTCGCCCAGAAGAGTGTCGGAGCTAACCGCCCTTTCATGCAGAGAACCTTACTTAATTCTGCACCAGGTCAGGGCAGTCTTGCGTCCTCGTCTGGAGTTTTTGCCAAAAGTAGTTTCCAATTTTCATTTGAATCAGGATTTCGTTCTGCCTTCCTTTTTTCCAAATCCCATGTCTAAGGAAGAAAGGTTACTCCACTCACTGGATGTAGTTAGGGCTATTAAAGTCTACTTAAGGGTGTCAGCCCCTTTCAGGAAAACTGACTCTCTATTTATTCTGCCTGCGTGTCCTAAGAAAGGACAGGCAGCTACGACTTCAACTATTTCAAGGTGGATTCGTCAAACTATCATTCAGGCATATGAGTTGAGGCATAGGATTCCACCGAAAGACCTGAAAGCACATTCCACTAGAGGGGTTAGTGCTTCATGGGCAGTGCATCGACAGGTGTCTTTGGCTCAGGTCTGCAGGGCAGCCGCTTGGTCTTCAGTTCACACATTCACCAGATTTTATCAGGTGGATGCCAGGTCTCGAGAAGAGACAATCTTTTCGTTTTTTTTTTGTTTTCAAAAAAGTTTATTAAAGTAATGAACAGAAAACAGTATCACCAAAAAGGATCAGATGACATCTATACAGTCGTGAACTGGACCACCAGATCGTATTAAACAGGCAGACAGACTATATCACTTCAAGGTCCATACAATGATAACAAACACTGTTACATTTCTTACATCAATCCAAAGTAGGATAGAAAAAAATGAATGATGTCATGACATTTATCTATATAATTTGTAAGAAGAAGAGAACCAAGAAAGAAAAGGGGAAAAAGGAGAAAAATTCAATCAAACAACAAAACACATGAGGTGTGGTGAATTTTGTAGTCTGAATAGGAACCAGGGATTCCACTTGAGATCATATATATGCGTCGTGTCATGCAAGGTATGGAAAATCTTTTCTGTTAGCATCATGTGATCTGTGCGTGAGAGAACCTGAGTTAATGGGACCAACTGGGTTTTCCAGTGTAGTGCTATCGTCCAGAGCATAGATACACAGATAGAGTGAACCAGCCTCACCAACGGCTTAGGTGTGTCAGGGGGAGTTTGGAAGAGAAGGCAATGTTGATAAGTTAAGGATAATGCCCAGCCAGCTAGCTTGTCTACCAATTTCAACACCTCCTGCCAAATTGGTTGAATCATCTCACATTCCCAAAAAATATGGGCAAAGGTGCCAGGACGGTTGCAGCCTCTGAAACAGTTAGGGGAAGTGTGGGCATATATCCTATGTAAACGTGCTGGGGTGTAATACCATCTGGTCATTACCTTAATGGTCGTTTCCCTAATAGTTAAAGATCTGGTGCATTTACACATATTATTCCAACCTTCCTCCCAATCTATCATGTCTACTCCCAATTCCAATTCTCTTTCCCATTGGGATCTATATTTCAATGCTTGAGGGTCAGTTGATCCTTCGAGGGATTTGTAAACCAGGGAAATAAGCCCTTTTTGGCGTGGGTAGTTGAAGCATAAGTCCTCAAAGAGGGTAACCTGGTCTGGGATCTGAAGTCGGTAGCGGGAGAGGAAGAAATGGCGAATTTGCAGATATGCAAAATATTCCGCTTCAGGGAGTTGGTGCTGGGCTTGTAGTTCTGAGAAAGGGATAAATCCAGAGCCCGTCACAAAGTCCCGTAGCTGGGTAAGCTTGCAATGCACCCATAGTTGGAACGCCTCAGGGTGAAAATACGCTGGGGGAAATCTAGGATCGCCCAAGTAAGAGGTGCCCATAGGACTCTCAGAGGCGAGATTGTATTTGCTTTTGTAACGGTGCCATAACTGCAAACTATCTGCCACTATATTGTTCAGTGTGCATAGCGCAGTGTGTGGTTGATGAGTGGACCACATAAGTCCAGGGAGATAAAACGGTGTGATTGAGTCGCTTTCAAATTGAACCCATGGTACCCTCGAGTTAAGAATCGACCACTGTGCTTGCTGTGTAAATCTGCACGCCAAATAATACAGACAAATTTGGGGGACACCTAGGCCTCCTTGTCTCATAGAGCGGTATAGAACTTCCTTAGCAAATCTGGGGGATTTACCGTTCCAAATAAATTTGTTGAGATGGGATTGGAGGTCGTGTAGAAAAGATCTAGAGAGTTTGACTGGTAGGGAACGAAACAGATATAACAGCCTGGGGAGAATAACCATCTTGAGGGCAGTGATTCTACCAATAAAGGGAATGTGCAAAGGAAGCCAGTACTTAAGCGTCCTTTTCAAATTCGAGATCAATGGGGGATAGTTGACACTAAAGAGTTTGCGAAAGTCTCCGGGCAGGCCCACTCCTAGATAGGACAGGTGCGAAGTAGCCCATGTAAAGGAGTAATTACGTTTAATGAAGGCTAGGTCAGTGGGAGAGTAACCCACAGGGAGGGCGATAGATTTGGAGACATTGATAGAGAGACCAGAGACCTTCGCTAAACTCGATAACTTCTCAAAAAGGTTGGGGAGCGAAATATGGGGGTTTGTCAAGAACATCAAGATGTCATCTGCATACATGTAAAATTTGTACATTGCATCACCTTTAGTGTATCCAGTGACGTCAGGATGTCTCAATAGGGCAATAGCCAAGGGTTCAAGGGCCAAAGCAAAAATTAAGGGGGAGAGGGGACACCCTTGTCTGGTGCCTCTACCTATTGGAAAAAACTCAGAGCAACATCCGGGGAGCTTAATACGGGTCTTAGGGTTACAATAAAGGGCCTGGAGTCCTATTAGAAACTCCCAATGAAAGCCCATCCGTGGTAGGAGAGCATTAATGTAGTCCCATGAGACGCTATCAAACGCCTTCTGTATGTCGAGACTTAGCAAAAGGAGTTTGCGGGAGAATAAATTAGCATCCTGAATGATATCGGTAGCTAAGCGTATATTGTCAGTTATCAGACGATGTGGAATGAACCCAGATTGAAAGGGGGATATCAAGGAGGGGATGAACTTGGCCAATCTGTCTGCTAAGATTCTACTAAACATTTTTACATCGTTATTCATGACCGAAATGGGCCTATAGTTTTGGGGCAAAGTGTGATTCTTGTTTGGTTTTGGGATTAGGGACATGTTGGCCAGTAACATTTCATCAGGGAAGTGACTGCCTTGTAGAACTGAATTGAAAAGGTGGGCCATTCTTGGGGCCAAGATCATGTAGAATTTTTTGTAATACATGGCCGAGAACCCGTCAGGGCCTGGGGCAGAACCTGTTTTTAAGGATTTAATTACACTTAAAATTTCCGGAATGGTAATAGGGGCATTAAGTGCATCTGTTTGTGAGGTGGTAAGGACTGGGATGGGGATGTTATGGAGCCATGTCAGGTCCTCTGGGGAGGGGGGAGTGTGTGGGGAAGCCAAAAGATTGGTGTAAAATTGTTCAAATATTTTAAGTACCTCCTTGGGGTGCGAGGACACTAATCCCTCTTTGTTAGACAGCCTATTTAAATGAGGAGGGCGGATCGATTTTGAAAGCCGCCTAGCGAAAATTGTCGAGGCTGAGTTGTTAAATAATAAATAGCGAGCTTTAGTCCATCGGAGTGCCTTTTCCACCTTGGTTGATAAGAGGGAGTCAAGTTCCAAACGCTTTTGTTCAATAGTTTGCCTGGTGGATTCTAGATGTAACAAAAGTGTGTTTTTATTTAAACTGTCAAGCTCTTTTGTCAACTCCACTATTCTAAGTTTGTTGCTCCTGTTTCGGGCAGCGGATAGACTAATGATTTTACCTCTAATGACGGCTTTATGCGCCGTCCAAAGAAGTGAAGGTTGCATATCCGGATGGGCATTAAGGGTGAAATATTCCTCTAAAGATTGAACTAATTGGGATTCAATTGCTAGATTTGAGAGAATTGATTTGTTCAATCTCCAGGAGTGGGGCGTAGGGGCAAGTCTAATACAGAGTCTTGCGTTTGAATCAGTTTAAAAGCAGAAGACAGTGCTTCATGTTCCCTGCTGAGATCATTATGTGCAATGGCTAACTCATCATGTTTTGTCTCCAACCTCTCCGTTCTGGCTCCCAGGACTGAGATTTCCTGTGACAGGGCATGAGATGTTTTATGCAGTTCGGATTGAAATTTAGATGCTAGTCTATTATACATAGTCTCTAGGCTGTCCTCGAGATCAGCTTTGGAGAGAGAGCCAGGGTACTCACAATTAAAAGTAGGAGTGAGAGAGGGAGGCCGCGGAGGACGAGGTGAGGTGGTGGGACCCGGGGAGAAACTTCTCTTGTCGGCGCCATCTTGTGCCATGCCGGGCTGTTCCTGCGAACGGAGGAGGTAATGTGTAAGCGTCTTCTGAGCGAGGCCCCGTGCTTTTTTCTTCTTCGACGGCATGCACCGAGGTTCCGCGGCTCGAGGGGTGATAAATTAGCTGCCGTATGCGGTGTTTATGGCCCTCAGAGCAGAACGAAAGTCCCGGACGGAGCGGAGCTAAAGTCTCAGGCGTCCATCCCGTTCGAAGCCGCGCATGCGCCCCCGACAATCTTTTTTCAAAGCGTGTTGCAGGCGGCCTTATAGGGTCAAAGGAGAGTTGGGACTTGTCTAAACTGTGTATCCCTCCCCTCAGGTGCATTGCTTTAGGACATCCCAGAAAGTCGTGAATAACTTCTCTGTGTCCCGTGATTTTTAAATACAGCTTACCTGTAAAATCCTTTTCTTTGAATACATCACGGGACACATAGATCCCTCTCTTCTCTCCTGGGACTCTTCATTGCTTGCTACAAAACTGAGGTAACTCCTGTATGGGAGGGGTTATATGGGAGGAACCTTCTTGCTATTGGTTGCCAGTGTCCAATCACCTAGAGGTAGCGTATAACCCAGATAGTCATGAATAACTTCTCTGTGTCCCGTGATGTATTCAAAGAAGAGGATTTTACAGGTAAGCTGTATTTAAAAATAATTTTTTTCCATTTTTTTTCTGGACCTGAACCGAACGGACCCAGAATTAGGCAAGTGTAAACAGACACAAGTCCATTTACATGCAGACTCCTGTAGACCTACATGGAGCTTTCAATCCGGCCTGAATAAAAAAAAAACCGACAGAGGAACCTAATTGGAAAGCTTGGGTGAAATGTTATATACTGCCCTCCTTGCATCCAAACACAAGTGTAAAGTAGCATCTCATGCTTATAATCATCATCATTATGATGATCACAGCACGGCCATAGAGAACCTGCTGTGCTGTGATCATCATAATGATGATGATCATAAACACACACTGGGGAGTCCGGGGACTGTACCTTCCTTCCACAGTAGTCATTACCACTGTGTGCAATGTGTGCTGCCACTTGCCTGAAGCTGTGCACCACCACCTCCTGCTGGTTTATGTCTGCTGCACCCTGTTGGCCACCTGCCCGTCTCACATAAGTCTCTCCTTCAGATCGCAACACTTACTGAGGGGTGGTGTACAAATAAATCACTCCGCCAGAGATGGTACAAGCAGTGGACAGCCACAGCGGAATTATAATATGGCAGCGCATTATGCGGTGTGGGCTTATCGGCCTGTGCCCTGAAAAGGGAAAGAAAATCTCTCCTTTGCACTCATTTTCTGGGCCCCTCTGTTGACTTGATGGGGCCCAGAATAATTTATCTACACCATGGAAAGCAAGTAGTAGAGTGGATGTGGTTTGGTAAAACCCTATCATTATTTAGCCATAAATTAACTATAAAGCTTCCCCAATAGTGATGGACGAACTTCCGACGGGACGTTTCGCGAATGCGGACCGCGAACGCGGCCGATAGTTCGCGGACCGGAACGTTCGCGGCGGGGCCCATTGACTTCAATGGGAGGCGAACTTTGCAAACCTACAGGTCAAATTTGCAGCCACAAAATAATTAATAGCTGTGCAAACATAGTCCCACCACATGGCCAATGACATAACACATGTATGAGGTGAATCTGGGATCGACAACTACAAGCATTCTTTTTTTATATGGGAAATTGTTTTGACAATTCAGGACTGTGGAGCGCATGAAGGCAATGGAGGAGAGGGAAGGTCAGGGTAGGCAAAGAAGAGGGTGCAGGAGATGAACACCAGCAGCGTGACATACAGCAATGACACCAGCACCGTGATAGAGAGCACTGACATCAGCAGCGTGACATACAGCAATGACACCTGCACCGTGATAGAGTCATCTGACAACAGCACCGTGATAGAGAACACTGACATCAGCAGCGTAACATAAAGCACTAACACCAGCACCGTGATATACAGCACTAACAGCAGCACCATGATAGAGAGCACTGACATCAGCAGCGTGACATACAGCAATGACACCTGCACCGTGATAGAGTCATCTGACACCAGCACCGTGATAGAGAGCACTGACATCAGCAGCGTGACATAAAGCACTAACACCAGCACCGTGATATACAGCACTGACAGCAGCACCGTGATAGAGAGCACTGACATCAGCAGCGTGACATACAGCAATGACACCTGCACCGTGATAGAGTCATCTGACACCAGCACCGTGATAGAGAGCACTGACATCAGCAGCGTGACATAAAGCACTAACACCAGCACCGTGATATACAGCACTGACACCTGCACCGTAAGCAGCCCCAGGAGGAAGTCAGCATAGCACAGGGATGGTGGGAGCCCCTCATAATGAGCATAGCACAGGGATGGTGGGAGCCCCTCATAATGAGCATAGCACAGGGATGGTGGGAGCCCCTCATAAGCATAGCACAGAGATGGTGGGAGCCCCTCATAATATGCACAGCAGAGGTACAGCCCCAAGAGGAAGTCAGCACAGCACAGGAATGATGGGAGCCCCTCATAATAAGCAGCCCCAGGAGGAAGTCAGCACAGCACAGGGATGGTGGGAGCCCCTCATAATAAGCAGCCCCAGTAGAAATATGACACCGCTCAACCTCTTCAAAGAGGAGGGTACGGGCATATAGTACAGTGTGCTTTGTTTGGACAAGGAAGTGAGCCAAATGAAGAAAGAAGGTCTGTGTGCTCAATTAAAAAAATTGTTTATCGACATATACATGGTCTACTGGTCAAATGTGTTGAATTCCTCCGAGATCCATGCCTCATTCATTTTTAGAAATGTGAGGTAGTTAACACTGTCGTGAGCTAGGCGAGTACGCTTATCGGTCACAATCCCCCCCTGCTGCGCTGAACGTCCTTTCGGACAGGACACTGGACGAGGGGCAAGCCAACAGTTCGATTGCAAATTGGGCAAGCTCTGGCCAGAGGTCAAGCCTGCCCACCCAGTAGTCCAGGGGTTCATCACTCCTCAGAGCGTCCACATCGGCCGTTAACCTGATGTAGTCGGACACCTGACGGTCTAGGCGTTCCCTGATGCTGGATCCGGATGACACCTGTCGATGGGTCGGCTGAAAGAATGACCTCATATCCGAAGTCACCAACACATCTTCAAACCGGCCTCATCTTGCAGGTGCTGTTGGATTGGTACCCACAACTCCTTCTCTGGGAGTGGGAATTGCTCCTCTGCCAGCGCATGCAAAAGCAGAATGCAGCATTTCTCCAAGCAAGGCCTGGAAGTGCTCCATTCTGCCAGCCCTCTGTGACGGCGGTAACATTTCCGCCATTTTGTGTTTGTACCGGGGGTCTAAGTATGTTGCCACCCAGTACTGGTCCTTGACCCTTATGCTTTTTATACGGGGGTCCCTATTAAAACACTGGAGCATGAAGGCCCCCATTTGCACTAAAGTGGAAGCGGTGTGGTGGCCTGGCTCCTGCTCATCATCCAGGATAATGTTGTCCTCTTCATTCTCCTCTCCCCATCCACGCACAACAACAGGGATCCCAGAAAGGTTTAAAGCATGCTCTTCTTGCTCCTCCTCATCCGCCCCGGCACCATCCTACTCTGGCTCCTCTTCAGACTCCTGTTGTTCACTTGTCTCAGATAGAGTAGCCCCCCCTGGGAATTCATCCAGCATTGCGACTTCCTCATCTTCCCGCTCCTGCTCCTCCACAGCTTGATCAATGACACGACGCAATGCAGCTCCATAAAGAAGGCATAAGGTACCATGTCACTGGCGGCGCCATGGCTGCGACTGACCAGTTTGGTGATCTCCTCAAATGGCCGCAGAAGTCTGCATGCGTCGCACATGAGCAGCCACTGGCGCGGTGAAAAAAAACCCAGCTCCCCAGAACCTGTTCTGCCGCAGAGTTCATACAGGTAGACGTTAACTGCACGTTTCTGCTGGAGCAGCCTATCAAGCATATAGAAGGTTGAGTTCCATCGCGTCGGGCAATCGCAAATAAGACGTCTGACCGGCAGATTGTGTCGCCGCTGAATGTCAGCAAGGTGAGCCATGGCCGTGTAAGATCTTCTGAAATGGGCCGAGATTTTCCTTGCCTGCCACAAGATGTCCTGGACCCCAGGGTATTTGACAACGAATCGCTGCACGACCAATTTTAAGACGTGTGCCATGCATGGCAGGTGCGTGATTTTTGCCCTGTTTCAATGCGCTAAGCAGATTGGCACCGTTGTCACACACCACTTTACCAACTGTCAAATTGAGCAGTGTTAGCCACTGATCTGCCTGTGAACGCAAAGCTGAAAGGAGTGCCGGGCCAGTGTGGCTCTTGGCTTCCAGGCACAACAGACGCAGCACGGCATGGCAACGTCTCACCTGGCATGTCGAATAGGTTCTGGGGAGCTTGGGCGGCACAGCGGAAGAAACGCTAGCAGTGGAAAAGGAGGAGTCAGCCGAGGAGGAGAGGGAGGAGGATGGAGTAGGAGGAGGAGGAGAAGAAGGGCCAGGCCTGCATGCAATCCGTGGCGGTAAAACCAAATCTACACGGGTGCCACGGGTTACATGCTTGACGGCCGTCAGAAGGTTCACCCAGTGGTCAGTAAAAGTCATATACCTTCCCTGCCCGTGTTTGCTAGACCACGGGTCTGTGGTTAGATGTATCTTGGCACCGACACTGTGTGCCAGAGATACATTCACTTGTCGCTGAACATGGCCATATAGCTCTGGGATGCCCTTCTCTGAGAAATACTTCCTTCCTGGGACCTTCCATTTTGGTGTTCCAATGGCCACAAATTTTCAAAAGGCCTCCTAGTCCACCAGTTTATATGGCAGTAGTTGGCGGGCTATCAGTTCTGCCAAGCCAGCTGTCAACCGTTGGGTAAGAGGGTTATCCGGCGTCATCATTTTTTTACGCTCGAACATTAGGCCCACGGATGCCTGCCTTTTTGCAGAAAAACGTGAGCTTGGCGTGATGGAAGGTGGAGTGGAGGACAAGTGTGAGGAGAGAGGAGAAGGAGAAGTAGAAGACAAGGCTGGACGGTGAGAGCCTGGAGTGTGGCTTTGTGTGTTCTGTTGCTCCCATTGGGCTCGGTGATGGCTGCTCATGTGCCTTCTTAAGGCAGTCATTCCTAGGTGAGTGTTGGGCTTACCGCGACTAATGCGTTGACTGCAAAGATTGCAGATGGCAACGCTATTGTCAGCAGCGGACATGTTAAAAAAAGCCCACACTGCGGAGCCATGTGCCGGTGTCCTGGGAGCGCCAGATGTGACCGTACATGGTCGATGACTCACTCCTGATACATTTGCAGTCTGCTTTGTCCCTCCTGTGCAATGTAAGTTATTCCTGCTTCTCCTCCCTATATGCTGGTCCATATCTCCCTCTGAACTCCCCTCCTCTTCCTCTCTTGTGGGCACCCACGTGACATCACTAAACACGTCATCATCGACGTCCCCTTCCCCACCGCTATAAGTAGAGATCTCGGAGTAGGCAGCAACACCGGGGACCAACCTCCTCCTTGGGTTGATCTGGGTACTGTCGTCAGACTGCTGAGTAGTTGGTTGTTACTACCTCCTCTTCCTGATCCAATACCAAGAGTGGCTGTGCATCAGAAATGTCTTGATATGGATCGTAAAATAATTCCTGTGACTCAAGCGGAAGGTATGTGGTGGTGGTGGTGTTGTTGGTGGTAGTGTCTTTGGGGGTGCACATAGCAGAGAGTGAAGAAGAGGGTGCAGATCGAGAGGATGAGGAGGGTGCAGAAGAGTAAGGCTGAGTGAGCCACTCAACCAAGTCTGGTGTGTCCTTTAAATGAATTGAACTCACCTTCTGCAACTTCCCACTTTGGCTCAAGCCTGTTGCTCCTGCCCTACCCCTACCACCCCTGCGGAAGGGCCTGCCTCTTCCTCTGCCTGTCATTTTTTAAATGACCCTGTGACAAAACTCTCAGTCCCTATACTGATAAAGGACTGCTGCAGTATAGGGCAGCGGTCAGCAGTAGTGCACCTCAACCCTATGAATTGTGGACCTATACCAGTCCTTACGGAATAGCAGACTGTACCTCACTCAACCCTATGTACTGTAGCACCCTAGACCTTACCAGTCCTTATAAGGACCTTTGTGGAACAAGTAGGTTGTGTGTGACTGATTAGCAGACTGTACGTCAGTCCCCATACTGATGAAGCACTGCTGCAGTATAGGGCAGCGGTCAGCAGTAGTGCACCTCAACCCTATGTATTGTGGACCTATACCAGTCCTTACGGAATAGCAGACTGTACCTCACTCAACCCTTTGTACTGTAGCACCCTAGACCTTACCAGTCCTTATAAGGACCTTTGTGGAAAAAGTAGGTTGTGTGTGACTGATTAGCAGACTGTACGTCAGTCCCTATACTGAAGGACTGCTGCAGTATAGGGCAGCGGTCAGCAGTAGTGCACCTCAACCCTATGTATTGTGGACCTATACCAGTCCTTATAGAATAGCAGACTGTACCTCACTCAACCCTATGTACTGTAGCACCCTAGACTAGGTTACCAGTCCTTATAAGGACCTTTGTGGAACAAGTAGGTTGTGTGTGACTGATTAGCAGACTGTACGTCAGTCCCTATACTGATGAAGGACTGCTGCAGTATAGGGCAGCGGTCAGCAGTAGTGCACCTCAACCCTATGTATTGTGGACCTATACCAGTCCTTACGGAATAGCAGACTGTACCTCACTCAACCCTATGTACTGTAGCACCCTACACTAGGTTACCAGTCCTTATAAGGACCTTTGTGGAACAAGTATGTTGTGTGTGACTGATTAGCAGACTGTACATCAGTCCCTATACTGATGAAGGGCTGCTGCAGTATAGGGCAGCGGTCAGCAGTAGTGCACCTCAACCCTATGTATTGTGGACCTATACCAGTCCTTATAGAATAGCCGACTGTACCTCACTCAACCCTATGTACTGTAGCACCCTACACCAGGTTACCAGTCCTTATAAGGACCTTTGTGGAACAAGTATGTTGTGTGTGACTGATTAGCAGACTGTACGTCAGTCCCTATACTGATGAAGCACTGCTGCAGTATAGGGCAGCGGTCAGCAGTAGTGCACCTCAACCCTATGTATTGTGGACCTATACCATTCCTTATAGAATAGCAGACTGTACCTCACTCAACCCTATGTACTGTAGCACCCTACACCAGGTTACCAGTCCTTATAAGGACCTTTGTGGAACAAGTAGGTTGTGTGTGACTGATTATCAGACTGTGCGTCAGTCCCTATACTGATGAAGGACTGCTGCAGTATAGGGCAGCGGTCAGCAGTAGTGCACCTCAACCCTATGTATTGTGGACCTATACCAGTCCTTACGGAATAGCAGACTGTACCTCACTCAACCCTATGTACTGTAGCACCCTACACCAGGTTACCAGTCCTTATAAGGACCTTTGTGGAACAAGTAGGTTAGCAGACTGCAGCAGAAGGGCAGCAGGCAAGTATAATATTTTTTCTATATTTGGAAGAAAGAATATTAAACGTGTAGAAGCCTATTACCATACCACTGATACCAGTCCTGAAAAGAACCTTTGTGGACCTAATATAGTAACAGCTACTGATTAAACTGACCCTCACTGCCTCACACACAGCTTCCTGCCTGTCCCTATTTAAACTGACAAAACAGAGGCCGCTGGAACAATAACTTGAATAGCACTTTTGTGGACCTGATAGTAACAGCTAATGACTAAACTGACTGTCCCTGCAGCACACACCATCCTGTCCCTTTCTCTAAACTGACAAAAGACACTCAGGCTGCTGCAACAATCACTAGCACAGCACCTCCTCAAACCTATATCCTGAACTACACCTAACACCTATACCAGTCCTGAAAAGAACTTTTGTGTACCAAATAGCTAGCGATTTGGGTCACTGCAATCTCTCCCTGCTCCACACAGCAACCTCTCCCTATAGCGACAGAAGAAAGAATGTAAAATGGCCGCCGGATCGGGTCTATTTATAAGTTAGGGGGAATGTCCAAGTGTCCATGTGCTGTAATGTCTCAATTGGCTGTCCTGTACCCCATGATGGATGTGTCATCATAGGTCAAAGTTCTTTTACACAGTAAACACGGAAGTCCGCCGGGCGAACGGCGGCAATAGTCCGCCGATCGGGCGGACCGCGAACAGCCGAAATTCGCAGCGAAACGACCGCCGGGTGAACCGTTCGCCCATCACTATTCCCCAACCCCCCCCCCCCTGTTCAAATGATGGGGCCAGACCCGGTACAATGGGGCTGGTTGTACTGCCTTATCAGCGGCCCTGCATCAGGAAGCTGCCCAAAGCTACACGCATGCCACTGGTGTCAACATAGCTCTGCAGCTGTGCTCAAGTGATTCAATTTGTATGAACATGTAGTGCAACAACTGGAGCATACTGCATGAGCCAGACCTGAACCAATCTCTGACTGTGTGTGGATGTGTCAGAGATGTGTATGGGGACGTCCGAAACTTGGCAACGTTGTCATAGATGTTTTTATCCAAAAAGGAAAGGTGATGGTTCATTTTTTATTTCATACCATTTTCATTATTTTTCACATTTTTGATATTTTTGTATAAACTATTGATTTATTTCAAAGCTCTGTAATCCTTTTCAGGGACTGTCTTTTTGTGGTCTCTTCAGCAAACGTTAACTGATGGCCACTGCTCCATACTCTTACTACTAGACCTCCCTGCAGCCTTTGATACTGTTGACCGCCCTCTCCTTCCCAATAAACTCCAGTCCCTTGGTCTCAAAGATTCTGCTCTTTCTTGGTTCTCCTGCTATCTATCACAGCGTGCTTCTTCAGTGATACCTACAATTCTGTCTCCTCTTCTCCATTTACTCTTTCTGTAGCCCCCCCCCCCAAGGCTCTGTTCTTGGACCAGTGGTGGCTGGTGAAATTTTAGGATGGGGGGCGCCAGACCCCGCTCTTCTTTTTTGACCACTCCCACTTCTCATAAGCCCCACCCCTTATATAATTCACCCACTCTGTTCCCTGTATTCCACTTGCTTCCACCCATAGTGTCAGGAGTATACAGCTCAGCATCACAGGACAGGAGTATACAGCCCCAGCATCAGAGGACAGAGGATACAGCTCAGCCTCACAGGTCAGGGTATATTGCTCAGCATTACAGATCAGGGTATATAGCTCTGAATTACAGATTAGGGTATATACCTCAACATTACAGATTAGGGTATATAGCTCAACATTACAGATCAGGATATATAGCTCAACATTACAGATCAGGGTATACAATCCCTGGAGTCTTTATGATTGTTCGGAGGCCGGGCACGATCTTATGATGCCCGGCCTCTGCATTTGAAAAAATGCCACCACCTCGTCTGGGAAGCCAAGATTGTTTTTTTTTTTTTTTAACTCTTTTTATTTCAGGCTTCCGAGCCTAGAAATGTGATGTGGGGACTTATTGACCCCCAGATCTCTCCGTAAAGAGGACCTGTCATGCCATATTTCTGTTACAAGGGATGTTTACATTCCTTGTAATAGGAATAAAAGTGATAAAAAAAAAAAAAACATGTAAAAAGAAAGCATCAAACTAGACAAATTTAAAGCGCCCCTGTTCCCTGTGCTCGCTTGCCGAAGCGAATGCATGCGTAAGTCTCGCCCACATATGTAAACGCCGTTAAAACCACACATGTGAGGTATCACCTCAATCGTTAGAGCGAGAGCAAAAATTCTAGCACTGGACCTCCTCTGTAACTCTAAACATGTAACCTGTAAAAAAATTTTGAGATGGAGATTTTCAAGTACCGAAGTTTATTGCCATTCCACAAGTGTGCACAATTTTGAAGCGTGACATGTTAGGTATCTATTTACTCGGCATACCATAATTTTTCACATTATACAAAAAAATTGGGCTTACTTTACTGTTTCATTTTTGTTTAAATGCAAAAAAGAGTGTTTGGAAAATTGCTGCGCAAATACCGTGCGAGATAAAGAGTTGCAACGGCCGCCATTTTATTCTCTAGGGTCTCTTCTAAAAAAAAAAAAAAAAAAAAAAAAAACATATATAATGTTTGGGGGTTCTGAGTATTTTTCTAGGAAATAAATGATTTTACATGTAGGAGAGAAGTGTCAGAATTGGCCTGGGTAGCAAGTGGTTAACAGTGAATGTGTGGCGGCTTGAGAGATGTATATCAGCTATGGGGAGACTGCAGACTTAGTAACCTGCTCTCCCCCTCCCCCCACCCCACACACACTCCCTTGCTTTTCTGACCCTACTTGTCACTTGTCAGTATCACATGTCCCCTGCAAACAAATCAGTCTTGTATCCTGACATGAAAGGCTACCTGCTTATCTGCACAAACTTTCCTCAGACCTGAGCTCAGCTCAGTGCTCACCTCTCTCTCTGTGGTGTCAGCATAGGCTGTGCTCCAGATTCTCTAAGCAGGCAGCTGTAAACAGAGGTTGGGGGTTGGATCGGAGGGCAGAAGGGTACAGAGCCAGTGTGCAGGAGATCACTGGGGGGAGATTTACTCAGAAGCAGCAGCAGCTGATGGGTCGGCTGGTCAGTGGGGACACAGTGCAGGCCGGGACACCTCCTCTCCGGAAGTGATGTCATAACTAGTAGAACCAAGCACCCAGCCGTAGTGATACTATGGGTAGAAGTTGTCCGGCATGATGGACTGCGCCACAAAGCAGGTCAAAAGCCTTAAAATGAAGTGCCTCGTCTGTAATCTCGGGATTGCATAGACGTGGCGCTTCCCATAGTGCACTGTGTCTGGCGCCTGAACACAGTGCAATTAAAAAAGGACATTTTTTTATTTGTATTTTTTAAAAGGGTCTTTTTTTAAATCAAAATTTTAATTGTTATTTTTTGACTGCCTGGGGGGGAGGCGCCAATGCGCCCCCCTATGGACAGGCCATCACTGTCTTGGACCCTTCTCTTCTTTCTCTACACTTCCTCTCTTGGTCACTTGATAACCTCCCACGGCTTCCAATACCAATTCTATGCTAATGACACCCAAATCTATCTCTCGTTTCATCAACTCACTCCTTAAGTCTCCTCTTGCATTATTAACTTACTAACTGACATATCAACATGACTGCCACAACACTTCTGCAAACAAAAACTTTCTAAAACCAAGCTTGTAATATTCCTCCCTGCTCATGCCCTCTCACCTGACTTTTCCATTAAGATCAATAATAAAATGTTCGGTCCCTCCTCTCACGCCAGGGTACTAGGTATAATCCTAGACTCTGACCTGTCCTTCAAAACCAAATCCAATCACTGTCAAAAGCTTGTAGACTTCACCTCTCTAAAATTCTCCCATTTTAACTAATGACACCACCAAGCTACTCAATCTCTCGCCTTGAAAAAGTATTCACATGCCTTGAAATTTTCCACATTTTGTCATATTACAACCAAAAATGTAAATTTATTTTATGTGATAGACCAACACAAAGTGGCACATAATTGTGAAGTGGAAGGAAAATGAAGAATGGCTTTCACATTTTTTTACAAACTAATATCTGAAAAGTGTGGCATGCATTTTTATTCAGCCCCCTTTGGTCTGATACCCCTAACCAAAATCTAGTGGAAACAATTGCCTTCAGAAATCACCTACTTAGTAAATAGAGTCCATGTGTAAATGAATCTCAGAATAAATATAGCTGTTCTGTGAAGCCCTCATAGGTTTGTTAAAGAACCTTAATGAACAAACTGCATCATGAAGGCCAATGAACACACCAGACAGGTCAGGGATAAAGTTGTGGAGAAGTTTAACCACTTTCAGACCGGACCATTTTGCTGGTAAATGACCAGAGGTCTTTTTACACTTTGGCACTGCGCTGCTTTAACTGGTAATTGCGCGGTCATGCAATGTTGTACCCAAACAAAATTTGCGTCCTTTTCTTCCCACAAATAGAGCTTTCTTTTGATGGTATTTGATTGCCTCTGCGATTTTTATTTTTTGCGATATAAACGTAAAAAGACCGCAAATTTTGAAAAAAAATGATATTTTCTACTTTTTGTTATTAGAAAAATCCAATAAACTCAATTTTAGTCATACATTTAGGCCAAAATGTATTCAGCCACATGTCTTTGGTAAAAAAAAAGTCAATAATTGTATATTTATTGGTTTGCGCAAAAGTTGTCACATCTACAAACTAAGGTACGTTTTCTGGAATTTACGCAGCTTTTAGTTTACGACTGTCTATCTCATTTCTTGAGGTGCTAAAATGACAGGGCAGTACAAAACCCCCCCAAATGACCCCATTTTGGAAAGTAGACCCCCTAAGGAAATTGATAAGAGGCATGTTGAGCCCATTGAATATTTTATTTTTTTGCCTCAAGCGATTGAATAATGACAAAAAAAAAATTTTTTTTTTTTTTTTACACAAAGTTGTCACTAAATGATATATTGCTCACACATGCTATGGGCGTATGTGAAATGACACCCCAAAATAAATTCTGCTGCTTCTCCTGAGTACGGGGATACCACATATGTGGGACTTTTTGGGAGCCTAGCCGCGTACAGGGCCCCGAAAACCAAGCACCGCCTTCAGGCTTTCTAAGGGCGTAAATTTTTGATTTCACGCCTCACTACCTATTACAGTTTTGAAGGCCATAAAATGCCAAGATGGCACAAAACCCCCACAAATGACCCCATTTTAGAAAGTAGACACCCCAAGCTATTTGCTGAGAGGCATGTTGAGTCCATGGAATATTTTATATTTTGCCACAAGTTGCGGGAAAATTACAAACTTTTTTTTTTTTTTTTTTTTTTTCACAAAGTTGTCACTAAATGATATATTGCTCATGCATGCCATGGGCATATGTGAAATGACACCCCAAAATAAATTCTGCTGCTTCTCCTGAGTACGGGGATACCACATATGTGGGACTTTTTGGGAGCCTAGCCGCGTACGGGGCCCCGAAAACCAAGCACCGCCTTCAGGCTTTCTAAGGGCGTAATTTTTTGAGTTCACTTCTCACTACCTATTACAGTTTTGAAGGCCATAAAATGCCAAGATGGCACAAAACCCCCACAAATGACCCCATTTTAGAAAGTAGACACCCCAAGCTATTTGCTGAGAGGCATGTTGAGTCCATGGAATATTTTATATTTTGCCACAAGTTGCGGGAAAATTACAAACTTTTTTTTTTTTCACAAAGTTGTCACTAAATGATATATTGCTCACGCATGCCATGGGCATATGTGAAATGACACCCCAAAATAAATTCTGCTGCTTCTCCTGAGTACGGGGATACCACATATGTGGGACTTTTTGGGAGCCTAGCCGCGTACGGGGCCCCAAAAACCAAGCACCGCCTTCAGGCTTTCTAAGGGCGTTACAGTTTTGAAGGCCATAAAATGCCAAGATGGCACAAACCCCCCCCCCCAAATGACCCCATTTTAGAAAGTAGACACCCCTAAATTTAGGGGTACACTAGTGAGACTAGGTAATAAATGGCGGGTGCCCTGAAACTATAAAAAAATAACTAACCAACCAGCGTCACCTGTAACAGTTATATGGTGATCACTGGTGAAAGGGTTAACTAGGGGGCAATCAGGGGGCTTTATGCGGTAGTATATGGGGGTCCCTGGCGCTATAAAAAGCTGCGGCGAACCTAAATACCTACCTGCCTAACTAGCGTCACCTGTGACACTAATACAGCGATCAGAAAAACGATCGCTTATTAGGCTGGGTTCACACTGGAGCGATGCGGGAACGCCACGAATGCGCGGCGGGTTCCCGCATCGCATGCCTCCCGGCGGCAGTTCACACTGCCCTATGCGAACTGCTGGGAGTGTCAGTGAAATGTTAATGACACCCCCAGATCAGTTCGCATATCGCAGTGCGATCTGCAAACTTGGATCGCATGGTGTGAACACCCATGCGATCCGATTCTGCTGCGGACCAAAAAAAGGGTCCCGTGCGAGTTTGCGGCGGGTGCGGCGGGTGCGACACGAATTCAGCCATACTATCTGTATAGCTGAACTCGAATCGCACAGAGATCGGATGTGATTTGCACTGCAGTGCGGTGCGAATCACATCCGTTCTCATAAACCGCTGCAATGTGAACCCAGCCTTAGTGACACTGGCGACGGGGGGTGATCACGGGGTTAAACCTTTATTGGGGGGGTTAGGGGGGTACCTTAGAACTAAAGGGGGCTAACCCTAACTGCCCTAACAGTTATTAGTCACAAATGACACCTGCCGGGTGATCAGGGGGTTAAACCTTTATTAGGTAATAAATGGCGGGTGCCCTGAAACTATAAAAAAATAACTAACCAACCAGCGTCACCTGTAACAGTTATATGGTGATCACTGGTGAAAGGGTTAACTAGGGGGCAATCAGGGGGCTTTATGCGGTAGTATATGGGGGTCCCTAGCGCTATAAAAAGCTGCGGCGAACCTAAATACCTACCTGCCTAACTAGCGTCACCTGTGACACTAATACGGCGATCAGAAAAATGATCGCTTATTAGGCTGGGTTCACACTGGAGCGATGCGGAAACGCCGCGAATCCGCGGCGGGTTCCCGCATCGCATGCCTCCCGGCGGCAGTTCACACTGCCCTATGCGAACTGCTGGGAGTGTCAGTGAAATGTTACTGACACCCCCAGATCAGTTCGCATATCGCAGTGCGATCTGCAAACTCGGATCGCATGGTGTGAACACCCATGCGATCCGATTCTGCTGCGGGCCAAAAAAAGGGTCCCGTGCGAATTTGCGGCGGGTGCGGCGGGTGTGGCGGGTGCGGCGGGTGCGGCGAATGGCTGAACTCGAATCGCACAGAGATCGGATGTGATTTGCACTGCAGTGCGGTGCGAATCACATTCGTTCTCATAAACCGCTGCAATGTGAACCCAGCCTTAGTGACACTGGCGACGGGGGGTGATCACGGGGTTAAACCTTTATTGGGGGGGTTAGGGGGGTACATTAGAACTAAAGGGGGCTAACCCTAACTGCCCTAACAGTTATTACAGTCACAAATGACACCAATGCAAAAAAAAAAAAAAAAAAAATGACATTGGTGTCACTGTGACTGGGGGGCAGGGGTAATTGGGGGGGTGATCGGGGGGTAAAGGGGGGGTGTGAGTGTGCCTGGCATGTTCTACTGTGTGTGGGATGTGTTGGTGCAACTCACTGATCCGCTCTCCTCCGTGTCGGAACGAAAAATACCGACACGGAGGAGAGAATACATCACTTCCTCTCCTGTGTTTACATTACAGGAGAGGAAGTGATGTCACCGGGGATTTCCATTCGTCGGGAGCGATCGCGAGGGGGTGGCCATGAATGAATGGCCGTCCCCTCGTCCGGGATCGCTCCCGAACGAAAACCGACCGCCGCAGGCACCGGGCGGGGGCCCGATCGGGCCCCCGACCCGCGGGAGGCAAAGCACGTACATGTACGTGCTTATGCCTGCCCGTGCCATTCTGATGACGTACATCGGCGTGAGGCGGTCGGCAAGTGGTTAAGGTAGGATTAGGTTATAAAAAAATAATAATATCCCAAACATCTCATAGAGCACTTTTCAATCCATCATTCGAAACTGGAAAGAGAATGACACAGCTGCAAACCTACCAAGACATGTCCCTTCCACCTAAACTGACAGGCCGGACAAGCAGAGCATTAATCAGAGAAGCTCCCAAAAGGCCCATGGTAACTCTGGAGGAGCTGCAGAGATCCACAGCTCAGGTGGGAGAATCTGTCCACAGTATAACTATTAGTCGTGCACTCCACAAATCTGGCCTTTATGGAAGAGTGGTTAGAAGAAAGCCATTATTGAAAAAAAAGGCATAAGAAGTCCCATTTGCAGTTTACGAGAAGCCATGTGGGGGACACGGCAAACATGTGGAAGAAAGTGCTCTTGTGAGATGAGACCAAATTGAACTTTTTGGCCTAAAAGCAAAGCACTATGTGTGACATAAAACAAACACTGCACATCACCCTGAACATACCATCTCCATCGTGGTGGAGGCAGCATTATGTTGTGGGGATGCTTTTCTTCAGCAGAGACAGGGAAGCTGGTCAGAGTTGTTGAGAGTATGGATGTAGCCAAATACAAGGCAATCTTAGAAGAAAACCTGTTAGAGTCTGCAAAAGACTTGAGACTGGGGCATAGATTCACCTTCCAGCAGGACAGTGACCCTAAACATACAGCCAGAGCTACCATGGAATGGTTTATATCAAAGCATATTCATGCAGTGGGGTAATTATCAGGGTTCCAGCAGTCACACTTCTGACTGGGCCCTGTAGTTCCGCCACTTCTGGGGGCCCACTGCCCCTGCCCTTGTGAGGGGCCTGCCTGTCTGTTCTGTGTCTATTCTGGCTGTTGTGATGAGGGCAGCATATGTCGGTTTGTTCCACTGTGGGAAGGGGGGCTTTTGCCCACTGAGGGGAGAGAAGGCAGAGGCAGTGCTGAGACTGTGGACCACCCTGCCTATCCAGAGACAGAGAGAATGTAGAGAGGCAGGGTGGACACTGAAAAATAAAGCCAGCAGACCTGCTGACACCAATTGAGTGAAGACGGGGGAGGACTACCCATGAAGCAAGGCATTCCTGGAGGAGGCAAGGTGACAAAATTCTGAGGGGGGAACAATTGATTGACGGTAGGTAAAGTGACATTTTGCAGTGCAATTGATCCCAACCTCCACCACCTCTGCCTCTTACAGATCCTATCCCCCCACCACCACCGCAGATTTCATCCCTATCACCCCCATCACCTCTACAACAGAGGTGATGGGGGATAGGGATGATATCGGTGGTGGGAATGGGATCAGTAAGAGGCAGAGAATGGTGGTGCCATCTTCTCCCACTACCACTGCCACTGATGCCATCCCCCGTAAGTAAGTATCACCGCAGCCATTTCCTCTCAAGTACCACCACTGCCGCCGCCCCCCCCCCCCCCCCCTCAACACCAAAATCATGCTCTTCCAGGGGCGAGGGCCCCCTTCATGATTTCTTGCACAGGGGCCCTGAAGTTTCTAATTACGCCTCTGTATTCATGTGTTAGAGTGGCCCAGTCAAAGTCCAGACCTAAGTCCAATTGAGAATCTGTGGCAAGACTTAAAAATTGGTAATATATTAGAATGGGGTAATTGGCGCTACCTAATAAATTATCCTATGTCTTATATCATAAACTTTTTTAGTTAAACACAGTGGAATTAAGGGTTTCAGGGACTCATCTACTTGTTATTATGTGGTATAATCCCTTCATATACCTATACTAGGTCTGTATCACAATGGTCATTTATATAAAAAGGGTCAGTGGAATTCAATTGTGTATAATGAGTTTAAGTGGATAGTTATAAATAATATTCCATAGTAAAGTGCAACATAATAATAATAAAGTGTTCAGTGAAAAAGTGCAATTAGTGCTTATATACCCTATACGTGCTACAATATAATGCGCCCTATTGTACCATTAATATTAAATGACCACGAAAATATATATATGAAATTAATGGCCATAAAAAATAATAAAAATAAATATGAAAATAAAAAAATAATAATAGAAAAGTAAAGCTGTAAAAAAATCAAGCTATACAAAAAATACAAGAGATAATAAAAAATCAGCAGGCAGGCCAAAATAAATAAATGAGGTTAATGTCCACAAAAAGTTATTTGATTGTGCAAGTCCAGCAGAAAAATATTTTCATAAAGTGACCTTCGTGCTCATGTACCCTTCAAGTGACTCGAGTGCTCCCTCACAAGGGTCCCCACTCACCAAATATCTGCACCCCTGCAGGGGTAATGTGCATATAAATCAATTCCTTTATATGTGTCACAGCTCCAAGTACCATACGATTCCAGGAGTCAGACCCAAGTAAGGTATGTTCCTTCTTTATAAATGTCACGCTCAATGGTCTCCAGAAAGCTGAAAGCTGTCGAGTGTGGCCTAAAATAGCTGAGAACGGCCGAGTGCGGCCGAAAATACCCGAAAGCTGCCGAGAACTACCGAGCGCCGCCGAGATACACAGGACATTCGCTCTGTATCTCGGCGGCGCCATTTTTAAATGACAAACACACTGACAAGGCTGCAATGGACTGACAAGGCTGCAAATGACTGACAAGGCTGCAATGGAAGGCTGCAATGCAAGGCTGCAATGCAAGGCTGCAAACGACTGACAAGGCTGCAATGCAAGGCTGCAAATGGCACTGATAAGGCTGCATTGATGGGCATTTAAATGTAAGTTTTTTTCCTTAAACTTCCCTCCTAAAAAAAAATTTCTTTGAAATTCCCTCAGAAACTTGGGATGCATGCTATATGCCAGCGTGTGTTATACGCCGATAAATACGGTAAATTTCTGTTTTTGGTATAAGACTCTGTTTTGAAGTCTGTACATCTTTTCTTCTGATAAACAAATAAAACATATATTTGACTATAAATGGCTGCAGAGAATGTGCTAGACAGTTGGAAGAGATAAAAAGTAAGATGGAAAGGGTGTCAAGACAGATGGCTGTGTGGACTCCTGTAGCATGTACAATTATGGGAGCTGATCGAATGCCGATCGGCAGACCTTTTTCGATCATGCCCCTTCAAAAGAAGCCAGATGTTCTGCTTCGTAACACATGGGCTAAATGTCGGCTGGTTTCCATCGAACCTTCCGATACTGCCCAATATTTGGCTCGTGTGTACAGGGCTTAAGTGAAAGTAACTTCAGTGATCTGGGAAGGAGCATGAGTTAATGGGAGTGAACGTCTGGAGGATTTGGGGAACCTGGATATTGTGCAGCGAAAGAATGACCGTCACTCCTGTCAGTTAAGCCTGGTGCACACAGGTACACACACCCAGCAGGCTGAACGAAAAAAAATGAGGAGCTTGTTGTACTAACTATGCAATGTTAGTACAGCAATCTCCCAGATAAGCTATTGTGTTCTGACATGGGGACTGTATTTAACTAGCATTAGAGGAAAACAGTGTAGACTCTGACTTGGTGATTGCTGATTGAGGGTGCTGTGGGGGGTACCAGCAGAATTTTTGGGGGTGCTTTAGCAGCCCCTGCCCTTAGGCCTACCTCTATGAAGGCTGTCTCCCTTTCAATCTATTATGAATGTTGCTTCCAGACTACTCTACCTTACCAACCGCTGGGTGTCTGCCTCCCCTCTCTGACAATCCCTACACTGGCTTCAGATTGCCCAGCAAATTAAATTGAAAATACTAACAGCAACATACAAAGCCATTCACAACTTTGCCCCGAGCTACATCACCAATCTGGTCTCAAAATATCACTCAAACCATCCTCTGTGCTCAGCCCAAGACCCCCTGCTATCTTGTCTCCTCCTTCCATGCTAGACTTCAGGGCCTCTCCAGAGCCTCTCCCATCCTCTGGAAATCTCTATCACAATCTGTTCAGCTATTTTCTACTCTGGACACCTTTAGGCGATCCCTGGAAACTCATCACTTCAGAGAAGCATATCCCTCCTCCACCTAACTGAACTTTTAATTCTTCTTAACCCTTTTGTATTTTATTGTAAACTGTATTTTCTCCCTTTATATTGTAAAGCAGTGTGCAAACTGTTGGCGCTATATAAATCCTGTAAAATATTATTAATAATCTTTGAGTATAAATTACTTCAGTGTACAAGCAGATAGAGAGGTTAGAGATTGGATATTTTTTTTTATGTATGGTAAGAATATCTAAATACATTACTGCCCTAATATAGACACAGGTGAACTTTAATAGCCAGTATTTATGGACTTTAGGCTACATATGCAATTTGTGTTCAACATCAGTTGATTCTGAGATAATGCAGAATTCATTGCAGTGTACATTTGACCTCTTATTCTGCATTTGACTTGCATAAAGCTACTTTTACATTTGCATTGACTTGTTTGGTAAGAGAAACAGTTCTGGTGCAAACAAAAATAGGTCCTTAAAGCACTGAAAAAGGAAAGGGGGGATTAGTTTACAGGGGAGGTGGGACTTTAAATGCAGCACATGGAAGCAAAACGATGAAAGGGCGAATGTAAAGGAGTTTTATTAATACATCAATAAATAAAAGTACAATGGTACATAATAGTAGTACAAGTAACATAATGATACAGAATAGTAATCAGAAAAACAAAGAAAAGGCTCCTCTAAGAGTAGAATTAAAAGCTATTTAATTTCCCAAAAAGGGTTAAAAACACTTATAAGATATGTAGACTGGCAGAGCATATCATTAATATCCAGAATAGTAATACATAATAGCATACATATAATAATACATATAATAATAGGATCACTAAATACAATCCAAATAAATATATGGTATACAATAGACAAAATAATAATAATAATACATTTGATGGTAAATTCATATAATATGAACACAAAAACATTCCCTCAAAAGGCATAATATATAACAGTACTTTAGAGGTAATACCTGCAGGACCTATAGTCTCACTAAACCTGAGGGGGAAAATAGAATTCTGTAATAACTTAAAAATCTTGATGCAATTGATAAATACACGGAAACCGGTAGCTCTAAACATTTCATGGCTTAACCGCCACTCATCAGGAGCAAGCACGTGTGAAATCTATAAAAATATATTAGAATAGAAGAGAGAAAATTAGTTAAGTGTATAAAAAATATGACTAAGAAGACAAGGTTGGGGGGAAGAACAAGTGATCACCACGACCAGAGCTAATTTACTGGGATTCGCTGTGTAGATGGTGTGGTAGTGGAACAAAGCAAGTGGTCCGGGGAACAGCTCCAACCGGGAGCTGAGGTGGACAACCACACAGCACCGTCATGGACGATTCCCAGGGTGATGATTCCCAAGCCAAAGTATATTGATTTTTGTGTGGGTTTTGAGTATATCCACACACCAGTATCCACGATGAGAAGTTCAGGGTCTATGTAGATCGTCAAAGTGGTCCGTGAGGAGGATCAGCAGTACAGGCTGTACCCTAAAGGGCTGCCAGTCTTAAAGCAAGAAGTAGCTCTAGGAAACAGTGGAATAGAGAAAGAGACGGCACCCTCTAAGTGCAGCAGTGAAGTTACTCAAATTTATTAAAAATGGTTAAAAAACACTCCCATTAAATTAGTGGTGTAAAGGCACATCAGAGATGTAATGTTTCATCCGTATGTCCATGGGGATGACTCGCAGGGCTGTAAGGCAGGGTTTCCGACATCTGACTTTTTGACCGATGGTTGGTGTTTTGGTCCATTCCATGGATTTCCTCGGAATGGTCAGAGTAATCGGGGTAGTGCTGGTAGCTGTGGTGCCCTTGGTCCGATGTTCAAGGAGTGGGTGTCCTCAAAGCTAAATTATGTCAAGTAGAAGGGGGGTTGCCATGGAGACGCGTCATGCGTCCCCGCCGGCCACTGCGCATCACGCGTCTCCATGGCAACCCCCTTCCCTCGGCGCGCTATAGCTATACACACGCCGCATCTCAGCGTGTCTGACACACCTCCCTGCGCGCTCTGCAGTCTTGTAATCCACACAGTCATGAAACACACCAATTCTCTGTATGGTCCCATCTACTTGACATAATTTAGCTTTGTTACTACCCACCGTTTTTGCCCCTCCCACTTAGTCTTTAAATTTGCCTCCATCACACATACATTATCTAAAGCCTGATGAAGGTGCATGCATGCTCCGAAGTGCTGCTTTGTCCAGCCCGTCTCCTGAGGACACCGACTCCTTGAACATCGGACCAAGGGCACCACAGCTACCAGCACTACCCCCATTACTCTGACCATTCCGAGGAAATCCATGGAATAGACCAAAACACCAACCATCGGTCAAAAAGTCAGATGCCGGAAACCCTGCCTTACAGCCCTGCGAGTCGTCCCCATGGATATACGGATGAAAAATTGAATGAATGAATGAAATACTTATATAGCGCACAATGCGAACTGAATCGCCTCTCTGATGTGCCTTTACACCACTAATTTAATTTGAGTGTTTTTTTAACCATTTTTAATACATTTGAGTAACTTCACTGCTGCACTTAGAGGGCGCCGTCTCTTTCTCTATTCCACTAACTCCTAATATTAATTTGGGGCTGTGAATATCACCTAAACTTGCGTTGTTTAGAAGATCAGAAGTTGCAGCTGATGACATCACCGGTGTATGCACAGTACCTCTGCATTCAGGGCATGCTCAGAGTGTGCCGTGAAGGTGCATACTAGCACAGTATGGCATAGAGCTGCAGGGGCATATTTAAGAAAAAAAAATAGGTAGAGTTTAACATCTTTGGTATCTCAAAGTAAGTACCCCCCTCCCCCAATACCTGATTATGCACCCACCAGGGCTATAAAATCTAGCTAGTATTCAAGCTAAAAACTGGCATCTCCCACCCCTGCTGGATGTTATATGTGATTATGTAGAAAATATGGCTTGCCTGGGTAGTGGCAAAAAACTGATAGGTCATACCTCAAAATGTTTGCAAAGCCAGCAGGCTACTGGAACACCATCTACCCCAAAACTGAAATCACATTTGTAATTGAAATTGCTAAATAAACCTATCAAAGAAATGCTTACTACCAAGCTTCTAGTAACAGAATAGTTTCAGGCAATCCAAAACTGTTACAATTGTATGTTATATTGTTGTTGTTATTATTACCTACAATTATAAAAAGTTAGGTTTATTTTTATCTAATAATCTTTTTATGATGTTTATAGTTCCTAGGCTGCGTGCTTTTCCTCTACTATGTCATGGACACCCTGTGTATTCCAGTGTTCACCAACATGAGCAAACAGCCATTCAGTGTAAAGACTTTGGTGTTATCCATTTTCCATGCTACACTACCAGGTGAGAAAGATCTCTGCCCCCTTCTAACTGTTTAGTGCCTTGAATCAGGTGAATATTAGTGGGGGTGGAAACCTTTGTGGCAGCCCATATGGCCATGATGGGGCCTACTGGCAAGGAATAGAGATGGTTGCTTTTCTTCTATAACGTACATGTGCCTTCTTTGTGCACTGATTTGGTAATGTCAGACTAGAAAGTGGAGGTTGCCAGAATTTTAACTACCTCATTTTCTTCCTTTCAGGTATATTCTTTGTTTCATCAAAGATCTAAATTCAGATTTTAGACTACTTTCCTATAATTAATTGTTGTGTTTTTAAAGGAACCCTTGTGCTGCTGCTGTCATTCTTCGGCGTCTTGCACTGCTGGTACAATGCTTTCGCAGAGATGCTCCGCTTTGCAGATCGAATGTTTTACAAGGTGACATCTCTTCATAATTTATTCTGTAATCAAGTCTAATATGTGTTTTTTGCCTAATTAAAACAAGTAGTTTAAGTGTAATGCCCTGTACACACAATAGCACATTCCGACAACAAAATCCATGCTTTTTCTTTCTATGGATGTTGGCTCAAAATTGTCTTGCAAACACACGGTCACACAAAGTTGGTCGGAAATTCCGAACATCAAGAACGCGGTTACGAACAACACGCACAATGAACCGAGAAAAATGAAGTTCAATAGCCAGTGCGGCTCTTCTGCTTGATTCTGAGCATGCGTGGCAATTTGTGCCTTTCGGAATTGTGTACACACAATCGGAATTTACGTCAAAGGATTTTGTTGTCGGAAAATTTGAGATCCAGTGCCAGGAGTTTTTAATAGGAGATACTGGTGGCCTGCCCTAGAACATAAAGAACGCTTTTACTTTTCTGAAACAGAGGCTCATTAATGGTATAATGGTACATAGGGAAGCTGGAATTTAGAGAAAATGGGTGAACTTAGCCTTTAACCTGAACATTGTTGGATTGATCAGCTTTGTGGTCAGAAGAAGAAGTGTTTGTGAATTACAAGGACAGCTGTGCAGAATTACAATTTTGTGGGGGAAAAACAATAAACCTATTCAAATGCATCTGTGTATATACAGTATTTAGTGGTCTGTCTGTTTCACGTTAACCTGTACTTTAACAAATAACAGAGTATGATCTATTGGGCAGCACAAGCATTTTTCTTTGTCTTAAATTACCTGTTATTATTGTTTTGTTTATACAGGACTGGTGGAATTCCACTTCATTCCCAAGCTATTACCGGACATGGAATGTGGTGATCCATGATTGGCTCTTTCATTATGTGTACCAAGACCTTCTGTGGGTAAGGGCCTGGTAGGAAGACAAAAATAGACAAATTATAAAAATAAGTGTCATTTTTGAAACAAGTGATTGATCTTCTTTTTCATTTTGTTTTCAGCTGCTAAAAAAGAAGTTTCGTTCAGCAGTGACACTGGCCGTATTTCTCATGTCCGCTTGTGTGCATGAATATGCCTTGATAATATCACTTGGGTATTTTTACCCAGTTATGTTTTGCCTCTTTACTATTTTCGGAGGTACAGATGGAGATCATTCTTAACCTTTTATTACTGGTATTGCTGGGATCAAGTGGCAGGAATGCTGATTTTAGGTTAATGTTTGGGTTATGTTGGGTTTCTGAAAATCTTGCAGGGTCCTCTGCCTGTGTTTGAAGGTTCCAATGACATCCAATAAAGTAGGTTTTATCAAAAGCCACCAACAACGGTGAAACAAGTGCAAGTTTCTAATTTAACATGAAAGGAAATCAGTGCAAGCTGTTTAATGACTTTAACTTGACTTCTATATCTTGAGCTGAATACACCTCACCTTGGACCCAGCCTGAGGCCTACAGTCAGGAAAGCTACTGTCTGGAACTTCATAATGTCAAGGAAAGACCATCCTTGCGCAATGCAAAAATTTGAGTTTGGAGAATTTAAATAGTTTGGTCAAATTCAACATACTTTACTATTATTGTTTTTTTTTTAAATCTTTGCATATTCATTGATGGTGGCAAAACTAAAGGGCAATAACCCATAGCAAACAGATTCAGTTACCACAGGTTACAGAACTTTTTGTTGAATAACCTTGACTGTGGTTGTTGTAGAAGACTTGACTTTTTTACTTTTGTTCTGGTTTGCATACAGTATGTCCTGTATAGAAATATTTGTACTGTGAATAACTAATCTCTCTCTGTATATTCTTGTCTTTTTTAGTTCTGTTTAATTTCATACTCAATGACAAACGAAAAAGTCCAGTGTCCAATGTAATACTATGGACCTCCCTGTTCATTGGTCAGGGCATCCAGGTTTCTCTATACTGTCAGGAATGGTATGCACGGATCCATTGTCCACTCACAGAGGTACATTGACCTTTTAACATTCAAGCAATATTGTGCATTATCCAGAATAATATATATTATGTAAGATATAAAAACAAAGCAGCCATAAATCACTCACAGTATTCATTTCAAAGTATAGCTCAGAGTGATACAACCTTGATGACTAGGTTTACTCTATAGACTTATCTTTGAACTGGTATTATCTGGTTTGGGCTTATGCAGATGTTGTTAACTGGGATTAGGTAAAAACTCTGTAATGTCTTAAAGTAGGGTTTATGGAAACCGTTTTTATTGTTAAATTTAAGAGTAAAAGCAAGGTGGAAAACCTACTGTAAATTACAGTATCTCACATAAGTGAGTAAACCCCTCACATTTTTGTAAATATTTTATTATATCTTTTCATGTGACAACACTGAAGAGTGTACAGCTTGTATATTTGCCGAAGAATACACGGAAGGGAAAACTGTGGGACTTTAAAAGGTGTCGAAGAAAAAATATATATAGTATTTTTTAATTATAAAAAATATATTTTATTAATAACAATAAAAACATTCTCATGAAAAATCCCTTGTTGCATATCAAATTAATTTCATGTACATGTACAGACACTACCACTCTACATGTTTTGCTTCGAGTGAGCTTCTTCAGGAGATTCTAGAGTACTGTATGAAATGGTTACTAAGAGAGCTAAATAAAAAAACAACAAAAATGGGATTAATTACTACAGAGTTACAATTACAAATGGTTAAAATATAGGTGCTCAGAAATACACTTGTTGTTATATTTAATATTGCCAAAAAGGAATTTTGCAATCAAAGAATATTATTGAAGAATAGAAGGACCTACCAAGTATGAAGAGTTTGCAAAATAAGATGCCTGGGCGTTCAATTTCTGAATATTGAGTTGTCTGTTGGGAATATTCAGAAAGTGAACGCACAGACGTCTTATTTTGTAAACTCTTCATACTCGGTAGGTCCTTCTATGCTTCAATAGTATTCTTTGAATGTAAAATTCCCTTTTGGCAATATTAAATATAAAAACAAGTGTATTTTTGTGCACCTATGTTTTGAAAATTTGTAATTGTAACTCTGTAGTAATTAATCCCATTTTTGTAGTTGTTTTTTATTTATCTCTCTTAGTAATCATTTCATACAGCTCTCTAGAACTCCTGAAGAAGCTCACTCAAAGCGAAATATGTAGAGCGGTAGTGTCTATATATGTACATGGGATTTTTTTATGTTAATGTTATTATTGTTATTAATAAAATATTTTTTATAAATTAAAAAAAAAATACTATATATATATATTTTTTCCTCGACACCTTTGAAGTCCCACGTTTTTCCTTTTCCATGTATTCTTCATAAAAATTGGGACGTAGACCCTGAAACTGAGCTACAGCACAGTGGCCAAGACCATACAGCGATTTAACAGGACAGGTTCCACTTAGAACAGGCCTCGCCATGGTCGACCAAAGAAGCTGGATACACGTGCTCAGCGTCATATCCAGACGTTGTCTTTGGGAAATAGACATATGAGTGCTGCCAGCATTGCTGCAGAGATTGAAGGTATGGGGGGTCAGCCTGTCAGTGCTCAGACCATACACCGCACATAGGGATGAGCTTCATGTTCGAGTCGAACCCATGTTCAATTCAAACATCGTCTGTTCGCCCGTTCGGCGAATTCCAAACGTTATGGGGCGTTCACACCAACTTCGAGTGGCGCGTCATGGCCCATAATTCACTGCGGCATTGCAGTGCATTGCTGGCTGCTGATTGGCCAAGCATGCACTATGACCCGCATGCTTTGGCCAATCACAGAGCAGAAAAACGGAGAGCCAGGGTGGCTTTGGCCAATTATGTCTCAAGGGGTTTAGTACAAGCCCCACACTATATAAGGTCGCCTGCGTGGCGGAATTGTGTAGTGTGTTGCGGTGGCAGAGAGAGATAGACAGAGAGACAGTGTCATCTGATTTAAGTTAGATAGAATAGGCAGGCGAGTCAATTAGCTTCACTTACAGTGTGTAGAGGATATATATGCATCCCATGTGTGTTGTATATATATTTATACACTGTATTCAGTTTAGCTAAATCCGTTCCTGTTATTCTCTTCATAATATACAGACTATTTTCACTTAGGCGGCGTACACACGTGGGGACTGTCTGCCGAAACTAAGTTCGTCAAACAGTCCGCTCAAACTTTTGAATGAACGAACACGCCCACACACGGCACTTTTTGAGCGGACAAATACGGCAAACTTTGTTCGTCGTACTAAGTCCCACACACGAGGGGACAGTCCGCTCATTTCGAGCGCGTGTGCAGGTAGGCGGGGCCCGCGAAGGAGACGTCGCGGGCTCCGCCGCCTGGAATGGACTTAAAGGGGAACCCCAATGCCGAAAAAAATCGGCGTGGGGGTCCCCCCAAAGTCCACAACAGACCCTTGTCCGAGCACGCTACCCGGCCGGCCAGGAAAGGGGGGCGAGCGAGCGCGCCCCCCCTCCTGAGCCGTACCAGGCCGCGTGCCCTCAACATGGGGGGTGCCTTGGGGAAGGGGGGCCGCGCGGCCCCCCCACCCCAAAGCACCTTGTCCCCATGTTGATGAGGACAAGGGCCTCTTCCCGACAACCCTGGCCGTTGGTTGTCGGGGTCTGCGGGCGGGGGGCTTATCGGAATCCGGGAGCCCCCTTTAATAAGGGGGCCCCCGGATACCGGCCCCCCACCCTATGTGAATGAGTATGGGGTACGATGTACCCCTACCCATTCACCTGTAAAATAAAAGTACCCAAAAAAAAACACAACACACGAGATAAAATATTTTATTGCACAGCTCCGGGGGTCTTCTGTCTTCGGGGGTCTTGTCCCCCTCTTCGGTTCTTCTGCCGGGCCACCGCGCCTTCTTATAGCTCTTTTGCAGGCGGTGGCCCGGTCTTCTGTCGCCGCCTTCCGTTCTTCTGTCGCCGCCTTCCGTTCTTCTGCCGGGCCACCGCGCCTTCTTATAGCTCTTTTAGAGGCGGTGGCCCGGTCTTCTGTCGCCGCTGTCGCCGCCGCCTTCCGTTCTTGTTCTTCTTGTTCTTCTTGTTCTTCTCCAGGAGATGTTGACACGTCGCTCTCTCCGGCCGGAATGCCAGAGCCGCGCTGAGCGGCCACTTATATAGTGACAATGGGGCGGTGTCACATGGTATATGTCACATGGGTTGGTCACATGGTGACCCCGCCCCCTTACGATGTCATAGTCCCCATGTGACATCAACCCATGTGACCAACCCATGTGACATATACCATGTGACACCGCCCCATTGTCACTATATAAGTGGCCGCACAGCGCGGCTCTGGCATTCCGGCCGGAGAGAGCGACGTGTCAACATCTCCTGGAGAAGAACAAGAAGAACAAGAAGAACAAGAAGAAGAACAAGAACGGAAGGCGGCGGCGACAGCGGCGACAGCGGCGACAGAAGACCGGGCCACCACCTGCAAAAGAGCTATAAGAAGGCGCGGTGGCCCGGCAGAAGAACCGAAGAGGGGGACAAGACCCCCGAAGTCGGGAGAAGAGGCCGGCGGCGGGGAGGAAGAAAGCCGGACTCCTCCGCTAGCAAAAGAGCTACAAGAAGATAGCGGAGGAGTCCGGCGAGAAGACCCCCGAAGACGGAAGACCCCCGGAGCTGTGCAATAAAATATTTTATCTCGTGTGTTGTGTTTTTTTTTGGGTACTTTTATTTTACAGGTGAATGGGTAGGGGTACATTGTACCCCATACTCATTCACATAGGGTGGGGGGCCGGTATCCGGGGGCCCCCTTATTAAAGGGGGCTTCCGGATTCTGATAAGCCCCCCGCCCGCAGACCCCGACAACCAACGGCCAGGGTTGTCGGGAAGAGGCCCTTGTCCTCATCAACATGGGGACAAGGTGCTTTGGGGTGGGGGGGCCGCGCGGCCCCCCCTTCCCCAAGGCACCCCCCATGTTGAGGGCACGCGGCCTGGTACGGCTCAGGAGGGGGGGCGCGCTCACTCGCCCCCCTTTCCTGGCCGGCCGGGTAGCGTGCTCGGACAAGGGTCTGTTGTGGACTTTGGGGGGACCCCCACGCCGATTTTTTTCGGCGTTGGGGTTCCCCTTTAAGTCCATTCCAGGCGGCGGAGCCCGCGACGTCTCCCTCGCGGGCCCCGCCTACCTGCACACGCGCTCGAAATGAGCGGACTTCCCTCCGAGCGGGAACAGTTTGCTCATTTCGAAAGTGGCCTACACACGGGCGGACTGTCCGCTCAAACCAAGTTTCAGCGGACAGTTTTTCGGAATTTCCGAAAAACTTTGTTCGTCAAACTGTCCGCTGAAACTGTCCGCTGAAGCCCCACACACGAGCGGACTGTCCGCTGAAACACTGTTCAGCGGACAAAGTTGAGCCAACAGTCCGCCCGTGTGTACGCGGCCTTAGTGTTCTGTGTCCTTTGCACAGTGTGCACCTAAACATTACCTGAATACAATTGCTGACATTCTCATACAAATACAGGCAGGGAGCTGCAGTAGTTTGTTTTAGTGTCCTTTGCACAGTGTGCACGTTAAGCTTTACCTGAATACAATTGCCGTTGTTCTCATACTAATAATACTACAGGCAGGCAGTTGATTCTGCTAGCTGCAGTATAATCAGTATATACATCTCAGCTTTGGGCAGCTACATCTCCCTGCAGGCCATTAGTATGTCTGGTAGGCCAACAAGGAGAGACAGACAGTAACAAGCCAATAAAAGAGGCCAAGCAGGCTCTGTGTCTAGAGGCAACAGTGCCGGTCATGGACACGATGCATCCTCATCAGCACGTGGCCATGGGACACGCTCATCCTTTTTTTGACAGCTGGCCGTGTTAAGCCGCAAAATGCCGAAGACTTGGTAGAGTGGATGACCAAGCCGTCCTCATCCTCCTCATCCTCTCTCACCCAGGCTCAGGGTACTTTGTCTGGCAAAGCAGGTGCCAACGTGGCCTCTTCCCTCAGCTCAATGGCATCAGTCACTCCTTCCCTAGCCCTAGCCCTACCATGTCCTCCTGAGGAGTCCCGCAAACTGTTTGACCACAGTGTTGTGTACATGCTCCAGGAGAATGCCCAGTGTTTTGAGGGCTCTGATGATGATACCCAGCTAAGGGAAGGCAGTAACATGAGCCCAGAGAGAAGGGGTGCCCAAGAAGGACAGAAATCTGGCAGTCATGTTCCCCCAGCTGCAGCATACGGCCAGGTTTGCTCCAGTGATGAGGAGGGAGGGGATGATGAGGTCACTGACTCCAAATGGGTACCTGATAGGAGAGAGGAGGAGGCACATCTCCAACGAGGCAGGATGCCCTCCAGGGGCCAGCTAAAGGGCAGCAAACGACTGCATCACAATGCAGAGCTCCACATGTGCAGGGCGCTGCTGTCTCTGTGCGTTATTCCAAAAGTTCTTTGGTGTGGCCCTTTTTTGAGACAAGTGCATCAGATCGCACCGCTACTATTTGCAACCTATGTCTCAAGCATATCTCACGTGGCCAAAACATCAGCCGCTTGGGCACCACATGCTTGGCCAGACATATGTCAACCTGCCATGCAGTTCGTTGGCAAGCATACCTAAAAGACCCACACCAAAGAACAAAGCGCACCTCTTTTTGCTCCTCATCAGTTGGGATCTCCAACCCCACTATACCTTCAGTCCTCTCCGAAACGGTACACCGACGTCAGATTGTACCAGGCAAATTTCCCTGCCCCAGCTGCTGCACTACCGAAAGAAGTTCACTCCCAGCCATCCACATGCCCAGCGGTTGAATGCTAGCTAGCTTGGCAAAATTGCTAGCACTTCAACTGCTGCCTTTTCAGTTGGTAGACTCTGCCCCCTTCCGTGAGTTTGTGGAATGTGCGGTTCCTCAGTGGTAGGTTCCCAAACACCACTTTTTCACACGGAAGGCTATTCCGGCTCTCTACTGGCATGTGGAAGGTAGTGTCTTGGCCTCGCTGGACAGGGTGGTCAGCGGTAAGGTGCATATTACCACTGACTCATGGTCCAGCAGGCATTGACAGGGACGTTACCTATCTTTCACGGTGCATTGGGTGACTCTGCTGGCAGCTAGGAAGGATGCAGGACAAGGTGCAGTAGTGTTGGAGGTTGTTCTGCCACCACGCCTGCAAAAATCTACTACTGGTGATTCTGACACACCTCTCTCCTCCACCCCCACCTCTTCTTCTTCCTCTATGGCTTCTTCCTGTGCTTTGTCCTCAGAACCAGCGGTGCTCCATAGGTGTTCAAGGGCTACACAAGTACACAGGCAAAAAGATGCCATGTGGTGCATGTGCTGGTGTGCTTGGGGGACAAGAGCCACACTGGGGCAGAGATTCTGTCAGCTCTGCAGGGGCAGGCTGAGAGGTGGTTGACGCCATGCCAGCTTAAGCCAGAAATGGTGGTTTGCGACAATGGCACCAACCTCATCTCCGCCCTCCGAAAGGGACAACTGACCCATGATCGCTCACATACTTAACTTGGTGGTGCAGCGGTTCTTGGGCCGGTACCCGGGATTACAGGATGTCCTGAGGCAGGCCAGGAAAGTCTGTGTGCATTTAATGGTCATATAATGCCAGTGCTCGGCTGGTTGACCTCCAAAAAAGGAATTTACCCTGCCCAAGAACCGCCTAATCTGTGACATGCCCACCAGGTGGAACTCAACGTTGGCAATGCTGCAACAGCTGCACACGCAGCAGAGAGCCATCAATGAGTACCTGTGCGACTATGGCACCAGGACAGGGTCAGGGCAGCTTGGTTTTTTTCTCACACCAGTGGGCCATGACCAGGGATGCATGCACTGTCCTGTCACCATTTGAGGAGGCCATGAGGATGGTGAGCAGTGACAGTGCATGCATCAGTGACACTGTCCCTCTTGTCTACCTGTTGGAGCACATGATGCATGGAATAATGGACAGGGCACTTGAGGCAGAACAGAGGCAGGAAGAGGAGGACTTCCTTGCCTCTTAAGGCCCCCTTTATCCAGACAGTATTCCTGCTGGCCTGCCGATCACACAGGAGGAGGACGAGGAGGACGAGGAGGAGGAGGATTGTGTCAGCATGGAGGTGGAGCCTAGCACTCAGCATTAGCAGCAGTCTTTAAGGGATCATTTACAGTCCCAAGAAACCCATGGACTTGTACGTGGCTGGGAGAGGTGGCTGCAGATCATGTCGTCCTTAGTGACCCAGAGGACTCCGGACCAAATGCCTCAGCTAACCTACGCTGCATGGCCTCCCTGATCCTGCAAAGCCTGCGGAAGGTTCCTTGTATTCGTCGGATCAAGGAGAGGGATCATTACTGGCTGGCAACCCTCCTTGATCCACGTTACAAGGGTAAGGTTGCAGACCTTATCTTGCCGCCACAGAGGGAGCAGAGGATGAAACTTCTTCAGGGGGCCTTGCAGAAAGGTTTGTGCAACGCGATCCCAGAGCCTGGGTGGTTACAAATTCCTTACCCTGGTCAACGTGTTGCTGAGGCTTCGGTCAATCACAGAAGGAGCGGTGGAGAAGGTGGCCGTCTGACCAATGCGTTCAGACAATTTTTTAGTCCGCAGCCCCAAGGTATGATCGGTTGGAAACTATTGCCAGCGTCTGATTTACATAGTCCAGGAATACCTAGAGGCAAGATCAGACTTGGACACCTTTCCCACCGAAAATCGTCTGGGTTACTGGGTCTTGAGGATGGATCACTGGCCAGAGCTTGCACAGTATGCAATTGAGCTACTGGCCTGTCCTGCATCCAGCATTTTTTTGGAATGCACATTCAGTGCTGCTAGAGACTTTGCAACCAATCACAGGGTGCACCCGTCCACTGACTCGGTTGATCGACTGACCTTAATAAAAATGAATCAGTCTTGGATCACCACCAGCTACAAAGCACCTGATGCTGACATAACCGAATATTTTTTTTTTTAAATGTCACATCCCTTCAAGACTGCCTATGCTGATGCTGAGTGACTATCCTGCTATGCTGAATTACTATCCTCTTCCTCCTCAATAATCATGCTGATGGCTTGTAAGAACATTTTTGGTACTGGGCACCGCCACCAGTGGCTAAGGTCCAATTTTTCAGCCCCTGTTTAACAGGGGCGTGTAATTACAATTTTTGATGCAGTATTTTGATGGAGGGTTTGTTGCTGCGCTCAACTACAATATCTGTGAGGGGTTGCAGTGTTGTGGCACCAGCACCAGTGCCTAAGGCCCAATTTTCCAGCCCGTTTAACAGGGGCATGTAATTACAATTTTTGATGCAATATTTTGATGGAGGGTTTGTTGCTGCGCTCAACTACAATATCTGTGAGGAGTTGCAGTGTTGTGGCAACACCACCACCAAAGGCCCAATTTTTCTACCACTGTTCAACAATGGCATGTAATTACATTTCTTGATATAATATTTCACAGCAGGGCCCATTACAGCGCCCACCAAGAGTAACTGTGAGGGCTTAGCCCTTGTACACACGGTCGGAGATTCCGACGGAATGTGTCCTATCGGACCGTTTTGTTGGATATTCCGACTGTGTGTGGTCTCCATCGGACTGTTTCCGTCGGAATATCCGACGGACCAACTTTTCCAACTTGCCGGTAAAATTTTCAGACAAAATGCTCCGATCGGACATACTCCGATCATGTGTAGCCTACTCCGACGGACAAAGTGCCACGCATGCTCAGATCAAATTCCTAGACCAAAGCTATTGGCTACTAGCCTGACCGTAGTCCTGTGTAACAAAATAACGTCATCATGTTATGTACAATCGGATTTTCCAACAACTTTGTCTGACCATGTGTATGCAACAGTTTCGGACAAAATCCAACGGATTTGGTTGTCAGAATGTCCGACCGTGTGTACATGGGCTTACAGTGTTGTGGCAACACCAACCACACCTTAAGCCCAAATTTCTGCAGAGCATATAGGGCAGGCCCCTACTTTCAAACATCCAACTTACAAAAGTCTCCTACAAATGGAAGGAGACAGCAGGAAGTGAGATGAAATCTACCCCTAGGAAGGGAAATTCTCTCTTGTAAGGGTTGATATGGGAAAAACGTGTCTCCTCTCCACTGATGCTTTATCACCAATCCTTGTTTCACTAAAAACCCCAAATTTTCAAAAAAACATTTGTCATTGGGACAGAAAGTGAGGCGAAATCTTCTGAAGAGGTGCACAGACAGCAAAAAAATATTACGGGTGATAACGCTTCCCTATGTTTTCCAAACAGCTTAAAAATAGATTTTTTGACTGGAGCTCCACTTTAAAAATGTACCAGTTCAAAATTACAAACAGATTCTGCTTAACAACAAACCTATAGTCCCTGTCTTGTTTGCACCGCCTTTATACTGCTGTTCAGAGTATATAGGGCCTGGGGGCCCCATGCCTTTCCTTTTTTTAATTTGGGTGCGGGTGTCACGGATCTAGTGTGACCAGAGCTGTGTGGACAGCAACAGAGGAACAAACGCAGATAAGGTGAAAATATATAATTTATTAAGATAAGTGAATAAATACAACCACCTCCAATATACTACAAAGTGCAACCAAACAATCACCAACAGAAACCCACAAATAATAACAGACAAATATATATATATTTATATACAAGTAAAGGGGAATACCAGAATCAGGGCCAGGCCAGGGTCGACAACGGGGGGTCAGCAGCTGGGGAAGGAAGACAAACAGAAAAGGAGAGGATTGATGGATCACAGGAGGGACGGGTCAGGTACAAGACTCAGGGTCCAGGTAACACACAGGAATAGGAACAGGTTCAAATGCAGATGCAGAGTTCCACAGGGTCAGGGAGCAAGGAAGATACCAAGCCAAGGCATCAGTGTGTCTCCCGGGTACTTATACATACCTCCTGCAATTACTCAAGTGATGCCTAATTGCAGGAGATGATGTCGGCCCCACACTGCCAGGAACTACCCGCTGGTGGACGCCAGTACTGCGGCTTAAGGATCATATAATACTACTAACAGGGGAAGGCTCCCCAGGCAGTTCCAGACTACCAGGAGACATCTGCTGGTGGACCACAGTACTACATGCCAAATGTCAGACAGTATCATCAGCGGGTGGAACCTTTCCTGACAGAGGGGTTCCCCTTAATACCTTAATATCCATAAAAAACCCAAAGGGCCTGGCAATGGACTGGGGGGGGGGGGGGTACCCATGCCGTTTGTCTCACTGATTTGCATCCATATTGCTGGGACCAGACATTACATTAAAGCCGCAAACAGTTTTAATTTACTTTTATTCCTTTAAAAATGTCATTTTGTGCAGGGACTGTTCTAAGCATGGGAAACACACGCCACTTTACAGGCATACTATAGAAAACTACCAGGTACGAGATTTAAAGGAATATTTCACTTTTTTTCACTTTCAGCATCATTAAAATCACTGCTTCCGTAAAAACTTCAATTTTTAGAACTTTTTTTGCATTGATACATGTCCCCTGGGGCAGGACCCGGGTCCCCAAATCCTTTTTAGGACAATAACTTGCATATTAGCCTTTAAAATTAGCACTTTTGATTTCGAACGTTCGAGTCCCATAGACTTTAACAGGGTTCTAAAGTTTGTGCAAATTTTCGGTCCGTTCGCAGGTTCTGTTGCGAACTGAACCGGGGGGGGGGATGTTTGGCTCATCCCTAACCGCACACCACATCAAATTGGTCTGCTCTGAATAAGCACTACAGCTAGTGCAAAACATCTGCAATTTTTCCTTGTTCGCTGTGATGTGATTTTCCAATAAAAGAAAGTGGTCTTCTGAAGAGTGCGGCAGTCCAGAGCTTGTTTTTCGTCTGTTGCTAGTGGTAATAGCCAGCACCTGTGGCTTCCCAGCCGAAGAGACAGTTTACAGCCTGCATGTGTGCTCCTGGAGTGGTGAGATCCCTTCTCCTTGGTCTGCATGGATGTCGTCCCAGAAGGAAGCCTCTTCTAAAGATTATGCACAAGAAAGCCCGTAAACAGTTTGCTGAAGACAAAAAGACTAAGGACATTGATTAGTGAAACCGTGTCCGGTGGTCTGATGAGACCAAGATAAACATATCTGGTTCAGATGGTGTCAAGCATGTGTGGCGGCAACCAGGTGAGGAGTACAAAGACAAGTGTGTCTTGCCTACAGTCAAGCATGGTGGTGGGAGTGTCATGGTCTGGGGCTGCATGAGTGCTCCCGGCACTGTGACTAGGGATGAGCATCGTGTTCGAGACAAACATACGTTCGACTCGAACATCGGCTGTTCACACGTTCGGCGAATACCGAATGTTATGGGCCATTCGTGACAAATTCGTGTGGCGCTCACGGCTCACAATGCACTGCGCCATTGCAGTGCATTGCTGACTCGTGGTTGGCCAAGCATGCACTGTGACCCCGCATGCTTGGCCAATCACAGCGCCGGCAGTGAGGAGAGCCATGATTGGCCACAGGCAGGATGCCTGTGGCCAATCATAGCTCAGGTTGTGTAGTACACACCCGACACTATATAAGGCCGCCAGCGCAGCGACCTTGTGTAGTGTGTTGGCGTCTGTAGGAGTTAGTGGGTGTTCTCTGTGTACCTTCAACACAGTATACACCGTTCATTATCGGCCGATTTTGCATTCTTGCTTTTCTGTAATTGAGCTGTTAGCAATCTGCAGGAGTTTGTGCCTGTTGTCTGTGTGCCCTGACCGCAGTATACACCGTTATATTCACCTATATAGCTAGCTATATTGCTCTTTTGTAATAGAGCTTGCAGTCAGTTGTAGGAGATTGTGCATGTTGTCTGTGTGCCCTGACTGCACTATACACCGTTATACACTGTTATATCCACCTATATAGCTCTTCTCTTCTCTCTAGAGCCATCTGCAGGAGTTAGTGGGTGTTGTGTGCCTCCAGCACAATATACACTACCCAATTGCTGGTTTTCCCATCTCCCTTCAGGCCATTACCATGTCTGAAAGGCCAACAAGGAGGGCAAGCAGGCTGTGTCTAGAGACAACAGTGCTGGTCGTGGACGCGGTGCATCATCATCAACACGTGGCCATGGGACATGCTTGTCCTTCTTTTCGGCAGCTGGACATGTTGAGCTGCATCATGCGGAAGACTTGGTAGAGTGGATGACCAAGCCCTCCTCATCCTCCTCATCCTCTCTCACCCAGGCTCAGGGTCATCATCAGTGGCTCCTTCCCTAGACCCACCACGTCCTCCTGAGGAGTCTCCTGGACTCTTTGAGCACAGTGTTGGGTACATGCTCCAGGAGGATGCCCAGTGTTTTGTAGGCTCTGATGATGATACTCAACTAGAGGAAGGCAGTAGTGTGAGCGCAGAGAGAGGGGTTGCTCAAGAAGGACAGCAATCTGGCAGTCATGTTCCACAAGCTGCAGCAAACTGCCAGGTTTGCTCCAGCGATGAAGAGGGAGGGGATGATCAGGGCACTGCCTCCACGTGGGTACCTGGTAGGAGAGAGGAGGAGGAGGCACATGTCCAATGAGGCAGGATGCCCTCCGGGGGCCAGTTTAGGGGCAGCACACCGACTGAATCACAGCGCAGAGCTCCGCCTGTGCAGGGTGCTGCCTCTGCGCAATATTCTAAAAGTTCTTTGGTGTGGGACTTTTTTGAGACGAGTGCATCAGATCGCACCACTGCTATTTGCAACATATGTCTCAAGCGTATCTCGCATGGCCAAAACATCAGCCGCTTGGGCACCACATGCTTGACCAGACATATGTTGACCTGCCATGCAGCTCGTTGGCAAGCGTACCTCAAAGACCCACACCAAAGAACAAAGCAGACCTCTCCTTGCTCCTCATCAGCTGGGATCTCCAACCCCACTAGACCTTCAGTCCTCTCTGAAACCTGTTCTGAGAGGAATGAAGGTGTAGAATTAGGTGTGTCACAGCCAAGTGCTTCCGGGCACTTTTGTTGCCAGCGGTTTAGACATTAATGGCTCCAGACGACGTCCGATGACGAAACGCGTAGGGCGTGGCCTAAGGTGTATGCACTCTCGTATAGCGGCGGCGGCGGTGAATTCAAACACATTGTGACTCATACTGGATTATTTGAATGCCGGTTTTATCTTACACTGTATGAGTAGCTTTCTATTAATTTATTAAATAAAATTTAAATACTGGATTACACTGTTTGCCTCATCTTACTTTCCATGAGGAAATCCCTGGATTATCACTGGATATCTAACCGGACCAGCTCAGCATAGCGACACAGGGGCTCACACTGTGAAGGCGCATTAACCCCTTAAGGGGATGAGGAGCTGGTGAGTGCGGATTATTGTCTTTTTTACACCAAAATCGCACCGGTTGCTATCCAGGAATCCTGAAGCACTCTGTCACCTTTGTTTAAGAAGAACTTTTTATTGGAGTTTTATTGGAGTTTTATTGGAGCTTTATTGTTTATGGTTTTCTGGAGTTGAACTTTTTATATCAATTTTTTTATATCAATTTTTTATATCAACTTTTTTACTGCATGCCTCTACCTAGCGATCTCATAAATGCATAAAGACTGTAATTATATCTTGGCACTTTAAATAGCAAGCAGCACTTTTTGTCATTCCAGCATTTTTTCAGGAGCACCGTGCACTTTATAATGAATGTTTTGCACTAAACACTCCTTCATTCCAGCATTTTTCAGGAGCATTGTGCACTTTACTATGAATGCTTTGCACTAAGCACATTAAAATTTCAATACTCTTGCGCATATTGACAGCGACTTATACTGGCAGAGCATTTGTTTCACATAGCATAGGTTACTTGATATTTATTGGCTTTTATTGGTCATTAAAATATTTTCACAATTTCACGCAAGACTTTATCACGCATACATCTTTATGTCACATTTTTTTATTCTCCCACACATTCACACAAAATCGGGCATATATATAACATATTGATTAGCAAATACTCGCAATAAGTATAATTAATAGCAGGTGTGCGCCGTTACTACCACCTTTGATATATACTCACATGACCTCTGATAACTCAGTTCTTGGTCCACTTAGAGCAGAGTGTAGTGACTGACAGTCACCATTCTCTGATCAGCCCAGCACTCTGTGGGGGGGGGGGGACTCAGCCACACGCTGAGTTCCAGAGCCAGTTGCCAATCAGGCAGCTGGGTGGATCCAGACAATATGGTTGGGATCCTTCCAGAGCCTGGAGCAGCTCTGATGTTAGCAGGCTGATTCTGGGTCACAGGAGAGCAAAATTAAGTGTACTCCTGTGATTCACAAGAGAAGTATTGCCAAAAAAGCTCTGGATATACTTCTCCGTTAAAGAGGTTTGGGTTTCTTGATTGGATGACTTCAGAAAGAAGTAACTGAATCTGCCACTTTAAATTTGAACACAGTACTGTGTTGGAGGGATCCTACTTCATAGTTGGCATTGCAAACAAAATACATTTCCATCTGGCTCCTTCAAATTTTCCCATCATTTTGAATAAAACCAAACATCTATTTGACCCCCATTAACAATTAGAAAATCAAATGAACATTCTTAAAATGATTTTGAACAAAATTCTACAATTGGATATCCAGCTTAACAGATTCCTCCATACATGCTAAAAAAGTGTGGCCAGACAAATATTCTCTGCCAGGCTATTGTATTCTGATAGCCGGTGTCGCTGGCTTTCAGAATGGCCCAATGTTGTCTGTGTCTGATTGGATGTACTGTAAGCCATGTTCAGCTGACAATGTTCCAATTAAATTTGACACAACAATCAACTTTTGTTAAATGGAGCGGTGCATTGTGTATTGTATAGTATATAGGTAAATGGGGTTTAAAGATGTTAACTCCATCTTCTGTATGGGAACAAGGAATTACAATTCCATATCCACACAGGGCTGTCTTTAAGGCAGGTCAAAAGGGGAAGCTGCCCTGGGCCCTGTCATTGTTGTGGGGCCCAAAGCAGCTGCCTCATACTTGCCAACTATCCCAGTTTAAATTCCCTCGCCCATTGAAGTTTTAGTCCCTTCCTGTGTCCTGATATCTCAGTGTGAAGTGCTGCTACTAATGCTGCCCAGCTCTGCCCTATTGTTGTGTACAGATGACTCACCTGCAGACCCTGTGTTTACATGTACATTACCAGCATTCATATGTAAGTAGCAACGACATGCATATATAAATAGCTTAGGCCAGCGGCATTGATATGTAAATAAAGGCAGTATTCATATGTATATCATGCCCCCTTGCAGGGAGGAGAAGATGTGCTGTAACCTATAGCAACCAGTGAGCAGTATTACTGTACAGTAATCTCTAGCAGCCAATCAACAAACAGAAATCATGTGCTGTAACCTCTAACAACTAATCAGTGAGCCTTAATGTGTGCTGTAACCTCTAGCAATCAGTCAGTAAGTGGAAATGATATGCTGTAACCTCCGGCAAACAATCGCAATTGCTGCCTGATCTGATACACTAAACTGGTTTTAAGTAGAGCTGCTATTTATTTTATGTCTCAGAGAAGGTGGAGAGTGAAATTGCATGGGGGGGCCCCAAGAAAATGTTTGCCCTGGGTCCAATCAATATTAAAGACGGCCCTGTATCCACACATGTAAAACCTTGATCTAATCCCAAATTTTATACCATTTACCTGGACATCCCCTATGGAGATAAAGATATTTTATATGAAATATGAGCATTAACATCTGCTAACCATTTTGTATCACGCCTAACAAGTTCTCAAATATGTGGGCTTTTTTTTGTTTTGCTGCTGTGATCTGACTTTGTTAGGAGGTAGCTATGTTTGTTCTCCATGAACTTATTGTCTGTAGGAACATTGCCACCTTCTCTTTTTCTCACTGCTGAGATGGACTAGGGACTATGGACTGTGGAATTTGTAATGTGCATAGAGCAGTGCACATGACCACAATTAACATGCACTACTTGTTCCACATAAATGCAAGTGAGGGGTGGGAAAAGATGTTTGGTAATTCCAGGAGGGCATTACAAGGAGGCAGAAAAAAACACAGTAATGCCGCGTACACACGATCGGAATTCTCGTCGGAAAAATCTCTGATGATTTTCCAGATGGAATTCCGACAGAATTTGGCTCAAGCTGTCTTGCCTGCACACGGTCACACCAAATTCCGATGTATGACATGACTAGGAAAAGGAAGTTCAATAGCCAGTAGCCAATAACTTCTGTCTCGTAGTTGAATCTGAACATGCGTGATTTTTGGCATTTCGGAATTGCATACACACGATCGGAATTACCGATAGAAAGTTTTTCCGTCTGTAAAATTGAGAACATACTATCAATTTTTGGCTGGCGGGAATTCGGGCAGCTAAATTCCAATGGAGCATACACACGGTCACATTTTCCAATGAAAAGCTCTCATCTGTCTTTTTCTGGCCGGAATTCTGATCATGTGTATGCGGCATTAGAAACAATTTCATAAAAAAAGGTTACAGGGCCATTAGAGTGGATGTGTATAGATTATTTTCTATAGATTGTTTGCTTTTTAGAGAATAAGAATATTGTTTAGTGTCACTTTAATGCAAATAACTTTGACAAATCAATTTATCCATGGATTTTCTTTTTGCAGAAAACATTCTGGGGACTGGTGACACCTCGCTCATGGTCCTGCCACTTATGACCAAAGAACCAAATATATTTCTAGAAACTTTTAATATGTAGTGGTATTGACTGGATGTATGGACCTTTTTCTACAGATCACTAAAAATCCCTTAAATCACAACAATCAGTTGTACTTCTGGAAGCAAATGTGTTTTTTCTAGTCAATGTGCCCTACCTAAATTATAGCGTTGACACTAATAGAGCTTAGTGTCAATAAAATGCCTTATTGTTATCTTCTGAATGCTGCCAAATCCTCTGTACCCCTCCACTGGAAGAGTGCATAACCACCGACCATAAGTCTTTGGCTTCACAAAGTGGAATAAATAAAATGGAAGACTTAATCCTTACAGCGCAACACAAAAATGTGAAAAATATTCTAAAACGTGGAGGTTATGGAATACGTTCATCTTTTCTGAGGAAGGGGCAGCTCTCTTTTAAATATGAACCCATCTTCTCAACCTTCCCCTCCTTCCTTCTCTGTTTGCCTTTTCCTTTATTTCTACCACTTTTTTTTCTCTTTGTTCTAATATGTATAAAAAATAAAAAATGTAATGGGTAGCCCCAAGTAATTCCCAGAATGGTCCATACCAAGTGACTGTTTAGGCTAGATGGGAATTCAGTACTCTTCTCATTGATAAAGTTCAATTGATTGATCTCCTGACTTTATACACGTCTAATTTGTATGTACAGTTTGTCTGTCTATATCATTTAGATTCTTGTACCATTACTTGTTTCTACTCTTTTTTTTTTTCAATATTTTATTTAGTCATAGGACACAGTCAAGGACATACAGCAGGGCATTTCAGAAAAAAAGAAGCACAACACAACATTCAAATTAAACATCACAGATTAGAACCCGATATTGAATAGCGATCCAGACTGTGTCCCATATTCCGCAATATCAATGCTAGACACATGGGGGCTGATTTACTAAAATGAATGCGCTGCGCCGGTTCATACCTTAATTTTTGCGCCAGATTATTAAGTGAGCGTATGAACCGGTGCATGCATAAGCGCAACAGATGATAATATGCCGGCGTACACGAAAATATGACATTGATAATAGCGCATGCCGTATCATTAATAGTCCATTCACACAGGGGCAACACGACTTCCAGCACGACTTTGGGAGGCAACTTGGACACGACTTGAGTGTGAATCACAGCGTGACTTGGGGCGACTTACAACACGACTTGGGGCAACTTACAACATGACTTTGAGTCGCCCCCAGGCCAGGCGACTTTAATAAAAAAAACTAAAAAAAAAAGGCATGGGTTCCCCTCCAAGAGCATACCAGGCCCTTCAGGTCTGGTATAGATATTTCGGGGGAACCCCGCGCCAAAAAAAAAAAAATTTGCGTGGGGGTCCCCCTCAAGCACGTAACCTGGGAGGCTGCAGGAAAAGAGGGGGGACGAGAGAGCGCCCCCCTCCTGAACCATAGAAGGACACATGCCCTCAACATTGGGAGGGTGCTTTGGGGTCCCCCCAAAGCACCTTGTCCCCATGTTGATGAGGAAAAGGGCCTCATCCCCACAACCCTGGCCCTGGTTGTGGGGGTCTGCCACTGGGGGGCTTATCGGAATCTGGAAGCCCCCTTTAACAAGGGGACCCCCAGATCCTGGCCTCTCCCCTGTGTGAATTGGTAAGGGGGTCCAAAAGTACTCCTACCATTTCACCAAAAAAGTGACAAAAGTGTTAAAAATGACAAGAGACAGTTTTTGACAAGTCCTTTATTAAAGTCTTCTTCTTTCATCTTCTTTCTTCTGGTCTTCTTCCTTCTTCTTTCCTTCATCCTTCGGGTTTCTTCCTGCATCTTCTTCTTCCTCTGGTTTTCTCGTCCGGCATCTTCCTCCACGGCGCCTCTTCTTTCTCGCTTCCTTCTCGGGCCACTCCACGCAATGGGAGGTTCCCGCTCTGTGACGCTTCTCTTCTTCTGACAGTTCTTATATAACCCTCTGACGCAGAGTTCCATTATATAAGTGTCAGAAGAAGAGAAGCTTCACACAGTGGGAGCCTCCCATTGCGCGGAGCGGCCCGAGAAGGAAGGGAGGAAGAAGAGACGCCGTGGAGGAAGATGCCGGACGAGAACAATGGAGCAAGAAGAAGAGGATCGGAGGAAGAAGAAGATGGAGGAAGAAACTGAAGGTTGAAGGAAGGAAGAAGACCAGAAGAAAGAAGATGAAAGAAGAAGACTTTAATAAAGGAATTGTCAAAAACTGGCTCTTGTCATTTTTAACACTCAGTGATGTCACTTTTTTGGTGAAATGGCTTACCATTTCACACAGGGGGTGAGGTCGGGTCTGGGGGTCCCCTTGTTAAAGGGGGCTTCCAGATTCCGATAAGCCCCCTGCCCGCAGACCCCCACAACCACCAGCCAGGGTTTTGGGGATGAGGCCCTTGTCCTCATCAACATGGACTTCATGTTGAGGGCATATGGCCTGGTACGGTTCAGGAGGGGGGGCGCTCTCTAGTCCCCCCTCTTTTCCTGCGGCCTGCCAGGTTGTGTGCTCAGATAAGGGTCTGATATGGATTTTGAGGGGCACCCCCACACCATTTTTTTTTGCTTTGGCACTGGGTTCCCCTTAAAATCCATGCCAGACCTGAAGGGCCTGGTATGGATTTTGAGGGGGACCCCATGCCATTTTTTTTATTTGGTGCGGGGTTCCCCTTAATATCCATACTCAGGTCTGGTATGGAATTTTGCCAGCGCAGTGAACCAAAGCACTTGAACGTGCGCAAATGCCGCTTGCGCAGTGCATAAATTGACCTTGCGCAGTTCCAAGTGTATTTGCAGGCGCAGCAAGCTTGTTCACAGAAAGTTACTTTTCCGTTCTAATTTGGGCATATTTGTTACTTGGACAGTTATGACTATACTTTCTCATATCACCCACATCAACCCCATAATATTTGCACTTCCATCTTCTTTTAATTCTGAGTTGAAGAATGTGTGCGCCAGGTCTATAGCGGCGCACCAGTCGCCACCTCCCGTGCGCCGGCATGTTGATAGTAAATGGGGAATTGCGCTGTGTTACAGACACAAATGCTTTGTGAATACGAAAGCGACCGTTGCGCATCGGCGAGCGCCGCAACTCATAATGCAAAGCGTTTGTAAATCAGCCCCATTGCCCCAACTCCTAGAATACTCCACATATAAAGAAAAACAAACCATATATACTGCCCCATCTATAGTCCCAGACCAGTCCTAATACATTTTATAACTATATATTAAGGATACATTTTGGACCCCAGAAGCCTGGATCCAAAGAAATAAAAAAGAAAGAGAAAAAAAAAGAGAGGGGGAGCAAGAAAAAAAGAACAGAGGGAGAAAGAGTGGTAAGGATACGGGGAGGTGGAGAAGGGGAAAGGATAAGGAGGATAGGGGACGGGTATACGGAGGTGAACCCCGTGTGTGCTCACTGAACACAGACTAAGTTTTAGTTATTCAGGTTACTGTCAAGGAAGGTTCTTCCCTCCTCTGAGACCAAAAAGACATTCCAGAGCGACCAGGTCTTGGAATAGTGTTCCTGCTGGTATTGTGCGGAAAGGACCAATTCTTTCATTTTGCTGATCTTTTACTTTAGATAGCCCCATCCAGGGGCGTAACTAGAAATCACAGGGCCCCATAGCAAAATGTTGTATGGGCCCCCCCACCAAAAAAAAAATGAACTAATGCCATTAAACAACAGACTACCACACCCATGTGGCACAGTACCCAGGCAACAGCTTATATTAATTTTGAACAACAAAGTATGCAGTATACTGTATGCAGCCCCTGAAGGGAACACATTGCTGACCTCCAGGCCTTCTAACCAATTTCTGTTCTGTTATATAAAATGAAATAGTTCAACTCACCATAATGCAAAATCAGTGGGATCCCTGAGCGTGTCACTTGCCATCATCGCCTGCCACCAGATGCAGATTGTAACTTGTCACACGTTGTGAAATGTCACCTACCACATGCTGCGGATTGTACACTTGCCACATCCCAGATTGTCACTTGCCAAGTCACCTGCCACACATTATGGATTGTCACTTGCCACGTCCTGGATTGTCACTTGCCACGTCACTTGCCACACATTATGGATTGTCACTTGCCACGGCCTGGATTGTCACTTGCCACACATTAAGGATTGTCACTTGTCACATCACCTGCCACACGTTGCGGATTGTCCACTTGCCACGTCGCCTGCCACCAGATGCAGATTGTCACTTGTCACACATTGCAGAATGTCACCCGCCACATGTTGCGGATTGTCCACTTGCCACGTCCCGGATTGTCACTTGCCACGTTACCTGCCACACATTACGGATTGTCACTTGCCATGTCCTAGATTGTCACTTGCCACGTCTCGGGTTGTCACTTGCCACGTCACCTGCCACACATTACGGATTGTCATTTGCCACGTCACCTGCCACACATTACGGATTGTCACTTGCCACGTCACCTGCCACACATTACGGATTGTCACTTGTCAGGTCACGGATTTTCACTTGCCACGTCACCTGCCACATGTTACGGATTGTCACTTGCCACATCCAGGTTGTCACTTGCCACGTCACCTGCCACACATTACGGATTGTCACTTGCCACGTCCTAGATTGCCACACTTTACAGATTGCCACTTACCACATCCTAGATTGTCACTTGCCACACATTATGTATTGTCACTTGCACGTCCCGGGTTGTCATGTGCCACGTCACCTGCCACACATTACGGATTGTCACTTGTCACATCACGGATTTTCACTTGCCACGTCACCTGCCACATGTTACGGATTGTCACTTGCCACATCCAGGTTGTCACTTGCCATGTCACCTGCCACACGTTACGGATTGTCACTTGCCACGTCCCTGGTTGTCACTTGCCACGTTGTCTGCCACACATTATGGATTGTCATTTGCCACGTCATGGATTTTCACTTGCCACGTCACCTGCCACACGTTACGGATTGTCACTTGCCACATCCCGGGTTGTCACTTGCCACGTCACCTGCCACACATTACGGATTGTCACTTGCCACGTCACCTGCCACACATTATGGATTGTCACTTGTCACGTCACTGATTTTCACTTGCCACGTCACCTGCCACATGTTACGGATTGTCACTTGCCACATCCAGGTTGTCACTTGCCACGTCACCTACCACACATTACGGATTGTCACTTGCCACGTCACCTGCCACACATTACAGATTGTCACTTGTCACGTATTTTCACTTGCCACGTCACCTGCCACATGTTACGGATTGTCACTTGCCACATCCAGGTTGTCACTTGCCATGTCACCAGCCACACGTTACGGATTGTCACTTGCCACGTCCCTGGTTGTTACTTGCCACGTTGCCTGCCACACATTATGGATTGTCACTTGCTCTGCCACTTTCCTGCTGTGTCACAGAGTCAGGCAGTAGATTATCAGTCAGGCAGCAGAGAGATAATGTCATCTCTCTGCTTCCTGGCTGCCTGCACAGTGAGGGGGAACTGCACTGCAGGGATGAGAGGGCGGCGAGAGATGATGTCATCTCTATGCTCCCCCGCCCGTCAGCTCCCTGATTGGCCAGCCCGCTCACGCCCACTCTCTCACCAGCGGACCGGCCACTCTCATCTGCCTCCCACTATCACCCGCGGAGCCGCCCGCGGACCACCCGCGGAGCCGCCCGCGGACCACCAGCGGAGCCGCCCGCGGAGCCACCCGCGGAGCCGCCCACGGACCCGCCCGCGGAGCCACCCGCGGAGCCGCCCGCGGACCACCCGCGGAGCCGCGGACTGCCCGCGGGCCACCCGCGGTGCCGCGGACTACCCGCGGACCGCCCGCTCTCACCCGCGGGCCGCCCGCGGACCACCCGCGGAGCCGCCCGCGGAGCCACGGCACCTATCCTCACCGGGCCCCACTTGACTGCGGGCCCCATAGCGCCCGCATGTGTTGCTATGGCGGTAGTTCCGCCACTGGCCCCATCCACACTGTTGGGGGTAGTGGCGATTTCCACGTCAGAGGAACATGCCTTTGTGGCATCTAGAAGGTGACAGATAATAGATTCTTTGTATACCTTTTCTGGTATGTAGGATGCATGGAAGAGAAAAAAGGCTAGATCCTCCAGTATCGTACAATCTGTAAAAATTTGAAGAGTGTGTCTCCCCTCTGTCCAGAAGTGCTTTAACTTGGGACTCCAAAAAATGTGCAGAATAGTGCCTCTATCTCCCTGGCATCTCCAACACAGATCAGAGGAGTCAGGGAAAATTCTCTTCAGTCTCACTGGCGTTCTGTACCACTGAGTGAGAATCTTGAAGTTGGTTTCTTGTGTTTTGTACAATTCGATGATTTGTACGCAAGCCTAAGGATATGTTGTCGCTGTGGTGTACTGAAGGGTTTACCCTGTAATAGAAATTTGTAAGTTGTGTATAATTGTATTCTATTTTATATGTATTGCACAGTGCCCTCACTGTGCACACGGCATTAATAATGTTTTCAGTACGTTTGGCATTCTTTTGAGTCCTGATTAGAATTAGCCTGCCTATGTAACGCCCCTTGTTACCATAAACGTACAATTGTAATATTAATGTTACACCTACGTAATCATGTGTATAAAAACCTTCAAATGCATCATAATAAAACAGAACGTTATTTGGAAAGATGCTGAGCGTATCTTTTGTGTCTGTTCCCTACTGGAGTAGTTATTGATTTGGAACCACTAATCAATATGAGGATAGGAGTTGCCTATCTATAAAATATCTAACTCAGGTGGCGAGCTTTGCCGAGGAGGGGTTTCCAGGTGACCCCGAGTATCGGAAACAAGGAGCTTGAGACGATCCGGGAATTTCTGATAATCAGCCGGCTGAGGCAAACCTTTTTCTTATCAGACTTCCTTGATCGGTAAGGCAAGACAAAGGGAATGCATTTTACCTATTTTACTCCCCTTAATCTAACTGTATTGATTGGTGGTTATACGTTATGTTATCACTGTCTAATGTCCATCGGAGTGTTATAGAAAAGAAAGGGAAGAATAGTGCTGTTCACAGGTATATGTAGTACATCTGCTAGATAAAATAGTTTAGAGGCAAGGAGGGTATAGGCACACGTAGAGAAGACTGGCCAGTCATTAAATTAATTAAGGGAATGAAGGGTAAGAAACCCTTAAAAATGCCCAGCGCTATATATGAACCAATGATGCGTGTCGCGTACGTTAAGGCAGAGCCCAGAGTGCAGGGAGCGGCCTCTAGTAAACCTCTGACTCAGGAACCCCTGGTAGAGATGACAGGGGCTCAGGAGCACTGACTGGGTGGCTGGTGTTGAAGGCAGGAAACCGTTGGTGGTGGGAGGTGTCCTGTAGTCCAGCAGCAGGATGCAGATGACAGCAGGAAGAAGCAGGCAGCACTGGCCGGATACAATGGACAGCAGGGAGGTGACTTGTAGCCCAGTGGCAGAGTGCAAACAGCAGGCAGGATACAGCGGACAACGAAGAGGAGTCTTGTAGTCTAGCAGCAGGATGCGGATGGCAGCAGGATACAGCAGGTAGCACCGGCCAGATACAGCGAACAGCAGGGAGGTGTCCTGTAACCCAGTAGCAGAATGCAGACAGCAAGCAGGATACACCGGGCAACAAGGAGGTGCCTTGTAGTCCAGCAGCGGTAAGCAGGTAACTGGCAGATTAAACAGTCCGGGTCAAATACAGGCGGGCAGATCAGGTACCAAAACGAAATCCAAGAGTAGTCAAGTCCAGAAGCCGGGATCGGGGCAGGCAGCAAGCAGAGGAGTCAGGAACAGGCCAAGTCAAATATGGATCAGGTAACTTCAGATACAGGGTAGCAGGGTACACAGGAACGCTGTTGATAGGGCAGCAAGACAGAAAGGCATGGATCCCCTTTAAATAGCGCACATCGTCGCCAATTGCCATCAAGACAGAAGTGCGTGCGCTCCCGCTAATTGCGCATGTGCGTGAGCAAAGCGGTTTTCTTGCGCACAGGTATTCTTCTGACCCTCAGACTATTTTGATTTTCGCTGGAAAGGCTTTCCTGACATTGCCCTCCTCCAATATGCAGCCTCCAGATGCCCAACTGGGTCATCTTGCTTGGGTGAGATCTTTTGAAGGCCAGAATCAGTCTCTTGGTCTGGATATTAGTCTCTGGTTCCCAAGCATTCTCTTCTTCTGGCCCATACCCCTTCCATTTCACCAGATACTGGACTTGGTTGCGTCTCCTTCTGCAGTCTAAGATCACTTCGACCTTAAATTCCTCCTCACCGTTGATGAGCACAGGTTCAGGGGGACCAGTGTTCCGATTGGTGGAAGGCTCCTGGACTGAGGGTTTTAGGAGGGCCACATGGAATACTGGGTGGATACGAAATGATTCTGGTAGTTTTAATTCATAGGCCACGTTGTTAATTTTTCTTCTTACCGGGAAGGGACCCACAAACTTCGGGCCCAGTTTCTTGGATGGGCATGCCAGCTTCAGATTCAGGGTAGACAGCCAGATTAGATCTCTGGGTTTTAAATCAAGCTCCCCTCTCCTTTTCTTGTCAAATGCCACCTTATTACATTCCTGGGTCTTTGCCATTTTCGCTTGAAGCAACTTGTTATTCGTGCTGAAAATGTTCAAGGTGTCCTGGGCCGCTGACACTGTGCATTCTGGGATGTTGTTGGACAGAAACAGAGGATGAAAGCCATAGTTCGAAAAAATTGGAGACTGATTCGTTGCAGAATGGACGGAGTTATTGTAGGTGAACTCGGCGAAAGGTAAAAGGAGTACCCAATCATCTTGAGAGAAGGAAGAATAACATAGCAAATACTGCTCAAGGATCTGATTTGTTCATTCTGGCTGTTAGTCTGGGGATGCTAGGCAGAGGAGAATGAAAGGTCAATCTTAAGGGAATCACACAAAGCTCTCCAGAATCTAGATGTAAATTGCACCCCCTGATCTGATACAATGTTTGCAGGTATACCATGAAGCCTTACTATTAGGGATGGCCGAACGGTTCACCCGGCGGTCGTTTTGCGGCAAATTTCGGCTGTTCGCGGTCTGCCCAATCGGTGGACTATTGCCGCCGTTCGCCCGGCGGACTTCCGTGTTTACTGTGTAAAAGAACTTTGACCTATGATGACACATCCATCATGGGGTACAGGACAGCCAATTGAGACAGCACATGGACACTTGGACATTCCCCCTAACTTATAAATAGACCCGATCCGGCGGCCATTTTACATTCTTTCGTATGTCACTATAAGGAGAGGTAGCTGTGTGGAGCAGGGACAGACTGCAGTGACCCAAATTGCTAGCTTTTAGGTCCACAAAAGTTCTTTTAAGGACTGGTATCATGGTATAGGTGTTAGGTGTAGTTCAGGATATAGGTTTGAGGCACTGCTGTGCTAGTGATTGTTGCAGCAGCCTGTCTTTTGTCAGTGTAGAGAGAGGGGCAGGACGCTGTGTGCAGCAGGGACAGTCAGTTTAATCATTAGCTATTACTATTAGGTCCACAAAAGTCCTTTTCAGGACTGGTATGGTAAAGTAGTACAGGATATAGTTTTGAGTGCTATTCAAGTTATTGTTCCAACAGCCTGTGTTTTGTCAGCTTAAATAGGGACAGGCAGGAAGCTGTGTGTGGCAGTGAGGGACAGTCAGTTTAATCAGTAGCTGTTACTATTAGGTCCACAAAGGTTCTTTTCAGGACTGGTATGGTAATAGGCTTGTACTCGTATAATATTCTTTCTTCCAAATATAGAAACAATATTATACTTGACTGCTGCCCTTCTGCTGCAGTAGTCCTTTATAAGTATAGGGACTGAGGTACAGTCTGCTAATCATTCACAACCTACTAGTTCCACAAAGGTCCTTATAAGGACTAGTAAGGTATAGGGTACTACAGTACATAGGGTTGAGTGAGGTACAGTCTGCTATTCCTTAAGGACTGGTATAGGTCCACAACATATAGGATTGAAGTGCACGACTGCTGACTGCTGCCCTATACTGCAGCAGTCCTTTATCAGTATAGGGACTGAGGTACAGTCTGCTAATCATTTACAACCTACTAGTTCCACAAAGGTCCTTATAAGGACTGGTAAGGTATAGGGTACTACAGTACATAGGGTTGAGTGGGGTACAGTCTGCTATTCTTTAATGACTGGTATAGGTCCACAATATATAGGGTTGAGGTTCACTACTGCTGACTGCTGCCCTACTGCTGCAGTAGTCCTTTATCAGTATAGGGACTGAGGTACAGTCTGCTAATCATTCCCAACCTACTAGTTCCACAAAGGTCCTTATAAGGACTGAGAAGGTATAGGGTACTACAGTACATAGGGTTGAGTGAGGTACAGTCTGCTATTCCTTAACGACTGGTATAGGTCCACAATATATAGGGTTGAGGTGCACTACTGCTGACTGCTGCCCTATACTGCAGCAGTCCTTTATCAGTATAGGGACTGAGGTACAGTCTGCTAATCATTCACAACCTACTAGTTCCACAAAGGTCCTTATAAGGACTGGTAAGGTATAGGGTACTACAGTAAATAGGGTTGAGTGAGGTACAGTCTGCTATTCCTTAAGGACTGGTATAGGTCCACAATATATAGGGTTGACGTGCACTACTGCTGACTGCTGCCCTACACTGCAGCAGTCCTTTATCAGTATAGGGACTGAAATACAGTCTGCTAATCATTCACAACCTACTAGATCCACAAAGGTCCTTATAAGGACTGGTAAGGTATAGGGTACTACAGTACATAGGGTTGAGTGAGGTACAGTCTGCTATTCCTTAAGGACTGGTATAGATCCACAATATATAGGGTTGAGGTGCACTACTGCTGACTGCTGCCCTACTGCTGCAGTAGTCCTTTATCAGTATAGGGACTGAGGTACAGTCTGCTAATCATTCACAACCTACTAGTTCCACAAAGGTCCTTATAAGGACTGGTAAGGTATAGAGTACTACAGTACATAGGGTTGAGTGAGGTACAGTCTGCTATTCCTTAAGGACTGGTATAGGTCCACAATATATAGGGTTGAGGTTATCCTGGATGACATTATCCTGGATGATGAGCAGGAGCCAGGCCACCACACCGCTTCCAGTTTAGTGCAAATGGGGGCCTTCATGCTCCAGTGTTTTAATAGGGACCCCCGTATAAAAAGCATAAGGGTCAAGGACCAGTACTGGGTGGCAACGTACTTAGACCCCCGGTACAAACACAAAATGGCAGAAATGTTACCACCGTCACAGAGGGCTGTCAGAATGGAGCACTTCCAGGCCTTGCTTCGAGAAATGCTGCATTCTGCTTTTGCGTGCGCTGGCAGAGGAGCAATTCCCACTCCCAGAGAAGGAGTTGCGGGTACCAATTCAACAGTGCCTGCAAGAAGAGGCCGGTTTGAAGATGTGTTGGTGACTTCAGATATGAGGTCATTCTTTCAGTCGACCCATCGACAGGTGTCATCCGGATCCAGCATCAGGGAACGCCTAGACCGTCAGGTGTCGGACTACATCGGGTTAACGGCCGATGTGGATGCTCTGAGGAGTGATAAACCCCTGGACTACTGGGTGGGCAGGCTTGACCTTTGGCCAGAGCTTGCCCAATTTCCACGTCCAGTGTCCTGTCCAAAAGGACGTTCAGCGCAGCAGGGGGGATCGTGACCGATAAGCGTACTCGCCTAGCTCAGGAAAGTGATAACTATCTCACATTTCTAAAAATGAATGAGGCATGGCTCTCAGAGGAATTCAACACATGTGACCAGTAGACCATGTATATGTCTATAAACAATTTTTTTAATCGAGCACACAGACCTTCTTTCTTCATTTGGCTCACTTTTTGGCTCACTTCCTTGTCCAAAAGAAGCACACCGTACTATATGCCCGTACCCTCCTGTTTGAAGAGGTTGAGCGGTGTCATATTTCTACTGGGGCTGCTTATTATGAGGGGCTCCCACCATCCCTGTGCTGTGCTGACTTCCTCCTGGGGCTGCTTATTATGAGGGGCTCCCACCATCCCTGTGCTGTGCTGACTTCCTCCTGGGGCTGTACCTCTGCTGTGCATATTATGAGGGGCTCCCACCATCCCTGTGCTATGCTCATTATGAGGGGCTCCCACCATCCCTGTGCTGTGCTGACTTCCTCCTGGGGCTGCTTATTATGAGGGGCTCCCACCATTGAGGGGCTCCCACCATCCCTGTGCTGTGCTGACTTCCTCCTGGGGCTGCTTATTATGAGGGGCTCCCACCATCCCTGTGCTGTGCTGACTTCCTCCTGGGGCTGCTTATTATGAGGGGCTCCCACCATCCCTGTGCTATGCAGACATCCTCCTGGGGCTGCTTATTATGAGGGTCTTCCACCATCCCTGTGCTGTGCTGACTTCCTCATGGGGCTGCTTATTATGAGGGGCTCCCACCATCCCAGTGCTGTGCTGACTTCCTCCTGGGGCTGCTTATTATGAGGGGCTCCCACCATCCCTGTGCTGTGCTGACTTCCTCCTGGGGCTGCTTATTATGAGGGGCTCCCACCATCCCTGTGCTATGCTGACATTCTCCTGGGGCTGCTTATTATGAGGGGCTCTCACCATCCCTGTGCTGTGCTGACTTCCTTCTAGGGCTGCTTATTATGAGGGGCTCCCACCATCCCTGTACTATGTTGACATCCTCCTGGGGCTGCTTATTATGAGGGGCTCCCACCATCCCTGTGCTGTGCTGACTTCCTCCTGGGGCTGATTATTATGAGGGGCTCCCACCATCCCTGTGCTGTGCTTACTTCCTCCTGGGGCTGCTTATTATGAGGGGCTCCCACCATCCCTGTGCTGTGCTGATTTCCTCCTGGGGCTGCTTATTATGAGGGGCTCCCACCATCCCTGTGCTATGTTGACATCCTCCTGGGGCTGCTTATTATGAAGGGCTCCCACCATCCCTGTGCTATGTTGACTTCCTCCTGGGGCTGCTTATTATGAGGGGCTCCCACCATCCCTGTGCTGTGCTGACTTCCTCGTGGGGCTGCTTATTATGAGGGGCTCCCACCATCCCTGTGCTGTGCTGACTTCCTCCTGGGGCTGCTTATTATGAGGGGCTCCCACCATCCCTGTGCTGTGCTGACTTCCTCCTGGGGCTGTACCTCTGCTGTGCATATTATGAGGGGCTCCCACCATCCCTGTGCTATGCTCATTATGAGGGGCTCCCACCATCCCTGTGCTGTGCTGACTTCCTCCTGGGGCTGCTTATTATGAGGGGCTCCCACCATCCCTGTGCTGTGCTAACATCCTCCTGGGGTTGCTTATTATGAGGGGCTCCCACCATCCCTGTGCTGTGCTGACTTCCTCCTGGGGCTGTACCTCTGCTGTGCATATTATGAGGGGCTCCCACCATCCCTGTGCTATGCTCATTATGAGGGGCTCCCACCATCCCTGTGCTGTGCTGACTTCCTCCTGGGGCTGCTTATTATGAGGGGCTCCCACCATCCCTGTGCTATGCTGATATCCTCCTGGGGCTGCTTATTATGAGGGGCTCCCACCATCCCTGTGCTGTGCTGACTTCCTCCTGGGGCTGCTTATTATGAGGGGCTCTCACCATCCCTGTGCTATGCTGACATCCTCCTGGGGCTGCTTATTATGAGGGTCTTCCACCCTCCCTGTGCGGTGCTGACTTCCTCCTGGGGCTGCTTATTATTAGGGGCTCCCACCATCCCAGTGCTGTGCCGACTTCGTCCTGGGGCTGCTTGTTATGAGGGGCTCCCACCATCCCTGTGCTGTGCTGACTTCCTCCTGGGGCTGCTTATTATGAGGGGCTCCCACCATCCCTGTGCTATGCTGACATTCTCCTGGGGCTGCTTATTATGAGGGGCTCCCACCATCCCTGTGCTGTGCTGACTTCCTCCTGGGGCTGCTTATTATGAGGGGCTCCCACCATCCCTGTGCTATGTTGACATCCTCCTGGGGCTGCTTATTATGAGGGGCTCCCACCATCCCTGTGCTGTGCTGACTTCCTCCTGGGGCTGATTATTATGAGGGGCTCCCACCATCCCTGTGCTGTGCTGACATCCTCCTGGGGCTGCTTATTATGAGGGGCTCCCACCATCCCTGTGCTGTGCTGACTTCGTCCTGGGGCTGCTTATTATGAGGGGCTCCCACCATCCCTGTGCTGTGCTGACATCCTCCTGGGGCTGCTTATTATGAGGGGCTCCCACCATCCTTGTGCTGTGCTGACTTCCTCCTGGGGCTGCTTATTATGAAGGGCTCCCACCATCCCTGTGCTATGTTGACATCCTCCTGGGGCTGCTTATTATGAGGGGCTCCCACCATCCCTGTGCTGTGCTGACTTCCTCCTGGGGCTGCTTATTATGAGGGGCTCCCACCATCCCTGTGCTGTGCTGACTTCCTCCTGGGGCTGCTTATTATGAGGGGCTCCCACCATCCCTGTGCTATGCTGACATCCTCCTGGGGCTGCTTATTATGAGGGGCTCCCACCATCCCTGTGCTGTGCTTACTTCCTCCTGGGGCTACTTATTATGAGGGGCTCCCACCATCCCTGTGCTATGTTGACATCCTCCTGGGGCTGCTTATTATGAGGGGCTCCCACCATCCCAGTGCTGTGCTGACTTCCTCCTGGGGCTGATTATTATGAGGGGCTCCCACCATCCCTGTGCTGTGCTGACATCCTCCTGGGGCTGCTTATTATGAGGGGCTCCCACCATCCTTGTGCTGTGCTGACTTCCTCCTGGGGCTGCTTATTATGAAGGGCTCCCACCATCCCTGTGCTATGTTGACATCCTCCTGGGGCTGCTTATTATGAGGGGCTCCCACCATCCCTGTGCTGTGCTGACTTCCTCCTTGGGCTGCTTATTATGAGGGGCTCCCACCATCCCTGTGCTGTGCTGACTTCCTCCTGGGGCTGCTTATTATGAGGGGCTCCCACCATCCCTGTGCTATGTTGACATCCTCCTGGGGCCGCTTATTATGAGGGGCTCCCACCATCCCTGTGCTGTGCTGACTTCCTCCTGGGGCTGCTTATTATGAGGGGCTCCCACCATCCTTGTGCTATGCTGACATTCTCCTGGGGCTGCTTATTATGAGGGGCTCCCACCATCCCTGTGCTATGCTGACATCCTCCTGGGGCTGCTTATTATGAGGGGCTCCCACCATCCCTGTGCTGTGCTGACTTCCTCCTGGGGCTGCTTATTATGAGGGGCTCCCACCATCCCTGTGCTATGCTGACATCCTCCTGGGGCTGCTTATTATGAGGGTCTTCCACCATCCCTGTGCGGTGCTGACTTCCTCCTGGGGCTGCTTATTATTAGGGGCTCCCACCATCCCAGTGCTGTGCCGACTTCGTCCTGGGGCTGCTTATTATGAGGGGCTCCCACCATCCCTGTGCTGTGCTGACTTCCTCCTGGGGCTGCTTATTATGAGGGGCTCCCACCATCCCTGTGCTATGCTGACATTCTCCTGGGGCTGCTTATTATGAGGGGCTCCCACCATCCCTGTGCTGTGCTGACTTCCTCCTGGGGCTGCTTATTATGAGGGGCTAACACCATCCCTGTGCTATGTTGACATCCTCCTGGTGCTGCATATTATGAGGGGCTCCCACCATCCCTGTGCTGTGCTGACTTCCTCCTGGGGCTGATTATTATGAGGGGCTCCCACCATCCCTGTGCTGTGCTGACATCCTCCTGGGGCTGCTTATTATGAGGGGCTCCCACCATCCCTGTGCTGTGCTGACTTCCTCCTGGGGCTGCTTATTATGAGGGGCTCCCACCATCCCTGTGCTATGTTGACATCCTCCTGGGGCTGCTTATTATGAGGGGCTCCCACCATCCCTGTGCTGTGCTGTGCTGACTTCCTCCTGGGGCTGCTTATTATGAGGGGCTCCCACCATCCTTGTGCTATGCTGACATTCTCCTGGGGCTGCTTATTATGAGGGGCTCCCACCATCCCTGTGCTGTGCTGACATCCTCCTGGGGCTGCTTATTATGAGGGGCTCCCACCATCCCTGTGCTGTGCTGACTTCGTCCTGGGGCTGCTTATTATGAGGGGCACCCACCATCCCTGTGCTGTGCTGACATCCTCCTGGGGCTGCTTATTATGAGGGGCTCCCACCATCCTTGTGCTGTGCTGACTTCCTCCTGGGGCTGCTTATTATGAAGGGCTCCCATCATCCCTGTGCTATGTTGACATCCTCCTGGGGCTGCTTATTATGAGGGGCTCCCACCATCCCAGTGCTGTGCTGACTTCCTCCTGGGGCTGATTATTATGAGGGGCTCCCACCATCCCTGTGCTGTGCTCACTTCCTCCTGGGGCTGCTTATTATGAGGGGCTCCCACCATCCCTGTGCTGTGCTGACTTCCTCCTGGGGCTGCTTATTTTGAGGGCTCCCACCATCCCTGTGCAGTGTTGACATCCTCCTTGGGCTGCTTATTATGAGGGGCTCCCACCATCCCTGTGCTGTGCTGACTTCCTCCTGGGGCTGATTATTATGAGGGGCTCCCACCATCCCTGTGCTGTGCTTACTTCCTCCTGGGGCTGCTTATTATGAGGGGCTCCCACCATCCCTGTGCTGTGCTGACTTCCTCCTGGGGCTGCTTATTATGAGGGGCTCCCACCATCCCTGTGCTATGCTGACATCCTCCTGGGGCTGCTTATTATGAGGGGCTACCAACAACCCTGTGCTGTGGTGACTTCCTCCTGGAGCTGCTTATTATGAGGAGCTCCCACCATCCCTGTGCTATGCTGATATCCTCCTGGGGCTTCTTATTATGAGGAGCTCCCACCATCCCTGTGCTATGCTGATATCCTCCTGGAGCTTCTTATTATGAGGGGCTCCCACCATCCCTGTGCTGTGCTTACTTCCTCCTGGGGCTACTTATTATGAGGGGCTCCCACCATCCCAGTGCTGTGCTGACTTCCTCCTGGGGCTGATTATTATGAGGGGCTCCCACCATCCCTGTGCTGTGCTTACTTCCTCTTGGGGCTGCTTATTATGAGGGGCTCCCACCATCCCTGTGCTGTGCTGACATCCTCCTGGGGCTGCTTATTATGAGGGGCTCCCACCATCCCTGTGCTGTGCTGACTTCCTCCTGGGGCTGCTTATTATGAGGGGCTCCCACCATCCCTGTGCTATGTTGACATCCTCCTGGGGCTGCTTATTATGAGGGGCTCCCACCATCCCAGTGCTGTGCTGACTTCCTCCTGGGGCTGATTATTATGAGGGGCTCCCACCATCCCTGTGCTGTGCTGACATCCTCCTGGGGCTGCTTATTATGAGGGGCTCCCACCATCCTTGTGCTGTGCTGACTTCCTCCTGGGGCTGCTTATTATGAAGGGCTCCCACCATCCCTGTGCTATGTTGACATCCTCCTGGTTCTGCTTATTATGAGGGGCTCCCACCATCCCTGTGCTGTGCTGACTTCCTCCTGGGGCTGCTTATTATGAGGGGCTGCCACCATCCCTGTGCTGTGCTGACTTCCTCCTGGGGCTGCTTATTATGAGGGGCTCCCACCATCCCTGTGCTATGCTGACATCCTCCTGGGGCTGCTTATTATGAGGGGCTCCCAACATCCCTTTGCTGTGCTGACTTCCTACTGGGGCTGCTTATTATGAGGGGCTCCCACCATCCCTGCGCTGTGCTGACTTCCTCCTGGGGCTGCTTATTATGAGGGGCTCCCACCATCCTTGTGCTATGCTGACATTCTCCTGGGGCTGCCTATTATGAGGGTCTTCCACCATCTCTGTGCGGTGCTGACTTCCTCCTGGGGCTGCTTATTATTAGGGGCTCCCACCATCCCTGTGCTGTGCTGACTTCCTCCTGGGGCTGCTTATTATGAGGGGCTCCCACCATCCCTGTGCTATGCTGACATTCTCCTGGGGCTGCTTATTATGAGGGGCTCCCACCATCCCTGTGCAGTGCTGACTTCCTCCTGGGGCTGCTTATTATGAGGGGCTCCCACCATCCCTGTGCTATGTTGACATCCTCCTGGGGCTGCTTATTATGAGGGGCTCCCACCATCCCTGTGCTGTGCTGACTTCCTCCTGGGGCTGCTTATTATGAGGGGCTCCCACCATCCTTGTGCTATGCTGACATTCTCCTGGGGCTGCTTATTATGAGGGGCTCCCACCATCCCTGTGCTGTGCTGACAACCTCCTGGGGCTGCTTATTATGAGGGGCTCCCACCATCCCTGTGCTGTGCTGACTTCGTTCTGGGGCTGCTTATTATGAGGGGCTCCCACCATCCCTGTGCTGTGCTGACATCCTCCTGGGGCTGCTTATTATGAGGGGCTCCCACCATCCTTGTGCTGTGCTGACTTCCTCCTGGGGCTGCTTATTATGAAGGGCTCCCACCATCCCTGTGCTATGTTGACATCCTCCTGGGGCTGCTTATTATGAGGGGCTCCCACCATCCCTGTGCTGTGCTGACTTCCTCCTGGGGCTGCTTATTATGAGGGGCTCCCACCATCCCTGTGCTGTGCTGACTTCCTCCTGGGGCTGCTTATTATGAGGGGCTCCCACCATCCCTGTGCTATGCTGACATCCTCCTGGGGCTGCTTATTATGAGGGGCTCCCACCATCCCTGTGCTGTGCTGACTTCCTCCTTGGGCTGCTTATTATGAGGGGCTCCCACCATCCCTGTGCTATGTTGACATCCTCCTGGGGCTGCTTATTATGAGGGGCTCCCACCATCCCTGTGCTGTGCTGACTTCCTCCTGGGGCTGCTTATTATGAGGGGCTCCCACCATCCTTGTGCTATGCTGACATCCTCCTGGGGCTGCTTATTATGAGGGGCTCCCACCATCCTTGTGCTGTGCTGACTTCCTCCTGGGGCTGCTTATTATGAAGGGCTCCCACCATCCCTGTGCTATGTTGACATCCTCCTGGGGCTGCTTATTATGAGGGGCTCCCACCATCCCTGTGCTGTGCTGACTTCCTCCTGGGGCTGCTTATTATGAGGGGCTCCCACCATCCCTGTGCTGTGCTGACTTCCTCCTGGGGCTGCTTATTATGAGGGGCTCCCACCATCCCTGTGCTGTGCTGACTTCCTCCTGGGGCTGCTTATTATGAGGAGCTCCCACCATCCCTGTGCTGTGCTGACTTCCTCCTGGGGCTGCTTATTATGAGGGGCTCCCACCATCCCTGTGCTATGCTGACATTCTCCTGGGGCTGCTTATTATGAGGGGCTCCCACCATCCCTGTGCTGTGCTGACTTCCTCCTGGGGCTGCTTATTATGAGGGGCTCCCACCATCCCTGTGCTATGTTGACATCCTCCTGGGGCTGCTTATTATGAGGGGCTCCCACCATCCCTGTGCTGTGCTTACTTCCTCCTGGGGCTGATTATTATGAGGGGCTCCCACCATCCCTGTGCTGTGCTGACATCCTCCTGGGGCTACTTATTATGAGGGGCTCCCACCATCCCTGTGCTGTGCTGACTTTCTCCTGGGGCTGCTTATTATGAGGGGCTCCCACCATCCCTGTGCTGTGCTGACATCCTCCTGGGGCTGCTTATTATGAGGGGCTCCCACCATCCCTGTGCTGTGCTGACTTCCTCCTGGGGCTGCTTATTATGAGGGGCTCCCACCATCCCTGTGCTATGCTGACATTCTCCTGGGGCTGCTTATTATGAGGGGCTCCCACCATCCCTGTGCTGTGCTGACTTCCTCCTGGGGCTGCTTATTATGAGGGGCTCCCACCATCCCTGTGCTATGCTGACATCCTCCTGGGGCTGCTTATTATGAGGGGCTCCCACCATCCCTGTGCTATGCTGACATCCTCCTGGGGCTGCTTATTATGAGGGGCTCCCACCATCCCTGTGCTATGCTGACATTATCCTGGGGCTGCTTATTATGAGGGGCTCCCAACAACCCTGTGCTGTGCTGACTTCCTCCTGGAGCTGCTTATTATGAGGAGCTCCCACCATCCCTGTGCTATGCTGATATCCTCCTGGGGCTTCTTATTATGAGGGGCTCCCACCATCCCTGTGCTGTGCTGACATCCTCCTGGGGCTGCTTATTATGAGGGGCTCCCACCATCCTTGTGCTGTGCTGACTTCCTCCTGGGGCTGCTTATTATGAAGGGCTCCCACCATCCCTGTGCTATGTTGACATCCTCCTGGGACTGCTTATTATGAGGGGCTCCCACCATCCCTGTGCTGACTTCCTCCTGGGGCTGCTTATTAAGAGGGGCTCCCACCATCCCTGTGCTGTGCTGACTTCCTCCTGGGGCTGCTTATTATGAGGGGCTCCCACCATCCCTGTGCTATGCTGACATTATCCTGGGGCTGCTTATTATGAGGGGCTCCCAACAACCCTGTGCTGTGCTGACTTCCTCCTGGAGCTGCTTATTATGAGGAGCTCCCACCATCCCTGTGCTATGCTGATATCCTCCTGGGGCTTCTTATTATGAGGGGCTCCCACCATCCCTGTGCTGTGCTGACTTCCTCCTTGGGCTGCTTATTATGAGGGGCTCCCACCATCCCTGTGCTATGTTGACATCCTCCTGGGGCTGCTTATTATGAGGGGCTCCCACCATCCCTGTGCTGTGCTGACTTCCTCCTGGGGCTGCTTATTATGAGGGGCTCCCACCATCCCTGTGCTGTGCTGACATCCTCCTGGGGCTGCTTATTATGAGGGGCTCCCAACAACCCTGTGCTGTGCTGACTTCCTCCTGGAGCTGCTTATTATGAGGAGCTCCCACCATCCCTGTGCTATGCTGATATCCTCCTGGGGCTGCTTATTATGAGGGGCTCCCACCATCCTTGTGCTGTGCTGACTTCCTCCTGGGGCTGCTTATTATGAAGGGCTCCCACCATCCCTGTGCTATGTTGACATCCTCCTGGGGCTGCTTATTATGAGGGGCTCCCACCATCCCTGTGCTGTGCTGACTTCCTCCTGGGGCTGCTTATTATGAGGGGCTCCCACCATCCCTGTGCTGTGCTGACTTCCTCCTGGGGCTGCTTATTATGAGGGGCTCCCACCATCCCTGTGCTATGCTGACATCCTCCTGGGGCTGCTTATTATGAGGGGCTCCCACCATCCCTGTGCTGTGCTTACTTCCTCCTGGGGCTTCTTGTTATGAGGGGCTCCCACCATCTCTGTGCTATGTTGACATCCTCCTGGGGCTGCTTATTATGAGGGGCTCCCACCATCCCAGTGCTGTGCTGACTTCCTCCTGGGGCTGATTATTATGAGGGTCTCCCACCATCCCTGTGCTGTGCTTACTTCCTCCTGGGGCTGCTTATTATGAGGAGCTCCCACCATCCCTGTGCTATGCTGATATCCTCCTGGGGCTGCTTATTATGAGGAGCTCCCACCATCCCTGTGCTATGCTGATATCCTCCTGGGGCTTCTTATTATGAGGGGCTCCCACCATCCCTGTGCTGTGCTGACTTCCTCCTGGGGCTGCTTATTATGAGGGGCTCCCACCATCCTTGTGCTGTGCTGACTTCCTCCTGGGGCTGCTTATTATGAGGGGCTCCCACCATCCCTGTGCTATGCTGACATCCTCCTGGGGCTGCTTATTATGAGGGGCTCCCACCATCCCTGTGCTGTGCTGTGCTTACTTCCTCCTGGGGCTTCTTGTTATGAGGGGCTCCCACCATCTCTGTGCTATGTTGACATCCTCCTGGGGCTGCTTATTATGAGGGGCTCCCACCATCCCAGTGCTGTGCTGACTTCCTCCTGGGGCTGATTATTATGAGGGTCTCCCACCATCCCTGTGCTGTGCTTACTTCCTCCTGGGGCTGCTTATTATGAGGAGCTCCCACCATCCCTGTGCTATGCTGATATCCTCCTGGGGCTGCTTATTATGAGGAGCTCCCACCATCCCTGTGCTATGCTGATATCCTCCTGGGGCTTCTTATTATGAGGGGCTCCCACCATCCCTGTGCTGTGCTGACTTCCTCCTTGGGCTGCTTATTATGAGGGGCTCCCACCATCCCAGTGCTGTGCTGACTTCCTCCTGGGGCTAATTATTATGAGGGGCTCCCACCATCCCTGTGCTGTGCTTACTTCCTCCTGGGGCTGCTTATTATGAGGGGCTCCCACCATCCCTGTGCTGTGCTGACTTCCTCCTGGGGCTGCTTATTATGAGGAGCTCCCACCATCCCTGTGCTATGCTGATATCCTCCTGGGGCTTCTTATTATGAGGGGCTCCCACCATCCCTGTGCTGTGCTGACTTCCTCCTTGGGCTGCTTATTATGAGGGGCTCCCACCATCCCTCTGCTATGTTGACATCCTCCTTGGGCTGCTTATTATGAGGGGCTCCCACCATCCCTGTGCTGTGCAGACTTCCTCCTGGGGCTGCTTATTATGAGGGGCTCCCACCATCCTTGTGCTATGCTGACATTCTCCTGGGGCTGCTTATTATGAGGGGCTCCCACCATCCCTGTGCTGTGCTGACTTCCTCCTGGGGCTGCTTATTATGAGGGGCTCCCACCATCCCTGTGCTGTGCTGACTTCCTCCTGGGGCTGCTTATTATGAGGGGCTCCCACCATCCCTGTGCTGTGCTGACATCCTCCTGGGGCTGCTTATTATGAGGGGCTCCCACCATCCTTGTGCTGTGCTGACTTCCTCTTGGGGCTGCTTATTATGAAGGGCTCCCACCATCCCTGTGCTATGTTGACATCCTCCTGGGGCTGCTTATTATGAGGGGCTCCCACCATCCCTGTGCTGTGCTGACTTCCTCCTGGGGCTGCTTATTATGAGGGGCTCCCACCATCCCTGTGCTGTGCTGACTTCCTCCTGGGGCTGCTTATTATGAGGGGCTCCCACCATCCCTGTGCTATGCTGACATCCTCCTGGGGCTGCTTATTATGAGGGGCTCCCACCATCCCTGTGCTCTGCTTACTTCCTCCTGGGGCTGCTTATTATGAGGGGCTCCCACCATCCCTGTGCTGTGCTGACTTCCTCCTGGGGCTGCTTATTATGAGGAGCCCCCACCATCCCTGTGCTGTGCTGACTTCCTCCTGGGGCTGCTTATTATGAGGGGCTCCCACCATCCCTGTGCTGTGCTGACTTCCTCCTGGGGCTGCTTATTATGAGGGGCTCCCACCATCCCTGTGCTATGTTGACATCCTCCTGGGGCTGCTTATTATGAGGGGCTCCCACCATCCCTGTGCTGTGCTGACTTCCTCCTGGGGCTGATTATTATGAGGGGCTCCCACCATCCCTGTGCTGTGCTGACATCCTCCTGGGGCTGCCTATTATGAGGGGCTCCCACCATCCCTGTGCTGTGCTGACTTCCTCCTGGGGCTGCTTATTATGAGGGGCTCCCACCATCCCTGTGCTATGTTGACATCCTCCTGGGGCTGCTTATTATGAGGGGCTCCCACCATCCCTGTGCTGTGCTGACTTCCTCCTGGGGCTGCTTATTATGAGGGGCTCCCACCATCCTTGTGCTATGCTGACATTCTCCTGGGGCTGCTTATTATGAGGGGCTCCCACCATCCCTGTGCTGTGCTGACTTCCTCCTGGGGCTGCTTATTATGAGGGGCTCCCACCATCCTTGTGCTATGCTGACATTCTCCTGGGGCTGCTTATTATGAGGGGCTCCCACCATCCCTGTGCTGTGCTGACATCCTCCTGGGGCTGCTTATTATGAGGGGCTCCCACCATCCCTGTGCTGTGCTGACTTCCTCCTGGGGCTGCTTATTATGAGGGGCTCCCACCATCCCTGTGCTGTGCTGACATCCTCCTGGGGCTGCTTATTATGAGGGGCTCCCACCATCCCTGTGCTGTGCTGACTTCCTCCTGGGGCTGCTTATTATGAGGGGCTCCCACCATCCCTGTGCTGTGCTGACATCCTCCTGGGGCTGCTTATTATGAGGGGCTCCCACCATCCTTGTGCTGTGCTGACTTCCTCCTGGGGCTGCTTATTATGAAGGGCTCCCACCATCCCTGTGCTATGTTGACATCCTCCTGGGGCTGCTTATTATGAGGGGGTCCCACCATCCCTGTGCTGTGCTGACTTCCTCCTGGGGCTGCTTATTATGAGGGGCTCCCACCATCCCTGTGCTGTGCTGACTTCCTCCTGGGGCTGCTTATTATGAGGGGCTCCCACCATCCCTGTGCTATGCTGACATCCTCCTGGGGCTGCTTATTATGAGGGGCTCCCAACAACCCTGTGCTGTGCTGACTTCCTCCTGGAGCTGCTTATTATGAGGAGCTCCCACCATCCCTGTGCTATGCTGATATCCTCCTGGGGCTTCTTATTATGAGGGGCTCCCACCATCCCTGTGCTGTGCTGACTTCCTCCTTGGGCTGCTTATTATGAGGGGCTCCCACCATCCCTGTGCTATGTTGACATCCTCCTGGGGCTGCTTATTATGAGGGGCTCCCACCATCCCTGTGCTGTGCTGACTTCCTCCTGGGGCTGCTTATTATGAGGGGCTCCCACCATCCTTGTGCTATGCTGACATTCTCCTGGGGCTGCTTATTATGAGGGGCTCCCATCATCCCTGTGCTGTGCTGACATCCTCCTGGGGCTGCTTATTATGAAGGGCTCCCACCATCCCTGTGCTATGTTGACATCCTCCTGGGGCTGCTTATTATGAGGAGCTCCCACCATCCCTGTGCTATGCTGATATCCTCCTGGGGCTTCTTATTATGAGGGGCTCCCACCATCCCTGTGCTGTGCTGACTTCCTCCTTGGGCTGCTTATTATGAGGGGCTCCCACCATCCCTGTGCTGTGCTGACTTCCTCCTGGGGCTGCTTATTATGAGGGGCTCCCACCATCCCTGTGCTATGCTGACATCCTCCTGGGGCTGCTTATTATGAGGGGCTCCCACCATCCTTGTGCTGTGCTGACTTCCTCCTGGGGCTGCTTATTATGAAGGGCTCCCACCATCCCTGTGCTATGTTGACATCCTCCTGGGGCTGCTTATTATGAGGGGCTCCCACCATCCCTGTGCTGTGCTGACTTCCTCCTGGGGCTGCTTATTATGAGGGGCTCCCACCATCCCTGTGCTATGTTGACATCCTCCTGGGGCTGCTTATTATGAGGGGCTCCCACCATCCCTGTGCTGTGCTGACTTCCTCCTGGGGCTGCTTATTATGAGGGGCTCCCACCATCCCTGTGCTGTGCTGACATCCTTCTGGGGCTGCTTATTATGAGGGGCTCCCACCATCCTTGTGCTTTGCTGACTTCCTCCTGGGGCTGCTTATTATGAAGGGCTCCCACCATCCCTGTGCTATGTTGACATCCTCCTGGGGCTGCTTATTATGAGGGGCTCCCACCATCCCTGTGCTGTGCTGACTTCCTCCTGGGGCTGCTTATTATGAGGGGCTCCCACCATCCCTGTGCTGTGCTGACTTCCTCCTGGGGCTGCTTATTATGAGGGGCTCCCACCATCCCTGTGCTATGCTGACATCCTCCTGGGGCTGCTTATTATGAGGGGCTCCCACCATCCCTGTGCTGTGCTTACTTCCTCCTGGGGCTACTTATTATGAGGGGCTCCCACCATCCCTGTGCTATGTTGACATCCTCCTGGGGCTGCTTATTATGAGGGGCTCCCACCATCCCAGTGCTGTGCTGACTTCCTCCTGGGGCTGATTATTATGAGGGGCTCCCACCATCCCTGTGCTGTGCTTACTTCCTCCTGGGGCTGCTTATTATGAGGAGCTCCCACCATCCCTGTGCTATGCTGATATCCTCCTGGGGCTGCTTATTATGAGGAGCTCCCACCATCCCTGTGCTATGCTGATATCCTCCTGGGGCTTCTTATTATGAGGGGCTCCCACCATCCCTGTGCTGTGCTGACTTCCTCCTTGGGCTGCTTATTATGAGGGGCTCCCACCATCCCAGTGCTGTGCTGACTTCCTCCTGGGGCTAATTATTATGAGGGGCTCCCACCATCCCTGTGCTGTGCTTACTTCCTCCTGGGGCTGCTTATTATGAGGGGCTCCCACCATCCCTGTGCTGTGCTGACTTCCTCCTGGGGCTGCTTATTATGAGGAGCTCCCACCATCCCTGTGCTATGCTGATATCCTCCTGGGGCTTCTTATTATGAGGGGCTCCTACCATCCCTGTGCTGTGCTGACTTCCTCCTTGGGCTGCTTATTATGAGGGGCTCCCACCATCCCTCTGCTATGTTGACATCCTCCTGGGGCTGCTTATTATGAGGGGCTCCCACCATCCCTGTGCTGTGCTGACTTTCTCCTGGGGCTGCTTATTATGAGGGGCTCCCACCATCCTTGTGCTATGCTGACATTCTCCTGGGGCTGCTTATTATGAGGGGCTCCCACCATCCCTGTGCTGTGTTGACATCCTCCTGGGGCTGCTTATTATGAGGGGCTCCCACCATCCCTGTGCTGTGCTGACTTCCTCCTGGGGCTGCTTATTATGAGGGGCTCCCACCATCCCTGTGCTGTGCTGACATCCTCCTGGGGCTGCTAATTATGAGGGGCTCCCACCATCCTTGTGCTGTGCTGACTTCCTCCTGGGGCTGCTTATTATGAAGGGCTCCCACCATCCCTGTGCTATGTTGACATCCTCCTGGGGCTGCTTATTATGAGGGGCTCCCAACAACCCTGTGCTGTGCTGACTTCCTCCTGGAGCTGCTTATTATGAGGAGCTCCCACCATCCCTGTGCTATGCTGATATCCTCCTGGGGCTTCTTATTATGAGGGGCTCCCACCATCCCTGTGCTGTGCTGACTTCCTCCTTGGGCTGCTTATTATGAGGGGCTCCCACCATCCCTGTGCTATGTTGACATCCTCCTGGGGCTGCTTATTATGAGGGGCTCCCACCATCCCTGTGCTGTGCTGACTTCCTCCTGGGGCTGCTTATTATGAGGGGCTCCCACCATCCTTGTGCTATGCTGACATTCTCCTGGGGCTGCTTATTATGAGGGGCTCCCATCATCCCTGTGCTGTGCTGACATCCTCCTGGGGCTGCTTATTATGAAGGGCTCCCACCATCCCTGTGCTATGTTGACATCCTCCTGGGGCTGCTTATTATGAGGAGCTCCCACCATCCCTGTGCTATGCTGATATCCTCCTGGGGCTTCTTATTATGAGGGGCTCCCACCATCCCTGTGCTGTGCTGACTTCCTCCTTGGGCTGCTTATTATGAGGGGCTCCCACCATCCCTGTGCTGTGCTGACTTCCTCCTGGGGCTGCTTATTATGAGGGGCTCCCACCATCCCTGTGCTATGCTGACATCCTCCTGGGGCTGCTTATTATGAGGGGCTCCCACCATCCTTGTGCTGTGCTGACTTCCTCCTGGGGCTGCTTATTATGAAGGGCTCCCACCATCCCTGTGCTATGTTGACATCCTCCTGGGGCTGCTTATTATGAGGGGCTCCCACCATCCCTGTGCTGTGCTGACTTCCTCCTGGGGCTGCTTATTATGAGGGGCTCCCACCATCCCTGTGCTATGTTGACATCCTCCTGGGGCTGCTTATTATGAGGGGCTCCCACCATCCCTGTGCTGTGCTGACTTCCTCCTGGGGCTGGTTATTATGAGGGGCTCCCACCATCCCTGTGCTGTGCTGACATCCTTCTGGGGCTGCTTATTATGAGGGGCTCCCACCATCCTTGTGCTGTGCTGACTTCCTCCTGGGGCTGCTTATTATGAAGGGCTCCCACCATCCCTGTGCTATGTTGACATCCTCCTGGGGCTGCTTATTATGAGGGGCTCCCACCATCCCTGTGCTGTGCTGACTTCCTCCTGGGGCTGCTTATTATGAGGGGCTCCCACCATCCCTGTGCTGTGCTGACTTCCTCCTGGGGCTGCTTATTATGAGGGGCTCCCACCATCCCTGTGCTATGCTGACATCCTCCTGGGGCTGCTTATTATGAGGGGCTCCCACCATCCCTGTGCTGTGCTTACTTCCTCCTGGGGCTACTTATTATGAGGGGCTCCCACCATCCCTGTGCTATGTTGACATCCTCCTGGGGCTGCTTATTATGAGGGGCTCCCACCATCCCAGTGCTGTGCTGACTTCCTCCTGGGGCTGATTATTATGAGGGGCTCCCACCATCCCTGTGCTGTGCTTACTTCCTCCTGGGGCTGCTTATTATGAGGAGCTCCCACCATCCCTGTGCTATGCTGATATCCTCCTGGGGCTGCTTATTATGAGGAGCTCCCACCATCCCTGTGCTATGCTGATATCCTCCTGGGGCTTCTTATTATGAGGGGCTCCCACCATCCCTGTGCTGTGCTGACTTCCTCCTTGGGCTGCTTATTATGAGGGGCTCCCACCATCCCAGTGCTGTGCTGACTTCCTCCTGGGGCTAATTATTATGAGGGGCTCCCACCATCCCTGTGCTGTGCTTACTTCCTCCTGGGGCTGCTTATTATGAGGGGCTCCCACCATCCCTGTGCTGTGCTGACTTCCTCCTGGGGCTGCTTATTATGAGGAGCTCCCACCATCCCTGTGCTATGCTGATATCCTCCTGGGGCTTCTTATTATGAGGGGCTCCCACCATCCCTGTGCTGTGCTGACTTCCTCCTTGGGCTGCTTATTATGAGGGGCTCCCACCATCCCTCTGCTATGTTGACATCCTCCTGGGGCTGCTTATTATGAGGGGCTCCCACCATCCCTGTGCTGTGCTGACTTCCTCCTGGGGCTGCTTATTATGAGGGGCTCCCACCATCCTTGTGCTATGCTGACATTCTCCTGGGGCTGCTTATTATGAGGGGCTCCCACCATCCCTGTGCTGTGTTGACATCCTCCTGGGGCTGCTTATTATGAGGGGCTCCCACCATCCCTGTGCTGTGCTGACTTCCTCCTGGGGCTGCTTATTATGAGGGGCTCCCACCATCCCTGTGCTGTGCTGACATCCTCCTGGGGCTGCTTATTATGAGGGGCTCCCACCATCCTTGTGCTGTGCTGACTTCCTCCTGGGGCTGCTTATTATGAAGGGCTCCCACCATCCCTGTGCTATGTTGACATCCTCCTGGGGCTGCTTATTATGAGGGGCTCCCACCATCCCTGTGCTATGCTGACATCCTCCTGGGGCTGCTTATTATGAGGGGTTCCCACCATCCCTGTGCTGTGCTGACATCCTCCTGGGGCTGCTTATTATGAGGGGCTCCCACCATCCCTGTGCTGTGCTGACTTCCTCCTGGGGCTGCTTATTATGAGGGGCTCCCACCATCCCTGTGCTGTGCTGACATCCTCCTGGGGCTGCTTATTATGAGGGGCTCCCACCATCCTTGTGCTGTGCTGACTTCCTCCTGGGGCTGCTTATTATGAAGGGCTCCCACCATCCCTGTGCTATGTTGACATCCTCCTGGGGCTGCTTATTATGAGGGGCTCCCACCATCCCTGTGCTGTGCTGACTTCCTCCTGGGGCTGCTTATTATGAGGGGCTCCCACCATCCCTGTGCTGTGCTGACTTCCTCCTGGGGCTGCTTATTATGAGGGGCTCCCACCATCCCTGTGCTATGCTGACTTCCTCCTGGGGCTGCTTATTATGAGGGGCTCCCAACATCCCTGTGCTGTGCTGACTTCCTCCTGGGGCTGCTTATTATGAGGGGCTCCCACCATCCCTGTGCTATGCTGATATCCTCCTGGGGCTGCTTATTATTAGGGGCTCCCACCATCCCTGTGCAGTGATGACTTCCTCCTGGGGCTGCTTATTATGAGGGGCTCCCACCATCCCTGTGCTATGCTGACATCCTCCTGGGGCTGCTTATTATGAGGGGCTCCCACCATCCCTGTGCTGTGCTGACATCCTCCTGGAGCTGCTTATTATGAGGGGCTCCCACCATCCCTGTGCTGTGCTGACTTCCTCCTGGGGCTGCTTATTATGAGGGGCTCCCACCATCCCTGTGCTATGTTGACATCCTCCTGGGGCTGCTTATTATGAGGGGCTCCCACCATCCCTGTGCAGTGCTGACTTCCTCCTGGGGCTGCTTATTATGAGGGGCTCCCACCATCCCTGTGCTGTGCTTACTTCCTCCTGGGGCTGCTTATTATGAGGGGCTCCCAACATCCCTGTGCTGTGCTGACATCCTCCTGGGGCTGCTTATTATGAGGGGCTCCCACCATCCCTGTGCTGTGCTGACTTCCTCCTGGGGCTGCTTATTATGAGGGGCTCCCACCATCCCTGTGTTGTGCTGACTTCCTCCTGGGGCTGCTTATTATGAGGGGCTCCCACCATCCCTGTGCTATGCTGACATCCTCCTGGGGCTGCTTATTATGAAGGGCTCCCACCATCCCTGTGCTGTGCTGACTTCCTCCTGGGGCTGTACCTCTGCTGTGCATATTATGAGGGGCTCCCACCATCCCTGTGCTATGCTCATTATGAGGGGCTCCCACCATCCCTGTGCTGTGCTGACTTCCTCCTGGGGCTGCTTATTATGAGGGGCTCCCACCATTCCTGTGCTGTGCTGACTTCCTCCTGGGGCTGCTTATTATGAGGGGCTCCCACCATCCCTCTGCTATGCTGACTTCCTCCTGGGGCTGCTTATTATGAGGGGCTCCCAACATCCCTGTGCTGTGCTGACTTCCTCCTGGGGCTGCTTATTATGAGGGGCTCCCACCATCCCTGTGCTATGCTGATATCCTCCTGGGGCTGCTTATTATGAGGGGCTCCCACCATCCCTGTGCAGTGCTGACTTCCTCCTGGGGCTGCTTATTATGAGGGGCTCCCACCATCCCTGTGCTATGCTGATATCCTCCTGGGGCTGCTTATTATGAGGGGCTCCCACCATCCCTGTGCTGTGCTGACATCCTCCTGGGGCTGCTTATTATGAGGGGCTCCCACCATCCCTGTGCTGTGCTGACTTCCTCCTGGGGCTGCTTATTATGAGGGGCTCCCACCATCCCTGTGCTATGTTGACATCCTCCTGGGGCTGCTTATTATGAGGGGCTCCCACCATCCCTGTGCAGTGCTGACTTCCTCCTGGGGCTGCTTATTATGAGGGGCTCCCACCATCCCTGTGCTGTGCTTACTTCCTCCTGGGGCTGCTTATTATGGGGGGCTCCCACCATCCCTGTGCTGTGCTGACATCCTTCTGGGGCTGCTTATTATGAGGGGCTCCCACCATCCCTGTGCTGTGCTGACTTCCTCCTGGGGCTGCTTATTACGAGGGGCTCCCACCATCCCTGTGTTGTGCTGACTTCCTCCTGGGGCTGCTTATTATGAGGGGCTCCCACCATCCCTGTGCTATGCTGACATCCTCCTGGGGCTGCTTATTATGAGGGGCTCCCACCATCCCTGTGCTGTGCTGACTTCCTCCTGGGGCTGTACCTCTGCTGTGCATATTATGAGGGGCTCCCACCATCCCTGTGCTATGCTCATTATGAGGGGCTCCCACCATCCCTGTGCTATGCTGAATTCCTCCTGGGGCTGCTTACAGTGCAGGTGTCAGTGCTGTATATCACGGTACTGGTGTCAGTGCTGTATATCACGGTGCTGGTGTCAGTGCTTTATGTCACGCTGCTGATGTCAGTGCTCTCTATCATGGTGCTGGTGTCAGATCACTCTATCACAGTGCAGGTGTCATTGCTGTATGTCACGCTGCTGGTGATCATCTCCTGCACCCTTTTCTTTGCCTACCCTGACCTTCCCTCTCCTCCATTGCCTTCATGCGCTCCACAGTCCTGAATTGTCATAACAATTTCACATATAAAAAAAGAATGCTTGTAGTTGTCGATCCCAGATTCACCTCATACATGTGTTATGTCATTGGCCATGTGGTGGGACTATGTTTGCACAGCTAGTAATTATTTTGTGGCTGCAAATTTGACCTGTAGGTTTGCAAAGTTCGCCTCCCATTGAAGTCAATGGGGGCTGCCGCGAACGATACGGTTCGCGAACTATCGGCCGTGTTCGCGGTCCGCGTTCGCGAAACGTCCCGTCGGAAGTTCGTCCATCACTACTTACTATTTCTATAATGAAGATCCTTGCGGTCTCAGGGACAGAGGGTGTACCCTTCATAGGCAGGAAATGAGCCATCTTGGATAATCTGTCAACTACCACGAAGATGGTGGTGCAGTCTTCTGATAGTGGTAATTCAACAGTAAAGTCCACGGAGATCATTCTCCATGGCCTTTCTGGAGCGGGGAGAGGATTCAGCAGCCCCCAAGCCTTGGTCTTGCTACCCTTGTTCTGAGTACAGGTGATGCATGACTCTACATATAGCCTGCAATCTCTCAGTAGCTGGGGCCACCATAAGGTGTGTTGGAGGAGTTTGACGCTCTTGTGTATGCCAAAATAGCCGGCCAATTTATGGTCGTGGCAAGATTTAAGGACGGCAACCCGTAGTTGTTGAGGTATGAAAATCCTGTCCTCTTGCCATAATAAGTAATCTCTGGATTGTAAGATAGCGTTCGATGGATGAGGAGCTGTCAACAAGGCCTGCTTAATTTGGGACAGTGGGTCTCCATGTAGCATGAGAACATTTCCAGGCGTAAGAATAGTATCTGGTGGTGAAGAGTAGGGATGAGCCGAACACCCCCCGGTTCGGTTCGCACCAGAACTTGCGAACGACCCCCGCGTTCGAAACGAACGTTAGAACCCCATTGAAGTCTATGGGACTCGAACGTTCGAAATGGAAAGTGATAATTTTAACGGCTAATATGCAAGATAGTGTCCTAAAAAGGGTTTGGGGACCTGCCTCCTGCCTCAGGGGACATGGGTCACTGCAAAAAAAAGTTTTAAAAACTGCCGTTTTGGCGGGAGCACTGATTTTAATGACGATTAAAGTGAAAAAAAAAGGTGAAATATTCCTTTAAATATGGTGCCTGGGGGGTGTCTGTAGTATGCCTGTGAAGTGCCACGTGTTTCCCGTGTTTGGAACAGTCCCTGCACAAAATGACATTAAACGGAAATAACACCATTTAAAACTGCTTGCGGTTTTAATGTTATATCTGGTTCCTGCAATATGGTTGAAAATCATTCAGAAAAATGGCATGGGTAGCCCTCCCTGCCCATTACCAGCCTATTTGGGTCTTGTACGCATATTAAGGGGAACCCCGTACCCATATTAAAAAAAGGAAATGCGTGTGGCCCCCAGGCCCTATATACTCAGAACAGCAGTATACAGGCGGTGCAAACAAGACAGGGACTGTGTAGGTTTGTTGTGTTAAGTTGAATCTGTTTGTAATTTTCAACCGGTACATTTTTAAAGTGTAGCTCCAGTCAAAAAAACTATTTTTAAGCTTTTTGGAAAACATAAGGAAGGGTTATCACCCCTGTATAATTTGTTTTGTCGTCCATCTTTTTTCATCTCACTTGCTGCTGTCTCCTTGCGTTTGCAAGTAGGAGATGTTTGTAAGTTGGATGTTTGAAAGTAGGGGCCTGCCCTATATTATAGTGGTATGTACTGGGTACAGAGCACGCAGACAGCACGCACTATCTCCTAACACTACTGACTGCAAGCTCTATTATTAACCACTTGACCACTGGGCACTTAAACACCCTTAATAACCAGACCAATTTTCAGCTTTCGGTGCCCTCACATTTTGAATGACAATTACTCAGTCATGCAACACTGGACCTATAGGAAATGTTTGTCCTTTTTTTCACACAAATAGAGCTTTCTTTTGGTGGTATTTAATCAACTCTCAGTTTTTTATTTTTTGTGCTATAAAAGAAAAAAGACCGAAAATTCTGCGAAAAAATGAATTTTTCTTCGTTTCTGTTATAAAATTTAGCAGATTAGTAATTTTTTCTTCATAAATTTTGGCCAAAATTCATACTACTACATATCTTTGGTAAAAATAAGTAAAAATTGGTGGATATTATTTGGTCTTTGTGAAAGTTATAGAGTCCACAAGCTATGGTGCCAATATCTGAAAATTGATCACACCTGAAGTACTGACGGCCTATTTCCTTTTTTTTTTTTTTTCCACAAAATTGTCATATTATCAGGTTATTTCACACACACAGCATATGCATACCAAAAGACCCTGGAGAATACAATGGTGGTCGTTGCAAATTTTTATCTCACACGGTATTTGCACAGCAATTTTTCAAACGCGTTTTTTGGGGGGAAAAAACAGTTTTGTGCTTAAAAAACAAACAAAAAAAACAGTAAAGTTAGCCCAATGTTTGCATAAAGTGAAAGATGAAGTTATGCTGAGTAAATAGATATCAAACATGTCACTCTTCAAAATTGCACATGCCCGTGGAATGGCGCCAAATGTCGCTACTTAAAAAATCCCCATAGGCGACGCTTAAAATTTTTTTTACTGGTTACATGTTTTGAGTTGCAGAGGAGGTCTAGGACTAGAATTATTGCTCTCGCTCTAACGTTCTCGGCGATACCTCACATGTGTGGTTTGAACACCGTTTTCATATGTGGGCGGGGCTTACGCATGCGTTCGCTTCTGCATGCGAGCACATGGGGACATGGGCGCTTTAAAAAATTTTTTTTTTTTTTATTGTTCATTTTACTTTATTTATTTTAGTTTGACATTTTTTTCCCAAAAATATATTTTTGATCACTTTTATTCCTATTACAAGGAATGTAAACATCCCTTGTAATAGGAATATGGGGTGACAGGTCCTCTTTACAGTGAAATCTGGGGGTCAATATGACCCCACATCTCACCTCTAGGCTGGGAAGCCTGAAATAAAAAATAAAAAAAAGATTCTGGCTTTGATCGTACTGGCGAGTTGGTAGAAGCACCGGAGGGTGGTGAGGGGTGGGGGGCGTCTATGGCTGGGTATTTCAGGGTATCACCGAGTATGGCTGGGTATCTCCGAGTATGGCTGGGTATGGCAATTTATGGCAGGGTATTGCAGAGTATTGGCGGGGTACTACAGAGTAATAGCAGGGTACTGCAGAGTATTGGGGGGTACTCCAGAGTAATGGCAGGGTACTGCAGAGTAATGGGGGTTACTGCAGAGTAATGGGGGGTACTGCAGAGTAATGGCAGGGTACTCCAGAGTAATGGCAGGGTACTGCACTGCAGAGTAATGGCGGGGTACTGCAGAGTAATGGCAGGTACTGCAGAGTATTGGGGGGTACTGCAGAGTATTGGGGGGTACTGCAGAGTAATAGGGGGTACTGCAGAGTAATGGCAGGGTACTGCAGAGTAATGGCAGGGTACTGCACTGCAGAGTAATGGCGGGGTACTGCAGAGTAATGGCGGGGTACTGCAGAGTAATGGCAGGGTACTGCAGAGTATGCACTGGTATTGCAGAGTATTGGCAGGGAATTGAGGGGTTAAATTCGGTGAGCAGCGATGTGGGCACTGCAGATGCAGCCCACATCGCTGCTGACACCGATCTCTTTCCCCTCCGCTGTGCCGATCGGTACAGAGAGGGGAGGGAGGAACCGGCGTCATAACATGACGCCGGTTTGTTTACAAGTGATCACTCCGTCATTTGACGGAGCGATCACGTGGTAAACGGCCGCGACGAGCGGCCGTTTACCGTGATCCGTGATGCGCTGGGTCCCCAGGGGGCGCGCAAGAGCAGAATTCTGGGAGGCCGTTAATTAACGGCCTCTCAGAGTTAAACAACCACCCTGAAGCCGTTAATCGGCAATGGGCAGTTGTTAAGTGGTTAAAGCTAGATCACTAGCTATATAGGTGAGGTGAATATAGTGGTGTATACTGCGGTCAGGGCACAGACAACAACCACTACACAGCAGCAAGATAGGAAATCAGCCAAAAACGATCGGTGTGTACTGTGTTGAAGGTACACAGAACACCCACTGCTTCAGATGCTAACACACTACACGAGGCCGCCTCAAAGGCGGCCTTATATAGTGTGGGGCGTGCACTACACAGCCTGAGCTATGATTGGCCACAGGCAGGATGCCTGTGGCCAATCATGGCTCTCCTCGCTGCTGGCGCTACGATTGGCCAAGCATGCGGGGTCACAGTGTATGCTTGGCCAATCATGAGCCAGCAATGCACTGCGCCACCGCAGTGCATTGTGGTCCGCGCGCGCCACTCGAATTTTGACGCGAACGGCCCAAACGTTCGGAATTCACCGAACGGCCGAACAGCCAATGTTCGAGTCGAACGTACGTTCGACTCGAACACGAAGCTCATCCCTAGTGAAGAGACTTCGGGTTCACTGAACATCTGAGACAGCGCGTCTGGTTTGGTATTTTTTGATCCATGCCTATAGGTAATGTGATATGAAAATCTTGTAAAAAAGAGTGCCCATCTGGCCTGGCGTGGCTTCAATCTCTTAGCAGTCTTCAAGTACTCTAAATTCTTATGGTCTGTGTAGACCAGAATGGGATGAGCCGCTCCCTCCAAGAGGTAGCACCACTCCTCATGTGCGGCTTTGATTGCGAGCAGCTCCCTGTCTTCGACATCATAGTTCTTCTCTGCTTCAGACAACTTGCATGAGAAGAATGCAATAGGGTCTTAGGGCCTTGTCTCTGGGAGATTACTGCTCCCACTGCTATCTCCGATGCATCAACCGCTAAGATATAGGGCAGTGCGGGGTCAGGATGCTTCAGGACAGAGGCTGATACAAATTGCTTTAGGGAGGTGAAGGCAGCTTGAGCTTCCAGGGACCACTGGAACCCGGTGCCTTGTCTGGTCAACCTTGTGATGGGGGCAATGATGGTAGAAAATCCCTTGATAAACGTGCGATAGAAATTTGCAAACCCCACAAAACGCTGAATTCCCTTCTTGTCTGTTGGGGCTGGCCAGTACAGGATGGCGCAAACTTGTGTCGAAGGCAGGAAACTGTAGGTGGTAGGGAGGTGTCCTGTAGTCCAGCAGCAGGATGTAGATGACAGCAGGAAGCAGCAGGCAGCACCAGCCGGATACAACAGACAGCAGGGAGGTGTCTTGTAGCCCAGTGGCAGAGTGCAGACAGCAGGCAGGATACAGCAGACAACGAGGAGGAGTCCTGTAGTCCAGCAGCAGGATGTGGATGGCAGCAGGATACAGCAGGTAGCACCGGCTGGATACAGCAGGGAGGTGTCTTGTAACCCAGTAGCAGAATGCAAACAGCAAGCAGGATACAGCGAGCAACAAGGAGGTGTCTTGTAGTCCAGCAGCGGTAAGCAGGTAACTGGCAGGTTACAGAGTGAGTTAAACAGTCTGTGTCAAACACAGGCAGGCAGATCAGGTACCAAAACGAAATCCAAGAAAGTAATCAAGTCCAAAAGCCGGGATCGGGGCAGGCAGCAAGCAGAGGAGTCAGGAACAGGCCAAGTCAAATACGGATCAGGTAACTTCAGATACAGGGTAGCAGGGTACACAGGAACGCTGTTGATTGGGCAGCAAGACAGCACGGCATGGATCCCCTTTAAATAGCGCACGTTTTCGCCAATTGCCGCCAAGACTGACGTGAGCGTGTTCCCGCGTGTGCTCGCACGCCGCTAATTGTGCTATTGTGCACGTACGTGCACAAATTGGTTTTCTTGCGCACAGCTATTCTTCTGACCCTCAGACTATTTTGATGTTTGTTGGAAAGGCTTTCCTGACAGTGTGGTTCCGCCTATACTGAGCCCCTAGCTTCATGGTTAAAGTGGACAGGGATCCACAATGGGTAACTGGGTTTGGGTTACCACCAAAGTCCGCAAGAACTAAGAATCATGCAGAGATAACAGCTATCTATGTGAGCAAGATGGATCAAGGGTGACAATTAACACTAGACAAAAAGGGACATTTTGATGTTAAGTTGTGGGATGAATTTGGGGTCAGGCACTACAAAGAGTAAAGTCAAAAAACCGTAATGAGAGTTAAAATACTTTATATGTTGTCAGAGACGGAAGATGGGATGAGCTCTATGGTTGCCGTCTGATCATAGAAGGTACAGTATGTGAAGTATGGTATTACAATACATTGGATGCAAAGGATATCAGAACAAAATAAGGAAAGAAGAAGTTACGCAAGGAAGTATTAAGAGTTAAAAGAAAGTGAGAGAATGATATGCATGTGTTGTGTACGAATGGGAAAAATGTAAGCGATTTTAGAGAGATATTGGTGTATGTTTGTAAATGCTGAAACCTTTAGTTCTATCGCTTGTGTGTGTCATGTATGCAGATGCAAACCTCTGCTTTGCGCTCTCATGAAATAATGTGGCTGGGATGAGAGGTCGGTGATAAGCAGGAAGGACACCATGACAATTTCATTTTTTTAGACAAAACATTTATAACAAAATGTGCCGGTTTAACAAATCTAATGATAAACAATGTGATTACAATTATTTTTAATCTGTTTTCCAAACATGGTAAAATGAAGGTTACATTTAACCGTGTCTTACACAAATTGAATATCCTTTGACAGTGGAAACAGTGCATTTAAAGAAAGGAAGTTGAGTAAAATTAAGTAATGCCCCCCTTTAAGAACATTTATCTGGGCATATATATTAGTGTGTGATACTGAAATTATCATATGAGTATTAATTTCTAATATGAGTTTGACAATTTTATTAATATAGATATAATGAAACTGGTTTAGACAACCTTTGGTTGGAAATGAAATCCAGGTTAATGGGGAAATTGGTAAAAATTGGATTAGTTTAGATTAAGATAACAATTTTGTAAATTTACATTTATTGAGTGGAAAGAAAAAAAAAAGAAGATTAAGATTAGGTTGTTAATTGGAATATAGCTGCCATAATGTTTAACAAAGCCAAGATGGATGGGATACATAAGAAGTTTTTCTACAAAAATGAAATCTTAACCACTTTCAGACCGGACCATTTTGCTGGTCAATGACCAGAGGTCTTTTTACAATTTGGCACTGCGCTGCTTTAACTGGTAATTGCGCGGTCATGCAATGTTGTACCCAAACAAAATTTGCGTCCTTTTCTTCCCACAAATAGAGCTTTCTTTTGATGGTATTTGATTGCCTCTGCGATTTTTATTTTTTGCAATATAAACGTAAAAAGACCGCAAATTTTGAAAAAAAATGATATTTTCTACTTTTTGTTATTAGAAAAAGCCAATAAACTCAATTTTAGTCATACATTTAGGCCAAAATGTATTCAGCCACATGTCTTTGGTAAAAAAAAAAAGTCAATAACTGTATATTTATTGGTTTGCGCAAAAGTTGTCACATCTACAAACTAAGGTACGTTTTCTGGAGTTTACGCAGCTTTTAGTTTACGACTGCCTATCTCATTTCTTGAGGTGCTAAAATGGCAGGGCAGTACAAAACCCCCCCAAATTACCCCATTTTGGAAAGTAGACCCCCTAAGGAAATTGATAAGTGGCATGTTGAGCCCATTGAATATTTTATTTTTTTGCCTCAAGCGATTGAATAATGACAAAAAAATATATATATTTTTTTTTTACACAAAGTTGTCACTAAATGATATATTGCTCACACATGCTATGGGCATATGTGAAATGACACCCCAAAATAAATTCTGCTGCTTCTCCTGAGTACGGGGATACCACATATGTGGGACTTTTTGGGAGCCTAGCCGCGTACGGGGCCCCGAAAACCAAGCACCGCCTTCAGGCTTTCTAAGGGCGTAAATTTTTGATTTCACTTCTCACTACCTATTACAGTTTTGAAGGCCATAAAATGCCAAGATGGCACAAAACCCCCACAAATGACCCCATTTTAGAAAGTAGACACCCCAAGCTATTTGCTGAGAGGCATATTGAGTCCATGGAATATTTTATATTTTGCCACAAGTTGCGGGAAAATTACAAACTTTTTTTTATTTATTTTTTTCACAAAGTTGTCACTAAATTATATATTGCTCACACATGCTATGGGCATATGTGAAATGACACCCCAAAATAAATTCTGCTGCTTCTCCTGAGTGCGGGGATACCACATATGTGGGACTTGTTGTGAGCCTAGCCGCGTACGGGGCCCCGAAAACCAAGCACCGCCTTCAGGCTTTCTAAGGGCGTAAATTTTTGATTTCACTTCTCACTACCTATTACAGTTTTGAAGGCCATAAAATGCCAAGATGGTACAAAACCCTCACAAATGACCCCATTTTAGAAAGTAGACACCCCAAGCTATTTGCTGAGAGGCATGTTGAGTCCATGGAATATTTTATATTTTGCCACAAGTTGCGGGAAAATTACAAACTTTTTTTTTTTCACAAAGTTGTCACTAAATTATATATTGCTCACACATGCTATGGGCATATGTGAAATGACACCCCAAAATAAATTTTGCTGCTTCTCCTGAGTGCGGGGATACCACATATGTGGGACTTTTTGGGAGCCTAGCCGCGTACGGGGCCCCAAAAACCAAGCACCGCCTTCAGGCTTTCTAAGGGCGTAAATTTTTGATTTCACTTCTCACTACCTATTACAGTTTTGAAGGCCATAAAATGCCAAGATGGCACAAAACCCTCACAAATGACCCCATTTTAGAAAGTAGACACCCCAAGCTATTTGCTGAGAGGCATGTTGAGTCCATGGAATATTTTATATTTTGCCACAAGTTGCGGGAAAATTACAAACTTTTTTATTTTATTTTATTTTTTCACAAAGTTGTCACTAAATGATATATTGCTCACGCATGCCATGGGCATATGTGAAATGACACCCCAAAATAAATTCTGCTGCTTCTCCTGAGTACGGGGATACCACATATGTGGGACTTTTTGGGAGCCTAGCCGCGTACGGGGCCCCGAAAACCAAGCACCGCCTTCAGGCTTTCTAAGGGCGTTACAGTTTTGAAGGCCATAAAATGCCAAGATGGCCCAAACCCCCCCCCCCCAAATGACCCCATTTTGGAAAGTAGACACCCCTAAATTTAGGGGTACACTAGTGAGACTAGGTAATAAATGGCGGGTGCCCTGAAACTATAAAAAAAAACTAACCAACCAGCGTCACCTGTAACAGTTATATGGTGATCACTGGTGAAAGGGTTAACTAGGGGGCAATCAGGGGGCTTTATGCGGTAGTATATGGGGGTCCCTGGCGCTATAAAAAGCTGCGGCGAACCTAAATACCTACCTGCCTAACTAGCGTCACCTGTGACACTAATACAGCGATCAGAAAAACGATCGCTTATTAGGCTGGGTTCACACTGGAGCGATGCGGGAACGCCACGAATCCGCGGCGGGTTCCCGCATCGCATGCCTCCCGGCGGCAGTTCACACTGCCCTATGCGAACTGCTGGGAGTGTCAGTGAAATGATAATGACACCCCCAGATCAGTTCGCATATCGCAGTGCGATCTGCAAACTCGGATCGCATGGTGTGAACACCCATGCGATCCGATTCTGCTGCGGACCAAAAAAAGGGTCCCGTGCGAGTTTGCGGCGGGTGCGGCGCAAATTCAGCCATACTATCTGTATGGCTGAACTCAAATCGCACAGAGATCGGATGTGATTTGCACTGCAGTGCGGTGCGAATCACATCCGTTCTCATAAACCGCTGCAATATGAACCCAGCCTTAGTGACACTGGCGACGGGGGGTGATCACGGGGTTAAACCTTTATTGGGGGGGTTAGGGGGGTACCTTAGAACTAAAGGGGGCTAACCCTAACTGCCCTAACAGTTATTACAGTCACAAATGACACCCGCCGGGTGATCAGGGGGTTAAACCTTTATTAGGTAATAAATGGCGGGTGCCCTGAAACTATAAAAAAATAACTAACCAACCAGCGTCACCTGTAACAGTTATATGGTGATCACTGGTGAAAGGGTTAACTAGGGGGCAATCAGGGGGCTTTATGCGGTAGTATATGGGGGTCCCTGGCGCTATAAAAAGCTGCGGCGAACCTAAATACCTACCTGCCTAACTAGCGTCACCTGTGACACTAATACAGCGATCAGAAAAACGATCGCTTATTAGGCTGGGTTCACACTGGAGCGATGCGGGAATGCCACGAATCCGCGGCGGTTCCCGCATCGCATGCCTCCCTGCGGCAGTTCACACTGCCCTATGCGAACTGCTGGGAGTGTCAGTGAAATGTTAATGACACCCCCAGATCAGTTTGCACATCGCAGTGCGATCTGCAAACTCGGATCGCATGGTGTGAACACCCATGCGATCCGATTCTGCTGCGGACCAAAAAAAGGGTCCCGTGCGAATTTGCGGCGGGTGCGGCGGGTGTGGCGCGAATTCAGCCATACTATCTGTATGGCTGAACTCGAATCGCACAGAGATCGGATGTGATTTGCACTGCAGTGCGGTGCTAATCACATCCGTTCTCATAAACCGCTGCAATGTGAACCCAGCCTTAGTGACACTGGCGACGGGGGGTGATCACGGGGTTAAACCTTTATTGGGGGGGTTAGGGGGGTACCCTAGAGCTAAAGGGGGCTAACCCTAACTGCCCTAACAGTTATTACAGTCACAAATGACACCAATGCAAAAAAAATAAGGACAAGGGCCTCATCCCCACAACCCTGGCCGGTGGTTGTGGGGGTCTGCGGGTGGGGGGCCTATCAGAATCTGTAAGCCCCCTTTAACAAGGATGACCCCCAGATCCCGGCCCCCCCTGTTTGAAATGGTAAGGGGGTACAAAAGTACCCCTACCATTTCACAAAGAAAGTGTAAAAGAATGTTAAAAAAGACACACTGTTGCAAAAGTCCTTTATTAAAAATAAAAAAAATAAAAAAAAGATTCCAGTGGTGGTAATCACTCTTGCTATCCAGCGACGAATGATCATCTCTCCGGGGTCCAGCGATGGCTGATCTGATCTGATCCGGAATTTAAATATAACAGACCCATCACATCAAGTCCACACACCCTGTTAGGATAGATGCCGCCTGCAGCCAGTTATTTTATAGTTTTTGATGTGGCTGAGTGCTTTGTTTTTATTTTTGAAATCCAAAGCAGAATGTGTGGATTGTGAAATGATGTGCCCCTTTTCCTTGTAAGTGTCATGATATAAGCAGAAGAATATTTTGGATTTATGGACTTCTCTGCATGACCGCAGGGTATTGTCATTGGTAATTATAATATTGCCAGGAAAAAAGTTGTCTTTTTCAAACATGAAACTAGAGTTCTTACACAAACAGCATGATAGAAAACAAGCCATTGTTATATTTATGCAAGCTGGACCTAGTAATAAAGGGTTCACCCCAATATATCAGAGCTGTAGCTTTTATGCAAATGTGCTATTAGACAAAGTTACAGACATTATTTTGGTCAAATATTTAATTTTTAATGGTCCGACATTCTGCACAGCAAATATATAGCTAACTACCGTATTTATCGGCGTATAACACGCACTTTTTCCCCCTTAAAATCGGGGGAAGTCGTGGGTGCGTGTTATACGCTGATCCCCACTGTCTGTGAGTCTAAAATACCAAGCGCCGCCGAAAAATACCGAGCGCCGCCGAAAAATACCGAGCGCCGCCGAACAAGACAGAGCCGATTGCTTGGCTCCGCTCTTAGTCCCGCCTCCCTGCTGTTTCTGGAGCGAGCGCTGCCGAAAAAGACCGAGACGACTGTACTTTACCGTATTTATCAGGGTATAACACGCACCGGCTTATAACACGCACCCCAAGTTTAGGAGGGCATTTTAAGGAAAAAAGTTTTAGGAGGGAAGTTTAAGGAAAAAAAAACTTACATTTAAATGCCCGTCAATGCAGCCTTATCAGTGTGCATCTGCAGCCTTGTCCATCATTGCGGCTATAATGAACAGTCATTGATAAAAAAAAAAGTGTGGGGTTCCCCCAAATTCAATTACCAGGCCCTTCAGGTCTGGTATGGATAGTAAGGGGAACCCCACGTCAATTTAAAAAAAAAATTACGTGGGGTTCCCCCCAAATATACCTGAAGGGTCTGGTATGGATTTTAAGGGGAACTCCATGCCAAATAAAAAAAATAAAAAATCCATACCAGACCCTTTATCCGAGCAAGCAACCTGGCAGGCCACAGGAAAAGAGGGGGGATGAGAGAGCGCCCCCCCTCCTGAACCATACTAGGCCACATGCCCTCAACATTGGGAGGATGCTTTGGGGGTCTGTGACCCCTCAAAGCATCTTGTCCCCATGTTGATGAGGACAAGGGCCTCATCCCCACAATCCTGGCCGGTGGTTGTGGGGTCTGCAGGCGGGGAGCTTATCAGAATCTGGAAGCCCCCTTTAACAAGGGGAAACCCAGATCCCACCCCCCTGTTTGAAATGGTGAGGGGGTACAAAAGTACCCCTACCATTTCACAAAGAAAGTGTAAATTAATGTTAAAAAAGATTCCAGCGGTGATAATCCACTCTTGCTATCCAGCGATGGCTTATCTGATCCAGCGACGGGTGATCTCTCCCTCCAGTGCAGCACATCCATCCTCGGTCTCCACTGGTGGAGACACTGCGGCGTTCCCGGCAGCCTAACATTTCTTATATGAGGAGGGCGGGGCCACTCATCACCTGACCCCACCCCCTCTGACACAAGTGGGAAAGCCTGGCTTCCCCAATGACGTGTGGGTGACCCTGCCCCCCTCTGATGTAACGCAGTTTACATTACATCAGAGGGGCGGGGTCACCCACACTTCATTGGGGAAGCCAGGCTTTCCCACTTGCGTCAGAAGGGGGCAGGGTCAGGTGACGGGTGGCCCTGCCCTCCTCATATAAGAAATGTCAGGCTGCCGGGATCCCCGCAGCGGATCCAGATAATGGATGCGCTGTGCTGGAGGGTGAGATCACCCGTCACTGGATCAGATCAGCCATCGCTGGACCCCGGAGAGATGATCATTCGTCGCTGGATAGCAAGAGTGGATTACCACCACTGGAATCTTTTTTTAATTTTTTTTATTTTTAATAAAGGACTTTTGCAACAGTGTGTCTTTTTTAACATTCTTTTACACTTTCTTTGTGAAATGGTAGGGGTACTTTTGTACCCCCTTACCATTTCAAACAGGGGGGGCCGGGATCTGGGGGTCATCCTTGTTAAAGGGGGCTTACAGATTCTGATAGGCCCCCCACCCGCAGACCCCCACAACCACCGGACAGGGTTGTGGGGATGAGGCCCTTGTCCTCATCAACATGGGGACAAGGTGCTTTGAGTGGTCACAGACCCCCAAAGCATCCTCCCAATGTTGAGGGCATGTGGCCTAGTACGGTTCAGGAGGGGGGGGGGGGCGCTCTCTCGTCCCCTCTCTTTTCCTGCGGCCTGCCAGGTTGCGTGCTCGGATAAAGGGTCTGGTATGGATATTTGGGGGAACCCCACGCTTTTTTTTATCAATGACTTTCAATGACTGTTCTCTGTATTACGGGGAGCCGACAATTCATTATAGCTGTAAATGATTTTAAATGTCTTTTTTTCCCTGCAGAAATGACACTTTGTACAGGGACAGTTCTAAGCATGGGAAACATGCGCCCCTTTACAGGCATACTATAGACACCCCCAAGGTACAAATTTTAAAGGAATATTATACTTTTATTGTTTCACTTTAAGCATTATTAAAATCATTGCTCCCGAAAAAACTTCAGTTTTTAAAACTTTTTTTGCATTGATACATGTCCCCTGGGGCAGGACCCAGGTACCCAAACACTTTTTAGGACAATAACTTGCATATTAGCCTTTAAAATTAGCACTTTAGATTTCTCCCATAGACTTGTACAGGGTGTTCTGCGGCTTTTCGAAATTTGTCGTGAACACCCTAAATTTTTCACTGTTTGCCGAACAGGGGAACAGGCAATGTTCGTTCCGAACATGAGTTCGACTCAAACTCGAAGCTGATCCCTAGTCACAAGCAGTTATGGCTGCCTTAGTAAATGAGCATGGGATAGAGCCAGGGTTCACCACAGTTGTTTTTATAATAACACATCACTTCTTGTTTTACCTGTTACCAGAAGCTGAACATCCCTTCCAGAGATAAAAATGTTTTCTGGATGTCCAGTGGCAAATGCTACTGCAAACGCCACAGTAAAATGTGTTATCAGAAGTAGTTTGTAAGTACAGAGTCCCAGAATCTACAGTATAGAGCGTAACCGAGGAAATCATTTTGATAGGATAGTTCTTACTAAAAGTTTTGAGGTTTAATTTTTACCCCCCCTACTGTCTACAATGTAGCGGACAAAGTAAAGTAAGAAACTAGAAAACTTTTGCCTGAATGTTTTCTTATATTTTATCAAACCCCCCTAGAGGATGTTGGACTCTCTCCCTTTGGGATTTGGTTTGGGAGTGTGTTACTCACTTGCTTATATTTTGTCTCAGCAGCTGAAGTCCTCCATTCGGATCTCACAGAGAATGTTGCGGATTGTTTAAGGTTTTGACAAACTTATTTATGTGCTTTGTCCCCAATTCCAGATCCTAAAAGTTTGGAAGGATCTAAAACTAAAGCCAGGTGACTTGTGGATTGTTGAGACACATTATATATGTAGCACTAACCCCTGAAGGAGCTGCTGGTTATTTTTGGGCTTACCGTTACCTTTCGTTCTCCTTGTTTCACATCTAGGGGATGTCCCGTGGTAGATGGCCCAGTAACTTGAGACTGACAATAGATCCATTTGAATGGATTTTATTTGCAAAAACTCAAACCATTGAACAGTCTTTCAACTTGGGATCAGAGGGTTGTAAAGGAAGGTTCAGGTACTCTCAATGTCAAAGTCTAAAAACGTTAAAGAACTTGCTTACTTTGACTGCATCCAGAGAATAGCCATTCACAGCTGGATGAACACTCAGATTGGACAGTCCCTCTCTCGCAAGGCCTAGCAGCCAACCAGGTGTTTACTCAGGAACAATGTCTTTATCACCGACGTTGCTGCAGAACACGTAGGGAAAACTAAGCTGTAGAACACTTGTAGGATACCTGGATCTTTCAGCCTGCTTGGCAATATCTACAAGACCGGATTCTCTTGGTTACTTCAGCCCTTCCAGGCTCTTGTTAAGAAAACCAAACTCACACGTGGTATTTCTTCTAAAGAGTCCTCCCCTGGAATGCTCGAAGTACACTGGGTCTCTCCCGAACCTGAGACAGCACCCATCCACCTTGGAATCCTTCTTTAGTTCCCTTGCCTTGGGCTAGCCAGCCCCAAGGCATTAAAGTGATGTGGATCCACACCCCAGGCCATAACCTTCCTGGGGGCTGGTCAGGAGGACCAGGACCATGTAATCAGCACAGCATACTGGACCAGAACCCCGAACCACGTGACGTCCGCATCTTAAATACCTTCTCCCAGAAGGCCCAAGAGGGCCACTCCCACTGACCTGACTCCGAGAGAGAGTAAATTAAATGCCCAACCAGACCATAGTTCCACGCATGCCGCCAGAGACAGCGCCCCCCTGTGGCCAGGCTGAACATTTCATAGCCCAGTCAGACTGACATAGAAATCAAATCAAATTTAGGTAAAAAGACCCAAACCAAACGGTAGTTTGGGTAAAGTTACATTTTGAAAAACACAGAGTGTGCTCTCCGGGAGCCCGCCGCTACACATATATATGGAAATGTTTGGAGACTCAATACAGCATCTATTTCATGTACAGTTTTGCAAAACTTGAAGAAAAATTCACCTGGATCCACACCAGACACTGCAAAAATGACTAAATTAAAGAAATCTCTGTGTTTGATTTGTTTCCCTCTTGTGATCAGTCTAGGGTACTTTTTGATTCAATTACTTTAATTGTAAGGGATATATATATTTGAAACGTAGTTTAGCCATGTTGTAGTTTAGCCAAGTCATATTTGTCTTTTGTACCTCTTCCATATTATGTAGAATTGTCTGTAGGGATGAGCCGAACACCCCCCGGTTCGGTTCGCACCAGAACTTTCGAACGGAACCCAAATTCGTACGAACTTTAGAACCCCATTGAAGTCTATGGGACTCGAACGTTTGAAATTAAAAGTGCTAATTTTAATGGCTAATATGCAAGATGCTGTCCTAAAAAGAGTTTGGGGACCTGGCTCCTGCCCCAGGGGACATGGGTCAATGCCTAAAATGTTTTTTAAAATGGCCGTTTTGGCGGAAGCACTGATTTTAATGACGATTAAAGTGAACAAAAAAAGTGAAATATTCCTTTAACCACTTCAGCTCCGGACCAATAAACACCTTAAGGACCAGAGGTCTTTTTGCAATTTCGCACTGCGCTGCTTTAACTGGTAATTGCGCGGTCATGCAATATTGCACCCAAACGAAATTTGCGTCCTTTTCTTCCCACAAATAGAGCTTTCTTTTGATGGTATTTGATTGCCTCTGCGATTTTTTTTTTTTGCGATATAAATGGAAAAAGAGCGAAAATTTTGAAAAAAAAAGATATTTTCTTCTTTTTGTTATAAGAAAAATCGAATAAACTAAATTTTAGTCATACATTGAGGGCAAAATTTATTCAGCCACATGTCTTTAGTAAAAAAAATGTCAATAAGCGTATATTTTTTGGTTTGCGCAAAAGTTATAGCGTCTACAAACTAGAGTACATTTTCTGGAATTTACACAGCTTTTAATTTATGACTGCCGATCTCATTTCTTGAGGTGCTAAAATGGCAGGGCAGTACAAATCCCCCCCAAATGACCCCATTTTGGAAAGTAGACACCCCAAGGAAATTGCTGATGGGTATGTTGAGCCCATTGAATATTTATTTTTTTTGTCCTAAGGGATTGAATAATGACAAAAAAAAAAAAAAAAAAATTATTTTACAAAAAGTTGTCACTAAATGATATATTGCTCACACATGCCATGGTTATATGTGGAATTGCACCCCAAAATATATTCCGCTACTTCTCCCGAGTATGGCGATACCACGTGTGTGGGACTTTTTGGGAGTCTAGTCGCGCACGGCACCCCGAAAACCAATCACCACCTTCAGGATTTCTAAGGGTGCAAATTTTTGATTTAACTCCTCACTACCTATCACAGTTTCGAAGGCCATAAAATGCCAAAATAGCACAAAACCCCCCAAAATGACCCCATTTTGGAAAGTAGACACCCCAAGCTATTTACTGAGAGGCATGTTGAGTCCATGGAATATTTTATATTTTGCCACAAGTTGCGGGAATATTACAAACTTTTTTTTTTTTGCACCAAGTTGTCACTAAATGATATATTGCTCACACATGCTATGGGCAAATGTGAAATGACACCCCAAAATACATTCTGCTGCTTCTCCCGAGTACGGGGATACCACATGTGTGGGACTTTTTGGGAGTCTAGTCGCGCACGGCACCCCGAAAACCAATCACCACCTTCAGGATTTCTAAGGGTGCAAATTTTTGATTTAACTCCTCACTACCTATCACAGTTTCGAAGGCCATAAAATGCCAAAATAGCACAAAACCCCCCCAAATGACCCCATTTTGGAAAGTAGACACCCCAAGCTATTTACTGAGAGGCATGTTGAGTCCATGGAATATTTTATATTTTGCCAAAAGTTGCGGGAATATTACAAACTTTTTTTTTTTTGCACAAAGTTGTCACTAAATTATATATTGCTCACACATGCTATGGGCAGAAGTCAAATTACACCCCAAAATAAATTCTGCTGCTTCTCCCGAGTACGGGGATACCACATGTGGGGGACTTTTTGGGAGCCTAGCCACGTACGGGACCCCGAAAACCAAGCACTGCCTTCCGGATTTGAATATAAAATGCTATAAAAAACAAACTAACCAGAGTCACCCGTAACACTTATACGGTGATCAGTGGTGAAAGGGTTAACTAGGGGCAATCAGGGGGTTCAAATTTTTATTAGGTAGTATATGGGGGTCCCTGGCGCTATATAAAAACCTGACGGGGAACCTAAATAACTAACTGGCTAACCAGCGTCACCAGTGACACTTATACTGTGATCGCTGGTGAAAGGGTTAACTAGCAGCAATCAGGGGGTTAAAACCATTATTGGGTAGTATATCGGGGTACCTAGCGCTATAAAAACCTGGCGGTGAACCTAAAAAAATAACTAGCTACCTAGCGGCACTAGCGACACTGATGCAGCGTTCAGAAAAATTATCGCTTAGTGACACTGGCAAAAGGGGGTGAAAGGGTTAACTAGCGGAAATCAGGGGGTTAAAACCATTATTGGGTAGTATATCGGGGTACCTAGCGCTATAAAAACCTGGCGGTGAACCTAAAAAAATAACTAGCTACCTAGCGACTGTAGCGACACTAATGCAGTGATCAAAAAAACGATCGCTTAGTGACACTGGCAAAAGGGGGTGAAAGGGTTAACTAGCGGCAATCAGGGGGTTAAAACCATTATTGGGTAGTATATCGGGGTACCTAGCGATATAAAAACCTGGCGGTGAACCTAAAAAAATAACTAGCTACCTAGCGACACATGCAGCGATCAGAAAAATGATCGCTTAGTGACACTGGCAAAAGGGAGTGAAAGGGTTAACTAGCGGCAATCAGGGGGTTAAAAACATTATTGGGTAGTATATCGGGGTACCTAGCGCTATAAAAACCTGGCGGTGAACCTAAAAAAATAACTAGCTACCTAGCGACTGTAGCGACACTAATGCAGCGATCAGAAAAACGATCGCTTAGTGACACTGGCAAAAGGGGGTGAAAGGGTTAACTAGCGGCAATCAGGGGGTTAAAAACATTATTGGGTAGTATATCGGGGTACCTAGCGATATAAAAACCTGGCGGTGAACCTAAAAAAATAACTAGCTACCTAGCGACACTAGCGACACATGCAGCGATCAGAAAAATGATCGCTTAGTGACACTGGCAAAAGGGGGTGAAAGGGTTAACTCTAGGGGCAATCAGGGGGTTAAATCTTTATTGGGGGGTGATAGGGGGCTACCCTGGACCTAACACTAACTGTCCTGACAGTTTTTACTGTCACAACTGACACTGAATGCATTGATCAGTAAAGAAATGATCAATGCAATCAGTGACACTGTGACTGGGGGGGGAGGGGGGGCGGGGGGGGGGATCGGGGGGCGATCGGGGGGGGGATCGGGGGGGGGTTGTGTGCCTGTGTGTACCTACATGTCAGTGTAGTGTTGGTGCACACTTACTTTTACTCTTCTCCTTGTAGTCCGGTCAAAAAGACCGCCCCGAGGAGAATGACATCACTTCCTCCTTCCTGTGTAAACAATACACAGGGGAGGAAGCTTCTCATTGGCCAGGAGCGATCCAGAGGGGGTGGCCGAAAACCAACCGCCATCCCCTCATCACGGAGCGCTCCTGGACCGAATCGGACCACCGTAAACAGCGGGAGGGGGTCCGATCGGACCCCCCACCCGCTGGAAGGCAATCACGTAGATGTACGTGATTGTGCCTGCCTGTGCCATTGTGCTGACGTACAATGGCAATACGGCGGTCCTCAAGTGGTTAAATATCGTGCCTAGGGGGTGTCTGTAGTATGCCTGTGAAGTGCCACATGTTTCCCGTGTTTATAACAGTCCCTGCACAAAATGAAATTAAACGGAAATAACATCATTTAAAACTGCTTGCGGTTTTAATGTTATATCTGGTTCCTGCAATATGGTTGAAAATCATTGAGAAAAATGGCATGGGTAGCCCTCCCTGCCCATTACCAGCCCCTTTGGGTCTTGTACGCATATTAAGGGGAACCCCGTGCCCATATTAAAAAAAGGAAATGCGTGTGGCCCCAGGCCCTATATACTCAGAACAGCAGTATACAGGTGGTGCAAACAAGACAGGGACTGTGTAGGTTTGTTGTGTTAAGTTGAATCTGTTTGTAATTTTCAACTAGTACATTTTTAAAGTGTAGCTCCAGTCAAAAAAACTATTTTTAAGCTTTTTGGAAAACATAGGGAAGGGTTATCACCCCTGTATAATTTGTTTTGTCGTCCATCTTTTTTCATCTCACTTGCTGTTGTCTCCTTCCGTTTGCAAGTAGGAGATGTTTGTCAATTGGATGTTTGAAAGTAGGGGCCTGCCCTATATGCTCTGCAGAAATGGCGGAACAAGGTGTTGGTTTTGCCACAACATTGTAAGCCCTCAAAGTGACTCTTGGTGGGCGCTGGAGCGCCCTGCTGTGAACGATTATTTCAAGAATTGTAATTACATGCCATTGTTGAACAGTGGTAGAAAAATTGACCTTTGGTGGTTGTTGTGCTGGTGCCACAACACTATAAGTCCTCACAGTTACTCTGGGTGGGCACAGGAACGGGCCCTCCTGTGAAATATTATATCAAGAATTGTAATTACACGTCCCTGTTAAACAGGGGCAGAAAAATTGAGCCTTAGGCACTAGTGCTGGTGCCACCACACTGCAACCTCTCCCATATACTCTAGTTTTATTGCAGGAATTAGCCCTGCTGCAAAGCATTGCATCAAAAATTGTAATTAAACGCCCCTGTTAAACAGGGGCAGAAAAATTGGGCTGATGGCATCACCCAGAACCAGAAATGTTCTTCCAACATATCAGCGGAGGAGGAAGAGGATAGACAATCAACATAACAGGACAGTCACTCAGCATCAGCATAGGCAGTCTTGAAGGGATGTGATATTTCAAAAAAAATTATTCAGGTACATCAGCTTGAGGTGCTTGGTTGCTGTGGGTTATCCAAGACTGATTCATCTTGATGAAGGTCAGTCGATCAACTGATTCGGTGTACAGGCGCACCCTGTGATCGGTAACAAAGCACCAGCAGCACTGAAGGTGCGTTCCGAAAGAACGCTGGATGCAGGACAGGCCAGTAGCTCAATTGCATACTGTGCAAGCTCTGGCCAGTGATCCATCCTCAAGACCCAGTAAGCCAGAGGATTTTCGGTGGGAAAGGTGTCCAAGTCTGACCTTGCCCCTAGGTATTCCTGCACCATGTAAATCAGACGCTGGCGATGGTTGCTGGAACCGATCATACCTTGGGGCTGCGGACTAAAAAATTGTCTGAAAGCATCAGTCAGACGGCCACCTTCTCCACCGCTCCTTCTGACCGATGCCTCAGCAACACGTTGTCCAGGACCAGGAGTTTGTAACCTCCCAGTCTCTGGGAACGCGTTGCACAGACCTTTCTGCAAGGCCTCCCGGAGATGTCTCATCCTCTGCTCCCTCTGCAATGGCAAGATAAGGTCGGCAACCTTACCCTTGTACCGTGGATCAAGGAGAGTGGCCAGCCAGTAATGGTCCCTCTCCTTGATCCGAAGAATACGAGGATCCTTCCGCAGGCTTTGCAGGATCAGGGAGGCCATGCAGCGTAGGTTAGCTGAGGCATTCGGTCCGGAGTCCTCTGGGTCACTAAGGACAACATGGTCCGCAGCTACCTCCTCCCAGCCGCGTACAAGTCCACGGGTTTCTTGGGACTGTAAATCATCCCCACAAGACTGCTGCTGCTGCTGATGCTGAGTGCCAGCCTCCACCTCCATGCTGACACAATCATCCTCCTCCTCCTCTTCCTCCTCCTCATCCTCTTCCTGTGTGATGGGTGGGACAGCAGGAACACTGTCTGGATAAAGGGGGCCTTGAGAGGCAAGGAAGTCCTCCTCTTCCTGCCTCTGTTCTGCCTCAAGTGCCCTCTCCATTATTCCACGCAGCGTATGCTCCAAGAGGTGGACAAGAGGTACAGTGTCACTGATGCATGCACTGTCAGTGCTCACCATCCTTGTGGCCTCCTCAAACGGTGACAGGACAGTGCATGCATCCCTGATCATGCCCCACTGGCGTGGTGAGAAAAAACCGAGCTCCCCTGACTCTGCCCTGGTGCCGTAGTTGCACAGGTACTCATTGATGGCCCTCTGCTGCGTGTGCAGCCGCTGCAGCATGGCCAACGTTGAGTTCCACCTGGTGGGCATGTCACATATAAGGCGGTTCATGGGCAGGTTCAACTCCTTTTGGAGCTCAGCCAGCCGAGCACAGGCATTAAATGATCAGCGGAAATGCACACAGACTTTCCTGGCCTGCTTTAGGACATCCTGTACGCCAGAGTACCTGCCCAAGAACCGCTGCACCACCAGGTTAAGGACGTGAGCTACACAGGGCACATGGGTCAATTGTCCCTGTCGGAGGGCGGAGAGGAGGTTGGTGCCATTGTCGCAAACCACCATTCCTGGCTTAAGCTGGCGTGGTGTCAACCACCTCTCGGCCTGCCCCTGCAGAGCTGACAAAACATCCGCCTCAGTGTGGCTCCTGTCCCCCAAACAAACCAGCGCAAGCACGGCATGGCTTTGTCTTGCCTGTGTACTTGCATAGCCCCTGGAATGCCTACGGAGCACCGCTGGTTCTGAGGACAGAGCACTGGAAGAGGCCATGGAGGAAGAAGAAGAGGAGGGGGTGGAGGAGAGAGGTGTGTCACAACCAATAGTAGCATTTTGGAGGTGTGGTGGCGGAACAACCCCCAACACTACTGCACCTTGTCCTGCATCCTTCCCAGCTGCCAGAAGAGTGACCCAATGGGCCGTGAAAGACAGGTAACGTCCCTGTCCATGCCTGCTGGACCATGAGTCAGCGGTAATATGCACCTTACTGCTGACTGCCCTGTCCAGCGAGGCAAGGACATTGCCTTCCACCTGCCGGTAGAGAGCCGGAATCACCTTCCGTGAGAAAAAGTGGCGTTTGGGGACCTGCCACTGAGGAACCGCACATTGTACAAACTCACGGAAGGGGGCCGAGTCTACCAACTGAAAAGGCAGCAGTTGAAGTGCTAGCAATTTAGCCAAGCTAGCATTCAACCGCTGGGCATGTGGATGGCTGGGAGTGAACTTCTTTCCCCGGTCCAGCAGCTGGGGCAGGGACATTTGCCTGCTATAATTGGACGTGGGTGTACTGCTAGCAGAGTGCCCGGAAGCACTTGGCTGTGACACATCTAATTCTACACCTTCATTCCTCTCAGAGCAGGTTTCAGAGAGGACTGAAGGTCTAGTGGGGTTGGAGATGCCAGCTGATGAGGAGCAAGGAGAGGTCCGCTTTGTTCTTTGGTGTGGGTCTTTGAGGTACGCTTGCCAACGAGCTGCATGGCAGGTCAACATATGTCTGGTCAAGCATGTGGTGCCCAAGCGGCTGATGTTTTGGCCACGTGAGATACGCTTGAGACATATGTTGCAAATAGCAGCGGTGCGATCTGATGCACTCGTCTCAAAAAAGGCCCACACCAAAGAACTTTTAGAATAACGCGCAGAGGCAGGGCCCTGCACAGGCGGAGCTCTGTGGTGTGATTCAGTCGGTGTGCTGCCCCTAAGCTGGCCCCCGGAGGGCATGCTGCCTCATTGGACATGTGCCTCCTCCTCCTCCTCCTCCTCTCTCCTACCAGGCACCCATGTGGAGTCAGTGCCCTCATCATCCCCTCCCTCTTCATCGCTGAAGCAAACCTGGCAGTATGCTGCAGCTTGTGGAACATGACTGCCAGATTGCTGTCCTTCTTGAGCATCCCCTCTCTCTGCATTCACGCTACTGCCTTCCTCTAGCTGAGTATCATCATCAGAGCCTACAAAACACTGGGCATCCTCCTGGAGCATGTACCCAACACTGTGCTCAAAGAGTTCAGGAGACTCCTCAGGAGGACATGGTGGGTCTAGGGAAGGAGTCACTGATGATAATATTGAGACGAGGGAAGACGATGCGTTGGCAGCTGCTTTGCTAGTACCCTGAGACTGGGTGAGAGAGGATGAGGAGGATAAAGAGGGCTTGGTCATCCACTCTACCAAGTCGTTGGCATGTTGCGGCTCAACATGTCCAGCTGCCGAAAAGAAGGACAAGCGTGTCCCATGGCCACGTGCTGTTGATGATGATGCACCGCCTCCATGACCAGCACTGTTGTCTCTAGACACAGAGCCTGCTTGCCCTCTTTTATCGGCTCACGCCTGTCTGCCTCTCCTTGCTGGCCTTCCAGACATGGTAATGGCCTGAAGGGAGTTGGGTAAAACAGCAATTGGGTAGTGTATATTGTGCTGGAGGCACACAACACCCACTAACTCCTGCAGATGCCTTTATTATAGAACACCAGCAATAAAGGGTAAATACAGATGTATACTATGCTGTGCTGGAGGCACACACAACTTCCAATAACTCCTGCAGATGGCAGATGGCTCAAATAGAGAAGAGCTATGTAGGTGGATATAGCGGTGTGTACTGGGTACAGAGCACGCAGACAGCACGCACAAGCTCCTAACACTGACTGCAAGCTCTATTATAAAAGATAGATATTTCTCTAGCTATATAGGTGAATATAGCGGTGTATACTGCGGTCAGGGCACGCAGACAACAACCCCTACAGAAGAGCAAGATCGAAAAATCGGCCGATAACGATCGGTGTATACTGTGTTGAAGGTACACAGAACACCCACTAACTGCTTCAGACGCCAACACACTACACAAGGCCTTATATAGTGTGGGGCGTGTACTACACAGCCTGAGCTATGATTGGCCACAGGCATCCTGCCTGTGGCCAATCATGGCTCTCTTCGCTGCCGGCGCTGTGATTGGCCAAGCATGCAGGGTCACAGTGCATGCTTGGCCAATCATGAGCCAGCAATGCACTGCGCCATCGCAGTGCATTGTGGGCCGTGAGCGCCACACGAATTTGGCGCGAACGGCCCATAATGTTCGGAATTCGCTGAACGGGCGAACAGCCGATGTTCGAGTCGAACGTATGTTCGACTCGAACACGAAGCTCAACCCTAATTGTCTGTGTTTACATATGCTGATAAGTCAGCATACCAACAATTTAGCTAGAAGGCCATTCTGGTCACAGGAGTGTACAGCCAGTACTCTGTAAATATGTCTTATCAATCATTTGTTTTTCACAATGAAAAGTCATTTTGTAATGAAAAAGCTGCTCAGCTATTATTTTCTCCACAGTGGAGTTTTTGCCTCTTTGGCCAGGACTACCTCCACCTAAGCGTGTGGAGGTTCCAGGTTAAAGGTGATAGCAGGTATGGTTAGTGATCAAAATATTGATTAAAAGAGACTGTAATGGAAATTTGTAATTTCTGTATATAATTGTATTCTATTTTATATGTATTGCACAATACCCTCACTGTGCACACGACATTAATAATGTTTTCAGTACGTTTTGCATTCTTTCGAGTCCTGATTAGAATTAGCCTACCTATGTAATGCCCCTTGTTACCATAAACGTACAATTGTAATATTAATGTGATACCTATGTAATCATGTGTATAAAAACCTTCAAATGCGTCATAATAAAGCAGAACAGTTATTTGGAAAGATGCTGGGCGTATCTTTTGTGTCTGTTCCCTACTGCAGTAGTTATTATTAATTTGGAACCACTAATCAATATGAGGATAGGAGTTGCCTATCTATAAAATATCTAAGTCAACCCAAATCCCGTTCCCATGCTCGAACACAGTTTGGGAAATGGGTATAGACCATAATTGCCCGATAGTGTGTGGGGCATTGATCCCGTCTCCAAGCAATGCTAAAAAAAATGAGTGATTTGAAGGGCACTCCAAAATCTTAATATAAACATGCCCGATTGTGTCATCAGCTCAGACATTGTCGGCCACGCCCCACCTTTATATAGCAGGATGCTTGCATACAATCCGCGCTCAGTAAATGCCGAAAGCCCTGGTGAAAAATGTCTAACAGTTTTGTGTCTAAAAAATGTCTAACGGTTTTGCAGCAAAGGATTTGTACAAGAGAAGTTTGAGGTAGTGATGCGTTGCAGGAGTCAGTGCAGAGGAGGAAGAGGAGCAATTTTCTGCAGTGGAGATATGCAGCAGAACAGACTGTGAATGTTAGAAGTGCATAATTTTCAGGGCTAAAGCTGCTAATTAATGTTCTACAAATGTTATGAAAATTCAATAAGTGCTATGGGCATCCCATATCTTCCTTTACCCCAACTAAAGTTGTATCCCGCAACAAAACTATGCAAATGACTGTTCATTGTCTCAGAGGTGATAGATGGGGGTCTGGCAGCAGGGTGATTTGGTGGATGTTAATGACTTGTAGCAACCTACCGCTACACAGACACCAGTTAAGTAGCTCTGTAAAATTCCCACAAACCCCTGGCCTGTCTGACTATTCTTGGTATATGGACGTTTTGAGAGGGTGAGCTGCAAAAAATGGACAAACTGACAGGAGTTTGCAGGGTTCTGAAGTGCTGGACACCTGATAGATATGCTTGATAGTGTTGGCAGATAAGGCCAATACACTGTGGTAATATGCATCAAAAGCCAGAGTCAGGAACCTTAGAAATCTTCCAACCCCCTGATCATCCTTATTAAAAATTAGGCTATGGCCAATCCATTCGTAACACTGAGCTCCCTGACCAACCAGTCCCCATGTGACTGTAACTGCCAGTAACAAAACGAAATATGCACAAACTAGGGCAGACAAAAACTTCCAGGGGCCAAAACCAACTGAGTCAGCGGCGACTCAAACACTCCGAGAGCCCTACTCATGGTTGTGGAATAAACATGGAGATATCATTCCAGACACACAGAAAACTGATCCCACATGATTTAAGTCAGGTCTTGCTTCTGCTGGTAACCCGACAACCGAGTTGGTGTCCTAAAACAGGGGAAGGAGGCTAGACTTTATCATGAGGAATACTCATGGCAGGATTCAGCATACCCTAAAGTGACTGAGAGCCCCACTTGGAACAGACTGGGGATTGGACAAAAGATGAATGGTCTGACATATCTGACTAGTTCTCCAGGAAACCTTGCAATCAAGAGATTAGGGCCGAGAGTGAAACCGAAAATGATGATGATTTTCTTTTGGCCTTGACCTACCACTTTGTGGGCAGTCAGGGGGACGTTGGTTTAGCACCCACCCTGAGAGAGACTACAGATCCTTAGGTGGTAACCAACAGGTCCAACAGAATATCAACTAAATGAATTATCCCCTGACCCCCCATGCAGTTACCCAAGCTCCAATGGAGTACTTGGCAAAAGATGTCAAATAAACAAGGACTGCTTTTGACCCAAAGGTTAACCTAGTGGTGAAATGACATTTGCGCAATTTACCATGCTATACCAGTGGGCAGGTCTGATGGAAGTAGCTTCAAAAACAGCAAATTCTCCTGCGCTCTGGTTTCTTGGTCTTTGAAATGTGATATATACAGTTTGAAATGGTGTAGTCACTAAGTCTTGCAGCCCTCCTTTAGAACATTGGGTGTTCAAATACTAAAGAGAGAAAATACAAAAGAGGGGAAGGCGCACTGACCTAGGGCATTACCATAAAACAGCTTTATTTAAAATTAAATCAAATAGCAAAATGGCTACTCACAAACGAGTATTGATCAAAGGCAAAATCAATACATATAGATCCATCGCACCAAACGTTTGGCGAATCCAGACCAGATGTCCGAGGAATTTGGTGAATACCTCTACGGAAATTGCTAACGCGTTTCGGGAGTGACCCCCCTTTCTTCAGAGCCAAAAAGGGCAATGGACCATTATTTTGATCAATACTCGTTTGTGAGTAGCCATTTTGCTATTTTATTTAATTTTAAATAAAGCTGTTTTATGGTAATGCACTAGGTCAGTGCGCCTTCCCCTCTTTTGTATTTTCTCTCGGAAGTAGCTTCAAAGCATTGGTAATATCAGCTAGGATAGCCAATACACCCCCCTAACTGTAGAAAGATCTGAAACACCAGAATCACAGCCGAGTACTTTTATCAAAATACTTCTGCAAGAAATAGGGCAGCCAAAATGTAAACAAACTATATTGAAAACTTGCCACTGGACACCTACCGGTGGGCCAACCCTCCACCTTCAGAACGATGGTGAAAGAACCGGACCAAGCACCCCTTGGAAATTACTCTCTGCAATAACTTCTCACCAAAGAAAGCATGACTGCTGAAGCCAAGATACTACATATGAAAGACTCTGACGAGATAGTGATGAGGCCCGCATGAAGACCTACTGAAAAATTCCTCCAGCAGGGGCTGACTGAAGACCAGGGATGGGAGATTCCTACACAGCCCCTATCAAAGAAACATTACTTGGCTCAGACATATTGAACCAGAAGGCTTGACAAGATCGGTGGACTAAGGGGATGCAGACCTTGCCTGCAGGAATGTAGAAAGAGCGGGAGCTGGGGGTGACCCCCCCGACACTGCTGCCACCACACACACCCCCCCCCGACCCGTGCATGACAACCGAGCTATAAGAGGCATCTGACACGCAAGCCTTCTTACTTATCATAAGTATAAGTTTATCTCATAAAGCAACAGCCTTATCACACAAGAGTTCTTCTGAATATGCACAATTTTTTTTTTAATTGAGCACACAACCAATGCACCTTCAAATGGAGGTTATGTGGACTGTCCACTGAGGTGTAAAAATACTGATAATTCTTTCAGTTTCACTCAACCCACGCAGCCTATTCCAGGAGAGTCAGCACACTTACCTCACAAAATGTTTCCCTTCAGTTTCTGCAATCCCTGATCGATGACCAGGGAAGGTACATTTTCTTGTTATGTAAATTAGCAGGCTTGACATGTATTATTGCTAATGTATACATCCCTCCACCCTTCTCCTTTGATAGTCTGAAATGTTTAGCACAATTTATAGCACCCCACTCCAATACCCCTGTTTGGGTGCTGGGTGATTACAATAATGTAATGGATAAACAAATGGATACATTTAAATCTGGACTAGCGGTAGTCCCACACCGGGTGATCCTGCCCCCTTTGCTAGATTCCTTGAAGAACTTACGAGGTGTGTGGAGGGACCTAAATCCCACGGTCCAATGTAATTCCTGTTACACAGTATCGTATAAATGCCTCTCATGCATTGATTTATGTCTGGGAAACAACCTGGCGCACCCACTACTTCCGTGATGTATGCACCACGTAACATATCAGACCACTCTCTCCTATGCACTAAGGTCAATACTGCCCCAAGTCCCAGGTGCAGACTATGGAAGGTAAATCCTTTTTGGTTCACTATTTTACCAGAGTCTGACCCATCCCCCAAAGCCCTGAATGAGTTTGAGTTTCAACCAGGGCTCGGCAGGGTCTACAGTAATTTGGGATGCTCTGAAAGCCCACTTAAGGGGTTTAATTATTACGCAGATCACCTCCATCAAAACTAAAACTAAAGAATGGGAGAACTTAGTGATGAGCGAAGCTGCCCAAGCTGAGGAGAGGTATATCTCTGCCCCCAGTCCTGACTCAGAATGCAAATGGCAGGAAGCACAGGCCCTGTACCAACAGGTTTCCATTACTGCAGCGGAAAACAAGGTTTCTTTCTCCAGCAAAAATATTTTAATGAAGGGGGAAACACAGGCCATTTACTTGCCATGATAGCTAGGACCCAACAGGGCATTACACATATTGATTCCATACAGAACACAGCAGGTGACATGGTTACTGATCAGACTCGTGTCCCTGAGGTGCCCTTAATAAACCAATAACTTTAGAGGAACTTACGTTAGCGGAGGCACAAATGGCGAACAACACATCGCCGGGATCTGATGGTCTGCCCACAGAAACATATGGGAGATAGGGTGATATCCTTTTACCTACCATACTAACAACCCTGAACGATGCCCTCTGGGTGGGTGGTCTGCCTGCCTCTATGAATGAGGCTATCGTAGTCATTTCAAAACCTGGTAAGGACCATTGCAGCCCGACTCATACAGGCCCATTTCGCTTCTAACACAGATGTGAAATTACTAACCTGGGTATTGGCCACTAGACTTTCGGGAGTTGTAACGGATCTGGTCCATGCTGACCAATCTGGCTTCATCCCCACCCGATCCAGGACACTGAATATCCGTAGGTAATTCCTTAACACTCAGATCTTGGTTGACAACCCTAATAATCGAGCCGTCTTTTCCTTCGACGCTGCCAAAGCTTTTGACACCATGGAGTGGAAATATCTGTGGGAGGTACTGCGTCGCTTCGGATTGGTGGATACATTTATTTCCTGGGTGAAGTTGTTATACACTGCCCCCACAGCTAGAGTCAGGATTAATTACACCCTATCTGAGGCATTTCCTTTGTTCTGTGGCACACGGCAGGGGTGCCCTTTGTGGCCCCTGCTGTTTGCTCTGGCGGCTATGATATGGAACTCTCCTAACATCGTGGACTTCCGGCGTGGTCAAATCAAGGAAAAAAATCTCATTTTACACAGACAATGCACTGCTGTACTTGGGAGACACTGGGGATTCTCTAAGGGCAGTGATGTCCATAATTGACCAATTCGGGCAGCTATCAGGCTTTGCCATTAACTGGCATAAATCAGCTCTCCTACCATTAGACTCCATTAATTCCCCTACTGGAAGATCTCTCACATATACAAGTTGTTACCCCTTTCAAATATTTGGGCATAGTGGTGACCAAAGACCCAGGGGACTACATCACACTGAACTTAAAACCAGTATTGAGGAAATTTCAACAAAAAGGGAAAAAGAACAAAAAAAAGATCAATTATTGTTGGAAATCGGGATATTGGAAGGAAAACATAAACAGAGTTTAAAGTCAGATGATAACATACTTTTAAAAGACAAAAGAATTGAACTGCAGGCCGTGTTTGATGAAGAGTCCCTTCGTTTAAGAGATAAGAATAGAACACAATGGTACTATTATGGTAATAAAATGGGAAAACTACTTGCAAGAACATTAAGAGGACAACAATCCACGACATCTATAGTAAAGATCTTAAAAGTAAACGGGGAAATAACATATGATCCAACCGAAATTGTAAAAACATTTCAAGAATATTATGATAAATTATATAATATAGAACTACAACAGGAAAATAAAAAAGAGGAAAGGGCGGAAAAAATTAGAAAATATATTAACGAAACAGCGTTATCAAGATTTCCTAGAGAAATAATTGAGAAAATGGAAGAAGAAATTACAACAGAGGAGATCCAACAGGCAATTGCCGAACTGGCCCTGGGAAAGAGCCCAGGACCAGACGGTTATACAGCAAGGTTCTATAAACGGTTCCAAGATCTAATCATACCTATACTTAAAAAAACGAAAACGCAGACCTTCGCACCACAGAGTACAGAAGCTCACATTATATTAATCCCAAAACCAGAAAAAGATCACACATTAAGTAAAAACTTCCGCCCTATTTCACTAACAAACATAGATATTAGATTGTATTCAAAAATTATTTCTAACAGATTAACCCCTATTTTGCCAGAATATATAAAGCTGGACCAAACGGGTTTTACAAAGGGGCGGGAAACTAGGGATAATATAATGAAGACCTGTACTCTGTTGGAATATGCCCAGAGGGCCGCCATCCCGGCCTGTTTATTAACTATAGACGCTGAGAAAGCTTTTGATAGGGTGGGATGGCGGTTCTTAGAGGAGGCACTAATACAGTTAGGATTAGGCCCAAAAATGTTAGGTTGGATTATGGCATTATATGCCAATTCAAGAGCCAAGGTAAGAATAAACGGAATACTTTCAGAATACATAAAGATATCAAATGGCACCCGTCAAGGCTGCCCCCTATCCCCTTTACTATATATAATAGTGATGGAACATCTAATTAATGCAATTCGGAAAAATAAAGATATACAAGGGATCAAAATCAAGGATAAAGATTATAAATTGGCAGTATATGCGGACGATCTATTATTGTATATAACAAACCCAATTATAACAATTCCTAATATAATAAAAGAATTAGATCGATTCGGGGAATTAAGCAATTTTAAGGTAAACTATGAGAAATCAGAAATGATGAACATCACAATAAAAGAAGAAACACAGATACTCTTGCAAGAGGATTTTCCTTTTAAATGGCAAAAAGAGGCAATCAAGTACTTGGGAGTTATGATTCCGAAGGATTTGAAACAAATACAAGAATTAAACCATAATACGATTATAGGTAAAATAATAAAACAAATGCAAAAATACGAAAAAATAACATATTCATGGCTGGGTAGAATAAATATAGTAAAAATGGAGATACTGCCAAAGATATTATATGTATTCCAAACGTTACCTATTGTTCCATCTAGGAAGATAATGATAGATTTAAGGAAAGCTATAAGTAGCTTTGTATGGGCAAAAAAAAACTGCCGAATAAAAAGAGAAACATTAACCAGAACAAAAGAAGATGGAGGGCTGGCATTGCCCGATTTTGTAAAATATATGCAAGCTGCATCATTGGTTAGAATTATAAATTGGCAACATGATAAAAAAAAAAAAACAATGGGTAACGTTGGAAGAGGTAATTACGGGAATACAACTTAAATTTTTACCTTGGATAAAACCTGAACTAAGAACAAAAAAAAAAGGAAATGCCAATTTTCGTGAGAGCTACTCTAAAAATTTGGGACGCAATGCTGAAAAAGGGAAAGCTATCCTCCAGAACTGGACCTTTGACTCCATTGATGTCCAACCCAGAATTTAAGCCAGCTTTGGAAGGGGCAAGATATCTAAATTGGAACAAGATGGAGAATGTAAGACTAGTACAGATTCTGGTGGATGGAAAAATGCCAAGTTTAATCGATCTTGGATTGGAAGTTAAAAATGACTGGTTGCAACATTATCAATTAGAAAAATTTATTGAGTTAAATAAAAATTTAATAATTAGACCATTAACTAAATTTGAACAGATAATATTAAAGGAGCAAAACCATAAGAATAAGCTATCTAAAATATATGAATTGCTGCTACCTACGGGGGACATTAGAGATCTAATAGAAATTAGAAAATGGGAGGAAGAATTAGGAGAGACAATTACAGAAAAAGAATGGAAAAAAGTTTTAGGGACAATACATAAAACCTCAACGGCATTAAAACATCAAGAAAGAAATTATAAAGTGGCACTGAGATGGTATTGGAGCCCAGTTGCACTAAAAATAGTTAATAAAGGAAATACAGATAAGTGCTGGAGGTGTGGGATAGAAAAAGGAACATTGGAACATATTTGGTATAGATGTAAAAAAGTGAGAAATTTCTGGTTAAAAATTTTTGAGATATACCAAAAAGTGACTGGAAAAGAATTAATCCCAGACGTAAAGGTAGCATTATTTTCTCTTACGACAGATACATTGGATAGTATGAAAAATTGGATAATTCAACATATGACAACAGAAGCTATAACAATAATAGCACGTAAATGGAAAGAAACAACTAGTCCAATAATATCAGAATGGATATGCGAAATGAACGAGATGTGTTTTATGGAAAAACAAATAAGAGAAGAAGGCTATGTAAAAAGCCAGATACCAATGGTGTGGAAGAAATGGGAAGAGTTTCGGTCCTCAAAAGGAATGGTAGAATATTTATAATTTAAAGAAAGGGGGGGGAGGGAGATGAGGGGGGAAGGGAGGGAGAAAAGGGGGTTTGTCGTTTCCTTTTATTTTTTTTATTTTTTTTGGTATTAAATGAAGAGTAAAATGATTGTGTTTTATGTATAATGTTGTATGATGATGTTGTAAATGGATATGTATGGTTTATGTTTATTATAAAAATAATAAAGAGAAGATTTGAAACGCGTGAGGGAGAGGAGACTGTGACAGCACACGAGTGAGGTTTGCAGCGCAGCGGCTGCAGACTCATGCGGTGATCTGACCATTCAATGTGCTCTTAGATTACTGTACATGTGAGTGGTTCTTTTTACACTGATCCTGCTGTGTTCTAGCAATATTGCGCAATGTTTTCTTTCTTCCTTTTTATATGAAATAACTTATCTGAAGCGGAAGAAGCAGGAATATTCTCCCCTTTGTTTGGTTCAACTTTACTGAAGGAGGAAAGGTGTGGCGACCTTTCCTGGGGTATTCTCATTAATTTAAAGCCTTTGATGTGCCAAGGACGAGTCACCCCCCCCCCCCCCCCCCCCGCCCTTTACTGTGGACCTCTCTGTGGACCCTGCAACTTTGGCACAGGGACTCCTGATAAATATATGGCAGAATGGGCAGCCTATTGGAGGAGGTCTACTGCTAACTTAAAGTGGTTGTAAACCCTTACAAACCACTTTGACCTACAGGTAAGCCTAGATTAAGGCTTACCTGTAAGTCCAAGAAATATCTCCTAAACCTATATGGTTTAGGAGATATTTACCTGAAGACAGCCGCCGTAGACAGCGGCGCGCAGGCGCACTGAGTAAGCCGCAGATCGCGGCGATATGCCGCGAGTGTCGGCTCCCGTGCGCATGCGCGAGAGTGACATCACAAATCACAGCGCCGGAGCAGTGAGACCCACGGAGACCCACCAAGAAGATGGATGCTCGGAACTACAGGGGACAGCGGTGACTTCGCTGGCTCCTGTGTCAGGTAAGTGACACATAATGGACTACTATGCGATGCATAGTAGTCCATTATGCTTTACCTTTGCAGGGAATGAAAGCGGAAGTAAACTCATCAGGGTTTACTTCCTCTTTAATGTTATTACAACTACACATATTGCCGATGGGACTGAAGAGAGATATTATATTTTATTTTATGGTTTGCTTTTCTTTTTTCCGGATGTTTTTTCTTTTTACTGTTTTTCTGTTGTTTGTGGCACCCCCTTTGGTTACGGGTGCTGAGAGAACTCTGGGTATGATTTCTATGATACGGAATTGGCAAAAGGACTATACATCTTCAAATACCTATAGATTGATTAGACTACACAAAATGCTGTTGTGCATTGATTGTATACCTGTGCAATTATACCTTGTAGTGCCTTGTGTTCTCATCAATAAAAAACATTTTGTTGAGTAAAAAAAAAATGACAGACTTCCTAAATAAGACACCTTTAAACTAGAAAACATATAACATGTACAAAACATTGTTAAAAAGACAATCCGGATTATAAACCCACATGCTGGAAATCCTGTGATAAAAATTATTATCTCAAATATCCAAAATTTTTTTTAGATATTTGTTGATGTTTTTGATATATAATGCTCTTAAGATACAAGTCACAATATCTGTAGATGTATCAACTTCACATTGGCTAGAGTAATATAGCATAATTTTACAGTCTAATCTCAGCAATTCAGCATTATTTGAAACAGTATGAATGGCTAATTTCTAAAGAAAGTACTCACTGTTACGCTGTTTCAGTGAAGCTGGGGTTCAATGAACCAGCGATTGGATCTGTTGGATGATGGCCACGGAGATGTATTTCAATCCTTCAACGTTGTTATCACATAAAGTTGCTCTAAAGGAGGTTTTTATAGGCAACAGTGGTTACAATCCTTTTGTCAGTGCCCAGTGTTGCTTTATGAAGCCAGAGACAGAGCAGGCCAGCCGGCCTATCTAATGCCTCATACACACGATCAAACAATCCAGTGGAAAAGTCCGCCAAACAATCTGCCCGTGTGTAGGCTCCGGTGGACTTTTTTTACCCAAAAGTCTGGCTGACTAAGAAAGTATTTTTGCACTCCAATCTGTCCGCATTTCAGTGGACAGTACGGCCGTGTGTGTGCCAGTCCGCCGTACTTTTGAAATGAATGGGCTTTTCCCGCCCAGAGAAAAGTCCGCTCATTTTGAGCGCGTCTCCAGGTAGCTGGGGCCAGCGAAGCAGGCGTCGCTGGCCCCGTAACCTGGAATGGGGCCGGGGCCAGGGCCGTCACCTGGAATGGACTTAAAGGGGAATCCCTACGCCGAAAAATCGTCGTGGGGGTCCCCCCCCAGGTTTATATCAGACCCTTATCCGAGCACGCTACCCAGCCGGCCAGGAAAGAGGATGCTGGGACATCATAATGGGCGGGGACATCATCCGGTGATGTCCCTATATAAGTCGCCGCATGCCGCGTCCCTGCCATTGTGACCGGAGACAGCGACGAGGCAACATCTCCAGAAGAGAAGAACAGAAGACGGCGGCATCGGCGACAGAAGACCGGGCCACCTCTTGTAAAAGAGCTAGAAGAAGGCGCTGTGGCAAGAAGAACCGAAGAGGGAGACAAGATCCCCGAAGAGGGGGACAAGACCCCTAAAGTTGGAAGAAGAGGGCGACGGCGGCGAAGAAGAAAGCCGGGCTCCTCCGCTAGTGAAAGAGCTAGCAAAAGAGCAGAACATAGCGGAGGAGTCCGGCGAGAAGACGCCCGAAGATGGAAGAAGACCCCCGGAGCTGTGCAATAAACTATTTTAACCCTTGTGTGTTGTGTTTTTTTTTTTTCACAGGTGAATGGGTAGGGGTACATTGTACATTTATTAAAGGGGGCTCACAGATTCCGATAAGCCCCCCCCGCCCGAAGACCCCTACAAACAACGGCCAGGGTTGTCGGGAAGAGGCCCTTATCCTCATCAACATGGGGACAAGGTGCTTTGAAGTGGGGGGGCGCATGTCTCCCCTTCCCCAAGGCACCCCCCATGTTGAGGGCACTTGGCCTGGTACGGCTCAAGGGGGGGGGGGCGCTCGCTCATTCCCACCCCCTTTCCTGGCCAGCCGGGTAGCGTGCTCGGATAAGGGTCTGATATGGACCTGGGGGGCCCCCACGCTGATTTTTCAGCATAGGGATTCCCCTTTAAGTCCATTCCGGGTGACGGCCCCGGCCCCGGCTACCTGGAGACGCGCTCAAAATGAGCGGACTTTCTTCCTCGTATGTGGGCGAGTCTGTTCATTTCAAAAGTACGGTGGATAGTCTGGCGGACTTAGTGCGCCGTATTAGTCCGCCGCAAAAATACCGTGTGTGGGCAGGTAGCTCGTTCGGAAAGTCCGGTGGACAGTCCGGCGTAAAGTCTGCTACGTGTGTACGCGGCATTAGAGTCCCTTTTCAGAAATCTTGCGGCTTGTTTGAGGGTTCCATTGATGGATTGAATAATGTGATGACGTCACTTGATTGATGCATTTTGTCCTCCAATCAGAGGATTTCTTCAGAATAGGGAGGGTTTATGCAAACGCCTACATAAACCCTCCCTATTCTGAAGAAGTCCTCTAACTGGAGGACAAAAATGTGTCAATCAAGTGAGGTCATCACATTATTCAATCCAGCAATTCTTTATCTATATTGAGGAAATATTTGTTGCTTTAAATCAATGACCAATTAAAATACACATGACTATAAGGAGATATTACCTCCATCAAGGACTGTTATATTCAATGTTCAGTTTGGACTTCACTTTTTGGCCATTTATGAGCTTGATCTTGGTGATTAAAGATACCCTTTTGTCTTCAATACAATTTTGGCAATTGCTACTTCTGCTCAGTGTGCACTTTATTACAAACGTGAATTCCCCCAAAAAAAATGTTTTTGATATTTGAGATAATTATTTTTATCATAGAATTTCCAGCATGTGGGTTGATAATCCGGATTGTCTTTTTAACAATGTTTTGTACATGTTATATGTTTTATGTTTTCTAGCTTAAAGGTGTCTTATTTAGGAAGTTTGTCATTGATACAGATTTAAATTAATAAATTATTCAAATCAAACTGCTGGTATATGGTGCTTTTCTTTTTGATAGTGCGGCTTCACTATCTCAATTTAATTTATGATCTCTTGAAGAACACCCCTGAGGAAAGAATTTAACTGAAACGCATCTGATCGTGCGCTTTGTCACAGTGGTGTTTTTCCATACAGATCTGTATACATTCCAATTGATGGAAGTGACCATGTTTTTAATGTAATGTTTTGTATAATAAATATTTTGTAACATTCAAATACTTCACAAAACTTTTTTTGTTTAGACATTAATGCCTTAAAAGCCCACTTAGGCCGCGTACACACGCGCGGACTGTTGGCCCAACTTTGTCCGTCCAACAGTTTGAGCGAACAGTCCGCTCAAACTTAGCATGGACAGACATGGCCACACACGACGAACGAACAGTTTGCTGAAACCGTGCGCGATGACGTGAACGGCACGTACGACGGGACGCAAAATACGACGTCCTATACACTGCATTATAACTTTCGGCTTGAAAATCCTTTCTGAGCATGCGCGGAACTTAGTTTGACGAACAAGCCTACACACGGGCGGACTGTTCGTTGAAACAAGGTTTCAGCGGACAGTTTTTCGGAATTTCCGTAAAACCTTGTCCGTCCAACTGTCCGCTGAAACTGTCCGCTGAAAGCCCACACACGAGCGGACTGTCCGCCCAAACACTGTTCAGCGGACAAGGTTGGGCCAACAGTCCGCGCGTGTGTACGCGGCCTTAGAGTCCATTCACACAGGGGCAACACGACTTCCAGTGCTACTTTTGGAGGCAACTTGGACACGACTTGAGTATGAATAACAGCGCGACTTGGAGTAACTTCAACTCGACTTGGGGCGACTTACAATATGACTTTAAGTCACCCCAGGCCAGGCGACTTTGGCCGTGGCCAGAGAATAATCAGTGAGAGGGGGAACTCCACGCCAAATTTTAAATAAAAAAAGGCATGTATTCCCCCTCCAGGAGCATACCAGGCCCTTAGGTCTGGTATGAATTTTAAGGGAAACTGCCTACGCTGAAAAAAACGGCGTGGGGGTCCCCCAAAAATCCATACCAGACCCTTATTGAGCACACAGCCCGGGCCGGTCAGGAAAGGGGGCGGGGACGAGCGAGCGCCCCCCCTCCTGAACCGTACCAGACCGCATGACCTCAACATGAGGGGTGGGTGCTTTGGGGAAGGGGAGCGCCCTGTGCCCCCCCACCCCAAAGCACCTTGTCCCCATGTTGATGAGGACAAGGGCCTCTTCCCGACAACCCTGGCCGTTGGTTGTCGAGGTCTGCGGGCAGGTGGGCTTATCGGAATCCGGGGGCCCCCGTATTAAAGGTCCCAGCCCCCACCCTATGTGAATGAGTATGGGGTACCTCTACCCATTCACCTGGGGAAAAAAAAACACAACACTGGTTTTTAAAGTAATTTATTAATCAGCTCCGGGGTTCTTCTTCCGACTTGCCCGCTCTGTTCGGCCTCTTCTCCCGGTGTCCAGCCTCTCCTACCGCTCTCCGGTGTCACCTCCCGCTCTCCAGTTCTTCTGTCAGCTCTTTTACTAGTGGAGGAGCCCAGTCTCCTCCGTCCTACTCTCTTCTCTCGATTTTGACACAATGCTCTCTTCCGCTGTAATGGCCTGTGCGACGTGCGTGGTGACTTATGGAGCATGGGGCGTGGTCACTGGGTGATGTCACATGTGATCCCGCCCCTTATGAAGTCAAGTCCCGGGGCATGCTGGGACTGTGACGTCATAAGGGACAGGTTCACCGTGTGACATCAGCCGGTGACCACGCCCCATACCTATATAAGTCACCGCACAAGCTATTACATTACAATGTGCTTTGGGGTGGGGGGCCGCAGGTCGCCCCCTTCCCCAAAGCACCCACCCCCCATGTTGAGGTCATGCGGCCTGGTACGGTTCAGGGGGGGTGCTCGCTCATCCCCACCCCCCTTCCTGACCGGCTGAGCTGCGTGCTCGGATAAGGGTCTGGTATGCTCCTGGAGGGGGAACCCATGTCGTTTTTTTATTTAAAATTTTGCTTGGAGTTCCCTCTCGAGAGTTGATTATTCTGTGAGAGAGGCGACATTGTCGCTTCAATATAGATGGAGATCCGACTTGGAGGCGACTTCCATTGAAATCAATGGGTACAAGTTACCTAGAAGTCGGATTGAAGTAGTACAGGAACCTTTTTTGAAGTCAGAGTGACTGCCGTAGTGTACATTAAGACAGCTCCATTAATTAACATTGATTTTCTCAACAGCGCGACTTGGGGCGACCTGAAGTCGGATCCCGAGTTGCCCCTGTGTGAACGGGCTCTTAGGGGTACCCATTCTTTTGGTTTTCAGTTATGAGGTTCTTCTCGCTGGGCTCCTCCGCTATCTTCTGCTCTTTTTTTCCCAGCAGAGGAACCTGGCTTTCTCCTCGTCGTCATCTTCTTCTTCTTCCTTCTTCCGATGTTGACATAATGCTCTCTCCCACTGTAATGCCGTGGACACGGTACGCAGTGACTTATATAGGCATAAGGGGTGGGGTCACTGGGTGATGTCATATGATGACCTCACCCCTTATGATGTCACAGTCTCATGGGATGCTGGGACTATCACGTCATAAGGGAGATGTGTGACATCACCCGGTTTGTAGCTGGAGATACAGCCTGGGGAACCACAGAGCCCAGGAGTCCTCATAATGTTTGCACACTAATAATGTATTAGTATATCTTCACATCGTGTTCACATTTTTAAAGGAATATGCACTTTTGAGAGCAGCAACCCTGAATGTTAGTAATCACGTATTTTTCATCATCAGTTATTCCTTTATAATCACTTGTTTAGCGCAGGAATTCACAGCGTTATGGGGTCAAGTCCTGGGGAAAAAAGTGTGAGAACTCCCACCCAAGATCCACTCCCCCACCAAAAAAATAAATAAATGATAGGCTCATATGCACGAACGCTTCAGAAGTGGCATTTTTCATCCAATTTTCGTATTGTGTGTATGAAGCTTAACTGTTAGCACATAAAAAAAAAACAATCCTCAATAAACATAAATATGGTAATACTCTGAATAATCAGCATTCATTCAATTGTGCTTCCATGCAAATGTGAACATCATGTTCTGATCTTTATTGGGGAATGTTATTTTGTATGTAGAGTGTTTATGTGGTGAGTTTAAACTTTTGAACAGAGTTTGGATAACAGGGAAAGGTCATAAATTAACTGCACATTATCTGGACAGAATGCTTGGGGAGATAGCGATGTGTCCCTGCTAAGGAGATGTATGTTATCTTGGGGGGCTGCAAACTCTGCAGGGCTCCAACACACACTCGCTGCTATTCCAACCCTTCACATATTTCCACATCAACTTCCCTCCTGGCATTAAACTTTGCCAGGTATTGTGCTCAGCTTACCACCCCAAACTGATGTTCCTCCCTCAGCTCACCTCTCTCCCTGCATGTCCTGTGAGCAGAATAGCTGTGCTCCTCCTCTGGGTTCTCTCATCATATGGCACTGAAGATAGAGGAGGGGGGGATTCAGTGGGACACACAGAGCAAGCATGCAGGAGACTGGGGGGGATTAGGAGACAGAAAATTAGGAGGGGCTGGTCGGGAGGAGCGCATCACGAGAGGTCTGACTAAATACAATCTCTAAGCAGCAGGGACCTGATCCACCCGTCAGCTAGCTGTGATTGACAGGTAGATCGAAGCGAAAGCTGTCATGGGGCCCCCTACTGGCAATGCCTGAATGGTCAGGTGTGCGGCACTTACTATTGCGAGCTGTGTCTGCGGCTGCTAGTGTAGCACCTGCCACACAGCTCGCATACTTCAAAGTCTTGCAGGACATGGCTGCTAACGGGAACTGAGCTCCTGTTGTGGAAAAAGTACAGGAACTCCGTTCCTATACGTTCCCGCAGGACTTGAGCCCTGGTTATACACTATTTACCTACAATCAATATATGCTAATTGGAATTTTCTTTACCAAAAACATGTAGCAGAATACAAATAAACAAGAATTCAGTGCTTAGGAGTAATAAGAACTGCTGCCTCCCTAAAACAAACTTCACAAAGTGAAATCTACAAAATTAAAATCAAAAACAGGGAAATGTGGCTGTTCTGTGAAACCAAACTGTCATGAATGTAAAACTCTCATGAGTGATGAATAAAGGGTGATAAAAATTAGAAATGTGATACAAGGGAATGATTTCCCAAACACAGGCAAGAAGCTGTGTAAACTGTATGAAAAAACCATGTGAAGGCTAATATAGTGTATCCAGCAAAAACTGTGAAAAATTATTAATTGAACTAATACATATATTGCAAAACATATGGTAATAAAAAAGAAAAAGAAATGTGTGAGTGCAAAACCCGATAAAGTCCAATGTGCAATAATGTCCATATATCAAAAATGAAAAATAAAAAATTAATCCCCAAAGTGACTGGTGAAAACTCAAAATAATGTATAAAAAAAAATATAGGTGACAGTCTATTTTCAATTCCAGTGCCAGAAATATAAAGCTGACTTTTCCGTGCTCCCCACTCACCAGAGCGCCTCGCCCCTGCAGAGGTGAAAGGCGTGTATTTGGGATATACTGCTATCCCCGTTGACCTGACCCCGAGGTGTATCCTCCTCCACTCCCTGATACAAACGATCGGATCTCCACCTGGAATCTTAGTCCCTCCTGGGGTGAGTGATGTATAGTGGGGTATGGACAGAAAATAGTCCTCCTCTCTCCACTGTGAGCTGGGAGTATTCAGGCATCCACATGTCATTTTAGAAGAAAGAACAGACCCTCATAGCGTACCACCATAAAAAAAAAGTGTTTTTTATTATAAAAATATAAAGGCAATGTAGCCTAGATAAAAAGCGAGGAGCTCCAATTGCTCCAAGTACCATACAAGGGATACGTAAGACACTCTCGGGGTCTGAATGGCGTGTGTTCCACAGACCACGCCGAGAGAAACCGGAAGTGCCGGAAATGACGTAGTGTGTGCCAAGTCCCGCGTTATGCATTTAGTCATACGACGTCGTCTGAGGCGCAGCCATCTTGGTACGTGCTACAACTTATATAGCGCGGATGGAGGCATAGATGTGGCCACCCACAAACATGCCAAATTTCATGCCAAATTTCAGTCAATTAACAATATAAACAAGACGCAGTAATCACTGCACATTCCCCAATTGGAGCCTAATCCCTAATCGTAAGGAAAATTTTAAAATGGGGAGGCATCACCAAGTGGTCAATATTGGTACTGCGTGCAGCAACAAAACCTCCATCCCACAGTATACAAAGCAGATACCGTATTAACAAGTAAACCTTAAAACGTAGGTAAATAAAACTGGCCAATAGAGGCATATACAATAATATAAGTTGATAGAGGTACATACTAAATACATATGTACAACTCTATTTGTAAAAAAACAGGTAAAAAAACAACAAAAACAGAAATAAATCTGTAGCAGAATACAAATTGGCCTAAATTGATGAAGAAATTAGATTTTTTACATATTTATATTTGATGTGTTTTATAGCAGAATGTAAAAAATATTGTTTTTTTTTTTTGTTTTTTTTAATTGTCGGTATTTTTTTGTTTATAGCGCAAAATATAAAAACTGCAGAGGTGATCAAATACCATCAAAAGAAAGCTCTATTTGTAGGGGAAAAAAAAAAGATGACGATTTTGTTTGGGTACAGCATCAAACGACCACGGAATTGTAAGCTAAAATAATGCAGTGCCGTATCGCAAAAAAGGGCCTGATCATTAAGGGGTATGGTAGTGAGGTATTCCACCAGTGTTTGGACAGAGGATTCTCAACCAGGCAGGTTGAGGGTGTTGTGGAAAATTTTAGATGTATTTATTATATGTATTGTCATAAGAGTCCTCCTGTGTTCATTCTCCCCCAGCCTGCTCTAAAAGAGCTGACTGGGGCAGACTGACGCTGGTTGAGATCCGTTAGGTAGTGGATAATATCTTGGGATTGGAAAAAAGGTGTTTGTGGAGTGGGGGTATGTCCGCCAGCAAAAGGGCCCCTGTACATTGTACAGACGATCGTCGAGGGACATATGCTTGCTCTGCGGGGATTGGTTGTGTGCGGATGTGTGCTCATTGTCTCTGTTGTGTCTGATCAGCACATGGAGATAGGCAGTGCACATCTGTAGATAGCTTTCCATTCACAAGAGGATGTAGAATAATCCAAGTATACATTGTTCTCTGGAACAATGTATATATTAAGGATTTCTATCAATGAAATTATAGTCATCGTTCATTGGTTTTGTATGGTTTCCATCATTGAAAGCATTTAGTCAGTTTGCGTCACTGACTATTTGAATGTATACATGTCTGTGATTGGTACCTTCTTCTGTATTGTATTGTATTGACAGTCTATTTTCAATTCCAGTGCCAGAAATATAAAGCTGACTTTTCCGTGCTCCCCACTCACCAGAGCGCCTCGCCCCTGCAGAGGTGAAAGGCGTGTATTTGGGATATACTGCTATCCCCGTTGACCTGACCCCGAGGTGTATCCTCCTCCACTCCCTGATACAAACGATCGGATCTCCACCTGGAATCTTAGTCCCTCCTGGGGTGAGTGATGTATAGTGGGGTATGGACAGAAAATAGTCCTCCTCTCTCCACTGTGAGCTGGGAGTATTCAGGCATCCACATGTCATTTTAGAAGAAAGAACAGACCCTCATAGCGTACCACCATAAAAAAAAAGTGTTTTTTATTATAAAAATATAAAGGCAATGTAGCCTAGATAAAAAGCGAGGAGCTCCAATTGCTCCAAGTACCATACAAGGGATACGTAAGACACTCTCGGGGTCTGAATGGCGTGTGTTCCACAGACCACGCCGAGAGAAACCGGAAGTGCCGGAAATGACGTAGTGTGTGCCAAGTCCCGCGTTATGCATTTAGTCATACGACGTCGTCTGAGGCGCAGCCATCTTGGTACGTGCTACAACTTATATAGCGCGGATGGAGGCATAGATGTGGCCACCCACAAACATGCCAAATTTCAGTCAATTAACAATATAAACAAGACGCAGTAATCACTGCACATTCCCCAATTGGAGCCTAATCCCTAATCGTAAGGAAAATTTTAAAATGGGGAGGCATCACCAAGTGGTCAATATTGGTACTGCGTGCAGCAACAAAACCTCCATCCCACAGTATACAAAGCAGATACCGTATTAACAAGTAAACCTTAAAACGTAGGTAAATAAAACTGGCCAATAGAGGCATATACAATAATATAAGTTGATAGAGGTACATACTAAATACATATGTACAACTCTATTTGTAAAAAAAACAGGTAAAAAAACAACAAAAACAGAAATAAATCTGTAGCAGAATACAAATTGGCCTAAATTGATGAAGAAATTAGATTTTTTACATATTTATATTTGATGTGTTTTATAGCAGAATGTAAAAAATATTGTTTTTTTTTTTTGTTTTTTTTAATTGTCGGTATTTTTTTGTTTATAGCGCAAAATATAAAAACTGCAGAGGTGATCAAATACCATCAAAAGAAAGCTCTATTTGTAGGGGAAAAAAAAAAGATGACGATTTTGTTTGGGTACAGCATCAAACGACCACGGAATTGTAAGCTAAAATAATGCAGTGCCGTATCGCAAAAAAGGGCCTGATCATTAAGGGGTATGGTAGTGAGGTATTCCACCAGTGTTTGGACAGAGGATTCTCAACCAGGCAGGTTGAGGGTGTTGTGGAAAATTTTAGATGTATTTATTATATGTATTGTCATAAGAGTCCTCCTGTGTTCATTCTCCCCCAGCCTGCTCTAAAAGAGCTGACTGGGGCAGACTGACGCTGGTTGAGATCCGTTAGGTAGTGGATAATATCTTGGGATTGGAAAAAAGGTGTTTGTGGAGTGGGGGTATGTCCGCCAGCAAAAGGGCCCCTGTACATTGTACAGACGATCGTCGAGGGACATATGCTTGCTCTGCGGGGATTGGTTGTGTGCGGATGTGTGCTCATTGTCTCTGTTGTGTCTGATCAGCACATGGAGATAGGCAGTGCACATCTGTAGATAGCTTTCCATTCACAAGAGGATGTAGAATAATCCAAGTATACATTGTTCTCTGGAACAATGTATATATTAAGGATTTCTATCAATGAAATTATAGTCATCGTTCATTGGTTTTGTATGGTTTCCATCATTGAAAGCATTTAGTCAGTTTGCGTCACTGACTATTTGAATGTATACATGTCTGTGATTGGTACCTTCTTCTGTATTGTATTGTATTGTCCTTATATGGGCATTCACATCCTGTGTTACTGCTGTGAGGTCACACCCTTTGTGGGAGGTGTTCAGCTGTTGGAGGCAAACCCTCTAGGGCGTGGCTTCCAGTGGGAAAGGTAACTAAATAAAGCTTTAGTCAAGGTGAGCAAGGAAAAAAGGCTGACCGTTTTGGAGAATGAAAGACTGCTGGTGATGGCTCTTTACTGGGGAACCAGAGGGGCCTGGCTGAGGAGCAGCCAGGCTGAAATAAGGATGTAGGTTGCATTGGGGATGTCTGGTCATTGGGATGAATGGGTTGGAAAAGGTAAGCCTAAAGCATTATATCATTAAGACGGAAATGGGTGCTTATTGGAAGCATAGCAGTAGATGGGGCTGTGTGCATAGCATAGCAGCCAAATTTCTACGACAATGGGGCTCCAGTTTATTTGCTTATTTGGGAGGAAGCTGGCTTTTCAGTTTCCTCATTGTTTGCTAAAATCCGTTTTGGGATCTGGAGCCCAGGCATTTCGTACCGATCTGGGTGGGATGAAATCCCCAGTCCTGGGTCCAGGTTTTGAGATCCACCAGCATACTGACTGGTCAGGTGTGTGTGATGGGCTATTTGTAGACACCTGACCATGGTTCTGGGCTCCACCCTCCTGAAAAGTCGAGGCAAGCAAGGGAGAAGTGTGCATGTCGGCACAGGCCGTTCTGTCAGAGCAGACAGAGGGTCCAAGCTTGTGGGCTGGAAAAGGAAGCTGAAAAAGAGTGCTGAGGTTCTGCGTGTACAGGAACTCTGTTATAGAGCCAAGAGGGCTGAAGCATAAGTCTGAGCAGCTTGCTGCTAAAGAGAGCCAGGTGGCTTGGTATTTTTGGTTTTACTTACATTGTTGCTGTGGAAAGCTGAAACCCCTGTGTGGGCAACTCTTCTGTTATTGGACATTTTCTTTCTTTAACCACTTGACCACTGGGCACTTAAACACCCTTAATAACCAGACCAATTTTCAGCTTTCGGTGCTCTCACATTTTGAATGACAATTACTCAGTCATGCAACACTGGACCTATATGAAATTTTTGTCCTTTTTTTCACACAAATGGAGCTTTCTTTTGGTGGTATTTAATCACCGCTGGGTTTTTTATTTTTTGTGCTATAAAAGAAAAAATACAGAAAATTCTGTAAAAAAATGAATTTTTCTTCATTTCTGTTATAAAATTTAGCAGATTAGTAATTTTTTCTTCATAAATTTTGGCCAAAATTTATACCACTACATATCTTTGGTAAAAATAAGTACAAATTGGTGGATATTATTTGGTCTTTGTGAAAGTTATAGAGTCCACAAGCTATGGTGCCAATATCTGAAAATTGATCACACCTGAAGTACTGATGACCTATTTCAATTCTTGAGACCCTAACATGCCAGAAAAGTACAAATACCCCCCAAATGACCCCTTTTTGGAAAGAAGACATTCCAAGGTATTTAGTAAGAGGCATGATGAGTTTTTTGAAGTTGTCATTTTTTCCCACAATTCTTTGCAAAATCAAGATTTTTTTTACTTTTTTTTTTTTTTTCACAAAATTGTCATATTATCAGTTTATTTCTCACACAGCATATGCATACCACAAATTACACCCCAAAACACATTCTGCTATTACTCCCGTGTACGGCGATACCACATGTGTGAGACTTTTACACAGTGCGGCCACATACAGAGGCCCAACATGCAGGGAGCGCCATCAGGCGTTCTGGAGCACCCAGGACAATTCTGACATTTCTCTCCTACATGTAAAAATCATCATTTATTTGCTAGAAAATTACATCGAATCCCAAAACATTATATATGTTTTTTTAGCAAACACCCTGGAGAATACAATGGTGGTCGTTGCAACTTTTTATCTCGCACGGTATTTGTGCAGCAATATTTTGAATGCTTTTTTTTTTAAAAAAAACTGTTTTGTGCTTAAAAAAAAAAAAAACACAGTAAAGTTAGCCCAATTTTTGCATAATGTGAAAGATGAAGTTACACCAAGTAAATCGATACCTAACATGTCACTCTTCAAAATTGCACAGGCTCGTGGAATGGCGCCAAACGTCGCTACTTAAAAATCCCCATAGGTGACGATTTAATTTTTTTTTTACTGGTTATATGTTTTGAGTTACAGAGGAGGTCTAGGGCTAGAATTATTGCTCTCGCTCCAACGTACGCAGCGATACCTCACATGTGTGGTTTGAACACCGTTTTCATATGTGGGCGGGACTTACGTATGCGTTCGCTTCTGCATGCGAGCACATGGCGCTTTAAAAAAAAAAAAAAATGTATTGTTCATTTTACTTTATTTATTTTAGTTTGACATTTTTTTCCCCAAAAATAAATTTTTTGATCACTTTTATTCCTATTACAAGGAATGTAAACATCCCTTGTAATAGGAATATGGCATGACAGGTCCTCTTTACAGTGAGATGTGGGGTCAATAAGACCCCACATCTCACCTCTAAGCTGGGAAGCCTGAAAAAAAAAAAAAAAAAGATTCTGGATTTGATAGTATTGGCGAGTCGGTAGAAGCACCGGAGGGTGGCGGGAGGGGGGGGGGGGTGTGTCTATGGCTGGGTATTGCAGGGTATCACCGACTATGGCTGGGTATGGCTGGGTATATCAGAGTATGGCTGGGTATCTCAGAGTATTGCGTTGCAGAGCATTGCAGGATATTGGAGGGTGTTGCAGAGCATTGCAGTGTTGCACGGTATTGGCGGGTGTTGCAGAGCATTGCAGAGTGTTGCACGGTATTGGTGGGTGTTGCAGAGCATTGCAGAGTGTTGCAGAGCATTGCAGAGTGTTGCAGGGTATTGGCGGGTGTTGCAGAGCGTTGCAGAGCGTTGCAGGATATTGGAGGGTGTTGCAGAGCATTGCAGAGTGTTGCACGGTATTGGCGGGTGTTGCAGAGCATTGCAGAGTATTGCACGGTATTGGCGGGTGTTGCAGAGCATTGCAGAGTGTTGCACGGTATTGGCGGGTGTTGCAGAGCATTGCAGAGTGTTGCAGGGTATTGGTGGGTGTTGCAGAGCATTGCAGAGTGTTGCAGAGCATTGCAGAGCGTTGCAGAGTGTTGCAGGGTATTGCAGGGTATTGCAGGGTATTGCAGAGTAATGCAGGGTAATGCAGGGTAATGCAGAGTAATGCAGAGTAATGGCAGGGTATTGCAGTGTAATGCAGACTATTGCAGAGTATTGCAGGGTAATGCAGAGTATTGCAGGGTAATGCAGAGTATTGCAGGGTAATGCAGAGTATTGCAGGGTAATGCAGGGTAATGCAGAGTAATGCAGGGTAATGCAGAGTAATGCAGAGTAATGCAGAGTAATGCAGAGTAATGCAGGGTATTGCAGGGTATTGCAGAGTAATGCAGAGTAATGGCAGAGTATTTGCAGGGAATTGAGGGGTTAATTTTCGGTGAGCAGCGATGTGGGCACTGCAGATGCAGCCCACATCGCTGCTGACACCGATCTCCTCCCCCTCCGCTGTTCCGATCGGTACAGAGAGGGGGAGGGAGGAACCGGCGTCATAACATGACGCCGGTTTGTTTACAAGTGATCACTCCGTCATTTGACGGAGCGATCACGTGGTAAACGGCCGCGACGAGCGGCTGTTTACCGTGATCCGTGATGCGCCGGGTCCTGTGGACCCGGCGGTCACGAATGCTCTCGAGTGCGCGCCCCAGGGGGCGCGCGAGAGCGGAATTCTGGGAGGACGTCATATGACGGCCTCCCACAGTTAAGAAACCGCCCTAAAGCCGTCATTCGGCTATAGGGCGGTTATTAAGTGGTTAATAGAAGTGGGCCTACAAGCCTTTAAAACAGCATATCTGGCGTGGACTCAGCTCATTGGTAAGCTCTACCCTTAAGCAAAAACAACCCCCAATGTTACAGGGGGTAAAACCTTCTGGGGCTGAAGTGGTTACGTTTTGTCTACCAGGTTACAAGGTAGAGAGTGAAATATTAGATTGGGATCGGAAGGTCTGAATAACACATAAGTGCTAGTTTTTCTTGGCATCAGATCATTTTGTATAGATGGCTCAAAGTTCCCTTTAATTCCAAAGGTTATTGGATTCTGCGTTGACATCAGCATTAAGCTTGGCAGAACTCTTGACCATTTGGGGGAAGGGAGGAAGGACAATAAATAAAAGAAATAGGAAGCTTGATATGCTTTCACGGAGTGAAACAGAGCTCAGAGCATCTCCTCCTTTGTAAACATTTGTAGTAAAACACCATGGCAGCTACTGAGGACTCATCAGACTCCACATTACGGAACAGGAATAGTGACCACACCAAGGACCAAACCTGCGCAAAACAAAATGGTAATTACTTCTTGTGTTTAGGTCTGTTTGAGTATATGTATATGTATGATTTATGAATGCTATGCTGTCAACAGTGCTTCTTATACATATAATAGTTTATTAAATTTACCTGCACACTGGGGACAAAATTCAGCTTAGTTCACACTAGTGCTGATGCATAATAATGTATGTTTCAGTGTGTTTTTCTTGTAGGGCATTTTCATGCTTCAGGAGATGGAGACTAATAGTTAAACACAAAACCCAGCCGTAAATGCATTTTCATGTGGTCCAATTAAAGTCTAAAGTGCAAAAAACACACTATACTGTACCAAAAGAAGCACTTCCACTGTTCCAAAAATTGCACTACAGTTATGTGTGTTGTTTTGTAAGTGACAGTGATCGATCGATCGATACTGCACTTGGGTGGGCTGGGCTGGGTGGAGGGGCAAAACGCAGGTGCTAGCAGGTATCTGGGCTGATCCCGCTAACAATGCGTTTTTTTGGAACCCTAAACTGCTGGGGATGCTAGTATAGATCTGATCAGATATTGATCTGTTCAGATTCTATACCACTAAGGCCGCGTACACACGGGCGGACTGTTCGCCCAACTTTGTCCGCTGAACAGTGTTTCAGCGGACAGTCCGCTCGTGTGTGGGCTTTAGCGGACAGTTTCAGCGGACAGTCTGACGAACAAAGTTTTTCGGAATTTCCGTAAAACTGTCCGCTGAAACTTGGTTTGAGCGGACAGTCCGCTCGTGTGTAGGCTTGTTCGTCAACCTAAGTTCCGCGCATACTCCGAAAGGATTTACATGCCGAAGGTTGCATTGCAGTGTATAGGACGTCGTTTTCTAGTCCCGTCGTACGTGCCGTTCACGTCATCGCGCACGGTTTCAGCGGACTGTTCGTTCATCGTGTGTGGTCAAGTCCGTTCATGCTAATTTTGAGCGGACTGTTTGTCAAACTGTTTGACGAACAAGGTTGGGCGAACAGTCCGCGCGTGTGTACGCGGCCTAAGGGAGGTGTATGCTTTGTGCGTGGGTGTTAGCGGTACTGGCACTAACCTAGCGCGGGGCGACGCAGACCCTATCTGACCCTAAAACCTAATTGATATCACCCGCCGGGTGATCAGGGGGTTAAACCTTTATTGGGTAATAAATGGCGGGTGCCCTGATGCTAGAAAAAGCGAACTACCTAACCAGCGTCACCCGTAACACTTATACAGTGATCACTGGTGAAAGGGTTAACTAGGGGCAATCAGGGGGTTAAAACCTTTATTAGGTATTATATGGGGGTACTTATCGCTATATAAAAACTGGGGTGAAAAGTGTGCCTATGTGTCAGTGGACTGTTGGTGCACTTACTTGGATGTCTTCTCTCCTCGCCGTCCTGTCAAAAAGACCACCACGAGGAGAGTGACATCATTTCCTCCCTGTCTGTGTTTACAATACACAGGCAGGGGAAGCTTCTAATTCGCCAGGAGCGATCGAGAGGGGATGGCCAGAAACCAACGGCCATTCCCTCATCCCGGATCGCTCCTGAAGCGAAACGGACCACCGCAGCCAGCGGGAGGGAGTCCGATCGGACCCCCCACCCGCTGGAAGGCAAGCACGTACCGGTACGTGCTTGTGCCTGTTGGTGCCATTGTGCTGACGTACATCTCCATGCGGCGGTCCTTAACTGGTTAAACATGATTTATTTATTTAATTTTCAAAATGTTCCTTATTTTTTGCTTAAAAAAAAAAAAACCCAGCTGTGATTAAATACCACCAAAAAAAACTCTATTTGTGCAGCTGCGGGCATCATCCCGGTACTGTTTTATTTTTTAGAGCCGGCTATCCAGCTATAACAACCGATGATGCTAAAAGCCGCTCGGCTATTATGCCGGAGGAGCGGGAGTGGACACCCCCCCGCCACTCTTACCGGGGCTCCCGATCCATCGGGAGCCCAGATGAACAATCCGCTGCTTCTGGTGGCTAGGGACAAACTGGAATGGAGCCGTAAGCGGCTTCATTCCAGCCTCCTGATCGTAAACACGGAAGTGACGTCATGAACTTCCTGTTTACTCGGCTGCCAATGGTGCCGGTTTAAAAAATATAAAAATACAGTATTCAGAATCGCCAAAAAATGGCGATCTGTATACTTCGAAGTATAAAAGGAGGGATCGGGGGGTCTTTTAGACCCCCCGATCCCTCCATAAAGAGTACCTGTCACCACCTATTACTGTCACAAGGGATGTTTACATTCCTTGTGACATCAATAAAAGTGATCACTTTTTTTTTTTTTAACAATTATTAATTTTAAAATTAAATAAGACACATTTTTTTTAAAGTGGCCACAAGCTCGCGCAGCAAAGAAAACTCATACGGAAGTTGCGTTCGCATATGTAAACGGTGTTCAAACCATACATGTGAGGTATCGCCGCGATCATCAGAGTGAGAGCAATAATTCTAGCACTAGAACTCCTCTGTAACTCTAACCAGGTAACCGGATTATTATTATTTTTTTTAAAGCGTCACCTATGGAAATTTTTAGGTACCGTAGTTTGTCGTAATTCCACAAGTGCGTGCAATTATAAAGCGTGACATGTTTGGTTTCTATTTACTCAGCGTAACATCATCTTTCACATTATACAAAAAAAAAATTGGGCTAACTTTTACTGTTTTTTTCGTTGTGTTTTTTTTTTTTTTTTTTACATTCATGAAAGTTTCCTTTTTCCCAAAAAGTTGCATTTAAAACACCGCTGCACAAATAATGTGTGACAAACTATTGTAACAATCGCCATTTTATGCTCTTATAAATAAATATATATAATGTTTTGGGGTTCCAAGTAATTTAGGTATTTTAACTTGTAAATGCCAAATATCAGAAATAGGCTTAGTCATGAAAGGGTTAAGGTATGAATTGTTTACTTTTGACAATGATTATCTTGGTCATTTTGTTGCTTCATGGACTTGTCCTTATTAGCCCCTAGATTGCTACAATATTTTTTATCTTTTCAAATCTAGTGATTGGATACATACTGCCTCTCAGCTTTGCTGTTTCTAGCTAGGATACTTTGTATTTCAGCTTGCTATCAGGCGCCCCATACACCATCTGTCTTCTCGATTTAACAAACATACTAGGTGGTTCTGGCCCATACACCTTAGCATTGCCTAACAGGTGAGATTAGCCAAGTGTTAAACATTTTAATGCCTATCCTATCACTATTGTTAGTTATAACATATTGATCCTTTGACATATGCTTTTGTGCTTTAGGTCACTCTGTGGTCTGTTTATGCTCTCTACTATATTATCAACATTACCTAATATCTGGCTGCCTATGGGGTAGTTCCTGTATGGTTTTTGTGTTGAGGTAGGCTTATGGATAACAATACTAATTGGCTATTTTGTTAGTCTTCTGTCTCTCTCTCTCTCTATCTCCTACAAAGTCCATTTTTTATTTTTTTTATTTTTTTTGTTCCTTATGTGCTTTTTGATCTAAAACAGTTTTGTTGGATGTGGCACTGCTATACTTTTAAGACCCCCCACAATACCATCCTGTGATGGAGTCTTGGTAAACTTTTTGATTCATGGTTGCCAACATGTCAAAATGTTCCCCAGGGACATAGCTCTCCACTGTTGTACCTGTGATAATTACAAACATTTCTGTCTTGAAGGACTGAAGGGCATTCATACCATATAAATGCACGTTTTTCTTTTGCTGAATCATTTTGCAGGAAGTGCAGATATTTTCCTTTCAGTTAGAAAAAGGATGAAGCTATACCTCACAAGATAGAGATTTTCCTGCTGGGCTTGGTGAATGCACTTGCCCCTTCAAGGGCAGTTCGTACACTACTAAGATTGCTTCTCTTCTATGCCAGGAAAATCATCATACTCAAGAGGAGAGCTTCCATGTCTGCCCTTACCCTGAATGCATGGAAATCATTAGTCAATCTTGCAGTACCCTTATATAAAGAAACATACTCTAGTAGAGGATGTCCACTAAAGTTTCAAAAGGTCTAGAACATATGGCTAGAGTCTGAAATGACAACTGTAGAACAAGACCCTGTAGGTATATCGGTCTGATTTGATTTACATATAAGATAAGGTGCATTCTGACTAACCGCACACCTATAGCTGCCTACTTATTGGGAGATGCCTGTCGTATATCACATATGTGTAGCACTACCCCCGAAGGAGCTGCTGGTTAGATGTGGGCTTACCGTCACCTTCTGCTCTCCTCGTTTCATGTCTAGGGGTCAACAGATCTACTTGAATGGATTTTATTTGCAAAACGTAGACAATGAACAGTCTCTTAAATTGGGATCAGAGGGTTGGAAAGGAAGTTCAGGTACTCTAAGCCCTTGTACACACGGTCAGATATTCCGATGGACAATGTCCGATAGGACCGTGTTGTCGGATAATCCGACAGTGTGTGGGCTCCATCGGACTGTTTCCGTCGGAATATCCGACGGATCAAGTTTTTACAGCTTGGCTATAAAAAAACATGATCCGATCACGTCAGTTCCGATCGTGTGTAGCCTAGTCCGACAGACAAGGTACCACGCATGCTCACAATAAAATTCTGAGACTGAAGCACTCGCTCAGGTAAAACTACCACTCGTAATCACTATAGCACATTCGTCACGCTGCAATGTTAAAAATACTTTCATGCAGCGCATTCCTTTTCTTTACAATGCTACAAGAATTAAGTTGTTTTGATGCTCGTATTCACACACACACACTTCTCCCAAACGTATTTTTCTTTATTCTTTTTACTCATTTCAGCAATACAATATTTTAATTTGTCACATCTACCCAATCTTTTTTTTATTTAATTTTTTTTATTTTTTTTACAGATTGCTCATCTTTGCATTTTTTTGGTGTGTTTTGTGTGTCAACTTACCACAACACCATTATTATCTTTTTCATTTATTGTTTTATTTTTTAATCTACAGGAGGTTGTTTGGTGTTGGTGCCCCTTGTTATTCATTTGACTTTGTATTTTTGAAATGTACCTGCCTACTCACAAATAAACTGTCCTTTTTGAAGTAAAACACATACGCAAGTATTTCTTCAAGCAAAAAAAAAAAAACCTTTATTTAGGTGTCAAACAAATAAACAGGAAGACAATGCTGGAGAAACTGGTCAATTTGGCGAAGCCTTTGGCCCCCAGGGCAGACATGAACTAATTTGAAAATGCAAAATTGGTGGCCTGAGGAGTACATATCTCAGGGAGAGCAGTCTGGTCCAGAAGTCCAAGAGATCAGGAAGAGCAGATGCCATCTATGTCCCCAGGCTGTGGTTCTACAAGAGGATGCATCTTCTGTCAGACCAGACTGAACCCAGGCCATCACTCTCTGGTCTTCCTTGGTCACTTCCCTCCAGGCTGTGGCTCGGCTCCTGTAGTTGTGGCAGGAGGAAGAGGAGGAGGGTGATGGTCGACCTCCTCCTGGCTGCCACTTGCCACAGCCTCCTCCTGGCTGAGGTCTTCCTGTGTATGAAAATGGGACATAGTTTCAGTTTTGTGGTCATCAATCACACAATTTTGTGCTCATGACTGTTGCAAATAGAACAGACTATCATTCTGAGCCCAGCATTTTTCATTCTTGTCCCAATAATTTTTGATCACTACTGTCTATTGATCTGTAAACCACTTTGTTAAATCACAACTTACTAATCAATAATAACATTTAGTTAACATCAAATGTACAACAAGAAATATGTTCAGTGCTATACCTGTCTCAAGCTGGGCCCCTCCACGTGTTGCTGCCTGGAAGGCCCAGGTTGGACATCAGAAGCCTCAGCTGGGGGTGAAGGAAGACTGGAGAGTGGTGGCGTGGGTTCCCCCTGGTCTGCCAGAAAATGCAGCTTCTCGTAGTACACCATCCTGGGGATATAAATGGCATCTGGATCTCCTGATCTCAGGGAATCCTGGTGCTTCTTTCGCTCCTTGAGATATGTACTCCTCAGGGCACCAATTTTAAACATCACATAGATCATGTCTGCCTTGGGGACCATGATCTTCACCAAAGCAAGTAGTTTCTCGAGCGCTGCCTTCCTCTTTCTTCGGTCATTATAAAAGGGGTTGTTCTTCTGCCACAGGCAGGGCACCTCCCTGAGCAGATCAATGAATAGCCCCATAAAATTTGAGTTCTTGAAGGGATCCATCTTGTCTGCAAGACACAACACAAGACCAACCCTAATAATAATAATGCCATGCTAAACTAGTCTAATCTTGTCCCAACATAGGCATATATAGAAGCAGTACAGGCTAGTGATGTACCAAGTTAAAAATTGTACCTTCGTTTGCACGATCGTCCTCACTATGCTCACAGATCGTACGTACGACACATGCGTGTTGCATTTTATATACAGTGCGCATGTGTGAAACTCCGCCCGCCCCTGACGTTCTTTCTAGACTATTCCCTGCCCCTTCTTTCGTTGCAGTGGGGAGAGCACATGGCGGAGAGAAAGCAGGTGCGCAATCAGAGTTCCACTAACGAGGAGGAGGGTGAGGAAAGCCCGGAGCCTGAAACGTCCCGATCCTGGAGGAGAAGATTTAAAGCCTCAAATATGTGTTTTGGAGAGATGTTGTAGATGGTGGACATATTGAAGAGGAACGACTATGATGGGAAGTATGGACCTTACCCAAACCCAAATATCAGAAAGGTCAAGATCATGACTAAAGTTGTGAAGTCTTCTTCAGAAGAATTTTGGGGTACGACGATCCAAGGATCAACTGAGAAAACGCTGGTCAGACCTGAAACGGAGGGAGCACGATCAGTACAGAAGGATCAAGCGAGTTCTTCAAAAAAGTAGTTGTCATGTGTCCATATTATTTTCCTTGCATACTGCTGCATGTGCTTCTGATTTAATGTTGTACAGTTTAAAATGGCCACTTTCAAGTTCATGGGTTCAATCGTTCGTGCTAAACATCGTTCGTTAGCCCACTCCCAAAACGATGTTTTTCACACTGCAGGTAAATATTCCAGCTTTAGAAAGTGTCCAAAATAATGTTCTCATGTCACGATCAGGGGTCAGGCTCAAAGACCAATTGCTATAGTAGTTGCAGGACTACCACTAACCAGCAGGATAGGAACACAGGAAGTCACCCTGGCAGATGACACAGGCTCACCTGACGTGCGGAGTCTAAGTACTAACCGGTTTTCACCAGAGCTCCAGATGGTGGAGATGGATTTAGCTGCGTGTTAGTACCAGGTCGCGGTCCTCAGGATCGCCCCACCAAGAGGTGAGCAAGCCGGGGTTCAGTAGCGGAAGAGCCGGTAAAGATCAAACAGAAGCGTGGTCAGTAAGCAAGCCAAAAGGTCGGTAATGAGTTGTTGCAGGTTGGGATCAGGCAGAAGCGTAGTCGTGGAACAAGCCAAGGGTCAACAACAAGCAGTAGCAAATATAAACGGCAGCAGGGAAGACAGGAGCGAGATACAGGCTGGAGATAGCACAATATTCTGGCAAGGAGGAAGTGCAGAGACATGGCTTATATCAGGAAGTTCATGGGCGGAGCAAAGAGATCAAGGTACAAGGCAGGGTTGTCTAAAGGATCTAGGCACTATCCAGCAGCTCAGATAGCTCAGAGAGAAGATTCATTGCCAGACACAGCTGAGGTCCTGGGTTCAAGTCCAGGTCCTGACATCTCACCTTTGAACTCGGCCAAAAAACACAATTGTATGACACTTCCAAGCAATGTTTCGTATTCCTTTTTTACATTCTCATAGGGGAGAGAAGACTCAGGACGTCTGAGGACACCAGGGACCCCACTCCTCCCAAAGAAGGGGAAATTCCAACACCAGAAGCAGAGGAGGAGGAGGAGAAAGGAGAGATTGTTGAAATTGGACAAATTGTCACCACAACAGGTGAGTGTCGGAGACCACATCTTCCGGTAAGCTAATTAATGTATGTCTGCATATTTTATAATACATGTTGTGTTTATTTTTGTTTTTTAGGTGATGTGGAAGAAGAATCACATTTTACCAGTGAAAGTGCCCAGATCCTCATTGGGGAGATAATGAGGTGCAATTGTGATTTAGAAAATATACAGAAAAACATCAATGATGTTCAACAGAAAATGAAGAACATCATTGATGTTTTGGGGAGAGTCTGAAACACCCCAAACTAGCTAGCATAGTTTTTTATTTTTTCAAAAGCCAAATTTGGAAGATGCATACAGTGTGTCAACATGTACTATCTCCCATCATGGGGGATCAATGTACGTGTTTTGTGGCTGAGATGAAGGGGTTGCACCCCCGAAACATGTACTGGAATCAGGAGGAAAATTGCCACTTTTGTATTCTCAGTGTGTGCATCTTCCAAATTTGGCTTTTCCAGGGGTTACACCCCATCCGATGAAGGCAATATCGGCACAGTTTGTACATACTCATGCCTGATATTGTCTGAACTTTGTAAGTTCCTGTGTACTGTATGATATGCTTTGATACATGCCTGTTTACAAAAAAAAATGGAAAGTTATAAAAACTTTACCCAAAATAATGTTTTCTATACACCAAATATGTTGGTTTGTTGTAAAACCCTTTTCTAAACGCACATGTGAATGTGCTTTGAGTAAAAAGTGAAATTATCAACAATGTGTGGCTTCCTTTTTCAATGCGCAAAAGCAGGATTTGGAGTAAAGTTGTTGGTTTCTGTGGCAATGGGTGTTATTTACTAAAGGCAACTCCACTTTGCACTCCAAGTGCAGTTTCAGGTGCACTTTAGCCTTTAGTAAATAACACCCACAGTGATGTTTACATTTCCCAATCACGCCATTTTCCTGACCCCACATATTTCTGCCATGGTGCTGAAAATTAGCAATATTTTTGTTAGTAATGCACTACATACATTAGCAACAGAAACAAGATGTGTGTGTGGCAGACCCACAACATAATAAGATTATCTGAAGAAGAGACTGTCACCTCTTCTTGCTCAGAACTTGGGTTTGCACTGTTGTAGAAAAAGGCCCAAAAAAGCAAAAATACCTAGGAGACACCTAAAACAAAGCCAAGTAGTAAATGAAAACAAAGGTTATTGTAGTTTCAAAGAAAAAATTATAAAAAAATGCCTCTCAGACATTGTCTGGCATATCAATATCCCCCCTACCCACAAAGTACTCCATGTATTGGGTTCTGACCTTGCGGGCGCTTTGGGGGGGGGGGGGCGCAAGCCAGGACGAGCAGCTTCAAGGGCCGTGAGATTGTCATTTTCAGGCAAGTCTGCATCTGGGCCAACTGAGACCACATAGTTAGCTGAATGTTTGTTTTGTTTTTCAAAAAATTGTGTAGAAAACAGCAGGCAAGCACTATGTGGTTTAGTTTATATTCCGCCATGTGGATTGGCATCAAATATAGGTGGAAACGGCTGGTCAGTATTCCAAAAGTGTTCTCCACAACTCTTCTGGCTCTGGCCAGCCAGAAATTAAATATCCTCTGATCCGGGGTGAGGGTCCTCATCGGGAATGGCCGCATCAGGTGGTTTGCCAGGGCAAACGCCTCATCTGCGATGAAAACGAACGGGAGTTCTTCTATATTCTCCTCTGGGGGTGGCAAGCCCAGACTGCCACTCTGGAGACGCCAGTAGAATTCAGTCCGCGTGAACACTCCACCATCCGACATCCGGCCATTTTGCCCCACGTCCACATAAAGGAAGTCATAGGTCGCTAACATCACAATACTATTAAACCCCTTGTAATTCTAATAGTACGACCCTGAGTTGGGGGGTGGGAAGATGCGGATGTGTTTCCCATCAATTGCACCTCCAAAATTGGGAAAGTCCCAACGGCTGGCAAAGGGGGAGGCCACAGTCTTCCATTCCTGTGGCGTTGAAGGAAACTGTGGAGTGAAACAAGACAAAAAATTACTAATTTTGCACATTAACATTGCAAGCAGATTAGACACAAACATTTTTGGCCAAGATCAGTATAACATTTTGGGAAATGAGTATTTAAAGCCTAAAGTATAAGGTCCCCTTATCAGAGTCATCACCCCCCACCCCCCCCCCCCATCTGATGGGCCCTTGCAAAAAATGAGGGGGGGGGGATGTTTTGGACAGGTAACCCTCTCCACTTCATTGAGAGCTGAATGCAGAAATAATGTGTGATACTTTGGCCAGCGCCTCCTTACTTACACTATTGGCAGCCCACCGGACAGGTAAGAAGTGTCATAATACCAAAAAAAATTAAAAAATGTAAGCACATTTTGACATTCTTCTATTACCTATCAAGATAATAATAGGAGAAAAAAAAACCTAGAAACTGTAGCATTTGAAAGTATTGAGGCAGGCCCTTGCACTACATGCTTTGGTGAATTTGTCCATAAATCTGACCAGAAAAAAGGTAGGTAGAGTGTGTATTGGGTTTGGCAAAGTCAGCAGATGGTGGATTGCTATCAGCTGACCTAGCAGTTGGGGGGAGGGGGGTTCCCAATGAGTTTAGCCCAACCAAAAAAAAAATGGCACTCTGCATGAATTTAAGCACACACATAACATTTGTACACATTTTAGGGGGTATTTAGGGGAAAGCAATACTATGGAGCTGACAAAAGACATTGCTAAGTGACTAGACTATAGATTTATGGCCCCAGAAGAGCATGCTGGGGAAGTTAGTGAAGGCAAATCTGCATGAAGGACAAAAAAAGGAACTTGAAAAGCTTCCAGCATGCATGAGGACAAAGGGGCACAGCATATCAATTAGAGCATATTGCAGTCATGGTAATTAGGGAACGAGGAAAGAAATCCAATACATTAGCAATCATTAAATACATAGAATGTGATGTTAATGGAGAAAACTTACCTTCATATAGTCCTTCTGCAGGACCTGAATGATGGCAGAACAGGTCTCTGGTATAATGATCCCCAGAGCCTGGGGGAGATGCCTGTGGAGAACTTCAGGTCCTGAAGGCTTCTCCCTGTCACCAAGTAGCACAACGTGGCAATAAGCCTCTACTCCGGAGTGATGGCTTGCCGCATGCAGGTATCCTGCCTGGTGATATAAGGGGACAGCAAAGCCAGCAGACAGTGAAAAACGAGGTCCGTTATCTGGAGATAATTCCTGAAATCATCAGGATTATTCTCCCTGAGCAAAGGCATGTGCGAGAACTGGTCACGCTGGCGCAACCAATTCTTGGTCCACAAACTCCTCCTCGCCCTGTTCATGGACCGGGCTTGTGTGAAAGCTAAAAGCCCAACACCAAGCCCCTGCACAGCACAAACTCTATGCCGAGTACGTACACGAAACATGGCTTAAAACGGTTGGCTGGTCAGAACATACCACAGAAAGCACCGATAAAGAGCAATGCCTGAAAAAATGAGCTGAAAAGCAGAAACGAGCAGACAATAAGCAATGCAAATCAAAGCGTACTATACCAAGATATAGTCCACAATGAGCAACAAATGCTTACTGACTACACGCACTGATAATCAGATACGCACAGACTGAAGAGCAGTAACGAACTGAAGCACAAATCTGAAAAGCGCAAATCGTCTCTCACCAAGCTTCTACTAACACGCGATAAACACGAGATCAGCAGAAGGAGCCCAAAGGGTGCCGGACGTGGTGCTGAACTTCCCTTTTCTAGTGCCGTCGTACGTGGCTTATGTCACCGCGTTCTTGCCAACTGGAAATTTCCGACAACTGAGTCCGACCGTGTGTATGTAACACCACTTCCGGACTAAATCCGTCGGTATTTATCTGACAGATTTGGTTGCCGGAATGTCCGACAGTGTGTACGGGGGCTAAGTGTCAAAGTCAAAATGTTGAAGAACTTGCTTACTTTGACTGCATCCAGAGAATAGCCATTTGCAACTGGATGTTCACTCAAATTAGACAGTCCTTCTCTCACAAGGCCTAGCAGCCAACAAGGTGCTTACTCAGGAATAGGGATGAGCCAAACACCCCCAGGTTTGCACCAGAACTTTCGAACGGACCCCAAATTCGTACGAACTTTAGAACCCCACTGAAGTCTATGGGACTCGAACGTTCGAAATTAAAAGTGCTAATTTTAACAGCTAATATGCAAGATGCTGTCCTAAAAAGGGTTTGGGGACCTGGCTCCTGCCCCAGAGGACATGGGTCAATGCCTAAAATGTTTTTTAAAATGGCCGTTTTGGCGGGAGCACTGATTTTAATGACGATTAAAGTGAAAAAAAAAAGTGAAATATTCCTTTAAATATCGTGCCTGGGGGTTGTCTGTAGTATGCCTGTGAAGTGCCACGTGTCTCCCGTGTTTAGAACAGTCCCTGCACAAAATGACATTTAACGGAAATAACGTCATTTAAAACTGCTTGCGCTTTTAATGTTATATCTGGTTCCTGAAATATGGTTGAAAATCATTGAGAAAAATGGCATGGGTAGCCCTCCCTGCCCATTACCAGCCCCTTTGGGTCTTGTACGCATATTAAGGGGAACCCCGTACCCATATTAAAAAAAGGAAATACGTGTGGCCCCCAGGCCCTATATACTCAGAACAGCAGTATACAGGCGGTGCAAACAAGACAGGGACTGTGTAGGCTTGTTGTGTTAAGTTGAATCTGTTTGTAATTTTCAACTGGTACATTTTTAAAGTGTAGCTCCAGTCAAAAAAAATATTTTTAAGCTTTTTGGAAAACATAGGGAAGGGTTATCACCCCTGTATAATTTGTTTTGCCGTCCGTCTTTTTTCATCTCACTTGCTGTTGTCTCCTTCCGTTTGCAAGTAGGAGATGTTTGTAAGTTGGATGTTTGAAAGTAGGGGCCTGCCCTATATGCTCTGCAGAAATGGCGGAACAAGGTGTTGGTTTTGCCACAACATTGTAAGCCCTCAAAGTGACTCTTGGTGGGCGCTGGAGCGCCCTGCTGTGAACGATTATATCAAGAATTGTAATTACATGCCATTGTTGAACAGTGGTAGAAAAATTGACTTTGGTGGTTGTGGTGCTGGTGCCACAACACTATAAGTCCTCACAGTTACTCTGGGTGGGCACAGGAACGGGCCCTCCTATGAAATATTATATCAAGAATTGTAATTACATGTCCCTGTTAAACAGGGGCAGAAAAATTGGGCCTTAGGCACTGGTACTGGTGCCACGACACTGCAACCTCTCCCATATACTCTAGTTTTAGTGCAGGAATTAGCACTTCTGCAAAGCATTGCATCAAAAATTGTAATTAAACGCCCCTGTTAAACAGGGGCAGAAAAATTGGGCTGATGGCATCACCCAGAACCAGAAATGTTCTTCCAACATATCAGCGGATGAGGAAGAGGATAGACAATCAACATAACAGGACAGTCACTCAGCATCAGCATAGGCAGTCTTGAAGGGATGGGATATTTAAAAAAAAAAATTATTCGGTTACATCAGCTTCAGATGCTTGTTAGCTGTGGGTGATCCAAGACTGATTCATCTTTATGAAGGTCAGTCGATCAATTGATTAAGTGGACAGGCGCACCCTGTGATCGGTAACAAAGCCACCAGCAGCACTGAAGGTGCGTTCCGAAAGAACGCTGGATGCAGGACAGGCCAGTAGCTCAATTGCATACTGTGCAAGCTCTGGCCAGTGATCCATCCTCAAGACCCAGTAAGCCAGAGGATTTTCGGTGGGAAAGGTGTCCAAGTCTGACCTTGCCCCTAGGTATTCCTGCACCATGTAAATCAGACGCTGGCGATGGTTGCTGGAACCGATCATACCTTGGGGCTGCGGACTAAAAAATTGTCTGAAAGCATCGGTCAGACGGCCGCCTTCTCCACCGTTTCTTCTGACCGATGCCTCAGCAACACGTTGTCCAGGACCAGGAGATTGTAACCTCCCAGTCTCTGGGAACGCGTTGCACAGACCTTTCTGCAAGGCCTCCCGGAGATGTCTCATCCTCTGCTCCCTCTGCGATGGCAAGATAAGGTCGGCAACCTTACCCTTGTACTGTGGATCAAGGAGAGTGGCCAGACAGTAATGGTCCCTCTCCTTGATCCGAAGAATACGAGGATCCTTCTGCATGGCTTTGCAGGATCAGGGAGGCCATGCAGCGTAGGTTAGCTGAGGCATTCAGTCCGGAGTCCTCTGGGTCACTAAGGACAACATGATCCGCAGCTACCTCATCCCAGCCACGCACAAGTCCACGGGTTTCTTGGGACTGTAAATCATCCCTACAAGACTGCTGCTGCTGATGCTGAGTGCCAGCCTCCACCTCCATGCTGACACAATCATCCTCCTCCTCCTCATCCTCTTCCTGTGTGATGGGTGGCACAGCAGGAACACTGTCTGGATAAAGGGGGTCTTGAGAGGCAAGGAAGTCCTCCTCTTCCTGCCTCTGTTCTGCCTCAAGTGCCCTGTCCATTATTCCACGCAGTGTATGCTCCAAGAGGTGGACAAGAGGTACAGTGTCACTGATGCATGCACTGTCACTGCTCACCATCCTTGTGGCCTCCTCAAACGGTGACAGGACAGTGCATGCATCCCTGAACATGCCCCACTGGCGTGGTGAGAAAAATACGAGCTCCCCTGACCCTGCCAACATTGAGTTCCACCTGGTGGGCATGTCACATATAAGGTGGTTCTTGGGCAGGTTCAACTCCTTTTGGAGCTCAGCCAGCCGAGCACAGGCATTAAATGATCGGCGGAAATGCACACAGACTTTTCTGGCCTGCTTCAGGACATCCTGTAAGCCGGGGTACCTGCCCAAGAACCGCTGCACCACCAGGTTAAGGAGGTGAGCCACACAGGGCACATGGGTCAGTTGTCCCTGTCGGAGGGCGGAGAGGAGGTTGGTGCCATTGTCGCAAACCACCATTCCTGGCTTAAGCTGGCGTGGCGTCAACCACCTCTTGGCCTGTCCCTGCAGAGCTGACAAAACATCTGTGCCAGTGTGGCTCCTGTCCCCCAAACAAACCAGCGTAAGCACGGCATGGCATAGTTTTGCCTGCGTACTTGTGTAGCCCCTGGAACGCCTACGGAGCACCGCTGGTTCTGAGGACAGAGCACTGGAAGAGGCCATGAAGGAAGAAGAAGAGGAGGGGGTGGAGGAGAGAGGTGTGTCACAACCAATAGTAGCATTTTGGAGGCGTGGTGGCAGAACAACCTCTAACACTACTGCACCTTGTCCTGCATCCTTCCCAGCTGCCAGAAGAGTGTCCCAATGGGCCGTGAAAGACAGGTAACGTCCCTGTCCATGCCTGCTGGACCATGAGTCAGCGGTAATATGCACCTTACCGCTGACTGCCCTGTCCAGCGAGGCAAGGACATTGCCTTCCACATGCCGGTAGAGAGCCGGAATCGCCTTCCGTGAGAAAAAGTGGCGTTTGGGGACCTGCCACTGAGGAGCCGCACATTGTACAAACTCGCGGAAGGGGGCCGAGTCTACCAACTGAAAAGGCAGCAGTTGAAGTGCTAGCAATTTAGCCAAGCTAGCATTCAACCGCTGGGCATGTGGATGGCTGGGAGTGAACTTCTTTCGCCGGTCCAGCAGCTGGGGCAGGGACATTTGCCTGCTATAATCGGACGTGGGTGTACTGCTAGCAGAGTGCCCGGAAGCACTTGGCTGTGACACACCTAATTCTACACCTTCATTCCTCTCAGAGCAGGTTTCAGAGAGGACTGAAGGTCTAGTGGGGTTGGAGATCCCAGCTGATGAGGAGCAAGGAGAGGTCCACTTTGTTCTTTGGTGTGGGTCTTTGAGGTACGCTTGCCAACGAGCTGCATGGCAGGTAACATATGTCTGGTCAAGCATGTGGTGCCCAAGTGGCTGATGTTTTGGCCACGCGAGATACGCTTGAGACATATGTTGCAAATAGCAGCGGTGCAATCTGATGCACTCGTCTCAAAAAAGGCCCACACCAAAGAACTTTTAGAATAACGTGCAGAGGCAGCGCCCTGCACAGGCGGAGCTCTGCGGTGTGATTCAGTCGGTGTGCTGCCCCTAAGCTGGCCCCCGGAGGGCATCCTGCCTCGTTGGACACGTGCCTCCTCCTCCTCTCTCCTACCAGGCACCCACGTGGAGTAAGTGCCCTCATCATCCCCTCCCTCTTCATCGCTGGAGCAAACCTGGCAGTATGCTGCAGCTTGTGGAACATGACTGCCAGATTGCTGTCCTTCTTGAGCATCCCCTCTCTCTGCATTCATGCTACTGCCTTCCTCTAGCTGAGTATCATCATCAGAGCCTACAAAACACTGGGCATCCTCCTGGAGCATGTACCCAACACTGTGCTCAAAGAGTTCAGGAGACTCCTCAAGAGGACGTGGTGGGTCTAGGGAAGGAGTCACTGATGGTGACATTGAGAGGAGGGAAGACTATGCGTTGGCAGCTGCTTTGCTAGTACCCTGAGCCTGGGTGAGAGAGGATGAAGAGGGCTTGGTCATCCACTCTACCAAGTCGTTGGCATGTTGCGGCTCAACATGTCCAGCTGCCGAAAAGGACAAGCGTGTCCCATGGCCACGTGCTGATCATGATGATGCACCGCGTCCAAGACCAGCACTGTTGTCTCTAGACACAGAGCCTGCTTACCCTCTTTTATTGGCTCGTGCCTGTCTGCCTCTCCTTGCTGGCCTTCCAGACATGGTAATGGCCTGAAGGGAGTTGGGAAAACCAGCAATTGGGTAGTGTATATTGTGCTGGAGGCACACACAACTTCCACTAACTCCTGCAGATGGCTCAAATAGAGAAGAGCTATGTAGGTGGATATAGCGGTGTATACTGGGTTCAGAGCACGCAGACAGCACGCACAATCTCCTAGCACTGACTGAAAGCTCTATTTAAAACGAGCAAGATAGTTAGCTATATAGGTGGATATAGCGGTGTATACTGGGTTCAGAGCACGCAGACAGCGCGCACAATCTCCTAACACTGACTGCAAGCTCTATTATAAAAGATAGATACATCGCTAGCTATATAGGTGAATATAGCGGTGTATACTGCGGTCAGGGCACGCAGACAACAACCACTACAGAAGAGCAAGAACGAAAAATCGTCCGATAACGATCGGTGTATACTGTGTTGAAGGTACACAGAACACCCACTAACTGCTACAGACGCCAACACACTACACAAGGCCGCCGCGCTGACGGCCTTATATAGTGTGGGGCGTGTACTACACAGCCTGAGCTATGATTGGCCACAGGCATCCTGCCTGTGGCCAATCATGGCTCTCCTCACTGCCGGCGCTGTGATTGGCCAATCATGCGGGGTCACAGTGCATGCTTGGCCAATCATGAGCCAGCAATGCACTGCGCAATCGCAGTGCATTGTGGGCCGTGAGTGCCACACGAATTTGGCGCGAACGGCCCAAAAATGTTCGGAATTTGCCGAACGGGCGAATAGCCGATGTTCGAGTCGAACGTATGTTTGACTTGAACACGAAGCTCATCCCTACTCAGGAACAAGTCTTTGCCACAGACGTTGTTGTACAACACGTAGGGAAACTAAACTTGAACACTCGTAAGATACCTGGATCTTTCAGCCAGCTTGGCAGTATCCACGAGACCAGATTCTCTTGGGTACTTCAGCCCTTCCAGGCTCTCACTAAGAAACCAACCCATACGTGGCCTTCTTCTGAAGAGTCCTACCCTGGAATGCTTGAAATCACTGGGTCTCCCAAACCAGAGACGGCATCCAACCACCTCAGAATCCTCCTTTAGTTTCCTTGCCTCGGACTAGCCAGCCCCGAGACATCAAAATCTGGTGAATCCGCACCCCAGGCCATAGCCTTCCTGGGGGCTGGTCAGGAGGACCAGGACCATGAAGTCAGTACATCATTCTGGACCAGAACCCCAAACCACGTGACGTCTGCACCTTAAATACCCCCTCGCAGAAAGCACAGCGAGAGCGCCACTCCCACTGGGTGGGCTCCGAGAGAGAGAGTAACTTAAGCACCTAACTAGACCATAGTTCCATGCCTGCCAGAAGAGACAGTGCCCACTGTGGCCAGGTTGAACATCTCACAGTCCAGTCAGACTGATGCCGAAGTCTAATTTAGACAATTGTACCCAAACCAAACTGCAGTTCAGGCATAACTTTAACTTTGAAAAACCCCATAGCGCGTGCTCTTCAGGAGCTGCCGCTACATATGTTAATTGTTGAGCGTTACACTTATCCTGTCATTTTTAGCAGCAAGCTACAGGGTTGTTTTTTTGTTGTTTAACTGGTTTAGGCCAGTAGTTAAGGTATGATATGCCTTGCCTAATGTTTTATGCACTTTAATCCAGGGAATGCCCAGAGGCTCTGTTATGTAACCTTTCTTTTTCTAAAATAAAAAATAATTAAAAAAAGGATGAAGGGTATTAACCACGCAGGAGCTGCTTCAGTCCACTGGGTGAGTCGCACAATAAAAAGCAATGGATGTGATATCCACAGATGAGGAGCAGATGGTTCCTTACCTACTCTTCAGCTGACATTTGCTGATATGAGGCTACCTACACAAATTTTTAAGCTGGATTGCCAACACTGCTGTAATGACACCCCGAGTATGAAAGGGGTTAAAGTTGTTTAGGACATTCCCTTCTCGAACACCAAGGCAGCTACTGGACAAGAAACCCATACGAATAATTCTCCCCCCAAGTACGAGATGAGGCTCTGTATTGAGGGTCGAACAGGAATGCCTAGATGGCACTTGTCTGATTTCAAGGTCAGGCCTGCGGCCCAAATTTTGTCCAGAACCACCCCTACGTGGACCAGATACTTCTCCAAAGACCCACTGTAGATCGCAATATCATCCAGGTATGCACATGCAAAATCCTGACAGCCATCAAGGAGCCTATCCACCATACGTTGGAAGGGGCATTTTTCATGACCTTAGACTGGTACAGGCCAAAAGGTGTAACATGCGGATAGCCAGGGTAATCTGCCAATAGGCCTTACACAGGTCTATTGTAGTTAAATAACATCCCCTGGCTACACAATCTAGCAGTTCGTCTACCCTGGGCATCGGGTAGGTGTCAGTGGTGGTCTTCTCATTGAGTCGCCTGTAGTCAACGGAGAACCGGGTAGTTCCATCTTTCTTAGGCACCAGGACTACAGGCGAGGCCCAAGGGCTGTCAGAGGGCTCAATGACTCCTAACGGAATCATCTCTTGTATCTCCTTCTGCATTCCTTCTCGGACTGCTTCAGGGATACAGTAGGGGGGCTGTCGAAGGGGTGCTTGTCCAGGGGTCTCTAATTTTATGCACAGCCAGGGTCGTGTAGCCCGAATTTTTGGGGAAAAAGTCGCCTGTTTCTCCCACAAAAGTCGCTTAGCTTGTTCCTTATTTTTGGGACTTAACCGATCCCCTAGCTGTACAAGGCTAATGAGGTCAGTCTGGGGGTCTCTCTCTCTAGTAAGTCTGGGAGGGGTAAACTTTCTGAGTCGTCCACAGCAGGGGTACATACTGCAGCAACATCCTCCTGCCATTCCTGATATTCCTTCAGCATGTTCACATGAAAGGTTCGCTGAATTCTTTCACCTGCACAGCTGGCAATAACATAGGTAGTATCACATACTTGGGCTACTACTTTATACGGGCCCTGCCAAGATGCCTGCATCTTGTCAGTCTTCACAGGCTTGAGCACGAAGACCTTCTGTCCAACCTGGAAGATACGTTGTCAGGTCCCCCGATCCTATCATCTCTTCTGTCTCCCCTGGACCACCTGGAGATTCTCCCTTACCATCAGAGACAGTTGCTCCATGCAGTCCCTGAGTTCCAGAACATAGGGCACTATGGGGGTCCCCTCCTGCTCTCTCTCTCCCTCCCAGTGTCCTCTAATGAGATTGAGGGGTCCGCAGACCCTTCTCCCATAGAGTAACTCGAAGGGAGAGAACCCTGGGGTACCTCTCTGTACACAAATAACAGGTGAGGCAGGAATCTCTCTGTCTCTGCAAGCATCCGAAAAGGTCCTCCAGCATTTGCTTGAGTGTTCCGTTAAAGCGCTAACAGAGACCATTAGTCTGGGGGTGGTAAGGTGAGCTCAGCAAGGGCTTAATATTGCACACCTTCCACAAATGCTGGCTGAGCACAGCGGTAAACTGTGTTCCCTGGTCAGAGAGAATCTCCTTAGGGAACCCCACTCTAGTAAATATCTTAACCAGGGCATCAGCTTCTGTCTCTGTTTCAATGTTGGACATAGCTACTGCCTCTGGGTAATGGTTGGTGTAGTCCAACACGGTGAGAATATACTTCGTCCCGGTTGGACTAGGCATGGCCAAGGGACCCACAATGTCAATGGCTATGCGGTAAAAGGGCTCCCCAATAATAGGCATGGACATAAGTCTGGCCATAGGGTGGTCTCCCCGCTTACCATCCCGTTGACATGTGTTGCATGTTTTGCAGTACTGTCGCACATCCTGGTTAAAATTGGGCAAGTAGAAATTCTGTGTAATTCTATGGGCTGTGCGATGGGGCTCTAGATGTCCTGCTAGTAGTACATCATTTGCAGAATCTCCAGCTGGTATTTCTTGGGTACCACCAGCTGTCGTTTCTGCGAAGGGGCTTTATTTCTCAAGGATGGTTTAGGGATCCTATACAGTCTATCCCCCACCCATTCATAAAGTTCCCCATCTAACTTGTGTAAGGTCAGATCCTCCTGGGTTTCCCTCCCAAATGCCTCTGGGGTATCCCAGCCTAGTGGAGCCTGATCTAAGGTACATGTCGGAAGATAGTCTTACCTGGGTCTTGGCAGCAAGCGCGTTGGTTCGAACAGCACGGTCTGAGCACGGGTAGTCACTGGATTGGCTTCAGTGGGGCCCATCGGGGTGTAAGCAGAAATGAGGGGGAGCTAAATCATTCCCCAGTAGTAAATCCGCTGGCAAATCCTTCATCACCCCCACATTCACGTGTCCCGAACCAACCCCCCCCCATCCAGGTGAACACGGGCAATGAGTAGCTGGAAAATGGTGCCTCCTGCAACCCTTACCGCTACAGTGTCTTCGGCTACAGTGTCTCCGGTGTGTTGGCTCTCTGGGATGTGTTTCTTCTGTAGTAGGATCATGGTGGCGCCAGTATCACGTAGGCCATTGGCTACCTTTCCATTAACCCGGACAGTCTGCCTGTGTTGCTGTCTTTTGTCCTGGTTAGCTGCTTGTACTGGATCAGCCTTGTGCAGAACACCCCAATGTTCTTCCTCCTCGATGCAGTGAGCCATAGGCATTGAAGTGCGGGGATTCCCCCCTGCTGACTTTCTCTGCATCTGAGACTACCTGGCTGGATTCAATGGGCAGTCTGGCTTTTTGTGTCCTAGTTACACCCGAAACACCTGATGGGTTGTGAGTAGTCCTGGGAGTTGAACCTGGGCTGCTGAGAAAAAGTGGTCACTGGAGGTGGTGCTGTAGTGCGGTATGACTGTGGTTGGTAGGCGCCAGCTGGAGGGGTTGCCGCTGATTATCCACATTGTGGATAATTATTATCCATATTGTCTTGACCACAGGGTTATCCAGTTTGTGGGTGTTTGTGTATTCGTCCACCAGGCGAGCTGCTTCAGGCAAGGTGAAAGGTTTTTAGTCCCGGACCCACTCTGACTTCTGGGGACAGCTTGTCAAAGAAGTTCTCCAGCAGGAACAGCTGCAGTACCTCTTCCCCCAGATACTGCTTGGCAACCAATGACCCAGTGGGATGCCGTGCAGTGTAGGCGGCATGCCCACTCGGTATATGAGTCTCCAGTCTGCTTGCTCGTCTCTCGGAACCTCCTCCGGTGTGACAGCATACCTGGCCAGAGGAGGCTCTAGACTTTGTGAGGCCTTAGGCAAAACTTAGACATGAGGCCCCATTCACGCCCATAATGGGAAAAATCAGTGGCGTACTAACTAGGGGGCGGGGGGTGCGGTCCGCCCCAGGTGCCACACATTAGGGGGGTGTCAGGCAGCTCCCCTGTATGAAGCAGTGAGAGTGGGACAGGCTTGATAGTGCAGCCGATGTGACATGCTGAGCAGGGAGACCTCAGGCAGACTGACCCATTGTCACAATGCTCTCACTCTCTGTTTAATTATAACAGCCCAGTGAGTGAGTACAATTTCCCCCCCCCTCCCCTCCACAGAGATGGAAGAGTCTGCCTTAGCTATGCCCCCTCTCTCCCCTGCATGTCCCATCCATGCTCCGTGCAGCCTGTGTGCTGAGCTGCTCTGAAAGCAATGTGGGGGTGGGGACATTTAAACAGTGTGAGGAAGAACATCCAAGTAAGTTATCAGCACTGTCCCTGTGCTCAGACTCTGCCCTCTCTCTCTCTCCCAAATCTCATTCACTCCCCCTCTTTCCTCTGTTGTCCTACAGAGTCTTTCCATCATGTCCCCATCATATTCCCATCATGCTCCCCATCATGTTCCTTTACCAGGGTTTACACTACTGTGTTCATAGACATTGCATGTGATTCGCACCGAATTGCTGTGCAAATCACATGCAATGTCTGTGCGATGCAAATTCAGCCATACAAACTGTATGGCTGAAATCACATTTGCACCAAAATGGTGAGGGACCCTTTTTTTGGTTGCACTTGGATTGGATGGGTGTTCACACCTATGCAATCCGATTCTTGCACCATTTCACAGTTCTCACTGCGATTTGCAAACCGATCTGGGGATGTCATTAATTTTACATTGACACCCGTAGCAGCTTGCAAAGGGCAGTGTGAACAGCCAACAAGCAACATGCAATGCAGGAATCTGCAACTGGAATCTCAACGATTCCTGCATCGCATCACATATATGTGAACCAGGACTCAGGTGGGTTCACACTGATGCGCTGTGGTTCAGTTGCCTCAATTTTCACTACAGTCCCACAGACTTCTATTAGGTTACACATTTTTGCACCATTTTCTGAAAGCGCACCGAATGTCCTCTATACTGAATCTTTCAGAAAACACAGTAAAATTACACAAGCTAATAGACGTCTGTGGGACTGCAGCTAAAAATTAGGATTATATGCAGAAAAACTGCATATACCCCAACACTGCGACAAACTCCAAGACACCAGTGTGAACCCAAAGGCTTCAGGGTGCTGTGTAATGTAAAGGGGTCCTGAAGTGCAGGGGGTTGTGTAATGTAAAGGGGTCCTGAAGTGCAGGGGGTTGTGTAATGTAAAGGGGTCCTGAAGTGCAGGGGGTTGTGTAATGTAAAGGGGTCCTGAGGTGCAGGGTGTTGTGTAATGTAAAGGGGTCCTGAGGTGCAGGGTGCTGTGTAATGTAAAGGGATCCAGGAGGTGCAGAGGGTTTTGTAATGTAAAGGTGTCCTGAGGTGCAGGGTGCTATGTAATGTAAAGGGGCCCTGAGGTTCAGGGGGTTGTGTAATGTAAATGGTTCCAGAGGAGCAGGGTGCTGTGTAATGTAAAGGGGTCCAGGAAGTGCAGAGGGTTTTGTAATGTAAAGTTGTCCTGAGGTGCACAGTGCTGTGTAATGTAAAGGGGTCTAGAGGTGCAGGGTGCTGTGTAATGTAAAGGGGTCTAGAGGTGCAGGGTGATGTGTAATGTAAAGGGGCCCTGAGGTTCAGGGGTTGTGTAATGTAAATGGGTCCAGAGGTGCAGGGTGCTGTGTAATGTAAAGGGGTCCAAAGGTGCATAGGGTTTTGTAATGTAAAGGTGTCCTGAGGTGCACAGTGATGTGTAATGTAAAGGGGTCCAGAGGTGCAGGGGGCTGTGTAATGTAAAGGGGTCCACAGGTGCAGGGGGTTGTGTAATGCAAAGGGGTCCAGAGGTGCAGAGGGTTTTGTAATGTAAAGGTGTCCTGAGGTGCAGGGTGTTGTGTAATGTAAAGGGGTCTAGAGGTGCAGGGTGCTGTGCAATGTAAAGGGGCCCTGAGGTTCAGGGGGTTGTGTAATGTAAATGGGTCCAGAGGTGCAGGGTGCTGTGTAATGTAAAGGGGTCCAAGAGGTGCAGAGGGTTTTGTAATGTAAAGGTGTCCTGAGGTGCAGGGTGTTGTGTAATGTAAAGGGGTCTAGAGGTGCAGGGTGCTGTGTAATGTAAAGGGGCCCTGAGGTTCAGGGGGTTATGTAATGTAAGAGACTGTGCAGACAATGATACAGGAGACGATCAGAGACTGTGCGGACAATGATACAGGAGACGGTCAGAGACTGTGCAGCCATGATACAGGAGACGGTCAGAGACTGTGCGGCCATGATACAGGAGACGGTCAGAGATTATGCGGCCATGATACCGGAGACGATCAGAGACTGTGCGGCCATGATACAGGAGATGGTCAGAGACTGTGCGGCCATGATACAGGAGACGGTCAGAGACTGTACGGCCATGATACAGGAGACGGTCAGAGACTGTGCGGCCATGATACAGGAGACAGTCCGAGACTGTGCAGCCATGATACAGGAGACGGTCAAAGACTGTGCGGAAAATGATACAGGATATGGTCAGAGACTGTGCAGCCAATGATACAGGAGATGGTCAGAGACTGTGCGGACAATGGTACAGGAGATGGTCAGAGACTGTGCAGCCATGATACAGGAGACGGTCAGAGACTGTGCAGCCATGATACAGGAGACGGTCAGAGACTGTGCAGCCATGATACAGGAGACGGTCAGAGACTGTGCCGACAGTGATACAGGAGACGGTCAGAGACTGTGCCGACAGTGATACAGGAGTTTTATTATGGTAATGACAAGCAAGCTCTTACCTGGCTAACACGGTATGAAAAGTTGGAGCCACAGACAGGGTGCTGAAAGACAATCACACCACAAAGATGCAGGTGATGGTCAGAGACTGTGTGGAAAATTATACAGGATATGGTCAGAGACTGTGCAGACAATAGTACAGGAGACGGTCAGACTGTGCGATCAATGATACAGGAGACGAACAGAGACTGTGCGGACAATGATACAGGAGATGATCAGAGACTGTGCGGACAATGATACAGGAGACGGTCAGAGACTGTGCGGCCATGATACAGGAGACGGTCAGAGACTGTGCGGCCATGATACAGGAGACGGTCAGAGATTATGCGGCCATGATACCGGAGACGATCAGAGACTGTGCGGCCATGATACAGGAGACGGTCAGAGACTGTGCGGCCATGATACAGGAGACGGTCAGAGACTGTGCAGCCACGATACAGGAGACGGTCAGAGACTGTGCGGAAAATGATACAGGATATGGTCAGAGACTGTGCAGCCAATGATACAGGAGACGGTCAGAGACTGTGCGGACAATGGTACAGGAGATGGTCAGAGACTGTGCGGCCATGATACAGGAGACGGTCAGAGACTGTGCAGCCATGATACAGGAGATGGTCAGAGACTGTGCAGCCATGATACAGGAGATGGTCAGAGACTGTGCCGACAGTGATACAGGAGACAGTCAGAGACTGTGCCGACAGTGATACAGGAGTTTTATTATGGTAATGACAAGCAAGGTCTTACCTGGCTAACACGGTATGAAAAGTTGGAGCCACAGACAGGGTGCTGAAAGACAATCACACCACAAAGATGCAGGTGATGGTCAGAGACTGTGCGGAAAATGATACAGAATATGGTCAGAGACTGTGCAGACAATGGTACAGGAGACGGTCAGACTGTGCGATCAATGATACAGGAGACGAACAGAGACTGTGCGGACAATGATACAAGAGACGGTCAGAGACTGTGTGGCCATGATACAGGGATAATCAGAGACTGTGCGGCCATGATATAGGAGATGGTCAAAGACTGTGCAGACAATGATACAGGCGATGGTCAGAGACTGTGCGGACAATGATACAGGAGACGGTCAGAGACTGTGCGGACAATGATACAGGAGACGGTCAGAGACTGCGCAGCCATGATAACAACAGAATTAGCATAATTGATAACTTAACTGTCTAATGCTTCTTCATCGTCAGCAGGTTTATGGAGAGGGTAACACTGCTGTATTACTTAACTGTAATAGTGAAGGTGGTACTGTCACACCATTCTGGGTGTACTGTCTGGCAGAGGAATATGAATCACAAAAATATCTGCACAGAATTATAAATCTTTTGGTAGAAGAAACATTTCACATATGTGTGTGAATAGATGTTTGCCTGGCGTTCATTTTGAAAGCAGAATGAGCAAGATAAGCAGCAAGATAAATAATTAAAATAATTAAAATTAAAAATAAAATAAGCCCTCCAGTTTGAACAACAGCCAGCCTCATTAAATGGCATTCAACTGGAATGTACATGCCCTCAGCTTGTCATTCAACAAGTAAGGAGAAGGGCACAATGATGATTCCATCCAGTGGTGGCTGGCGCTCAAAATTTTTGGGGGGGTGCAAACAAACTGTGCCATCAAACGCAGCCACTGTGTTCATCAAACGCAGCCACTGTGTCATCAAACGCAGCCACTGTGCCCATCAAACGCAGCCACTGTGCCCATCAAACGCAGCCACTGTGCCGATCAAATGCAGCCACTGTGCCAATCAAACGCAGCCACTGTGTCATCAAACGCAGCCACTGTGTCATCAAACGCAGCCACTGTGCCCATCAAACGCAGCCACTGTGCCCATCAAACGCAGCCACTGTGCCCATCAAACGCAGCCACTGTGCCCATCAAACGCAGCCACTGTGCCATCAAACGCAGCCACTGTGCTCATCAAATGCAGCCACTGTGCTCATCAAGGTCCAAAGAGAATAAGAGAACCAACCTTCAGTATGGTGGAACTATTTTAATCCTATTGATCCAGGCAAACCAAAACCTCAGTAAAGCAGATGACAAGTTATTTTTACAATATGGGAAAATAAACCTGTACATGATACATGAACTATTATTAATTTGAGAAAAGAAGCACTTTGCCATGAATGAAGAAGCTATTTCAAGAATTGATAATATGACCTAAAGCCCATGCAGAGATAATATAGTCTTTGACTTGGGGGTGCATTGTTGTAGATATATATATATATATATATATATATATATATATATATATATATATATATGCACTATATTTTATATATATATGCACTATAATATATATATATATATATATATATATGCACTATATTTTATATATATATATATGCACTATAATATATATATATATATATATATATATATATATATATATGCACTATATTTTATATATATATATATATATATATGCACTATTATATATATATAAAATATTGTGCTTTCGGCTAAGTCAATGCTGTATTCTAACTTGACATTACATTGGAGCAAGTACAATTTACATAATATATATATATATATATATATAAAATTATTTTACAGTTATAGACACTACCTACCCCTGCTCCTCACCTTGGTGACTAAAGGTAGCAGGATTTAGAGAAGCAACACACAATGTTCTCTCTCTGCCCTGCAGTGCAATCTGGGAGTTGTAGTCTCTGCAGAGCACAGGCACCAGACGGCCATGTTGAAGTCTGTGTGCCTGTGCTCTGTGGGAGAACTACAATTCCCGCCATGCACTGGGGCCGCCGTTGCCGACTTTAGGGGAAGGGCTAGGACACGGAGGACGGCGCTGCAGCAGTGGAGCCTGCTATTGGACGCAGGCAGACTGACCATGCCCACACCATCCAGCACCATGTCGAGTGAACATTATTGTTATCCCCCCCCCCCCCTCATCCACCACCGGATGGATCAACTCACTCTGCACCACAGCTATGTGCAGCGTGCCCACCAGACACTCCCCCTGCCGCTTGCGAGTCCCAGTCCCAGTGTCCCACACTGTACACAACAGCAGCACAACACCTGAAAGGCAAATTAGGCAATTGCACGACGGCGAGGCCCTTTCTGTAGGCGAGGCCTAAAGCAATCGCCTAATTTGCCTAATTAAAGAGCCGCCTCTGTACCTGGCCAAAAGTGCTTATTTTACCAGCCCATAGTTCATAATCTCCTCCTCTGGGATGGCCCTGAATGCTTCACTGGCCCAGCTGGACAATTTCCCAGACAAAATGGTAACCCATTCCTCTGTGGGCACCTGGTGTAGGGCACATTGCTGTTCAAAAACGGCAAGGTACCCATCCATCTCCCCTTCTGCTTCGTTACATTTTTAAAAGCAGCAAAATGTACCTTTCTCCTTTCAGTTGGTGCTCCTGTGATTCCTGCTACTGCAGCACCTCTTTGCTGTAGCCAATTTGCCTCCACAGCCACTATAACTCGGTCTATGATCTCCGCTGTAGGGTTAGGTCCATAATGTGCCAGTCTTATGTTAACAGCCCAATCAAAACTCACCTCTTCGGGTGTCCTATCTGTTATGCTGGGCCTTTCATTTGTGTTTGGTCTTTCGGCTCTATCCATTTTGACTATTTCAGAGATAATGTCCCTCTTCTTACGGTTGTTGGCCAGTCGGCCAAAGTTCTCCAGTAACTCCTTGAGGGAAGAATGCTTTAGCAGTTCATACTGTGCTTCCATTGGCCTGTGTCCTCTTGTAGCTGTCCTTATGGGCTGTCGGAATCATCCCGCTGTGGGGTAACGACACCCCGAGTATGAAAGGGGTTAAAGTCGTTTAGGACATTCCTTTCCCAAACACCAAGGCAGCTACCAAACAAGAAACCCATACGAATAATTCTCCCCCCAAATACAAGACGAGGCCCTGTATTGAGGGTCAAACAGGAATGAATTTTATTGGAAGGAATATAGGCTCTTTTATACAGTAAAAGAGGAGGTGCATACCTCCTGCTCATATTACTCTGAACATACACCTGTGACCAGAAACTTAATTAACATGAGCTAATTAACTAATCCCTTTAGACAGCCTAGATGACACGGACATGACCTTTAGGCCAGACTTGCTGTCTTGTAGCTCAGAAAACACAATCAACATTATCACAAATCAACACAGACTCCTTCACAGAATAGCAGAGTTAATTAACACAAACAACAATGGGGATCTAACGAATCTTAAAACCCATACTAGACTTATTTACAATAAACACATTCTAGCAGACAACAGACAGACAGGTGGCTGGAATTGACATCAGTATCTCCTAACAGTATTTGTCCCAACATTATAAATTGGCCACTATTTCTAATATGGCAGATACAGGGTTCATTATTTTCTTGCTCATCCTGTGCCCAAAAGTGACTCCCGTCACAATTGCATTTTTGCTTAATGTGTTTTCCATTAAAATCAATGGCAATGCGTCAAAACGCATCTCAGTGCCCATAAAAACATCAATATGCATAAATGTGTGTTCTAAAAGTTTTGTGTAGAGCGGCACACTTCTGATAGTCCTGCACCTAATATGATTTAGAGCGGTGAATGTAGTGACTGCAACTGATGGTGATGATCACAAGAAAAGCAGTGAAAAAATTCCCCAGCACTCTAGAAATAAATTTTCACAATTTGTTCAAACATGTATTGACACATAGGTCAAAGCAGCCAGTGTGTTAGGGCCTCACAGGGTCCCCTTCATTCTTCAGAGTGATTCACTGCAAGGCCCTGAAATGTTGGCTGGTTTGACCTAGGCAGGGTCGGTGCTACCACTAGGCGGATTAGGCAGCCGCCTAGGTCGCACTGCCACCAAGGGCGCAACTCTGGCTGCTGTGTATACATAGCTCTCTGGTGTGGAGATAACAGTCTTATGTGTGTAGAGCTGGGCGTCAGTATAACAGGACAGACAAGCATGAGCAGGGGGGGAGGAGTGAGGAGACAGGCGCAGCTCAGTAACTCAAGAAAGCAGAAGAATTTTGGTGGAGCTGCTCTGCAGTACATGTGTATAGGAGCGATCTGCACACCTAGGAACAATACACAAAGCATCCTGTAAGTGTCTTCCGCCCAGCTTCGTTTTCGTCCGAATGCATTTTCGTCCGAATTTCAGCTATTTTCGTTTTCGTTTTGACAAACGATAACGAAAGCACAAAATCCGAAAAAACGAAAGATCCGACATAAATAAATGCTTTATTTTCGTTTTCATTGTTACAACAGTTCGATATAAAATAGGAGATTCGACATGACTCTGACAATAACAATCTGTCTATAGAACCTGTGGTTGAATGTGCCTAACCTTACCTCTATTAGTCCAAGATTATATAGAGAAAATATTCGACAGAGAAAAAAGATTTGACAGAGAGAAAAGATTCTGCAAGTTACTGTCCTAAAAAGTGTTTGGGGACCAGGGTCCTGCCCCAGGGGACATGGATCAATGCAAAAAAAAGTTTTAAAAACGGCCGTTTTTTCGGGAGCAGTGATTTTAATAATGATTAAAGTGAAACAATAAAAGTGTAATATTCCTTTAAATTTCATAGGGGGGGTTGTCTATAGTATGCCTGTGAAGGGGCTCATGTTTCTGGTGCTTAGAACTGTCCCTGCACAAAGTGTCATTTATGCAGAAAAAAAAGTCCTTTAAAATCACTCGCAGCTATTATGAATTGTCGGCTCCCGTAATACAGAGAACACTCATTGAAAGTCATTGATAAATAAATAAATAAATAAAAAAGCGTGGGGGTCCCCCAAATTCAATTACCAGGCCCTTCAGGTCTGGTATGGATATTAAGGGGAACCCTGCCTCAAATTTTAGAAAAAATTTGACGTGGGGTTCCCCCTAAATATCCATAACCAGACCCTTCAGGTCTGGTATGGATATTAAGGGGAACCCCGCGTCAAATTTTAAAAAAAATTGACGTGGGGGTCCCCCTAAAAATCCATACCAGACCCTTTATCCGAGCACGCAACCTGGCAGGCCACAGGAAAAGAGGGGGGGACGAGAGAGCGCCCCCCCCTCCCTCCTGAACCGTACCAGGCCACATGCCCTCAACATTGGGAGGATGCTTTGGGGGTCTGTGACCCCTCAAAGCACCTTGTCCCCATGTTGATGAGGACAAGGGCCTCATCCCCACAACCGTGGCCGGTGGTTGTGGAGGTCTGCGGGCGGGGGGCTTATCAGAATCTGGAAGCCCCCTTTAACAAGGGGACACCCAGATCCCGGCCCCCCCCCCTGTTTGAAATGGTAAGGGGGTACAAAAGTACCCCTACCATTTCACAAAGAAAGTGTAAAAAATAGTTAAATAAGACAAACACACTTTTGAAAAATATCTTTATTAAAAATAAAAAAAATAAAAAAAAGATTCCAGCGGTGGTAATCCACTCTTGCTATCCAGCGACGGACGGTCATCTATCCAGCGATGGCTCATCTCATCCAGCGCAGCGAATACATCCTTCTTCTGTCTCCGCAGAGGAGACACTGCAAGGATTCCGGCGGCCTGACGTTTCTTATATACGGAGGGCGGGGCCACCCGTCACCTGACCCCGCCCCCCTCTGACGCAAGGGGAAACCCGGGGTTCCCTGTGACGTATGGGTGACCCCGCACCCCTCTGATGTAACACAGACAGGTTTCCGTTACATCAGAGGGGGCGGGTCACCCATACGTCACAGGGACAGTTCTAAGCACCAGAAACATGAGCCCCTTCACAGGCATACTATAGACAACCCCCCCCCCCTATGAAATTTAAAGGAATATTACACTTTTATTGTTTCACTTTAATCATTATTAAAATCACTGCTCCTGAAAAAACTGCAGTTTTTAAAACTTTTTTTTGCATTGATACATGTCCCCTGGGGCAGGACCCGGGTCCCCAAACACTTTTTAGGACAGTAACTTGCAAATTAGTCTTTAAAATTAGCACTTTAAATTTTGAATGTTGGAGTCCCATAGACTTTAACAGGGGTTCTAAAGTATGCTATATACTAGCTCCGTCAAATCTTCTTTATACATTCGACAGACACCATAAGCCTTAAAGACAGATTCGACCGTAATTCATGTGGATTTTCGGACGAATGCAATTTTTGAACGAAAAACGAAATAAATAAAAACGAATTTCGGGAGTAACTAAATAAATTAAGTTTTCGGACGAAAACGAAATTCCGAAACGAAATATTTTACTCTGCACATGTCTACCACTGGGCACTGACAAACACTCCTAGCTGGGGGTGTGGAGAGGCGCAGATCCCGTGTATAAGGTGACACCAGTGGAGGAAAATACAGATTGGTGTTTGTAAATGCCGCCCTATACACACCACTGATCTCCGAGCCTTTACATTTGCATTACATCCACCCCACTGACTGCTCTGTATACACTCAGCCCGCCCATTACATGGCACAGTAAATAGTTCCTTGGCTGTCTGCAACTTTCAGGACAGGATGATATGATATCAGCGTTCAGTTCAGCTCTTCCTGATAACCCCCGAGCTCCCGGGAATGTCCCCCCTCCCCTGATCACAGCACAGCAGGTTGGAAGCAGAGGATGTGGGTGAGTGATCAGTGTCCAGCTACACAATGCTATTACTGATATCAGTGCTGTACAGGGCAGTCAGTGTGTCGGCTCTGTTTTTTTCTTTCTTCTGTTGGTGACCAGGCTGCTGCCCACTACTAGTCCATAGGGATTCTCCAGGTTACTGCTGATACTAGTGCAGCATTTACTCGAACTGGGCTGTATTTTCCTTCACTTGCAGCATCTGAAATTGTCTTTCTCCTCTCCCTTCCACCAGCAGTCAGCAGCTGCAGGAAGAAAATATAGCCAATCATTTCTAATAAATGCTTTCCCCCCCCCCAAGGTCTGCACACCTGCTGTGCCCATTATGAGGGATCCCACCATCCCTGTGCTGAGTTCCCGGGTCTGTACACCCGCTGTGCCCATTATGAGTGGTCCCACCATCCCTGTGCTGATTTCTGCGGTCTTTACACCTGCTGTGCCCATTATGAGGGATCCCACCATCCCTGTGCTGAGTTCCCAGGTCTGTACACCCGCTGTGCCCATTATGACAGGTCCCACCATCCCTGTGCTGAGTTCTCAGGTCTGTACACCCGCGGTGCCCATTATGAGAGGTTCCCACTATTCCTGTGCTGAGTTCCCAGGTCTGTACACCTGCTGTGCCCATTATGAAGGGTTCCCACCATCCCTCTGCTGAGTTGTCGGGTCTGTACACCCGCTGTGCCCATTATGAGGGGTCCCACCATCCCTGTGCTGAGTTCTCAGGTCTGTACACCCGCTGTGCCCATTATGAGGGGTCCCACCATCCCTGTGCTGAGTTCTCAGGTCTGTACACCCGCTGTGCCCATTATGAGGGGTCCCACCATCCCTGTGCTGAGTTCCCAGGTCTGTACACCCGATGTGCCCATTATGAGGGGTCCCACCATCCCTGTGCTGAGTTCCCAGGTCTGTACACCCGTTGTGCCCATTATGAGGGGTCCCACCATCCCTGTGCTGAGTTCTCAGGTCTGTACACCCGCTGTGTCCATTATGAGGGGTTCCCACCATCCCTGTGCTGAGTTCCCGAGTCTGTAAACCCACTGTGCCAATTATGAGGGGTCCAACCATCCCTGTGCCGAGTTCCCAGGTCTGTACACCTTCTGTGCCCATTGTGAGGAGTTCCCACCATCCCTGTGCTGAGTTCCCAGGTCTGTACACCCGTTGTGCCCATTATGATGGGTTCCCACCGATAGGCTTCACTGATGGAGGTGACACTGCATATAGGTATCACTCAGTGCCCCTTGGGCACTGATAGGTGGTACTGATGGGCCTGCACTGATTATCAGTGCCTTAAATTATCCGTGTACATATCCCCTGTACAGGGCCAGTGCTACCTATAGACAAGGTAGGCGCCGGCTAGAGCACACATCAATTCGGGGTGCCATACCGATGCCCCCCCACCACCTCCAGGCTCAGTGACTGACTCCACCCCCAAAATGGTAGCAATCTATAAAAAGGTGGGGTATACATGGGCAGGGCAAAAGGAGTGGAGTCAGGGGTGGGGCCAAAGAGGCGTCAAAATTAGGTTTCGCCTAGGGTGTTAAAAATCCTTGCACCAGCCCTGGACCTAGGTGATGTCATGTGTGTGTATTTGAAAACGTATTTTTGGAGGACTGGGAACTTTCTTCTCTGTGTTATAATGATGTGCGTTGACATTTAATACAAAGCATTGAAATGCATGCTGAAAGTACACAACAGTATACGTTAACATGCGTTTTGATTAACTTACTTTACTTAAAATGTATTGGAGAAAATGCATAGATGTGCATCAGTTGAGAAGCCCAAGTAATATTTAACCACTTAGCAACCAGCCCATAACCGAATGACGGCTACAGGGAGGTTACTTAACTCTGGGAGGGCGTACAGTGACTTCCTCCCTGAATCCCGCTCTCACGCACCCCCTGGGGAGTGCGCCCGAGAACTTCCTCTGGACCCGGTGCATCACGGTAAACGGATGCTCATCATGGCCATTTACCACGTGATCACTCTGCCCAAATGATGGCTCGATCACATGTAAACAAACCAGCGTGATTTCCGGTTCCTCCAACCCCTCTCTGTCCAGTGTGAGCGGAGAGGGGAGAGATCATGGCAGCAGCGCTGTGGGCTGTATGTGTAGTGCCCTCGGTGCTGCTTAGTGACAAATCCATCCATTCTTAGCCATGCATACCCATCCATCCATCCATACTCTGCATACCCATCCATGCTTGGCATACTCATCCATCCATGCTCAGCCATCCCATCCACCCCCATCCATAATTAGCCATACCCATCCATACCCATCCATACGCAGCCATACCCAGCCATCCCATCTATACAGAGCCATACTCAGCCCTACCCAGCCATCCCATCTATTCAGAGCCATACTCAGCCCTACCCAGCCATCCCATCTATTCAGAGCCATACTCAGCCCTACCCAGCCATCCCATCTATACAGAGTCATACTCAGCCCTACCCAGCCATCCTATCTATACTCAGCCCTACCCAGCCATCCCATCTATACCCAGCCATACTCAGCAGTACCCGGTCATACTCATTCATGCTTAGCCATCCCCATTCATGCTCATCCATGCTACATTCATGCCACTACAGTGCCTCACAAAAGTGTAATAGGTAGTCAAATTAGATTTGAAACATAAGTCCCTAGAACACCTAAAGACATTTTATACGAGGTAGGGACTTTGAGGAAAATAAAGCCTGGTAAGGCCCAATAATTCCATCCCTAGGGACTTTAAATGATAACACGGCCTGGTAAGGTCGTGAATATCCATCCCAATTACTTAACCAACAAGGGGGGGAAATAATTTACAAGGGGGTGGGACTAAAATTATTCCCCCCCCCCCCCCCCTTGTTGTTCCCTAGAACACCTGACGGTGCTCTCTGTATGTGGCCACGCTGTGTAAAAGTCTCACACATGTGGTATCGCTATACTTGGGAGGAGTAGTAGAATGTGTTTTGGGGTGTAATTTGTGCTGTGCATATGCTGTGTGTGAGAAATAATCTGCTAATATAACAATTTTGTGAAAATAAATAAAATCTTGATTTTTGCAAAGAATTGTGGGAAAAAATTACAACTTCAAAAAACTCACCATGCCTCTAACTAAATACCTTGAAATGTCTACTTTCCAAAAAGGGGTAATTTGGGGGGTATTTGTACTTTCCTGGCTTGTTAAGGTCTCAAGAAATGAGGTAGGCCGTCAGTACTTCAGGTGTAATCAATTTTCAGAGATTGGCACCATGGCTTGTGGACGCTATAACTTTCACAAAGACCAAATAATATACACTAATTTGGGTTATTTTTTACCAAATATGTGTAGTGGTATAATTTTTGGCCAAAATATGTGAAGAAAAATTACAAATTAGCTAAATTTCATAACGGAAACAAAGAAAACTACTTTTTTTTTTTTTTTTTTACAGAATTTTCTGTCCTTTTTCTTAGTGCAAAAAAATAAAAAACCCAGCGGTGATTAAATACCACCAAAAAAGAGCTCTATTTGTGTGAAAAAAGGACAAAAATTCCAAATAGGTACAGTGTTGCTTGACTGAGTAACTGTCATTCAAAATGTGAGAGCGCGAAAGCTGAAAATTGGTCTGGTTATTAAGGGAGTTTAAGTGCCCAGTGGTTAATGTACCACGTGAAAATCAGGGGGCACATTATGAAAAATCTTTGCATATGCAAGCATGCTCAACTAACCAAAGACTCCCTAGCACTGCTCTAATGATTAGATTCTTAAACATACTGCAAACAGGGTATTAGCAGAGAAGTCCTCATGCCAGTTTATTAGATTCTATACTTCACGAAGACCCCTTTCACACTGAGGCTTTTTTTCAGACATTTTAGCGCTAGAAATAGCGCGAGGAAATCACCTGAAAACCGCCTCCCATTCATTTCAGTGTGATTTCTTTTTTAGGAAAGTCCTGCAAGCAGCATCTTTGGGGTAGTTTGGGAGCGCTGTATTTAACGCTTCCAAAATGCCCTGCAATTTTAAATGAATGAGCTTCAGAAACGTCACGAGACGGGCGCTTTTAACCCTTTTTTGGCGTTAAAATTGCCCCGCTAGTGGCCGAAAAGCTCTGCTTAAACAGCACTAAGGCTGGATTCACACATTCATTTTTAGTGCTTGATGCATTTTGCAGATTTGCTCTACAGAACGTGTTCCATAGGAAACAATGGTAAATGGACTGTAGCGCAAATCTGCAAAAATGCATCAAGCACTAAAAATGCATAATGTGAATCCAGCCGAAAGCATCGCTAAAACAAGCAGCGCTTTAGCGCTAAAGCGGCTATAGACCCAGTGTGAAAGGGGTCTTAAGGAAGATGCTTCACTGCTAACAGCCAGTCAGATGATGACTGTCTGTTTTCTAGTCTATATTAAAGTATAAAACTATTGGATTGCTTACTATGGGCAGGGAATGTGGGGGGACTCTGATGACCAGAGATGACCTTCCATAGAACAAATACACTAAGGTAAGGGGGAAATGTTTTATATCAGTGCCCCCTTACATTATTGTATCCCCCCCGCCCTTACATCAGTGACCCCCCCCCCCCCCCCCATACTGGCCTGGCGGTTCTGTCACTGACCTCTCAGGTGCACCTTGCAGGACTCAGTCAGTCGGCTCCAGCTTGGTGGCTCTGGTTTTCCTATAGTTTCCTCTTCACAGTCCACACAAGTCTGACTTCTCCCATGACCCTCATCCCGGCGGTGCTCCCATGTTTTTACTCCTCTCCAGACTCCCTCAGAGACTGCAGACATGATATAAGACAAGAGATAGTCAAAGTTTGTAGCCATGATACAAGAGATGGTTAGAGGCTGCGGGCATAGTACAGAAGATGGTCAGAGGTTGCAGGGATTCCGATGAATAAGTCGGTTTATGACGAAACATGTTGGGGCAGGGCTACTTGGTGATCATTTCAGTAAGGCACGGGACGCTAGCCATCACACACCGATTGGCTCATAGCGGGGGACGAGGAGTGGTGAGACACCATCTTGCAATTTCATATGCCCTGGGTCTATCGTGGCCATCTATTATCCAGTGACAGATGCATGGAGTACTGTGAAGTTTAATGCAGGCCATACACGGTCGAATTTCGAACAAACTTTCTTTTCAAAAATCAGAAAATTCGTTTTTTTTGTGATCCGATGATGCCACCATTGATTTTTTCGAAATTCGGCCAACCAAGCCTTCAATTTCACCTCATGCTGCTACAGAAAAGAATTTTCTTGGCTGGGTATCTTCTTTTCTCTCCGTACATTTTCTTTTCTTATTACGTTTCTCGCACGATTCTCCCATCATTGATTAGAAAATCGTTCGTTTTTATAAAAATTTCCAACATGTCCGATTCCTCAAATTTTATTTCCGCACGAAAATCGGCTGTTGCTGCAGCCCACTAATGATGTGAAATTCATACGAAAATACTTTGATACAATTTTCGAAAGAAAATTCTTTCGAAATTCGAACTGTGTATGGCCGGCATAACTCTCATGGAGTGTTTTTTGAGTTTATACAGGTGAGTGTAATGCAGTGAGTTTTGTGTTAATTAAAGCTTGTGACCTTATTACACTATTGGAAGCAATTTTTTTATGTACATGTGGAGCTCATTATCTGGACAACCAAAGGAATATGCACCTGTCTTTAACTGGGGTTTAGAGATTTCTACTTCACCCCCATGAAAAGATGGTCAAAGCGCTTTTAGCCAACCACGAGAGTGTAAGGCATATGCAGCTGGTGAGTATGAGAACATAAGGGGATGGGATTCAGACACTGCGGAGGAGTGTTCCTGGAAGATAATTTCTTTATCATCACTATTTGTGATTCACTGGTCACCATCTAATTTGTTCACTGTTATGAACTTTTTTTAGACCCCTTTCACACTGAGGCATTTTTCAGGTGCTTGCTTTAGCTTTAAAAAAAAGGGCCCGTAAAGCGCCTGAAAGAAGCCACAACTGCAATCCCAATGTAAAAGCCTGAGTGCTTTCACACTGAGGCTGTCAGAGAGTTGCTCGTAGCGGACGTGTCACTGGGTGCGCTGCGGGGCGTCAGTGTGTGCTGGTGCGTGCTGGCGCTCCTGTGCGCGTGGCTGTGCGTGCTCGGTGCTGTCCGATCTGCAGCTTCCTGTGCCCTGTTACCTGTGACTTTGCTTGTGTTCCTGACCTCCTGTTTACCTGGCTCATCCCTTGGATTATGCTGCCTGCCTTTGACCTCGGCCTGTCTCTGACCTCGCATCTGCCCGCTCCTTTGTACCACGCTGTCCACCTGATTCCTACCCTGCTTGTGATCTGGACTTGAACTTGCTCATCCCTATATTGCACCGTCTGCCTGCTGTCATCTGTGCCTGTGGCTGGACCTGCTCACCATCTCTTGCTTGCATCTGCTCCTGCATCCAGCTGTGAGAGACTGTCTACCTGTCCGAACCCAGCCGTTGGATCTCTTCTTCAGCATCTAACCCGCCAGGCTCTCATACCCGTCTGCGCTCCCGTGCCTCCTGTCCATCCTACCAGGGGCCGTGAACCAGACCGGTAAAGGAGACCTTCCCATGCTATCTCGGGCTCACCTGTCAGATACGTGGGTCTGACAGAGGCGCTGCGCTGGCAGGGCATCAAAAAAAGTCCTGCAAGCAGCTTCTTTCCAGCGCTTTTGGAGCGGTGAATACACCGCTCCTAAAGCTCCCCTTCCCATTGAAATCAATGGGAAGCTCCTGCAAAACGCCTGAAAAGCGCTTTTGGCAGCAGCGTTTTGTGGGCACTTTTTAACCCTTTGTTTGGCCACTAGCAGGGGTTAAAAGTGCCCCAATAGAGCTTGAAAAACGCTAGTAAAGCACTGCTGACATTGTGAAAGGGCTCTTAAAGCACTTTGGCTTTCACATTGGGATTGCAGATGGGGCTTCTTTCAAGCGCTTCACAGGCACTTTTTTTTTTTTTTTTTAACGCTAAAGCGCATGAAAAACACCCCAGTGTGAAAGGGGTCTTAGTGTATATATATTGTTTTCACTTATATGGCCACCCTAAAAGAAAAGAAAACGGCATTAATATTCTTTAAAAAATATTTAAAAAAAAACATTTGAAGAGAATTTTTTTTTTTTTACCTTACCAGAAATTCCTGTTGCTAGGCAGTCTTCCTAATCTGCCTGTTCCTATTCCCATGGTGACCTTCTGTCTTCTCTCCTCCTCGGTTGTCTTCTGGGTAATGGGGCACACTGTGTTCTGGGAACTGTGTGTTTCTTCAAGCAGCGCGTCCCATTCACAAAGCGATGCGTGACTCGCGCATGCGCAGTAGGAAACGGGCAGTGAAGCCGCAAGGCTCCACTGCCTGTTTCCCTTAGTGAGGATGGCGGCGCTGGAACCCGAGAGCTAATTTTATTCTCACTCCATTCCCACATATAGTAGTGTGTAAATCAAATCAATATTTCATGTGACTACCCTTTTGGCTTCAAACCAGCATCAAAACTTACACATGCACAAAGTCAGGGATTTTGTAGGATTAGAATCAGGTGTATGATTAACCAATTCTACCAAGCAGGTGCAAATGATCATCAATTTCATGTGTAGGCTGAAACAGAGTCATTACTGAAACAGAAACGACTGTGTAGGCTTACAACTTGGTGAGGAACAGCCAAACTCTGCTACTAAGTTGAGGTTGTGGAGGATTGTTTCATGTCACAGGTCATACACCATGGCAAGACTGAGCACAAACACAAGGTAGCTATATTGCATTAGCAAGGTCTCTCCCAGGCAAAGATTTCAAAGCAAAATGGGGAGTTTTAAAGATGTGCTGTTCAAGCTCTTTTAAAGAAGCAGAAAGCAACAGGCAGTGCTAAGCACTATAGACGCAATGGTTGGCCAAGGAAACTTAACAGGGTTGCACCTGCTCTGTGCAAGGGTTTTGCACAGAGCAGCCCCATCCTCTTCTTCTGGGGTCCCCCGACAGAGCTCCCTCCCTTCAATGGGTGCTCTCAGGGAAAGCCGCTTTTCATAGGGGCACCCATACGGGCTCGCTCCCGTGTCACTGGATTTGATTGACAGCAGTGGGAACTAATGGCTCCTGCTGCTATCAATCTGTCCAATGAGGAGAAAGACAGCAGCTAGAGCCACTGGGCTTGTGCACATTACTAGATCAAATCAGGCTCAAGTAAGAAAAAGGGGGGGGGGGGGCTGGGGGCAGCTGCAGCAAAGAAGGTTTTTCACCTTAATGCATAGAATGCAGGTGAATTAAGATGGAAAAAATGTACAATCACTTTAATGCAGCAGATGAAAGACAGATCATGTTTACTTCCCTTCAACATCAGGAGATGTCCAGCAGTGCCATTAGCACATAACTGGCAGAAACCCGTAGGACCCAGGTATACCTATCTACTGCCTGGAAAGGTCTGGCCATAAGTGGTCTTCATTGAAGAATTGTGGCCTAAAAGATGTACCTCTGTTGTGGAAGCAAGGCTAAACGACTCAACTATGAACAAAACCATAGGAACTAGGGTGCAGAAAAATGTCAGCAGGTGCTTCGGACCGATGAGTCAAAATTTTTAATATTTGGTTGTAGCAATTTTGCTTGCTAAAGGGCAGGAGAATGTTGCAATTTAGTTTTCTCTTCTGTTCATTTACTTTCTATTGTGTTAATCAATTAAAATAAACAAACACTTTCTATGTCTGAAAGAATTTTTAATTTTACAACATTTTTTCACACCAGCCTGAAACTTTTACACAGTAGTGAACATATATAATATTTTTATTTCTGAAAATATTTGTTACCTGGCTGCTAATAAATCACTTTTGCAAAAGTAGCAATTAGTGGCCAGCCTCAAAAACAACCAAAACAAAACCTTAAAACAATATATTGATGACCTCAAATAGACTTGAGACCATAGAAATGTTCTTTGAAAGGGCATTGTGATGGAACCGATCCCACACTTTGAGTGCTTCCGTCAGTATACTGCTTCCTAAGTCCTGGAACACAAGTCCAATGGATCTGGCTATAGGAACCCCCAAGCACTAGACGAAACTAGTCTTGGAGGACATCAGGAATGACCTTTATTTGAGATCTCACACAAAATAGATATACAGTGGGGTGACTAAAACCTAACCTAATTAGCATGAGCTAATTATCTAATCAAGACTAGTTTGACTGAAGGGATAAGACTTTTCGGCTCCTTGCTCACAATTCAATAAACATTACTATAAACACAAACACAGGGTTAATTAGCACAAACAACAATGTGTGAATACTCACTACTCAGACTAGACTCATTTACACAACATTATACAAGACAGTCAGGATGGCAGGAGGTGATGATAATAGCATCTAAGCGTTTGTGTCCCAATAGTGTGATTTAGTCTATTGCTAACATGGCATTTACATATCCAGCATCTGTGTGTCTTGGGGGGGGGGGGGGAGTACGGACCTGAATCCAAGTAACACCACCTCAGGGGTCCCCAGGCATACAGCTCACAAAGAGCACCGTTCCCCCAAATGCGAGGGCCCATAATCACAAGGCAAGAGGCTCGCATTCTGTCCCCTCCAAGAGCCTCGGCACCAGCTAGGTCTGTCACAGGCATTGACACTGGAAACAAGTACTAGTAAAAAATACAAATTTCTTTTTTCCTAAAGTTAATAATATGCCATAAATATGGCTTCATTAACAAACCATAGAAGTAGTTAACCACCTCAATACAGTGCACTTACACCTCCTTCCTGACCAGACCAATTTTCAGCTTTCAGCGCTCTCACAGTTTGAATGACAATTGCTCAGTCATGCAACACTGTACCCATATGAAACTTGCATCCCTTTTTCCACACAAATAGAGCTTTCTTTTAGTGGTATTTAATTACTAGTGGGCTTTTTATTTTTTGTGCTATAAATAAAATAAAACGTAAATTTTGTGAAAAAAAAAATGCCTTTTTCTTTTTCTGTCATAAATTTTTGCTAATTAGTAATTTTTCTTCATACATTTTGGCCAAAATTTATACTGCTACATATCTTTGGCAAAAATAACCCACATTAGTGTATATTATTTGGTCTTTGTGAAAGTTATAGAGTCTACAAACTATGGTGCCAATCACTGAAAATTTATCACATCTGATCAGGCCTTCAGTACATCAGGTGTATCTCATTTCTTGAGACACTAACAAGTCAGGAAAATGCAAATACCCCCCAAATGACCCCCTTTTAGAAAGTAGGCATTCCAATGTATTAAGTAAGTAGCATGGTGAGTTTTTTTAAGTTGTAATTTTTTCCCCACAATTTTTGAAGAATTTTTTTTTTTTACAAAATTGTCATATTATCAGGTTATTTCTCACACACAGTATATGCATACAACAAATTACACCCCAAAATACATTCTGCTACTCTTCCCGAGTATGGCGATACCACATGTGTGAGACTTTTACACAGCATGGCCACATACAGAGCACCAACATTGAAGTAGTACCTTCAGACGTTCTACGAGCAAAAATTACACATCTCATTTCACAGCCACCTATTACACTTTTGAAGGCCCTGGAGTACCAGGACAATGGAATTTACCATGAAATGACCCCATTTTGGAAAGCAAACACCCCAGTTTATAATCTTTGAGGCATAATGAGTCTTTTGAATGGTTCATTTTTTTTTCCAGAAGATTTTGGAAAATGTGGAAAAAATGAAAACGCATTAGTATGGCGATATCACATGTGTAGGACTTTTACACGGCCTGGTCACATAGAGAGGCCGAACATTGAAGTTGTACCTTCAGGCGTTCTAGGAGCATAAATGACACATCTCATTTCATTCCTATCACACTTTTAAGATCCTGGAGCACCAGGACAGTGGAATTAACCACAAAATGGAAAGCAAACACCCCAACGTATATTCTGTGAGGCATGGGCTGCAAATAGGTACTCGGGTACTCTGATGGGCTGGTGACAAGTACTCGGGTACTCTTATGGCCTGATGACTGGTATTTGGGTACTCTGAAGGGCGGTGATAGGTACTCGGGTACTCGTATGGACTGTGACAGGTACTCGAGTACTCAGATGGACTGGGACAGGTACTCGGGTACTATGATGGGTGGTGACAGGTCCTCTTTATTGGGGGGGGCAATCAGTGTGTGTTGGTGTACACTAAGTGTTAACGAGATGTTACCGCAATCTCCTCCTCACACACGATCGGTGTGTGAGAAGGGGAACCCGGTAACATCTCGTTCCCACGGTTTGTTTACATTTTAGTGATCGGCTGTGAAACGATCACAGCCAATCACGTGAGTAAACAGCCGGTCAATGGCTGTTTACCAGCGTCAGTGATGAGCAGTGTTCCTGGGACAGTGGGGGTGTGACCATCTGTGATCGACCGTGACTTCATCACGGTCGATCACGTGGTAAACAGCCATATCCAATGGCTGTTCACCCCCCCCCCCCTGGTGGTGAGTGGTTTCTCTGTGACACGCCGACACTGAAGAAACAGGGATGCGCGTGCACGATCGCGCGCATTCCCTGTTTAAACGGGAGGACGTCATATGACGGACGACGGTTGGGAACTGGTTAAAGATACCCACCACTATACATCCGCAGTAAAGACAACATTGTCTAGGCCAGTGTTTCTAAACTCCAGTCCTCAAGGTCATGTTTTCAGGATTTCCCTCAGATGAAATGGCTCTGGCAATTACTAAGGCATGAAACTGATTAAATCACCTGTGCAAAATAATTGAAATCCCGAAAAGATGACCTGTTGGGGCACCTTGAGGACTGCAGTTAAGAAACACTGGTCTAGACAAGCATTGGTTTAAAAATGTGAGGAAAGGAGAAGTGCGCCAGACTAAGTGCAGTATATAAGGAAGCATTTAATGTAATACAACACACAGTCAAATGACTACTCACAAGGAATTGCAGTAATCAGGCATATAGGTAAAAGACGGGGGAGGTTTCTGGAGTTACTAAGAGGTCCGTGGTGGAGCGAGGATGCTACATGCTGGCAAGCCATAGAGGAAAGATGCAACTCTGTCGTTCTCTAATTCACAGCCTTGCAGATACTATGGGGACAGTAGAGTATAGTATTCTCAGCGCCCGGAAGGCCGAACGACCGGAACTGGAAATGTGCCTCAGCGTGGAACACAAGCTCCGTAGACCGAAATTGACGTGGTGACCAATCAGAAAACGCGTTTCACAACATCCGTTGTTTCCTCAGTTCTACCAGTCTATACAGGAAGTAAAGCATATATAGGCGGGCACGGTGTTGTATTGGACAGCGGAACAAGTGACACATGTAATAACAATAGATTGGCAGTAGATGAATTAATATATACCACAGTAAGAAATTTATATATATACACACACATATGAAAATAAAAATAAAAGGTAAATAATAAATATATGTGTATGAGGTAATAGGTGATGATAATTAAAACATGGAAATATATTATAATATATGAGGACTAAAAATTAAAAAATCTATGAAATATTATTATAAAAGAAGACAACTGGGATGATAAAACCAAATAGAATAAATTAATAAATGAATGAATTTAGGACTCAAATAAAAATTATTAGAAATATTATGTAAAAATATACCATGTCTGTGAATTCATTATGAAAATTGCATGTGCCATGCTAAATCATATATATAGAAAAATGACCAAAAATAAATAATGGATGATAAGAAAAAGACCTGCAAAATAATATATTGTGTATAAAAGAACAAAGACCAACACAGGAATATCATGTGTGTGTGTATATATATATATATATATATATATATATATATATATATATATATATATAAAACAGAAGAATGCACTTGTATGTGAGTGACAACGATGATGGGAAATAAATAAATAATCCCGGAAAATCTCCAGAGGGAGATGTAACGTTCGGCCTTCTGGACGCTGAGAATACTATAGGCTACTGTCACCATAGTATCTGCAAGACTGTGAATTCGAGAACTACCGACAGAGCCTCTACTGTTGCATCTTTCCTCTACGGCTTGCAAGACGTGTACCATCCTCACATCTCCACGGACCTCCCAATGATTCCGGAAACCCCCCCCCCCCCCGTCTTTTACCTATATGCCTGATTACTGCAATTCCTTGTGAGCAGCCATTTGGCTGTGTGTAATATTACATTAAATGCTTCCTTATATACTGCACTTAGTCTGGCACACTTCTCCTTTCCTCCCATTGTATTTTTTAGAGAGTTGTGTTTCTCCTCTAAAGACTGCTGCTGCCGATGGTGCAAATATATTATATATTTTATATTGACTACTGCCATACTTTGATCAAAACTTTGGACAATTTCTTTTAATCCCCTTCCCTTTTACCACTTATAAGAGACTTTACTGTGATTGGTCCTTTGCGCCATCTTATCCCCTTTGTTTTTATGGCTTTAACTACTTCCCACCCGACCAATGTATATAAATGGCAGGGTGGGAGCCTCCTCCTTCTGACTGGACATTCAGGAATGTCCTTTAGAAGGAGTGGGATCGTGCGCGTGCCCACGCAGCAGCGCAATCCTGATGCGCTTGTGTCACCCGGACACGGCACATCTCGGATCGGCAGGAGGGCTCTGTGATTGGCCCTCCTGATCACATGATGGCTGTGATTGTAAACAGTCAGCCAATTGCTAGGCAATCGGCTCCCCTCTCCTCACACGGAAATCGTCGCTGAGGAGAGGAGAGTAGATCGCTGCAGCCGGCTGGTGATCAAGTGAGTATGAGCTGTTTTTACAGCTTTTTACTCACTGATCACCAGTCTACTATAAAACACACATGTCCCCAAAACACACATGTCCCACTAAAATCACATGTCCCAATGATCTGCACACATATGTATGTGATCACCTGCACACATCTGTACATGATCATTTGCATACATATGTCCATGATCACACAAACCAATTATAATACACTTAATGGATTTTTTTTTTTTTTTACCAAAAACATGTAGCAGAATAAATTTTGGCTGAAATTTACGTCAAAATTTGATTTTATTGGATTTCTTTGAAAATAGAAAGAAGAAAATATTGATTTTTTTCCCAAATTTCTGCTCTTTTTATATCGCAAAAAATAAAAAACGGAGTCATGAATAAATACCCCAAAATAAAGCTCTATTTGTGTGAACAAAATTATAAAAATTTCATTTGGGTACAGTGTAGCATGACCGTGCAATTGTCATTGAAAGTGCGAGAGCGCTGAAAACTGAAAATTGGGCTGGGAAGGAAGGGGGCAAAAGTGCCCTGTATTGTAGTGGTTAAAAACAACCAACATGGAACACATCCTAATTATAAATAAATGGACAAGTATCCAGGTGGTCACTAAGATGCCCCTCAATTACATCCATCGGAAGATGATGTGATATGCATCAATATAAACCATACCTCATAGCTAAACATAATTCATGCAGTATAAATGTGTACATACACACTATAAATGTAGATGTAAAATGTATGAATGTAGCATGGAAAATTATGGAGATGCAATAATCTATGGGAGCCACAGTCCTTGAATGATCCTTTGTAATGAATGTCACAGAAATGTCACCCAATATGGATGTTGAAGGAGATTCATCTCTACAATTGTATTTGTATAACACTCTGTGGTTGCTTACATAGTTGATAAGCAGAGCAGCAAGTAAACATGCTGGAGAGAGATAAGCTGGGCTATAGTACCATAGCTCAGATTCATAGTTGCATAGAGTGCAGTGTTGCCAGCCGTCAGTATTTTTACTGGGAGGCAGTAAAAGAACAGGGCACTTTTCTACTGTCAGTAAATGCCAGTGACAGGGAAAGGTTGCCAGTAAAAAATATGGCTGTGACCAGGGATGAGCTTGGTGTTCGAGTCGAACGCATGTTCGACTCGAACACTGGCTGTTCACCCGTGAGGCGAAGCCAGAACTCTGTGGGCCGTTCGTGCCAAATTCGTGCGGTACTCATGGCCCACAATGCACTGCACCATCGTAGTGCATTTCTGGCTCATGATTGGCCAAGCACTGTGACCCCGCATGCTTGGCCAATCACAGCGCCAGCAGTGAGGAGAGCTATGATTGGCCACAGGCAGGATGCCTGTGACCAATCATAGCTCAGGCTGTGTAGTACACGCCCCACACTATATAAGGCCGCCAGCGTGGCGGCCTTGTGTAGTGTTCCGGTGTCTGCAGGAGTTAGTGGGTGTTGTCTGTGTACCTTCAGCGCAGTATACACCTGTACCTACCTATATAGCTATATTGCTCTTCTGTAATTGAGCTATCAGCCATCTGCAGGAGTTTGTGGGTGTTGTCTGTGTGCCTTGAGCGCAGTATACACCTGTATCTACCTATATAGCTATATTGCTCTTCTGTAATTGAGCTATCAGCCATCTGCAGGAGTTTGTGGGTGTTGTCTGTGTGCCTTGAGCGCAGTATGCACCTGTATCTACCTATATAGCTATATTGCTCTTCTGTAGTTGAGCTATTAGCCATCTTCAGGAGTTTGTGGGTGTTGTCTGTGTGCCTTGAGCGCAGTATACACCTGTATAGCTATATTGCTCTTCTGTAATTGAGCTATCAGCCATCTGCAGGAGTTTCTGGGTGTTGTCTGTGTGCCTTGAGCGCAGTATACACCTGTATCTACCTATATTGCTCTTCTCTAATTGAGCCATCTTCCATCTGCAGGAGTTAGTTGGTGTTGTGGGCCTCCAGCACAGCACAGTATACACCGGTATCTACCCTTTAATTCCTGTTGTTCTATAATAAAGGCATCTACAGGAGTTAGTGGGTGTTGTGTGTCTCCAACACAGCACAGTATACACCGGTATCTACCCTTTAATTCCTGTTGTGCTATAATAAAGGCATCTGCAGGAGTTAGTGTGTGTTGTGTGCCTCCAGAACAGCACAGTATACACCGGTATCTACCCTTTAATTCCTGTTGTTCTATAAAAAAGCATCTGCAGGAGTGAGTGTGTGTTGTGTGCCTCCAGCACAGCACAGTATACACCGGTATCTACCCTTTAATTCCTGTTGTTCTATAATAAAGGCATCTGCAGGAGTTAGTGGGTGTTGTGTTCCTCCAGCACAGCACAATATACACCGGTATCTACCCTTTAATTCCTTTTGTTCTATAATAAAGGCATCTGCAGGAGTTAGTGGGTGTTGTGTGCCTCAAGCACAGCACAGTATACACCAGTATCTACCCTTTAATTTCTGTTGTTCTATAATAAAGGCATCTGCAGGAGTAAGTGGGTGTTGTGTGCCTCCAGCACAACACAATATACACCTGTATCTACCCTTTATTGCTGGTGTTCTATAATAAAGGCATCTGCAGGAGTTAGTGGGTGTTTTGTGCCTCCAGCACAATATACACTACCCAATTGCTGGTTTTCCCATCTCCCTTCAGGCCATTACCATGTCTGGAAGGCCAAAAAGGAGAGGCAGACAGGCACAAGCCGATAAAAGAGGGCAAGCAGGCTCTGTGTCTAGAGACAACAGTGCTGGTCATGGACGTGGTGCATCATCATCAGCACGTGGCCATGGGACACACTTGTCCTTATTTTCGGCAGCTGGACGTGTTGAGCCGCATCATGCCAAAAACTTGGTAGAGTGGATGACCAAGCCCTCTTCATCCTCCTCATCCTCTCTCACCCGGACTCAAGGTACTAGCAAAGCAGCTGCCAACGCATCCTCTTCCCTCATCTCAATGTCATCATCAGTCACTCCTTCCCTAGACCCACCACGTCCTCCTGAGGAGTCCCCTGAACTCTTTGAGCACAGTGTTGGGTACATGCTCCAGGAGATGGCTCAGTGTTTTGAAGGCTCTGATGATGATACCCAGCTAGAGGAAGGCGGTAGCATGAGCGCAGAGAGAGGGGATGCTCAAGAAGGACGGCAATCTAGCATTCATGTTCCACAAGCTGCAGCATACTGCCAGGTTCGCTCCAGCGAGGAAGAGCTAGGGGATGATGAGGGCACTGACTCCACTTGGGTGTCTGGTAGGGGAGAGGAGGAAGAGGAGGCACATCTCCAATGAGGCCGGATGCCCTCCAGGGGCCAACTTAGGGGCAGCACACTGACTGAATCACACCGCAGAGCTCTGCCTGTGCAGGGCGCTGCCTCTGCACGTTATTCTAAAAGTTCTTTGGTGTGAACCTTTTTTGAGAGGAGTGCATCAGATCGCACCGCTGCTATTTGCAACATATGTCTCAAGCGTATCTCGCGTGGCCAAAACATCAGCCGCTTGGGCACCACATGCTTGACCAGACATATGTTGACCTGCCATGCAGCTCGTTGGCAAGCTTACCTCAAAGACCCACACCAAAAAACACCTCTCCTTGCTCCTCATCAGCTGGGATCTCCAACCCCACTAGACCTTCAGTCCTCTCTGAAACCTGCACTGAGAAGAATGAAGGTGTAGAATTAGGTGTGTCACAGCCAAGTGCTTGTGGGCACTCTTCTAGCAGTACACCCACGTCTGATTGTAGCAGGCAAATTTCCCTGCCCCAGCTGCTGGACCGTAGAAAGAAGTTCACTCCCAGCCATCCACATGCCCAGCGGTTGAATGCTAGCTTGGCTAAATTGCTAGCACTTCAACTGCTACCTTTTCAGTTGGTAGAATCGGCCACTTCCGTGAGTTTGTGCAATGTGTGGTTTCTCAGTGGCAGGTCCCCAAACACCACTTTTTCTCACGGAAGGCGATTTCGGCTCTCTACCGGCATGTGGAAGGCAATGCCCTTGCCTCGCTGGACAGAGCGGTCAGCAGTAAGGTCCATATTACCGCTGACTCATGGTCCAGCAAGCATGGACAGGGACGTTACCTGTCTTTTCACGGCCCATTGGGTCACTCTTCTGGCAGCTGGGAAGGATGCAGGACAAGGTGCAGTAGTGTTGGAGGTTGTTCCGCCACCACGCCTCCAAAATGCTACTATTGGTTGTGACACAGCTCTCTCCTCCACCCCCTCCTCTTCTTCTTCCTCCATGGCCTCTTCCAGTGCTCTGTCCTCGGAACCAGCGGTGCTCCATAGGCATTCAAGGGGCTCCGCAAGTACGCAGGAAAAACGATGCCATGCCGTGCTTGCGCTGGTTTGTTTGGGGGACAGGAGCCACACTGGGGCAGATATTTTGGCAGCTCTGCAGGGGCAGGCCGAGAGGTTGTTGATGCCATGCCAGCTTAAGCCAGGAATGGTGGTTTGCGAAAATGACACCAACCTCCTCTCCGACCTCCGACAGGGACAACTGACCCATGTGCCCTGTGTGGCTCACGTCCTTAACCTGGTGGTGCAGCGGTTCTTGGGCATGTACCTGGGTTTACAGGATGTCCTGAAGAAGGCCAGGAAAGTCTGTGTGTATTTCCACTGATCATTTAATGCCTGTGCTTGGCTGGCTGAGCTCCAAAAGGAGTTAAACCTGCCCAAGAATCGCCTTATATGTGACGTGCCCACCAGGTGGAACGCAACGTTGGCCATTCTGCAGTGACTGCACATGCAGAAGAGGGCCATCAATGAATACCTGTGCAACTACGACACAAGGACAGGGTCAGGGGAGCTCGGTTTTTTCTCACCACGCTAGTGGGGCATGATCAGGGATGCATGCACTGTCCTGTCACCATTTGAGGAGGCCACAAGGATGGTGAGCAGTGACAGTGCATGCATCAGTGACACTGTACCTCTTGTCTACGTTTCGGAGCATACACTGCATGGAAAAATGGACAGGGCACTTGAGGCAGAACAGAGGCAGGAAAAGGCCTCTCAAGGCCCCCTTTATCTAGACAGTGTTCCTGCTGTCCCACCCATCACACAGGAAGAGGACGAGGAGGAGGAGGATGATTGTGTCAGCATGGAGGTGGAGCCTGACACTCAGCAATAGCAGCAGTCTTGTAGGGATGATTTACAGTCCCAAGAAACCCGTGGACTTGTACGTCGCTGGGAGGAGGTAGCTGCGGATCATGTTGTCCTTAGTAACCCAGAAGACTCTGGACCGAATGCCTCAGCTAACCTACGCTGCATGGCCTCCCTGATCCTGCAAAGCCTGCGGAAGGATCCTCGTATTCTTCTGATCAAGGAGAGGGACCATTACTGGCTAGCCACTCTCCTTGATCCACGGTACAAGGGTAAGGTTGCGGACCTTATCTTGCCATCGCAGAGGGAGCAGAGGATGAGACATCTCCGGGAGGCCTTGCAGAAAGGTCTGTGCAACGCTTTCTCAGAGACTGGGAGGTTACAAACTCCTGGTCCTGGACAACGTGTTGCTGAGGCATTGGTCAGAAGGAGTGGTGGAGAACGTGGCCGTCTGACCGATGCTTTCAGGCAATTTTTTAGTCCGCAGCCCCAAGGTATGATCGGTTCCAGCAACCTTCGCCAGCGTCTGATTTACATGGTGCAGGAATACCTAGGGGCAAGGTCAGACTTGGACACCTTTCCCACCGAAAATCCTTTGGCTTACTGGGTCTTGAGGATGGATCACTGGCCAGAGCTTGCACAGTATGCAATTGAGCTACTGGACTGTCCTGCATCCAGTGTTCTTTCGGAACGCACCTTCAGTGCTGCTGGTGGCTTTGTAACCGATCACAGGGTGCGCCTGTCCACCAACTCGGTTGATCGACTGACCTTCATAAAGATGAATCAGCCATGGATCACCACCAGCTACCAAGCACTTGAAGCTGGTGTAACCGGATAATTTTTTTTGAAATATCACATCCCTTCAAGACTGCCTATGCTGATGCTGAGTGACTGTCCTGTTATGTTGACTGTCTATCCTCTTCCTCCTCCGCTGATATCTTAGAAGAACATTTTTGGTTCTGTTTAACAGGGGCGTAATTACAATTTTTGATGCAATGCTTTGCAGCAGGGCTCATTCCTGCACTACAACTAGAGTATATGGGAGAGATTGCAGTGTCGTGGCACCAGCACCAGTGCCTAAGGCCCAATTTTTCAGCCCCTGTTTAACAGGGGCGTGTAATTACAATTTTTGATGCAATGCTTTGCAGCAGGGCTCATTCCTGCACTACAACTAGAGTATATGGGAGAGGTTGCAGTGTGTAGGCCCAATTTTTCAGCCTCTGTTTAACAGGGGGATGTAATACAATTTTTGATGCAATGCTTTGCAGCAGGGCTCATTCCTGTACTCCAACTACAGTAACCCAGGAGAGGTTGCAGTGTTGTGGCAGCAGCCATCAGTGCCTAAGGCCCAATTTTTCAGCCCCTGTTTAACAGGGGCATGTAATTAGAATTCTTGATATAATATTTCACAGCAGGGCCCGTTCCTGTGCCCACCGAGAGTAACTGTGAGGACTTATAGTGTTGTGGCACCATCATCACCACCACAACCACCAAAGGCCCAATTTTTCTACCACTGTTCAACAATGGCATGTAATTACAATTCTTGATATAATCGTTCACAGCAGGGTGCTCCAGCACCCACCAAGAGTCACTTTGAGGGCTTACAATGTTGTGGCAACACCAACACCTTGTTCCGCCATTTCTGCAGAGCATATAGGGCAGGCCCCTACTTTCAAACATCCAACTTACCAACGTCTCCTACTTGCAAACGGAAGGAGACAACAGGAAGTGAGATGAAAAAAGACGTACGGCAAAAAAATTATACAGGGGTGATAACCCTTCCCTATTTTTTCCAAAAAGCTTAAAAATAGCTTTTTTGACTGGAGCTACAGTTTAAAAATGTACCAGTTCAAAATTACAAACAGGTTCTTCTTAACACAAGAAACCTACATAGTCCCTGTCTTGTTTGCACCGCCTGTATACTGCTGTTCTGAGTATATAGGGCCTGGGGGCCCCACGCCTTCCTTTTTTTAATATGGGTACAGGGTTCCCCTTAATATCCACACAAGACCCAAAGGAGCTGGTAATAGGCAGGGGGGGCTACCTATGCCATTTTTCTCAATTATTTTCATCCATATTGCCGGAACCAGAAATTACATTAAAACCGTTTTAAATTACTTTTTTTCCGTTAAATGTCATTTTGTGCAGGGACTGTTCTAAACACGGGAAACACGTGGCACTTCACAGGCATACTATAGACACCTCCCAGGCACGATATTTAAAGGAATATTTCACTTTTTTTTTCACTTTAATCATCATTAAAATCAGTGCTCCCAAAAAAACGGCCGTTTTTAAAAACATTTTAGGCATTGACCCATGTACCCTGGGGCAGGAGCCAGGCCCCCAAACCCTTTTTAGGACAATATCTTGCATATTAGCCATTAAAATTAGCACTTTTTATTTCGAACATTCGAGTCCCATAGACTTCAATGGGGTTCCAAAGTTCGCAAAAATTTTCGGTCCGTTCGAAAGTTCTGGTGCAAACCGAACCGGGGGTGTTCGGCTCATCCCTAGCTGTGACGTTTGGCTCTAAACTGCGCATGCACAACTCCGGTCTGGAGACGGCCGAGGCCATCCGAATGCCTTCTACAGTGTGAATGGGCAGGGGGTCTGGCGAAGGTGATGCCTGAACATGTCGTGTGATGTCATGATGCAAGGGACCCAAGCGGGCATGGGCTTCCGCATTCGGGGGAAGTGGGGGCAAGTGCCCCCCAGGAGCAAGGTGTCCGCACACGCAGCCCTCAAAATTTCCACTCGTCTGCTCGCATTTGGTGAGTGGATATTAGAGGAAGGTGAGTGTGGAGCAGGGAGCGGACTGGGCTGACAGTTTCCTGGCAAAAGCAGCGCGGTCATCACATAGTTGACAACTGTCCTGAATTTCCCGGGACATTCCTGGGATTAGGAACCTTTTCCCGATTTAATTGTTTCCCGGGGAATTCGTGATTTTCTCCACCGGCGGCTAGAGGACAGCGGCCGGTGGAGACAATGTCTCAGCTGGCCGCCGTTTTAAAGAAGACCAGAAGGCATGGCGGATGGCTACAATAGAGATGCTGCGGTGCTGCCCACCCCCACCCCGCTGCTAGTGTCTGTGAACTGTAATGGAAAAGGGCAGAAGGTGGGCGGCAGCGCAGCTCAATCTCTTTCCGCGGGGCAACGTCTGGATGTCAGAGGGGGCCAGGGCCGGTGCTACCACTAGGCGGATTAGGCAGCCGCCTAGGGCGCACTGCTACCAAGGGCGCAACTTTGGCTGCTGTGTATACATAGCTCTCTGGTGTGGAGATAACAGTCTTATGTGTGTAGAGCTGGGCGTCAGTATAACAGGACAGACAAGCGTGAGGAGGGGGGGAGGAGTGAGGAGACGGGCGCAGCTCAGTAACTCAAGAAAGCAGAAGAATTTTGGTGGAGCTGCTCTGCAGTACATGTGTATAGGAGCGATCTGCACACCTAGGAACAATACACAAAGCAGCCTGTAAGTGTCTTCCGCCCAGCTCCTGACACTCATCCTGGGCACTGACAAACACTCCTAGCTGGGGGTGTGGAGAGGCGCAGATCCCGTGTATAAGGTGACACCAGTGGAGGAAAATACAGATTGGTGTTTGTAAATGCCGCCCTATACACACCACTGATCTCCGAGCCTTTACATTTGCATTACATCCACCCCACTGACTGCTCTGTATACACTCAGCCCGCCCATTACATGGCACAGTAAATAGTTCCTTGGCTGTCTGCAACTTTCAGGACAGGATGATATGATATCAGCGTTCAGTTCAGCTCTTCCTGATAACCCCCGAGCTCCCGGGAATGTCCCCCCTCCCCTGATCACAGCACAGCAGGTTGGAAGCAGAGGATGTGGGTGAGTGATCAGTGTCCAGCTACACAATGCTATTACTGATATCAGTGCTGTACAGGGCAGTCAGTGTGTCGGCTCTGTTTTTTTCTTTCTTCTGTTGGTGACCAGGCTGCTGCCCACTACTAGTCCATAGGGATTCTCCAGGTTACTGCTGATACTAGTGCAGCATTTACTAGAACTGGGCTGTATTTTCCTTCACTTGCAGCATCTGAAATTGTCTTTCTCCTCTCCCTTCCACCAGCAGTCAGCAGCTGCAGGAAGAAAATATAGCCAATCATTTCTAATAAATGCCTTCCCCCCCCCCCAGGTCTGTACACCCGCTGTGCCCATTATGAGTGGTCCCAACATCCCTGTGCTGATTTCTGGGGTCTTTACACCTGCTGTGCCCATTATGAGGGATCCCACCATCCCTGTGCTGAGTTCCCATGTCTGTACACCCGCTGTGCCCATTATGACAGGTCCCACCATCCCTGTGCTGAGTTCTCAGGTCTGTACACCCGCTGTGCCCATTATGAGAGGTTCCCACTATTCCTGTGCTGAGTTCCCAGGTCTGTACACCTGCTGTGCCCATTATGAGGGGTTCCCACCATCCCTCTGCTGAGTTGCCGGGTATGTACACCCGCTGTGCCCATTATGATGGGTCCCACCATCCCTGTGCTGAGTTCTCAGGTCTATACACCCGCTGTGCCCATTATGAGGGGTCCCACCATCCCTGTGCTGAGTTCTCAGGTCTGTACACCCGCTGTGCCCATTATGAGGGGTCCCACCATCCCTGTGCTGAGTTCCCAGGTCTGTACACCCGCTGTGCCCATTATGAGGGGTCCCACCATCCCTGTGCTGAGTTCCCAGGTCTGTACACCTTCTGTGCCCATTAAGAGGGGTCCCACCATCCCTGTGCTGAGTTCCTAGGTCTGTACACCCGCTGTGTCCATTATGAGGGGTTCCCACCATCCCTGTGCTGAGTTCCCGGGTCTGTAAACCCACTGTGCCAATTATGAGGGGTCCAACCATCCCTGTGCCGAGTTCCCAGGTCTGTACACCTTCTGTGCCCATTATGAGGGGTTCCCACCATCCCTGTGCTGAGTTCCCAGGTCTGTACACCCGTTGTGCCCATTATGACGGGTTCCCACCGATAGGCTTCACTGATGGAGGTGACACTGCATATAGGTATCACTCAGTGCCCCTTGGGCACTGATAGGTGGTACTGATGGGCCTGCACTGATTATCAGTGCCTTAAATTATCTGTGTACATATCCCCTGTACAGGGCCAGTGCTACCTATAGACAAGGTAGGCGCCGGCTAGAGCACACATCAATTCGGGGTGCCGTACCGATGCCCCCCCACCACCTCCAGGCTCAGTGACTGACTGAGTCTGGTATGTCAGAGGGGGCAGTCTGGATGTCAGAGGGGGCAGTCTGGATGTCAGAGGGGGGCAGTCTGGATGTCAGAAGGGGGGCCAGTCTGGATGTCAGAGGGGGGGCCAGTCTGGATGTCAGAGGGGGGGCCAGTCTGGATGTCAGATGGGGGGCCAGTCTGGATGTCAGAGGGGGGGCCAGTCTGGATGTCCGGAGGACTGATGGGGACACCAGATGTACGGAGGACTGAAGCGGACACCAGATGTACGGAGGACTGAAGAGGACACCAGATGTACGGAGAACTGATGGGGACACCAGATGTACGGAGGACTGATGGGGACATCAGATGTACGGAGGACTGATGGAGACATCAGATGTACGGAGGACTGATGGGGACATCAGATGTTAGGAGGACTGATGGGGACACCAGATGTAAGGAGGACTGATGGGGACACCAGATGTAAGGAGGACTGATGGGGACACCAGATGTAAGGAGGACTGATGTGGACACCAGATGTAAGGAGGGGCTCCGCTGATGGAGACACAGATGTGAGGAAGGCTGCTCTGATAGGGCACCTGACGTAAGGAGGGACTCTACTGGGGGCACCTGATGGCATCTGGTGGCAGGCAATGTGGCTAGTGACACGCTCATGTCTAACTCTGATTCTGCATTATGGTGAGTTGAATGATTTCATATTATATTACAATGTAATAATAGAAATAATGCACTTCAATCATCCTGACACCATAACAATCATGGCCCTGGGATAATTGAAGCGCTAACACCAGGTATTTTGAGTATCTTTATCTGCTGATTGTGAAACTCTGGAGAACACATATTGCTATTGTGATGTAGGATCTGCGGCTGCTGTCCCTCCATCCCTCCCCCCCTTTCCCTCTCCATCCCACATTCATCTCAGACTCTAACCTCACCCCTTTGAGCCACGCTCATTTAAGCCACGCCTGCTATTTTTTTTTTTTTGTAGTTGTTTATTTTAAATTTTCAACATCATACAGAAGAAAATATACATGAGATATGAATATTAACGTATCAAGAATGCAGGTATACTTTGATTACAAGGCATACAAAATCTAAACATATAGAGGCATAGCGATGTGATTAAAGTAGTGATCTTCCACCGTATCTTTAAGGGGGTTATAGACAGAATCTGTAAACAGACTATGTAACATCAAAGAGAGCTTTAAGGAAAAAATAAAAAATAGATTTCAGACCTTCTCTCGGGGACATGTACCGTATATACTCGAGTATAGGCCGACCCGAATATAAGCCGAGGCCCCCAATTTACCCCCAAAAAAACTGGCAAACTTATTGACTCGTGTATAAGCCGAGGGTGAGACATGCCTGTCCATCCCTGTGTGTGTGTCCGTCCATCCCTGTGTGTCCGTCCATCCCTGTGTGTCCGTCCATCCCTGTGTGTCCGTCCATCCATCCCTGTGTGTGTGTGTGTCCATCCATCCATCCATCCCTGTGTGTGTGTGTCTCCATCCATCCATCCATCCATCCCTGTGTGTGTGTGTCTCCATCCATCCATCCATCCATCCCTGTGTGTGTGTGTCTCCATCCATCCATCCATCCCTGTGTGTGTGTGTATCCATCCATCCCTGTGTGTGTGTGTGTCTCCATCCATCCATCCATCCGTGTGTGTGTGTCTCCATCCGTGTGTGTGTGTGTGTGTGTGTGTGTGTGTGTGTGTGTGTGTGTGTGTGTGTGTGTGTGTGTGTGTGTGTGTGTGTGTGTCCAGCCTACCTGTGTCCCGAGCCTTTGTCCCGAGCCTCCGTCCCGTGTCGTGCCTTGCCTTCGTCCCGTCCCGTCCCGTCCTGTCCCGTGCCGTGCCTTGCCTTGCCTCCGTCCCGTGCCCTCTTCGTCGGCGGCCATTGTAAAATTCAAAAGCCGCACCTCCTCCTTCGCCTGTGATAGGCGGAACACTGAATTTCCCAGCAGCCTGTGTTCCGCCTATCACGGACGTCGTATCATCCTCGTCCGTAGTACGAGGATGAGACGATGCCCGTGATAGGCGGAACACAGGCTGCTGGGAAATTCAGTGTTCCGCCTATCACAGGCGAAGGCGGAGCCGGAGGCGCGGCTTTTGAATCATAGAATGGCCGCTGTCTGTCTGCTCGACACGCTGATCGAGCGGGCAGACAGCGATGACTCGAGTATAAGCCGAGGGGGGCACTTTCAGCCTCAAAAAAGAGGCTGAAAATCTCGCCTTATACTCGAGTATATACGGTATGTATCCAGGTTTATCTAAGTAGGAGCAATCCCATCAGAACCATATGTAGACTCATCCCATGTTGACCAAATTTTAGAAAATTTCTGCATCTTATCCTCCACTACGGCCGTCAAGTGTTCCATTCTGCGTATGTCAGCTACAGTGGTGATCAATTGCGGAAGTGTAGGTGGAGAGGTGGACAACCATAACCTGGGTATGACCCTTTTAGCAGCCAATAAGATAAAGGACAACAATCTGCGCAAGGCCTTAGAAATACCAGAGAAAGGGAGGCCTAGCAGATAATGCATGGGCGTCAGGGGAATAGGAGTGCCAGCCAGTGTTTCTAACAGATTTTGGACTTGGAGCCAGAACTGGTGGACTAGGGGGCAGTCCCAAAAAATATGGTAGTGAGAGCCGACTTCCCCACCACATCTCCAGCATTGTTTCGAAATTAACCTGTTACGGGCATGTAGAATATCTGGAGTCCTATACCAGTGCATTAGAACTTTGTAAGCAGTTTCCTTGTGGGTCACACATCGAGATATTCTGGAAGTGTGCTCCCATATGTTCCCCCAGTCCACCAGGGAAATATCGTGTTGTAGAATCTGAGACCATTTCCTCATGTAGTGGTGGGTGTTCACCGTCATAGGTATGGCGTCATGTAATATCGTGTAAATAGTAGAGATCAGTCTGGGTTCGTAAGGACCCTTAGCACATAGGCTCTCAAAGTCTGTGGGTTTGTCCAGAGTCAGAGAGGGGGACCTGATAGAGAAAAAGTGTCTGATCTGTAAGTATGAATGTAGAAGCCTTTGGGGGATCTGGTGTTGCTTTTGCAAGGTGGGAAAAGTCAATAAATGGCGTGTCGCCGGGTTAACAAAGTGTCGGAGTTGAAAGAGTCCCGCTTGGGTCCATGGTAGCATACGATCATAGGACAGGCTATCTGGGATGTCTGGGTTAAATAGGATATTTAAAAGCGGTGGACACGGTGAGGATAGGGAAAAGCGGTCATTGCACCTTTTCCAGATATTCAACGTGAACAACATAGGAGCTAGGCATATGTGCCGTAATTGGGGCATATGAAGGGCAGTAGAAGGCCAAAGCATATAGCAAGGATGTACCGGGGCTGTAACACCCATTTCTATTTCTGACCATCTATTTGGGGCCTTCCGGGAGGTCCAGGAGGTAAGAACTCTCAGGTGTGTGGCATAATAGTATTTAATGAAATCTGGGCCTCCGAGCAGGGCCGCTGATAGGCCAGTACAACTGGCCCTGCTGTACCGGGCCTGACCAGCAGGGGGGGCCCGAGCAACCTGAACTGCAAAATTAATATATATATAAAAAAAAAAAAAAAGATTCTCCTCCACCGATCATCGTCCGCACAACCCCACCTCCGTTCGGTAAGGTTTTTTTTTGCTATTAGATGCGATTAGTCTGTTCTGTATGAGGCTGCAGGGGAGGGACTATTTGTTGTATTTCGGGCGCGGAAGAATACGCCTTCTGCGACCGCTCCTCCTGCTCCGCACACCGCACAAGTCCCGGCCAGCATACCCTATGGTGTTGCGGAGTGATATTCCTCTCTCTCTCTCCGCGTGAGAAGAAGTAGCAGAGTGAGAGGAGCAGAGAGTGCAGGGGCCGGGCGATCAAGCTATTGTGGACACTGAAGAAGAGGGAGGAAGTGATCTCTGCTGCCCTGCTAGAGCTAACAATTACACAGGTGAGGTGTATGCTTGAAGTTCAACATCTACTACTACTCTGCAAATACTCTGCAATACCTACTCTGCAATACCTACTCTGCAATACCTACTCTGCAATACATACTCTGCAATACATACTCTGCAATACATACTCTGCAATACCTACTCTGCAATACCTACTCTGCAATACATACTCTGCAATACATACTCTGCAATGCAATACTCTGCAATGCAATACTCTGCAATACATACTCTGCAATACTCTGCAATACCTACTCTGCAATACATACTCTGCAATACTCTGCAATACCTACTCTGCAATACATACTCTGCAATACTCTGCAATACCTACTCTGCAATACCTACTCTGCAATACATACCCTGCCAATACATACCCTGCCAATACATACCCTGACAATACTCTGCAATACATACTCTGCCAATACTCTGCAATACTTTATACTTACCCTGCCAATACTCTGCAATACTTACCCTGCCAATACTCTGCCAATGCTCTGCAATACTTACTCTGCCAATACCCTGCCAATACACTGCAATACTTACTCTGCCAATACTCTGCAATACTTACCCCGCCAATACCCCGCCAATGCCCTGCCAATACCCTGGCAATACCCTGGCAATACTCTGCAATACTTACCCCGCCAATACTCTGCAATAAATACCCTACCAATACTCTCCAAAATACCATTTTATTTATTCATTAATGGTTTGTATTACATATAGATATTAAAGAGGTATGTTCTCATCTGAAAACAGTATTTCTTTTGGATAATCAAACCTATAACTGACTGGAGAAAACAAATATCACTTGTAGACAAACCTACACTTTGTTTCAAGGCGGGGTCTGGGGAGGGGCAATGGGTGGGGCAGGGGTGGGGCTAAAGGAGGGACCAGGGGCGGGGCCAGGGTGGAGCTGAAGGGGGCCCCGTCAGGTAGGCTGTACGGGGCCCCATGATTTCTATCAGCGGCCCTGCCTCCGAGCCCCCCCCTATTCCTCCGAGCCAGGACCACTGTCCCCGCTAACCTGTGGGAAGCGTTATTCCAAACAAAACGGAGGCTTCTCCTTTGAAGGGATTTCAACTGTGACATAGGGATAGCCACAGGTAGAGTTTCAAACAAATATAATAACTTAGGGAGGATAGACATTTTAAGGACATTGATTCGGCCCAACAGGGATAGGGGGAGAGATGTCCAGTATGTCAGCAAGCGATTAATTTCTGAGAACAGGGGGGGGAAATTGGCCTTATATAAAGTATCATAGGAAGCAGTAATGCGAACCCCCAGGTATTTAAGTGAGTGAGGACACCAGTGGTAATTATACTTACTTTGAAGCGAAGATAAGAGGGACGGGGTTATGTTTACAGGTAATGCTTCGGTTTTAGTATCATTAATTTTGAAACCCGAGAGGCTACCAAAAGTGGATAGTAGGTGGTGAAGGTGTGGTAGGGATGTGTGCGGGTGGGTGAGAGTTAGGAGGACATCGTCCGCGAATAAGGATATTTTATATTCTGCGTTGCGGAGGCAGACTCCTTTAATATCTGAACATTCCCGTATAGCCGCAGCTAGGGGTTCCAGACTGAGGATAAAGAGCAATGGCGATAGAGGGCAACCCTGTCTCGTACCGTTGCTAAGGGAAAACGGACGGGACAGATGGGAGGAGAGTTGTACCTGGGAGGTGGGCTTCGAGTATAGGGCTTGGAGGGCGTGAATAAAGGGGCCTGAAAATCCAAAGTGGTTTAGTATCGCAAACATAAATGGCCAGCTAAGGCGGTCAAATGCCTTTTGGGCATCTAAACTGAGTATCAAAGCGGGGTTTTTAGTTTTAGTAAGCAGGTCTATAAGGTCAATTGTGCGGCGGGTATTGTCCCCCGCATGTCTTGTGGGAACGAAACCCACCTGATCTCTATGGATCAACGCTGGCAGCAGTAGAGAGAGCCTGTTCGCTAGAATCTTGGTAAAGATTTTGTAATCAGAGTTCAATAAGGCTATGGGACGATAATTGTCAGGGAGGGAAGGATCCTTATCTGGTTTAGGGATAGTGGTTATGACTGCATGTAGGAACGAGGGGTGTGGTATTGTGCCCTGGAGCAGTGAGGAGAATAGGGTCAGCAGGTGTGGGGACAGGGATTCTAGGAACGTCTTATAATAGGAGTATGGAAGGCCATCTGGTCCTGGGGCCTTATGTGTGGGGAGATGTTTAATTACGTCAACTAGTTCGTCATTGGAGATAGGTTGGTTTAAGGAGGAGCGTTGCTCTGGTGAGAGTTTTGGGAGGTGAATAGATGATAGGAAGGAGTCCAACCTGTCTTGTGGGAACTGATCCTGTGTGCCCGTGTTCAGGCAGTTGTAAAGTTTGTTATAATATTCTCTGAATACTCCGGACATGGTCTGAGGGCAGTGCGTTGGTGTACCGTCTGATTGCATTATATAATCAGGAATGGATAAAAAGGGCCGGGGCTTAAGTTTGTGGACAAGCATCCTATGTGGTTTGTCTGCAAACTCATAGAACTTTTGCTTAGACCATAACATTGATTTTGAAATGTCTTTTGCGTCTATAGCCTTAATGTGGTTGCGAATAGTAGTCACTGCACGCAAGCGATCCATCGTAGGGGAGCGGAGTAGCCGCGCCTCCGCGACCTGCAGCTGGGCCACAAGCTCCACCCTCAGCCTAACAGAGTCCCGCTTCAGACGTGAGCCAGCTGAGATGCACTCCCCCCTAAAAACTGCCTTGTGGGCCTCCCACACAGTAGATATATCTGAAACGGAGCCTACATTGAGATGGAAAAACTCCTCCAATCTCTTGAGCAGTCTATCTTTGGTTTCAGCATGTCGCAATAGAGACTCATTCAGTCTCCAGTGGCAAGTTTTAGGTGATGCGTTATGGAGCGTCACATTGAGAGTGATGGGAGCGTGATCAGACCACGTGATAGGCTCTATTTCAGAAGATACCACATTGGGTAGCAAGGGTGCAGTTATTAGAAAGTGGTCCAGTCGGGAATACAATTTATGTGGGGGGGAGAAAAAGGTGTATTGGCGATGGGTGGGATGTTTCACTCTCCATGCATCAAAGAGATTGTGGGAGCGGATTAGTTTGCGAAAGGAGGTGGACAGTTTAAGAGTTTGGAGGGACGGGGTTTGTTGAGAGAGTGCTAATCTATCCCTACCAGGGGACATACACATGTTGAAATCCCCGCCTATGATTGCGAAAGGCTGAGAGAAGGAGCGCAGCCGATCCAATACTCTAATGAGGAAGCCAATTTGTCCCGTATTATGGGCATAAATATTAGTTAAGGTAAAGGAGGTGTTCAGGTGAGAACAGTTCAGGAGTATAAACCGACCTTGGGGATCTAGGATCGAAGCAAGGATCCGTATAGGGCATGAACGTTTAATCAAAATGGCTACTCCAGCCTTCCCAGATGGGCTGGAGGCCATTAAAACAGTAGGGTACAGCTTGGAGGCAAATTTAAATGAGCCTTCCGGGCGGAAGTGCGTCTCCTGAACCATTATCACATCAGCCCCTGAGGATTTGAATTCCCGCAGGGCTAGCCAGCGTTTTCTTAAGGAATTCAATCTCTTAACATTACAGGAAAATATTTTTAGAGCCATAATACATTCATGGAATAATTAGCAGATGATATTGGAATCTGGTACATGTGGTTGGAGTGCTCTGATCTAAGGAGGTCTGGAAGAGGCATATACACATCAGCATTTCCTAGTAACATAAAATTGTATGTCAAGTTTACAACCTGCAGCGACATGTAAGAACCAGGACAGGTCAAAAAAGGACCTGGTAAAAACTTTGAAAAATTGAAGAAAATAACCTGAGTAAAATATAGAGAGACAAAAATGAAGAGACAAAAAACAAAAAACATAAAACATGTATCTTGAAAGCCTGAAGGATATAAAATCTTCAGGGAGCCAAGGCAGAATATCTTGGACCTATAAAGGGACATAACAAACATTTGGAGTGGTAAACTATGTACCGCTCCCGCAAAGAATGATTAACCTCGGACTCTTAACATTTGAACAGTGGTCAGACATACCACCATCGACTGGGAGTACAATACCAGCTGGAGGGGCCCCGCGGGGGGGGGGGGAGGAGGCTCGTTGAGCACTACAGAAATGGGAGAGATTTAAAGTTAGGGGGATGTTCCCCGAAGAGTTCCTGAAGAGGTCCGATAGGTTCCTGGAAACCAAGGGTAAGGAGGTGCAATTCGGACAGGCGCCGGAACTTCAGGCAGGTTGTTTAGGCACGTTGGGGCGTTGCGGTGTGGAGAAGCCTCTCTGATGTCTCCGACGAACTGGGGTCCAAATTGCCGTAGGGGCTTGGAGAGGTTTGGGGGCCAGAGCGGGCGGGGGGAGTTGGAGGTCCTCTTCCGGGACAGGTGGGAGGCCCAAATTGCGAATGAAGGCCTCACATTCATGCAATTCTCTGATAGAGTATTGTGTGCCATCTTTGGATGCTGACAGCCGAAAAGGGAAACCCCATCTGTAGGGGATTTGGTGTAGTTGGAGGTGTGCAGTGATTGGTCGGAGGTTGCGCCTTTTGGCCAAGGTGATGGGAGAAAGGTCGCTGAAGATCTGGATCTTAGAGCCTTTGAAATCGATGCGATTTTTATTGCGTGTGGCTGCAGTTAAAGCTTCCTTGCTGTCATAATAGTGGAAACGGACTATAATGTCCCTTGGATTGGATCCAGGAGGAGGTTTAGGGGCCAAAGATCTATGGGCTCTGTCTAGACGCCAATCGATATCTGGTATGTGCGGAGCCAGAGTGACAAACAGATCAAGCAAGTATACCCGCAACTCCTTATCACTGACTGTTTCAGGGACTCCACGAATCCTCACGTTTGAGCGACGTTCTCTATTTTCCAAATCTTCTTGTTGTAGTTGTATTTGGGAGACTGTGTGTTTAAGAAATGCGTTTTCGTCCTCCAATACGTGCATGTATTGCACATTCTCATCAAATTTAGATTCCAAAGTGGCAGTACGCTCTCCAAGCTGGTCGATCTCTCCCCTAAGCTCCCGAGCAAGCTTTCCAACCTCTGTAGCTATATTGCGTGTCAAATCCTGTAGGAGTGTCTGTAGTTTCAGGTCCAGGACCATTACCGTAATTGCTTCGGCAGGATTTGTTTGCTGGGTAGAGCCACCTTTGTGAAGAGAACTAGGTGTGGAGGGCAGGGGGTCGGTGGCCTCTAGTGGTTCTGCCAACGTGTGTAAGGCTGGAGATTGCGATCTGTGTAGGTATCGCTCCATGACGTGTGCAGGACGGGAGGTCGATGGCGGGATAAAGCCTTGATATATATTCTTTTGAAAACCAACTTTGCCCATGTAGTATCCGGAGGGGTCCGGGGGGCAGCTGATAATGACCCTGTGTATGTGAGAGCTTATGAAGCGGTGCAGGGTCCCTTAGGAAAGGAGCGGTATATTAAGCCATACTAAGACATGGTGTCAGCGTTGTTAGTCGCCCATGAGTTCTGCTAGTTTGCGCTGATTCCAACAACTGAAATTATGAAAGTCTCAGGAGAAGGGGGGTATGTCTCTTTAGGGGCTTGTTGAAGAGGCTGTGTAGGGAGAGCTGACTGGTGAATAGATGACTCCCGTGAACTGACCGTAGCCGTCTGCCTTGATGGTCAAGCAATTTCACCCAGACCAGGGGGGGGGGGCCACGGAGACTCCGAGCGGAGATGGCGGAGGCCAAGCCAGGTGTAGCCTGGAGAAGGGGCCTTAGCCGGAGCTCTAACCCACTAGGGCGGTAGTCAGGCTGTGAAGGGCCTGAACCCAGGAGGAGGCCGGGTCGGAGAGAGGGCCGTGGAGCCGTGGGGATGGGGAGAGTGTCCAGAACACAGTGGGGCGAGGTCTGGGGAAAGCAAGGGCCCCCTGGGCTAAGACAGTGCCTCACCTGCGGACCGTGGAGCTCACAATCACCGCCTCTTCCTCAGCTGTCTTGGGATCTTGGAGCGTGGGGGGAGAAGATGGCAGCTGTAGTGTCCAGATTCCAGTGAGTGGGCCCCCTGCCAGGCGCTGGGGCAGAAAGGTGTGGTAGCTGGCAGGCTTCACTGGGCCTTGCTAGGCCTCACTAGGCCGCATCCGTGGCAGACAGTCCCGGGGGCCCCTCGGACCTCCAGAGGTCCCCAATTAGTGACTAGGGCCGACCAGGTGGCAAGGGGAGCCGTGCAGCCCACCAGGAGGGCCTCCGTTAGCATGATTAAGGAGGGTGGAGGCCGGGAAGACGGCCGCGGCGTCCTCCCGCCGGGCGCTGTTGTAGGAAAGTGCGGGGACTGGCTGGCTGTACTAGGCCGCACTAGGCCGCATCCGCGGCAGACAATCCCGGCGGCCCCACGGGCCTCTGGACCTTACCGGGCACGGAGTAGGGCAGTCCGGATGGCGGGGAGATCCACTGCCAGGTCCCCCGTTGAAGTGGTGGAGGAGGATGAAGGGCAGGGAAGATGGCGACGGCGGCCGAGGACGGACTAGGCCGGCGTCTCTCTCCGCGGATCCCAGGCCAGTCTCGTCCCAATTTTCTTCCAGGCTGAGGCAGGACAGGTGGTGGGGTGCATAGGCCGAAGATTTGGGGAAAAACGGCCGTGTATGCACCCGGATTGCTGCGGATTACACTTGGCACTCAGGAGCAGTCTGTGAACACGTCCGTCCTGGGTCACTTCTGGGTACGCCCCCCCACGCCTGCTATTTTACATAAACCATGCCCCTACTTCGCCGGGGCGCGCCGCTTTTTCACCTTTCCCTATGCCGCGCCTATAACTGCATGCCTCTGCCCCCTAATTATAATACAACTCCGCCTACAGCCCAAAAAAGTGTCCTGGAATTCTTTTTTACAATGCTGGCAACTATTTCATCAGAGCTGCCCAGAGGGGGTGCTCCCTGCCCCCCAGCCACTCTGATGTCCTGTACAAAAGGCTGCACCGCTTCTGTCAGAAGTGATCAACCAGGAAACTGTCAGAAGGATCAGGCAACCAGATGACACAGAGCGGGGATCTTCCGCTGAGACGTTGCTTGTAAATTAATAGCCAACTGCTGTCAAACAAAGTCCTGCCTCCTGGACCAGCATTGGACCAGTGTGCTGTCTATTATTCCACGTACACACGATCAAACAATCTGGTGGAAAAGTCCCCGTGTGTGGGCTCCGGTGGACGTTTTTTTACCCAAAATTCCGGCGGACTAAGAAAGTAGTTTTGCACCAAAATATGTCTGCCGGACTCGCAGTCCGGCGGACAATACGGCCGTGTGTGTGCTAGTCCGCCATACTTTTGAAATGAACAGACTTTTCCCACACGGAGAAAAGTCTGTTCATTTTGAGCACCGCTCCAGGTAGCCAGGACCAGCGAAAGAAGCATCGCTGGCCCCGTCACCTGGTATGGAATTAAAGGGGAAGCCCTATGCCGAAAAAACGGCGTGGGGTCCCCCCCTAGGTCCATATCAGACCCTTATCGGAGCATGCAACCCGGCCGGTCAGGAAAGGGGATGCTGATGAGCAAGCGCCCCCCCCCCCTGAGCCGTACCAGGCTGCGTGCCCTCAACATGGGGGGCCACGCTGCCCCCCACCCCAAAGCACCTTGTCCTCATCAACATGGGGACAAGGTGCTTTGGGGTGGGGGGCCGCGCGCCCCCCCATGTTGAGGGCACGCAGCCTGGGACAAGGTGCTTTGGGGTGGGGGGCCGCGCGGCCCCCCATGTTGAGGGCACGCAGCCTGGTACGGCTCAGGGGGGGGGGGGGGGGCGCTTGCTCGTCACCACCCCCTTTCCTGACCGGCCTCTTCCCGACAACCCTGGCCGTTGGTTGTCGGGGTCTGTGGGCGGGGGGGCTTATCGAAATCCATGAGTCCCCTTTAATAAGGGGGCCCCCAGATCCCGGCCCCCACCCTATGTACCCCTACCCATTCACCTGTGAAAAAAATGTAAAAAAAACACACAAGGGTTAAAATAGTTTATTGCACAGCTTCGGGGGTCTTCTTCTGTCTTCGGGGGTCTTCTCGCCGGACTCCTCCGGTATCTTCTGCTCTTCGGGGACAAGACCCCGAAGTCGGAAGAAGAGGGTGGCAGTGACGAAGAAGAAAGCCAGGCTCCTCCGCTAGTAAAAGAGCTAGCAAAAGAGCAGAAGATAGTGGAGGAGTGCGGCGTGAAGACCCTCGAAGGCGGAAGAAGACCCCTGGAGCTGTGCAATAAACTATTTTAACCCTTGTGTGTTGTGTTTTTTTACATTTTGTTCACAGGTGAATGGGTAGGGGTACATTGTACCCCATACTCATTCACATAGGGTGGGGGGCCGGGATCCGGGATGAGGACAAGGGCCTCTTCAAAGCACCCCCCCATGTTGAGGGCACGCGGCCTGGTACTCGCTCGTCCCCACCCCCTTTCCTGACCGGCCGGGTAGCGTGCTCGGATAAGGGTCTGATATGGACCTGGGGGGGGACCCCCACGCCGTTTTTTCGGCGTAGGGCTTCCCCTTTAACTCCATACCAGGTGATGGGGCCAGCGACGCTTCTTTCGCTGGTCCTGGCTACCTGGAGCCGCGCTCAAAATGTACGAACTTTCCTCCTTGTGTGTGGGCAAGACCGTTCATTTCAAAAGTACGGCGGACTATGTCCGCCGGAAAAGTCACGTGTGTGGGCAGGTCCACTCGTTCGGAAAGTCCAGCGGACTTTACGGCGGTTTGTCCACCAGACTAAGTGCACTGGATAGTCTGATCGTGTGTACGCGGCATTAGAGTAGCCGGTCTAGGAGGCGGGACTTTGTTTGACAGCAGTGGCTATTTACATACAAGCCGCATCTCAGCGGGAGATCCCCACTCTGTGTCATCCAGCCGGCAGATCCTCCTGATTCCTCCCTGATGCATTGCTGGGCACTGATGAGGCTAAACATATGGGCAATGATATGCTGCGCTGATGGACATACAGGAATATACAATGTAATACTGACATATAATCACACACATAGGTTGGACTTGATGGACTTGTGTCTTTTTTTAACCTCACCTACTATGTAACTATGATATGCTGCGCTGATGGGCAATGGTACTCTGCACTGATGGGCACTGATATGCTGCACTGATACATTGCAGTGCACTGATGGGCACTGATATGCTGCACTGATATGTTGCAGTGCACTAATGGGCACTGATACGCTGCGCTGATGGGCAATGATAGGCTGCACTGATGGGACTGTACTGATGGGCACTGATATGCTTTATGTTGCTATTGTTAAAGTTGTTGTTAATATTTATTTTTGGTACTTAATTATGCATAAAACCTTTAACAGTGTAATTTCATAAGATAATTTACGAGGGTGTGTTTAGGGGTGTGCTTATGGGCGGGGCAGGGTACGGGTTAAAAAAAGATTCAAAATGGCTAATTAAACAATGGCAGCTTGATCTTTCTATTAAGCTTTTGCATCAGGTTTCTCAAACCTTTGCATGCCTGCGCTTTATATGATGAATAAACCCCTCCCCTTCTTGACTGTCAAAAAGGGGCGGAGCATTGGTGACCTTAAAATGATGCCGCCCCTGAAAAAAGTTCTGCGTACACCCAGGAAAACAGGGCGACCGGAGCCTCATGTGTGGGTCTGCAGGATGATAGCAAGGCAAGCTGGAAACGGGACTTTCAGTGCTGTTTGGACTGAAGGGATCACCTGGCATTGGCACTGTGATTCAGGAAGGGTCGTATTGTGAGGTGTCATCATCATCTGTGCTGCTGCACACTGCTGTCAGTGTCACTGTTGTGTGTGTGCCACCCATTCTAATTTCTTGCCCTCCTGAGCATAGGCGTGCGTAGTCTATTGCATTAGGGTGTGCACCCCTAAGCTCAAACACACATGTGTGTATATATACAGTATATAGATACTGTATATATACTATATTGTCACAAGTAATGGGACGCCTGTCTTTACACGCACATGAACTTTAATGGCATTCCAGTCTTAGTCCGTAGGGGTTCAATATTGAGTTGGTCTGCCCTTTACAGCTATAACAGCTTCAACTGTTCTGGGAAGGCTGTCCATAAGGTTTAGGAGTGTGTCTATGGGAAAGTTTGACCATTCTCCCAGAAGAGCATTTGTGAGGTCAGACACTGATGTTGGATGAGAAGGCCTGGCTCGCAGTCTCCGCTCTAATTCATCCCAAATGTATTCTATTGGGCTGACATCAGGACTCTGTGCAGGCCAGCCAAGTTCCTCCACCCCAAAATAACTCGTCTTATTTCTTTATGGACCTTGCTTTGTGCACTGGTCCAAATCATTTGGTGGAGGTGGGATTATGATGTGGGGTTGTTTTTCAGGGGTTGGGCTTGGCCCCTTAGTTCCAGTGAAGGGAACTCTTAAGGCGTCAGCATACCAAGATATTTTGGACAATTTCATGCTCCCAACTTTATGGGAAAAGTTTGGGGATGGCCCCTTCCTGTTCCAACATGACTGTGCACCAGTGCACAAAGCAAGGTCCATAAAGAGATGGACTTAGTAGGGGTGGTGGAAAATTAACTTCAAATGCAAAAATTCACATTATAATAGTAAGTAAAATATATAAAATTAGGTGTAAGAATCTAAAAAAGAAAATTCAAACTGCTATAATGTTGGAAACCTCCCAACTAAAAAGTTGTTGCCTTGAAATTAATTTCTATTGCAATTATCTGTAGAGGGGTTTCCACCATCCCTGCTAAGTTTAAATTTTTTTTTAGATCTTATGATCATTTTGATGTGCATTACATGTGAAATCACATATCACAGGAATAAATGCACTTGAAATTAATCTGTATGGCAAATATCTATAGGAGGGGTTTCCACCATCCCTGCTAAGTTTTATTTGTTATGTCTTTTTTCAGTTTAATGTGTATTATATGTGATGTTACATATCACAGAGACCAGTATTGTGGTAAAAGTTAGTGCAGCACTTTTCTTTTTCTTGTGTGGTGTGGGAACACATAAAAGTGCCTAGTAGCAAGCATTTAAGGCTACTTTCACACTGGGTTGGGCGGGCAGGCGTTGGCGGTAAAGCACCGCTTTTTTTTAGCAGCGCTCTACTACTGTTTTATCAGCGCTATTCGGGCCGCTAGTGGGGCGTTATTAACTCTAAATAGTGGCTGAAAAATGGTTAAAACTGCCCGCAAAGCGTGTTTTTTCAATGGGCATGGGCTCTTTAGGAGCGGTGTATACACCGCTCTTAGAGCGCTGCAAAGATGTTGCTTGGACTTTTTTTTACCACCATGCAAGCACACCACTCCAGTGTGAAAGCACTCGGGCTTTCACACTGGAGAGACAGGAGAGGCTTTTTACAGGTGCTATGCAGGTGCTATTTTTAGCGCTGTATCGTCTGTAAAACACCTCAGTGTGAACGTAGCCTTATGCCATGTACACATTATCAGACTATCCGGCAGACTTGGCCCGTGTGTGGGCTCCGGCTGACTTTTTCTTTCCAAAAGTCCGACGGACTTAGAAAGAAGTTTTGACTCAAAATTGTCCGCCGGACTTTTGAAATGAACGGACTTGCCTGCACATGGAGAAAAGTCTGCTCATTTTGAACGCAGCTCCATCTAGACGGGACTAGCGCAGAAGTCAATGTCGCTGCCTCCATCAGTGAAATTGACACCTCGCTGGCCCGTCACCTGGTATGGATTTAAAGGGGAAGCCCTACGCCGCAAAAACGGCGTGGGGGTCCCCCCAAAGTACATATCAGACCCTTATCCGAGCACGTAGCCTGGCCGGTCAGGAAAGGGGGTGGGGGCAAGTGAGAGCCCCCCCTCCTGAGCCATAGCAGGCCGCGTGCCCTCAACATGGGGGGTGCTTTGGGGAAGGGGGGCCCTGCAGCCCCCCACCCGAAAGCACCTTGCCCCCATGTTGATGAGGACAGGGGCCTCTTCCCGACAACCCTGGCCGTTGGTTGTCAGGGTCTGCAGGCGGGGGGCTTATAGGAATACGGGAGCTCCTTAATAAGGGGAACTCCTTAATAAGGGGGCCCCCAGATACCGCCCCCGCCGTCATATGACGCCCTCCCGCCACAAGAGCCGTGCCGCTTTGCCGTCATTTGACAGCCGGCGGTCTGCAAGCAGTTAAGAAAGGGGGCGGAGCCACATACACCTAGCGGCCTGCTCAGACCCCATCCCATTGACTGGTGTTTGATATCTGCTCGGTCCTGCCCACCCCTGACATCACTGCTGAGGTGTGAGAGCTGGTCTTTCTCCCTGCAAGTAGTTACATTAGCTGACAGTTTCACACATCAATCGGTTCTGGCATGTCTCACTGTCTGCTTAATGATAAACTTTCATAGGCAGCGCGGGCTACACACTCTTGGAAGCAACATTTCACAGCAGCCCAGATCGCGGGAGACAGCTGTCATGCAGCAACACTAACATGCATGAGGTAATTAGGCCCGTGTGCATGCCTATGCTCCTGCGTCCTGTCCCTGAGATGATTACTATATTAAAAATAAAATATGAAATATGTTTTTTGCCCTAATATCTACCTTAAATCGTGTTGCTAATTGCATATTGTACTTGTCTGTAGCCTAAATACTGAAACTTGCACTTAAAACTGTAACGTTGTAACTTTTGCAAATGCCAGTAAAACCTTGATTGTGCCAGTAAATTTATGGTGTTGCGTCAGTAAATTTCTAAGGTGGTTCATTGTATGCACATTTAAGGGTATGGTGCGTCAGTTGTTCTTTTAGCTCTGAGGAAGAGGGTTCTCCCTCCAGTCAGCCTAGCCATCACGAACGTCATCCAGTCTCCTTGCACCTTTGGAGCTTTCCAGCAGTCCTAGAAGCGATTGTTTCACATTGTGCTTTTATATGTGCTTTTACTACACACGTTTGTGAGTATTCTGTGTATTACTTTTTATCCTTGAATAAATGGTTTTAATAGTATTGCACTAGGTCGGTGTGCCCGTCTCTTGTTTTTGTTGTTTTTAATAACCAGAATGGCACCACCTAATGTGCCTCTACACTGTAGATACTCTCATTAGGCCAATAGAATTAAATCGGGGGGGGGGGGGGCGGATTCCGTGGAGGCATCCCCAGAAGGATTCGTTCCCACTGAGGCAACCCAGATATCCTATGTTTTGGGGAATTTCTCAGGGCAACCCCTAGACTCATAAGTGAACTTGTAAAGCGGTATTGCAGAGTTGACTAGAGTTTTTAAAAATCAGGTGTAGGTGCCATCAGAGACTTACATTTTAGCAGTATGGCCTTGCGGGTGTAAAATATCTACAACCCTATCAGCATTCTCATCGCTCTGGACAGGGCCAATAAATGGACCAGACCAAATATAAAAACATCCACTGTCAATGGTATGGATATCAGAGTACACTTTTTAATACATGCAGTAACCTCTTTCCAAAAGGGTTGGACCATTGGACACAGCCAGATTACCGTATATACTCGAGTATAGGCCGACCCGAATATAAGCCGAGGCCCCCAATTTACCCCCAAAAAAACTGGCAAACTTATTGACTCGTGTATAAGCCGAGGGTGAGACATGCCTGTCCATCCCTGTGTGTGTGTCCGTCCATCCCTGTGTGTCCGTCCATCCCTGTGTGTCCGTCCATCCCTGTGTGTCCGTCCATCCATCCCTGTGTGTGTGTGTGTCCATCCATCCATCCATCCCTGTGTGTGTGTGTCTCCATCCATCCATCCATCCATCCCTGTGTGTGTGTGTCTCCATCCATCCATCCCTGTGTGTGTGTGTCTCCATCCATCCATCCCTGTGTGTGTGTGTATCCATCCATCCCTGTGTGTGTGTGTGTCTCCATCCATCCATCCATCCGTGTGTGTGTGTCTCCATCCGTGTGTGTGTGTGTGTGTGTGTGTGTGTGTGTGTGTGTGTGTGTGTGTGTGTGTGTGTCCAGCCTACCTGTGTCCCGAGCCTTTGTCCCGAGCCTCCGTCCCGTGTCGTGCCTTGCCTTCGTCCCGTCCCGTCCCGTCCCGTCCTGTCCCGTGCCGTGCCTTGCCTTGCCTCCGTCCCGTGCCCTCTTCGTCGGCGGCCATTGTAAAATTCAAAAGCCGCGCCTCCTCCTTCGCCTGTGATAGGCGGAACACTGAATTTCCCAGCAGCCTGTGTTCCGCCTATCACGGACGTCGTATCATCCTCGTCCGTAGTACGAGGATGAGACGATGCCCGTGATAGGCGGAACACAGGCTGCTGGGAAATTCAGTGTTCCGCCTATCACAGGCGAAGGCGGAGCCGGAGGCGCGGCTTTTGAATCATAGAATGGCCGCTGTCTGTCTGCTCGACACGCTGATCGAGCGGGCAGACAGCGATGACTCGAGTATAAGCCGAGGGGGGCACTTTCAGCCTCAAAAAAGAGGCTGAAAATCTCGGCTTATACTCGAGTATATACGGTACATGTATAAACTTTGCTGGGTATTCTGGGCAGTACCAGCATTTATCATAAATGTTTGTGTAAATCCTATGCAGTTTTTGAGAGGTGATAATTACCCTGTAAAGTATATTAAATTGGATTATTCTGTCTTTTGCCGAGACCAGCTGTTGCATAGGATATTCCCAGACATTGTTCCAGTCTTCAAAATCCATATACGGAGCCTCCACATGCCAGCTGGCTAGCAGTTTATGAAGGCCATTATGAATAGATGGAAGGAGAGTTTTTTACTGTATATCGGGAATAAAGATTCTTCAGAAGCGCCCAACCGCAGCATGCTCTACAATCCAGACTCCACAAAAAAGAGTGGATTACCATGAAATTGCATTTGAAAAGTGTGGAGCAGTTGGAGGTAGCGGAAAAATAGGAGTTGGGTAGAGCAAATTGAACCTTTAGGGAGTTAAACACTCTAAAAGTACAATTCACACAGATCTAATTTAGGTATTGATCCCCTAACTAGTACAAACTATGGGGTCCTGAAAGCTAAAACATTCAGGCAGAGAGGGATTGTACCATAGAGGGGTATGGGGGAACCACTGATGGGGAAGCTCTAGGGTTCAGAAGCAGCCAAGCTTTGATAAGCGACTTTATTGACTGAGTGCTGTAAAGCAGTAGTGAGGCTTCCCGGTGTAATAGGTTTTCGATGTGCTTCATAAGACACTATAAATGCAGTACAACAGCAGCATTAGTTTTGTCCGCCGTCAGCCAGGTATGGGCGTGGGTGAGTAGGACAGCAGTATAATATGCATGAAAATCTGGACAGGCCAGACCCCATTGGGTCCAGGGCCTCTAGAGCATGTTTAGTTTGAATCTAGGTTGGGAGGAGCCCGACAGAAAGGAGAGCATAGCTGACTCGAATTGTCTGTGGAATCCACACCGGGGTATGGCATATGACATAAAAGAAGGAGGGAAGTAGTTTAATTTTTTATAAGATTTTCCCTACAAGTGACGGGAAGATTGCGCCATGTTAAGAGAGAAAAATTCAGTAACCTAAGGTGATATCAATATTCCCACATATTTTGCACTGGAGGTCCATTTAAGGAGTAGAGAGGGGTATGCAGCAACTTGCCAATGCTCATCAATGGGGGGGGGGGGTAAAACAAAGTCATGGACGTATAGAGCCATTTTTGTTCAGTTATCGACCTGATTGGAATACCTTTAATATCAACAGAGTCTCGTATGGCTTGGGTTATAGTCTCCATATCCAGAAGCACAAACAAAGATGGGGATAAGGGGCAGCCTCGCCTCGTTCCCCGCTCTATGGAAACAAATTTGGAGAGATTCCCTCCCAGTTTAATTTGTGCCATTGGGGCCTAGTACAGTATTTGTAAACCAGCTGCAAAAATTTGGACCTAATCCCATAACCTCCAAGGTCATTGCCATATAGGTACCATTTGTAAATGTAAGCTTGCTTGGAATAAATGTAGGTCTATTCTCAGACAAAAATGTTAAACAGAAAAAAGGACAGACTCAAAAGTCTTTTTTTTCAGTCACTATTCTTTGTTTCTATTAATTATGAGGCTCTTTATACATGATCCACCCTTTGCATTATGTGATTATTTTTGTAAAAAACACTGCTAAAATGAACTGTTCAAAGTAGAGTATCAGACCAGATTTAGCCAATAAGGTGTGTTGCAATGACATTATACGGTAAGTGCCTATAAGGGCTCATGCACACAGGACGTTTTAAAAACACCAGTGCTACAGCAGCGCTAAGAATTCTTGTTTTTTTGTGTTTAGTCGCGTTTTTACATTAGTGTTATTTAGTTTTTTGCTTGTTTTCCCACTTTTTTGCGTTTTTTGGGCTTTTTACATTGAAAACACTCTATAATGTAAAACACCAAAAAATGTTTTAGCCCTTGTACACACGGTCGGAGATTCCGACAACCAAATCCGTCGGAGTAATTTCCGACGGATTATTTCCGGAAGAGGTACGGAAGTGATGTTGCATACACACGGTCGGACTAAGTTGTCGGAAAATCCGATTGTACATAACGTGATGACGTTATTTCATTACGACGGGACTACGTTCAGGCTAGTAGCCAATAGCTTTGGTCTAGGAATTTGATCTGAGCATGTGTGGCACTTTGTCTGTCGGAATAGGCTACACATGATCGGAGTATGTCCGATAGGAGCATTTTGTCGGAAAATTTTACCGGCAAGTTGGAAAACTTGGTCCGTCGGATATTCCGACGGAAAAAGTCCGATGCAGACCACACACAGTCGGAATATCCGACAAAACGGTCCGATAGGAAACATTCCGTCTGAATTTCAGACCGTGTGTACAAGGGCTTAGACGTGTTTTTTGGCATTTTGAGTTTTTACAGCTTGTTTCTACTGCTCCTAGAAGCACAATCTGTTGTTTTTTCTACTGCTCCTAAGCGCTTATGCCTCCAAACACCTTTGACCATTTATGTGTGCATGAAAACATAGGCTAATATAGGGGGCTTTTATAGGCAGTTAAAAAAAAAGTGAAACGCCACTAACAGCAGCTGTAAAAACATCTTGTGTGCCTGAGCCCTAAGGGAGAAGCTGATATAACTGGTTCTGTGTCCGTTAGCCCTTGTACACATGGTCGGACATTCCGACGGAAAATGTCCAATCGGACCGTGTTGTCAGACTTTTTCCGTCGGACTTTTCCATCTGACTTTTTCCGTCGGAATGTCTGTCCAACAAAGTTTGAGAGCTGGATATAAAATTTTTCCGCCAACATGATCCGATCGGACTTTGTCCAATCGTTTGTAGAGAATTCCGATCGGACAAAGTGCCACGCATGCTCAGATCAAATTACGAGACCAAAGCTATTGGCTACTAGCCTGAACGTAGTCCCGTCCTAACGAACGAACGTCATCACTTTCTGAACGATCGGATTTTCCAACAACTTTGTCCGGCCATGTGTATGCAACACCAGTTTCGGAAAAGATCAGTGGGAAAAAATATGACGGATTTTGTTGTTGGAATGTCTGACCGTGTGTACAAGGGCTTACACATAAACTCATTACACATGTAATTAAATTCCTGTTCTAAATGCATTTTTTTTCTAATATATTATTATTGGATTTTTCAAAAAACATTATGGTTCCAGTGAAGAAATACTAATGTACATACTCTGATTAACCGTAATAAAATGATGAATCTGTTATGTACACAGTAATCATACACTGTAACAATTGCAAAAATGAAATGATCTTACACAGAGGAGATAACCAGACTGAACGGTTTCCACTGCTGGTTTTGAGGAAAGGGATGTGGCAGGACTAGGGAAGGAAAGGAATAGGAAGAGAATACAGGTTGCTGCACCAAGTCTGGGTCTCTGACTGCTGTTTTTATTACTGCAGGTGTTGCATCTGATATTAACAGTCTTACTGAATTGAAAAGACACATGGAGGTAAGTGGTTGGCTAAATGTATTTGATTAACTTTGTTATTTATGGTTTGGGTCAGGATTGAATGAAGCAGCAGACAGAAATGGCACTCAGTGCTCTTAATTGAGGCACACTATAGAGCAGCCTTTGTCAACCTTTTCAACACAGAGGAACCCTTGAAATACATTTCTGGTCTCAGGGAACCCCTGCTAAAAATGACTATATCTACAACTCATGATACATTAGTGTGATGGTCAGTGGAAAGAATGCTCTTTACATTTGTGGTCATTGGGAAAAATTACCCCCTAACAGATCTCTAAAAAGATCAATGGTGTCAGAGGGAACTTATCTGAGAGACAGAAATTGTTCATTGCTCAAGGAACCCCTAGTAACCTCTGGAGGAACCTTGGTTGAGAAATCCTGCTATAGAGGGATATGCTTTATTCATATTTCATGTCTGAGGTTACAACCACTTTAAGGGAAATAACTCAAGAAGTACAATATGTAGCACCTACCCCAATTTCCGGGAGCCTGGTGGTGACTACCAGTGGTTACTAGGCATGGTGGGTGAACAAGAAAGAAAAATGGGCGCCAGTCACTTTTAAGCTTAAACAAGGAGAAGTTTATTACTCACAAACAGGAAAAATGTGGGAGATCCCAAATGCCTATCTGTGTCACATAGAACCCCCTCATTCTCCATGGGAGCATAGCGGTACTACTTAACTTGCGGTTGTCCTCTCCTGCGGTTCCTTCTTCCATAACAGCAATGGAGGGGTCCGTCCGCTCCTCTCCTACTTCCTGTTTCCTCTCTCCCAGGCGCAATGGAAGAAAGAAAACAGGAAGTGATATCAAACTGAGATGTCAATCAAACCGCCCGGCCGTAGTAATAGATACTATGAGCTTCAGGCGGAAGCTACTCGGCACTTTTGAATAGCGCTACAAGGGTGGATAAATGCCCACAAATTAAGTGCCACGTCTGCAATCTTGTGATTGCATAGATGTGGCACTTCCCACAAGTGCACTGTGTCCGGTGTCCAAACACAGTGCACGTAAGGACCTTTTTTTTTGTATTTTTTTTTTTTTTTACATTTTTTTTTTGTGACTGCCTGGGGGGGAGCAGCGCCCATGCACCCCCTATGGATGGGCCGCCACTGACTACCAATAACCTTTTGGTTTTTTACTGAGGCCTTTGCAGTGGCATTCACCTTTGGCCAAGCTTCTGGCCATCCAAAAATATGTTCACACAGACAAGTGCATACTCTTAAGATCTTGATTTGGGCATCTGTAATATATCAATATGTCGTTTCTGAAAGAGATATTCAACTTTTTATTCAACACGTTATGTTAAAAGGTAAAACAAGAAGCAGTATATTTTAGAGCAACTGTGGTGCACCCTAAAGCTATCATATGCTCATTTACTAAGGCAGCCATAAATTATTTCACTTAATGACACGATCCATATGTCAAGCGGACAATCATGGGAGAAGAGCAGCTGGCAAGCATAAAAGGGGTTATTTACAAAAGGCAAATCCACTTTGCTCTACAAGTGCAAACTACAAAGTGCACTTGAAATTGCACTGAAAGTGCACTTGGAAGTGCAGTCGCTGTAGATCCAAGGGGGACATGCAAGGAAAATAAAAAACAGCATTTTAGCTTGCATGTGATTGGATAATAAAATCAGCAGAGCTTCCCCTCATTTCAGATCTTCCCCTCAGATCTACAGTGACTGCACTTCCAAGTGCACTTTCACTGCAATTTCAAGTGCACTTTGCACTTGTAGTTTGCACTTGTAGTGCAAAGTGGATTTGCCTTTCGTAAATAACTCCCACAGGCTCATTTTTACAGAGCCCTGTTTTATAAGGAGCTGCTCCTGCTGTGGACCACGTGTCCTTATTCTGGGATACCTGTTGTTGAAGTTTAAAGTGATATTAAAGGCAGATTCTTTTTTTTTTTTCTTTAAATAACAAACATGTCTTACCTGCTCTGCAGCTTTGCACAGAGCAGCCCCGATCCTCCTCTTCTCTGGTTACCTGCCGGCACTCCTGACCCCTCCTTCCTGACAAGTGCCACCATAGCAGGCAGTTTGCTATGGGGGCACCTGAGCAGGCTCGCCCCCGGAGCCGCACACATGGAGTGTGTCTCAGCCCAGCCCCCGTGCTCTCCTCATTGGCTCACTGGCTGAAGTCGACAGTAGCAGGAGCCAATGGCCCACACTGCTGTCTCAGCCAATGAGGAGGAAGAGACCCAGGAGAGCTGCTCTCCTGCACATCGCTGGTTCGAGATGGGGCTCAGGTATGTATGGGGGGGGGGGGGAGCTGCTGCACACAGAAGGTTTTTTACCTTCATGCATAAAATGCATGAAGGTAAAAAATCTTCAGCCTTTACAACCACTTTAATAATATCCGCTCTGCTTGGCCAGAACTAGGGATGGAATCTGAGTTGCTCAGACCTTGCAAGTGTCTGGGGCTGTAATGCGGCATTCTTGTTTGCTTGGTATGCCTTACAATTTCCTTGGCTTCTGGTTTGTTAGCTGTAGTGTGCACTTTAACATTTATTATGGTTACTTCAGCTAGAAGATGGAAGGCTGAAAACAGGCAATCAATTAACTTATGTGTAACAAGTGGGCAATCTAATAATAAAAACTCCATTAATAAAAAGAATTTACAAATACGTGATAAGAGCATATGATTAGGGTAAGGTAATAACGTGTAGCTTAATAGTCCATAAAGTGCTTTAACCACTTCATTACCCGGCTATAGTAATATGATGTCCATAGGAGGGATCTCCCATCCTGGGTAGGCATCATATGATGTCCTGGGCTTCCTGGTCATCTAGGGGGCACACACCACATTGCTCGGGACCCTGTGCGCATGCCCGGCGGCCGCGATTGCCCGTGAACACAGCAAGACTGCGGATCTGTGTGTGTAAACACACAGATCCACATCCTGTCAGGCGAGAGGAGACCAATGGTGTGTTCCCAGTACAGAGGAACACTGATCGGTCTCCTCCCCTTGTGAGTCCCTGCCCCCTACATTTAGAATCACTTCCTAGGAAACATAATTAACCCCTCGATCACCCCCTAGTGTTAACCCCTTCCCTGCCAGTCACATTTACACAGTAATCACTGTATAAATGTGAATGGTCCCAAAAATGTGTCAAAAGTGTTCGATATGTCCGTCGCAATGTCACAGTCAGCAAAAAAAAAAATCGCAATACGCCGCTATTACTAGCAAAAAAATAAATAAAAATGCCATAAATCTATCCTGTATTTTGTAGACGCTATAACTTTTGTGCAAACCAATCAATATACGCTTACTGCGATTTTCTTTTTGATTTTTTTTTCCAAAAATATGTAGAAGAATACATATAGGCTTAAACTAAGGAAGAAAAAAGTAAAAAAAATAAAAAAATGGGATATTTATTATAGCAAAAAGTCAAAAATATTGAAAGACTGTCGCTCTTCTTTTGTTTATAGCGCAAAAAATAAAAACTGCAGAGGTGATCAAATACCATCAAAAGAAAGCTCTATTTGTGGGGGAAAAAAAATAATTTAGGTACAGTGTTGCATGACCGTGCAATTGTCATTCAAAGTGTGACAGCGCTAAAAAAAATTAAAGATTGGTCTGGGCAGGAAGGGGGTGAAAATGCCCTGTATTGAATGGTTAATCAGTGCAAATAATGTTGAAGGACATTCAAGGGATCACTCAGTTGTTCTGTTCATCAAAAAATAATAATCAATCAGTGCCGCTTACCAGAGTTGTTGGATCTCAAGCTATAGAGATTAAAAGGGTTCACACAGGGGGGATCGCTCAGCCAAGGAAAGAGTATCCACAGGCTCATCCAGTAAAGGGAAACTCTCTCCTACAGCAGGCTTTCCGGTAATTCCTCACAGCCAAGGCAAACACCCTCTCCAGGTGATCTCCAACAGTGGGATGTATCATAAAGTAAAAAGAAGAGGCTTCATGGTGCAGTACTCCACATTTATTCAAATCATAGGCACTGGGGGTGTGGCCGGCTGGCGCGGAAGATGGATGCTTAGACACAGAGCTCCATCGTGAGGGGAAATAATGGAATGAATTGGATCCGAACGAGCCCGTGATTCCAGCTAAAAATACTACCCAGTAGCGAACGGACGTCCCGTTTAACGATATCACGTAAAAGAATGGGAGAATACCGACCGAAAAAACTTACAACACTTCTGTATGCTCCCGGAGAACAGGTCAGTGAAATCCAAAATAGCGCCGATGGCGGAGCGGCACCTCAGGGAAATGACACCATTCTCCCCACAGAAGAACAGGGGAAAATAATTAAAGGAGAAATGCCACGATCCCCTACTCTAGATGCCAGTGCTGATCCTTTGCTAAATAGCCCTGCAAGGGCACGAATGAGGATAGATGCACTAGCAGCACAGCCGCAAATACAAGAAATAGATGCCCAGGCTTCTAATTCTATAAAAACTAACCAGGCCTTGCAATCTCCTATGGAATCATTCCCCACATCAGGGCAACCAGTTATAGACACTACATTAAAGGAAATGCTAATATCACTACATTCCTCATTAGTGTCAGATCTGTCAAACTTATTTCATAAATTAAATGCCTGTGATGCATAATGGACATTAAATGGGACTTTTAACGAAGCTATGGCCTGGTAAGGTCATGTGTTTCCATCCCACGGGACTTTAAATGAAACCATGGCCTGATAAGGTCATGCGTTTCCATCCCTATTGTATTCAAAAAAAAGGGAGGAACAAGGGGAACAAGGGGGACATTGGGACTTTACATGAAGTATGTGGTAGCAAGAGAGTACAAGGTGAACTAATAGTAATTTTATTAATCGTTGCAGTTGGATTTACAAAAGATAAATACAATGATAAACAAAGTAATAAACAATACATGATAATGGTAATAGTGATAATAATAGTACAACATGATAATAACATGAATATCACAAAGTATCATAATAAAACTCCAAAGTTCACAGCAGCAGGATTGAATAAAAGCATATGTAGCATAATGCCTGCAGGACCAAGATCTTTGTGCACCAATTAGGGTAATGTATAGTAACGTCAGAATCTGAATGTATTCAAAAGAAGCACGGCATATGATATCTCTACGCACGTTTCGTGGCCTTTGTACCACTCATCAGGAGCAGAGCACGTGTTCAATCTATAATAAAGAGTAATATGATATTCAGAAGTAAGGTAAATGAAAAATAAAAATAATAATAAAAACTCATGAAAAGGGTGGGGTAAACAAGTCACCCACACCTAATACATGCTTACTCACTTAGGTGAGTGTACTGATGGTATAGTAGGTGGGTGCCGCAAGCCGTCCAATATACACCCCCAACCGGGAGCTGTGGTGGGTAACTCAATGGGGATAGCCACAAAAGGCCGCAGCACAAGCAGGCTTGGAGTCACCATGAGGCACTTCTATAGAGAGAGTGAAAAATTAGAACCATTAGGAGATTTGCAAGATGTGGAGAGAGTGAAGGATCCTACTAGACCAGCCGTGCTTCTTTTGAATACATTCAGATTCTGACGTTACTATACATTACTCTAATTGGTGCACAATGACCTTGGTCCTGCAGGCATTATGCTACATATGCTTTTATTCAATCCTGCTGCGGTGAACTTTGGAGTTTTATTATGATACTTTGTGATATTCATGTTATTATCATGTTGTACTATTATTATCACTATTATCATTATCATGTATTGTTTATTACTTTGTTTATCATTGTATTTATCTTTTGTAAATCCAACTGCAACGATTAATAAAATTCCTATTAGTTCACCTTGTACTCTCTTGCTACCACATACTTCATGTAAAGTCCCAATGTCCCCCTTGTTCCCCTTGTTCCCCCCTTTTTTTGAATACAATGGGGATGGAAACGCATTACCTTATCAGGCCATGGTTTCATTTAAAGTCCCGTGGGATGGAAACACATGACCTTACCAGGCCATAGCTTCGTTAAAAGTCCCAATTAATGTCCATTATGCATCACATGAATTCAGGGATGGAAGTATGTGGTTGTTAGGTGTGACCTCAACAAGTCACCTATTTGTCAGGTTATGTTACCGTTTCCCAATTGTTAGTTAGAGTTCTTATCCAAGCAAAGAGACACAGAAGTATTCAGTATTTCTGCTCAGAAGTCCGTCGTTAACTCTGACTGTCTCTGACTGACTGTGGCTCTGAGGCTTGTTTATTACATCTTTTATAGACAGAAAAGGGCAAACATCAGCAAATGTAAAAAAAACAACATTTTTGCAAAGGAAAGACAATTCTCCGAGTGTTATCAGCTGATAAGACAATCTTCTGGGCGTAGACTGCTTTTTAGGGCTGATGCGGCCTCTTCTTGATGAGTACGTGACAATAGATGACGAATCCTTATTTTACAGAGAAGGATAAAAAAATACAAGTATTTAGTATGACATAAGGTCAACCATTTTGTATACCTTAATCCTTACATTTCCCCCTTTGACATCACCCCTCCCTCTTGCCCTGGGTCCACCTGAACAAGTTCTAGTCAGCCTATATCCAGAGTACTCTCCCTGACCGCGAGTTGTCAGAGGGGTATACACCCATCCCCCTGGACAGTACCAACATCTAAAATTCAGGAAGAGTGGCTTTTCTGACAGATGGGTGATGTCAAGGATCTAAATCTACCTATCTTCACAAAAGTTCCATCTTTTCCGCATCATTTACCTTGGCTTTCTTGCAAAAGCACATAAACAGTTTAAAGCATGCATAAAAGAAAAATACGAATAAGAGCACCACTATAATCGTCATTGCTGCCTTCTTAACCCAAGAGAATAACCCTGAGAAACTAAAAGTTCCACCAAACGGATCCCAGTCGCGACCAATATTTCGGGCCTTCTCTTGTAAATTCTTTACTTCCGTACGGTGTTGTGCAATGATGTCATAATAATCAGGTACCTCAATGCTGGTGTTATGTATCCAAGTACAGCACTCATAGTCCTCAGTAGTTTCACAGAGTCCTGTCAATGCTGCACTCATACTTTCAATTGCTAATTCATGTAATTCTAATTGTTGTCTGATGGCTCTGGTCTCCAGATTTAACTTAGTAATGTCATCAGAGTTTTTCTCCAAAACATCATTAATAATTCCTGTATAGTTATTTAGTCGTTTCATTAAGTCTATACCCCATCCTGTCCAGGACGGGAACCAAGCCCATGCCATGTCCTTCTTCAGGAATATTTCTCTTTTACTACGATACCTGAGGGGATATCTAGGATGCATGCTAGCTTCTAATAGGTGATCACCTCGTTCATCACCTACTACTCCCATTACTGGTACTAAACTTGCGAGGTAGCACCATCCCTGAGCTCTTCTAGGTATCCAAGTATAACATTTATCCTCACAACAGATGTATATATTATTTCCCAGTGCTACTGATCTTGAACTGATATCATTTCTATAACGAGAGGTGTATCCATAGAGGGATAAGTTGGATACTAACCACCTACCATTATTATCCACAATGTTAGTGAGGAAGTCAGATAATGTCTGGTGTGTGCTGGAATTACTGGGATAGAATCTTCCATTTAATACAACAATGGACAAATTAAACTTGCTGTCTTGGCATTCTCCATTTCCTCCCGTTGTGTTCCCTAAGTTGAAACACCAATCAGGGAAAAAGGCGAGACCATTCGACTTAAACATTACTGTCTTACTGGTATTTGTTCTAATTATGTTAATGCTACTGTTAGCAAGATCAGTATAGTTTATAGGAACTGCCATCAGTGGTATACTTGCTGTGCTGGGGTGTAATTTGCTACAAATCCAACATTTCTCATATCCTGACTTCTGGGCATAAGCATATTTAAACTTCAGTAATAACATTTTTTTAGAAAATCCTTCATCCTTGTATATTTTATTCTGTGAGGTAACCAAACTATTAGCCAGAATTACTGAAACAATAAAAAGATACATGTTGTCATTTGCCAACTGGCTCCTTTTTACAATGAGAAGCGTGGATCCAGGTAGGTTTCCCTTCCAATTTCACTGAGGTTGCTGTAATCAATAGCACCTGGAAAGGACCTTCAAACCTTGGTTCCAGTGTCTTTCTGGTATGTTTCTTTACATACACATAGTCTCCTGGTTGTAGATCGTGTGTACCTGTGACAGAATTAGGGTCTGGAAGAGAAGAATACACACTCTTGTGGATTTTAGTCAGACGCTGTTGCAACTGTATTACATACGTAGTTAAACTATCACATTGTAATTGCATACTTTGAGGAAAATATAAACCTAATCTAGGTGCACTTCCAAACAGTATTTCATATGGGGATAACCCTGTTTTTCCTGTTGGGGTGTACCTAATAGAGAACAAAGCTAAAGCTAGGCACTCAGGCCATGGTTTGTTCAACTCCTGCATAGCTTTTTGTATTTTCAGCTTGATTGTACCATTTACTCTTTCTACTGATCCTGAACTCTGTGGGTGGTAAGGAGTATGAAAACTTTGTTGAACCCCTAACATTGCCATCACATTTTGCATTATTTCTCCCGTGAAATGTGTCCCCCTATCTGATTCTATTGTTTCTGGGAGACCAAACCTAGGTATCAGCTCAGTAATCAGTTTCTTGGCGGTGGCTTTTGCCGTAGCTGATTTCACAGGATAACTTTCGGGCCAGCCTGAAAATAGGCAGATGCACACGAGAACAAATTCAAAGGGGCCGCTCTTAGGCATTTGTATGTAGTCAATCTGCAGTCTCTGAAAGGGATATTGGGCCCGGACCTGATGTTTACGTGGGGTTTTCACTCTCTGTCCTGGGTTATTAATCAGACAGATTTGGCATGCAGCACAGTAGTTCCTTGCAGTACTACTGAATCCAGGGGCTAGCCATCCTTGGCTTACAATCCTATACATAGAATTGGAGCTGACATGAGTGGGTAAGTGAACAGCCGCTGCCATTGCGGGGTATAGAGAAGCGGGTAGACATATTTTGTCTCCTTCTCTCCATACATTGTCAAGGCCTGGTGCAGCTCCCTCTTTAACCCAACGGTCCTTCTCAATAGCCCCTGCTTGTTCCTGTAGTTCCATTAGCTGCTGCCATGTGGTTTCGGGCATACTCACCTGTACCGTGGCTAAGGTCTCAGGGCTTACTTCCCCTAGAGCTGCCTTCTTTGCAGTTAAATCTGCAAATGCGTTTCCTTTTGCCTCAGTTGTTTTTGCGCTCGTGTGTGCCGCTATCTTCATGATGGCTACTCTTATAACCTTTTGAAGATTGTTCAGGACTCTTTTGATTCCTTCACCATGTTTAACAGGTGTGCCTGCTGCTGTAAGGTAACCTCTAGCTTTCCATATGTGGCCATAATCATGTGCCACACCGTAGGCGTATGCGGAATCAGTGTAAATGTTCCCTTCTTGTCCCTCCAAGTGTTCTAGGGCTTTCTCTAGAGCGGTTAGTTCCGCTTCTTGTGCAGACATGTGTGCTGGTAGTGACTTTGCCTCAATTACCTGTGTGTCCGTTACCACAGCATAACCTGTGTGATATTTACCTTTGTCATCGGCAAATCTACTACCATCTATGTACAGTGTGTGTTCTGCATTTGTAATGGGTATGTCTGTGACATGTGGGAACCCCGTGGTTTCTTGTTCCATAAGTTGAAAACAATCGTGTTCATCAGATGTTATGTCATGAAATGAAAGTGTGTCAGAATCCTGAGTATCTTGTGCTGTGTCTACACCATTATCATCATTACTCCCCCCTGTCAAATCTGTCTGTAATGGTAAAAGCTGTGCTAAGTTAAAAGAAGTGCATCGCTGAAAGGTAACATTGGGGGGTAGGAGCAAAGTGCATTGTAGACGCAGCTGCCTTGCCATTGATATGTGTTTTGGTTGGACCTGTGATAAGATGGCGTGTATGTCATGTGTGGTATGTACCACTACAGGATTGTCTAAGACAATTTCTGAGGATTTGTCAATGATAATTGACACTGCTGCAACTGCTCGTACACAGGACGGTGATCCTCTAGAGACAGGATCGAGAGCCGCCGAGAAGTATGCTACCGGCCTTTGTTTGATGTGTTGTTGTGTCAACACCCCTGTTGCGTGTCCCGTGATTTCAGCAATGTACAAATGAAATGTTTTGGTATAGTCAGGGATCCCGATCGCAGGTGCCGAAATTAGTAACCTTTTTAAGGTGCTAAAAGATTCATGACCTGCTTCTGTGAGTACATAGGGTACTATTTTCAAGCAATCATATAATGGCTGCATCAGAGAACTGGCATGTGGTATCCATTGTCTACAATATGATACCATTCCCAGAAACATACGAAGTTGCTTAAAGTTGCGTGGGATATTCATTTGTCTTATGGCCTGGACTCGGTCTTCAGTGAGATGTCGAGTACCCTGGGATATACAGTGGCCCAAAAAGACAACCTTTTTCTGACATACCTGTAACTTAGTTCTATTCACCTTGCACCCTTTTTCAGCCAGGAATTGTAACAATGATAGAGTGGCTTTTAAACAAGTATCGTTATCCGGACAACATAACAATAGGTCATCTACATATTGCAACAATACACAAGTGTCAGGCGGTAGCCATTCCCCCTATTTTTACTTTTTAAGGTTTAGTCAGTCAGTGGGGCATCGGACAAAAGACCGTCATAACCACTTATGGGTATGGTGTCACAGGACGTCATGTGTGGAGGGACTACTGAATCAGACAACAGACTGCGTGACGCTCCTGTGTCAACCAAACAAGGAATATGTTTACCTTCCACCTTCATCAACATGTGGAGCATTTTGTTCTCTGATTCAGCTAGGACTGGGGCAAGTCATGCGGTCGGATCGTCCCTATCATTGGTACGCCTCTGTCTGTAGTCCCTCGTGTCTCTGTCCGTGTTTCCTTCCTGTTCGTCTTTTATCCTTTTCCTACAGTCTCTTTTTATATGTCCCACCTTGTTGCAGTAATAACAGGTAAGAGGTTTACGGGAGGAATTCCCTCCTTCATTGACCCGGGCAACAGTGTTAACTCCCGGTGTCCTTCTGGGTTTAGTTTCTGCTAAATCAGCCTCTATGCCTTGTGCTTTCTGCAACAATGTTCCTCTGTCCCGTATGGCTCTCCATTCGGGAGTACATGCTTTCAGTTTGTCACCTATTTGGGGTACTAGTCCTTCCATAAACTGTCGATTGAAAGCCCTAATGGTGACGGGTAAGGCTAAATCTAGACCTTTGTCAGCCATCATGCTTTCCATGTTGAGGTAAAATTCTGTAACAGTCTGACCTGGGGCCTGTTTTATGGGCGCTGTCGAACCCCTTTCCTGCTGTTTCCCTTGGCAAAATTCTCGTAACTGAGCAATAAACAGGGGTCTAGAGTCTATATGACGGGGGTGTACTCCTGGCGGATCTGCCGCTGGATCCCCTTGTGGTCTATGTGGAGCAATTTCATTCATAAATTGATTAAACATCGTTAGTGTCATTTTATGTCTACACAAATCTTCCCCATCTTGCCAAGTTGCTTCATGTGTGTCTAGTAATTGTGTCACGAATCTACAGAATGCGGCAGGTTTTGCTACGGGATCAGGAGCATTCTGTATTAATGCCATAAGAGTGTCAGCCGACCAAGGTGTCCATGTCCTCAGAACGACTTGTCGGGTCACTGTAGGTGGCTGTCCTGCTTGACCCACATTTGGATTATTTACTTGTATTACCCTAGTCCGACTATGGACTGGAGCTACGGGCTCTGGTCTTTGAGCGCCGCAATGTACACATTCCTGTGCCCAGTCTGTATTCTGGGTACCGCATACTCGGCATACCCATCCTCTTCCTCTTAAGGAAGGATAAAGTTTTGGTCTTTCATTACCTGGTGTGGTAGTGTTATAAGGAGGTGGAGTATCTCCCGTATTAACCCTATCGCCGGGAGCAGAAGGAAGACTTTTGTGTCGGACCTTCATATCCCATCCACCCTTTTCCTGACAATACTCCCATCCCTCCTCTTCAGCCCTGTTGGAAACCTTAATTAAACATTGTATTTGTGATACCCATCTGTTCTGCAATATCTCTCCCTGTCTGTCTTTCTTTATTTCTTCCCAACCTTCTACACTTAATCCATTTTCTCCATCCATCCCCAATTTCTTGAGAATCCTATTTGTGCCCTGTGCCTTATCCTTCCCATACAACATTGTAATTATGTCTTTAACAGCATAACATTTCTGAGATTCCTCCTGGGGTTTACCATGTGTCTGGCCCATTTTGACAGTCCTGCCTAGGTGGCGTTTGGATCACTTACTAAGTGTCTCGTTGCCTTCTCCTCCTAGGGTGCCAAAATACTAAAAACCTCTCCTAGATGAGATTTCTGAAATCGAATTACTTTATATGCTAGCCAACTGACAAATATTATGACCAGACTGACAGCTACAACATATACAAGCATTCCCTTTTGGTGGCCAAACACATATGACTAGGTCTCCGGGCTTTGCGGAGACCTTATTCCCTTCCCATTACCATGGAATCTCTCAGCATTCGTTTCTTATTCCTGCTTTATTGAGGCAGTCAGGACTTATACTTTCAACCCGTTTTTAGGCTCATGAATCAAAAAGCGTATATCAAACTTAAGTGTCGGACCCCCAAAGTACTCTTACGAGTTAAGGGCGCATTCCGTTACCCATTGGGATGATATATGTTTCAATTCACACCATACAAACAGGGCTTATCTCATTCACAACAGACAGATGACAAGTAGACAGACAAGAAACAACGGTAACATAAGCCAAAATATTAAGTTCAAGACCCACTTACTACAGAGGTTGGTTTTTACCTGAAGAACAATTCAGACAGATCAGGTGGGCACAAATCTAAGAAGCACAGAGTTTATAAGAAAATAAAGCTTTTCTTACCTGCGCAGGATTTGTCTGTGGTTCTTTGATGTGCCCGACCATTTCGTTCCGTCCTTATGTTCGTTCGCCTCTTGTAGTTTCTTCAGCGAGTCCCTATTCGCGGCGCCAGAAATGTTAGGTGTGACCTCAACAAGTCACCTATTTGTCAGGTTATGTTACCGTTTCCCAATTGTTAGTTAGAGTTCTTATCCAAGCAAAGAGACACAGAAGTATTCAGTATTTCTGCTCAGAAGTCCGTCGTTAACTCTGACTGTCTCTGACTGACTGTGGCTCTGAGGCTTGTTTATTACATCTTTTATAGACAGAAAAGGGCAAACATCAGCAAATGTAAAAAAAACAACATTTTTGCAAAGGAAAGACAATTCTCCGAGTGTTATCAGCTGATAAGACAATCTTCTGGGCGTAGACTGCTTTTTAGGGCTGATGCGGCCTCTTCTTGATGAGTACGTGACAATAGATGACGAATCCTTATTTTACAGAGAAGGATAAAAAAATACAAGTATTTAGTATGACATAAGGTCAACCATTTTGTATACCTTAATCCTTACATGGTAATGCTCTATCAGCTTAAGTATTAGTATTTCTCTGCTACTATTGACCTTGGCCAGCCCCTTCCATTTATATTCAATTATCTTATTTACCCTTTGTATCAATTTTCTTTTTGTTTACTAGCATATTTATAGTTTTAAATCATGTGCAATATATATTCCATTTTGGACCTGCCAGTCTTGTCTGCTGCTCTGCTGGTGCCTTGTGTGGATGTGTTGCTATGCCGTCCGGCTTCCATCTCCACTACCAGGAGCCATGACGCACACTGCTAGTCTCCTCCCATCCTTTGCGTCATTGGACGCCTGATGGGTGGATGCGTCTCACTGTGCGTCGACGTCACGCAATTCACGCAGGATGTGCAGCGTCCTTTTATTGCTGCTACGTCCTTGCCGTTGAGTTTTACACACTGCTGGCATTATGGGGGTAGTTCGGAGCCGCCAGACCGGAGATACATACTATCCGGCTGACGGAAGCCCTTCTCCCCCCACCCCGCCATGCGACATGACGGTGGTGGGACAACTTGTGGTGATACTCATGGGGGCGGCTCTCCAGGGGGTGTGGTTATTCGAGGCTTTTTATACACCAGATCACATGCAGTCTTTTAATTTAATCTCTCACTCCTTCACTGCATTCCTATCGCTAATAGGCACCACCACACTTCCATTTACCGGCGTCATTGTTTTTTTTACTTTCACCTAGTATATGTTCACAGTGGTTCACTTATTATTCCACCCCTATATTCACAGCTATGTTTGGTCCCCTCACTTTTTTGCTCGGTGAGCCCTCACTTTTATATTTTCCTTTTCTTCTTAACATTCAGCTCCCCTAATTATCTCTTCTTAATCCTTCACTCTCTCCACATCTTGCAAATCTCCTAATGGTTCTAATTTTTCACTCTCTCTATAGAAGTGCCTCATGGTGACTCCAAGCCTGCTTGTGCTGCGGCCTTTTGTGGCTATTCCCATTGAGTTACCCACCACGGCTCCCGGTTGGGGGTGTATATTGGACGGCTTGCGGCACCCACCTACTAGACCATCAGTGCACTCACCTAAGTGAGTAAGCATGTATTAGGTGTGGGTGACTTGTTTACCCCACCCTTTTCATGAGTTTTTATTATTATTTTTCATTTACCTTACTTCTGAATATCATATTACTCTTTATTATAGATTGAACACGTGCTCTGCTCCTGATAAGTGGTACAAAGGCCACGAAACGTGCGTAGAGCGATCATATGCCGTGCTTCTTTTGAATACATTCAGATTCTGACGTTACTATACATTACCATAATTGGTGCACAAAGACCTTGATCCTGCAGGCATTATGCTACATATGCTTTTATTCAATCCTGCTGCGGTGAACTTTGGAGTTTTATTATGATACTTTGTGATATTCATGTTATTATCATGTTGTACTATTATTATCACTATTACCATTATCATGTATTGTTTATTACTTTGTTTATCATTGTATTTATCTTTTGTAAATCCAACTGCAATGATTAATAAAATTCCTCTTAGTTCACCTTGTACTCTCTTGCTACCACATACTTCATGTAAAGTCCCAATGTCCCCCTTGTTCCCCTTGTTCCCCCCTTTTTTTGAATAAATTAAATGCCGATGTGAGCTCATTAGACGGCAGAGTTTCAAATATGGAGCAGGGAATGACAGAATGTTCACACACAGTGAATGATCTCATAGACGCCTATGATGATGTGAAAGACGAACAGGAATGGGTCCGAGCCAAGCTGGCTGATTTAGAAGATTGGTTCAGGCGTAACAATGTCAAATTAAGGGGTGTCCCTGAAAGTGTTGCTATGTCAGATTTGCCCAAATATGCCAAGGATTTGATTCCCACAATCTTACCAGAAATTGCATCAAGAGATTTGATTATCGATAGGATACACAGAATTGCAAAACCAACACATTCGGCAGCTTCGGTACCAAGGGATGTACTTATGAGGATCCATTTTTTCCATATTAAAGAAAAAATTATGTCTGAAGCTAGAGCCAAAGGACCACTTCCATGCCCATTCAAAGGTGTACAAATATTCCCTGACCTTTCCAAGTACACACTACAATTAAGAAGAGACCTAAACCCAATAACTAAGAGTATGCACAATCATAAAATCCTTTATAATGGCGATACCCAGCCACACTGATCATCACTAGAAATGGAATGATCATTAATGATCTCCAAAAGGGCATCAAGCTCCTGAAGGAATAGGGGATAATTGTAGATCTCCCTAAAGCAATTGATCCATCTCTACCAAAACGTATACCTCTGCTATATCAACACAACCAGAAGTCCCGGAATCATCAACCAATGGAAGTATCTGGCTCCTAAAGGGTCCATCTACAACGTCTGCAATAACCCCCTCATGGAAATTTGTTCTGTCTTCCGTCCCACCGTCCCTAACTGTTTCCTCCGACAGCGGTTTAGCTGTTTCAGCTTCTGCCTGTGTATATCACAAGCCGCCAAATATTGTTGTAATTGTGACTGATAAGTTCACAACTTGTTGTTTTTTCTATTACCGTTTTCGTTTCAGGTTAACAATAGACATACATCCGAACACCAGTCATCTTAATTCATTGCAACACTGAGTCTTGATCACTCTTTCTACGATCCACCTATTGCCTATTATGTGTAAGTGTTTCCCTTTTCCACCTATCACTCTCAGATCATAACAGCTACTATGCCATTCAAAATATTGTCCTTAAATGCCAGAGGGCTTAATAATCCGGTTAAGAGACAATCCCTATGGCACTCAGCAGAAAAACTTGGTAGAGACATTCTTTGTGTCCAGGAGACGCATCTGACTCCTACGTCAGCTTCTTTATGTCGAAGCAACAAATTCCCTCTTATCTTTCATTCCACCTTCACTACTAAAAAGAGAGGTGTACTTACAGCGATTAAAAAAGACATAGACTTTACTTCTTTACAAGAAATATACAATCCTAACGGCCGCTTCATAATTCTAATTTGCACAATTAATGGAATCAAATACACAATTCTCAACCTTTATGCTCCTAACTCCCATCAAGCAACTTTCCTTAAGAAAATTTTTACCAAAGTCAACAATATAAAAGAAGGACCTCTCCTTGTATGCAGAGACTTCAACCTAGTTGCGGATATCCATATGAACACCATCTCAGCGGTAAAAAGGAGACCATCTCCTTTGGGCCAAATACTGACTTCATTCGATCTTTACGATGTCTGGAGATGTTACCATGGATCAGAGAAGGATTACATGTTCTTTTCCCCTCACCATAAGTTTTATTCCAGAATCGATATGTTTCTTACAGACAAATGGTTATTACAAAATGTTAGTTCGTCTGCTATCCACAACATGACATGGTCTGACCATAATCCAATTTCAATTACCATTGATGACGCTTCTCCCCAGCGGAATTCCTTTCTATGGCGAGCTAATAATTACATATTACAACATCCAGTATATTCCAAAGAAATTGGTAATCACCTGACAGAATACTTTGAATTCAATAATGATTCAGTGTCGGACACTGCAGTGGTGTGGAATGCACATAAAGTGGTTATTAGAGGTATTATTATGAAACTAAGTTCAGTTTACAAAAAAAAAGAACACAACAAATTGATTCCCTTACCTTCCAAATTGCCAAATTAGAGTCTGAGCACAAATATGAATACATGCAACGTAAATTTAAAGCCACATCATATTCCACATCTAACAAAGCTGGTAAAAAATTAGCTCAATGACTTAAAGGTGTACGAACTAAATCTAAAATTCATTATCTCTTCCACCCACACTCAAAAGATAAATTATATAATCCACAAGATATAGCGAATGCTTTTAGTGACTATTACAGTGATCTTTATAATCTTTATACAGATGCTTCCACCCATCAACCGTCCTCGGAGGAAATTGATAAGTTTCTTAACCAAATTAACCTACCTACCCCAACAGAATCTCAATTAACCTACTTAAACACGCCATTTTCTGCCACAGAAATTCTTGCAACCATTGCTTCATTACCAAGTAACAAACCCCCGGGTCCCGATGGTCTTTCAGGAGAATACTTTAAACAATTCTCCACATATCTGATTCCCAATTTGACGAGATTCTTCAATATGGCTGCGTCGTCTTCTGATTTCCTTTCAGAATTGTTGTCAGCACTCATTTTCACACTCCCGAAACCTGGGAAAGATCCAACCTCACCCCAAAATTTCAGACCAATTTCCCTACTTAACCTTGACCTAAAAATGTATGCCAAAACCATAGCTAGACGTCTAGTTTCCATTATGCCTGATCTGATACATAAGGATCAATCCGGTTTCATTAAAGGGAGACAGGCTCCTGATGCAACACCGCAGATGATAGATCTAATTCATCACGTGGAATCCAGCGGAATGCCTTCTCTGATTCTCTCTTTGGATGCAGAGAAGGCGTTCGATCGGGTCCAATGGACGTATCTGCAAAAGGTACTATTAAAATTCGGATTTAAGGACTACATATACAATGCTATCATGGCGCTATATACTCACCCATCGGCCCAGGTATTTTCTGCCAATATGCTTTCCCAACCATCCCACATATCAAATGGTACACGCCAAGGCTGCCCCCTATCACCTTTAATCTTTAATTTGGCAATGGAACCCTTGGCTAAACACATACGTAAGAATTCTAAGATTACGGGACTAACCTTAGGTTCCACCACACATAAAATTAGTATCTTTGCGGATGATGTAATTCTCATACTAACAAAACCATCATTAGCCGCAGCTTGTGAAACACTGGGCTGGTTTGGTCGGGTATCCTTATACAAACTAAATACAACCAAATCACATATATTGGATCTAAAATTAGATGCTACCACTAGACACCTCCTATAGGCCCAATACCCTTTTACATGGCTTGATGACAGTATTTCCTATTTAGGAATACAACTCACAAGATCTACAAAACACCTCTTTAAGTCAAATTTTAAACTCCTTCTGAATAAACTGCGCATAGACTCTCAGAAGATCACTAAATTGGACCTCTCGTGGACCGTCAGATTAGCAGCGTTCAAAATGATGCATTTGCCCCAAATTCTTTACCTATTTAGAACTATACCTATCCCCATCCCTAAATACTTCTTCACATCTCTACGAAGGTTACTCAATCAATGTATCTGGCACGAAACCAAACCTAGATGTGCTCATTCCAAACTAAGAAATCATAAATTGGCGGGAGGATCGGGGTCGATTGATTTTGAAGATTACTATACAGCAGTAATAATCGATCAAGCCAAAGAATGGTTCCAAAATCCCCCAAGTAAACTCTGGAGTAACATTGAACATACCTTGCTACTAAGTCCCGGATTAAAGGAATGGCTACTGAGCACTCCACTGGGGACAAAACTGCCCAAAGATCTACCTCCTACCATAATAGCCACGACCAAAGCCTGGAAAATTTTAAATCAAGAAATACATTGTGAACCAAATATACCACAAATCACGATCCCTATCGAATCTTTACACCATTTATCAAATGACCTATCACTACAACATTGGTCTCAAAAGGGCATCAAATCCATAAATTAACTTCTCATGGGTACACATACGCAACCCTTTTCTGTCTTACAAAACCAATTTAACTTACTACACTCAGACGTCTCTACATATACCCGCATACAACAATGCCTCAACAAGCTCAAACTTCCTCTATACAATATCTTGCCAACAATATGGGAGTAGGGATGAGCCGAACACCCCTGAACTTTAGAACCCCATTGAAGTCTATGGGACTCGAACATTCGAAATAAAAAGTGCTAATTTTAATGGCTAATATACTGTCCTAAAAAGGGTTTGGGGACCTGGCTCCTGCCCCAGGGGACATGGGTCAATACCTAAAATGTTTTTAAAAATGGCCATTTTTGCGGGAGCACTGATTTTAATGACAATCAAAGTGAAATATTCCTTTAAATATCATGCCTGGGGGTGTCTATAGTATGCCTATGAAGTGCCACGTGTTTCCAGTGTTTAGAACAGTCCCTGCACAAAATGACATTTAATGGAAAAAAGGTCATTTAAAACTGCTTGCGGTTTTAATGTAATATCTGGTTCCGGGAATATGGATGAAAATCATTGTGAAAAATGGCATGGGTAGACCCCCTGCCCATTACCAGCCCCTTTGGGTCTTGTACAGATATTAAGGGGAACCCCGTATCCATATTAAAAAAAGGAAAGACGTGGGGCCCCCAGGCCCTATATACTCAGAACAGCAGTATACAGCCGGTGCAAACAAGACAGGGACTGTGTAAAGTAGAATCTGTTTGTAATTTTCAACTGGTACATTTTTAAAGTGTAGCTCCAGCCGAAAAATATATTTTTAAGCTTTTTGGGAAACATAGGGAAGGGTTATCACCCCTGTATAATTTTTTTGCCGTCCGTCTTTTTTCATCTCACTTCCTGTTGTCTCCTTCTGTTTGCAAGTAGCAGACGTTTGTAAGTTGGATGTTTGAAAGTAGGGGCCTGCCCTATATGCTCTGCAGAAATGGCGGAACAAGGTGTTGGTGTTGCCACAACATTGTAAGTCCTCAAAGTGACTCTTGGTGGGCGCTGGAGCGCCCTGCTGTGAACGATTATATCAAGAATTGTAATTACATGGCATTGTTGAACAGTGGTAGAAAAATTGGGCCTTTGGTGGTTGTGGTGCTGGTGCCACAACACTATAAGTCCTCAAAGTTACTCTCGGTGGGCACAGGAACGGGCCCTGCTGCGAAATATTATATCATGAATTGTAATTTCATGCCCCTGTTAAACAGGGGCTGAAAAATTCGGCCTTAGGCACTGGTGCTGGTGCCTTGACACTGCAACCTCTCCCATATACTCTAGTTGTAGTGCAGGAATGAGCCCTGCTGCAAAGCATTGCATCAAAAAATTGTAATTAAATGCCCCTGTTAAACAGGGGCTGAAAAATTGGGCCTTAGGCACTGGTGCTGGTGCCACGACACTGCGACCTCTCCCATATACTCTAGTTGTGGTGCAGGAATGAGCCCTGCTGCAAAGCATTGCATCAAAAATTGTAATTAAATGCCCCTGTTAAACAGGGGCTGAAAAATTGGGCCTTAGGCACTGGTGCTGGTGCCACGACACTGCGACCTCTCCCATATACTCTAGTTGTGGTGCAGGAATGAGCCCTGCTGCAAAGCATTGCATCAAAAATTGTAATTAAATGCCCCTGTTAAACAGGGGCTGAAAAATTGGGCCTTAGGCACTGGTGCTGGTGCCACGACACTGCAACCTCTCCCATATACTCTAGTTGTGGTGCAGGAATGAGCCCTGCTGCAAAGCATTTCATCAACAATTGTAATTAAACGCCCCTGTTAAACAGGGGCTTAAAAATTGGGCTGGTGGCATCACCCAGAACCAAAAATGTTCTTCCAACATATCAGCGGAGGAGGAAGAGGATAGACAATCAACATAACAGGACAGTCACTCAGCATCAGCATAGGCAGTCTTGAAGGGATGTGATATTTCAAAAAACAAATATTCGGTTTCATCAGCTTCAGGTGCTTGGTAGCTGTAGGTGATCCAAGACTGATTCATCTTTATGAAGGTCAGTCGATAAACCGAGTCGGTGGACAGGCGCACTCTGTGATCAGTAACAAAGCCACCAGCAGCACTGAAGGTGCGTTCCCGAAAGAATGCTGGATGCAGGACAGGCCAGTAGCTCAATTGCATACTGTGCAAGCTCTGGCCAGTGATCCATCCTCAAGACCCAGTAAGCCAGAGGATTTTCGGTGGGAAAGGTGTCCAAGTCTGACCTTGCCCCTAGGTATTCCTGCACCATGTAAATCAGACGCTGACGATGGTTGCTGGAACCGATCATACCTTGGGGTTGAGGACTAAAAAATTATCTGAACGCATCGGTCAGACGGCCACCTTCTCCAACGCTCCTTCTGACCGATGCCTCAGCAACACGTTGTCCAGGACCAGGAGTTTGTAACCTCCCATTCTCTGGGAACGCGTTGTACAGACCTTTCTGCAAGGTCTCCCAGAGATGTCTCATCCTCTGCTCCCTCTGCGATGGCAAGATAAGGTTGGCAACCTTACCCTTGTACCGTGGATCAAGGAGAGTGGCCAGCCAGTAATGGTCCCTCTCCTTGATCCGAAGAATACGAGGATCCTTCCGCAGGCTTTGCAGGATCAGGGAGGCCATGCAGCGTAGGTTAGCTGAGGCATTCGGTCCGGAGTCCTGGGTCACTAAGGACAACATGATCCGCAGCTACCTCCTCCCAGCCACGTATAAGTCCACGGGTTTCTTGGGAATGTAAATCATCCCTACAAGACTGCTGCTGCTGCTGATGCTGAGTGCCAGCCTCCACCTCCATGCTGACACAATCATCATCCTCCTCCTCCTCTTCCTGTGTGATGGGTGGGACAGCAGGAACACTGTCTGGATAAAGGGGTCCTTGAGAGGCAAGGAAGTCCTCCTCTTCCTGCCTCTGTTCTGCCTCAAGTGCCCTGTCCATTATTCCACGCAGCATATGCTCCAACAGGTAAACAAGAGGTACAGTGTCACTGATGCATGCACTGTCACTGCTCACCATCCTTGTGGCCTCCTCAAATGGTGACAGGACAGTGCATGCATCCCTGACCATGCCCCACTGGCGTGGTAAGAAAAAACCGAGTTCCCCTGACCCTGCCCTGGTGCCATAGTCACACAGGTACACATTGATGGCCCTCTGCTGCGTGTGCAGCCGCTGAAGAATGGCCAACGTTGAGTTTCACCTGGTGGGCATGTCACATATATGGGCAGGTTCAACTCCTTTTGGAGCTCAGCCAGCCGAGCACAGGCATTAAATGATCGGCGGAAATGCACACAGACTTTCCTGGCCTGCTTCAGGACATCCTGTAAGCCCGGGTATCTGCCCAAGAACCGCTGCACCACCAGGTTAAGGACGTGAGCCACACAGGGCACATGGGTCAGTTATCCCAGTCGGAGGGCGGAGAGGAGGTTGGTGCCATTGTCGCAAACCACCATTCCTGGCTTAAGCTGGCGTGGCGTCAACCACCTCTCGGCCTGCCCCTGCAGAGCTGACAAAATATCTGCCCCAGTGTGGCTCCTGTCCCCCAAACAAACCAGCGCAAGCATGGCATGGCATCGCTTTGCCTGCGTACTTGCCTAGCCCCTTGAACGCCTATGGAGCACCGCTGGTTCCGAGGACAGAGCACTGTAAGAGGCCATGGAGGAAGAAGAAGAGGAGGGGGTGGAGGAGAGAGGTGTGTCACAACATGTAGTAGCATTTTGGAGGTGTGGTGGCGGAACAACCTCCAACACTACTGCACCTTGTCCTGCATACTTCCCAGCTGCCAGAAGAGTGACCCAATGGGCCGTGAAAGACAGGTAACGTCCCTGTCCATGCTTGCTGGACCATGAGTCAGCGGTAATATGTACCTTACCGTTGACTGTCCTGTCCAGCGAGGCAAGGACATTGCCTTCCACATGCCGGTAGAGAGCCGGAATCGCCTTCCGTGAGAAAAAGTGGCGTTTGGGGACCTGCCACTGAGGAACTGCACATTGCACAAACTCACGGAAGGGGGCCGAGTCTACCAACTGAAAAGGCAGCAGTTGAAGTGCTAGCAATTTAGCCAAGCTAGCATTCAACCGCTGGGCATGTGGATGGCTGGGAGTGAACTTCTTTCAACGGTCCAGCAGCTGGGGCAGGGAAATTTGCCTGCTACAATCGGACGTGGGTGTACTGCTAGCAGAATGCCCGCAAGCACTTGGCTGTGACACACCTAAGTCTACACCTTCATTCCTCTCTGAGCAGGTTTCAGAGAAGACTGAAGGTCTAGTGGGGTTGGAGATCCCAGCTGATGAGGAGCAAGGAGAGGTCCGCTTTGTTCTTTGGTGTGGATCTTTAAGGTACGCTTGCCAATGAGCTGCATGGCAGGTCAACATATGTCTGGTCAAGCATGTGATGCCCAAGCGGCTGATGTTTTGGCCACGCGAGATACGCTTGAGACATATGTTGCAAATAGCAGCGGTGCGATCTGATGCACTCGTCTCAAAAAAGGTCCACACCAAAGAACTTTTAGAATAACAGGCAGAGGCAGCGCCCTGCACAGGCGGAGCTCTGCGGTGTGATTCAGTCAGTGTGCTGCCCCTAAGCTGTCCCCCGGAGGGCATCCTGCCTCGCTGGACATGTGCCTCCTCCTCCTCCTCTCTCCTACCAGGCACCCATGTGGAGTCGGTGCTCTCATCATCCCCTCCCTCTTCATCGCTGGAGCAAATCTGGCAGTATGCTGCAGCTTGTGGAACATGACTGCCAGATTGCTGTCCTTCTTGAGCATCCCCTCTCTCTGTGCTAACGCTACTGCCTTCCTATAGCTGAGTATCATCATCAGAGCCTACAAAACACTGGGCATCCTCCTCAAGCATGTACCCAACACTGTGCTCAAAGAGTTCAGGGGACTCCTCAGGAGGACGTGGTGGGTCTAGGGAAGGAGTCACTGATGATGACATTGAGACGAGGGAAGACGATGCGTTGGCAGCTGCTTTGCTAGTACCCTGAGCCTGGGTGAGAGAGGATGAGGAGGATGAAGAGGGCTTGGTCATCCACTCTACCAAGTCTTCGGGATGATGCGGCTCAACACATCCAGCTGCAGAAAATAAGGACAAGCGTGTCCCATGGCCACGATCTGATGATGGCGATGCACCGCGTCCACGACCAGCACTGTTGTCTCTAGACACAGAGCCTGCTTGCCCTCTTTTATCGGCTCGTGCCTGTCTGCCTCTCCTTGTTGGCCTTCCAGACATTGTAATGACCCGAAGGGAGATGGGAAAACCAGCAATTGGGTAGTGTATATTGTGCTGGAGGCACACAACACCTTCTAACTCCTGCAGATGCCTTTATTATAGAACAGGAATTAAAGGGTAGATACCGGTGTATACTGTGCTGTGCTGGAGGGATACAACACCAACTAACTCCTGCAGAAGAGCAATATAGCTAGCTATATAGGTGGATATAATGGTGTATACTGCGGTCAGGGCACGCAGACAACACCCAAAAACTCCTGCAGATTGCTAAAAGCTCAATTACAGAAGAGCAAGAATGCTAAATCGGCCGATAATAAACGTTGTATACTGTGTTGAAGGTACACAGAGAACACCCACTAACTCCTACAGACGCCAACACACTACACAAGGCCGCCACGCTGATGGCCTTATAAAGTGTGGGGCGTGTACTACATAGCCTGAGCTATGATTGGCCACAGGCATCCTGCCTGTGGCCAATCATGGCTCTCCTCGCTGCCGGCGCTGTCCTTGACATATTTGGGTAAATCTGGCGTAGCAACACTTTCAGGGACACCCCTTAATTTGACATTGTTACACCTGAAGCGATCTTCTAAATCGGCCAACTTGGCTCGGACCCATCATCATAGGCGTCTATGAGATCATTCACTCTGTGTGAACATTCTGTCATTCCCTGCTCCATATTAGAAACTCTGCCATCTAATGAGCTCACATCGGCATTTAATTTATGAAACCATGTCACCGTACTATAGATCTCTTGTTTAGTGTATGAATTGTACGCTTATAGGAAAGTTAATATTCCTTACCGGTTATCTTATGTTTACTTTTATTTCGACATATATTGTACAATGTGTATCTTATATGCATTATCTTAAATCCAATAAAAATTGATTGTTCAAATCGTAGGCACTAACATCCAAAAACAGTAGTCAATACATTCAAAACAGCTACAGCTCAAGCCAGCCAGCTGGTGCGTGGTGACATACCACGCACCAGCTTGGGTAAGAGTGTGTATGTGTCTGTTTGTGGATGTATGTCTATATATATATATATATATATATATATATATATATATATATATATATATATAATATTATATATACACATAGACATTACGGGATCGCTGGACATGTAAGTGTCCTAATACTTGTATTACAATATTTGTAGCTGATGACTTTTAATTTTTTGGGGGGGCACTGGAGCTCTGCTTTAACTCAACACAGTCTTATACCTCACCTCTGCCACCAGCCTTCTCTAATACAGGCTGTAGGGTGGCTGGATTCAAATGATAAACTTTTGATTGTTAGATTTGTAGCTGATAACAATGCAAATTTATATATTGTGATCCATGCGTTAGACAAATGTTTTGTTTGGCTCTGTGCAATAACTCCTGCACAGAATTGGGGGCCATTAAGGTAAAAACATGGTCCAAAATAATGTATATAACTTTGTCTAATAACACCTTACATACATCTACTGCTCTACTGTATGTCGGTGAACCCTTGATTACTGGGTCCATCTAGAAGGAAATATATCTCAATGTCTTGTTTTCCCCTATGTTCTTATGTAAGAACTCCATTTCCACGTCCTTGATTTTCCTGACAGAAAACATAAAGATTTCCTGTTATCTGGTAGGCTCAATGTAGAAATATAGGGGCGGTGGCAAAGGCTTGTTGATTCAAAGCACTGTAGTGTGAATCCTCCCTTACTCAGTCCTCAGTGTTGTGTACCTTGTGAAGTTCAGTGTCCTGAGACAACCTTTCCTGGCAATATTAAATGTTCTCTTTGCTTGCTGTTGTTAGTTGTAGCTAGACTGCATGGCAAGCCGTTTGTTTCCGTCTTCCATATTTTCCTGATGTCACAACATAATATAGCAGTGGCTTGTCAGTGTCTGCATGTTCTCCCTGTGGATGCGTGGGTTTCCTCCGGGTACCCTGGTTTCCTCCCACAATCCAAAGACATGCAGGTAGGTTAATTGGAGAAAAAGAAAGAAAAGAGACTTTTCCCCTGCTGTTGTGTCTCGCTTTTAACTTGCGTACCAACACCAGGAAACGAGAAAAGTAGCTACCTTAGGTTTCGGTGAACACATAGGACATTTGATTAATGTCAAAAATATTTTTATTTCTTTCTATACATAAAACAATAAACCTTGATTGAATTGCATCAATCGATCCTAGATGTTTACACAACATTAACCAAAGATGACCCAAAGATCATCCTTATCTGCACAGTTCATACACCCTGATTTTCAACAAACAGAACCAGACATACTCATACATACAACAATAAAACAGAGGCACCTCCTATGGCCATACATGTGGTGATATACCGAGTATGATCAAATTGTACCAATAATACGCTTCTATTTGGAAGCATGAGATAAAAATCTCTCGGAAATCTGCACATGTATGGTCATCAAAGTAGCAGTAATTACTCGGTATATCACCACATGTATGGCCATACAACATGCTTGCAAAAGGCTAAAAGTGAAGGTGAAGGCTTCACATGTCAGGTTCAGGTTTGCTACACTCGGCTGCAAGTGATTAAGTAGAAGGAGACTCAGACCTATAATAATTGACTGAACTAACTGAGAGATCTTCATGAGACTTTTATAATCACAAGCCTGTGATATTCCTATTTCAACTAAAGAGAATTGCAATGTAGGTTTAATGAAGGTACTAATGAGAGATTAGGATTGGTGACTGGTCATAATTATCCCCATCTCCAATTACTGCTACCTTGATGACCATACATGTGCAGATTTACGAGAGATTTTTATCTCATGCTTCCTAATAGAAGCGTAATATTGGAACCTGCTGAATATATGGAACTTATATGGAACTTTCAGTCACAGTATCATAGGAAAGCCTGACATGTGTGACAAATAGTGCACTTTAAATACAACTGGATTTGAATATATTCAATTCACTGCCATTGATTGTTACATTTTCAGTATTGTCTGTCATTTATGCTGCTGCTTGCAAAAGGCTGAAAGTGAAGGCTTCAGGTTTGCTACACTCTGCGACAAGTGATTAAGTAGAAGGAGACTCAGAGTTATAATAATTGACTGAACTAACTGAGAGATCTTCATGAGACTGTTATAATCACGAGCCTGAGATATTCCTATTTCAACCGAAGAGAATTGCTATGTAGGTTGAATGGAGGTACTAATGAGAGATTAGGACCGCTGTCTGGTCATAATTATCCCCATTTCCAATTACTGCTACTTTGATGACCATACATGTGCAGATTTCCGAGAGATTTTTATCTCATGCTTCCAAATAGAAGCGTATTATTGGTACAATTTGATCATATTCGGTATATCACCACATGTATGGCCATAGGAGGCGCCTCTATCTGTTTTATTGTTGTATGTATGAGTATGTCTGGTTCTGTTTGTTTAAAGTCAGGGTGTGTGAACTGTGCAGATAAGGATGATCTTTGGGTCATCTTTGGTTAATGTTGTGTAAACATCTAGGATCGATAGATGCAATTCAATCAAGGTTTATTGTTTTATGTATAGAAAGAAATAAAAATATTTTTGATATTAATCAAATGTCCTATGTGTTCACCGAAACCTAAGGTAGCTACTTTTCTCTTTTCCTGGTGTTGGTACGCAAGTTAAAAGCGGGACACAACAGCAGGGGAAAAGTCTCTTTTCTTTCTTTTTTTCTGACTATATGTTAGCTACGGCTTCGGCCTTGTAGACTCTGAGGAGTGACATAAGAACTTATTTCTTTCAGAGGGGCCCACTGCCACTATTTGGATTTATTCGGTAGTGACAGTGGATATGGTCATGTAACGGTATAAAAGGTAGGTTAATTGGCCTCTGCCCAAAATTGGCCCTAATATATGAATGGGGACCTTGGATTGTGGGCTCCTTGAGGGTAGGGACTGATGTGAGTGTGCAATGTACAGGGATAGGGACAATTGTAGACACTCACTTAGGTTGAACTGGATGGACTGGTGTCTTTATTCAACCTTCGCAACTATGAAACTATGAAACCTCTCATACACACTGGGAAAATGACTTACAAACGTCTTTTACAGACCAACAATGGGAACAAGCGTTAAAAAGCATTTACAAAGCTACTAAAAGTTCAGCACTATGGGAACTAACTCAAAAAATAACATTTAGGTGGTATCTGACTGCGTCAAGGTTAACATCCTACAATCCAACTTTATCAGACTTATGCTGGAGATGTAACTCTGCTAAAGGTGACATGCTTCGTGTCTTTTGGAGTTGTAACAAACTCCAAAACTTCTGGAAAACCGTTTTCCTTATATTAACAGACATAACCCAAATACAAATTTCATCTACCCCTGGTTTAGCTCTCTTAAACCTGACTATAGAAGACATACCCTACCCTTTTCATCATGTAACGACACATATTCTCCTGGCAACCAGACTATCGATAACCAGACTATGGAAATTGGTGACACCTCCATCCATATACCAACTTCTGGATACTGTATACTTGCATTACAGTTATGAATTGATGATGGCCTCCAGTGATGGTACTTTACCAAAAGAATGAAATAGGTGGTCACCACGGGAAGGGTGGTCAAAATCCGCTGATTTTCTGAAATAATCTTAAACGATATCTTAATATGCTTTTACTGTGTTTTCATTTTTTTGTTGTACTATATCTGGATGTATTGTAGCTATAGGTAATTGAAGGTACTCAACTTTTGCAACATCTCCCTCCCCCAAGACACAGTTGAGCACCCATTGGGGTGTCTAGGGGAGGCCAACATTTATACAATATCATATATACCAGCTAATTTTGCTTTTCTTTTCATGAACCGTACTATAGATCTCTTGTTTAGTGTATGAATTGTACGCTTATAGGAAAGTTAATATTCCTTACCGGTTATCTTATGTTTACTTATATTTCGACATATATTGTACAATGTGTATCTTATATGCATTATCTTAAATCCAATAAAAATTGATTGCTCAAATCGTAGGCACTAACATCCAAAAACAGTAGTCAATACATTCAAAACAGCTACAGCTCAAGCCAGCCAGCTGGTGCGTGGGGACGTCAAGAACTGTAGCTCGACCCGACGCATTTCCCCATACAAGGCATCGACTGGGAAAGGAGGCTATGTCTGGACTTCACACACCACGCTCTTTATACATACACAGTGGGAGAGACACTGGAAATGCCATTGCAGGCTCTTCTTTATATTGGTGTCATCCAAATGCATGGAATCCATTACAACTAATTGCCTTAAAAACACTATATATTGGTTTAGTTATATTCATACAAATGCTAAAGAACCATGAATACTATATCAAATAATTATAAATATTTGAAAATATATAATTCATCATTGCAACAAATGAAACAATACAAAAAATGCATAAAATTGAGATATAAAAATAATAATTATACAAAATAAAAAAATATATTAAAAAAATGTTTTCAAAAATATTGTTCTAAAAATACTTCTAAAACATACAGAGGACTCAACCTCCTCCATCAAGTTAACTAATATGGAAATGCATTAATGTGGATTCAAGCAGATCTTTGAAAACTCTGGGAGATTCAACTCATAACAACAACCCAAATTCAATAAAAATAATGAGGAAGAACCAATAAGGAAAAAGGAACTAAAAATAATAACAGGTACATAATAAGGGGACATTGATCTATTTATTATCTATATAGCAATTAATATCCAATTCCACGTTGAGTCCTAGGGGACTATAAGATTGGATATCAAATATTCACCTGTTTTTTCTACGTGAAATGTGACTTTTCAGGTTATTCCCTCCTCAATGGGGGATATACCTTTCAATGGCAATCACCTGAAGTAGGGAAGGGTTCCTATTATGATGGCAAAAATGACCAATAAATCCTTTACCTATATTCCCAATGTACTGGAGGCCACATGGAAACCTGAGGAGGTATATAACCCCTATAGTTCCACAGGTATTAAAATCTGTGATTTTATAAACCTTGGAAGTGACGAGAGGAAAAAGAAAAGGTTTTAATAGTTCTTGAAGTTTTGCATATGGTGCATCTTTTACATGGAAAGAAACCTTTTAAGTTCCCAAACATTCTAGTTTGCTGAGGTGGATGTATAGCGCTAGGTGCCAATAAATCTTTTAGGGTTTGATTTTTCCTATATAAAACATTTGCTTTATCTGGGAGTTTGGGCCCCAGTATTTTATCACTCTTTAAGACTCGCCAGTGTTTTCTGATTATTTTATTCACCCACCAATATTGGGACGAGAAAGTGGTTTAAAAAGACCATACAAACTTATTATTATTCTCCATATCTGTATTTTTGGGGGCCAACAGATTAGTTTTAGGAGCGACACTTATTGTAACTCTTTATCCAAAATGTTTGAATCATACCCTTTCCCCAAAAAGCGATCTTTATATATATTAGCCTGGGATTCAAAATCCTCTAAACAGGAGCAATTTCTTCTGATACGTTGAAATTGTCCCTTGGGTATGCCCTTGAGCCAGTTAGGAAGATGGCAGCTATCTATTGAAATGTATCCATTCCTGTCTGTGGATTTAAAAAAAGTTTAGACTGTGATCTTTAAAAACTACCAAAGTCCAAAAAATTCACTGATGATCTACTGCATTAGTATGTGCATCTGATCCCCCAGTGATTGTTAAGGCCCACCATAAATGAATGCAGAGAATCCTTGTCCCCTTCCATAAGAAAAAGGTGTCGCCTATATAGCGACACCAAAAAAGGAGGCGGGACTCATTTAGGGAGCAAAAAATGTAATTCTCCCTCAAAGACATACAAATATTAGCAAGGCTTGGTGCAAATTTTGCTCCCATTGCCACTCCTGTACTTTGTAGATAATATTCTCCTCCATAGTAAAAATAATTATGCTCCATAGCGAATTGTAATAACCTCAAGATAAAATCCAAGGTGGAAGTTTTTAAAGAGTGCTCCCTAATATATTTTGCCGCTTGGTATCCCAACTTATGTGAGATAATGGTATATAAGGGGGAGACGTCTGCCGTCACCAGCAGCACATCCTCCCCTATATTCCATTGTAAAATTTCATTAATAATTTGCATGGAGTTTTTCAAGAAGGCTGGAGTGTTGGTTACCAAGAGTTGAAGAACTTGGTCTACAAACTTCCCTATTTATGAGGTGAGGAAATCTATGCCATTAACTATACGGTGACCCGGTGGGTGGATGGGATTTTTATGCACTTTTGGTATGCAATAATAGGTATTCGGGGAGCAAGTGGTATTAAAAATTCTTGCTCTTTTTTTGATAATTCCCTTTCTATATCCATCCTGAATCATATTATTTAGTAATCTTTTATATGCACTGGTGGGATCCCTCTTTAGGCTAATGTATGTATCCCTGTCAGATAGATGATGCTCCATCTCATCCAAATAATCCTGTTTCTTTAACAGCACAATCCCTGCCCCTTTATCATCTGGGTGTATAATTCTTTTTTTTCCTCTCTCACAGCAATGCTTTACCTTCATGTATATCTTTCTGATGTTCCTTTTTTAAATTGCACTCATTGTAGATCCTGTAAAACCAATTCCTTAAAATCTGAAAAACTAGGATGCAATTAACTAAGCCCCCAAATGGGACCAAAATCATTCACCACTCAAAAGCACATCTATCCTGTAAATTATTACTCTTCTGTCTGTTGATAGCTAACAGGCTTTCACTAAGGCTTCTTGAGCTGAGGCAGCAGCATCCACCGACTGAATACATTGGGGTTTATTTACTAAAACTGAAGTGTGCAAAATCTGGTGCTTCTCTGCATAGAAACCAATCACCTCTTAGGTTTTTTTGTCAAAGCTTAATTGAACAATCAGAAATTAGAAGCTGATTGGCTACCATGCACAGCTGCACCAGATTTTGCACTCTCCACTTTTAGTAAATCAAACCTTACATTGTCCTCCTGAGTGACAACTGCATATCCAGCATGAATTTTAACATCTGCAGTATAAAACCAAGATCCAGTGACAAAAAGACAAAGATCTAAGCTTTTAAGGGGTATGCCCTGCACTGGGCTTATAGCAGCTGCATAGGTGTGTGCATGGGGTGTGACAGGTGTGCCTGGGCACACCCTAATTGCCCAGTGAGGCGCAGATTCCCCCTACTGCTCAGGCCCTACTGCCCTACTGACATCATCCACTGCTCTACTGGCACCATCCACTACTCTACTGGCACCATCCATTGCCCTACTGACACAATCCACTGCCCTACTGACACCATCCATTGTACCTACTGACACCATCCATGTTTTTATAAATTATTAAATGTTTGTGTACATAAATTTATAAGAGTGTGTATGTGTCTGTTTTTATATATATATATATATATATATATATATATATATATATATATATATATATATATATATATATATATATATATATATATATATATATATATATATATATAGACATTACGGGATCGCTGGACATGTAAGTGTCCTAATACTTGTATTACAATATTTGTAGCTGATGACTTTTCATTCTTTTTGGGGGGGGGGGGGGGGGGGGGGCGCTGGAGCTCTGCTTTAACTCAACACAGTCTTATACCTCACCTCTGCCACCAGCCTTCTATAATACAGGCAGTAGGGTGGCTGGATTCAAATGATAAACTTTTTGATTGTTAGATTTGTAGCTGATAACAATGCAAATTTGTATATTGTGATCCATGCGTTAGACAGATGTTTTGTTTGGCTCTTTGCAATAACTCCTGCACAGAATTGGGGGCCATTAAGGTAAAAATATGGTCCAAAATAATGTGTATAACTTTGTCTAATAATACCTTACATACATCTACTGCTCTACTGTATGTAGGTAAACCCTTGATTACTGGGTCCATCTAGAAGGAAATATATCTCAATGTCTTGTTTTCCCCTATGTTCTTATGTAAGAACTCCATTACCACGTCCTTGGTTTTCCTGACAGAAAACATAAATATTTCCTGTTATCTGGTAGGCTCAATGTAGAAATATAGAAGCAGTGGCAAAGGCTTGTTGATTCAAAGCACTGTAGTGTGACTCCTCCCTTACTCTGTCCTCAGTGTTGTGTACCTTGGAAGTTCAGTGTCCTAAGACAACCTTTCCTGGCAATATTAAATGTTCTCTTTGCTTGCTGTTATTAGTTGTAGATAGACTGCACGGCAAGCCATTTGTTTCCGTCTTCCATATTTTCCTGATGTCACAACATAATATAGCAGTGGCATGTCAGTGTCTGCATCTGTCTTTTATCTTTTTAAATTTTTTATTTATTTTCCTTAGATTACCTTTAGGCTGCAGTCACAGTACAGCCTTTTGAATCGCGGGCAGATTTGCTGAGAATCTGCCCACGATTTAAAAGCACTGATGTGTGAATGACAAATCGCGGAACTCGCAATTTAAAATGCTATTCATTTGAATGACACCTCAAATCGCGGGGTGGGTCTGCCACGATTACCACTCGATAAAACGCGCTGCAATCCCGACAATCCGCTTAAGTCCAGGAGCTTCTTTTGGGCTACATGCTTCCCACAATCGCAGCGCATTTTATCGCGCCACAATCCCGGCAGACCCGCACCTCGATTTGAGGTGTCCTTAAAATAAATGGCATCTCAAATGCGAGTTCTGCGATTTGTCATTCACACATCAGTGCTTTCAAATCTGAGGAAGATGCGCTGCAAATCTGCCCGCGATTCAAATCGCTGTAGTGTGAATCCAGCCTTACTCTGTCCTCAGTCTTGTGTACCTTGTGAAGTTCAGTGTCCTAAGACAACCTTTCCTGGCAATATTAAATGTTCTCTTTGCTTGCTGTTGTTAGTTGTAGCTAGACTTGCACATAAGAAAAAGGTGTCATCTATATAGTCGACACCAAAACAGGAGGTGGGACTCATTTAGGGAGAAAAGAATGTCATTCTCCCATAAAGACATAAAAAAATTAGCAAGGCTTGGTGCAAATTTTGCCCCCATTGCCACCCCTGTACATTGTAGATAATATTCTCCTCCATAGTAAAAATAATTATGCTCCATAGCGAATTGTAATAGCCTCAAGATAAAATCCAAGGTGGAAGTTTTTAACCACTTCCCACCCGGCCAATGTATATATACGGCCGGGTGGGAGCCGCCTGCTCCTGATAGGACGTTCAGGAACGTCCTTCAGGAGCAGCGGGATCGCGCGCGCGCGCGCCCGCGCAGCGGCGCAATCCCGATGTGCTCGTGTCACCCGGACACGGCACATCTCAGATCGGCAGGAGGGCTCTGTGATTGGCCCTCCTGATCACATGACGGCCGTGTCCAATCACGGCCGTCATGTGATGTAAACAAACAGCCGGTTGCTAGGCAATCGGCTCTCCTCTCCTCACACGGAAGTCACCGCTGAGAAGAGGAGAGCAGAACGCTGCAGCCGGCTGATGATCAGTGAGTATGGGCTGCTTTTCACAGCTTTTTACTCACTGATCATCAGTGTAGTGTAAACACACAACACACCACACAGTGAAAACACAGTCCCCACATATGTCCCCAAAACACACATGTCCCCAAAACATACATGTCCCCAAATAATAAAAACACATGTCCCTAATAATAAAAACATGTCCCCCACATATGTCCCACTAAAATCACATGTCCCAATGATTATCTGCACACATATGTACGTGATCACCTGCACACATATGTACATGATCATTTGCGTACATATGTCCGTGATCACACAAACCAATTATTATACACTTAACGGAATTTTTTTTTACCAAAAACATGTAGCAGAATACATTTTGGCTTAAATTTATGACAAAATTTGATTTTATTGGATTTCTTTTCAAATAGAAAAAAGAAAATATTGTTTTTTTCCCAAATTTCCGCTTTTTTTGCGCTTATATCGCAAAAAAAAAAAAACGGAGTCGTGAATAAATAACACCAAAATAAAGCTCTATTTGTGCGAACAAAATGATAACAATTTCATTTGGGTACAGTGTAGCATGACCGCGCAATTATCACTGAAAGCGCTAGAGCGCTGAAAGCTGAAAATTGGGCTGGGAAGGAAGGGGGTGAAAGTGCCCTGTATTGAAGTGGTTAAAGAGTGCTCCCTAATATATTTTGCCACTTGGTATCCCAACTTATGTCGAATAATGGTGTATAAGGGGAAGACGTCTGCCGTCACCAGCAGTACATCCTCCCCTATATTCCATTATAAAATGTCATTAATAATTTGCATGGAGTCTTTCAAGAAGGCTGGAGTTTTGGTTACCAAGAGTTGAAGAACTTGGTCCACAATCTTCCCTATTCGTGAGGGGAGGAAATCTATGCCACTAACTATAGGGTGACCCAGTGGGTGGATGGGATTTTATGCTTTTTTTTTTTTTGGTATGCAATAAATAGGTATTCCGGGAGCCAGTGGTATTAAAAAATCTTGCGTTTTTTTTTTTGATAATTCCCTTTCTATATCCTTCCTGAATCATATTATTTAGTCATCTTTTATATGCACTGGTGGGATCCCTCTTTAGGATAATGTATGTATCCCTGTCAGATAGATGATTCTCCATCTCATCCAAATAATCCTGTTTCTTTAATTGCACAATCCCTCCCCCTTTATCATCTGGGTGTATAATTTGTTTTTTTCCTCTCACACAGCAATGCTTTACCTTCATGTATATCTTTCTGATGTTCCTTTTTAAAATTACTCTCATTGTAGATCCTGTAAAACCAACCAATTCCTTAAAATTTGAAATACTGGGATGCAATTAACTTGGCATGCTTGATTGGTTTACCTGCTATTGTATAAAAAATGTAAGCCCCCCAAATGGGACCAAAATCATTCACCACTCAAAAACACATCTCTGTAAGTTATTACTCTTTTGTCTTTTGATAGCTCACAGGCTTTCTCTAAGGCTTCTTGAGTAGCATCAGCAGCATCCAATGACTGAATACATAGGGGCTTATTAACTAAAACTGAAGCATACAAAACCTGGTGCTTCTCTGCATAGAAACCAATCACCTCTTAGGTTTTTTTTTGTCAAAGCTTAATTGAACAATCAGAAATTAGAAGCTGATGGGCTACCATGCACAGCTGCACCAGATTTTGCACTCTCCACTTTTAGTAAATCAACCTTACATTGTCCTCCTGAGTGACAACTGCATATCCAGCATGAATTTTAACATCCGCAGTATAAAACCAAGATCCAGCTGATAATGATGCAAATTTATATTTTGTGATCCATGCATTAGACAGATGTTTTGTTTGGCTCTTTGCAATAACTCCTGCACAGAATTGGGGGCCATTACGGTAAAAACATGGTACAACAATAATGTGTATAACTTTGTCTAATAACACCTTACATACATCTACTGCTCTACTGTATGTAGGTGAACCCTTGATTACTGGGTCCATCTAGAAGGAAATATATCTTGTTTTCCCCAATTTTCTTACGTAAGAACTCCATTTCCATGTCCTTGGTTTTCCTGACAGAAAACAAAGATTTCCTGTTATCTGGTAGGCTCAATGTAGAAATGTAGGGGCAGTGGCAAAGGCTTGTCAGTGTCTGCATCTGTCTTTAATCATTTAAAAAATATATATATTTTACCTTAGATTGATAAGGATATCTCTGTGCCAACCAATTAGATGAATAGAATGAAATATTGCTGCATGCACTAAAAAATGGTTATTCAAACCCAGAATCACAGAAATATTTATATGGGGTAGTGCTGCGCAATGTAAGAGAGGGAGAAAAAGACAAGAAGGAAAGGGGGGAATGGTAGGATTAGATAAGGGCAAAAGAGGGTGGAGGAAAAGAGGGGAGAGGAGGAGGGGTGAGTATGGTGATACAAGGTAGAGACAATTTCAGATCAATGTGACATAAACCTGTGAATATACTATTAAGCAGTAATCCAATCACACTCTATCCTGTAATATAAACTCCTTCTAATAAAATTTGAATTAAATGTGACATATACCAGTGAATAATTATACAGAGCTATAACAGGTATAAAAACATAATTATAAGATCTTAAAAAATTCCCATACAGGCTATTGCCATATAAAGTGCATATCATGTGATGATCCAGAAAATATTATATAAAAACTGCACGTGCCAGATACGAATAATGTCCGTACAATAATTGCAAACAGTGTGTAAGCTTCACAATAAATGCAATATACAAAGTGTCTGTGCAATCCATATAAAGAAAATGTGCAAACTGCAAATGACCAGAGGTATCCCAGGTAAAGTGCTAGTGCTCCTAGGTAGTGCGGAAATAAAGAAGAGGTGATTCTCTTTTCCTTTACTCCATTCAGTAAGTAGATGGGTGTCCCCTTACCTTACTGCTGTAAGGTTACAGCATAAACATAGGTTTAAAGGCTTTAAAAAGGTCACAGAAAAAGTCATAAAGGTTAACTTGGCAAGACAAGTCGGAGGAGGAATGGAGTTACTATGAGTAACCAGGAACTAGTGAAGAGTGAATAGCAGCTGGTCAGAAGTGTGTACCTGGCATGAGTGACAAGTCCTTTGGTAGTGGGGGGGGGGGGGGTGTTCTGGCCGCTTCCCACTAGCTGTCAGTTCCCCAAAGCAACTGGAACCAAACTCATGGTACAGAGACCTCATGTACCAGGCCGCATGGTATGGTAGAGAAGTTATTATCTAGAGCATGTATAGAGTCCACATTAGTTCTTGGCGGGGCCCCATTCTGTCACTGGGAGTGAGGTGGCAGAGGTACGCTAAACTGGTGGAGTGGGCATGGGCTCAGAACTGTCCCTCCTAAATGCAATATTTGACAAGCAAGGTGGGTAGTGACATGGGACAAGACACTTTGCAGAGGAACTCTGTACATTTATTACTGCACATGGTGTATGGCTCATCCCTAAGCAGGGGTACTACCAAAATGATGATTTTCACACCAATGTGACGCTGGCTTGTCGCGGCCACTGATGATTGTGTACACAGGCAAAGGTACTCCCATGTGCACAGACATGGTAGACCCCGTCCACACGCTGGTTTTGGATTCCCATTGCCCCCTATAATTTCCTTTTCTGGTTGCAAGCTCGCCATATTGTCTTGGAAATTGTATAGATGTTAACTCTTATCCTAACATCGATCAGTGGTTCCAAATGAAATACTGCAGTAGGCAACATACACTAAAGATGTACCCAGAATTTTTCCAAGTAACTGTTCTGTTTATTCAGCACATTTGAGATTTTTTTATAAACATGCTTACATACAGTAAGTATCACATTAACGAGAGTAATTTTAGCAGTACTTAGGCAGGCTAGTTTTTTATCATAGTCTTAGGAATGTGAGTACATGGCAGAAGAGTTAGTATGATATCAAAAGATGTTGGCTGCATTGGATAACGCATACAAAAAGAAATACATCTACATACAGTTTAACAACGTTTTTCACAGCGCATTGAACATTTTGCACAATGCACTGCAGTAGGCACCTCAATGCATAAATGTGTACATTGCACCACAATATATGGTATAATATGCTCTGTATATATTTTTTTGCAGCAGTGGTTACAGCTCCCAGCTGCATCAGAAAGGTGTCTCTGAAAGACACCAGTTCTGGTTCTTCGATTCCACTCCCTCCTTATGCTTTGCCAGTCACAAACCACGGCCAAGGCATCAGCACAGACTGATTTTTAAATGGCAAAGCATAGGAAGGGGTAGAGGCATAATACTGGGAATGGTGTCTGTCATAGCCACTTTCCAATGCGGCTGGAAGCCAGAAGCATGACATTGCAGTACACCACACTGCTCCTTCTTGGACAAGTAAGCTTTTCAAGAAACGTACTTGGAAGCTCTGTTCTGCATTGTGTCTCTGTGCAGAGGCAGCATTTTTTGCTAGAGGCCGGGCTTTCACTTCCTTGTGTTAGACCCGTCAGCAAAAAAAATGGTGGGCTGCACAGCAGTGACATCAAATCTCTCTCCAAATCTCCTGAGACTATCAGTAGAAGGTATCAGTGTCTAGGTACACTCACATACTTGGAAGTAGAGAAAGGTACTTCGTTTTAGGTAACTGTTTCAGCACAATTGATATTTCTCAATTTTCCCTATAATCTATCAAATCTTCATATTTTAAATCCAAATCTACATTAATGGTTTAAAATTTCTCTTTTCTAGGGTGTGAAAGCAGACATTGTGGAGGATGTAAGCAATCATTTAGGGACCCTTCTTGATGAAGCCATTACAGAGGATGTGCAATCACACAGGAATGGAGATAAAACTGCAACATCTGTATTAAAGAAACGGTGAGATACATGGATATATTAACCACTACAATACAGGGCACTTTCACCCCCTTCCTTCCCAGCCCAATTTTCAGCTTTCAGCGCTCTAGCGCTTTCAGTGACAATTGCGCGGTCATGCTACACTGTACCCAAATGAAATTGTTATCATTTTGTTCGCACAAATAGAGCTTTATTTTGGTGTTATTTATTCACGACTCAGTTTTTTTTTTTTGCGATATAAGCGCAAAAATAGCGGAAATTTGGAAAAAAAACAATATTATCTTTTTTCCATTTGAAAAGAAATCCAATAAAATCAAATTTTGTCATAAATTTAAGCCAAAATGTATTCTGCTACATGTTTTTGGTAAAAAAAATTCCGTTAAGTGTATAATAATTGGTTTGTGTGATCACGGACATATGTACGCAAATGATCATGTACATATGTGTGCAGGTGATCACGTACATATGTGTGCAGATAATCATTGGGACATGTGATTTTAGTGGGACATATGTGGGGGACATGTTTTTATTATTAGGGACATGTGTTTTTATTATTTGGGGACATGTATGTTTTGGGGACATGTGTGTTTTGGGGACATATGTGGGGACTGTGTTTGTACTGTGTGGTGTGTTGTGTGTTTACACTACACTGATGATCAGTGAGTAAAAAGCTGTAAAAAGCAGCCCATACTCACTGATCATCAGCCGGCTGCAGCGTTCTGCTCTCCTCTCCTCAGCAGTGACTTCCGTGTGAGGAGAGGAGAGCCGATTGCCTAGCAACCGGCTGTTTGTTTACATCACATGACGGCCGTGATTGGACACGGCCGTCATGTGATCAGGAGGGCCAATCACAGAGCCCTCCTGCCGATCTGAGATGTGCCGTGTCCGGGTGACACGAGCACATCGGGATCGCGCCGCTGCGCGGGCGCGCGCGCACGCGATCCCGCTACTCCTGAATGACGTTCCTGAACGTCCTATCAGGAGTAGACGGCTCCCACCCGGCCGTATATATGCATCGGCCGGGTGGGAAGTGGTTAATGTGTTAAAGGAGATCTGCAATCATGGTTGCATCATTTAAAGTGGTTGTAAACCCTTACAAACCACTTTGACCTACACATAAGCCTAGATTAAGGCTTACCTGTAAGTCCAAGAAATATCTCCTAAGCCTATACCGTTTAGGAGATATTTACCTGAAGACAGCCACCGCTGTCAGCGGCGCGCAGGCGCACTGGGTAAGCCGCAAATCGCTGTGATATGCCGCGAGTGTCAGCTCCCATGTGCATGCGCGGGAGTGATGTCATTGCTGCTCCAGCGAATCACAGCGCCGGAGCAGTGAGACCCACCGAGAAGATGGACGCTCGGAACTACAGAGGACAGCGGTGACTTCGCTGGCTCCTGTGTCAGATAAGTGAGACATAATGGACTACTATGCGATGGATAGTAGTCCATTCTGCTTTACCTTTGCAGGGAATCAAAGAGGAAGTAAACCCATCAGGGTTTACTTCCTCTTTAATAACATCAGCGTTATAATAGCAATACAAACAATAGTTATTTTTGGCAATCCAATATACTTAAGAAAGTAGATGGAATCCAAGGAAGATGGTGAATGAATAGACAAGACCCTTGCACCAACTTCAGTGTATGTATCAACACATCACACCACCGTGCTCTCATTTATTACTCTTACTAGAATGCAGATCAAAATGGGCAGGTAAGCATAATAGATGCTAAGGATCTCTCCAAACTCCAGCATGAACAGCTTTACCACACTGCAGGCACCACAATTGCTCTCCTTTCCAAGGACTCTATGACAGGTCTCAGACTGTAGCCATTGGGAATACAAAATGTCCAGTATCAGTGGGAATAAACAATCCCCATCATTGGTGTTATTGGGAGGAATTGTGGCCAATCATTGGTGTCATTGGGCCCCATCATTGGTGTTTATGACAGACCTAGGTGGGACAGAGGCTTTTTGAGAGGACTGAATGCTAGCCTCTAATGCTAGACTACTAATTAGAAATATTACTACATATATCAATTTGTGAACAGATGCCAAAATATATGTCAACTTAAATATACAGAAATTTAAATATATATAACACTCAGTATTATAAATAAAAAAAAAGTATTCATCTGTGATTGTTCAAAAAAAATTAAAATGTGGTTGGTAAATCAATATGTGTAGATATCCTCCACCGCTTGCAAACATCCAACAACACACAAAGTGCTCTTGTAAAATATCTGCTCACCGGAGAGCCATGACCTCTTTACCCAAAAAGAAGGTCAGAATTAACTTGGACAAAAAATGATAGAGGATGGGGCCAAGTGGGGCCCCCTGAAAAGCTCTTAAGGAGAATCAACCAAGGTATAGCGTAATAAATTTTAAACATTATTGTTGTATCAAAAGATGTGTTAAAATTACAGTAAATGTAACATAATACATGTGAGGAATATTACCCTATCAAAACCCATCAATAAAAAACATACATGCAAAACAGTGAAAAAATGACAACGCTGTCACATCAAGGCACCAAACTTAGGGGCCCCACACAATATCAATTAGATTGATATTGCATTGAAATTGGATACCTAGAATTTGGATTCAATCTCTAAAGGGGATAGGCTAAATGTCAATTGAGGACTAAGTGTAGTGATAGGTCCAAAGGTAAGCTCCATGAAGTATGTAGATTATTGACTGTAGACCATTTCCAGAGCACAACCAATGTAGATATTCAAACACAGTTGCTGTGAAAGTCTATAGAAACAGTAGTGGGGTGTGGGTGCTTGGTTAACCTTTTTTGAACCCAAGACCTGCATAAATCACCCTCCATTTACTCCCAGAGTAGCTGGTGCTGCAAGGACATACACAAGATAAAGACTTGCCCCTTCTGTTCATTATATTTTCAGTAACAGAGTGGACCCAAATAGCATAATATTTCTTGGTTTATTAAAACAATAAATGGTAAAAACAAAATGCCTGCTTACATTGCTAAGTGCCTGTATGCCTGCACTAGATGATATTGCATATGTGGTCGGATGGAGCCGTGATGGGCCCTTCTCACGCTGAGATGAGGACCTTTCCTGATGACGTAGCGATACAAAACATACGGGTCCCAGCTTCCGGTTCTATCTCCAGCGACGGTGGAACCAGAATGGGGATTTGTGTTCTGACAGGGGAGAGGAGACAGATCGTTTGTTCCTAGTAAGTAGGAACAGCGATATGTCTCCTCCTCTAGTCAGTCCCATCCCCATACAGTTAGAAACACACACAAAGGAACACAAGGCAGACTTTGAAAGAAGTCTTGACTCAAAATTGTCTGCCGGACTCAGCTTTCTGGCAGACAATCCGCTCGTCTGTGTGCTAGTCCACTGGACTTTCCAAATGAACGGATTAGCCCACACATGGACTAAAGTCCGTTCATTTTGAATGTGACTTTGTGAGCCCAGTCGCCTGGTATGGGTTTTAAGGGTAACCCCTATGCAGAAAAATGGGGTGGGGGTCCCCCCAAAGTCCATACCAGACCCTTATCCGAGCATGCAGCCCAGCCGGTCAGGAAAGGGGGTGGGGATGATCCAGCACCCCCCCCCCCCCCGAAACATACCAGGCCACATGCCCTCAACATGGGGGGTGCTTTGGGGAAGGGGCGCCCTGCGAGCCCCCCACCGGAATCCTCATTGGCAAGGGGAGAGGACCAATGATTAGGGAGGACAGCAGGAGCAAAGGATTCTGGGACATGTAGTCCTGACACTAGCTGGCCCAATGTGAATTCCCTGGAGCCAGACTACATACTCCAGCATGCCAAGAGGAGGAGAACAAGAGAGACATGAGGAGGCTGCCTGGGAGTAGGGGGTGATATCACGAGGTAAGGGAGAAGAGTGGACGCAGGAGGAGGGTGCTGCTCTTCAGTCGATGTGACCTCTTCCCTGCCAACAGCTCCATGATCGGACGCAGACCCATTGCCTCAGGCACCCCATCAGCTGTGTGAGTGCTCGTACAGAAGTTGACAGGTAACCAGTCAAGCAACCTGCAAGAGCTTGCTCCAGGACATCTTTCAACTTGGGCCATGGTGTTTCAGGATTGGTGAGCAGGCAGTAGCCCATATTGTGTCTACCCCCTTGTAAAGGGGACACTGAATACAGACACCATTATTTCATTCACCTTGTCAAGCCCTGTGAGGAGTCCCTGTTCGTGCAGAGTTTTTTCACCCTGTTGAAATATTTCCTTTAGTACACTTGCTAGTACATATTGGGCCCCTTTCAAAGAGCTAGCTGAAGATACCGGACATCTCTGCTGTAAGGACTTCCACGTTTCTTCTTCATTTAGCAGTGACTCATTGACCACACTCATACTTGTTAAGGAGGAACTCTAAGCATAAAGTTGATATTATATACTGTTGCCTGTTGTAGCACGCATTTACATTCTGGGCCTGTGATTTCAGGGTTTTAGAGAAATACACTGACCTACAACAAATCATCCCTATTTCCCTTCATGCCTGAGTACATAGGTCACATTTGAGTTGGTTGAATTGTGCTATTCTTTTTTATATCAGAATTCTCTATTTTAACTATTCAGTTATATCATTACTGTTTGCTTGATGATAAAAAGTCTTTCAGTAAAAAATACTTTCTGGTTTACTATAGTTTCTGTCTATCTACTATTTTGTCGGTGGTAACATTGTTCACTAGGTATGCCAGATGGGCTGAGACTGTTCTTGGGGTTGAGGGGCAGACCACTTTGCGTCAAAATGCCAGAAGAGCACTCCAGCATGTTCTGAGGCTGGATATCAGAAGCTGAGGATCTTTTCGGGAGCCAGCCAGTGTCTACTAGGGAGGAAGAGTGTGGAGCTTGGATAAAGCAGGCCATGCAGGTCCTAGAAGATTGGGATCTTCTAGAAGCAGCGCATCAGTGAAATTTTGTGGGGCGCTGCTGCGTAAGCCATTAGAAACTTGAAATTCAGCAACACGACCTGCACAGCCTATGATTACCTGGCTATGTTACAGGAAGAGTTTGGGTGGACAAAGAAAGTGGCCGACCTGATCTATCAATTTGAGATTGCTCTCAAACACCAAGGTGAATGTCTAAATACATCAGACGTCTGAACAAGATGCTGTACCAGATCATGTTTAATAAGGGGATGGTACCTTCTGCCATAGATCAAGCCAGGTGCCCTATGCTATGATTCAGTCTGGATTCAGCTGAAGACCTCAGCAGATGTTATGTCATAAAATACCCCGCGTTCATCAAAGTGGAGGAAGAAGCCATATGTTATGACAAACGAGTTGCAGTCTGTCCAGTGTCTGCACCTCTAACTGACGTTATATCGCGGGGGCAATGGAGCTCAAATCAGAGATAGTCATCCTCAAGTCTCAGATGGCACAGATGATGGAGATAATGAATCTGCGAGCAGCGAAAATCACCAAGTCGCCCGATGAGAGTGTCACAGGGCCTACTATACCTCTGGCCCCACCCGCTCGGCCCATGGCGAGAAGTCAAAAAACCAAGGAGTCTACTTCAACTGTGGAGGAGTGGAACATTATCGACAGGTGTGTCCAAGTCCGTTGAAGCCTGAAGACCAGCATCCAAAGCTGTCAGGAAACTTCAGAGGGCCCCGGTGTAGTAGCCAACCAGGTGCCCATCTACAGTAGCTAGCTCCAAAAACCACAACACAAGAAGACCATAGCGGAAGTCCAAACCCTCCCAGGAGGCTCCCGTTGTTGTCTCTGAGCGACCCAGTGTCCAGATCCCCTTGACCCACACTGCCCAGCGTTGGAAAGTCAGTGCACACCAAACCCCCAGAGCTCAACGGGGACTCAAGCGCAGATCAGAATCCCCACAAGAAAGGAGCAAAGATAAAGGCCACAGGACAGGCTAAGGCTACCACTTCTTGCAAGTTCCCTGCCAAGCTTGTGGGACCTTCTCCTGTCGTGCCCATCCAAGTAGAAGGAATCTACACCAAAGCCATCCTGGATACAGGAGCACAAGTGACCCTACTCTTCTGAAACTTCTAAGATAAGCATCTTAAACACCTGCTGTTGCAGAAGTTGGCGGAGTTAGGGATATGGGGCATTGGGACCCGAAATTTCCCCTATGACGGCTTACTGCCAGTTAAGCTGACCTTTGATCCGGAAAGACAAAGGCGTTCATCCCATTGGCAGTGGTCTGTCCTCGCCCACCAGGGGCCCACAAAAGTTCCCTGATCATAGGAACCAACACTGATCTGATCAGAAGGCTGTTGACCCTCTTATGATGGAGCCTGATATCTCAACCACAGGTATATACCCCATGCTAGGACAAGCTTACCAGTGCCTGGTGCAAGAGCAGAAGGTCCCAGCTAAAGATATGGTGCCTGGACCAGTGTGAGAAGGAATTCAGCCCAGTGAGGTGGCATGTTTACGAACTTCAGTCAAGCTCAGCTGGAAGCAACCAGACCCTTTCATTGTCCTTGAAGCTGACTGCCAGAGAGAAGACACAGGGTGGAGATAATTCCAGAAGTGATATTGATCAAAGCATTGCAGCAAAGTCACGGGAAGATTCCGGTTAGTGTCTGCAACATTACGGCCTCACCTGTGAAGATGCTGGCTCAGATGTTGATAGGGCAAGTGAATCCAGCCACCCCAGTCTCACTGTCTGATTTGGTGTGGGGGACCAAAGGATGAAACCCTTGTCAAGAAGTTCTACCTGAAGATCACTCATCTAAAAAGGAAAGGTCCAAGACTCTTGCGATGGCAAGATGCATTCTCCAAGAGTGGGTTTGATGTGGGATGTGCAAAAAGTACCCAACACCTGATTTGCCTTCAAGAAGACATTCAGGGAAACAGTCTGACAGATTCCTTTAGGGGACTTGGAAAACCTGAACGAACAGCTGGCAGAATTGTTGAAGAGAGCAGGTATTATCTGAGAGTCCAGGAGTCCATATGCTTCCCTGGTAGTGGTGGTGCGAAAGAAGAATAGTTCCCTGAGGTCGTGCGTCAATTATCGGATGCTGAACCAAAAGTCCATCCCAGACCAGTATACCAACCCAAGGATAGAATAAGCTCTATAGAGCCTCTCAGGGGCGAAGTGGTTCAGTGTGCTGGATTTGAAGAGTAGACACTATCAAATTCCCATGCATGCTGAAGACCGGGAGAAGACAGCTTTCATTACCCCAGTGGGGTTCTTTGAGTTTAACCAGATGCCTCAAGGCCTGTCTGGAGCTCCAGCCACATTCTAAAGGCTGATGTAGAAGACAGTGAGTGACATGAATCTGATTGAGGTGTTGGTGTATCTAGATGATATCATCGTCTTCAGCGAGGCCCTGGAAGAGTACTAGGAATGTCTGGAGGTCCTGAAGAGACTCCATGATGATGGGTTGAAGCTGTCCTTGTAGAAATGCCAGTTATATCAAGCTTCGTTTAACTACCTTGGCCATATTGTGTCTGTCGAAGGAGTGGTCACCCTCAGAAGCTGAAAGCAGTCACCTCTTGGCCGAGGCTTTAACAGTGTGACAGAGCTTTGGTCATTCTTGGGATTTTTCTCCTATATTACAAGAGATTCATTGAGGGATTCGCTAAACTAGCTTGCCCATATAGTGAGCTAATGAAGAGCCAAGATGAAGACCATGACCCAGACCTAACAAAGTCTGTCAGACCAGCCAGAGGGCCTAGAAAGCCTCGAAAGTTGATTCAAGAACAGTGGACTGATCAGTGTAAAGAGGCTTTTTAGCAGCTGAAGTGGAGCCTATCTGCTCTGGTCCTAGCCCATGCAGATCCAACCATGCCATATGAATTGCACATTGATGCCAGCCTAGATGAGTTAGGCAGGGTGCTACACCTGTCACCTATGACAGAGCACAACACCCCCCAATCCCCACCTGAGAAGAACTATCTTATGCAAAAACTAGAGTTTCTGGCTCTGAAGTGGGCAGTGGTTGATAAGTCAAGGGATTACATGTATGGTGCAGAGTTTGCAACAACCCACTCACATACATCTTCACCACCACCAAGTTGGATGCCACTGATCACAGGTGGTTGGCCACCCTATCAGAATTCACCTTCAGCCTGAATTACCATCCGGGGTTCAGGAGCAAAGATGCATACACTTTGTCAAGAAGACCCCATGGTTCAGGAGACTCCCCTGAAGAATGGACTCAGCTGACACCTGAAGGGATACAAGCCTTATGTCAAGGAGCAGAACATCAATCTGGAGGTGGGTCAAGAGTCAAAGACATTGGGGTCTCAGCGGCTGGTGTCCCCAGATGTTACTGTAATGTTACTCAAGTTTGGGATGAAGGTCTGCCCAAGCTCCGCAAGAAAGACTTGAGAAGGAGCCAGATAGATGACCCTCTTTGCAGCTTGGTATTGAAGGCTTTGGAGTGCCAACGCCCCAATTTGATACTTACTGACTCTCAGAAGGAAGATCATCTGCTGCACAGAGAGTGGCATCGGTTGCAGTTGCACAAAGGAGTGGTCTACCAAAGGGGCCCCTCTGATGATTCTAAAGAGAAATGGCAGCTGTTCCTGCCTATGAAACATAAAGGAAGACGGTGCTGACTGCCCTACATGATAACCATGGCCACCTAGGGCCTGAGATGGACATTCAACTTAGTGAGGGACCGATTCTACTGGCCTTACATGCAAGCTTAAATTGAGGGCTACTGACATTACTGTATAAGGTGTATACAGAGGAAGCCTTTGTCCCACTGAGCTTCCCCAATGGGCCATCTTCAGAGTCAAGGACCCATGGAGCTGGTGTGCATTGACTTTCTGCGTTTGGAGCCTGACTTTAGTGGACAGGGAAATATCCTGGTGGTGACTGACCACTTTACTAGATATGCCCAGTCATTTTCCACAAAAGACCAGCAAGCATCCACTGTGGCCAAGATCTTGGTGGAAAAGTTCTTTGTACATTATGGTCTGCCTCATTGTACCCACTCCGATCAAGGTAGTAACTTTGAAAGTAACCTCATCAAGAGACTCCTAAGCCATTTAGGCATCCAAAAGTCAAGAACTACTCCCTATTACCCTCAAGGGGACCCTCAGCCGGAGAGATTCAAACTCTATTAAATTTGCTAGAGACTCTTACTGAACAAAAACAACACTGGAGTAAGCATATCGCGGCCATTGTGCATGCCTACAACAGCACCGCAATATATATACCAGTCCTTATAGAATAGCAGACTGTACCTCACTCAACCCTATGTACTGTAGCACCCTAGACAGACCAAGTTACCAGTCCTTTATAAGGAGCTTTGTGGAACAAGTGGGTTGTGAATGATTAGCAGACTGCAGCAGAAGGGCAGCAGTCAAGTATAATATTCTTTCTATATTTGGAAGAAAGAATATTATACGTGTACAAGCCTATTACCATACCACTGATACCAGTCCTGAAAAGAACCTTTGTGGAACTAATAGTAACAGCTACTGATTAAACTGACCCTCACTGCCTCACACACTGCTTCCTGCCTGTCCCTATATAAACTGACAAAACAGAGGCTGCTGGAAGAATAACTGGTTACTGGAATAGCACTTTTGTGGACCTGATAGTAACAGCTAATGATTAAACTGACTCTCCCTGCAGCACACACCGTCCTGTCCCTTTCTCTAAACTGACAAAAGACACTCAGGCTGCTGCAACAATCACTAGCACAGCACTGCCTATCCTGAACTACACCTAACACCTATACCAGTCCTGAAATGAACTTTTGTGTGCCAAATAGCTAGTGATTTGGGTCATTGTAATCTCTCCCTGCTCAACACAGCAACCTCTCCCTATAGTGACAGAAGAGAGAATGTAAAATGGCCGCCGGATCGGGTGTATTTATAAGTTAGGGGGAATGTCCAAGTGTCCATGTGCTGTAATGTCTCAATTGGCTGTCCTGTACCCCATAATGGATGTGTCATCATAGGTCAAAGTTCTTTTACACAGTAAACGCGGAAGTCCGCCGAGCGAATGGCACCAATAGTCCGCCGAACGGCGCCAATAGTCCACCAAACGGGCGGACCGCGAACAGCCTAAATTCGCTGCGAAACGACCGCCGGGCGAACCGTTCGGCCATCACTATTGCCACGTCCCTAGACCTTACCTCAATGACTTTGCACAGAGGATATGTGGACCACTTGTGCAGAAGTCTGAAAACAGCCTATGAGAAGGTTCAGGCTGTATTAGATGCCCATGGGCAGCAGAATAAGAAAAACGTTGCAAGTACATGAATTGCAGGGTGCAAGTACATGAATTGCAGCCTGGTGACAGTGCGCTGCTGAGGAACGTGAGTGTCCCTGGAAAGCACAAGTTGGCTGATCAAAGTTGCGGCCCTACATCATCTGTAAACAGCTGCCAGTGTATCAGATCCAGCCAGAAGGAAACACAGGCCCACTGAAGACTTGACACCACAATCACCTGCTGCCCCTGTCAGAAGCAGTTTGTGTGTTGCAAAAGCCAGACTCCCAGCCTACCCCCCATGGCCTCATGGAGATCCTGTCCAGTGACTAGGTCTTAGCCTGTACCCCTGAATGCAGAGGAGGAGGACAGTGAGGATGAAGAGATGGGAATAGATTGGCTGTGGCTTTCTGAAATGTTGAAGCCTGCTACCTCTCTTTCCCCTTCTCCCAAGGAGTCAGACACTAGAATCCTCAGGCCGGTGGCCCCTAAATTTGTACCATAAAGTCAACCGCTGGAAGACCCTCCCACTTCCCTGATGGCAGGAGATTCCAAAGATTTTCACTCTTCCATAGTGAAGGAACAAGAACCAGTTTTGGAAGAGGAAGAATCAGATGTACAGGAGGAAGAAATAGCTGTGCAAGCCTATAACATGTGAGCTCAGAGTACAGAGAGGGTAGTTATTCATCCACTAAGGAGACTGACTTATGATGTTTTGGGTGAGAGATCTGAAGAGGTCATTCTGGCCTCCCAAAAAACTCTTGACATGCTTAATCTCTCCACTACAGGTTTAGTGGAGGGCGACCCCAACTCACCCCCTAGCACATCTAGGTGAGCCATCCCAATAATGATGCATTGGAGGCAGGACAACCTTCTCTCCTATGATAAGTGATGGGAGGTTCCTCTGCCAGATTCTCATGCACATGTTGATTGTGTCAGGAACCATGAATCAGACTGAGACAGAAGTACAATTAAATCACATTGTTTATTAAATAAAAATAAAATGGTAAATAGAAAAAGCGTAGTCAAAGCATAGCCAGAGTCCAGTAACCGGATCGAGTAGTCAGCCAGACCAGAAGTCAGGGATCCAAGTAGAGCAACAGAAAGCAGGATAAGGAGCCAGAAGAGATGTCAGCAAGCCAGTCTTTAAACAGAACCACAGGAGATGGTTTCTTGTAATGTGACCAAGGCGAAGGCAGAGGTGAAGTGAGCTGGACAGCTTTAAGTAGGCAGGTCAGACAAGCACGATCAGAAACAGCTGGTAACTGTGGAGAGAGATGAGAGCTGGCAATTAGCTGACAGCTGAGCAGCCAGCCCAGAGAAGGAAGGGCTAAGCCAGCCCTGACAGATTGTTTTCTTACATGCATAACCTGTTTTTCTCTCTATGTATTTTGAAAGCATGTAGCAGGGCATGGACTCTTTACCTCCTTTGGGGGACCAAAGGTTCTTTGGTAGGAGGAGTGTGTAGCAGAGGCTGACCCCCCCCCCCCCCCAGCAAATTCGGCCGCTGCCACAGGACACCAGCAGCAGTGCTGGCACAGACAGACATAGACTGTCACTGCTGCGGTGGATTTCCTCCCCCTTCCTCCGCTCCTCACACTGCACATAGAGAGTGGGGCGGATCATAAATGCCACTTACTCTGCTCCCTCCCCTGCTTCCTCATTGGCATGGGGAGAAGACCAATGATTGGGAAGTGTGTAAAAATAAGTGCAGCTCTAAGATATCAAATGTAAATAAAACGTGATAAAGTAAACCGATAGCATATATAATAACTGAAAATCATATACTGTGGCATGTAACTAAAAATTGTATACTGTGACATATAACATATTAGTTCAAAAAGAAAGTCCACAATAAAGCAAAAATTCTGAAGTGATTTCTCAGTGAAACAAAAATCCAGGTAGTGACATCCAAGGGTGATGACTGGTTATTTAAAAGTAAAAATAGATATGTTAATAAGTGTCCAAGCAATTAAGTGACAAGAGGAATGCACCACCATAAGCAATGGCCACTTACCAGAAAGCGTGGAACCACACAGGTATACACTTGGTGAGTCAAACAGGCTTTATTAGGTTGGTTCTAGATCCAGATTCATAGCAGCGATGGAGACTCCAGACAATCAATCACAAGAGCATTGTATGTAGCCAATATGGGGCAAATGGAGGAGTGCACCTCACCAGGAATTTATAAAAGATAGAAGGAAAGAAAGGGGCCACATAGCATGATTCCGTTTGGAATGTTTACTAAGAGTGGAAAATTGAATTGCACTTACATGCTCCCAATGTAAAACAAGCGCTGTATGGAACAATGTTAGCAGTAGTGAGAGGATCAGCATGCGTCCCCGATGCGTTTTGCTTCAAAAAGCATCATCTGGGTGGAGACAGCCGATTGGACAATTCCAGCTCCTCCTCCTCCTCCCCCGAACATGAGCTCAGATCAGAGTATACAGGACCCAATGACAGAATGTCTCCTGCCATGGACGGTGCCCGCTGAACCAATTACACACCTTGCTTTCCTCTTAAGGAAGAGAAGGTGCGGGCGAGGGGCAGATGATTGACAGATTTTACAGCCAGAGTATTGATCCAGCCATACTTAGAAGTATTATTTGGTTCCGTCCCATGCTGAGAGGAAGTTTTCGTTATTGTGTTGTTTTAGAGGGACTACTTCTCGATCCTATTGTTATTACATGTGCATAATCCATGCACTGATGGTAAGGGTCAGTCTTATTGGGTGAAGGTGACAGGATTCTGTTATATCTCTCCTGTATGTTATGGTGGATGGTGACTAGTTCCGATTTGGTGGAATTTTCTCTCTTGGACTGTTCACAATTCAGCTTTATTTTCATTGTAAATGTGTGAATTAAGCCTCAAGGAGATGCTTCTAAAGTAGTACCTGTTATCTGTTGTATTTTTATTGTTTTTTTTTTCCCAATTAGTGATCACTAATGGGGATTTGAGTATTGTGATATTATACAACCATAACCCTTTCCCTACTGGATGTAATAACTACTAGTGATGGATGAACTTCCGACGGGACGTTTTGTGAACGTGCTTCGCGAACGTGCCCAAATGTCAAGGTTCGCGGCGGACCCCATTCACTTTAATGGCAGGCGAACCTTAAAAACCTCCAGGCCATATTTTCAGCCACAAAATACTTACTAGCTGTGTACACATAGTCCCACAACATGGACATTGACATACCAGAAGTATTAAGTGAATCTGGGATCAACAACGACAAGCATTCTTTTTTTTTATCTGTGAAATTTTGTCAATTCAGGAGCACATGAAAGCCATGGAGGAGAGGCAAGGTCAGGCCAGGCTATGAAGGGAGTGCAGGAGATGATCAGTGCCACAATCAGGGAAGCGCAGTCCTGTGCCAGTGTCCCAGTGTGCTTGAGCCCCTGACCCCTCCCTCTGCCCGGCCCTTACCCCCACCTATGCAGGGCTCCACTGCGATGGTCTGGAGGTGTCAGTCCAGTGCCGATCCTCAGCCATGCTGCTGGCTTCTCTGCTGCTATCTCCCTCACTGACACCAGCACCGAGATAGAGAGCACTGACACCAGCACTGAGATAGAGAACACTGACACCAGCACCGAGATAGAGAGCACTGACACCAGCATCGTGATAGAGAACACTGACACCAGCACCGAGATAGATAGCACTGACACCAGCACTGACTCCAGCAACTCACTGCGGGACCCAAAAATATGACACCGCTCAACCTCTTCAAACAGGAGGGTTTGGTGGTAGTGTCTTTGGGGGTGCACACAGCAGAGAGTGAAGAGGGTGCAGAGCGAGAGGATGAGGATGGTGCAGAAGAGTAAGGCTGAGTGAGCCACTCAACCAAGTCTGGTGCATCCTTAGACGTAATCGAACGCACCTTCTGCAATGTCCCACTTTGGCTCAAGCCTGTTGCTCCTGCCCTACCCCTACCACCCCTGTGGAAGGGCCTGCCTCTTCCTTTGCCTGTCATTTTTTAAATGACCCTGTGACAAAGGCTCTAGAGAAGTGCAGTATTTGTGGAAGAAGGTATATAACACCCCGCTTCAATCTGTCGTTTTGGGGGGCCACTGGTCTATCACACCAGTTATAATACTTTTTTCTAATTGCGTTTGTCACTCTTTGTAGTATTGCTGCAGAACCGCTCAGCAGTCACAATGCTGCACAGTAGAAATGCACTATACTATGCTTTCTATATTTGAAAGTATTTTATACCTGTATTACACCCCTATATACTGCACACCGAATAGTACACCTATACCAGTCCTTAAAAGGACATTTGTGGACCTAATAGTAGCCAGCTAGTGAATTGCAGACTGTCCCTGCTCCAAACAGAAAACTCTATCCCTACACTGAGAAAAGACAGCTGCAGAATCGGTCAGCATTGCAATGCACTATAATATGCTTTCTATATTTGAAAGAAAGTATATTATAAGTGTATTAAAACCATATATACTGTACACCTATACCAGTCCTGAAAAGGACTTTTGTGAACCTAATAGTAATAGCTAGCGATTACAGACTGACTGTGCCTGCTCCACACAGCGTCCTTTCTCTACACTGACAAAAGACAGAATGTAAAATGGCCGCCAGATTAGGTCTATTTATGAGGTAGGGGGTATGTCCATGTGCTAAAATGTCTCAATTGGCTGTCCTATACCCCATGATGGATGTGTCATGGGTCAAAATTCTTCACAATGTAAACGAATATGTCTGACGTGAACAGCTCCATAAGTCCGCTGGTTTGGCGAATCGCGAACGAGCAAAGTTTGCCGCGAACCGACCGCCGGGTGAACCGCAAGGCCATCTCTAATAACTACTCTTTTTCTATTTGGCATCCAGCTAGGAGAAAACTGAATGAAACTTTTTTTGCCATTTGCTATGTTATTATGTAAGGTCACAGCATTTTCTTATGTACATAATATACTTTATATTAAAATACAAAATAACAAATACATTGTTGTTTGTTTTAGACCCCAGGAATCAATGTCTAAAAGAAGGAAATCATTTGTGCATCGTGCTTCCCCGCTGGAGTAAGTGGACATCTCCAATTTTTTTATTTTACTTATGTTTTTACAAGTAGATTTTAATGTCTGATATTTATAACTATAATGTAATATTTTTAATAAATACTTAAGGCATTTTTTGTGCTCATTTTGGATCAAATAGTAAAAAAACTAAACAAAAAAAACAACAAGAAAGTAGACCTGGTAGAATGATAAAGAGCTAAGAACCTATGGCAAGTATACAAAAAAATTAAATGAAAAAATAAAAACCAAGATGCAAAGCACTGTACCAGTTATAGCTTTATAGAGTTGCCACTTATGCCTACAGATTAAAATCAGCTTGTATAAGAGATTAAGATTTTACCAAATGATTGCAAAGCTTTCAGTCAGTTTCAAGCAGCTGTTTTGAAGCCTTCAACTCTAGGTTGGGATGGCTAAGAACAAGTTAATGGGAGTGCTAACTGTCAGTTTTTAAACAGAGTGTGTATTGGGGCTGCTTAGAGTGGATGATGTCATAGCTAGAGCACAGAGCCTTAAAAAAAGGATCTTAGTTGCTTCTCTATAAATTGCACTCATGCCCACGAGATCTACTTGTCATACACAATTTTTACATCAAAACTTAGATATTTTTGTCTAGTTTCAGTTTTGTGATACGCCTTTTACTTTTGGTTGGTTGAGCTTCCAAATGACAAGAGTTCTACACTTTCTTCCATTGACTGTCCTGTATAAAATTCTTCACATTTCCCAGCGAAACGCACAGCCAACTTCTTCTCGTGCCCCGCCGTGCTGTGGGCGCTTCTGGTGGCTCTTAAAGGAGACAGTGTACCCATACATTGTTTTGAGCACCCGTGCCATTTTACGATGTATATTGGCGTGAGCCAGTCGGCAAGTGGTTAATAAAGGAATTGTGAAAAACTGGCTTTTTTTATACATTTCACTACCATATTGGTGAATGGGTAGGGGTAGTATGTACCGATACACATTCACAGGGGGTGGGGGGTCTGGGGCCCCCAGATTTTGATAAGCCCCCCATCTGCAGACCCCAACAACCACAGGCCAGGGTTGTCAGGGAGAGGCCTTTGTCCCCATCAACATCGGTAAGATGCTTTGGGGTTCAGGAGGAGGGGTGCTCGCTCATCCCCTCCCTTTCCTGACCTGCCAGGCTGCATACTCGTATAAGGGTCTGGTATGGATTTTTGGGGGCACCCCATTCAATTTTTGTCATGGTGGGGACCCGAAGGGCCTGGTATAGACCTGGGGGGGACCCTACACCATTTTTTTTCCACAATTTTTTTTTTGCTAGCTATTTTTTTCTTACATTCAGCTGTCAGAGTGAAACCCCGCTGACAGCTGCTGACTCATCGGTTGTTAAGGACATGGCAGCCGGCCCCTTCCTTAGCAACCAGCTATATTTAGTAGAAAAAAAATGTAGCAGCGCTAATAAGTGAGCAAAACTATTCGAATAAACAAACAATATGTTGGACATAAGCCAATATAATGAATATAGATAAACTCAAGAATTGATAGGGAACTCAAGGATAAAAAGATATGTATAACGCCTTCCCGCCGAACGTACACAGATGTGCATACTTGGGTTTTGGTGGTTATACCGGGATGATGCCCGCAACTGCAGGCATCATCCCAGTACCGTTATTTAGAGCAGACGATCAGCTTTCCAGACATAACAACTGATGCAGCTAAAAGCCGCTCAGCTGTTATACTGGAGGAGCGGGAGGGAATGCCCCCCCCCCCCTCCGCAGCTTCCCGCCGCTCTTCCCGGGCCTCCCGTTCCAGCGGAAGGCCCGATCGAACATCTGCTGCTTCTACCAGCTAGTGACAGACTGGAATGAAGCTGGAAACAATACACAAGTAAATGCGCAAAAACAAGGTCAAAGATTTTTCCCAATGTCCACCAGTCTCTCACCAATTGAAACCAAAAATCCAATTATATCAATGAGAGTCCATATTATAATAAGATCTGTATGATTATAAATATAAAAGCTACTGTCCAGTAGAACAAAGGAAAGCATTTAAAACCAGGAGCTCCATATCCAGGGCTGCCAGTGAAGGACAAAAACCATGTTCCAAAGTCTGGGTGTAAAAGCTGAGCATGGATGTGGTCATCTGATAGTCCGTCAAGCTGAGGCGTTGTAGCCGCTAGCGGCCAGGAAGTGGCACAGACGTCGGCCGTGGAGCGTAGTTCAAAGCAGAACGAAGTCTGGAGCGCCGACGGAGAGAGATTACATCATCGCTCCTTCATCAAGCAAGTGGGACAACAACAAAGACTGATATATATAGGGCATGCACAGGAGGAGGGGGAGGAGGCACTTAAAATGCAGGTGCAGAGGATTATAAATCTTAGTTGCAAATTGCAAAAAAAAAAAAAAGGGTGTCAGCGAAAACGGAAATAAGATATAAATGATTTGGAAATGGAAGATGAATAATAAAAATAATAAAATAAAAATAATATTATAATAAAAAAAAAATAAAAAAAATAAATGTAAATGATGAATGTAAAAATAAAATTGAAAATCAAATAAATATAACAATGATGCCGCAAGCATTCAAGATTCATGGGTAAATACAGAGACAGCAATAGATAAATGATATACACACTATATCATAACAATGATACAATATAAAAATAACTTGCATGAGGAATAAAAACTAGTTGTATAAAAATCATGATGTATTAAGAAGTTACTGCTGATGCAAAAATATAAATATGTATATAGGTTAAGAAATGTACACATATAAACATATATGCAGTACATATGCACATGAACATATAGAAACTATAAAGTATGTACGAGGCACATGGCTACACAGAGGTGGATTCATCTAAAGCTCTATGCACACATATACTATATATATATATATATATATATATATATATATATATATATATATACATACACAAAAACATGTGCGTTGCGCCTTGAGTTAATGATGCACGCCAATGATTTAGTTACTATTTGACATCTTAAGGAGAAGGAACGCACATTAAACATATGCGCGCACATATACACACGCGCGCGCAATATATATAAATATATATATATATATATATATATATATACCCATGCATATACATGCGCGCACACGCGTGCAACAGAGGGCAACCATGCGCAACAATGTTTTCATATCTATTTATAAGAGGAGAAACGCATATTATACTAAACATATATTGGTTACGCACATGCGCGCGTATATACATGCACGTGCATATGTGCGCGTAGTCTAAGGTTGCTGCAAGGTCTAAAAAGGGGGGGGGGAGGGAGGAATAGAACTGGGGGGAAGAGATGAGAAAAAAAAAATTCTCCAAGAGGTGAATGCACATTAGATAACAGAAGAAATTTCAATACTCTCATTGATGCCACCAGGGGAAAGACATGTACGTAGCTGTAGGGCAACGTAAGAGTAGGACATACATGACAGGGTGCAAGGCTTACGCAGGGGAATGGTACGAGGGGTTAAGAAAGTTGCAAGGCTTACCTGATTGGAGGATGGAGTAAGAGGGGGTGGAGTAGAGTTGATGTGAAGACACGTGAGTTTAGGAAGGTCAGCAGTCTGGAGCAGCAGGTCAGGAGGAACGTTCAGGATCAGCTCCCTGGAAAAGATGAGTGGGTTAGAGCAGCTTTGGGAACAGCTTAGGTCGGCAGGAGAACAGCATGGCGCAGACTGGTTGCAAAGCCAAATTGCGGCCACCCTTCAGGGGGTAGGGCACGGACCTTCCACAGATGGGGTACCCCCGACACGGGCAAGGAGGTCACGGCCCCTTGTGTGCCTTAGCCCTGACATTGCCCCCCGGACTCAACGCCGGCTTGGGAGCCCCAGCTGGGCCCCTTCAGGTCCCCCTGCCAAACAGACGCCCCAGTCAGCTAGCGGGGGGCCTGGGAGGAATCCCCGTCCACGGCAGAGTCCCAGAGGGAGGGGGGTCACTTACCGGGACGGGTCTCAGGCCACCTCCAGGGCCGCGCGATCGGTGGTGGTTCCAGTGGTTCCCCCTGGCAATGCTACGGTCGGGGGGGCTGCTCGACGGGGGAGAGTGGGGTCCTCGGGCGCCGGCCTTGTCTCTGAGGGGGCCTGCCACGTGGGTGCACCATCTTAGCTTCCGGGGGGGCCCATCAGTGAGTGCAGAGCGGCAGTCAGGTGGCCACGCCTCCGGGCATGTTTCTGTGCCTGGGAGGGAAGGCCAGAGGAGGAGCAGCACGCGCTCGAGCAGTGCGGCGCACGCCAATGACGTCAGCGGAGATGACGTCGGCGCGACCGGAAGTGAGGTCGGTGTAAACAAAGAACATGGCGGCCGCCATGCACCGAACAGAAAAAACGGTCGGGGACGGCCTGGGCCGTCTGGCACACCAGCGCGGAGGCCCCCGAGGGGCCAGGCGAGTTCAGAAGACAGCAGCATGGAGGAGGGGGAGCTGCCAGATGAAGAATGCGCACCGCCGGCGGCAGTGGTTACAGCGGCTGGAGGGCCTTCCAGGCTACAGCAGCCCGGTAAGTCATCGGGGTATTTGGGGGGGTTGATCGCTGGGGTTAGTGGGGGGGAGGGGGGTACCTGTGGGGGTAGCGGGGGGGCGGTGAGTTGTTGTCGGTGCTGAAAGAGTTGCTGCGCCGCCTGGGGGGTGGCTCAGGGCCGGCGCCCGCCCCGATTAACCCGTGGGTAGGGCCGCCTCCCGCGGCTCAGGTGGAGGGGGACGGTAGTTCCCGCCGGGCAGGGGTTGTCGGGGGGTGGGGTGGCAGCGGAGACGCAGATGGAGAAGGAGGCGGAGGCGAGGAAGGACGGCGAGGGAACAAGTAGTGCTGCGGTGGACAAAGACAAAGATGCTGAGAGGATTCGCCTGGCGGATGTGGCGAGGAGCGAGGTTTATGTGTGCTTCGAGGGACCGTTAGGAGCGCATTTGAAGAAGGAGATGAGGGAGAAGATTTGGAAAGACGAGTTTGTGGAAATCTTCTCGTTGTTGCCGTTGGAAAAGTTTAATTTAGACAGGGTCAAGCCGGATGAGAGCAAAAAAGAAGAGGAGGAGAGGAGGAGATATAGGCTTATTCCACGCACGTTTGCGAACTGGCTGCAAGCGTTTGCGATTTTAGCTAGCGTGATTGGGGAAAAGGCGCCGGAGAATTGTTCGGCATTATTCTGTTACCTGGAGGCCATTAGTGAGGCACACAGGGTTTATGGGGGCTTGGCCTGGCTACGTTATGACGAACAGTTTCGTCAACGGAAAACGGTGCGCCCGGCTATTAGATGAGACCACAAGGACATCAGCCTGTGGATGAAGTTGATGACTTCGTCCAGGGCCCCCGGACAGTTTTTTCCAGGGGGGGGCGGTGCCGCCGCCTCAGCAGGATCGCTGGCCCCAAAAAAGAAAGGGGTTTGCTGGCAATTTAATGAGGGGACGTGCAAGTTTGGTAACACCTGTCGTTACAAGCATGAGTGTTCGGGATGCAGTGGAGGGGACCCCTTTGCGCGTTGTTTCCGGCAAGGAAAGGGTCGTACTGGGGACTTCGCTGGAAAAAGGGATGAAGCCGGTGAGGCTGGAAAGGATGCTTCCTTTCCTAAGTAGGTATCCTGATCGTGTGGCGGCGGGGTTGTTGGAGGCTGGTTTTAGGGATGGTTTTCGGATTCCGAGTGTGTTGAGGGAGGTTCCCCCGCTGGCAAAAAATTTAAAGTCGGCTTTAATGCATGAACAAGTGGTGTCAGCAAAACTAGCTAAGGAGGTGGCGCTGGGCCGGATGGCCGGCCCATTTCTTACCCCTCCGATGGCGGATCTGGTGGTCTCGCCTTTGGGTGTGGTTCCGAAAAAGGAACCGGGGCAATTCAGGATGATTCACCACCTGTCTTACCCCAGGGGCGGATTGGTAAATGATGGTATTGACCCGCAAGCTTGTGCAGTTACTTATACGTCATTTGATGCGGCAATTGCGTGGGTGAGAAAGTATGGCAGGGGGGCTCTTTTGGCAAAAACGGATGTGGAGGCGGCGTTTCGTTTGTTGCCGGTGCACCCAGGGAGTATGCGCTTGTTGGGTTGTTGCTGGCAGGGATCTTATTTTGTTGATCGCTGCTTGCCTATGGGATGTTCTATCTCGTGTGCACTTTTTGAGATGTTCAGTTCGTCTTTTGAATGGGCTGTGCGGGAGACGGCGGGGGTTAACTCGGTCATCCATTACCTGGATGACTTCCTGTGTGTGGGGCCCCCAGGATCCCGTGACTGCGGGATACTGCTGGGGACATTACAGTATCTGGCCGAACGGTTTGGGGTTCCCTTGGCGAGGGAGAAGACGGAGGGCCCCAGGTCGGAGATAGTGTTTTTGGGAATCACGATTGATTCCATGGCCATGGAATGTAGGTTGCCTGAGGAGAAGGTGGTGGCGCTGAGGCAGGAGGTGGGCGCAACACGAGGAAAACAAAAAATCAGGTTGAAGGAATTGCAATAGCTCCTGGGCAAATTGAATTTTGCTTGCAGGATCATGCCTATGGGGCGGATTTTTTGCAGGAGACTGGCGGCGGCCACAGCAGGTGTGAAGGTGCCCACTCACTTCGTGAGGTTGTCCAGAGAGTTACGGGACGATCTGGGGGTGTGGGGGTGTTTCTGGTTGAGTTTAATGGGAGAGCGATAGTGCAGGAGGGACCGGTCAGCAACGCTGATTTGGTGTGGTTTACTGACGCGGCGGGTTGGGCGGGTTATGGAGCTTATTGCCAAGGGCAATGGAGTGCTGAACCATGGCCGGAATCTTGGAGGGAGGCGGGGTTCTTAAAAAAACCTGGTCTTACTGGAGCTTTTTCCCATAGTTCTGGCTGTGGAATTGTGGGGGGACAAGCTTCGGGATAAAAAAGTGCGATTCAATTGTGACAACATGGGGGTGGTGGTGGCCATAAATAATGTTTCGGCTTCCTCGCCCCCGGTGGTCAGATTGTTAAGGAGGTTGGTGCTCAGCTGTTTATGGATTAATGCGTTTGTTTATGCGGTGCATATCCCTGGGATTGAGAATAAGTTGGCGGATGCTTTGTCTCGTTTCCAGTGGGGGGACTTTCGCAGACTGGTGCCGGACGCAAACAGACGCGGGGACCCGTGCCCTCCAGAGATGTGGGGGATTGCGTTGACATCATCGGAGGACTGTATCAGCAGTCGTTGAGTGAAGGTACTCGAGCGGCTTATCAGGCAGTGTGGAGGGAATGGTCGAACTGGTTGGGTGAGGTTGGGGGGTCGGGGGGCCCTGCAGAGCTGCTGATGTGGGTGTTAGGTTTTATCTGTTATAATTATGTGTACGGGGTATCTGGGTCGGCAGTCAGCAAGAAAATGTCGGCTTTGGCCTTTTTGTTTCAATGTAAGGGGTTGGTGGATGTGACTAAGGATTTTCTAGTTAGAAAGGCGTTGAGGGGTTTTAGAAAAGGGGCGGCGAAAAGGGATTCTCGGCGCCCGATTTCTTTTGAGGTTTTGGGCATTTTGTTGAGCCACATCGGGGAAGTGTGTTCTTTGGTTTTTGAACAAAAACTTTCCCGAGCTGCTTTCCTGGTTGCATTTTTTGGGGCGTTTCGGATAGGGGAATTGGTGTCACCTTCCAAAACCGCTCCGGGGGGTTTAGGGAGAAGGGACGTTTACTGGGCCCCTTCTTCGGTGGTAATTTTGGTCAGGAAGTCCAAAACAGATCAGTTGGGTAGAGGGGTACGGGTAGAGTTGTTTCGGGGGGCGGACCCTAGTTTTTGTCCAGTGGAGGCTTTAGGGGTTTATTTGGAGGTTCGCCCGGACCGGGACGGGGTTTTATTCATGCATGAAGAGGGTTCGTGCCTTTCGCGGTTCCAATTTACGGCAGTGTTGAGGAAGTGTTTGCAGAGCGGGGGTTTGTCTCCAGGAGATTATGCTGCTCATTCCTTCAGGATAGGGGCGGCCACGGAGGCAGGTAGATGGGGCTTGCCAGAGGAAGTTATTAAGCAAAGTGGGAGATGGGAGTCTCGGAGATATCTGCTCTATGTGCGGCCGCACCTTTTGTAAAAGGGGTGGGAGTATGGTTCCTTGGGTCGGTCGACTGTATGTTTTTGTTGTTTTTGGGTTGTGTTGGGTTAATTTTTGGCCATGTGATTTCAGAGCCGGGATGTCTCATTTGGGTTTTGGGACATTCTTTTGTGTTCTGGGGGGCTAGACGGGCGGATGTCCAGCCGGATGGCAGGCAACTCAGACTGTCACGGGAGGAAGGCCGAGTTCGGTGGATTGGCATTCCAGGGATGATGTGGCACAAAGTGGTTCCGGAGGTCCATCGTTATGCGGGCCTGGATCAGGCATCGGACGTATTGGTCCTACATGTGGGAGGTAATGATTTGGTTGTCAGGCCAATGCGCAACATTATTAAGGACGTACGATGGGACTTCATCAGGCTTCGTACTGCCTTCCCGGACATGATTATTGTGTGGTCCGATATTGTGGCCCGCATGTCTTGGAGGGGGGCCCGGTCTTGGGAGAAGATTAATAAGACGAGGATAAAGGTGAACAGAGAGGTGGGGAGGTTTGTGGCCCATAATGGTGGTATTGTGGTGAGGCATTGGGAGTTGGAAGTGGATACATGGAGGTATTTACGGGGGGATGGTGTCCACCTTAACCCGGTCGGGATTGACCTGTGGGCTTTGGGTCTGGAGGATGGTATTGGCAGGGCTTTGCAGGTGTGGCGGCAGGCACAAGGGTGAGGTGTCACTCTTGTGCTGCTGTGGCGGTAGGGTCCTTGACGGCTGATATACAATTTATACTGTTTCAAGATGAGGTTTTGAAAAGTTAGGACCCATCATAGGTATGGAGTCCTCCCGGGTGGTCTGGCGGCTGGCCAGACTGACGGGCTAATAAGTTGGGGGTCTGTGGTCAATTGGTAAGTCCCCGAGGCAAGTTGGCGGCTGGGGACGAATGCCATAAAAAAGTTGGGATTACAGGCTCAAGAAAAATGGGGTCGTCAGGGATCAACAACTGTTGATCTGATGAGCTGGTTTTTGTTACAAGAAAATAGATGGTAAAATAAAATGGTTTACAGAAGTTTTAAATAAAAAGTTTAGTTTTCGTTTATTGTTAAAATAAAGGCCTAAAAGGTCATTTACAGCCAGCAGGTGTCTGTGTCATTATTTATAGAATAAGGTATGAAAGGGGGGTGTACATGTATGGATTGGCGTAGTAAGGTATCTGGCTACCTTGTCAAGTACATCTAGAGTAGATATCCAGTACGTTTTGCATGCACAGAGCTTTTTAAATCTCTCTGCTGCAGGAAGGACGCTGGAGATTTGCTCAATCACCCAAACTTGAAGGCCTGCAGTGGATTTTTGGTGAACTGTAGCAAAGTGTCGGGGAACACTATGAAGGTCTGTGCCACCCTCTATAAACCTTCTGTATTCACTGAATCTTGTTCTTAGCGCCCGGATCGTCCGGCCTACATAAAGCAGGCCGCAAGGGCAGATAAGGACATAAGCGACATAGTCTGATGAACAATTAAAAAAGTAGTTGATAGGATTTCCCTTTTGTTGTGAATGATTTTTGGCCATGACAGACAAAATGGCAAGTTTTGCATAATGTTTTTTTGCATTGATACATGCCTGCAATAGGTATTAGGACAGGTACATTTGGGGAGACAGTATTGGTCTTTAATTTGCTGGGTGCAATTTTGTTTTTCAAGTTGGAAGCTCTCCGGTAGGTAACGGTAGGATGGGCTGGTAAAATAGTTTTTAAATGGGGATCCTGCTGAAGGATATTCCAATGTTTCGATAGTATTCTTTCCATCTTTCTAATGAAGCTGGAAACGGCTTTGTTCCAGTCTCCTGGATGCAAACATGGCGTCACTTCCTGTTTACTCGGCTGCGAATGGCGCCAGATTTAAAAAAGTATACAGTATTAAGATGCACCGTTTTCGGTAATCTGAATACTTTGAAGTGCAACGGAGGGATTGGAGGTCTTTTACACCCCCGATCTCTCCATAAAGAGTACCTGTCATCATCCATTACTGTCACAAGGGATGTTTACATTCCTTGTGACAGCAATAAAAGTGATCACATTTTTTAATTTTTTTTATTTAATAATAATAAAATTAATTAGATTTTTTTTGTTCAAAGCGCCCGTTACCACACTCACGCAGCAAAAAATTATGCATAAGGGAGTTGCGCCCGCATATGTAAACGGTGTTCAAATCACACATTTGAGGTATTGCCACGATCGTCAGAGTGAGAGCAATAATTCTAGCATTAGAACTCCTCTGTAACTCTAACCTGGTAACTGTAAAAAAATCGCCTATGGAGATTTTTAGGTACCAAAGTTTGTCGCCATTCCACGAGTTCGTGCAATTATAAAGTGTGACATGTTTGGTATCTATTTACTTGGCATAACCTCCTCTTTCACATTATACAAAAAAAATTGGGATAACTATACTGTTTTGTTTTTTTTTAATTAATGAAATGTCCCTTTTTTCAAAAAGTTGTGTTTAAAACACTGCTGCACAAATACCATATGACATAAAATATTGCAACAATCGCCATTTTTTTTCTCTAGATTCTCTTCTAAAATTTTAACTTGTTAAACACCAAATGTCAGAAATAGGCTTAGTCATGAAAGGATTAAATAAATATAAATAAAAGTCTGTGGGTAATATGGGATAGAATTTCTTCCACTAGGAATCCGATCACAACCATAAAGCCGTGAATTTTTTTTACATAATTTTAAATCAGTAACAATTACTCCACCGCTACCAAAGTGTGCTCACCACAAAGAATGCACACTTACCAAATGGAAAGCTAGATAAGCTTGCGACAAATTACCTGGTCAGGGCCTTTATACAAGGATGGAAACCCCGCCCCCCCCTTTTGTCAGCAGGTCTAATGACCAACTCCTTATTGTCACATAAAGAGTCTAAACCCTCCTTTAATTCCTGATTGGTTCTGGCCTTTTTGATGGGCATCTTATCAAGATCCCTCAGTAGAAAATCCCTAAAAACCTTTAGAGAGGGAGCTATTGCCCCAGGGGGGTTAAACAAGGAGGTACATTTTCTAGATGGTTGTCCAATAACCCCTATTATTGTATATGTACTTGATGTGAGCCATAGAGTAACATTATTAATTGACTAATATTCACTGTCTGGTTTCTGGTTAAAATTCCAATTTTTATTATCCTTAGACCCTTTAGAGTGTCTTATGTCTTGATTTTATTCGTTTATACCCTTTTTATTATTTAAGTTTTATTTTTACTTATGTGATCGGCCAATTGGCTGTATTTTTCTGATAAGGTGTGTATGTGGAATATCTACATTAATTTTATTTGTGTATTTTTATACTTTTCTGTGGTGGGAGGGATGGAGTGGGCTGGCGCTTTATTTTCTATCTTTTTATGTGCCTACTGATATCTGTATCCCATAACAATATTATAACTGTATATGTTTTTATATTTTTGAGGGTGTTTTTATATGCCCATAGCTCGGTCAATACAGTGGAGTACCTGTGGAGACCAATGTTGTTCGCAGGTTTTTGTTTTGGACATAGTTATTTTTATTAGTACCTTTTTTGTTCCTGTTTTTTTTTAAATAAATGTATAGCTTTTTTCCAATTCTTTGCATGGCGGACCTGGCGTCATGCCGGTTCTCCTTGCATTGTGTTTGATGTTCCGGTCTGACTCACATTGAGGCTTGATTCTATTTGTCTCCACATATAACGCAATGCGTCAGTGCATCACCCGTGCCCCAGACTACGTCATTATTTGATAAAACTTATGTCAGGAGGAGCTGATGTGCTGAGGTCATCGCGTACAGGTGTCTAAGCGGACAGGCGCTTTGCACAGCCAGTCAGCTATTTCGTTATCTTTTAACTGCAACATTGTAAGTGTAATTTTTATTATTGGATCAAATGGTTATCATCAGTAGTGATGGCCGAACGGTTCGCCCGGCGGTCGTTTCGCGGCGAATTTCCGACATTCGCGGTCCGCACGTTCGAACGCCTTTTTCCGTCGTTCGCCGCGGCGGACTTACGTGTTTAATGTATACAAGAACTTTAACCTTTGGTGACACGTTTATCATGTGATACAGGACAGCCAATTGAGACATGACAGCACATGGACACTTGTACATTCCCCCTAACCTATAAATACACCCGATCCGGTGGCCATTTTACATTCTTTCTTCTGTTAAGATAGGGACAGGTTCCTGTGTGGAGTAGGGAGAGATAAACCACTAGCTATTTGGTACACAAAAGTTCTTTTCAGGACTGGTATAGGTGTTAGGTGTTGATAGGTTTGCTGTGCTGCTGATTCTTGCAGCAGCCTGAGTGTCTTTTGTTAGTTTAGAGAAAGGGAAAGGACGGTGTATGCTACAGGGACAGCCAGATTAGTCTTTCATCATCATCATCATCATCATCATCATTAGCTGTTACTATCAAGGTCCACAAAAGAGCTGTTCCAGTAACCACTAATCGTTCTCTTTTTTTGCCAATTTGTATAGGGACAGGAAGGAAGCAGTGTTGTCAGGCAGTGAGGGTAATTTTAAAGACTTGCTGTTATTATTAGTTCCACAAAGGTTCTTTTCAGGACTGGTATCAGTGGTACAGTAATAGGCTTGTACATGTATAATATTCTTTCTTCCAAATATAGAAAGGATATTATACTTGACTGCTGCCCTTCTGCTGCAGTCTGCTAAACATTCACAACTCACTTGTTCCACAAAAGTTCTTATAAGGACTGGTAACTTGGTATAGGGTGCTACGGTACATAGGCTTGAGTGCGGTACAGTCTGCTGTTCTGTAAGGACCGCTATCGGTCCACAATAGATAGGGTTGACGTGCACCACTGCTGACCGCTGCCCTATACTGCAGCAGTCCTTCAGCGGTATAGGGACTGACGTACAGTCTGCTAATCACTAACACACAACCTGCTTGTTCCACAAAAGTTCTTATAAGGACTGGTAACTTGGTATAGGGTGCTACGGTACATAGGCTTGAGTGCGGTACAGTCTGCTGTTCTGTAAGGACCGCTATCGGTCCACAATAGATAGGGTTGACGTGCACCACTGCTGACCGCTGCCCTATACTGCAGCAGTCCTTCAGCGGTATAGGGACTGACGTACAGTCTGCTAAACACTAATACACAACCTGCTTGGTCCACAAAAGTTCTTATAAGGACTGGTAACTTGGTATAGGGTGCTACGGTACATAGGCTTGAGTGCGGTACAGTCTGCTGTTCTGTAAGGACCGCTATCGGTCCACAATAGATAGGGTTGACGTGCACCACTGCTGACCGCTGCCCTATACTGCAGCAGTCCTTCAGCGGTATAGGGACTGACGTACAGTCTGCTAAACACTAATACACAACCTGCTTGGTCCACAAAAGTTCTTATAAGGACTGGTAACTTGGTATAGGGTGCTACGGTACATAGGCTTGAGTGCGGTACAGTCTGCTGTTCTGTAAGGACCGCTATCGGTCCACAATAGATAGGGTTGACGTGCACCACTGCTGACCGCTCACCTATACTGCAGCAGTCCTTCAGCGGTATAGGGACTGACGTACAGTCTGCTAATCACTAACACACAACCTGCTTGTTCCACAAAAGTTCTTATAAGGACTGGTAACTTGGTATAGGGTGCTACGGTACATAGGCTTGAGTGCGGTACAGTCTGCTGTTCTGTAAGGACCGCTATCGGTCCACAATAGATAGGGTTGACGTGCACCACTGCTGACCGCTGCCCTATACTGCAGCAGTCCTTCAGCGGTATAGGGACTGACGTACAGTCTGCTAAACACTAACACACAACCTGCTTGGTCCACAAAAGTTCTTATAAGGACTGGTAACTTGGTATAGGGTGCTACGGTACATAGGCTTGAGTGCGGTACAGTCTGCTGTTCTGTAAGGACCGCTATCGGTCCACAATAGATAGGGTTGACGTGCACCACTGCTGACCGCTGCCCTATACTGCAGCAGTCCTTCAGCGGTATAGGGACTGACGTACAGTCTGCTAAACACTAATACACAACCTGCTTGGTCCACAAAAGTTCTTATAAGGACTGGTAACTTGGTATAGGGTGCTACGGTACATAGGCTTGAGTGCGGTACAGTCTGCTGTTCTGTAAGGACCGCTATCGGTCCACAATAGATAGGGTTGACGTGCACCACTGCTGACCGCTCACCTATACTGCAGCAGTCCTTCAGCGGTATAGGGACTGACGTACAGTCTGCTAATCACTAACACACAACCTGCTTGTTCCACAAAAGTTCTTATAAGGACTGGTAACTTGGTATAGGGTGCTACGGTACATAGGCTTGAGTGCGGTACAGTCTGCTGTTCTGTAAGGACCGCTATCGGTCCACAATAGATAGGGTTGACGTGCACCACTGCTGACCGCTGCCCTATACTGCAGCAGTCCTTCAGCGGTATAGGGACTGACGTACAGTCTGCTAAACACTAATACACAACCTGCTTGGTCCACAAAAGTTCTTATAAGGACTGGTAACTTGGTATAGGGTGCTACGGTACATAGGCTTGAGTGCGGTACAGTCTGCTGTTCTGTAAGGACCGCTATCGGTCCACAATAGATAGGGTTGACGTGCACCACTGCTGACCGCTCACCTATACTGCAGCAGTCCTTCAGCGGTATAGGGACTGACGTACAGTCTGCTAATCACTAACACACAACCTGCTTGTTCCACAAAAGTTCTTATAAGGACTGGTAACTTGGTATAGGGTGCTACGGTACATAGGCTTGAGTGCGGTACAGTCTGCTGTTCTGTAAGGACCGCTATCGGTCCACAATAGATAGGGTTGACGTGCACCACTGCTGACCGCTGCCCTATACTGCAGCAGTCCTTCAGCGGTATAGGGACTGACGTACAGTCTGCTAAACACTAATACACAACCTGCTTGGTCCACAAAAGTTCTTATAAGGACTGGTAACTTGGTATAGGGTGCTACGGTACATAGGCTTGAGTGCGGTACAGTCTGCTGTTCTGTAAGGACCGCTATCGGTCCACAATAGATAGGGTTGACGTGCACCACTGCTGACCGCTGCCCTATACTGCAGCAGTCCTTCAGCGGTATAGGGACTGACGTACAGTCTGCTAAACACTAATACACAACCTGCTTGGTCCACAAAAGTTCTTATAAGGACTGGTAACTTGGTATAGGGTGCTACGGTACATAGGCTTGAGTGCGGTACAGTCTGCTGTTCTGTAAGGACCGCTATAGGTCCACAATAGATAGGGTTGACGTGCACCACTGCTGACCGCTCACCTATACTGCAGCAGTCCTTCAGCGGTATAGGGACTAAGAGTTTTGTCACAGGGTCATTTAAAAAATGACATGCAGAGGAAGAGGCAGGCCCTTCCGCAGGGGTGGTAGGGGTAGGGCAGGAGCAACAGGCTTGAGCCAAAGTGGGAAGTTGCAGAAGGTGCGTTCAATTACTTTAAAGGATGCACCAGACTTGGTTGAGTGGCTCGCTCAGCCTTACTCTTCTGCACCCTCCTCATCCTCTCGATCTGCACCCTCTTCTTCACTCTCTGCTATGTGCACCCCCAAAGACACTACCACCAACAACACGACCACCACCACCACCACCACATACCTTCCGCTTGAGTCACTGGAATTATTTTCCGATCCATATCAAGAGGACATTTCTGATGCGCAGCCACTCTTGGTATTGGATCAGGAAGAGGAGGTAGCAACAAGCGCTACTCAGCAGTCTGACGCCAGTACCCAGATCAGCCCAAGGAGGAGGTTGGTCCCCGGTGTTGCTGCCTACTCTACTTATAGCGGTGGGGAAGGTGACGTTGATGATGACGTGTCTAGTGATGTCACGTGGGTGCCCACAAGAGAGGAAGAGGAGGGGAGTTCAGAGGGAGATATGGACCAGCAGATAGGGAGGAGAAGCAGCAATGACTTACATTGCACAGCAGGGACAAAGCAGACTGCAAATGTATCAGGAGCGAGTCATCGACCATGTACGGTCACATCTGGCGCTCCCAGGACACCGGCACATGGCTCCGCAGTGTGGGCTTTTTTTAACGTGTCCGCTGCTGACAATAGCGTTGCCATCTGCAATCTTTGCAGTCAACGCGTTAGTCGCGGTAAGCCCAATACTCACCTAGGGACGACCGCCTTAAGAAGGCACATGAGCAGCCATCACCGAGCCCAGTGGGAGCAACGGAACACACAAAGCCACACTGCAGGCTCTCACCGTCCAGCCTCGTCTTCTACTTCTCCTTCTCCTCTCTCCTCACAATTGTCCTCCACTCCACCTTCCATCACGCCAAGCTCACATTTTTCTGCAAAAAGGCAGGCTTCCGTGGGCCTAATGTTTGAGCGTAAAAAAATGATGACGCCGGATAACCCTCTTGCCCAACGGTTGGCGGCTGGCTTGTCAGAACTCATAGCCCGCCAACTACTGCCATATAAACTGGTGGACTCGGAGGCCTTTCGCAAATTTGTGGCCATTGGAACACCACAATGGAAGGTCCCAGGAAGGAAGTATTTCTCAGAGAAGGGCATCCCAGAGCTATATGGCCATGTTCAGCGGCAAGTGAATGTATCTCTGGCACACAGTGTCGGTGCCAAGATACATCTGACCACAGACACGTGGTCTAGCAAACACGGGCAGGGAAGGTATATCAGTTTTACTGCCCACTGGGTGAACCTTCTGACGGCCGTCAAGCATGTAACCCGTGGCACCCGTGTAGATTTGGTTTTACCGCCACGGATTGCATGCAGGCCTGACTCTTCTTCTCCTCCTCCTACTCCATCCTCCTCCCTCTCCTCCTCAGCTGCCTCCTCCTTTTCCGCTGCTAGCGTCTCTTCCACTGCACCGCCCAAGCTCCCCAGAACCTATTCCACATGCCAGGTGAGACGTTGCCATGCCGTGCTGCGTCTGTTGTGCCTGGAAGCAAAGAGCCACACTGGCCCGGCACTCCTTTCAGCTTTGCGTTCACAGGCAGATGAGTGGCTAACACCGCTCAATTTGACAGTTGGTAAAGTGGTGTGTGACAACGGTGCCAATCTGCTTAGCGCATTGAAACAGGGCAAAATCACGCACGTGCCGTGCATGGCACACGTCTTAAACTTGGTCGTGCAGCGATTCCTTGTCAAATACCCTGGGGTCCAGGACATCTTGCGGCAGGCAAGGAAAATCTCGGCCCATTTCAGAAGATCTTACACGGCCATGGCTCGCCTTGCTGACATTCAGCGGCGACACCATCTGCCGGTCAGACGTCTTATTTGCGATTGCCCGACGCGATGGAACTCAACCTTCTATATGCTTGATAGGCTGCTCCAGCAGAAACGTGCAGTTAACGTCTACCTGTATGAACTCTGCGAAAGAAACGGTTCTGGGGAGCTGGGTTTTTTTTCACCGCGCCAGTGGCTGCTCATGCGCGACACATGCAGACTTCTGCGGCCATTTGAGGAGATCACCAAACTGGTCAGTCGCAGCCATGGCGCCATCAGTGACATGGTACCTTATGCCTTCTTTCTGGAGCGTGCATTGCGTCGTGTCATTGATCAGGCTGTGGAGGAGCAGGAGCGGGAAGATGAGGAAGTCGCAATGCTGGATGAATTCCCAGGGGGGGCTACTCTATCTGAGACAAGTCAACAACAGGAGTCTGATGAGGAGTCAGAGGAGGATGGTGCCGGGGCGGATGAGCAGGAGCAAGAAGAGCATGCTTTAAACCTTTCTGGGATCCCTGTTGTGCGAGGATGGGGAGAGGAGAATGAAGAGGACGACATTATCCTGGATGATGAGCAGGAGCCAGGCCACCACACCGCTTCCACTTTAGTGCAAATGGGGGCCTTCATGCTCCAGTGTTTTAATAGGGACCCCCGTATAAAAAGCATGAGGGTCAAGGACCAGTACTGGGTGGCAACGTACTTAGACCCCCGGTACAAACACAAAATGGCGGAAATGTTACCGCCGTCGCAGAGGGCTGTCAGAATGCAGCACTTCCAGGCCTTGCTTCGAGAAATGCTGCATTCTGCTTTTGCGTGCGCTGGCAGAGGAGCAATTCCCACTCCCAGAGAAGGATTTGCGGGTACCAATCCAACAGCGCCTGCAAGAAGAGGCCGGTTTGAAGATGTGTTGGTGACTTCGGATATGAGGTCATTCTTTCAGCCGACCCATCGACAGGTGTCATCCGGATCCAGCATCAGGGAACGCCTAGACCGTCAGGTGTCCGACTACATTGGGTTAACGGCCGATGTGGACGCTCTGAGGAGTGATGAACCCCTAGACTACTGGGTGGGCAGGCTTGACCTCTGGCCAGAGCTTGCCCAATTTGCAATCGAACTGTTGGCTTGCCCCTCATCCAGTGTCCTGTCCGAAAGGACGTTCAGCGCAGCAGGGGGGATTGTGACCGATAAGCGTACTCGCCTAGCTCACCACAGTGTTAACTACCTCACATTTCTAAAAATGAATGAGGCATGGATCTCGGAGGAATTCAACACATGTGATCAGTAGACCATGTATATGTCTATAAACAATTTTTGGAATCAAGCACACAGACCTTCTTAATTCATTTGGCTCACTTCCCTGACCCAAAAAAGCACACCGTACTATATGCCCCTACCCTCCTCTTTGAAGAGGTTGAGCGGTGTCATATTTCTACTGGGGCTGCTTATTATGAGGGGTTCCCACCATCCCTGTGCTGTGCTGACTTCCTCCTGGGTGTTCTTATTATGAGGGGCTCCCACCATCCCTGTGCTGTGCTGACTTCCTCCTGGGGGTTCTTATTATGAGGGGATCACACCATCCCTGTGCTGTGCTGACTTCCTCCTGGGGCTGCTTACGGTGCTGCTGTCAGCGCTGTATGTCACGGAGCTGCTGTCAGCGCTGTATGTCACGGAGCTGCTGTCAGCGCTGTATGTCACGGAGCTGCTGTCAGCGCTGTATGTCACGGAGCTGCTGTCAGCGCTGTATGTCACGGAGCTGCTGTCAGCGCTGTATGTCACGGAGCTGCTGTCAGCGCTGTATGTCACGGAGCTGCTGTCAGCGCTGTATGTCACGGAGCTGCTGTCAGCGCTGTATGTCACGGAGCTGCTGTCAGCGCTGTATGTCACGGAGCTGCTGTCAGCGCTGTATGTCACGGTGCTGCTGTCAGCGCTGTATGTCACGGAGCTGCTGTCAGCGCTGTATGTCACGGAGCTGCTGTCAGTGCTGTATGTCACGGAGCTGCTGTCAGCGCTGTATGTCACGGAGCTGCTGTCAGCGCTGTATGTCACGGAGCTGCTGTCAGCGCTGTATGTCACGGTGCTGCTGTCAGCGCTGTATGTCACGGAGCTGCTGTCAGCGCTGTATGTCACGGAGCTGCTGTCAGCGCTGTATGTCACGGAGCTGCTGTCAGCGCTGTATGTCACGGAGCTGCTGTCAGCGCTGTATGTCACGGAGCTGCTGTCAGCGCTGTATGTCACGGTGCTGATGTCAGTGCTCTGTATTACGGTGCTGCTGTCAGTGCTCTGTATCTCCTGCACCCTCTTGTTTGCCTACCCTGGTCCCTGACCTTCCCTCTCCTCCATTGCCTTCATTAGCTCCATAGTCCTGAATTGTCAGAACAATTTCCCAAATAAAAAAAAAATGCTTGTAGTTATCGATCCCAAATTCACCTCATACATGTATTATGCTATTGTCCAGGTGGTGGGACTACGTGCTACCCCCTAATAATTACCCCGTGGCCGCAAATTCGACCTAAAGGTTTGCGAAATTCGCCTCCCATTGAAGTCAATGGAGCCCGCGGCGAACGGTCGTTTTCGCGAACGTTTGTGTCCGTTCGCGTTTCGCGTTCGCGAAACGTCCCGTCGGAAGTTCGTCCATCACTAATCATCAGAATTATGCTATGGTGAACCTTTTTTTTTATTCTGGGCAACATCTGACTACTGTGGTGATAATCTTCCTGATCGGGGGTTTTGTATTGTTTTGCTGGCCATACCCCATGGATTACTTGGAGGCTCTGGTTTTCCATCCTTGGATAAAAACTCTGACCTTATCTAGCTTGACATTTGGTAAGCGTGCATTCTTTGTAGTGATTGGTTGTGGTGGAGGAATTGTCACTGATTTCAAATTATTATGTACATTTTTTACACAGATGTTTGGTTGTGATCGGATTCCTAGTGGAAGAAGTTCTATCTCATATCACCCACAGACTTTTATTTCTATTTATTTATATATATATTTTTGTCCTTGATTTCACTATCAATTATTGAGTGTATCTATATGCATTTTATATTGGCTTATGTCCATCATATTGTTTGTTTATTTGAATAGTTTTGCTCATTTATTAGCGCTGCTACATTTTTTCTACTAATTTTATGTGTGTATCTCACTTTTAGTGTCTGTCCGTGTGTAACCAGCCTTAGTCTTTGAGTGATTAAACTGACTTCATTTGCAGATTGAAGTTCATCCCTTTGATCTCTAAAAGAACAGAGCCATACAATGTTTCTTTTTATCTCTCTTTTAGCTCTTGATGTTGATAACGGCTACTTTTTTGACAGCTGTGAGCAGGGAACGGCTCTGCATTTGTTACATGAATTGTGGAAATGCCAGATTAAGATCGTGAGTGGGGTTGAATCGTGATCACGTTTTTTTAACAATTAATTATACAGCTCTACTACACACTATAACTAATATACAGTATGTTGCATTAGGAGGGACGTGCAGAGCCTGTGCCCACTCCACCAGCCAAGCATACCTCTGTTACCTCAATCCCTTCCATCCCACGCCTCATTATCAGGCCATAGATCTCCATAACACTGGTTTGGATCCGGTTTCTGGAAACCAACCACTGGGGAGGGAGCCAGGCAATGGCCCCTCGCTACTGGAGGACCTGTCACCTTACCAGGTACTACGCCTAATGACCGGTTGCCTGTAACTTATTCCTACACTTGGTAACCCATAGCAACTACTCCTTTCATCTTGTCTTGTGGAGTTAACCTTTTGTAGCTGATACTTTATACCCCATAGTGCATTTACAGACCCAAGTTCGTTTCATACGCCAGCACCCATATGCACCTCTTTGAATAACTTCAGACCTGGCTTGTAATGGTTATTGTAACTTTTCTGAACAAGTTGCAGCATAACAGTTCAATGGTAACAACACCCTTTTCTCTAAACTAACCACTGTAATGGTTAGTTTAAGCTGATAGTCCATCTTGGCATTCTGCATGGCTTGGATGTCCTCCGGAATCCCAATGCCTCCGAAGGACTGAAGGATTGAAGGACTGCAAGATGCAGCAGTCCTATAGCAAATTAATTAATGCATTATATTTGTTTATACTAATTCATATAGCAGCAGGTGCAGCACTGATTTTTACATTTTCACTAGCCCTATAGCATGCTTGTTCAGTGTCTGTCTTCTTCACATGCTGCAGCTTTCTTTGTGCAGAGCTCTTCCTCCTTTTATTTACAGCACAGAGGAGGTGGCAGAGCCCAGAAAAGACTGTAAAACTGAAAAACATTTTTAAACCATTCCCAACTTGGGCAGTCTGTCTCACTTGCTAAAACAAAAACATTATACTGTATATATAAATGCTTTGCCTGTATTTAATAATCTCTTGAATTTTTCTTGGTTTTCTGTATAAAGAAAAAAAGAACCACAATTTTGAAAAAAGTGTGCATTACTTTGTTATAAAACATAGCAAATAAAAAAACAGGACAGTATGAAAACCTCAAAATTACCCCTTTTTGAGTGGACACCTCAGTGTGATCAAATTTTTGAGAAATTGAGAAATATGTTGTTAATGAAAGGGGTATGACACTGTGCTTGGGCATGGCACACTAAATACATTACATTTATAGGTCATACACAGAGGGATTAGTGGTGACAATGGGAACATGGTGATTAAGGGGTTAATGTCCAGATGTGCAGGATAAGGCAGGCGAGAGGGGGTAAAAGTGGGTGTAAAGGCTGAAGGTTTTTTACCTTCATGCATTCTATGCATGAAGGTAAAAAAACCTTCACTGTGCAGATCCAACCTCAGCCCCCCCCCAATACTTACCTTATGCCTCGTACACACGATTGGATTTTCCGCCGACAAAACCACTAACCTTTGTTCGAAGGGCATTGGCCAGGAACTTGTCTTGCATACAAACGGCAAGGAATTGTCGGCCAATAAACATGAACGTAGTGACGTACTATGTGTTTTTTAAGCTCTTTAGCGCCTCCCTTAGGGCTCTTTCTGCTATTTTATTGTTAGTAGACTTTTGGTGAGTGTTGATTCGTGCTTTTCATTTCGCACATTTCATTTTGCGCTTTTCATTTTGTGTTTTTCAGTTAGTTTCTGAGCGGCTGTTCATCAACCAGCCATGTTGTGGAATTGGAGGCAATAACGTGTTATTTATTATTGGCCTTGGAGTTATTGCTTTGACCCAAGTCCAGGAACAGGAGGAGGAGGATTTCTTGAACCAAGTTGCTTTATTAATCATGCCCAATTATGTCATATGCCTTTGCTGCAGGAACTCCAGGAGAATAATCCAGATTATTTTCGGAATTATCTCCGGATGACGGACCCCTGCTTTCACCAACTCTTGGCATTGTTTACCCCCTATATTAAGAAGCAGGACACATGCATGAGGCTTTTATTTAATTTTTTGGTTGAATAATGATTTGATTTGGTATATTTTCTATATTTTTGCATGCATACAATGCACTTTTTGGTTAAGTTCTATAGGCAGATAGCATGTCTAATTTTATTTGTTTTCTTTTTTTATTGCACAAAAAAATTGTGGAGAATAATACCTGGCTATGTGTTTTACTTCAAATGACAGTTTGGGAGTAGGCAGTTACATTTAAAAAAAATAAAAAATTAAAATTAACAAGGGACCCCAACATAGTTGTATCTTTGATCTTAAAAACTATGGGATAATGGTGTTGTGGTAACTTGCACCAAAAAAAAAAAAAAAAAAAACAACAAGCATAATAATATTTTTCTTGATATCACTAGAAAAAAAAAAATCTTTGAAAATGTGTTTACAATTAGGGATGGCCGAACGGTTCGCCCGGCGGTCGTTTTGCGGCAAATTTCGGCTGTTCGCCGTCCGCCCAATCGGCGGACTATTGCCGCCGTGCGCCCGGCGAACTTCCGTGTTTACTGTGTAAAAGAACTTTGACCTATGATGACACATCCATCATGGGGTACAGAACAGCCAATTGAGACATTACAGCACATGGACACTTGGACATTCCCCCTAACTTATAAATAGACCCGATCTGGCGGCCATTTTACATTCTTTCTTCTGTCACTATAGGGAGAGGTTGCTGTGTGGAGCAGGGAGAGATTGCAGTGACCCAAATCTCTAGCTATTTGGTCCACAAAAGTTCTTTTCAGGACTGGTATAGGTGTTAGGTGTAGTTCAGGATATAGGTTTGAGGCACTACTGTGCTACTGATTGTTGCAGCAGCCTGTCTCTTGTCAGTGTAGAGAGAGGGACAGTATGCTGTGTGCTGCAGGGACAGTCAGTTTAATCATTAGCTGTTACTATTAGGTCCACAAAAGTGCTATTCAAGTTATTGTTCCAGCAGCCTCTGTTTTGTCAGTTTAAATAGGGACAGGTAGGAAGCTGTGTGTGAGGCAGTGAGGCACAGTCAGTTTAATCAGTAGCTGTTACTATTTGGTCCACAAAGGTTCTTTTCAGGACTGGTATGGTAATAGGCTTGTACACGTATAATATTCTTTCTTCCAAATATAGAAAGAATATTATACTTGACTGCTGCCCTTCTGCTGCAGTCTGCTAATCATTCACAACCTACTTGTTCCACAAAGGTCCTTAAATGGACGGGTAAGGTCTAGGGTGCTACAGTACATAGGGTTGGGTGAGGTACAGTCTGCTATTCCTTAAGGACTGGTATAGGTCCACAATACATAGGGTTGAGGTGCACTACTGCTGACTGCTGCCCTATACTGCAGCAGTCCTTCATCAGTATAGGGACTGACGTACAGTCTGCTAATCATTCACAACCTACTTGTTCCACAAAGGTCCTTATAAGGACTGGTAAGGTCTAGGATGCTACAGTACATAGGGTTGAGTGAGGTACAGTCTGCTATTCCTTAAGGACTGGTATAGGTCCACAATACATAGGGTTGAGGTGCACTACTGCTGACTGCTGCCCCACTGCTGCAGTAGTCCTTTATCAGTATAGGGACTGAGAGTTTTGTCACAGGGTCATTTAAAAAATGACAGGCAGAGGAAGAGGCAGGCCCTTCCACAGGGGTGGTAGGAGTAGGGCAGGAGTAACAGGCTTGAGCCAAAGTGGGAAGTTGCAGAAGGTGCGTTCAATTCATTTAAAGGACGCACCAGACTTGGTTGAGTGGCTCACTCAGCCTTACTCTTCTGCACCCTCCTCATCCTCTCGATCTGCACCCTCTTCTTCACTCTCTGCTATGTGCACGCCCAAAGACACTACCACCAACAACACCACCACCACCACATACCTTCCACTTGAGTCACAGGAATTATTTTACGATCCATATCAAGACATTTCTGATGCGCAGCCACTCTTGGTATTGGATCAGGAAGAGGAGGTAGCAACAACCGCCACTCAGCAGTCTGACGACAGTACCCAGATCAGCCCAAGGAGGTGGTTGGTCCCCGCTGTTGCTGCCTACTCCGAGATCTCTACTTATAGCGCTGGGGAAGGTGGTGTCGATGATGACGTGTCTAGTGATGTCACGTGGGTGCCCACAAGAGAGGAAGAGGAGGGGAGTTCAGAGGGAGATATGGACCAGCAGATAGGGAGGAGAAGCAGGAATAACTTAGATTGCACAGGAGGCACAAAGCAGACTGCAAATGTATCAGGAGCGAGTCATCGACCATGTACGGTCACATCTGGCGCTCCCAGGACACCGGCACATGGCTCCGCAGCGTGGGCTTTTTTTTAACGTGTCCGCTGCTGACAATAGCGTTGCCATCTGCAATCTTTGCAGTCAACGCATTAGTCACGGTAAGCCCAACACTCACCTAGGGACGACTGCCTTAAGAAGGCACATGAGCAGCCATCACCGAGCCCAGTGGGAGCAACGGAACACACAAAGCCACACTCCAGGCTCTCACCGTCCAGCCTCATCTTCTACTTCTTCTCCTCTCTCCTCACAATTGTCCTCCACTCCACCTTCCATCACGCCAAGCTCACGTTTTTCTGCAAAAAGGCAGGCTTCCGTGGGCCTAATGTTCGAGCGTAAAAAAATGATGACGCCGGATAACCCTCTTACCCAACGGTTGACGGTTGGCTTGTCAGAACTCATAGCCCGCAACTACTGCCATATAAACTGGTGGACTCGGAGGCCTTTCGCAAATTTGTGGCCATTGGAACACCACAATGGAAGGTCCCAGGAAGGAAGTATTTCTCACAGAAGGGCATCCCAGAGCTATATGGCCATGTTCAGCTGCAAGTGAATGTATCTCGGGCACACAGTGTCGGTGCCAAGATACATCTGACCACAGACACGTGGTCTAGCAAACACGGGCAGGGAAGGTATATCACTTTTACTGCCCACTGGGTGAACCTTCTGACGGCCGTCAAGCATGTAACCCGTGGCACCCGTGCAGATTTAGTTTTACCGCCATGGATTGCATGCAGGCCTGGCTCTTCTTCTCCTCCTCCTCCTACTCCATCCTCCTCCCTCTCTTCCTCGGCTGACTCCTCCTTTTCCGCTGCTAGCGTCTCTTCCGCTGCGCTGCCCAAGCTCCCCAGAACCTATTCGACATGCCAGGTGAGAAGTTGCCATGCCGTGCTGCATCTGTTTTGCCTGGAAACCAAGAGCCACACTGGCCCGGCACTCCTTTCAGCTTTGCGTTCACAGGCAGATCAGTGGCTAACACCGCTCAATTTGACAGTTGGTAAAGTGGTGTGTGACAACGGTGCCAATCTGCTTAGCGCATTGAAAAGGGGCAAAATTACGCACGTGCCATGCATGGCATACGTCTTAAACTTGGTCGTGCAGCGATTCGTTGTCAAATACCCTGGGGTCCAGGACATCTTGCGGCAGGCAAGGAAAATCTCGGCCCATTTCAGAAGATCTTACACGGCCATGGCTCGCCTTGCTGACATTCAGCGGCGACACAATCTTCCGGTCAGACGTCTTATTTGCGATTGCCCGACGCGATGGAACTCAACCTTCTATATGCTTGATAGGCTGCTTCAGCAGAAACGTGCAGTTAATGTCTACCTGTATGAACTCTGCGGCAGAACAGGTTCTGGGGAGCTGGGGTTTTTTGCACCGCGCCAGTGGCTGCTCATGCACGACGCATGCAGACTTCTGCGGCCATTTGAGGAGATCACCAAACTGGTCAGTCGCAGCCATGGCGCCATCAGGGACATGATGCCTTATGCCTTCTTTATGGATCGTGCATTGCGTCGTGTCATTGATCAAGCTGTGGGGGAGCAGGAGCGGGAAGATGAGGAAGTCGCAATGCTGGATGAATTCCCAGCGGGGGCTACTCTATCTGAGACAAGTGAACAACTGGAGTCTGAAGAGGAGTCAGAGGAGGATGGTTCCGGGGCGGATGAGGAGGAGCAAGAAGAGCATGCTTTAAACCTTTCTGGGATCCCTGTTGTTGTGCATGGATGGGGAGAGGAGAATGAAGAGGACGACATTATCCTGGATGATGAGCAGGAGCCAGGCCACCACACCGCTTCCAGTTTAGTGCAAATGGGGACCTTCATGCTCCAGTGTTTTAATAGGGACCCCCGTATAAAAAGCATAAGGGTCAAGGACCAGTACTGGGTGGCAACGTACTTAGACCCCCGGTACAAACACAAAATGGCGGAAATGTTACCGCCGTCACAGAGGGCTGTCAGAATGGAGCACTTCCAGGCCTTGCTTGGAGAAATGCTGCATTCTGCTTTTGCGTGCGCTGGCAGAGGAGCAATTCCCACTCCCAGAGAAGGAGTTGCGGGTACCAATCCAACAGCGCCTGCAAGAAGAGGCCGGTTTGAAGATGTGTTGGTGACTTTGGATATGAGGTCATTCTTTCAGCCGACCCATGGACAGGTGTCATCCGGATCCAGCATCAGGGAATGCCTAGACCGTCAGGTGTCCGACTACATCGGGTTAACGACCGATGTGGACGCTCTGAGGAGTGATGAACCCCTGGACTACTGGGTGGGCAGGCTTGACCTCTGGCCAGAGCTTGCCCAATTTGCAATGGAACTGTTGGCTTGCCCCTCATCCAGTGTGCTGTCCGAAAGGACGTTCAGCGCAGCAGGGGGGATCGTGACCGATAAGCGTACTCGCTTAGCTCACGACAGTGTTAACTACCTCACATTTCTAAAAATGAATGAGGCATGGATCTCGGAGGAATTCAACACATGTGACCAGTAGACCATGTATATGTCTATAAACAATTTTTTTAATCGAGCACAGAGACCTTCTTTCTTCATTTGGCTCACTTCCTTGTCCAAAAAAAGCACACCGTACTATATGCCCGTACCCTCCTGTTTGAAGAGGTTGAGCGGTGTCATATTTCTACTGGGGCTGCTTATTATGAGGGGCTCCCACCATCCCTGTGCTGTGCTGACTTCCTCCTGGGGCTGTACCTCTGCTGTGCATATTATGAGGGGCTCCCACCATCCCTGTGCTATGCTCATTATGAGGGGCTCTCACCATCCCTGTGCTGTGCTGACTTCCTCCTGGGGCTGCTTATTATGAGGGGCTCCCACCATCCCTGTGCTGTGCTGACTTCCTCCTGAGGCTGTACCTCTGCTGTGCATATTATGAGGGGCTCCCACCATCCCTGTGCTATGCTCATTATGAGGGGCTCCCACCATCCCTGTGCTATGCTGACTTCCTCCTGGGGCTGCTTACGGTGCAGGTGTCAGTGCTGTATATCACAGTGCTGGTGTCAGTGCTGTATATCACGGTGCTGGTGTGAATGCTTTATGTCACGTTGCTGATGTCAGTGCTCTCTATCACGGTGTTGTTGTCAGATCACTCTATCACGGTGCAGGTGTCATTGCTGTATGTCACGCTGCTGATGTCAGTGCTCTCTATCACGGTGCTGGTGTCAGATCACTCTATCACGGTGCAGGTGTCATTGCTGTATGTCACGCTGCTGATGTCAGTACTCTCTATCACGGTGCTGCTGTCAGTGCTGTATATCACAGTGCTGGTGTTAGTGCTTTATGTCACGCTGCTGATGTCAGTGCTCTCTATCACGGTGCTGTTGTCAGATGACTCTATCACGGTGCAGGTGTCATTGCTGTATGTCACGCTGCTGATGTCAGTGCTCTCTATCACGGTGCTGGTGTCAGATGACTCTATCACGGTGCAGGTGTCATTGCTGTATGTCACGCTGCTGGTGATCATCTCCTGCACCCTCTTCTTTGCCTACCCTGACCTTCCCTCTCCTCCATTGCCTTCATGCTCTCTACAGTCCTGAATTGTCACAACAATTTCACATATAAAAAAAGAATGCTTGTAGTTGTCGATCCCAGATTCACCTCATACATGTGTTATGTCATTGGCCATGTGGTGGGACTATGTTTGCACAGCTATTAATTATTTTGTGGCTGCAAATTTGACCTGTAGGTTTGTAAAGTTCGCCTCCCATTGAAGTCAATGGGGCCCGCCACGAACGTTACGGTTCGTGAACTATCGGCCGCGTTTGCGGTCCGCGTTCGCGAAACGTCCCGTCGGAAGTTCGTCCATCACTATTTACAATAACCCCATCAGTATCACCAGCAAAGCCCCTTCATTATTATCCCATTAACCACATGCCGACCAGCACACAGCGATGTACATCGGCACAATAGCACGGCTGGGCAAATGGGCGTACAGGTACGTCCCTTTTAAATCACGGCATTGTGGGCACGTGCACACCAACCAGAGGGGTGCTAATAAAAAATAAATTAATAATAAAAATGACATAAATCTATCCCCTATTTTGTAGACACAATAACTTTTGTACAAACCAATCAATATACGCTTATTGCAATTTTTTTTTTTTACCAAAAATTTGTAGAAGAACACATATCGGCCTCAACTGAGAAAGAAATGTGTTTTTTTATATATTTTTTGGGGGATATTTATTATAGCAAAAAGTAAAAAAATATTGCCTTTTTTCAAAATTGTTGCTTTTTTTTGTTTTTAGCGCAAAAAATAAAAACTGCAGAGGTGATCAAATATTACAAAAAGAAAGCTCTATTTGTGGGGGAAAAAAGTATGTCAATTTTGTTTTGGGTGCAATGTCGCAACTACCGTGCAATTATCAGTTAAAGCGTGGCAGTGCCGTATCGCAAAAAGTGCACTGGTCAGGAAGGGGGTAAATCCTTCCGGGCCTGTACTGGTTAAAGAAGAAGAGAATGTGCGCTGCATTTCGAGATTTGATAATTTTCCACTTCACGAATGTTAATTCTCCATTAAGAACGCTAGTTTAAAAGACCGTTAGCTTTTGGCTCATTCTTGCTTCCAAGCATGCGTGTTTGTACTTTGTTCTTTTGTCCGACGGACTTGTGTACACACGATCGGAAAATCCGACAACAGACCATTTTCCGCTGAAAATTTTAAAGCCTACCATCCAACATTTGTCCGCAGAAAATCCGACAACAATTGTCCGATGGAGCATACACATGGTTGGATTCTTGCTGGCTCTGTACATTCATGCAGTAATCTGTAGTGCTCAGTTGACAGTGCACTCGCTATGTGGATTGGGGTGCTTGTACATGGTACAGGGCATGCACAAGTACCTAAAAGAGGTAATTTTAAAACTGCAGGCCTTTTGCCTACCTGTACGCTGCAGGGCCGTCTTTAATATTGATTGGACCCTGGGCACTCCATGCAGTTTCGCTCTCCACCTGCTTTGAGACATATAATAAATAGCAGCTAGACTCAAAATCAGTTTACTGAATCAGATCAGGCAGCGATTACGATGGTTGCCAGAGGTTACAGTGTATCGTTACCGTTCACAGATTAGTTGCTAGAGGTTACAATACAAGATTTATGGTTTTTGATTGGTTGCTAGAAATTACTGTACATCAATACTGCTCACTGATTTGTTGCTAGAGGTTAGTGCACATCATTACCGCTTACTGATTGGTTGCTAGAGCTTGCATCACATCACCTCCTCACTGCCTGCACACCACGGAGGAGGAGCTGGTGGGACCCATTAATAGACAGAAAACTCCTAGGGATCCTAGGACTCCTGGGATCAGTGACAGTGCTGGAGGGAAGGGTGGGTGTGTTCAATTTCCAGCATGCCCCTTTATCTCCCCAGTGGGCAGCATTCCATATAGGTGATGGTGGATATGACCTCAGGGGGCATGACATATAAATACTGCCTCTATTTACATATGAATGCAGCTGCTATTTACGTATCAATGCCGGTTATTTACATGTAAACACAGGGTCTGCATGTGAGTCATATGTACACAACAATAGGGCAGAGCTGGGCAGCATTAATAACAGAACGTCACACTGAGATATCAGGACACAGCACGGGACTAAACCCTCAAGGGATGAGGGAATTTAAACTGGGATAGTTGGCAAGTATGAGGCAGCTGCTTTGGGCCCCACAACAATGACAGGACCCAGGGCAGCTGCCCCTTTTGCCCTGCCTTAAAGATGGCTATGTGTACAGCCACTCGCAATAAGATCTAAGTCTAACATATCCATAGTGGAACTGAAGGGTGTTTTAAAGGCTTCAAGAATGCTACTTACAGCTTGGCTAAAAGTTTTGAAAATGCCTTGTTACAGCTTGCTGTCTGCTGTATTCTTTCTCAATCTGAAGCCAACATGTACAGTGCCTAACATAGTGAGTGTGAACTCCTTTGGGAACAGATACTTGTTTGAAGGGTTTAATCTTCTCTGTAAAGCAGTATGGAAAAGAAATAGTATTCTTGAGATCCATCAGCAGGTCCTTTTTTGAAGACTTTTGCAAAAGGGAATAGCTGTAGTAATTACTAAATCAGTTTCACAGATGTAATTAAGTCAGTGTACCCCTCTTTTGGAGGGATTATGAGAAATGGCCTTCCCCAAACAGGATATTGCGCTAAACCTGCAGGTAAATAAGAGAACCAAAACCTTTGCTAAGTGGAAGTGTGGGACTGATAATAATTGGCAGTGCCCCCACCCAGGACAGGGCCTCTGTGTACAGAGGGGATTCCCTTCCTGGGAAATTAACCATTAACCTAATCAAAGTAATTTGGAGAAGAGGATCTACTGCAACTAACATATAACATTAACCATAAGTATATACTGTAAATGCACTCTAGTATAGAAATATTAGAAATAATACAAGCTTTATATAACACTCCTTTCACACCAGGGCGTTTTGCAGGCGCTATAGCGTTAGAAATAGCGCCTGCAATCCGCCCTAAAGAAGCTGCACCATTGTTTGTAGTGTGAAAGCCCAGAGGGCTTTCACACTACAGCGGTGCGCTGGCAGGACGTCAAAAAAAGTCCTGCCAGCAGCTTCTTTGGAGCAGTGAAGGAGCGGTGTGTTTACCGCTCCTCCACCGCTGCTCCCCATTGAAATCAATGGGGCAGCGCTGTAATGCCGCCGGCAAAACGCCGCTATTGCGGCATATTGCCAGCGGTTTTATGCCTTTCGCGGCCGCTAGCGGGGGGTAAAAGTGACCCGCTAGCGGCGGAAATGCGCCGCAAATCCGGCGGTAAAACGCCTCTAAAAATAGCGGCGTTTTACCGCCGACGCTATCAGCGGTGTGGTGTGAAAGGGGTCTAAGAAAAGATTAATAGTACAAACTATACATTCAATGTACAACAGGTATTAATCAGCATAGGGCCCAACAATAGTGCTGGTGGAATTGTGGCTATAATTATAGATACCTCCAGATCAGTGGTGGCTGGTGCTCAAAAACATTTTTTTTTTTGGGGGGGGGGGGAATGAAAAATACTGAAACAAAAACATCAATTTCAGCCACTGTGCCCATCATATGCAGCCAACTGTGCCCATCATATGCAGACTCTGTGCCCAGCAAAAGGAGACACCTGTGCCCATCATATGCAGCCAACTGTTCCCATCATATGAAGCCAACTGTGCCCGTCATATGCAGCCAACTGTCCGAATCATATGTGCCCATCATATGCAGCCAACAGTACTCCATCAATGATTTGCGCTCGCAGTGCACCTTTTTTGATGCCTATTAGAGCCTATAGCTCTAAACAGGTGCTTCAAAAACACCCCCCCCCCCCACTGCTGTAATTTAGGCACCCAGCGCCCGAAAACTGGCCAGATGCCGGAACGGGGGTGGCTACAGCGGCCATGGATAGATTCATGCAATGCATGAATCTATCTATAGTACACAGAGGGAGTGGCTGGAGAGAGGGGGCAGCATCCAAGCGCCCCTAATGGATGCACTGCCACTGCTCCAGATGAATGTTGCAGCAAAACTCTGTTGCAGGGGCGCCTAAGGATGATCATGATGTGGTGTCCGTCTTTGTGTCAGGGACCTAAAGACTAGATCAACGGTGATGTGGAGATGCTCCAACTATTGCACAACCAGCCTGGAATGCAGATTCTCAACAACTGAAACTGTGGTGTGGCACTGGAATTCAGTCACCTATCTATTCTATGTCTTAGTCCCTAGTTTCTAATCTGCAACCAGACTTCGAACTACAGAAGTGGCCATTGAATGCCTAATTTACAGTAGCTCTAATCTATGCTGGTTAAGCTTAGCTACTAAGCTAAAACTAGCTATAGGATCCCAGACCAGAAGGGACAGGGTTAACTTAAATAGCAGGAAAGGTTCACTTACTGTACTACATTGTAATATACAACAAGGTGACCAATACACATGTACACCGTATCACAGATTTAGCCATCTGGTATAGTGCATGTGAGATAACAAGCAGGGCCATCTTTGCAAATGAAGAAGCTGCCCCTGGCCCTGTCCTTTCTGTGGGGTCCAAAAAGCAGTAGCACCACGAGTCCATGCTACCCGAAAATTGGGGCCCCGGTGATGGCACTGCAGAGTGCTCCGGGGACACGGGAGGCAGCACTGTATTCCTGACCTAGCAGAGAAGGGACGGGAGCTCCACTGGCACTCTGACCCCATCCCATGTAGAATGTATGTTCGGGAGGGATCGGCTGTAGTAGGAGCTGAGATCTAAGTGGGAGCCCTGGCCCCTGGACTTCTGAAAGTGCATGATGAGCCTGGCTGGCCAGGTATGTGCTTCCCCCCATAGACTGCCTAACTGCTATCCTAAACCCTGAGCTGTTGTTAAGCTGTGCATTGCTGAAAGGTCTCTGGTTATCTCCTGTAGTAAGTGCGCAGTCTCTGACCATCTCCTGTAATGTGTGCGCAGTCTCTGATCGTCTCCTATAGTATGTCTGCAGTCTCTGACCATCTCCTGTAATGTGTGCGCAGTCTCTGATCGTCTCCTATAGTATGTCTGCAGTCTCTGATCATCTCCTGTAGTATGTCTGCAGTCTCTGATCATCTCCTGTTGTATGTCTGCAGTCTATGATCATTTCCTGTTGTATGTCTGCAGTCTCTGATCATCTCCTGTTGTATGTCTGCAGTCTCTTATCATCTCCTATAGTGTGTGTGCAGTATCTGATCATCTCCTGTACTATGTCTGCAGTCTCTGACCATCTCCTGTAGTATGTGCGCAGTCTCTGATCATATCCTGTAGTGAGTGCGCAGTCTCTGACCATCTCCTGTAGTGTCTGTGCAGTCTCTGACCATCTCCTGTAGTGTCTGTGCAGTCTTTGATCGTCTCCTGTAGTGTGTGCGCAGTCTCTGACCATCTCCTGTACTGTGTGTTGTAACCTGTAAGGGTGGCACAATGGTGTAGTGGATAGCACTCTCACCTAGCAGTCAAAAGGGTCACTGGTTCAAATCCCAACCACAACACTACCTGCCTGGAGTTTGCATGTTCTCCCTGTGCCTGCGTGGGTTTCCTCTGGGTACTCCAGTTTCCTCCCAAACTCCAAAGACATGCTGGTAGATTAATTGACTTCTGTCCAAAATTGGCCCTAGTATATGAATGGGGACCTTGGATTGAGGGTAGGGACTGATGTGAGTGTGCAATGTACAGGGTTAGGGACAGTTGTAGACACACACCCACACTCACTCAGGTTGAACTGAATGGACTGGTGTCTTTATTCAACCTTACTAACTATGTAACCTCTGGCAACCAATTATGATCTGCTGCAGCAAACGGATTTTGAGTCTACTGGCTATTTCTTTGAATGTCTCAGAATGGCGTGGGGTACGCAGTCTCCGAACATCTCTTGTAGTGTGTGCGCAGTCTCAGACCATCTCCTGTAGTATGTCTACAGTCTCTGACCATCTCCTGTAGTGTGTGCAGTAACCTCTAGAAACCAATCAGTAAGCAGAGATTATGTGTTGTAACCTCTAGCAACCAGTCAGTGAGCGGTAATGATGGGCTGTAACCTCTGGCAACCAATTGCAATCGCTGCATGATCTGCTGCAGCAAACAGATTTTGAATCTACTGGTTATTTTTTTTTTTATGTCTCAGAATGGTGGGGGGGGGGGCAAGAAAATGTTTGCACAGGGTCTAATTAATATTAAATAGGACCCTTGCAACAAGGAGACATATACTTCTGTCATCAATCTTTAAATAAATACATATATAAACCCAGAAGCTATAGGCAACAATACTAAACTAATGAATATAGGAACACTTGCCTAGCATCAATGTTTCTAGTCTTGGCTAGCAAACGTTCTTTTTCATGGACAAGACTTTCTCTCTCTCCCTCCACATCCCTCCACATCCTCCTTCTGGGGTTTTTAATTTAACAACCCAAAGACAGGAAGTGTGCATAAGTAACTCTGTGAGCATTAACCACTTGCTGCCCGATAACCATACATTTACTGCTAGCTGGTGGGCGGCGGCACAGCAAGGCTGAGCGAGGTACTGGTACATTGCTCAGCACATGCATGCTGGTACACCCCCTGGAGGGGACAGCGGCACAATCCTATGGATGCTGAGTCTGGTGGACACAGCAGATCATAGTACTTGGTACCCAGACATTGTAAACAGCAGGGGTATCTTGTGATCATTTTGATCAATCATAGCAATCACATGTAAGCAAAACTGTCAATAATAGCTTCCATTGATGACAGCTTACTTACTATTGTGATGCTGTGATCGGCCCACAGCTATCACATGGTACCTGGCACCCTGCACCATGTGATTAACGGTAGCCAATCATAGCATCAAAATGGTAAGCAAGCTGTCATGAATGACCGCCATTCATGACAGTTAAAACCATTGCTAATAACACTGATCATCATCTATGTTATAATAACAAAGTAAAAAAAAATCCCTGATCACCCACTCAAAGTAGTACAGTGACAGTATGAACTACTCTGATGACAGTATGAAAAAAAATAATTATTTGCTTGTTTATATAGCAAAAAATAAAAAAACCCAGTGGTGATCAAATACCACGAAAAGAATGCTCTCTTTTCTGTGGAAAAAAATTATATACAATTAATTTGCACACATTGTTGCTTGACAGAGCAATTGCCAGTTAAAGTACCACAGTACTGGATAGAAAAAAATGTCCTGGTCATTAAGAGGGTAAAACCTTTCGGATGTCAAGCGGTTAAGCAGCACAGCCACTTACAGACAGTAGAGAGCAGCAGATCCTTACATGTGCAAAATTAAAGTGGTATTAATTCCAAAACCCAAAATTTTATATATTGCAGCTTACCAATCATCACATGTGGTGGGTACATTTGTTTCCTTTTTTTATTAAAAAAAATAATAAAAAATAGTTTTCATGTGGTGATCTGAAGAGTAACACCTCCAGTATTAGCGTGCCCCCACTCTAGAAAAATGAACATGGGGGCACATTTGGACAGCACCTTTATCAGTCTGGGGGTAGGGGAGTGTTAGATGTGCTATCAGATTTAAATACAGTAACAAATTGAAGCTAAACTCAGCTCACACTTTATTAACAATTAGGCAGGCCATACACGGTTCGAATCTCAGCAGGAACCGGCCGTGATTTGAAACTTGTGTGGGCAGGTTGAATGATCGATCGATCAACTTGGGTACAACCAGCATGCTGGGTTTTACCTATGATTATTGCTAGTTGCTGCTATAGCCACTAGCAATAATTACTGTCTTCTCCCGGTGGGGACAGCTTCTCCCCCACGACAGGAGAAGACCATAGCATGTGCGGGGGGGGGGGGGGGGTGCTGGGTATGCAACCTAGTGAACCTTAGTGTGCAGGACATGGGGGCCCGAGTAATCCACTGTATTTTATCTGCAGCACTGGATCTGCTCACTGCATTATCTCCCTTGAGCTGGGGGCAGGTGCACTGCGCAGTGTCGATCTGATTGGCAGTGCAAAATAGATTGTATACAGCAGGGGTGGATCCAGGGGGGCTATTGCCCCCCCCCCGTGAATGCAGGTGAGTGAGTGGGTGGGCGGCTCCGCAGGCTGGTGGCTCCGCGGTTGAGCGAGCGGGCGGTCCAGTGGGCGGGTGAGAAAGCAGGGGAGAAGCTGGGCGGCTCGGTTGGTGAGCGGGCGGTTGGCCAATCAGGGAGCTAGCGGGCGGGGGAGCAAAGAGATGACATCATCTCTCACCGCCCGGCACCCTCCCTGCATCCCTGCAGTTCTGCCCTCACTGTGCAAGCAGCCACGGGCAGCAGAGAAATTACATCATCTCTCTGCTGCCTGACTGGTAATCTGCTGCCTGACTCTGGGATACAGCAAGAGACCACCTTAGCAGGAGAGTGACACAGCAAGAGACAATTGTAGCAGGCACGTGACAATCCGCAATGTATGACAGGTGACGTGGCAAGTGCCAATCCGCAACGTGTGACAAGCGACGTGGCAAGTGACAATATGCATCTGGTGACAGGTAATGTGGCAAGTGACAATTCGCAAGGGGTGGCGGCGTGGAAGAAGAAGACGAAATCGGGAGATGATGACCCCGGGAGGAGATTATTTTATGTCTTTTACACTCAAGATTTTTAAATACCATCCAGCCCTTCAAGTGGCCTATGTTGTGTAGGACTTGTCTTCACCCTATGATATGCCAAAGTACCATGGCGTCAATATGTATATGTGGTTTTTAGCATACCTTGCTTTTATGTGATTTTGTGTATACACTTTTTGTCATTGAGTATGCTGTATATGATCTCTCAAGGTATAGTAAAATGCTCTTTGCAAGGACTGTTTTTTGGTATACATCTATCATTTAAAGTCCAAAAACTCCTCTTTTTTGTCAGATATTATATAATAAACTATTATATTATATAATAAACTCATACAAACAATACTGCTTTATATCTTATGTGCCTACTATATATAGTGATTGGCCTCATTCAAAGTATCCCTGATCAAAATTCTCTTTCTTTCTGTCCAAATTTGGGGACATTCTTATTTAATAAAGGACTTGTCAAAAACTGGCTCTTGTAGTTAGTTAACATTTCACAGTTTTTTTGGTGAATGGGTAGTGGTACGATGTACCCGATACCCATTTACATGGGGGGGAGAGGCAGAATCTGGTAGGCCCCCTTGTTAATGGGGGCTTCCAGATTCCGATAAGCCCCCCAGCCCACAGCCCCCGACAACCACCGGCCAGGGTTGTTGGGAGGTGGCTCTTGCCCTTTTTTTTACAATTTTGGCGTGGGGGCTCCTCTCTGAATCCATATTAGATCCGAAAGGCCTGGTATAGACCTGTGGGGGAACCCCTTGCCTTTTTTTTGCGATTTTTATTTTTTTGCTGACATCAGTTGTTAAGGCCATGGTGGCTAGCTTTCCAGCCCCCTGCTTAGCAACCAGCTATATACTGTGTGTTTACAGTGCATTTTAAGAGAAAAAAAACAAAAACATAAAATGCATGCAACAATACATACAAAATGCGGGTTTAAAAATGCACTGCAAAATGCTCCTTAAAAACGCATCAAGCACAGCCACATAGATGTGAGACCAGACTTATGGAAACCTTGAATATATGAATTCTTGGTAAAGATGTAGAAATTGCATTGCTTTGTATTGTAGATTTGTGAATAATAATTGCAGATCAGTACACATTTATATGTAGTAGATGGTTTAAATCATATACTAGTTAATCCATGGTTGGTCCCATAGGTGTGTGCAGCCTATTACATTAGCATGTGCAAAACACAAACACATGTGTGTGTCTACACGTGTGTGTCTACACATTTATCTCCCTACTGGCACAGTGAAAGAGAAGTGTGTAAACACTACTTCTCTTATGGCAGAGCCGGTAAGAGAGAAATCTTTACCATTTTTCGATTGCCACACAGAGCAATAATGCTCATGCACACGGGGGGATTAGGGTGTGCCCAGGCACAGCTGGCACACCCTGTGTGCACACCTATGGTTTGTCCCCTTTGAAACTTAATTCTCGTATTTTTCGGTTATTCCTATGTGCTCCATTCACCTGTTTATTTAGTCCAGAGAATGTGGCATTAGTACAGTCCGCTACAGTATGTCTAGTAAATCCATTAACTGTGTTGCATCTTCTTTCCTTTTTCTCTAGTGACTTGAAGGATGTGGGACATTTCCAGATCATTTACAACATATTTGTGGCTGCCTTCTGTGTTTTTATAATTAGTAAAGCAGCTGTGGATATCATTGATCAAGGGAGGTTAGTGAAATCCTCAAATGTCTAATATCTCCATCATTTTAAATTTTCCTGTGATTTTTCAGAAGATGGGATTATTGTATGTGAAACTGGCCCTGTACTTCTGAAGGTTCTTCAGCTTCCTCTGTCCTCTGAGATTACTGGATTGTGATTGCCCTAAAGCAGGGGTAGGCAACTTCAAAGTAGAACTATAGGCAAAACTTTTTTTCATTTTAGAGTGAGCAAGGGGGGTTATAACCCCTGTCAGATTTTTTTTTCACCATCTGTGTCCCATTGTGGAGATTTCCCTTCACTTTCTGTCCCAAAACCAACCAGGAAGTGAGAGGAAACCCCTGAAAATTAAGGGAATACCTTGGGGACCGCCATGTCACCAGAACTAGCGTCCCCATTGAAATATTTTCTCTCTCGCTATTTTCTCAAGCGTTCTGATCCCTCTCCATTCTATCCTAAACTAAAAAAGAAAAAAGTTTGCCTTTAGTAATACTTTAAAGAGATGGAGATCTACCTGAACAACATGGAAGAAGTCAAAGATCACTGGGAACTGTGTTGTCCAGTGTCACCTCCTCACACCTGTTTTATACCTCTAATTGCCATGCTTCTGTGTCGCAATTGTGTACATTTCACGGCAATCATAGTTTTAAATCAGGTGGTGAGGAGGCAACATATCGCCTCCTCACCAAATGCCAAACACACTCTGATTGCTTTTCAGAGGAGCAGCAGTGCCTGCTGCACTTGTGAATGAATCCTTGCATTCCGCAGCAGCACCTTTAGGGCTCGTTCACAGGTAAATGTGGGGGGTGGTAAAACTTTGCAGTTGAGTTTACCGCCCCCAATCACTATTCCCTTTAGCTGCTGAGGCAGCAGTCAAAGGTGTGTACACACCGCAGCAGGAATTAAGCCCCCTGTTGCCTTTGGTGGGTTCTACCGCCTGCCAATCATGACCCATTCAAGTAAATGGGGCCACTCTGTAAGCGAGCCACAACTGCATGCTTCTGCAAGGTCAAAGGGGTTAAAGCAAGTGGTGAGAAAGCAATACAATGCTGCCTGCTTTAAACCCTTGTTTGCTGTACTGCACAAGGTTGCCAGGCACTTGCAGAGTGGCCTCGTTCACTTGAATGGTTCATGCTTGGCAGGTCCTACACCCACCAACCATGACAAGGCGTGTAACTCCTGCTGCGGCTGTAACATGTGCACACCCCTAGCCACTGCAATTAAAGGGGGTCCAGTTGGGGAAGGTGTGGTAAAAACACATCTTCACTATGGGGTTTTGTAAAACCCCAAAATGTAAATTAACACTTACTGTTCTGAGCCCCCTATAAGGCTGCTTTCACACTAATGTGGTGCAGTTTTCATGCACCGTGGGTACAGCACAGTGCATTTGTGACTTTCCAGGGTTAGCTGCATTTTGCCATAGACTTCTATTATATCCTGCAGATGTGGTGGACTTTCTGAAAGTACACCAAAACTCCTGCATTCAGGAGATTTGGGAGACATTCAGAAAGTGCACCAAACCTGCAGGATATAATAGAAGTATTTGGCAAACCAGCAGGAAAGCTGCAGGTACACTCTGTAAATTGCAACGCATCAGTGTGAAAGCAGCCCTATACTATTATGCCCAGTGTATTGCGTCACACTGACCTGAAGATCACATCTTTCCTACTACTGGCACCACACTGAAGACCGCTAGCCAGGATAAGAGGTGGAGAATGCAATTGGTATCACTCCGCATGGGACAGGAGCCAGCACTACAGATTATAAGGGATTTTGCCCCCTACTACACATCCAACTTTACAAGTACTCTCTCTGCATTTGTGACGGACTGGGGTTTATATGGTCACAAAACAGACACCCCAAAGCAAAGTACATATTCATTTTTTTTTTATATTTCTAAACATGGCCCTTCTATTCTATTAATAACCAGTAGATGGCAGAGAAGGTACACAAACAGAGTCTATATAAGGCCACACACCATGTGACTGGAAATTAAACTACTTCCAGCCATAAAGTCAGTGGTCATATCTCATGCTGTTTGTGTGATTCTTTGCAGGTATGTACTCTAAATTGTTCCTAATCTGTATTAACCTGTGATAGAAAGATTCCTAAACATCTTGAGCAGATGCAGAAAAAGTCTCAGCAGATTTTATGCTATAGTTTTGCTGTAATTAGAAGTTTAGAACAGCATGTGTCAGAAACAAGTGAAAAGTGCATAAGAACATGAAAATACTGCATTAGTCAAAACAAATGTCTATGATAAACACTAAACCTTTCTAAATAGGTATATTTAAACCTGATTTATTGTAAATTGCATAGATTTATAGAAGCACATGTTTTCTGTTATTTAATATAGAGAAAAAAACCTATTGTATGTAAAGCTTATGTATTGCATCATACAGACATGCAATGTGCACCATCTAGTGGTTAAAAAAGAGTACTACCATGAAAATATTTGTATTAAAGCAATGCATTGCTAGTATGATTATTGCACACTTAAAGTGTACCAGAGAGATAAAGATAATTATCTATAACACTGAATAACAGGGATATATATGTTATTAAATTTAGTAATGTTCATTGTTGTAACTACGTTTTAGAATACTTTAGTTAAAATCTGTATTATATATATTGTTAATGGTTATAAACATGTGACTATAAAAATGTAAAAGATGTATTGTTATGTAAAAATTAAAAACTACTTCCAGCCATAAAGTCAGTGGTCATATCTCATGCTGCTTGTGTGATTCTTTGCAGTCCACGCCAAGCTGATCACCTTATCTCATCGCGTCTACAATCATCGGCTCTCTTAATTCCCATTTTGAGGCCGGTAACACATTGCACTCTGTTTGATGCTCTGGGATGGTGGGTCAGAAGCCCGGACTGCGATCTATTAGTCACCTGTCCGTGATCTACTGGTAGATCACGAAACAACAGGTTGCTGACCATTGCTCTAAAGCATAGTAATGTTTGCATATCTGTCTTTCCAGTCTGTAACTTAATTTATATGTTTTATGATGATAAAGACATTTCATACAAAATTATGTTGTTTCTTGACTATGACTGTGTAATTATTACAGGGTCTATATTAGGAAAAAGAGGTAGAGAAGGCGCTTCTAAGTGCAGTATTTAGACAGTTTATTTGGCGGACGCATTAAAAAACATGAGATGTAGATGTATAGCGGGCCCACCTGACAATCACAATCTGAGACCAGGTTCCTGCCCCTGTGGCTCCGAGTCACCTTGCCAGCAGTGATGGGAGAGATACAGTGAGCTGATTAGGAGAGCCTACCTTGTTTCACTGTGTCCCCCAGACGGCAGGTTCTCCTCCTATTGTCAGATGAGCCTGCTATACATTTACATCTTCTAAGTGTTTTTTAATGTGTCAACCAAATAAACTGTCTAAATACTGCACTTAGAAATGCCTTCTCTACTAGTGATGGCCGAACGGTTCGCCCGGCGGTCGTTTCGCGGCGAATTTCCGACATTCGCGGTCCGCACGTTCGAACGCCTTTTTCCGTCGTTCGCCGCGGCGGACTTACGTGTTTAATGTATACAAGAACTTTAACCTTTGGTGACACGTTTATCATGTGATACAGGACAGCCAATTGAGACATGACAGCACATGGACACTTGTACATTCCCCCTAACCTATAAATACACCCGATCCGGTGGCCATTTTACATTCTTTCTTCTGTTAAGATAGGGACAGGTTCCTGTGTGGAGTAGGGAGAGATAAACCACTAGCTATTTGGTACACAAAAGTTCTTTTCAGGACTGGTATAGGTGTTAGGTGTTGATAGGTTTGCTGTGCTGCTGATTCTTGCAGCAGCCTGAGTGTCTTTTGTTAGTTTAGAGAAAGGGAAAGGACGGTGTATGCTACAGGGACAGCCAGATTAGTCTTTCATCATCATCATCATCATCATCATCATTAGCTGTTACTATCAAGGTCCACAAAAGAGCTGTTCCAGTAACCACTAATCGTTCTCTTTTTTTGCCAATTTGTATAGGGACAGGAAGGAAGCAGTGTTGTCAGGCAGTGAGGGTAATTTTAAAGACTTGCTGTTATTATTAGTTCCACAAAGGTTCTTTTCAGGACTGGTATCAGTGGTACAGTAATAGGCTTGTACATGTATAATATTCTTTCTTCCAAATATAGAAAGGATATTATACTTGACTGCTGCCCTTCTGCTGCAGTCTGCTAAACATTCACAACTCACTTGTTCCACAAAAGTTCTTATAAGGACTGGTAACTTGGTATAGGGTGCTACGGTACATAGGCTTGAGTGCGGTACAGTCTGCTGTTCTGTAAGGACCGCTATCGGTCCACAATAGATAGGGTTGACGTGCACCACTGCTGACCGCTGCCCTATACTGCAGCAGTCCTTCAGCGGTATAGGGACTGACGTACAGTCTGCTAATCACTAACACACAACCTGCTTGTTCCACAAAAGTTCTTATAAGGACTGGTAACTTGGTATAGGGTGCTACGGTACATAGGCTTGAGTGCGGTACAGTCTGCTGTTCTGTAAGGACCGCTATCGGTCCACAATAGATAGGGTTGACGTGCACCACTGCTGACCGCTGCCCTATACTGCAGCAGTCCTTCAGCGGTATAGGGACTGACGTACAGTCTGCTAAACACTAATACACAACCTGCTTGGTCCACAAAAGTTCTTATAAGGACTGGTAACTTGGTATAGGGTGCTACGGTACATAGGCTTGAGTGCGGTACAGTCTGCTGTTCTGTAAGGACCGCTATCGGTCCACAATAGATAGGGTTGACGTGCACCACTGCTGACCGCTGCCCTATACTGCAGCAGTCCTTCAGCGGTATAGGGACTGACGTACAGTCTGCTAAACACTAATACACAACCTGCTTGGTCCACAAAAGTTCTTATAAGGACTGGTAACTTGGTATAGGGTGCTACGGTACATAGGCTTGAGTGCGGTACAGTCTGCTGTTCTGTAAGGACCGCTATCGGTCCACAATAGATAGGGTTGACGTGCACCACTGCTGACCGCTCACCTATACTGCAGCAGTCCTTCAGCGGTATAGGGACTGACGTACAGTCTGCTAATCACTAACACACAACCTGCTTGTTCCACAAAAGTTCTTATAAGGACTGGTAACTTGGTATAGGGTGCTACGGTACATAGGCTTGAGTGCGGTACAGTCTGCTGTTCTGTAAGGACCGCTATCGGTCCACAATAGATAGGGTTGACGTGCACCACTGCTGACCGCTGCCCTATACTGCAGCAGTCCTTCAGCGGTATAGGGACTGACGTACAGTCTGCTAAACACTAACACACAACCTGCTTGGTCCACAAAAGTTCTTATAAGGACTGGTAACTTGGTATAGGGTGCTACGGTACATAGGCTTGAGTGCGGTACAGTCTGCTGTTCTGTAAGGACCGCTATCGGTCCACAATAGATAGGGTTGACGTGCACCACTGCTGACCGCTGCCCTATACTGCAGCAGTCCTTCAGCGGTATAGGGACTGACGTACAGTCTGCTAAACACTAATACACAACCTGCTTGGTCCACAAAAGTTCTTATAAGGACTGGTAACTTGGTATAGGGTGCTACGGTACATAGGCTTGAGTGCGGTACAGTCTGCTGTTCTGTAAGGACCGCTATCGGTCCACAATAGATAGGGTTGACGTGCACCACTGCTGACCGCTCACCTATACTGCAGCAGTCCTTCAGCGGTATAGGGACTGACGTACAGTCTGCTAATCACTAACACACAACCTGCTTGTTCCACAAAAGTTCTTATAAGGACTGGTAACTTGGTATAGGGTGCTACGGTACATAGGCTTGAGTGCGGTACAGTCTGCTGTTCTGTAAGGACCGCTATCGGTCCACAATAGATAGGGTTGACGTGCACCACTGCTGACCGCTGCCCTATACTGCAGCAGTCCTTCAGCGGTATAGGGACTGACGTACAGTCTGCTAAACACTAATACACAACCTGCTTGGTCCACAAAAGTTCTTATAAGGACTGGTAACTTGGTATAGGGTGCTACGGTACATAGGCTTGAGTGCGGTACAGTCTGCTGTTCTGTAAGGACCGCTATCGGTCCACAATAGATAGGGTTGACGTGCACCACTGCTGACCGCTGCCCTATACTGCAGCAGTCCTTCAGCGGTATAGGGACTGACGTACAGTCTGCTAAACACTAATACACAACCTGCTTGGTCCACAAAAGTTCTTATAAGGACTGGTAACTTGGTATAGGGTGCTACGGTACATAGGCTTGAGTGCGGTACAGTCTGCTGTTCTGTAAGGACCGCTATAGGTCCACAATAGATAGGGTTGACGTGCACCACTGCTGACCGCTCACCTATACTGCAGCAGTCCTTCAGCGGTATAGGGACTAAGAGTTTTGTCACAGGGTCATTTAAAAAATGACATGCAGAGGAAGAGGCAGGCCCTTCCGCAGGGGTGGTAGGGGTAGGGCAGGAGCAACAGGCTTGAGCCAAAGTGGGAAGTTGCAGAAGGTGCGTTCAATTACTTTAAAGGATGCACCAGACTTGGTTGAGTGGCTCGCTCAGCCTTACTCTTCTGCACCCTCCTCATCCTCTCGATCTGCACCCTCTTCTTCACTCTCTGCTATGTGCACCCCCAAAGACACTACCACCAACAACACGACCACCACCACCACCACCACATACCTTCCGCTTGAGTCACTGGAATTATTTTCCGATCCATATCAAGAGGACATTTCTGATGCGCAGCCACTCTTGGTATTGGATCAGGAAGAGGAGGTAGCAACAAGCGCTACTCAGCAGTCTGACGCCAGTACCCAGATCAGCCCAAGGAGGAGGTTGGTCCCCGGTGTTGCTGCCTACTCTACTTATAGCGGTGGGGAAGGTGACGTTGATGATGACGTGTCTAGTGATGTCACGTGGGTGCCCACAAGAGAGGAAGAGGAGGGGAGTTCAGAGGGAGATATGGACCAGCAGATAGGGAGGAGAAGCAGCAATGACTTACATTGCACAGCAGGGACAAAGCAGACTGCAAATGTATCAGGAGCGAGTCATCGACCATGTACGGTCACATCTGGCGCTCCCAGGACACCGGCACATGGCTCCGCAGTGTGGGCTTTTTTTAACGTGTCCGCTGCTGACAATAGCGTTGCCATCTGCAATCTTTGCAGTCAACGCGTTAGTCGCGGTAAGCCCAATACTCACCTAGGGACGACCGCCTTAAGAAGGCACATGAGCAGCCATCACCGAGCCCAGTGGGAGCAACGGAACACACAAAGCCACACTGCAGGCTCTCACCGTCCAGCCTCGTCTTCTACTTCTCCTTCTCCTCTCTCCTCACAATTGTCCTCCACTCCACCTTCCATCACGCCAAGCTCACATTTTTCTGCAAAAAGGCAGGCTTCCGTGGGCCTAATGTTTGAGCGTAAAAAAATGATGACGCCGGATAACCCTCTTGCCCAACGGTTGGCGGCTGGCTTGTCAGAACTCATAGCCCGCCAACTACTGCCATATAAACTGGTGGACTCGGAGGCCTTTCGCAAATTTGTGGCCATTGGAACACCACAATGGAAGGTCCCAGGAAGGAAGTATTTCTCAGAGAAGGGCATCCCAGAGCTATATGGCCATGTTCAGCGGCAAGTGAATGTATCTCTGGCACACAGTGTCGGTGCCAAGATACATCTGACCACAGACACGTGGTCTAGCAAACACGGGCAGGGAAGGTATATCAGTTTTACTGCCCACTGGGTGAACCTTCTGACGGCCGTCAAGCATGTAACCCGTGGCACCCGTGTAGATTTGGTTTTACCGCCACGGATTGCATGCAGGCCTGACTCTTCTTCTCCTCCTCCTACTCCATCCTCCTCCCTCTCCTCCTCAGCTGCCTCCTCCTTTTCCGCTGCTAGCGTCTCTTCCACTGCACCGCCCAAGCTCCCCAGAACCTATTCCACATGCCAGGTGAGACGTTGCCATGCCGTGCTGCGTCTGTTGTGCCTGGAAGCAAAGAGCCACACTGGCCCGGCACTCCTTTCAGCTTTGCGTTCACAGGCAGATGAGTGGCTAACACCGCTCAATTTGACAGTTGGTAAAGTGGTGTGTGACAACGGTGCCAATCTGCTTAGCGCATTGAAACAGGGCAAAATCACGCACGTGCCGTGCATGGCACACGTCTTAAACTTGGTCGTGCAGCGATTCCTTGTCAAATACCCTGGGGTCCAGGACATCTTGCGGCAGGCAAGGAAAATCTCGGCCCATTTCAGAAGATCTTACACGGCCATGGCTCGCCTTGCTGACATTCAGCGGCGACACCATCTGCCGGTCAGACGTCTTATTTGCGATTGCCCGACGCGATGGAACTCAACCTTCTATATGCTTGATAGGCTGCTCCAGCAGAAACGTGCAGTTAACGTCTACCTGTATGAACTCTGCGAAAGAAACGGTTCTGGGGAGCTGGGTTTTTTTTCACCGCGCCAGTGGCTGCTCATGCGCGACACATGCAGACTTCTGCGGCCATTTGAGGAGATCACCAAACTGGTCAGTCGCAGCCATGGCGCCATCAGTGACATGGTACCTTATGCCTTCTTTCTGGAGCGTGCATTGCGTCGTGTCATTGATCAGGCTGTGGAGGAGCAGGAGCGGGAAGATGAGGAAGTCGCAATGCTGGATGAATTCCCAGGGGGGGCTACTCTATCTGAGACAAGTCAACAACAGGAGTCTGATGAGGAGTCAGAGGAGGATGGTGCCGGGGCGGATGAGCAGGAGCAAGAAGAGCATGCTTTAAACCTTTCTGGGATCCCTGTTGTGCGAGGATGGGGAGAGGAGAATGAAGAGGACGACATTATCCTGGATGATGAGCAGGAGCCAGGCCACCACACCGCTTCCACTTTAGTGCAAATGGGGGCCTTCATGCTCCAGTGTTTTAATAGGGACCCCCGTATAAAAAGCATGAGGGTCAAGGACCAGTACTGGGTGGCAACGTACTTAGACCCCCGGTACAAACACAAAATGGCGGAAATGTTACCGCCGTCGCAGAGGGCTGTCAGAATGCAGCACTTCCAGGCCTTGCTTCGAGAAATGCTGCATTCTGCTTTTGCGTGCGCTGGCAGAGGAGCAATTCCCACTCCCAGAGAAGGATTTGCGGGTACCAATCCAACAGCGCCTGCAAGAAGAGGCCGGTTTGAAGATGTGTTGGTGACTTCGGATATGAGGTCATTCTTTCAGCCGACCCATCGACAGGTGTCATCCGGATCCAGCATCAGGGAACGCCTAGACCGTCAGGTGTCCGACTACATTGGGTTAACGGCCGATGTGGACGCTCTGAGGAGTGATGAACCCCTAGACTACTGGGTGGGCAGGCTTGACCTCTGGCCAGAGCTTGCCCAATTTGCAATCGAACTGTTGGCTTGCCCCTCATCCAGTGTCCTGTCCGAAAGGACGTTCAGCGCAGCAGGGGGGATTGTGACCGATAAGCGTACTCGCCTAGCTCACCACAGTGTTAACTACCTCACATTTCTAAAAATGAATGAGGCATGGATCTCGGAGGAATTCAACACATGTGATCAGTAGACCATGTATATGTCTATAAACAATTTTTGGAATCAAGCACACAGACCTTCTTAATTCATTTGGCTCACTTCCCTGACCCAAAAAAGCACACCGTACTATATGCCCCTACCCTCCTCTTTGAAGAGGTTGAGCGGTGTCATATTTCTACTGGGGCTGCTTATTATGAGGGGTTCCCACCATCCCTGTGCTGTGCTGACTTCCTCCTGGGTGTTCTTATTATGAGGGGCTCCCACCATCCCTGTGCTGTTCTGACTTCCTCCTGGGGGTTCTTATTATGAGGGGATCACACCATCCCTGTGCTGTGCTGACTTCCTCCTGGGGCTGCTTACGGTGCTGCTGTCAGCGCTGTATGTCACGGAGCTGCTGTCAGCGCTGTATGTCACGGAGCTGCTGTCAGCGCTGTATGTCACGGAGCTGCTGTCAGCGCTGTATGTCACGGAGCTGCTGTCAGCGCTGTATGTCACGGAGCTGCTGTCAGCGCTGTATGTCACGGAGCTGCTGTCAGCGCTGTATGTCACGGTGCTGCTGTCAGCGCTGTATGTCACGGAGCTGCTGTCAGCGCTGTATGTCACGGAGCTGCTGTCAGTGCTGTATGTCACGGAGCTGCTGTCAGCGCTGTATGTCACGGAGCTGCTGTCAGCGCTGTATGTCACGGAGCTGCTGTCAGCGCTGTATGTCACGGTGCTGCTGTCAGCGCTGTATGTCACGGAGCTGCTGTCAGCGCTGTATGTCACGGAGCTGCTGTCAGTGCTGTATGTCACGGAGCTGCTGTCAGCGCTGTATGTCACGGAGCTGCTGTCAGCGCTGTATGTCACGGTGCTGCTGTCAGCGCTGTATGTCACGGAGCTGCTGTCAGCGCTGTATGTCACGGAGCTGCTGTCAGCGCTGTATGTCACGGAGCTGCTGTCAGCGCTGTATGTCACGGAGCTGCTGTCAGCGCTGTATGTCACGGAGCTGCTGTCAGCGCTGTATGTCACGGTGCTGCTGTCAGCGCTGTATGTCACGGAGCTGCTGTCAGCGCTGTATGTCACGGAGCTGCTGTCAGCGCTGTATGTCACGGAGCTGCTGTCAGCGCTGTATGTCACGGAGCTGCTGTCAGCGCTGTATGTCACGGAGCTGCTGTCAGCGCTGTATGTCACGGTGCTGATGTCAGTGCTCTGTATTACGGTGCTGCTGTCAGTGCTCTGTATCTCCTGCACCCTCTTGTTTGCCTACCCTGGTCCCTGACCTTCCCTCTCCTCCATTGCCTTCATTAGCTCCATAGTCCTGAATTGTCAGAACAATTTCCCAAATAAAAAAAAAATGCTTGTAGTTATCGATCCCAAATTCACCTCATACATGTATTATGCTATTGTCCAGGTGGTGGGACTACGTGCTACCCCCTAATAATTACCCCGTGGCCGCAAATTCGACCTAAAGGTTTGCGAAATTCGCCTCCCATTGAAGTCAATGGAGCCCGCGGCGAACGGTCGTTTTCGCGAACGTTTGTGTCCGTTCGCGTTTCGCGTTCGCGAAACGTCCCGTCGGAAGTTCGTCCATCACTATTCTCTACCTCTTATCTCTTTGCCAGCCTGAGTCAGTTCTACTCTTTAGAACTGCTGCTCCAGTGCCAGGTTTTAGTTTCCACATTTCCCTTGGATTCTATGGTCCTACCTATACTGAGACAGGATCCACTGGTCAGAAGTGACCTATGTTCCGGGAGGGGGTCTATATTACTTTTTTTTTATAAGGATTCAGTGTTTTTTTATTATAAATTTAGCACAAAAACTGTGAGAGTTTAGCTACAGTATATGTATACAATATATTACAACTGAAATGTAACTGATTCCAGTAATTACAGCTTCTGCTCTCTCTCTCTCTCTCTCTCTCTAGGGTGGTTGACCCCAACCTTCTCATTTTTACCTTTGGACAACCTGGCACAGTTGCTTGGTCCTGGATCTGTCTGTTTACATATACACTGTTAGTGCCTTATAAAGCACTAGTCTTTTGGGGGTCTTTGTATCCCAAATCTAATCACAAAATCATGTTGTCTGCCTTTGTAGGAATACTCCTACTTGTGGGTCATACATGTGTCCTTTGTATTTTCCCCGTCTATGTGGTAAAACATTATCAGCTGCCACCAGCTTCAGGTTTCATTGTCACCCTAGAACAGGTGAGTTCTGTAAATAGTAGTGATTGTCATATGGGTGCTAAAACTAAATGCCACCTGGAATAGTCTTTGACAAATGAGAGCTGTGGAAGGTCTCCTTTAGTGTTGTACTTACTTGAGTAACACTTTCCACAGAGGACATACAGTATTAAGGCCTTGACTAATGCTGCTGTTCATGGAGGACTGAGAGGAATGTATTACAGTGCAATTCAAAAGGATGGTGCAAAAGTAAATCTGACTTATTAATAACGGAGTGAACCTAACACAACTCTATTAACATGAAAAGACACATTAAGGGCTTGTTTATACTCAACTTTTTGAAGTTCTTTGAATGCTAATCAAAGCACCTGTCAATAAATAAAATAGTAATTCAACAAATACAGGTGTATAGAACACCTAAATATAACACCAACTCAGCGCCAGTTAAGTCCTGCAAAACATCAGGAGCAGAAAAACTGTAATAAGATCTTTAAAAATATACAAAAATATTTGAAATGACAATAGCTAGCAGCCGTTTAAAAAAACCATAGAAAATGTCAAACCTTAGTTAAAATATTCCCAGTCTAAATGCTGAAAACAGTACTACTAAAACAGCAGTTAATAAATGGGGAGTGAAATAATCAGACAGTTCAAACTGAGAAAATGGTTCTGAGTGTAGACTCCAAGGAATAGACAGAAAGTGCACCTGTCACCAAGATACAATCCACCGCGTGTTGCACACTCCCCCTGGGGGTCACACTCACCAGACTCCTCTGGGTAAATAGGCGTCCTATTTCTTTTCTTACATCAGGGGACACAGAACCGTAGTACTTACTACGTGGGTTATATCGGCTTAGCAGGTGCTGGACACTGGCACGCCCCTTAAGGCGTGAACTTCCCCATATAACTCCTCCCACTACTGGGAGTCCTCAGTTTTTTCGCCAGTGTCTAACCGGTGTTTGGCACGTGTAAGGATGTGTGTACTGAGCTCCACGGGGCAGAAATCCTTTGATACAAGCCAGCCATCCTGACTGGATCCATTCTGATGTCTCTGTAATGGACTAAATGAACGGTAGCCGGGCCTCGTCATCCGAAGACACGAGGTTTTGCTTGCAAATGCTTTTAAGCTGGGCCCTGGGATCCAGTACTTTTTGGTAGTAAGGCCAATAAAAGTTTACTGGCAGGGTCTTCTCACAGGTCCAGGATTGCGGGATTACCTGAGTGTACCCTTGTTCCTGAAGGTTTCCTTTCAAGGTCTCGGAGCCTACCGTGAAGGGCGAAGATTGGTTTTTTTATCTCTGATAAAGCCCTGCGGTTAGGAAAGGTAGGGGAGATTTTCTGCAAGGAATCTCTCCTTCCATGTATTATGTTGTCATGTCTATGTGTTACCACTGGAGGCTGTAGTGAGCAGTCACCATTCTGACGCTGGAAACAGCAGAAGCTCTCTCTCTCCTCTCCGTTCAAGCCAGCTCAGGCCCTCAGGTATGAAGGGGGGTCTGATCACTTCCTGGGCCCCCAGAGTGGTGTTTTTTGTTCCTTTGTATGCCAGCCCACTGCCTCTTTTTTCTTAGAAAAATAAAAAATAAAAAAATAAAATAAGGTTTTGTTTTTGGGGCAAAACGCGGCCGTTTTACCCCCCCTGCCGCTGTCCACCATGTTGCCGGAACTCATACATTTCCCTAGTTGAAAGGGGAAGGGGGGGTGTTTTCGCGCGGGGGGCATGGCTAAACTGCGTCACACGCCGGCCACACGTTGAGGAAGTATTTTAAGCTACACAGGCAGAGCTGCAGTCTGGCGGTGGAGGGACAGAGCAGAGTGGTTGCTGGTAAGGATGTGTGTACTGAGCTCCACGGGCAGTAATCCTTTGATGCGAGCCAGCCATCCTGACTGGATCCATTCTGATGTCTCCGTAATGGACTAAATGAACGGTACCCGGGCCTCGTCATCCGAAGACATAAGGTTTTGCTTGCGAATGCTTTTAAGCTGGGCCCTGGGATCCAGTACTTTTTGGTAGTAAGGCCAATAAAAGTTTACTGGCAGGGTCTTCTCGCAGGTCCAGGATTGCGGGATTACCTGAGTGTACCCTTGTTCCTGAAGGTTTCCTTTCAAGTTCTCGGAGCCTACCGTGAAGGTGCGAAGATTGGGTTTTTTATCTCTGATAAAGCCCTGCGGTTAGGAAAGGTAGGGGAGATTTTCTGCAAGGAATCTCTCCTCCCATGTATTATGTTGTCATGTCTATGTGTTACCACTGGAGGCTGTAGTGAGCAGTCACCATTCTGATGCTGGAAACAGCAGAAGCTCTCTCTCCGTTCAAGCCAGCTCAGGCCCTCAGGTATGAAGAGGGGTCTGATCACTTCCTGGGCCCCCAGAGTGGTGTTTTTTGTTCCTTTGTGTGCCAGCCCACTGCCTCTTTTTTCTTAGAAAAATAAAAAATAAAATAAATAAATAAAAAGGTTTTGTTTTTGGGGCAAAACGCGGCCGTTTTACCCCCCCCTGCCGCTGGCTGCCATGTTGCCGGCACCCAAACATTTCCCTAGTTGAAAGGGGAAGGGGGCGTTTTCGTGCGGGGGGCAGGGTTAAACTGCGTCACACGCCGGCCACACGTGGAGGAAGTATTTTAAGCTACACAGGCAGAGCTGCAGTCTGGCGGTGGAGGGACAGAGTAGAGTGGTTGCTGGTCAGTTTGGTGACACAGGCTTTTTCCTTTTGTTGACAACATTGTACTGTATAGCTAGGACTAATAGCAGTTATTGTACTGTACTATAGCCTAGCAAGTGTTGCATTCTTTTGCTCGTAGTGCCTCTGCTTTGTACTGTAAGCTATGAGTGGCAACGGGGCCAGGAACTCCTCTAAGGGTTCTAGGGGGTCACAACAAACTAAGACCCTGTCCAAAATAATGTCTTCCTCTTTTGAGAGTGTTGCAGCCGGTCAGATTGAGCCGTCGGGGGAAGCTGTTATTGCAGTCACTCAAGAAGCTTTAGCCCCTGAGTATGTCACATGTGAAGTGTTGTCCTCTACCATTGCTGGCTTAGAGAAAAAGCTTTGATGCAATTTTATCCTTTCAGAGAGGGGTTAAAGTAGATCACCTTCAAGTGCTCCAGATCCTCCTCTGGAGGTTCAGGATGCCAGGGATCAGGCAGATTTTCCTAGAGATATGGAAGATACTGGCTTATCCTCTTCTGAGGATCCTAACATGGAAGGAGTATCACTGCAAAAGAGCTTGCTTGCGCACGCTCTCACTGGGTTGGTTCGGTCAACCTTTTTGCTACCTGCAGAGCAGGCTTCTGATGATCCCATTTCTAAGTTAGGATCATTAAAACCTCCTCCGGCTGAAGATGCCTTTCCTATCCATGTGTGGCAAAGAAAGCTTATGTACGCAGAGTGGGAGCATTCGGATAAGCAGTTTTATCCTCCTAAGAGGTTTGCCAAACTGTATCCTATGGAAGAGGATTTCTATAAGAAATGGGGGATTCCAGCAGTTGATGCTGCGATTACCTCCGTAAATAAGAATCTCACATGTCCAGTTTCTAATGCACTCATGTTGAAGGACTCGGATAAGAAGCTGGAGCACCTTTCTAAGAACCAGATGGCTTTAGCAGGTTCAGCAGTGCAGCCAGTTCTGGCTGCAATGGGTGTATTCCCAGGCCATTAAGGAGCAATTTGAGGAGATGCTTACATTTTTACCTGTTGAACAGTTTCAGCAGTACTCTGATTTAGCAGATGCACTGTGTTTTACAGTAGATGCTATGAGAGATGCGTCCATTCAGATTTCTCGTCTGATGTTGGGACTAGTGTATTCTCGCAGAGTTCTTTGGCTTAAGAGTTGGTCAGCCGAAGCATCGTGTAATAAGAAGCTCCTAGCCAATTTCCCTTTTCATGGTGAACAGCTATTCGGAGAAGATTTGGATAAATATTTACAAAAGATTTCCAATGGCAAAAGCTCTATTTTGCCAGTAAAGAAGAGATTTAGACATTTCTCATTTAAGCGGGCCTCTTCTTCTGTTTTAGGGACATCAGCTTCTAAGCAGATTCAAGGGGGAAACCCCAGGGACAGCACCAGGGTCAGAAAAGATCTTGGGAAAAGAAGCCCACCAAGCAGAGTACTAAAGCCTCCTTATGAAGGGGCGCCCCTGCTCGCTCGGTTGGGGGGAAGGCTCCTGCAATTTTCAAAGATCTGGCAGGAGCAATTTCATGACAAATGGGTGGCTTCTGCGATGTCTCTAGGTTACAAACTAGAGTTCCGAGTTTTGCCGTCTCCTCGGTTTCTAAGGTCAGGGGTTCCCAAGGACCCAGAAAAGAAGGCTCTACTTCTAGCACTGGACCATCTGCTAGCCAAGGCAGTCATATCAGAGGTTCCCTTAGAGCAACGGGGCACAGGTTTTTATTCAAACCTCTTCATGGTCCCAAAACCAAATGGGGAAGTAAGACCTATTTTAGATCTGAGATCTAAATTAGCACTTGTGCATCCGATCCTTCCGCATGGAATCAATTCGGTCTGTAGTAGCCATCCTCCAAGAAGGAGAATTTTTGGCTTCAATCGATATCAAGGATGCCTATCTTCATGTGCAAATATTTCCGGCTCACCAGAGGTTTCTACTCTTCGAAGTAGAAAACCGTCACTTTCAGTTTGTGGCTCTGCCATCCGGTCTAGCCACAGCTCCTCGAGTATTCTCAAAGATTCTGGCTCCTGCTTTAGCCAGATTAAAGGATCAGGGCATAATGGTCCTAGCCTATTTGGACAACCTACTCTTAGTAGATCATTCGGTTTCCATGTTAAACCACGTCTGGTGACAACGGTAAACTACCTGGAATCTCTAGGCTGGGTTCTCAACCTAGAAAAGTCGTCCTTGAGGCCATCAAGGAGAGTACAGTACCTGGGACTAATCATAGATACCAGGCAGGAAAAGGTATTTCTACATCCAAAGAGAATCAGTTCCATTGTAGAACAAATTCATCTCATCAAGGCAAAGAAAAAGCCTTCAATTCGGTTGTGCATGAGATTATTAGGGAAGATGGTGGCCTCCTTCAAGGCCGTCCCTTACGCACAGTTCCATTCAAGATTGGTACATAGCGCAATCCTGTGAGCCTAGAACAAAAAGGTTCAGGCCTTAGATTTTCCGATTCAGCTTGCTCCCGAAGTAAGTCAGAGCCTGAATTGGTGGCTGATATCCAGCAACCTTCAAAAGGGAAGGACATTTCTGCCTTCCACCTAGAAGGTAGTAACCACAGATGCCAGTCTTTCAGGATGGGGAGCGGTCCTGGAGGAGAATTCTGTCCAGGGAAGGTGGTCCAGGTTGGAAAGGACCTTGCCTATCAATATTTTGGAAATTCGGGCAATCCATCTGACTTTAAGAGCCTGGACGGCCAGACTGAAGGGCTGTCCTGTCAGGATTCAGTCCGACAACGCCATGGCTATGGCTTACATCAATCACCAGGAGGGCACAAGGAGTCATGCAGCCCAGAGAGAGGGGAATCATGTTTTGTCTTGGGCAGAACATAATGTTCCTTGCCTATCGGCAGTGTTCATTCCCGTGATAGAGAATTGGCAGGCGGACTACTTGAGCTGCCAACAACTGTTTCCAGGAGAGTGGTCTCTTCACCCCGACATCTTTCTTGCAATATGTCAGAGATGGGATACTCCGGACATGGGCCTGTTCGCATCCAGATTCAACAACAAAGTCGACAACTTTGTGTCAAGGACAAGGGATTCGCTAGCTTGCGGAACAGACGCATTAGTCTTCCCATGGGATCAGTTTTCTCTGATCTGTGCATTTCCTCCAGTTCTGCTACTTCCACGTCTTCTTCGCAGGATCAGGCAGGAACAAAGGGAGGCGATTCTCATGGCCCCGGTGTGGCCCAGAAGGCCTTGGTTCGCCGAGATCATAAGGATGGCAGTAGGTGTTCCCTGGACTCTGCCATCACGGCCGTACCTTCTTTTGCAGGGTCCGGTATTCCATCCTACCTTACAGACGCTAAATTTGACGGTCTGGCTATTGAGACCCACATCCTAAGGGGTTGTGGGTTATCTCCTTCAGTCATATCTACCTTGATTAATGCCAGGAAGCCAGCTTCCAGGATCATCTACTATAGAGTCTGGAAGGCATATGTTGCCTGGTGCGGATCCAGGGGTTGGCACCCCAGGAAAGAGTGCAGTTTCACTATGTACATAGTGGAGAGTTCAAGGGTACGCCACATACCAATTGCAGGGTTCAGGGGTTTGCTATGTAGAGAGTGCAGTTTCAGGGGTGCCTTATGCACAGAGTGCAGAGTTCATGGGTGTGCTACATACAGAGTGCAGAGTTTAGGGGTGTGCTGTGCACAGAATGCATGGTTGAGGAGTGTGCTACATTCAGATTACAGGGTTTAGGGGTGTACTATGCACAGTGTGCAGGGTTCGGCTCACAGGCTGTCGCCACCTCACTTCCACCCCTCTTCAGCTCTGACCTTTGCACCACTTTCCCCCATCTCCCACCTCTGCACACATCTTCCTCCAAAGCCCTCATTCCCTCCTCCTCCAGAAGCTTACTTGCATCTCATCTACTTGGCCTGGCTCTAGTACCTCTTGACAATGTAGAAGGCTCCCCCTCACTTGCAGGGAGATCATTGGTTGGCACCAGGGACCAAGGGGCCATGCCGCTAGGGGGCCCGTGAGAGCCTCTGCATCCGCAAAACATGATGCATCTAGGATTCAGGACATGGCCGTGATAGTTAATACCTCTCATAGCGTGCTGCTCCTTGCCAGCTGCTCATTCTCTCCCATCCACCCCAGGTGCTTGTACAAGACATTACCTGAGATGGACGAAAAGAGAGAAGGGGCCAGCGGGAGCAGTGCACTTTGAGAGGTATTCAGGCATCAGGAGAGGCGCTGTTGTTTTTGCTGGAATGGAGGTACCATGGCCGCCATCACGGGGGCAGGGGCAGGTAGCGGGCGGAAGACAGTACAGGTGTAGGGGGCCTGGGCCCCAATAGGACCGCAGGAGGCCCCATGATAGTCTCCCAGTCCTTCTGTTTCCTCTCCCCCCACAGTGTCCTCCATCCACCCTCAGTGTCCCTCCTACAGTGTCTTCCACCCACCCACCATGTCCTCCACCCACTCACCGTGTCCCCCCTGTGTCCTCCACCCACCCACAGTGTCCCACTGTGTCCTCCACCCACCCACAGTGCCCCCCTGTGTCCTCCACCCACAGTGTCCAGCACCCACCTACAGTGTCCCCCTCTGTCCTGCACCCACCCACAGTGTCCCCCTGTGTCCTCCACCCAGCCAGTGTCCCCTGTGTCCTCCACCCCCCCACAGTGTCCCCCTGTGTGTTCCAGCCCCCCACAGTGTCCCCCTGTGTGTTCCACCCCCACCCACAGTGTCCCCCTGTGTGTTCCACCCCCACCCACAGTGTCCCCCTGTGTGTTCCACCTACCCACAGTGTCCCCCTGTGTCCTCCACCTACCCACAGTGTCCCCCTGTGCCTTCCACCCCCCCCCACAATGTCCCCTGTGTCCCCCACCCACCCACAGTGTCCCCCTGTGCCTTCCTCCCCCCACAGCATCTCCCTGTGTCCTCCACCCACCCACAGTGCCCCCAGTGCCTCCCCCCCCCACAGCACCCCCCTATGTCCGCCACCCACGGTTTACCCCTGTGTCTTCCACCCACAGTGTCCCCCTGTGCCTTACACCACCCCACAGTGTCCCCCTGTGCCTTACACCACCCCACAGTGTCCCCCTGTGCCTTACACCACCCCACAGTGTGCCCCTGTGCCTTACACCACCCCACAGTGTCCCCCTGTGCCTTACACCACCCCACAGTGTCCCCCTGTGCCTTGCACCACCCCACAGTGTCCCCCTGTGCCTTACACCACCACACAGCGCCCCCCTGTGCCTTACACCACCCCACAGTGTCCCCCTGTGCCTTACACCCCCCACAGTGTTCCCCTGTGTCCTCCAGCCACCCACCATGTCACCCTGTGTCCTCTACCCACCCACAGTGTCCCCCTGTGCCTTCCACCCCCTCCCAGTGTCCTCCACCAACCCACAGTGTCCCCCTGTGCCTTCTCCCCCCTCAGCTGCCCTGAGAGACACTGTGCTGTGTCTGGAGGATCCCTGTGCTCTGCTGTGTGCCCTGTGTTTTGGTTTGTGCCCTGCTATTTGCCCTACTGCATGCCCCGTGGCCTGTGATGTGCCCTGCTGTGTACCGCCCGAATGTGCCCTACTGTGTGCCACATGCCCTGTGATGTGTCCTTTGCCCTGCTATGTGCCCCGTGCCCTGCTGTGTACCGCCTGATGTGACCTACTGTGTTCCCTGTGATGTGCTCTACTGTGTGCCCCATGCCCTGTGATGTGCTGTGTACTCCCTGAGGTTCCCTGTGTGTCCCATACCTTGTGATGTGCCCTGCTGTATACCGCCTAATGTGCCCTGTGACCCATGATGTTCCCTACTGTGTGCCCAGTGATGTTACCTACTGTGTGCCCCCTGTCCTGTTATGTACTCTGTGCCCTGCTGTGTACTCCCTGACATCCCCTGTGCTTTGCTGTATACCCCCTGATGTACCCTACTGTGTGCCCCATGCCCTGTGATGTTCCCTACTGTGTACTGCCAAATGTGACATTTCCAATGAGGTGCCCTGGGATGTGCCCTGTGCTCTGCTGTGTGCCCTACTATGTGCCACATGCCCTGTGATGTGCTGCATGCCCTGCTGTGTACCTCCTGATGTGCCCCATTGTGTACCTCATGATGTGCCTACTGTGTGGCCCATGCTCTGCTGTGTACACCCTGATGTTCCCTGTGCCCCCTGTGATGAATCATGCTGTGCTTAACCACTTCCCACCCGGCCAAAGCACATATACGGCCGGGTGGGAGCCGTCCACTTCTGATAGGACGTTCAGAAACGTCCTTCAGAAGGAGCGGGATCGCGCGCGCGTGTGCCCGCGCAGCGGCGCGATCCAGATGTGCTTGTGTCACCTGGACACGGCACATCTCAGATCGGCAGGAGGACTCTGTGATTGGCCCTCCTGATCACATGACGGCCGTGTCCAATCACGGCCGTCATGTGATGTAAACAAACAGCCGGTTGCTAGGCAATCGGCTCCTCCTCTCCTCATACAGAAGTCATCGCTGAGTAGAGGAGAGCAGATCGCTGCAGCCGGCTGGTGATCAGTGAGTATGAGCGTTTTTTTACAGCTTTTTACTCACTGATCACCAGTCTAGTGTCAACACATAACACACCACACAGTACAAACACAATGTCCCCACATATGTCCCCAAAACATACATGTCCCCAAATAATAAAAACACTTGTCCCTAATAATAAAAACATGTCCCCCACATATGTCCCACTAAAATCACATGTCCCAATGATTATCTGCACACATATGTACGTGATCACCTGCACACATATGTACATAATCATTTGCTTACATATGTCCGTGATCACACAAACCAATTATTATACACGTAACGGAATTTTTTTTACCAAAAACATGTAGCAGAATACATTTTGGCTTAAATTTATGACAAAATTTGATTTTATTGGATTTCTTTTAAAATAGAAAAAAGAAAATATCGTTTTTTTTCCAAATTTCCACTTTTTTTGCGCTTATATCGCAAAAAATAAAAATCGGAGTCCTGAATAAATACCACCAAAATAAAGCTCTATTTGTGCGAACAAAATTATAAAAATTTCATTTGGGTACAGCGTAGCATGACCGCGCAATTGTCACTGAAAACGCTAGAGCGATGAAAGCTGAAAATTGGTCTGGGAAGGAAGGGGGCGAAAGTGCCCTGTATTGTAGTGGTTAAAAATGTGCCCTGCTCTGTACAGCATAACAAACCCTGCTGTGGGCCCCATGCCCTACTGTATACCCCCTGATGTTCCCTGTGCCCCCTGTGATGCACCATGCTGTGCTCAATAATGTGCCCTGCTGTGTACAGCATAAACCCTGCTGTGTGCCCCGTGATGTGCCCTGTGTGCCCCATGCCCTGTGCACTGCTGTGTACCACCTGATGTGCCCTGCTGTGTGTCCTGTGGTGTGCCCCATGCCCTGTGATGTTCTCAGTGCCCCCTGATGTGCCCTGTGATGTGCCATACTGTGTGTCCTGTGATGTGCCCCATGCCCTGTGATGTTCTCAGTGCCCTGCTGTGTACCCCCTGATGTGCCCTTTGCCCCAAGATGTGCCTTCATGTGTGCCCTGTGATGTGCCCTACTGTGTGCCCCATGCCCTGTGTTGTTCCCTGCTGTGTACCCCTTGATGTGCCCTACTGTGTGCCCCATGCCCTGTGATATGCCCGTGCCCTGCTGTGTGCCTTACTGTGTGCCCCATGAATTATGTAGCTGGGGCTTTTTGTAGGTGTGGCTTGCGTGTGGGAGGGGACACAGGGGGCCCCATGAACTTATATTGCCCGGGGGCCCCATGAGTTGTCAGACCGCCCCTGGTTGGCACAGATGGGGATCACAGTGCAGCTTACCATGTGATTCTCCATCGCACACTGCACCTGCATCTACCTTGTCCCTGCCATGAGGGCAGGGCTGGCAGGGATCTGTGAGAGCCACCAAGAGGAAAGTTCTTCTTGTAAATAGTAGACATGTGCATTTGTTTTCATCTGAATGTCAAAACGATAATGAAAATACCTGAAAATCGGACGAAAATGCAAACGATAACAAAAGCACAGAGTTCCGAAAAACGAAAGATCCGACATAAATAAATGCTTTATTTTCGTTTTTGTTTTGACACAATTTGATACAGATAGGAGATTCGACGTGACTCTGACAATAACAATATGTGTCTATTGAACTTGTATCATAACAGTCCATTCACACAGGGGCAACATGACTTCCAGCACGACTTTGGGAGACAAGGCAACTTGGACACGACTTGAGTGTGAATCACAGCGAGACTTACAACACAACTTTAATGTAAAAAAAAAGAAACCGGAATGGATTCCCCTTCAAGAGCATACCAGGCCCGCCAGGTCTGGTATGGATAAGGGGAACCCCGTGCCAAAAAAAAAAAAAAAATGGCGTGGGGATCCCCCTCAAAATCCATACCAGACCCTTATCCGAGCACGCAACGTGGCAGGCCGCAGGAAAAGAGGGGGGTCGAGAGAGTGCCCCCCCTCCTGAACCGTACCAGGCCACATGCCCTCAACATTGGGAGGATGCTTTGGGGTCCCCCCCAAAGCACCTTGTCCCCATGTTGATGAGGACAAGGGCCTCATCCCCACAACCCTGGCAGGTGGTTCTGGGGGTCTGCGGGCGGGGGGCTTTTCGAGAATCTGGAAGCCCCGTTTAACATGGGGACCCCCAGATCCCGGCCTCCCCCCTGTGTGAAATGGTAAGGGGGTACAAAAGTACACCTACCATTTCACCAAAAAAGTGACAAAAGTGTTAAAAATGACAGGAGACGGTCTTAGACAAGTGCTTTATTAAAGTCTTCTTCTTTCTTCTGGTCTTCTTCCTTCTTCTTTTCTTCATCCTCCGATTTCTTCATCTTCTTCCTCCGATCCTCTTCTTCCTCCGATCCGCTTCTTCTTGCTCTTGTTCTTGTTCTCATCCGGCATCTTCCTCCACGGCATCTCTTCTTTGTTCTCGGGCCGCTCTGCGCAATGGGAGGCTCCCACTGTGTGGCGCTTCTCTTCTTCTGACAGTTCTTATATAACGGAGGGCGGGGCCACCCGGTGACTCCGCCCCCTCTGGCACACGGTTCCATGCATCAGAGGGGGCAGAGTCACTGGGTGGCCCCGCCCTCTGTTATATAAGAACTGTCAGAAGAAAAGCGTCACACAGCTGGAGCCTCCCATTGCACGGAGCAGCCCGAGAGCGAAGAAGAGACACTGTGGAGGAAGATGTCGGACGAGAACACCGTAGCAAGAAGAAGCGGATCGGAGGAAAAAGATGAGGAAACCGATGGATGAAGAAAAGAAGAAGGAAGAAGAAAGAAGACTTTAATAAAGGACGTGTCAAAGGACGTGGCCTCCTGTCATTTTTAACACTTTTGTCACTTTTTTGGTGAAATGGTAGGCCCTTACCATTTCACACAGGGAGGAAGGCCGGGATCTGGGGGTCCCCTTGTTAAAGGGGGCTTCCAGATTCCGATAAGCCCCCTTGCCTGCAGACCCCCACAACCACTGGCCAGGGTTGTGGGGATGAGGCCATTGTCCTCATCACCATGGGGACAAGGTGCTTTGGGGGGACCCCAAAGCATCCTCCCAGTGTTGAGGGCATGTGGCCTGGTACGCTCTCTCGCCCCCCTCTTTTCCTGCGGCCTGCCACGTTGCGTGCTTGTATAAGGAAATGGTATGGAATTTGAGGGGGACCCCCACGCCATTTTTTTTTTGGCACGGGGTTCCCCTTAATATCCATACCAGACCCCAAGGGCCTGGTATGGAATTTCGGGGGACCCCCAGGGCCTGGTATGGAATTTCGGGGGACCCCCACGCATTTTTTTTTTTTTTGCTTAATTATTATTTTTTTTCTTAATGCTAATGCTAACATGACCTGTGTGCAATGCAAATAGCCTTAAAAAAACAGACAGCATTAGAATCCTACTATAGCTTGTAGTCGAAATATTCGACCAGGAATGTATGATTGCAGCATCATACAGTGAGTTTCGCTGCTCCATCGAATCTTCTTTAAATATTCGACAGACACCATAAGCCTTCAATGACAGATTCGACCTTAATTCATTTGGATTTTTGGACGAATGCAATTTTTTAAGGAAAAACTAAATAAATAAAAACGGATTTCGGAAGTAACTAAATAAATTTATTTTTCGGACGAAAACGAAATTCCGTAACAAAATATTTCAGTCTGCACATGTCTAGTAAATAGAGAAGGCTTCAGTGTTTACAAGTGGCAGTGGGGAGCTGAGGGCGGGAGCCGAAAAAAAAAAAAAAAAAACCTGGGTGCGAGGACCACATGAAATGGACCGCAGACCTTGTGTTTGACACGCGTTCTATGTCCTTAAATCTGATCTTATTTTTTCTTCAAACAGATTCGATTCATTATGAAGAGTTATTCGTTATTAAGAGAGGTAGTTCCCACTGTTTTACAGAAAGAAAGTAAGTATGAGCTTTGTTTTTTAAAATAAATAAATAAATGTGTCCATTCTCACGTCTAAACTACCTTTTTTCTAGTCTGTTAGGCCCCTTTCACACTGGGGTGGTGCAGGCGTCGGCGGTAAAACAATGATATTTTTAGCGCCGTTTTACTGTTGTTTTAGTGGTGCTGTTCAGCCGAGAAAGGGTTAAAACCACTGTAAAGCACTGCTGGTGAAGGAGCGGTATACGCACCGCTCCAAAGATGCTGCTAGCAGGACTTTTTTTTGTGTTCTGCCAGCGCACTGCTCCAGTGTGAAAGCCCTCGGGGCTTTCACATTGGAGACATTGGCTCTTTCAGGGTGATTTGTAGGCGCTATTTTTAGCACTGTAGCGCATACAAAGCGCCCCACTGTGAAAGGGGTCTTATGGAAACAGTTACCAACCTCATCAGTCCACCAAAGTAGAATGCCACATTTTGTATTTGTTACAGGAAGCTGATACATAGTCTACATTTGTAAAAGTCCCATTTAATAAAATTGTTCATATAAACTTTTTAATCTCTTTAAAAAAAGATTAGGAATTTTCTTCTTTTGCAGTTTTTTCCCTTTACATATTTTGCTAATTTTCCCATTTAGAATTTATCTTGTGGCATTTTTTTGTGCAAATATCCCACTCCCTCTCCATCACCCAACACTAGAAGATCACCTTTTGCATTTTTTTTTTTTTTTCATGTCCTACCCAAGTTCTGTTCAGTTGGCGAACTGTACATGGAAGGACTACAAATGTTATAGCACTGATGTTTAAAGAGGAAGTAAACTTCCTCTACTGACTGTTACCCATAGGTAAGCCTATAATAAGGCTTAGCTATAGGTAGTGTAAACATCTCCTAAACCTGCACCGTTTAGGAGATATTTACATTAAATGCAGTCAGTGACATCATCCGTACCTTTCCTTCCAAACCCTGTGCTATGAACGGCGGCTTCCGCATGCATGCGTCATCGCGGCTCCAGCCAGTCAGAGAGCTAGAGCCCGCAAACCCAGAAGCAAGACAGGTGAAGATGGAAGGGGCTGCAGCACTGACATTGCGGCGCTGGAACAGCTTTGTTTCAAGGTAAGCGATGCATACTAACACATTATGACTATACATTGCAGGAAAAAATAAAAGCATACCTCGGTATACAACCGCTTTAAAGCATTTTGGTGCTCATCATGGCAGATCATTCTTTTTCAACCAGGGTGCCCAGGCGCTCTGGGGTGCCTTTAGATTTCTTCAGGGGTGCCTTAGCAAAATTCCTAAAAATTGCCTAAAAAATTGTATACAAACCTACAAACCAGAGGGTGGATCAAGTCTTCCTTTTAGTTACAGAAAGCCACAGGTTTTCATTGGGCACCATTACAACCTTCTATTTGATGGCAGTGGCAGCTGGTGCTCAATAGTTTGGGGGGGGCAAACAAACCTGCCCCCTCACTTGCACTAATGCCATCCACCCCCCACACACCCCCCCATGGGAGACAGATGGCGGCAATTAGTGGCCCCTCCTGTGGGAGACAGACGGCGGCAATTAGTGGCCTTACCTTAGGAGGCCGATGCTGCTCCTCACTCCAGCTTTCAGAGGGAAGAGCTGGGGCCATTGCATCTCCTCCAGGCCAAACAGGCATTGCTTCTCCTCCCGTCCGAGCAGGAAGTGGGTCCTGAGACCCGATTGGCCGAGAGTCCTAAGATTTCCTGGCCAATTGGGTCTCAGGACCCTTTTAAAGGTTTTGGCCAGGAGGAGAAGCAGGAAGACATTATCGAATATTAATTCACACAACTGAGTTGGCTCAGGGCGCAGTGCTCTGCACCTCGAGACCACCCTTTTTTTAAGCCAATTAGAGCCCAAAGCTCTAATTCTGTGCTTCAAAAAAAAAAAAAAAAGCCCATTGAAATCCATGTGTCCGGCGCCCTGCATGTAGATTAGGGAGCGCTGCCCCTGGGCCCCTAATGGAGCAGTTGCCACTGTTTGCTGGCCTCTTAATGACCAATGACATTGGTTGATAAGGAGGACATCAGGCGCCTGCACAGCATCCTTGTTTGCCCTTCCCTTGCCCCTTTCTGTCAGCACTGGGGTTAGCACATTAGCACTGCAAGGAAGAGAAACATGAGGCCGCGTACACACGGGCGGACTGTTCGCCCAACTTTGTCCGCTGAACAGTGTTTCAGCGGACAGTCCGCTCGTGTGTGGGCTTCAGCGGACAGTTTCAGCGGACTGTCTGACGAACAAAGTCTTACGGAATTTCCGTAAAACTGTCCGCTGAAACTTGGTTTGAGCAGACAGTCCGCCCGTGTGTGTGCCAGTCCGCTGTACTTTCGAAATGAGCGAACTGTTCCCGCCCGGAGAAAAGTCTGCTCATTTCGAGCGCGTCTCCAGGTAGGCGGGGCCCGCGAAGGAGACGTCGCGGGCCCCGCCGCCTGGTATGGACTTAAAGGGGAACCCCAACGCCGAAAAAAATCGGCATGGGGGGTCCCCCCAAAGTCCACAACAGACCCTTGTCCGAGCACGCTACCCGGCCGGCCAGGAAAGGGGGGCGAGCGAGCGCCCCCCCCCCCTCCTGAGCCGTACCAGGCCGCGTGCCCTCAACATGGGGGGTGCCTTGGGGAAGGGGGGGCCGCGCGGCCCCCCCACCCCAAAGCACCTTGTCCCCATGTTGATGAGGACAAGGGCCTCTTCCCGACAACCCTGGCCGTTGGTTGTCGGGGTCTGCGGGCGGGGGGCTTATCGGAATCCGGGAGCCCCCTTTAATAAGGGGGCCCCCGGATACCGGCCCCCCACCCTGTGAATGAGTATGGGGTACAATGTACCCCTACCCATTCACCTGTGAAAAAAAGTACAAAAAAAAACACAACACAGGGTTAAAATATTTTATTGCACAGCTCCGGGGGTCTTCCGTCTTCGGGGGTCTTCTCGCCGGACTCCTCCGCTATCTTCTTGTAGCTCTTTTGCTAGCGGAGGAGTCCGGCTTTCTTCCTCCCCGCCGCCGGCCTCTTCTCCCGACTTCGGGGGTCTTGTCCCCCCTCTTCGGTTCTTCTGCCGGGCCACCGCGCCTTCTTATAGCTCTTTTAGAGGCGGTGGCCCGGTCTTCTGTCGCTGCCTTCCGTTCTTCTGCCGGGCCACCGCGCCTTCTTATAGCTCTTTTAGAGGCGGTGGCCCGGTCTTCTGTCACCGCTGTCGCTGTCGCCGCCTTCCGTTCTTCTTCTTCTTCTTCTTCTTCTTCTTCTTCTTCTCCAGGAGATGTTGACACGACGCTCTCTCCGGCCGGAATGCCAGAGCCGCGCTGCGCGGCCACTTATATAGTGACAATGGGGCGGTGTCACATGGTATATGTCACATATGTGACGAACTTAGTTTGGGAAGACAGTCCACCCGTGTGTACGCCGCCTTAGAATACTAGTCAGTATCTGTGTGCAAAGGCATGTTTTTTTTTGGAAGAATAAATCACCTTCAAAGTTGGGTGTCTTATGTATGGATGTTGCTGCATTCTGTAAAACTATTAGTTTAGTTTTTACCATTTTAGAATGGGGTGCCTCAACATTGTGCAGAATTTTAAAGGGTGCCTTGACTGAACAAAGGTTGAGAAACACTGGTGCAGACACACAAGCTGTGTATTGGTATAGGGCACGGCTCTCATAGATGTGAATTTAATATAGCTCCCATTTACTTCTTACAGAAAAAGAGGTTCAACTGCCAAAACTTTCCAGTTACCTGTATTTCCTCTTCTGTCCAACTCTAATCTATAGAGACAGCTATCCCAGGTAAAAAGCCTTTTTATAACCTAATCATTGTGTGTATGTGCAACCCTTATCTGCACGGGACTAGTAATATTTACAGTACATCTGAATATATATATGTATGGAAATATTGTGTTTTTGTGCAGATGAAAGTACTGAACCTTGGAGCTTGAAGCATAATACTTAAAGTGGTAGTAAACCACACCTTTTAAAAAAAAAAAACCCTGCAAGACAATGGCATAATGTGCTAGTATGCACCACATACAAGTACATTATGAAACTCTTACCTTAGAATGAAGCCCTCCAGTGGCGTGCTGTCAAAGTTTTTCTTAGGTCTTCTGATTGGCTGAGCCGTGATGATGTCGCTCCTGCAGCACGGAGCTCTGAAGGGAAGGTATGAAGTTACCAGCTGCATGCAGTTTGGATATCTCCTAAACAGTGCAAGTTTAGGAGATATTCACTGTAGCTAAAAAGTAACCCTTATTATAGGCATACCTGTAGGTAAAAGTAAAAAAGACTGTACTACCACTTTAACTATAGTACATTCTGTATGTAATATTTTACCCCCACACTGCTGCTGTCATCTATGTGCACAGCTGTAGATGTTTATTTTTTTCTCTAAGGGGGGGGGTGGGTGTCAACCTTGGGCATGCAGAGAATGAGCAGGAAATACGCTCAGCGATATGGCAAATCAGGGCTGCTGATTAGACAGTACAGTCAGTTCAAAAGGGGGGCCCAGGCACCTGCTGAGCAGGGGGTCTGGCTGCGCTGTCTTATTGCAGGTACTGATTTTCTTCTGCCTCCCCCCTGCAGTGCTGCCAGTTCCTTCTCCTCTTTCTTCCTCCTTTCTCCCTGCAGCACTTCCAGCTTCCCTTCATTCCTCTCTTGCTGGCAGCTGCTGCGGGCATATATGGGGATGTTTCAGGTCAGAGAACAGGGGAAGTGGCCAGTAAATATATAATTTATTGGCCACTTCTTTCCTGAATGAACACAGTGAGTGATCGGTACCAATCACGCCTGTGTCCCCTCATCACTGAAGCATAGTAAAATGTGTTTTCAGTTTGTGAATGAGCAGGAAGCCTCAGAGTGTTTCCTATTCATTCATCTGTGCTGTTGAGGCTGCAGAGAAAGGGAATGATAAATCTAGGCCCTCAGTCACTTTCGGCTAGAAGGGCCCTGTCAGGTAGGCTGTATGGGGCCCCGTGATTTCTAACAGCAGCCCTGTGGCGAATTGTGGCTGCTGTAAAATTTGAGCTAACAGTGGGAAGGGCTTAATAATTCAAGAATCGACTTGGGTGAGGACACCACGGGTCCCTGGACAGGTAAGTGCCCTAATAGTAAATGTTAGCACCTACAGTGGGTGTTTTAGTTTTAGGGCTTTAGTTGTCAGAGCTGCATAAAAATAGTATTTCCAATACAGCCCTCTAGGTACCCAGTGATATAATATGAGTGCTGCAATGCTTTGGCTAAAGTGTAGTAGAAACATGTGAAGTTCACTGTTATTCTTTTCTTGTGCAGAACCCCATACATCAGGTGGAAATACGTAATCAAGTATTTTGCAGAGGTAGGACATGCAAATTATAGATTTTTTTATGCATTTATTTGTATAATCTCATAATTTCATGTAATAAAATTTAAGTAGGAATTATAACTAATAAAAGCCATATCATATCTCTTTCAAAACTGGAAAATCCAATTAAGATAACCTCTTTCAATAAGCATTAATCTGACCATTCGTGCATACAACCCATACTTGTGTATGTTTTTAAGGAAGAAATGCACAACCAGTGACTATGAGCCAAATGTAGGCTATTTTCATTTGTTAGTAATAATATATTCTTAGCAGCAACCCAGTTCAAATGTTTAATTATGTTTACAGTGGTATTAAAACAAATATGTATTTTTCAATTATATTACAGCTTGCCAACTCTTAAATGTGGTAACCGCATTGGTTTTTTGTTTGTTTTGGCTTTTATTCCAACAATTTCACCGGATGAAACAGTCTGTTATTTTTCAATGTTCTTTAACAGACCGACCTGTCCAGCAAAATTGGCAGTTAGAGGATTGAGACAAACCATTTAAAAATTACAGGGGGGCTTACAATGGTCATCTTTAATTTATGTAAAACCTTTATCCCAAAAAGGAATAAAAACTGTTTCTGTAACTGCTTAAAAAGTGTTAACAGGAGTTTGGCTTTAATTTGTCAAGTCAATCTAGATTTGTTAGTGCATCTAATGCCACGTACACACGTAGCGGACTATCCGACGGACTTAGTCTGGCAGACTTCACGCCAGACTGTCCGTCCAAGTTTCGGAACGGGCTACAATGTACCCCTACCCATTCACCTGTGAAAAAAAGTACAAAAAAAAACACAACACAGGGTAAAAATAGTTTATTGCACAGCTCCGGGGGTCTTCCATCTTCGGGGGTCTTCTCGCCGGACTCCTCCGCTATCTTCTGCTAGCTCTTTTGCTAGCGGAGGAGCCCGGCTTTCTTCCTCGCCGTTGGCCTCTTCTTCCGACTTCGGGGGTCTTGCCCCCCTCTTCGGTTCTTCTGCCGGGCCACCGCCTGTAAAAGAGCTATAAGAAGGCGCGGTGGCCCGGCAGAAGAACCGGTCTTCTGTCGCCGCTGTCGTCGTCGCCTTCCGTTCTTCTGTTCTTCTCTTCTTCTCTTCAGATGTTGACTCGTCGCATCCTTCGCTCACAATGGCTCCGACGCGATGCGCGGCGACTTATATAGAGACATCACCGGATGATGTCCCTGCCCATTATGGTGTCACAGTCCCAGAGGATGCTGGGACTGTGACATCATAATAGGCGGGGACATCATCCGGTGATGTCCCTATGTAAGTCACCGCGCATCGCGTTGGAGCCATTGTGAGCGAAGGATACGACGAGTCAACATCTGAAGAGAAGAAGAGAAGAACAGAAGGCGGCGGCGACAGAAGACCGGGCCACCGCCTGTAAAAGAGCTATAAGAAGGCGCGGTGGCCCGGCAGAAGAACTGAAGAGGGGGGACAAGACCCCCGAACAGGGGGACAAGACCCCCAAAGTCGGAAGAAGAGGCCGACGGCGAGGAAGAAAGCCGGGCTCCTCCGCTAGCAAAAGAGCTAGCAGAAGATAGTGGAGGAGTCCGGGGAGAAGACCCCCGAAGACGGAAGACCCACGGGGCTGTGCAATGAACTATTTTTACCCTGTGTTGTGTTTTTTTTTTGTACTTTTTTCACAGGTGAATGGGTAGGGGTATCGGATTCCGATAAGCCCCCCGCCCGCAGACCCCGACAACCAACGGCCAGGGTTGTCGGGAAGAGGCCTTTGTCCTCATCAACATGGGGACAAGGTGCTTTGGGGTGGGGGGGCCACGCGGCCCCCCCTTCCCCAAGGCACCCCCCATGTTGAGGGCACGCGGCCTGGTGCGGCTTGCTCGCCCCCCCCTTTCCTGGCTGGCCGGGTAGCGTGCTCGGACAAGGGTCTGATGTGGACCTGGGGGGAACCCCCACGCCGATTTTTTTCGGCGTTGGGGTTCCCCTTTAAGTCCATACCAGGTGGCAGGGCCAGCAACGTCTCCTTCGCAGGCCCCACCTACCTGGAGACCAGCTCGAAATGAGCGGACTTTTCTCCGGGCGGGAAAAGTCTGTTCATTTCAAAAGTACGGCCGGACTCGCATTTCGGCGGACAATCCGGCCGTGCGTATGCCAGTCCGGCGGGAAGATTGGAGTGCAAAACTACTTTCTAAGTCCGCCGTACTTTCGGGTTAAAAAAGTATGCCGGAGGCTACACATGGGGGGATTGTCCGGCGGACTTGAGTTTGCCGGACTTTTCCACCCGATTGTTTGATCGTGTGTATGCGGCATAACACTACCCTCTTTCCAGATATGTGAATACTGCTAATATATATTTCTTTCACTTTGTATATTTCTTAGTTTTTTCCAGGTACTTAATGTGACCTGTGCCCAAACTACAGACAATAAAATATTTACATATTCAGAACAAGCAGTAAAAGCATTCCCTCATTTGCCTCTGTAGCTATAGGCATGGTGGAGAAATTAATCTTCAAATTTCAAGATGGATGCACTAAAATCCCAGCTATTTTATATAGAAAGCAGAATCTGGGCAGTCTGTAAGCCCTCTAATGTAAATGTACAGCAGGTGTTTCTAAGCTTATTGAAACCGACTTATGATTCAGCCATGCTGAATGCACAGCTGCTGGTGTGCTCTGTCAGACACCCTGCTGATGCACCCATCTCAGCACATTGCACAATTTGCTTTTTTTTCCACAGAACATTATTGAAATAAATCATGTGGGACATTTCAACAGGGTTCTATTCACTGGGCTGGCATTACAATGTTGTGGTTCACATTGCAACCCAGTGTGTTGACAAAAAGTACTGCATGCTATAAGATTTTTCAGCACACACACCACAGCAATGTTGTGTTGTGAACTGACACCATAGAAAGCAAGGCATTTTGTCTTGTCTATATGCATTGGGGTTGCACTAGAAATATTTGCCAGAACAGCATCTGGTGTGAACAGGCTTGTCAGTTTCTCTCCCTCTCTCTCCTCTTTTGAGACCCACTGTATTCATCTGTTTCCCTGAGGATTGTAGGAATCTTCGTCACTTTAACCCTTCACTTCAGTATACTGCTACTGACCACCTCTATGACAAAATTTCACCCCGTCCTGTCCTAACCTGGCCAACTCTGTCTACAGCAGTTCACTCTTAACCTCACTGGAGGTACTTGCTCCTCTAACTACAAACAGAATCGGTCTCAGACCGTTACAATCTTGGCAAACTGATGACACAAGAAACCTCAGGAGACATAGCTGTGCACTTAGACAACTAAATTCCTACAAGACTTCAACACATAAAAATCTGCCCCCCTAAAATACAATTCCTGCCTCTATACTGCCAAACTAACCTACTTTGTAACTCTTAATATCTTGTCATCCTGTCCTCACCCGCTTTTCTCTACCTTTAACTCTCTACGTTGTCCCCCCACCACCTCCACTCATTGTCTAAGAGATTGTCAAACACTTCAAAAACAAGACGTGCAATTCATGGGGACTTCTCCACTGTACAGATATCTTCCCCACTTAATATACCTTGTCTAACAACACATTCAATACTTTTGTCACGTACCTGGTGATAGAGTCTGATATGCAGAGGGAGGCCTCTCTTACACCTCAATGAAAAATATATGCTAAATATATCAACTCGTGCTAATGGTGTATATAAAACTAAAGTAAATAAATAAAGAAAGAAGCAGCTGCTATACACAAAGTGCTGATCACTTGAAAAACATATAAATATAAATATAGCGCTTGCAACCACAATGGGTGAATAAACAACAACATGTAATAAACAAAGCAAAGTCCAAACAAAAATGTGAAAAAGTGACTTTTGGGTTTGATTAAATCAAATACATACTTCCAAGGAATCGTTTGACGTCAATTCTGGTGAATCAGTGGAACTCAATGACATAAAAATCCCCTTTAAACAATAATCAAAACATTTAAATGTTACAAAAAAATATGTATGAAAATTTTTAAATAAATAAGTCAGATTGTCTCGATTCAAACTTCTTACTGTTGATAAAGTCTTGTTCAATTCACATGGGGTGTAACCCTTTTCCAGGAATCTGTCAACCAAAACTTTAGCTTGTATATCAAAATCCTTGATGCTGGCACAATTGCGCCTAACCCTCAAGAATTGACTCTTGGGGATCATACTGAGCCATCGAGGATGGTGACAACTTACCAAAGGGATATAACGATTTCTGTCCACTTCTTTAAAATAGGTTTTAGTGGACAGTTAATGGTTGTTTTTAAAGACTACTAGATCGAAGAAATTAATACTGTGATTGTCAGAAACTTCTGAGAAGGAAATTCCATATCTATTCTCACCAATTTTTGTCAAAAACTGTAAAAAATACTCATTTGATCCTTCCCAAATAATAATGATATCGTTAATGTAACGCTTATAAAACTGAGGTGTAATACCACTGAAAATAGCATATTTTTCCCAGTGACTCATGAACAAATTAGCCACTGAAGGGGCACACTTTACCCCCATGGCTACTCCTTTTTTCTGCCTAAAGTTCTGTTTATCATGCCAGAAAAAGTTACGACTCATAGCCAAGTCCAAGGCATGAACAAGAAAATCCTTTTGTTTCTTTTTCATTTTAGTGTTGTTCAAAGCCCATACCACAGCTTCCACAGCATGTTTCTGCTGAATGTTAGTGTACAAAGAATTAACATCAATACTGGCCAATATATGACCCTCATCGACCTCTACATGCTGTAATAGTTCCATAAGATTCCTAGTATCCTTAAGATAGGTGGGACAACTCTGTGCCAGAGGCTGTAGGAAATTATCCAAATATTCACCAATTCTGGCAAACAGAGTCCACCCCACTCACAATTGGTCTGCCAGGTGGTTTGGTTGGATTCTTATGAATTGCAGGTAATTTGTAGATAACTGGTACCCACGGGGCATCGGGCACCAGGTATCTAGCCTCTTTTTTTTTTTTTGTGACGATACCTTCATCTTGGGCGTTTTTGACCAGACGTCTCAGCTTACAGTAGCTTTGAATTTCTGTCAAGTTCTGCTAGATAGTCAGATTTATTGAGGATAACAAGACCCCCCCCCCCCCCCCCCCCCTGTCTGCACTGGGATTTAATATCCCTGTCAATATCTGTTTTCTGTCTACTAGGTTTGATCGACAGACCCTCTAAGTCCTGTTGGACCAGAGATCTGAAGACCTCTAAAAAATGGCTATTGGGATTTCTAGGCTTAAACACCGAACTATTCCTCAAATTGGTGTGGCTATAAAACGCTGATTCCTGTCCTATATGGAGTGTGATTCTACTAAAATGTTTCTTAATATTTACTTTCCTCTTACATTTCTGGAAGTCTATAAAAGTATCAAACTTATTAATATCCTTATCGGGGCAAATTTAAGACCCAACACTAAAACTTTGAAATGATCCAAAGTAAAAGTGGCATCACTTAAACTTAAAATACCCTGCATTAGGTTTCTCTCTTTCTTTTTCCTCCTCTGCACTCTCTCCATGTGCCATGCTTGGTTCTGCCCCGTATGGTCTGGGGGGTGCCATGGGATACCAAGATTTCCACTCTCCTCCTCTGTTCCCCTGAGGATTTTGACCTCTCCCCCTTCCTCTGGGGTGTGTGGATCCCCTCCCTGGGGGCCCACTATACCCCCTTTTTTGAAAATCACCCCTATAGTTAGCACCAGGGTGTCCTTTCTGTGCTCTCAAAGGAGGACCACCTCTGGATTGAGGCGTGGGAACAACTTGGACTGTTCCAACCTCGATTATTGCCATAATCCTGCTGATTATAAGCATCGGAACCATTATATTCTTCCTGTTGTAGGGGTTCATAATGATTATAAATGGGAACTCCATAAGAATGTTGATCAACTAGGGATCTAGCATTCCTATTACCCTGTTGTAATTGGCCCATTGTGAGAGATATAAGATGTTAAAGGCACGGTGTCACTATCATCCATAGAAGTCAAAGGTGTGACTTCTTCAGTCAATATGGTATCCTGTCATTTATAGACCTTATTAGCTTTAAAATCATTAGTATCTCTCACATATCTTTTAATTTTTTTCTTTTGGGTTTCTTTGTCAACTTTGCCAACAAAGTCCTGTAGATGTTTAATTTTCTCTTTAAATTCTGCTGACCCTTCAAACGGTGATAATCTTCCAATAGTTTCTTTTCAGTATGATTGAAAAAAGAGAACCACCCATCCTCTAATTCTTTGCCAATCGTACCGTCATTGGGAGGTACGTCCCATCTTAGTCTCCTGGTTGTAATGCCATCTTTAACATATTTAGTCAAAGTGAACACATCCCACCAGGTCCTGATTTGCATATCCAAAGCATTTTTTAGAACTTTGAAATCATGGTTAAGATCTGAGCTGATATTAGTGCATGAGAAAAATTCATTAGCATTAATAACTCTACTGGTGACAAAATTGCATATATCCATAGCTGCTGAGTGCACTCGATGAGAATTTTTTTTTTTTAAATATATGCTAAATATATCAACTCGCACTAATGATGTATATAAAACTAAAGTAAACAAATAAAGAAATATAAATAAAGAAAGAAGCAGCTGCTATACACAAAGTGCTTATCACTTGAAAAACATATAAATATAAATATAGCGCTCGCAACCACAATGGGTGAATAAACAACAATATGTAATAAAGCAAACTCCAAACAAAAATGTGAAAAAGTGACTCAAGGTGCTCCAATCCGAAGGGAAATCAGTGCAAAAATGCTTCAGAAGTATTCAGGTGTATAACACCTCCTCATTTGTCCCCACTCACCAGATTGCGCCGTCCCCCAGCTTTTCAGTCTGGTGGGTCACTTTAGGCGTTGTAATGGTGTCCAGGCATGATGGGTATGGAGTCAAATCCTCCAAATCCTCTCAAATCCTCCAATGCTCCAATCCGAAGAGAAAACAGTGCCAAAATGCTTTAGAAATATTCAGGTGTATAACACCCCCTCATGTGTCCCCACTCACCAGATTGCGACGTCCCCCAGCTTTTCAGTGTGGTGGGTCACTTTAGGCTTTGTAATGGTGTTCAGGGATGATGGATATGGTGTGGAACTCAGTGGAACTCAATGACAAAAAATGTGTTACAAAAAATATGTATGACAAAATTTAAATAAATAAGTAAAAAAATAAAATAAAATTAAAACAAAAATAAAAATAAAAATGAAAAATAATAAAAATGAAAAAAATAATAATAAAAATAATAGAACTGAATAAAAAATGACAATGCCATATTTGATTGGATCTATTTAGGGGTGCTTCTCCTCCACCCTCTATTTAAAGTTGTCCCAGTTCACTAGAAATTAAGTCATTGATGACGCCCTGTGGGAGGGTTAAACTTTGGTATCACCGACGGTCCCATGTAACACACTCCAGGAATGGCGTTTTTACACTCACAGCTCCATGTTTGAGGCTTGTTTGATCGTACTTTTTGTAAGTACCCACCCCTTGTACAATAAAACCTTTTTTAATGCTACTTCACTATCAGTTACATTCTTTTTTTACTTTTTGGTACCTGTCTGGTCTGCTGAGAAAATTCATTAAGGAATTCTGGATTTGACACCATATCCATCATCCCTGGATACCATTACAAAGCAGGGGAGTGGGGACACATGAGGGGGTGTTATACACCTGAATACTTCTGAAGAATTTTTGCACTGTTTCCCTTTCGGAATTGGAGCACCTTGAGTCACTTTTTCACATTTTTGTTTGGACTTTGCTTTGTTTATTACATATTGTTGGTTATTCACCTATTGTGGTTGCGAGTGCTATATTTATATTTATATCTCTTACACCTCTGACTCAAGGCCCCTGGTAGAGTAAACAGGAGGCGCGGGCACGAGTGCCTGGCAGAGTTGCTAGCAGAGGAGCTGGACTGGAACTGATGGTGGAGCTGGGATAGAACCAGAAACAGCTGTCAGGCTGGAGACTGGAGACTGGAGTTCAGGCAGGTGCAGGCAGGTAGCCTGGAGGCACAGGTAAACAAGTCCAGAACAGACGTGATACAGGAGCAGAGTCGGGTGCAGGCAGGTTCGGCAACAGGCTGGCAGCAAAGTAGCAGAAGGAGCAGGCAGGAATGTAGTCAAGGCAAGCCAAGGTTGGGTACAGGCAGATAACAGGAATAGTTAGCGACAAGCCGGGTAAGTCAACTGGAACAGGTACAGGCAAACGGTTATCAGGAATCAGAGAACGTTGTAAACCAAACAGCACTGATCCAGGGCAAAGAATCAGTTTAAATAGTCTGTGTAGTGCCAAGAACCGTCACAGGGTTTGTGCGCACACACGTTGGCATTCCGTGTGGCATTAGCGCGCTTGCGCGTGAGCAGAGGTGCATGCAAGGGTGCCCGTGCAGCCCTTCTCAGTGGGACATGCAGTACAGGGGAAGGTCTGTGGCCGCCATCTTGATTATTGGCGTGCCTTTCCTGACAACTTTCTTCTATTGACCTGGCTACTAATAAAGAGGTTTCCAATCTTTTCTCAAATGCCCATCTAACCAATTGTCCCCTGGATCCTGTTCCCTCACAACTATTACAGTTACCCTTTTCTTCTATCCTATGCTCTCTCACCCACATCTTCAACCTCTTCCTCTTTACTGGCATCATCGCCTAAAGCTTGCACAGATCGCCCCCATACTTAAAAAGCTCACTGGACCCCATCAACCTGAGCAACTTAAAAACTATCACCTTGCTCCCATTTACTTTCAAACTTTTAGAATGCTTACGCCGCGTACTCACGCTCAGAAATTCCGCCAGCAAAAGTCCGATGTGTGCTTTTGGTCGGAAAATGCGACCGTGTATATGCTCCATCTGACTTTTGCTGGAGGCATTTCAGCCAGATAAAGATTGAGAGCAGATTCTCTATTTTTGCGACGGAAAAAGTTTCTATCAGAAATGCCGTTCATCTGTATGCAATTCTGATGAGCAAAATTTCTACTATATATATAGTTATATAGTACATTCACATCATTTTTATTTGTAAGTTATGTTGTCAGCTCCAATGAGATTTTAAAACAACAGTTACATGACTGAATCAGGGATCTTAAAGGGTAAGTTCACTTTTCCCAAAAAATAAATGGACATATTTTTTCCAGGTAAAAAAAAAAAGTGCTTTTCTTGTTCTTTTTTTTCTTTTTTTTTTACTGGAACCTGCAGAGCATTGCACCTGCGATCTGCAGATATAAGGTGCAATGTCCGGCTCCTGTCTTCCTCTTGCTCTCTGCCCCTATACATGTTTGTGCTTTCTATTACAAAACTAGAGGAAGAATGAATGAACTGTGTGCTAAGGAGCATGATCGCAGCGGAAAACAGTAGTTTTTTCATGAATTTTATTATAACGCAAAATTGTATCAAATACTTACCGTAATTTTCCTTTCCTGACACTAAACCATGGCAGCATACTAGTGATAGAGCTCCGCCTCTTGACCACTCCCTCTGGACCAGTGAATAGCATAAATGAAGGCATGGTTAGCCGCCACCCCATTCTTAGTAACAAGCCACGTACCGAAACGCACATGGGTGGGCTCATATGCTGCCATAGTTTGGTGTCAGGAAAGGAAAATGACAGTAAGTATTTGATACAATTTTCCATTTTCCTGATGCCAACATGGCAGCATACTAGTGATAAATAACTAGCTGATAGGGTGGGATCTATTTGTCAAACCAATCTTCTAATGAAACAGAGGACTGAATAGTCCATCCTACAAAGTCCTCTGATGACAACTCCCTTGGGTCTATTCCGTCAAGTTTGAATAGGAATGTTGGAGCGACCATGATACCCCTGTACAAATGGGCATTACAGATTCTCTTGAATGTGTTGCCTATCAGGCTTTAACCGCTCTGGTAGAGTGCTCTGCCGCCGCTGACAGAGGCTCGCGACCTCTAGTCCTATACAGAACCAAGCCTGCTAGGACCCAGGCAGTAACCTCTTTCCCTTGATTCCCAACTGGAATGACAAAAGGTTTATTTAGGTGACCTGAAAGGGACAATTGTGGAGAAATACTCCTTTAAAGTTCTGAAAATGAACAGTACGTGTGACTTTCCTGGGTGAAGTTCTGGAAAGTTAGGCAATGTCCAGCTGTCTGCTAAATAGACTGTTGCTACGTTTGATGCAGAATGCAGAATCTACATGATCCAACTCTACTCTTTCTGGAAAGAAAGGAATATATTATATATAATTTTTTTTTTTTTTTACTTTGAAGCTCCAAGAGCTTGAATCTCTGATAACCTTCTGCTTAAAGTTCTTGCAATTGATACTGCCTTGTAAGTGATGGCCTGAACTGAACATTGCTCTGGTGGAACAAACAGAGATTGTTGAGTTCCAGCAACTGCAATAGATCTTTCTTCCTTGGTGACTCCTCACGACTGCCCTCAAAGTTGTGCAAACTGAAGGATTCTTGGTCCTTTTCAAATGTGTTTTTGCCAATATAGCCCACACTCGTGAGGATTGGTTAAGACCTGGAGGAAGAATAGAACAGCTGACACTGGAAGGGCAGTAGGATCAACGTCTCGTCCTACCAAGAAAAAGCAAACTTGTTCCCGAATTAGACCTAGATGTTGTAAGTAGAACGTCTTCTCGAACACAACAAAAGTAGAGATCATTTTGGAGTGAAACTGAAGCAACCAGAGTTGCCCATCCTCCCCCTTTAGTGCTCCAGCTTGCAGCCCCAGTCTGCGTATGTTATAGAGGGGAAATGTCTTCTGTTTCATGAAATGAATGGCCAGGGAAAACCGAGGGCCTCCTGGTCAATATGGAGGACTGGCTATGACAACTATGTTCTCCCTTGACAACCACACGCGGAATCTCATTTATGGGAAATGTTGGGGAAAATATATAGGTTAGATTGCAGTCCCAGGGAGAGACCAGAGCATCTGCCCCTTGTGCCTTGGGGTACAGACAAAATTAGATCAAAGTTTGTGATTACTGTGGGAAACAAGGAGGTCTGTCTGTGGTAGGCCCCACCTGTGGACCAGCTCAGAGAAGACCTGGGTCATAGACCCACTCGTTGTGCTCTGGAAGCCTATACCTGTTCAAAAGCAACCACTGGGAGTTAAACTGTTTCCGAAATTTTGCTGGTGATCTTTCGCCCCAGGCATTATGGGTTTCACCCCTCTAAATAGCATATTGCTGAGAGTCTCATCCTGGAGCTGAATATAGGCAACTGCTGTCCTGTTGCTAAACTGCAAGGAGATTGGTCCTCCTTGACTATGTGTAGTAAGGCCAAAGTGCTAAAAGGGCTGTTTGAACCCCAGCGTGTTCAAAATTGCCCTCCTTGGCTGGGAATCTCTGCTTGCCTTGACCGAAAGTGCTTCGCAGTACATCTTCCCAGCTGTCTTGCAGACATGATTCGTAGCCCTTCTCCAGTCTAAAGGTTCTAACGGATCGAGACTTCCTCAAGGTCTTTCCATCACCGTGGACCTCTACTCATACTGAGTAACATTTATTAACTGTGTTATATCCCGTTTACTCCCTTGCACTAAGAATTAGAGTTGAAATTTGTGCAGGTGCCCCTGCACCCCAGGAATCATCTATATGCATGATGACATTGTGTCCAGATGACTGAGGCACTGAGAAGCCATCAAACAAGCTGAAGTATTCATCCTCAGAAATCTGTTCCTGACTGTCACCCTTTCCTCTGATGGAAATAAAACAGAGGAAATAGCAGAGCACCCCCTGGGTACACCAACCAATGGGATGGAGAAAGTTTGGCTTTACTTTCCCTCTAAAGTGTGAGGATAGGATACGCATCCTGACGATCCAGCAGCAGCCTCCAGCCATGTGGATATACTGTTTAATGGACTCCGTCTTAAAGTTCTCCAAGAGGGCCCAAAAGGGTTCGACCTCTTCCGATCTGCAACTGGACACTAACCAACCTCCCCTGTGAACTCCAAACAGGATTGGGTAGAAAACCTGCAACCCCTCTTTAGTCTGAGGTGTCTGTAAGCATTGTAGCAGCCCCCCGCTGTTGTGGTGGACTTGGCAGCTCCATGGGAGAAAAATGGTCTTGAGGAGGAGCAGTGAGGAATCTCCCGAAAGTGACCATGAGTGTCTGATACCTTCATCCAAGGCTCTGCACAGCATGCTGTTCAGAAACCCGTGAAGCATGCCTTCTTGGTCTTACCGTAAGTCTGGGTATGCACTTGTGTGATTGGCTGACTAATTTTCCTAGAAGTCTGCACTAAAATACAAGTCATATTTTTGGCATCCACTGCTACAAAAATATCATTGTTTGCAAGATACTCCCAATAGGAAATCATGTCTAAAGGGATGCAGACCCTGCCACTCTCCTCAGAGTCCTGCAGGTGCAGCAGCTGGCTGATAATTATTAAACCATTCCCATTAGACTCACCCATTACATGGGCTTGATATTGTTGGTCTGCCGGCACTTGCAGATGCTACAGTATGTAGAAGCAGGTTGACAATTAGCTTGTTCAGGGTACACAGTTTCGTCAGCCTGTTTATATGGGAATTTTTCTCGAACTCCCTTCATTCTTCCCCACTTTTGACTCGAGGAAGCAATACGCAGTCTGGGCTCTCAACCATATGACCTCACTAGCCGCCAAAGTGCTAGGGTGCTCCTCCAGTGGTTATACAAGCAACTAGGGGGGACTTCCTGGTCAGCCGCCCTATTTTGAGTAGCAGACTGCTGCATCTATAATATATGTAGCAAGAACCCAGGATTCCTTCAGTCCAATGAGAACCTCCAGAGCCTTCAGTTGTCGGCCTCCCTCCAAATAGAGTGAGTCGTAAGGCATAGTAGGTGCAGAGCATGTCTTTGGATTGTGGTGAGAAATAGGGATGGCCGAACGGTTCGCCCGGCGGTCGGTTTTTTCGGCAAATTTTGCCTGTTCGCGATTCGCCCGATCGGCGGACTATTGCAGATGTTTGCCCGGCGGACTTATGTGTTTACAGTGTGAAAGAACTTTGACCCATGATGACACATCCATCATGGGGTACAGGACAACCAATTGAGACATTTCAGCACGTGGACAATTGGACATTCCCCCTAACTTATAAATAGGCCCGATCCGGCGGCCATTTTACATTCTTTCTTCTGTCCCTATAGGGAGAGGTTGCTGTGTGGAGCAGGGAGAGACTGCAGTGACACAAATCGCTAGCTATTAAGTCCACAAAAGTCCTTTTAAGGACTGGTATGGTATAGGAGTAGTACAGTATATAGGGTTGAGTGAACTGCTGTGCTTGTAAATCCAGCAGCCTGTCTTTAGTGAGTGCAAGGAGTGACAGGACACTGTGTGTAGCAGGGAGGGACAGTCAGTTTAATCATTAGCTGTTATTATTAGGTCCACAAAGGTCCTTTTAAGGACTGGTATGGTATAGAGTAGTACAGTATATAGGGTGAGTGAACTGCTGTGCTTGTGATTCCAGCAGCCTGTCTTTAGCAGGGAGAGACAGGACGCTGTGTGTAGCAGGGACAATCAGTTTAATCATCAGCTGTTAGTATTAGGTTCATAAATGTCCTTTTAAGGACTGCTATGGTATAGGAGTAGTACAGTATATAGGGTTGTACACGTATAATATTCTTTCTTCCAAATATAGAAAGAATATTATACTTGACTGCAGCAGTCCTTTATCAGTATAGGGACTGAGGTACAGTCTGCTAATCCCTAGCTACTAGTTCCACAAAGGTCCTTAAGGACTGGTATAGGTCCACAATATATAGGGTTGTGGTGCACTACTGCTGACTGCTGCCCTATTCTGCAGCAGTCCTTTATCAGTGTAGGGACTGAGGTACAGTCTGCTAATCACTAGCTACTAGTTCCACAAAGGTCCTTATAAGGACTGGTATAGGTCCACAATATATAGGGTTGTGGTGTACTGCTGCAGATTGCTGCCCTATTCTGCAGCAGTCCTTTATCAGTGTAGGGACTGAGGTACAGTCTGCTAATCCCTAGCTACTAGTTCCACAAAGGTCCTTAAGGACTGGTATAGGTGTACTATTTGGTGTGCAGTATATAGTTGTGTAATACACGTATAAAATACTTGCACATATAGAAAGCATAGTATAGTGCGTTTCCACTGTGTAGCATTGTGACTGCTGAGCGGTTCTGCAGCGATACTACAAAGAGTGACAAACGCAATCCAAAAAAAGTATTGTAACTGGTGTGATAGACCAGTGGCCCCCAAAAACAACAGATTGAAGCGGGGTGTTATATACCTTCTTCCACATACATACTGCACTTCTCAAGAGACTTTTGTCACAGGGTCATTTAAAAAATGACAGGCAGAGGAAGAGGCAGGCCCTTCCACAGGGGTGGTAGGGGTAGGGCAGGAGCAACAGGCTTGAGCCAAAGTGGGAAATTGCAGAAGGTGCGTGCGATTACGTCAAAGGAAACCCCAGACTTGGTTGAGTGGCTCACTCAGCCTTACTCTTCTGCACCCTCCTCATCCTCTCGATCTGCACCCTCTTCTTCACTCTCTATGTGCACCCCCAAAGACACTACCACCAACACCACCACATACCTTCCGCTTGAGTCACAGGAATTATTTTCCGATCCATATCAAGACATTTCTGATGCGCAGCCACTCTTGGCATTGGATCAGGAAGAGGAGGTAGCAACAACCGCCACTCAGCAGTCTGATGACAGTACCCAGATCAGCCCAAGGAGGAGGTTGGTCCCTGGTGTTGCTGCCTACTCCGAGATCTCTAATTATAGCGGTGGGGAAGGTGACATCATTGATGACGTGTCTAGTGATGTCACGTGGGTGCCCACAAGAGAGGAAGAGGAGGGGAGTTCAAAGGGAGATATGGACCAGCAGATAGGGAGGAGAAGCAGGAAGAACTTACATTGCACAGGAGGGACAAAGCAGACTGCTAATGTATCAGGAGCGAGGCATCAACCATGTACGCTCACATCTGGTGCTCCCAGGATGTCGGCACATGGCTCCGCAGTGTGGGCTTTTTTTATCGTGTCCACTGCTGACAATAGTGTTGCCATCTGCAATCTTTGCAGTCAATGCATAAGTCACGGTAAGCCCAACACTCACCTAAGGACGACCGCCTTAAGAAGGCACATGAGCAGCTATCACCGAGCCCAGTGGGAGCAACGGAACACACAAAGCCACACTCCAGGCTCTCACCGTCCAGCCTCGTCTTCTACTTCTTCTCCTCTCTCCTCACAATTGTTCTCCACTCCACCTTCCATCACGCCAAGCTCACGTTTTTCTGCAAAAAGGCAGTCTTCCGTGGGCCAAATGTTCGAGTGTAAAAAAATGATGGCGCCGGATAGCCCTCTTGCCCAACGGTTGACGGCTGGCTTGTCAGAACTGATAGCCCGCCAACTACTGCCATATAAACTGGTGGACTCGGAGGCCTTTCGAAAATCTGTGGCCATTGGAACACCACAATGGAAGGTCCCAGGAAGGAAGTATTTCTCACAGAAGGGCATCCCAGAGCTATAGGGCCATGTTCAGCGGCAAGTGAATGTATCTCTGGAACACAGTGTTGGTGCCAAGATACATCTGACCACAGACACGTGGTCTAGCAAACACGGGCAGGGAAGGTATATCACTTTTACTGCCCACTGGGTGAAACTTCTGATGGCCGTCAAGCATGTAACCCGTGGCACCCGTGTAGATTTGGTTTTACCGCCACGGATTGCATGCAGGCCTGGCTCTTCTTCTCCTCCTCCTCCTACTCCATCCTCCTCCCTCTCCTCCTCGGCTGACTCCTCCTTTTCCGCTGCTAGCGTCTCTTCCGCTGCGACTCCCAAGCTCCCTAGAACCTATTCGACATGCCAGGTGAGACGTTGCCATGCTGTGCTGCGTCTGTTGTGCCTGGAAGCCAAGAGCCACACTGGCCCGGCACTCCTTTCAGCTTTGCGTTCACAGATAGATCAGTGGCTAACACCGCTCAATTTGGCAGTTGGTAAAGTGGTGTGTGACAACGGTGCCAATCTGCTTAGCGCATTGAAACAGGGCAAAATTACACACGTGCCATGCATGGCATACGTCTTAAACTTGGTCGTGCAGCGTTTCGTTGTCAAATACCCTTGGGTGCAGGACATCTTGCGGCAGGCAAGGAAAATCTCGGCCCATTTCAGAAGATCTTACATGGCCATGGCTCGCCTTGCTGACATTCAGCGGCGACACAATCTGCCGGTCAGACGCCTTATTTGCGATTGCCCGACGCGATGGAACTCAACCTTCTATATGCTTGATAGGCTGCTCCAGCAGAAACGTGCAGTTAACGTCTACCTGTATGAACTCTGCGGCAGAACAGGTTCTGGGGAGCTGGGTTTTTTTTCACCCCCCCCCAGTGGCTGCTCATGCGTGACGCATGCAGACTTCTGCGGCCATTTGAGGAGATCACCAAACTGGTCAGTCGCAGCCATGGCGCCATCAGTGACATGGTACCTTATGCCTTCTTTATGGAGCTTGCATTGTGTCGTGTCATTGATCAAGCTGTGGAGGAGCAGGAGCGGGAAGATGAGGAAGTCGCAATGCTGGATGAATTCCCAGGGGGGGCTACTCTATCTGAGACAAGTGAACAACTGGAGTCTGAAGAGGAGTCAGAGGAGGATGGTGCCGGGGCGGATGAGGAGGAGCAAGAAGAGCATGCTTTAAACCTTTCTGGGATCCCTGTTATTGTGCGTGGATGGGGAGAGGAGAATGAAGAGGACGACATTTTCCTGGATGATGAGCAGGAGCCAGGCCACCACACCACTTCCAGTTTAGTGAAAATGGGGGCCTTCATGCTCCAGTGTTTTAACAGGGACCCCCGTATAAAAAGCATAAGGGTCAAGGACCAGTCCTGGGTGGCAACGTACTTAGACCCCCGGTACAAACACAAAATGTCGGAAATGTTACCGCCGTCACAGAGGGCTGTCAGAATGGAGCACTTCCAGGCCTTGCTTCGAGAAATGCTGCATTCTGCTTTTGCGTGCGCTGGCAGAGGAGCAATTCCCACTCCCAGAGAAGGAGTTGCGGGTACCAATCCAACAGCGCCTGCAAGAAGAGGCCGGTTTGAAGATGTGTTGGTGACTTCTGATATGAGGTCATTCTTTCAGCCGACCCATCGACAGGTGTCATCCGGATCCAGCATCAGGGAATGCCTAGACCGACAGGTGTCCGACTACATCGGGTTAACGGCCGATGTGGATGCTCTGAGGAGTGATGAACCCCTGGACTACTAGGTGGGCAGGCTTGACCTCTGGCCAGAGCTTGCCCAATTTGCAATCGAACTGTTGGCTTGCCCCTCGTCCAGTGTCCTGTCCGAAAGGACGTTCAGCGCAGCAGGGGGATCATGACCGATAAGCGTACTCGCCTAGCTCAAGACAGTGTTAACTACCTCAAATTTCTAAAAATGAATGAGGCATGGATCTCGGAGGAATTCAACACATGTGACCAGTAGACCATGTATATCTCTATAAACGATTTTTTTAATCGAGCACACAGACCTTCTTTCTACATTTGGCTCACTTCCTTGTACAAAAAAAGCACACCGTACTATATGCCCGTACCCTCCTGTTTGAAGAGGTTGAGCGGTGTCATATTTTTGGGGCCCAGCAGCAATTTGCTGGTATCAGTGCTGCTGTTAGTGCTCTCTATCTCGGTGCTGGTGTCAGTGCTCTCTATCACGGTGCAGATGTCAGTGCTCTCTATCTCGGTGCTGGTGTCAGTGCTCTCTATCACGGTGCAGATGTCAGTGCTCTCTATCACAGTGCTGGTGTCAGTGCACTCTATCACGGTGCTGGTGTCAGTGCACTCTGTCACGGTGCTGGTGTCAGTGCTTTATATCATGGTGCTAATGTCAGTGCACTCTATCACGATGCTGGTGTCAGTGCACTCTATCACGGTGCTGCTGTCAGTGCTTTATATCACGGTGCTGATGTCAGTGCTCTCTATCACGGTGCTGGTGTCAGTGCTCTCTATCACGGTGCTGGTGTCAGTGCTCTATATCCCGTTGCTGGTGTCAGTGCTTTATGTAACGATGCTGGTGTCGGTGCTCTCTATCACAATGCTGGTGTCAGTGCTCTATATCACGTTGCTGGTGTCAGTGCTTTATGTCACGGTGCTGATGTCGGTGCTCTCTATCACGGTGCTGGTGTCAGTGCACTCTATCACGGTGCTGGTGTCAGTGCACTCTATCACGGTGCTGGTGTCAGTGCACTCTATCACGGTGCTGGTGTCAGATCACTCTATCACGGTGCTGGTGTCAGTGCTCTATATCACGGTGCTGGTGATCATCTCCTGCACCCTCTTCTTAGCCTACCCTGACCTTCCCTCTACTCCATTGCCTTCATGCACTCCTGAGTCCTGAATTGTCAGAATTTCACATATAAAAAAAGAATGCTTGTAGTTGTCGATCCCAGATTCACTTCATACATGTGTTATGTCAGTGGCCATGTGGTGGAACTATGTGTGCACAGCTAGTAATTATTTTGTGGCTGGAAATATGACCTGTAGGTTTTTAAAGTTCGCCTGCTATTGAAGTCAATGGGGCCCGCCGCGAACTTTGCGGTTCGCGTTCGCAAAACGTCCCGTCGGAAGTTCATCCATCACTAGTGAGAAACCCACACAGGGAGAAGATATAAACTTCAACACAAACATTAGCATGTTGGGGAATTGAACCAGTAACCCCAGTGCTGCTAGACAGAATAACCAACCACTTAGCAAGCAGGCAGCCTCTGCAAAGTAGATTCATGAGTGCCAGACACCTAGGGTGTGCCACGTGTCCAGGATTCAGCTGGACAGTTTGGGTATTAAATCAAATGTCAGGGTTTCAGTCCACCTGAGACTCGGACATATTACCCGGACCAAGCTGTGGTTCCCCAAGTAACCGAGATAGTCATACACAAATCTGTTGCCCCCATAGGCAGCTGCTTTGATGATGTCAGCAAGGGCAATTCGGCCACACCCACTAGCGCGCTCTGAGCGCTACATTACCACTCTCCTTGAGGCACCCAAATGTGTCTGTGTACTGCTAAACCGGTAAACTCCCAGACTTCTACAGGACAGCCATGCAGGGAAAAGCATCCAGCAAGATGCCACATCTGCACAGATAAGAGTGCTCTCTCCTACAGCAACAGTTTCCAATACAAGTGTAACAGTTGCTTCAGGTAATTAAGGTGAGTTCAAAACAGACTCTTGTGCCACTTTTATCAACAATAAAGACATTTGGCATTACCTGTTAGCTGCATACTTCTCCAGGCAGTGTCTACTCACCAGCCTCCTGGGTATAGATACTGCGCCACTGTCAGGGCTGGCTTAGCCCTTCCTCCTCTGGGCTGGCCGCTCAGCTGTCGGCTAATTGCCAGCTCTCTTCTCTCTCCACAGTTACCAGCTGTTCCCGATGATGCTCGTCTGACCTGCCTACTTAAATCCTTCCAGCTCACTTCTCCTCTGCTTTCACGTTGGTCACATCACAAATAACCATCTCCTGCAGTTTGTTTCAAGACTGGCTTGCTGACATCCCTCCTGGCTCCTTATCCTGCTTGCAGTTGCTCTACTTGGATCCCTGACTTCAGGCCTGGCTGATTACCCGATCTGGTTATTGAAATTTGGCTGGCTTACTACCCGATCTGGTTACTGGACTCTGGCTATGCTTGACTACGCTTTTTCTATTTACCTTTTTATTTTTATTAATAAACAAGTGTGATTTAATTGTACTTCTGTCTTAGTCTGATTCATGGTTTCTGACAGTACACGAAGGCCATGAATTCAGAAGATACAGTCAATCCACTTGTTGCTAATATTTTTTCCAGATTGGATGAGCAAGATCACTGCATGGATCAGTTTGTTTTGGCATTGCAAATGCTCCTGAATCGCACGGCTCACCTGGAATCCCCCACGGTGACTGCTCCGGTACAACCTGAGTCGCAGGCCGTCCCTGCTGTTGCGCCTGTCTCTGTGCAGGCACCTGCCTCGAGTATTACCTCTATAAGAGGTATGTCTGGTTCTGCTACGCTTCCCCAGCGATTTGGGGGCGATCCAGTTCAATGCAGAGGGTTTCTCAATCAGGTTGAGATATACTTCGAAATGCTGCCCCAGGCGTTTCCCACGGACAGAAGCAAAGTAGGTTTTGTGATATGTTTGCTTTCTGAGAGAGCCTTGGCCTGGGCTAACCCTCTATGGGAGATGCAAAAACCTGTTGTCTTGAGTTCCCCTCAGTTTGTGGCCTCCTTTAAAAGGGTTTTTGATGTTCCAGCATGCTCCGCTTCTGCTGCCAAGTGCCTCATTTCCATCAGAGTACGAGAACTGTTGCCGACTACGCCATTGAATTACGCCATTGAATTCCGTACTCTGGCAGCAGAGGTTGCTTGGAACAATGAGGCCCTTGTGGCTGCTTTTTCTCATGGTCTCTCGGATTCCATCAAGGATGAGAAAGCAGCCAGAGATATACCCACTGAGCTGGAGAGCTTGATCTCGTTTACCATCTTCATTGGACTCCAGACTCAGAGAAAGACTTTCTCTTAAGGAGCGCTTTCGGAAGCCTCCTGTACGTTTGCCTCCGAGCTTTGTAGTCCCACCCATGCCTCCCTCACCTCCCATGCCTCCTGGTACCGAGTTGGTCAGTGAAGATGAACCCATGCACCTGGGCTTCACGCGTCTCTCTGCGGATGAGAGAGCCTTTAGGAGGAGGGAGAGATTATGCCTTTATTGTGGCCAGGCAGGTCACTTTTTGAAGTCTTGTCCTACCCGTCCAGGGAACGCCCAAACCTTGAGGTCTTGTCATGGACAGGCCTTAGGAGGCATGGTTTTGTCCCCAGTTATGCAGAAGGATAAGCCCCTGGTTTTGGTCACCCTTTCTTGGGCTGAGTCGTCCATCGAGATACAGGCTCTAATCGAATCTGGGGCTGCAGGCCTATTCATTGATGTTGCATTTGTTTCGCAGCACTCGATTCCGCTGCAGCTGCGTGACACTCCTCTTGCCATTGAGGCTCTTGATGGGAGACCTTTACAGCCTGCCCATGTGACTCATGAGACGGTTCCATTGTCCATGGCCGTATGGGCTCTTCACCATGAGATAATCCAATTCCAAATTTTTTCCTCCTGATCGTATCTTGGCTACAGTTCGCACCAGTCTTACTTCTCCTTTGGGTGACAAAATTCTTGCTGCTCAGGTCCATGCTCCTCCTGATAAACCTTGTGATTGCTGCTTTGTCCCAGAGAGTCTCCATACTGCAGTGCTCCAGACTTACCATTCTCCCAAGGCAGCTGGCCATCCTGGGAAGAATCAACTCATTTGGGCCATTTCCCAACAATTCTGGTGGCCTAGTCTATGGGCTGATGTTACTGCCTTCGTAGCTGCCTGTTCCGTGTGTGCTCAGAGTAAGACTCCTCGACACCTTCCAGTGGGCCTCCTACAACCCATACCCAATGGAGAGAGGCCCTGGACTCACCTCTCTATGGATTTCATTGTGGAGTTGCCCAACTCCCAAGGCAACACTGTTATCCTTTTGCTGGTTGACCGGTTCTCAAAGATGTGTCATTGTATTCCACTTAAGAAGTTGCCCACCTCTAAGGAAATGGCTTCCATTTTTGCTCGGGAGATCTTTCGCTTATATGGGCTACCCAAGGTGATTGTCTCGGACAGGGGCAGTCAGTTTGTCTCCCGGTTCTGGCGAGCCTTTTGTGCACAGTTGGGAATCCAGCTTGTGTTCTCTTCTGCGTATCACTCGCAGTCTAATGGGGCCACAGAACGAGCTAATCAGTCCTTGGAGAAATTCTTACATTGCTATATTTCTGACCATCATAACAACTGGTCTGACCTATTACATTGGGCAGAGTTTGCTCACAACAGTGCCTTGAATTCTGCCCCCCGATTGTCTCCATTTATGGCGAATTATGGTTTCCAACCTTCCATGTTGCCTGACTTGTTTGTTCCGCAGAGTATTCCTGCATTAGAGGAGCATCTCCGTGGTCTTCGTTCCACTTGGTACAAGTCCAGGAGGCTTTGCGTCATGCTAATGATAGATACAGACTCCATGCTGACCGCAGATGCCTGCCTGTGCCTTCCTACCAGGTTGGGGACAGGGTTGGGGACAGGGTGGCTGTCATCTCGCAACCTCCGCCTTTGTGTTCCCTCACTGAAGTTTGCACCTCAGTTTATTGGGCCTTTCCGTATCCTTCGCAGGATTAACCCAGTAGCTTACACGTTGGACCTTCCTCCTAGTATGCGCATCTCAAATGTGTTTCCTGTCTCCTTGTTGAAACCGTTGGCCTGTAACCGATTTACCACCTCAGTGCCACGTCCTCACCCTATTCAGGTTGAGAACCATGAGGAGTATGAGGTACAATCCATTGTTGACTCCCGTAGGTTCCGTGGGCGCATACAGTACCTGGTGCATTGGAAGGAGTATGGTCCGGAGGAACACTCCTGGGTTTCATCCTCTGACGTACATGCCCCTGTCCTCCTCCACGAGTTCCATAGACAGTTTCCCCTCAAGCCCGGTGGCCCTCCGAGGGAGAGGGGTCATTGAGGAGGGGGTACTGTCAGGGCTGGCTTAGCCCTTCCTCCTCATGGCTGGCTGCTCAGCTGTCGGCTAATTGCCAGCTCTCTTCTCTCTCCACAGTTACCAGCTGTTCCCGATGATGCTAGTCTGACCTGCCTACTTAAAGCCTTCCAGCTCACTTCTCCTCTGCCTTCGCATTGGTCACATCACAAGGAAGCATCTCCTGTAGTTTGTTTCAAGACTGGCTTGCCGACATCCCTCCTGGCTCCTTATCCTGCTTGCAGTTGCTCTACTTGGATTCCTGACTTCAGGCCTGGCTGATTACCCGATCTGCTTATTGAACTTTGGACTGGCTGACTACCCGATCTGGTTACTGGACTCTGGCTATGCTTGACTACACTTTTTCTATTTACCTTTTTATTTTTATTAATAAACAAGTGTGATTTAATTGTACTTCTGTCTCAGTCTGATTCATGTTTTCTGACAACCACGGGCCCTGCAGGACTGTTGCTGGGGCGCTGGCTCTCGGGAAGAGGAGCAGAGACGTCTTCCTTGGAGCTTTTCTCCTGAGTGGGAGCGCCATTTTTTTATACACTGAGCATGGTCCTACTGCTTGCTGAAGTCCCCGGCTGATCCTCCAATGAGACCCCTTGGGCGGGTGGCTGGGCTGAGGTAAACTCAGACAAGGAATCTCGTATTACCTTCTTCAGTAATGATGAGATTTGCGCAGTGTCCTGCTCCCTGTCCACTGCAGACTCCTGTAGACAGTGTTTGCACACCAATTTATTGGATGGGGGACTGCGCCACAAGCCCAGCCTGATTTCTTGCTGGGACGCCTGTATTGCTCTGGAGAAGAGGAGGCGCGATGTGCTCTTTTGCGACGTCTGGAGCTATGCTCCTTTGGAGAACGCCTGTCCTTTCTTGTTCTTTAACTCCGATGAGCATGAGTGTGCGGAGCTGAAACATATCAAAGCAAACCGAATTAGAGGGCACTCTTTTAGGGACACCTGAAATCTTTCTAACTGGTGGTCCCCCTACCTTAAGTATTGAGGGTCTTACATAAGTGGTGGCTCACTCATGGTAGTAGAGAATAAGGGATGGCCAGCGGAAAAAGAGAGATAGCTGAAAAGAGAAACAGAAGTATGGAGATTGCCAGTAGTGATGGACGAACTTCCGACGGGACGTTTCGCGAACGCGAAATGCGAACGGACCCAAACGTTCGCGAAACCGACCGTTCGCCGCGGGCCCCATTGACTTCAATGGGAGGCGAACTTTGCAAACCTTCATGTCGAATTTGCGGCCACGTGGTAATTATTAGGGGGTAAAACGTAGTCCCACCATCTGGACAATGACATAATACATGTATGAGGTGAATTTGGGATCGATAACTACAAGCATTTTTATTTTATTTGGGAAATTGTTCTAACAATTCAGGACTATGGAGCTAATGAAGGCAATGGAGGAGAGGGAAGGTCAGGGACCAGGGTAGGCAAAGAAGAGGGTGCAGGAGATGATCACCAGCAGCGTGACATACCGGAATGACACATGCACCGTGATAGAGGCATCTGACAGCAGCACCGTAATACAGAGCACTGACAGCAGCACCGTGACATACAGCGCTGACAGCAGCACCGTGACATACAGCGCTGACAGCAGCACCGTGACATACAGCGCTGACAGCAGCACCGTGACATACAGCGCTGACAGCAGCACCGTGACATACAGCGCTGACAGCAGCACCGTGACATACAGCGCTGACAGCAGCACCGTGACATACAGCGCTGACAGCAGCACCGTGACATACAGCGCTGACAGCAGCACCGTGACATACAGCGCTGACAGCAGCACCGTGACATACAGCGCTGACAGCAGCACCGTGACATACAGCGCTGACAGCAGCACCGTGACATACAGCACTGACAGCAGCACCGTAAGCAGCCCCAGGAGGAAGTCAGCACAGCACAGGGATGGTGTGATCCCCTCATAATAAGAACCCCCAGGAGGAAGTCAGCACAGCACAGGGATAGTGTGATCCCTTCATAATAAGAACCCCCAGGAGGAAGTCAGCACAGCACAGGGATATCATAAGCAGCCCCAGTAGAAATATGACACCGCTCAACCTCTTCAAAGAGGAGGGTAGGGGCATATAGTACGGTGTGCTTTTTTGGGTCAAGGAAGTGAGCCAAATGAATTAAGAAGGTCTGTGTGCTTGATTAAAAAAATAGTTTATAGACATATACATGGTCTACTGGTCACATGTGTTGAATTCCTCCGAGATCCATGCCTCATTCATTTTTAGAAATGTGAGGTAGTTAACACTGTGGTGAGCTAGGCGAGTACGCTTATCGGTCACAATCCCCCCTGCTGCGCTGAACGTCCTTTCGGACAGGACACTGGATGAGGGGCAAGCCAACAGTTCGATTGCAAATTGGGCAAGCTCTGGCCAGAGGTCAAGCCTGCCCACCCAGTAGTCTAGGGGTTCATCACTCCTCAGAGCGTCCACATCGGCCGTTAACCCAATGTAGTCGGACACCTGACGGTCTAGGCGTTCCCTGATGCTGGATCCGGATGACACCTGTCGATGGGTCGGCTGAAAGAATGACCTCATATCCGAAGTCACCAACACATCTTCAAACCGGCCTCTTCTTGCAGGCGCTGTTGGATTGGTACCCGCAAATCCTTCTCTGGGAGTGGGAATTGCTCCTCTGCCAGCGCACGCAAAAGCAGAATGCAGCATTTCTCGAAGCAAGGCCTGGAAGTGCTGCATTCTGACAGCCCTCTGCGACGGCGGTAACATTTCCGCCATTTTGTGTTTGTACCGGGGGTCTAAGTACGTTGCCACCCAGTACTGGTCCTTGACCCTCATGCTTTTTATACGGGGGTCCCTATTAAAACACTGGAGCATGAAGGCCCCCATTTGCACTAAAGTGGAAGCGGTGTGGTGGCCTGGCTCCTGCTCATCATCCAGGATAATGTCGTCCTCTTCATTCTCCTCTCCCCATCCTCGCACAACAGGGATCCCAGAAAGGTTTAAAGCATGCTCTTCTTGCTCCTGCTCATCCGCCCCGGCACCATCCTCCTCTGACTCCTCATCAGACTCCTGTTGTTGACTTGTCTCAGATAGAGTAGCCCCCCCTGGGAATTCATCCAGCATTGCGACTTCCTCATCTTCCCGCTCCTGCTCCTCCACAGCCTGATCAATGACACGACGCAATGCACGCTCCAGAAAGAAGGCATAAGGTACCATGTCACTGATGGCGCCATGGCTGCGACTGACCAGTTTGGTGATCTCCTCAAATGGCCGCAGAAGTCTGCATGTGTCGCGCATGAGCAGCCACTGGCGCGGTGAAAAAAAACCCAGCTCCCCAGAACCGTTTCTTTCGCAGAGTTCATACAGGTAGACGTTAACTGCACGTTTCTGCTGGAGCAGCCTATCAAGCATATAGAAGGTTGAGTTCCATCGCGTCGGGCAATCGCAAATAAGACGTCTGACCGGCAGATGGTGTCGCCGCTGAATGTCAGCAAGGCGAGCCATGGCCGTGTAAGATCTTCTGAAATGGGCCGAGATTTTCCTTGCCTGCCGCAAGATGTCCTGGACCCCAGGGTATTTGACAAGGAATCGCTGCACGACCAAGTTTAAGACGTGTGCCATGCACGGCACGTGCGTGATTTTGCCCTGTTTCAATGCGCTAAGCAGATTGGCACCGTTGTCACACACCACTTTACCAACTGTCAAATTGAGCGGTGTTAGCCACTCATCTGCCTGTGAACGCAAAGCTGAAAGGAGTGCCGGGCCAGTGTGGCTCTTTGCTTCCAGGCACAACAGACGCAGCACGGCATGGCAACGTCTCACCTGGCATGTGGAATAGGTTCTGGGGAGCTTGGGCGGTGCAGTGGAAGAGACGCTAGCAGCGGAAAAGGAGGAGGCAGCTGAGGAGGAGAGGGAGGAGGATGGAGTAGGAGGAGGAGAAGAAGAGTCAGGCCTGCATGCAATCCGTGGCGGTAAAACCAAATCTACACGGGTGCCACGGGTTACATGCTTGACGGCCGTCAGAAGGTTCACCCAGTGGGCAGTAAAACTGATATACCTTCCCTGCCCGTGTTTGCTAGACCACGTGTCTGTGGTCAGATGTATCTTGGCACCGACACTGTGTGCCAGAGATACATTCACTTGCCGCTGAACATGGCCATATAGCTCTGGGATGCCCTTCTCTGAGAAATACTTCCTTCCTGGGACCTTCCATTGTGGTGTTCCAATGGCCACAAATTTGCGAAAGGCCTCCGAGTCCACCAGTTTATATGGCAGTAGTTGGCGGGCTATGAGTTCTGACAAGCCAGCCGCCAACCGTTGGGCAAGAGGGTTATCCGGCATCATCATTTTTTTACGCTCAAACATTAGGCCCACGGAAGCCTGCCTTTTTGCAGAAAAATGTGAGCTTGGCGTGATGGAAGGTGGAGTGGAGGACAATTGTGAGGAGAGAGGAGAAGGAGAAGTAGAAGACGAGGCTGGACGGTGAGAGCCTGCAGTGTGGCTTTGTGTGTTCCGTTGCTCCCACTGGGCTCGGTGATGGCTGCTCATGTGCCTTCTTAAGGCGGTCGTCCCTAGGTGAGTATTGGGCTTACCGCGACTAACGCGTTGACTGCAAAGATTGCAGATGGCAACGCTATTGTCAGCAGCGGACACGTTAAAAAAAGCCCACACTGCGGAGCCATGTGCCGGTGTCCTGGGAGCGCCAGATGTGACCGTACATGGTCGATGACTCGCTCCTGATACATTTGCAGTCTGCTTTGTCCCTGCTGTGCAATGTAAGTCATTGCTGCTTCTCCTCCCTATCTGCTGGTCCATATCTCCCTCTGAACTCCCCTCCTCTTCCTCTCTTGTGGGCACCCACGTGACATCACTAGACACGTCATCATCAACGTCACCTTCCCCACCGCTATAAGTAGAGATCTCGGAGTAGGCAGCAACACCGGGGACCAACCTCCTCCTTGGGCTGATCTGGGTACTGGCGTCAGACTGCTGAGTAGCGCTTGTTGCTACCTCCTCTTCCTGATCCAATACCAAGAGTGGCTGCGCATCAGAAATGTCCTCTTGATATGGATCGGAAAATAATTCCAGTGACTCAAGCGGAAGGTATGTGGTGGTGGTGGTGGTGGTCGTGTTGTTGGTGGTAGTGTCTTTGGGGGTGCACATAGCAGAGAGTGAAGAAGAGGGTGCAGATCGAGAGGATGAGGAGGGTGCAGAAGAGTAAGGCTGAGCGAGCCACTCAACCAAGTCTGGTGCATCCTTTAAAGTAATTGAACGCACCTTCTGCAACTTCCCACTTTGGCTCAAGCCTGTTGCTCCTGCCCTACCCCTACCACCCCTGCGGAAGGGCCTGCCTCTTCCTCTGCATGTCATTTTTTAAATGACCCTGTGACAAAACTCTTAGTCCCTATACCGCTGAAGGACTGCTGCAGTATAGGTGAGCGGTCAGCAGTGGTGCACGTCAACCCTATCTATTGTGGACCTATAGCGGTCCTTACAGAACAGCAGACTGTACCGCACTCAAGCCTATGTACCGTAGCACCCTATACCAAGTTACCAGTCCTTATAAGAACTTTTGTGGACCAAGCAGGTTGTGTATTAGTGTTTAGCAGACTGTACGTCAGTCCCTATACCGCTGAAGGACTGCTGCAGTATAGGTGAGCGGTCAGCAGTGGTGCACGTCAACCCTATCTATTGTGGACCGATAGCGGTCCTTACAGAACAGCAGACTGTACCGCACTCAAGCCTATGTACCGTAGCACCCTATACCAAGTTACCAGTCCTTATAAGAACTTTTGTGGAACAAGCAGGTTGTGTGTTAGTGATTAGCAGACTGTACGTCAGTCCCTATACCGCTGAAGGACTGCTGCAGTATAGGTGAGCGGTCAGCAGTGGTGCACGTCAACCCTATCTATTGTGGACCGATAGCGGTCCTTACAGAACAGCAGACTGTACCGCACTCAAGCCTATGTACCGTAGCACCCTATACCAAGTTACCAGTCCTTATAAGAACTTTTGTGGACCAAGCAGGTTGTGTATTAGTGTTTAGCAGACTGTACGTCAGTCCCTATACCGCTGAAGGACTGCTGCAGTATAGGTGAGCGGTCAGCAGTGGTGCACGTCAACCCTATCTATTGTGGACCGATAGCGGTCCTTACAGAACAGCAGACTGTACCGCACTCAAGCCTATGTACCGTAGCACCCTATACCAAGTTACCAGTCCTTATAAGAACTTTTGTGGACCAAGCAGGTTGTGTATTAGTGTTTAGCAGACTGTACGTCAGTCCCTATACCGCTGAAGGACTGCTGCAGTATAGGGCAGCGGTCAGCAGTGGTGCACGTCAACCCTATCTATTGTGGACCGATAGCGGTCCTTACAGAACAGCAGACTGTACCGCACTCAAGCCTATGTACCGTAGCACCCTATACCAAGTTACCAGTCCTTATAAGAACTTTTGTGGACCAAGCAGGTTGTGTATTAGTGTTTAGCAGACTGTACGTCAGTCCCTATACCGCTGAAGGACTGCTGCAGTATAGGGCAGCGGTCAGCAGTGGTGCACGTCAACCCTATCTATTGTGGACCGATAGCGGTCCTTACAGAACAGCAGACTGTACCGCACTCAAGCCTATGTACCGTAGCACCCTATACCAAGTTACCAGTCCTTATAAGAACTTTTGTGGAACAAGCAGGTTGTGTGTTAGTGATTAGCAGACTGTACGTCAGTCCCTATACCGCTGAAGGACTGCTGCAGTATAGGGCAGCGGTCAGCAGTGGTGCACGTCAACCCTATCTATTGTGGACCGATAGCGGTCCTTACAGAACAGCAGACTGTACCGCACTCAAGCCTATGTACCGTAGCACCCTATACCAAGTTACCAGTCCTTATAAGAACTTTTGTGGAACAAGCAGGTTGTGTGTTAGTGATTAGCAGACTGTACGTCAGTCCCTATACCGCTGAAGGACTGCTGCAGTATAGGTGAGCGGTCAGCAGTGGTGCACGTCAACCCTATCTATTGTGGACCGATAGCGGTCCTTACAGAACAGCAGACTGTACCGCACTCAAGCCTATGTACCGTAGCACCCTATACCAAGTTACCAGTCCTTATAAGAACTTTTGTGGACCAAGCAGGTTGTGTATTAGTGTTTAGCAGACTGTACGTCAGTCCCTATACCGCTGAAGGACTGCTGCAGTATAGGGCAGCGGTCAGCAGTGGTGCACGTCAACCCTATCTATTGTGGACCGATAGCGGTCCTTACAGAACAGCAGACTGTACCGCACTCAAGCCTATGTACCGTAGCACCCTATACCAAGTTACCAGTCCTTATAAGAACTTTTGTGGACCAAGCAGGTTGTGTATTAGTGTTTAGCAGACTGTACGTCAGTCCCTATACCGCTGAAGGACTGCTGCAGTATAGGGCAGCGGTCAGCAGTGGTGCACGTCAACCCTATCTATTGTGGACCGATAGCGGTCCTTACAGAACAGCAGACTGTACCGCACTCAAGCCTATGTACCGTAGCACCCTATACCAAGTTACCAGTCCTTATAAGAACTTTTGTGGAACAAGCAGGTTGTGTGTTAGTGATTAGCAGACTGTACGTCAGTCCCTATACCGCTGAAGGACTGCTGCAGTATAGGGCAGCGGTCAGCAGTGGTGCACGTCAACCCTATCTATTGTGGACCGATAGCGGTCCTTACAGAACAGCAGACTGTACCGCACTCAAGCCTATGTACCGTAGCACCCTATACCAAGTTACCAGTCCTTATAAGAACTTTTGTGGAACAAGCAGGTTGTGTGTTAGTGATTAGCAGACTGTACGTCAGTCCCTATACCGCTGAAGGACTGCTGCAGTATAGGTGAGCGGTCAGCAGTGGTGCACGTCAACCCTATCTATTGTGGACCGATAGCGGTCCTTACAGAACAGCAGACTGTACCGCACTCAAGCCTATGTACCGTAGCACCCTATACCAAGTTACCAGTCCTTATAAGAACTTTTGTGGACCAAGCAGGTTGTGTATTAGTGTTTAGCAGACTGTACGTCAGTCCCTATACCGCTGAAGGACTGCTGCAGTATAGGGCAGCGGTCAGCAGTGGTGCACGTCAACCCTATCTATTGTGGACCGATAGCGGTCCTTACAGAACAGCAGACTGTACCGCACTCAAGCCTATGTACCGTAGCACCCTATACCAAGTTACCAGTCCTTATAAGAACTTTTGTGGACCAAGCAGGTTGTGTATTAGTGTTTAGCAGACTGTACGTCAGTCCCTATACCGCTGAAGGACTGCTGCAGTATAGGGCAGCGGTCAGCAGTGGTGCACGTCAACCCTATCTATTGTGGACCGATAGCGGTCCTTACAGAACAGCAGACTGTACCGCACTCAAGCCTATGTACCGTAGCACCCTATACCAAGTTACCAGTCCTTATAAGAACTTTTGTGGAACAAGCAGGTTGTGTGTTAGTGATTAGCAGACTGTACGTCAGTCCCTATACCGCTGAAGGACTGCTGCAGTATAGGGCAGCGGTCAGCAGTGGTGCACGTCAACCCTATCTATTGTGGACCGATAGCGGTCCTTACAGAACAGCAGACTGTACCGCACTCAAGCCTATGTACCGTAGCACCCTATACCAAGTTACCAGTCCTTATAAGAACTTTTGTGGAACAAGTGAGTTGTGAATGTTTAGCAGACTGCAGCAGAAGGGCAGCAGTCAAGTATAATATCCTTTCTATATTTGGAAGAAAGAATATTATACATGTACAAGCCTATTACTGTACCACTGATACCAGTCCTGAAAAGAACCTTTGTGGAACTAATAATAACAGCAAGTCTTTAAAATTACCCTCACTGCCTGACAACACTGCTTCCTTCCTGTCCCTATACAAATTGGCAAAAAAAGAGAACGATTAGTGGTTACTGGAACAGCTCTTTTGTGGACCTTGATAGTAACAGCTAATGATGATGATGATGATGATGATGATGAAAGACTAATCTGGCTGTCCCTGTAGCATACACCGTCCTTTCCCTTTCTCTAAACTAACAAAAGACACTCAGGCTGCTGCAAGAATCAGCAGCACAGCAAACCTATCAACACCTAACACCTATACCAGTCCTGAAAAGAACTTTTGTGTACCAAATAGCTAGTGGTTTATCTCTCCCTACTCCACACAGGAACCTGTCCCTATCTTAACAGAAGAAAGAATGTAAAATGGCCACCGGATCGGGTGTATTTATAGGTTAGGGGGAATGTACAAGTGTCCATGTGCTGTCATGTCTCAATTGGCTGTCCTGTATCACATGATAAACGTGTCACCAAAGGTTAAAGTTCTTGTATACATTAAACACGTAAGTCCGCCGCGGCGAACGACGGAAAAAGGCGTTCGAACGTGCGGACCGCGAATGTCGGAAATTCGCCGCGAAACGACCGCCGGGCGAACCGTTCGGCCATCACTAATTGCCAGTAATCTTCTAACATGAAAGTCTGAACGCTACAACAAAGCAAACAGCTGAAACAAACCAAAGAACAAGAATGTACCCTTCTTTTTTCTTTTTTTTTTTTTTTAGTACAGAAAACTTTCCTACTAGCAGATGGCAACACAGAAGGTTGCTGAGACTGGATCCTTGAACAAACTTCACAGTCTGAAGGCACAGCCAGGAAGCTGTATATTGCCCATCCCACAGCAGCCCACTGACCATCTTATGTGAACCTGGAAAAGGCAGAACCCACCCCCAGACTCCTCCTGTTTATGGGCAAAACGAATTGCTTTGTCCAGAACCAAAATGGCTCCTAGCGCTTCCATCGGCCAGTGCTCATGTGCGGACCGGGTGCAGCCCTATGACATCACCGGGAGTGCCCTAGGCTGATAAATATGGTGCTGGGCGGCCGCCTCATACCTATAGGGATACCCTGACACCTACTGCATGGTGCAGCCCACTCCTCACTCACTCAGAACCTACCTAAAGCCAAAAAAGATGGGAGAAGAGCAGGAACTGAATAAAACAGGTAAAGTCATAGCCTAACAGACAAGGAAGCCCCTAGAAAAGGAAATGACAGGCTGGCACCCCCAAAGCTCCTGAACAAAGTCATGCTGAATGGCAGATTTTGTTCCTAAAGTGGAAACACTGCAGGGACCCATCAAGACCACACAGACGAGGCTCTCTCAGGCTTATTAGCATGATGTTAGCAGCCCAAGCACTACGCACTGGGAGAGGCCAGCCCAGCCGGTTACTGCTCAACGGCAGGGTGGGGGGGACATAAAATTCCTTACTTCTTCACTGGTGCATGGAGATATGAAAAAAAAAGGAAGAATGGGGTGGCGGCTAACCATGGCTTCATTTATACTATTACCTGATCCTGAAGGAGTGGTCAAGAGGCGGAGTTTTATCACTAGTATGCTGCCATGTTGGCGTCAGGAAACAGGATTTATATAGTGCCAACAGGTTGTGCATCACTTTACAATCTAAAGGGAGAGAAACAGGGGAGTGTGGGACTAGAAGGGTAGTTGCTGAGGCTAACCCTAAAAAATAATTCCCACCCAGTTGGGTATGGTGAACTATCTCGGCACTGATACAATTGAAATCAATTGGCAAGCAGAAATTATGTGTTGTAACCTCTAGCAACCAGCCAGTGAGCGGTAAGGATACGCTGTAACCTCTGGCAAACAATTACAATCGCTGGGTGATCTGCTGCAGTAAACTGATTTTGAATCTACCTGCTAGGGATGACCCGAACACCCCCCCGGTTCAGTTCGCACCAGAACTTTCGAACGGACCCCAAATTCGTACGAACTTTAGAACCCCATTGAAGTCTATGGGACTCGAACTTTCAAAATTAAAAGTGCTAATTTTAACGGCTAATATGCAAGATACTGTCCTAAAAAGGGTTTGGGGACCTGGCTCCTGCCCCAGGGGACATGGGTCAATGCCTAAAATGTTTTTAAAAATGGCCGTTTTGGCGGGAGCACTGATTTTAATGATGATTAAAGTGAAAAAAAAAGTGAAATATTCATTTAAATATGGTGCCTGGGGGGTGTCTGTAGTATGCCTGTGAAGTGCCACGTGTTTCCCGTGTTTAGAACAGTCCCTGCACAAAATTACATTAAAACGGAAATAACATCATTTAAAACTGCTTGCGGTTTTAATGTTATATCTGGTTCCTGCAATATGGTTTAAAATCATTGAGAAAAATGGCATGGGTAGCCCTCCCTGCCCATTACCAGCCCCTTTGGGTCTTGTACGCATATTAAGGGGAACCCAGTACCCATATTAAAAAAAGGAAATGCGTGTGGCCCCCAGGCCCTATATACTCAGAACAGCAGTATACAGGCGGTGCAAACAAGACAGGGACTGTGTAGGTTTGTTGTGTTAAGTTGAATCTGTTTTTAATTTATAACTGGTACATTTTTAAAGTGTAGCTCCAGTCAAAAAAACTATTTTTAAGCTTTTTGGAAAACATATGGAAGGGTTATCACCCCTATATAATTTGTTTTGTCGTACATCTTTTTTCATCTCACTTGCTGTTGTCTCCTTTCGTTTGCAAGTAGGAGATGTTTGTAAGTTGGATGTTTGAAAGTAGGGGCCTGCCCTATATGCTCTGCAGAAATGGCGGAACAAGGTGTTGGTTTTGCCACAACATTGTAAGCCCTCAAAGTGACTCTTGGTGGGCGCTAGAGTGCCCTGCTGTGAACGATTATATCAAGAATTGTAATTACATGCCATTGTTGAACAGTGGTAGAAAAATTGACTTTTGGTGGTTGTGGTGCTGGTGCCACAACACTATAAGTCCTCACAGTTACTCTGGGTGGGCACAGGAACGGGCCCTCCTGTGAAATATTATATCAAGAATTGTAATTACATGTCCCTGTTAAACAGGGGCAGAAAAATTGGGCCTTAGGCACTGGTGTTGGTGACACGACACTGCAACCTCTCCAATATACGCTATTTTTATTGCAGTAATTAGCCCTGCTGCAAAGCATTGCATCAAAAATTGTAATTAAACAGGGGCAGAAAAATTGGGCCTTAGGCACTGGTGCTGGTGCCACGACACTGCAACCTCTCCCATATACTCTTGTTTTATTGCAGGAATTAGCCCTGCTGCAAAGCATTGCATCAAAAATTGTAATTAAACGCCCCTGTTAAACAGGGGCAGAAAAATTGGGCCTTAGGCACTGGTGCTGGTGCCACCACACTGCAACCTCTCCCATATACTCTATTTTTATTGCAGGAATTAGCCCTGCTGCAAAGCATTGCATCAAAAATTGTAATTAAACACCCCTGTTAAACAGGGGCAGAAAAATTGGGCTAATGGCATCACCCAGAACTAGAAATGTTCTTCCAACATATCAGCGGAGGAGGAAGAGGATAGACAATCAACATAACAGGACAGTCACTCAGCATAGGCAGTCTTGAAGGGATGTGATATTTAAAAAAAAATTATTCGGTTACATCAGCTTCAGGTGCTTGGTAGCTGTGGGTGATCCAAGACTGATTCATCTTGATGAAGGTCAGTCGATCAACTGATTCGGTGGACAGGCGCACCCTGTGATCGGTAACAAAGCCACCAGCAGCACTGAAGGTGCGTTCCGAAAGAACGCTGGATGCAGGACAGGCCAGTAGCTAAATTGGATACTGTGCAAGCTCTGGCCAGTGATCCATCCTCAAGACCCAGTAAGCCAGAGGATTTTAGGTGGGAAAGGTGTCCAAGTCTGACCTTGCCCCTAGGTATTCCTGCACCATGTAAATCAGACGCTGACGATGGTTGCTGGAACCGATCATACCTTGGGGCTGCGGACTAAAAAATTGTCTGAAAGCATCAGTCAGACGGCCACCTTCTCCACCGCTCCTTCTGACCGATGCCTCAGCAACACGTTGTCCAGGACCAGGAGTTTGTAACCTCCCAGTCTCTGGGAACGCGTTGCACAGATCTTTCTGCAAGGCCTCCCGGAGATGTTTCATCCTCTGCTCCCTCTGCGATGGCAAGATAAGGTCGGCAACCTTACCCTTGTACCGTGGATCAAGGAGAGTGGCCAGCCAGTAATGGTCCCTCTCCTTGATCCGAAGAATACGAGGATCCTTCCGCAGGCTTTGCAGGATCAGGGAGGCCATGCAGAGTAGGTTAGCTGGGGCATTCGGTCCAAAGTCCTCTGGGTCACTAAGGACAACATGATCCGCAGCTACCTCCTCCCAGCCACGTACAAGTCCACGTGTTTCTTGGGACTGTAAATCATCCCTACAAGACTGCTGCTGATGCTGAGTACCAGCCTCCACCTCCATGCTGACACAATCATCCTCCTCCTCCTCTTCCTCCTCCTCTTCCTCCTCCTCATCCTCTTCCTGTGTGATGGGTGGCACAGCAAGAACACTGTCTGGATAAAGGGGGCCTTGAGAGGCAAGGAAGTCCTCCTCTTCCTGCCTCTGTTCTGCCTCAAGTGCCCTGTCCATTATTCCACGCAGCGTATGCTCCAAGAGGTGGACAAGAGGTACAGTGTCACTGATGCATGCACTGTCACTACTCACCATTCTTGTGGCCTCCTCAAATGGTGACAGGACAGTGCATGCATCCCTGATCATGCCCCACTGGCGTGGTGAGAAAAAACCGAGCTCCCCTGACCCTGTCCTGGTGCTGTAGTTGCACAGGTACTCATTGATGGCCCTCTGCTGTGTGTGCAGCCGCTGCAGCATGGCCAACGTTGAGTTCCACCTGGTGGGCATGTCACATATAAGGCAGTTCTTGGGCAGGTTCAACTCCTTTTGGAGCTCAGCCAGCCGAGCACAGGCATTAAATGATCGGCGGAAATTCACAAAGACTTTCCTGGCCTGCTTCAGGACATCCTCTAAGCCCGGGTACCTGCCCAAGAACCGCTGCACCACCAGGTTAAGGACGTGAGCTACACAGGGCACATGGATCAGTTGTCCCTGTCGGAGGGCGGAGAGGAGGTTGGTGCCATTGTCGCAAACCACCATTCCTTGCTTAAGCTGGCGTGGCGTCAACCACCTCTCGGCCTGCCCCTGCACAGCTGACTAAACATCCGCCCCAGTGTGGCTCCTGTCCCTCAAACAAACCAGCGCAAGCACGGCATGGCATCGTTTTGCCTGCGTACTTGCGTAGCCCCTGGAACGCCTACGGAGCACCGCTGGTTCTGAGGACAGAGCACTGGAAGAGGCCATGGAGGAAGAAGAAGAGGAGGGGGTGGAGGAGAGAGGTGTGTCACAACCAATAGTAGCATTTTGGAGGCGTGGTGGCGGAACAACCTCCAACACTACTGCACCTTGTCCTGCATCCTTCCCAGCTGCCAGAAGAGTGACCCAATGGGCCGTGAAAGACAGGTAACGTCCCTGTCCATGCCTGCTGGACCATGAGTCAGCGGTAATATGCACCTTACCGCTGACCGCCCTGTCCAGCGAGGCAAGGACATTGCCTTCCACATGCCGGTAGAGAGCCGGAATCGCCTACCGTGAGAAAAAGTGGCGTTTGGGGACCTGCCACTGAGGTACCGCACATTGTACAAACTCACGGAAGGGGGCCGAGTCTACCAACTGAAAAGGCAGCAGTTGAAGTGCTAGCAATTTAGCCAAGCTAACATTCAACCGCTGGGCATGTGGATGGCTGGGAGTGAACTTCTTTCGCCGGTCCAGCAGCTGGGGCAGGGACATTTGCCTGCTATAATCGGACGTGGGTGTACTGCTAGCAGAGTGCCCGGAAGCACTTGGCTGTGACACACCTAATTCTACACCTTCATTCCTCTCAGAGGAGGTTTCAGAGAGGACTGAAGATCTAGTGGGGTTGGGGATGCCAGCTGATGAGGAGCAAGGAGAGGTCCGCTTTGTTCTTTGGTGTGGGTCTTTGAGGTACGCTTGCCAATGAGCTGCATGGCAGGTCAACATATATCTGGTCAAGCATGTGGTGCCCAAGCGGCTGATGTTTTGGCCACGCGAGATACGCTTGAGACATATGTTGCAAATAGCAGCGGTGCGATCTGATGCACTCGTCTCAAAAAAGGCCCACACCAAAGAACTTTTAGAATAACGTGCAGAGGCAGCGCCCTGCACAGGCGGAGCTCTGCGGTGTGATTCAGTCGGTGTGCTGCCCCTAAGCTGGCCCCTGGAGGGCATCCTGCCTCGTTGGACATGTGCCTCCTCCTCCTCCTCCTCCTCTCTCCTACCAGGCACCCACGTGGAGTCAGTGCCCTCATCATCCCCTCCCTCTTCATCGCTGTAGCAAACCTGGCAATATGCTGCAGCTTGTGGAACATGACTGCCAGATTGCTGTCCTTCTTGAGCATCCCCTCTCTCTGCATTCACGCTACTGCCTTCCTCTAGCTGAGTGTCATCATCAGAGCCTACAAAACACTGGGCATCCTCCTGGAGCATGTACCCAACACTGTGCTCAAAGAGTTCAGGAGACTCCTCAGGAGGACGTGGTGGGTCTAGGGAAGGAGTCACTGATGATGACATTGAGACGAGGGAAGATGATGCGTTGGCAGCTGCTTTGCTAGTACCCTGAGACTGGGTGAGAGAGGATGAGGAGGATGAAGAGGGCTTGGTCATCCACTCTACCAAGTCGTTGGCATGTTGCGGTTCAACATGTCCAGCTGCTGAAAAGAAGGACAAGCGTGTCCCATGGCCACGTGCTGATGACAATGCACCGCGTCCACGACCAGCACTGTTGTCTCTAGACACAGAGCCTGCTTGCCCTCTTTTATCGGCTCGCGCCTGTCTGCCTCTCCTTGCTGGCCTTCCAGACATGGTAATGGCCTGAAGGGAGTTGGGTGAAACAGCAGTTGGGTAGTGTATATTGTGCTGGAGGCACACAACACCCACTAACTCCTGCAGATGCCTTTATTATAGAACACCAGAGATAAAGGGGTATACTGTACTGGAGGCACACAACACCCACTAAGCCCTGCAGATGGCTCTATTAGAGAACAGCAATAAAGGGTAGATACAGGTGTATATTGTGCTGGAGCCACAAAACACCCACTAACTCCTGCAGATGCCTTTATTATAGAACACCAGAGATAAAGGGGTATATACAGATGTATACTGTGCTGTGCTGGAGGCACACACAACTTCCAATAACTCCTGCAGATGGCAGATGGCTCAAATAGAGAAGAGCTATGTAGGAGGATATAGCGGTGTGTACTGGGTACAGAGCACGCAGACAGCACGCACAAGCTCCTAACACTACTGACTGCAAGCTCTATTATAAAAGATAGATCACTAGCTATATAGGTGAGGTGAATATAGCAGTGTATACTGCGGTCAGGGTACGCAGACAACAACCACTACAGAAGAGCAAGATCGAAAATCGGCCGATAACGATCGGTGTATACTGTGTTGAAGGTACACAACACCCACTAACTGCTTCAGACGCCAACACACTACACAAGGACGCCGCGCTGGTGGTCTTATATAGTGTGGGGCGTGTACTACACAGCCTGAGCTATGATTGGCCACAGGCATCCTGCCTGTGGCCAATCATGGCTCTCCTCGCTGCTAGCGCTGTGATTGGCCAAGCATGCGGGGTCACAGTGCATGCTTGGCCAATCATGAGCCAGCAATGCACTGCGATGACGCAGTGTATTGTGGGCCGTGAGCGCCACACGAATTTGGCGCGAACGGCCCATAATGTTCGGAATTCGCTGAACGGGCGAACAGCCGATGTTCGAGTCGAACGTACGTTCGACTCGAACACGAAGCTCATCCCTACTACCTGCTATTTTTTGTATGTCTCAGAATGGAGGGGGGGGGGGGCAAGAAAATGTTTTCCCAGCGCCCAATCAAAATTAAAGACAGCCCTGTCCACATACACTACACAGCGGACAGGGGTGGACTTGTGATGGCTCTATGGGTGGCCAGATGTAAATGGACTTGTGTCCACTTACATTAGACTACCTCTGATCTGTCATGTTTAGGTCTGAAAAAACTGGAAAGAGCACAGTCCTTTTCCATTTTCTTTCTGGACCTGAACAGACCCAGAGTTAGGCAGGTGTAAACAGACAAGTCCATTTACATGCGGACTCCTGTAGACCCACATGGAGCTTTCAATCCGGCCCGAATAAAAAACTGACAGACGAACCTAATTGGAAAGCTTGGGTGAAATGTTATTTACTGACCTCCTTCCATCCAAACACAAGTATAAAGTAGCAACTCATGCTTATGATCATCATTATGATGATCACAGTACAGCGGGTTCTCTATGGCTCTTTTCCTGTGTCACATGGCTGTTGGGTGCTGACTTTGTTATGGTTGTAACACGGTACAACCATAAATGAACAATGTCAGCACCCAACAGCCATGTGACACAGAGAACGAGCCATAGAGAAACTGTTATGCTGTGATCATCATAATGATGATGATCATAAACACACAGTGGGGAGTCTGGGGACTGTACCTTCCTTCCACAGTAGTAATTAGTTTAGATCTGCTGCACCCTCTGGGCCACCTGCCCGCCTCACATAAATCTCTCCTTCAGATCGCAACACTTACTGAGTGGGTGGTGTACAAATTAATCGCTCCGCCAGGGATGGTACAAGAAGCCCCCTTTACTCTGATACCCCTAAATAAAATCTAGTGGAACCAATTGCCTTCAGAAGTCACTCAATTAAAAAAAATAGAGTCCGTGAGTAAATTAATCTTAGAATAAATACTGCTGTTCTGTTAAGCCCTCGTAGGTTTTTTTTAGAGAACCTTCATGAACAAACCGCATTATAAAGGACAATGAACACATTAGGCAGATCAGGGATAAAGTTGTGGAGAAGTTTAAAGCAGGATTAGGTTATCAAGCTTGGAACATCTCACGGAGCACTGTTCAATCCATCATCCGAAAATGGAAAGAGTATGGCACAGCTGCAAACCTACCAGGACATGGCCATCCACCTAAACTGACAGGCCGGGCAAGCGAGCATTAATCAGAGAAGCCGTAAATAAATGCTAAGGAGGTAGTAACGGCGCTCACCTGCTATTAGTTATACCTGCAGGAGACTCACCTGCTGTAAATGATACCTAGTCCCTGTGGGGATCTATTTCAAATGAAAAGGTGTAACTAAAGTGAAACCTAGTTGTTAAAATGGCTTAATAGCAATTTTACACACATAAATAAAAATAAATAAAAATATAAAAATACAAATAAATATTCCACATATGCATATTATGTAAAATGGCAAATAGATGGCAATATGAAACGTGCATAAAGATATTATAGAGATCCTAACTTACATTATCACAAAAATGTGTTAATACAGAAACTTCAATACACTTACTACAGTGTTAAAAGTGCATATATGCATTTGTGCAAATCATATAATAAAAAAGTGCTAGGTGCTTATAAAGGTGCCACAATATCAATATATACTGTGAAAAAAGTGCTACGTGCTTCTAAAAGTGCCACAATATGTAAATCCAGTACTTTGCACTTGGTAAAATCGCTAAATGGAAGAGTGCAATTATAAGTTGATACAAAAATCCAACGGCAGAAAAAATAATAATAATCCAACTGCATAAAAAATAATAATAATATCAGAAAGTCCTTCTGGAACAAAAGTGACAGTGTGCTTCAATGTTTAATGAATTCCTGGGTTGCAACCGGTGCGATTTCCGTGCTTAAAGACAATAATCCGCACTCACCAGCTCCCCCGCCCCTTAAAGGGGTTAATGCGCCTCCACAGTGTGAGCCCCTGTGCCACTATATAGAGCTGGTCCGGTTACCATCCAGTGTTTATCAAAAATGAAGATTAAAACAGCGCCTCAGTGTGTATGCTGGTCACAGCGTTTGAATTCACCGCCGCCGCCGCTATGAGAGAGTGTGTACACCATAGGCCACGCGTGGGGCGTGGCCTATGGTGTACACACTCTCTCATAGCGGCGGCTCCTGCAGGTATAACTAATAGCAGGTGAGCGCCGTTACTACCTCCTTAGCATTTATTTACGTCTTTTCTATCTTTTAGGTTGAATATGTAAGGTAGTGGCAGCCCCTCCTTTTATCACTAAGATTTTTGTTTATACATTTTCACATTGTTGGTCTTCACCTTCAGTGCCTTTTTTTGATTTTTTGATTTTTGTTTCTTTAGTAACAATTTAGGGTCTATAGCGCACCTTAACCCCCCGTTTTCTGTTAATCAGAGAAGCAGCCAAGAGGTCCATGGTAACTCTGGAGGAGCTGTAGAGATCCACAGCTCAGGTGGGAGAATCTGTCCACTGGACCACAATTAGTAGTGCACTCCACAAATCTGGCCTTTATGGAAGAGTGGCAAGAAGAAAGCCATTATTGAAAAAAAAGGCATAAGAAGTCCTATTTGCAATTTGCGAGAAGCCATGTGGGGGACACAGCAAACATGTGGAAGAAGGTGCTCTTGTCAGATGAGACCAAAATTGACCTTTTTGGCCTAAAAGCAAAACGCTATGTGTGGCATAAAACTAACACTGTTCATCACCCTGAACACACCATCCCCACCATGGTGGAGGCAACATTATGTTGTGGGGATGCTTTTCTTTAGCAGGGACAGGGAAGCTGGTCAGAGTTGATGGGAGTATGGATGTAGCCAAATACAGTGCAATCTTAGAAAACCTGTTAGAGTCTGCAAAAGACTTGAGACTGGGACAGAGGTTCACCTTCCAGCAGGACAACGACCCTAAACATACAGCCAGAGCTACCATGGAATGGTTTATATCAAAGCATATTCATACAGTGGCGGAATTATCAGGGTCACATTGAAAAATAAAGCCAGCAGACCTACTGACACCAATTGAGTCAAGGCAGGGGAGGACTACCCATGAGGCAAGGCATTCCTGGAGGAGGCCCAGTGACGGAATTCTGTGGGGTAATCGATTGATTGACGGTAGGTAAAGTGACATTTTGCAGTGCAATTGATCCCAACCTCCACCACCTCTGCCTCTTCCATCTGGGAGATGATGGAACCACCACTGCCACTGATGCCACCCTCCCTGAAATACCACCGCTGCCACCCCCCCTCAAGTACCACCGCAGCCACCCCCCCTCAAGTACCACCACAGCCCCCCCCCTCAAGTATTACCGCAGCCACCCCCCTCAAGTACCACCGCTTCGACCCCCCCCTCAACACCAAAATCATGCTCTTGTGGGGCCTTCACAATTTCTTGCATCGGGGCCCTGAAGTTTCTAGTTAAGCCTCTGTATTCATGTGTTAGAATGGCCCAGTCAAAGTCCAGACCTAAATCTAACTGAGAATCTGTGGCAAGACTTAAAAATTGCTGTTCACAGATGCTCTCCATCCAATCTGACAGAGCTGGAGCTATTTTGCAAAGAAGAATGGGCAACATTTTCACTCTCTAGATGTGCAAAGCTGGTAGAGACATCCCCAAAAAGACTTGCAGCTGTAATTGCAGCGAAAGGGGGTTCTACAAAGTATTGACTTGGGGGGCTGGATATAAATGCACGCCACACTTCAGATATTTATTTGTTTAAAATTTTGAAAACCATTTATCATTTTCCTTCCACTTCACAATTATGTGCCACTTTGTGTTGGTCTATCACTTAAAATCCAAATAAAATACATTTACATTTTTGGTTGTAACATGACAAAATGTGAAAAATTTAAAAAGGGGTGTGAATACGTTTTCAACGCACTGTAAGAATGTATTCTCTCAGTTCTGGATGGTATAAACTGTAATTCTCTAAGTGAAACCTCAGAGCCTGGATGGCCAAATCATGGGGGATACATGAATAGAGATTTGACGTCCACAGTAACCCATCTATTATCATGTTAAATCAACCCCTGTGTGTGTAATAAAACAGCGAAAGTATCTTTAATATAACCAGGAAGCCTGGTGACCAAAGGCTGCAAATACTGGTCGATCCACTGGCCCAAATTTTCAAACAAAGATCCAATGCCGGCCACTATGGGGCGGCCCTGTACTGGCAAAACATGTTTGTGAAGCTTGGGCAAATGGTAAAACACTGGTATTGTAGTAAATTCTACCAAAAGATATTCCGCTTTTTTAGAGGATAAGGCCCCATGTACATGGGACGGTGAGGCAAAGTCCTCTGATTTTTTTTTTTGACACCTTGAAACCGGCATTTAAAACGCCCGTTTAGCTGCGTTTGCATGCCGCGTTTTACCACATTTGCATCTAGAAGCGCTTAGTTAAGATAACATCATAAGACCCTCCCCAAGCTCAAAAAACAGTATTATTTAACAATTTCAGCCATTTTGTGAGACCAGAGTGAGTAGCAGCAGTGTACTTGTGTTTAGCATGTCACAAGTTGCGGATTGTCCACTTGCCACGTCACCTGCCACAAGTTGTGGATTGTCCACTTGCCACGTCAACTGCTTTGCCACCTCACCTGGCACAAGTTGTAGATTGTCCACTTGCCATGTCACCTGCCACAAGTTGTGGATTGTCCACTTGCCACGTCAACTGCTTTGCCATGTCACCTGCCACAAGTTGTGGATTGTCCACTTGCTACATCACCTGCCGCAAGTTTTGGATTGTCCACTTGCTACGTTACGTGCCATAAGTTGTGGATTGTCCACTTGCCACGTCATCTGCCATAAGTTGTGGATTGTCCACTTGGCACGTCAACTGCTTTGCCACATCACCTACCACAAGTTGTGGATTGTCCACTTGCCAGGTCACCTGCCACAAGTTGCAGATTGTCATTTGCCATGTCACCTGCCACAACTTGCAGATTGTCATTTGCCACATCACCTGCCACAAGTTGTGGATTGTCCACTTGCCACGTTACCTGCCACTAGTTGTGGATTGTCCACTTGCCACATCACCATCCACAAGTTGTGGATTGTCCACTTGCCATGTCAACTGCTTTGCCACGTTACCTGCTACAAGTTGTGGATTGTTCACTTGCCACGTCACCTGACACAAGTTGTGGATTGTCCACTTGCCAAGTCACCTGCCAAAAGTTGCGGATTGTCCACTTGCCACGTCACCTGCCACAAGTTGCTTGTTCAAATGTAACAACATATGGGTCAAATTCCAATTATAATTCAGATAACAGCAATGTTAGTGGTGTAGTGGATTGGATCAAGGGCTCAGTAGGTTATATAAATGGTCTCTGAATCATTGCAAGCAATTACAAATTTTTTAAATATTTTTTAAATGGTCTTCCATCATTTGCCATAGTTTTTGAGATTTTAAATGTAAAACAAATAGGGGACCTTTAAAAGCGCTTATAAACTAAAACACGGCTAAATGCCGGTACCGCGTTTAGCTGCGTTTGGCGTCTGAAATGTGGAAATCTTCGGCGTCTGAACCCATTTCTTTGCTTTCAAAGAAACGCTGTTGAACACAACTGCCCAAAAACAGCAATAAATTAGACTGTGTACATGGTCACCTAGGATAACATTGAATCAGGGGCTGTTGAAAAAAGCGTCCAACTGTCTCTGAACTAGGGATGGCCGAACGGTTCGCCCCGCGGTTGTTTTGCAGTGAATTTCGGCTGTTCGTGGTCCGCCTGATCAGCGGACTATTGGCGCAGTTCGCCCGGCGGACTTCCATGTTTACTGTGTGAAAGAACTTTGACCTATGATGACACATCCATCATGGGGTACAGGACAGCCAATTGAGACATTACAGCACATGGACACTTGGACATTCCCCCTAACTTATAAATAGACCCGATCCGGCGGCCATTTTACATTCTTTCTTCTGTCACTATAGGGAGAGGTTGCTGTGTGGAGCAGGGAGAGAATGCAGTGACCCAAATCGCTAGCTATTTGGTACACAAAAGTTCTTTTAAGGACTGGTATAGGTGTTAGGTGTAGTTCAGGATATAGGTTTGCTGTGCTACTGATTGTTGCAGCAGCCTGAGTGTCTTTTGTCAGTTTAGAGAAAGGGACAGGACGGTGTGTGCTGCAGGGACAGTCAGTTTAGTCATTAGCTGTTACTATCAGGTCCACAAAAGTGCTATTCCAGTTATTGTTCCAGTAGCCTCTGTTTTGTCAGTTTATATAGGGACAGGCAGGAAGCTTTGTGTGAGGCAGTGAGGGTCAGTTTAATCAGTAGCTGTTACTATATTAGGTCCACAAAGATTCTTTTCAGGACTGGTATCAGTGGTACGGTAATAGGATTGTACACGTATAATATTCTTTCTTCCAAATATAGAAAGAATATTATACTTGACTGCCGCCCTTCTGCTGCAGTCTGCTAATCAGTCACACACAACCTACTTGTTCCACAAAGGTCCTTATAAGGACTGGTAATAACCTGGTGTAGGGTGCTATAGTACATAGGGTTGAGTGAGGTACAGTCTGCTATTCTATAAGGACTGGTATAGGTCCACAATACATAGGGTTGAGGTGCACTACTGCTGACCGCTGCCCTATACTGCAGCAGTCCTTCATCGGTATAGGGACTGAGAGTTTTGTCACAGGGTCATTTAAAAAATGACAGGCAGAGGAAGAGGCAGGCCTTTCCGCAGGGGTGGTAGGGGTAGGGCAGGAGCAACAGGCTTGAGCCAAAGTGGGAAGTTGCAGAAGGTGCCTTCCATTCATTTGAAGGACGCACCAGACTTGGTTGAGTGGCTCACTCAGCCTTACTCTTCTGCACCCTCCTCATCCTCTCGATCTGCACCCTCTTGTTCACTCTCTGCTATGTGCACCCCCAAAGACACTACCACCAACACCACCACCACCACTACATACCTTCCGCTTGAGTCACAGGAATTATTTTCCGATCCATATCAAGACATTTCTGATGCTCAGCCACTCTTGGTATTGGATCAGGAAGAGGAGGTAGCAACAACCGCTACTCAGCAGTCTGACGACAGTACCCAGATCAGCCCAAGGAGGAGGTTGGTCCCCTGTTGCTGCCTACTCCGAGATCTCTACTTATAGCGGTGGGGAAGGTGACATCGATGATGACGTGTCTAGTGATGTCACGTGGGTGCTCACAAGAGAGGAAGAGGAGGGGAGTTCAGAGGGAGATATGGACCAGCAGATAGGGAGGAGAAGCAGGAATAACTTACATTGCACAGGAGGGACATAGCAAACTGCAAATGTATCAGGAGCGAGTCATCGACCATGTACGGTCACATCTGGCACTCCCAGGACACCGGCACATGGCTCCGCAGTGTGGGCTTTTTTTAACGTGTCCGCTGCTGACAATAGCGTTGCCATCTGCAATCTTTGCAGTCAATGCATTAGTCGCGGTAAGCCCAACACTCCCCTAGGAACGACCGCCTTAAGAAGGCACATGAGCAGCCATCACCGAGCCCAGTGGGAGCAACGGAACACACAAAGCCACACTCCAGGCTCTCACCGTCCAGCCTCGTCTTCTACTTCTCCTTCTCCTCTCTCCTCACAATTGTCCTCCACTCCACCTTCCATCACGCCAAGCTCACGTTTTTCTGCAAAAAGGCAGGCTTCCGTGGGCCTAATGTTCGAGCGTAAAAAAATGATGATGCCGGATAACCCTCTTGCCCAACGGTCTCATAGCCCGCCAACTACTGCCATATAAACTGGTGGACTCGGAGGCCTTTCGCAAATTTGTGGCCATTGGAACACCACAATGGAAGGTCCCAGGACGGAAGTATTTCTCAGAGAAGGGCATCCCAGAGCTATATGGCCATGTTCAGCGGCAAGTGAATGTATCTCTGGCACACAGTGTCGGTGCCAAGATACATCTGACCACAGACACGTGGTCTAGCAAACACGGGCAAGGAAGGTATATCACTTTTACTGCCCACTGGGTGAACCTTCTGACGGCCGTCAAGCATGTAACCCGTGGCACCCGTGTAGATTTGGTTTTACCGCCACGGATTGCATGCAGGCCTGACTCTTCTTCTCCTCCTCCTCCTACTCCATTCTCCTCCCTCTCCTCCTCGGCTGACTCCTCCTTTTCCGCTGCTAGCGTCTCTTCCGCTGCGCCGCCCAAGCTCCCCAGAACCTATTCGACATGCCAGGTGAGACGTTGCCATGCCGTGCTGCGTCTGTTGTGCCTGGAAGCCAAGAGCCACACTGGCCCGGCACTCCTTTCAGCTTTGCGTTCACAGGCAGATCAGTGGCTAACACCGCTCAATTTGACAGTTGGTAAAGTGGTGTGTGACAACGGTGCCAATCTGCTTAGCGCATTGAAACAGGACAAAATCACGCACGTGCCATGCATGGCACACGTCTTAAACTTGGTCGTGCAGCGATTCGTTGTCAAATACCCTGGGGTCCAGGACATCTTGCGGCAGGCAAGGAAAATCTTGGCCCATTTCAGAAGATCTTACACGGCCATGGCTCGCCTTGCTGACATTCAGCGGTGACGCAATCTGCCGGTCAGACGTCTTATTTGCGATTGCCCAATGCGATGGAACTCAACCTTCTATATGCTTGATAGGCTGCTCCAGCAGAAACGTGCAGTTAACGTCTACCTGTATGAACTCTGCGGCAGAACAGGTTCTGGGGAGCTGGGTTTTTTTTCACCCCCCCCAGTGGCTGCTCATGCGTGACGCATGCAGACTTCTGCAGCCATTTGAGGAGATCACCAAACTGGTCAGTCGCAGCCATGGCGCCATCAGTGACATGGTACCTTATGCCTTCTTTATGGAGCGTGCATTGCGTCGTGTCATTGATCAAGCTGTGGAGGATTAGGAGCGGGAAGATGAGGAAGTTGCAATGCTTGATGAATTCCCAGGGGGGGCTACTCTATCTAAGACAAGTGAACAAAAGGAGTCTGAAGAGGAGTCAGAGGAGGATGGTGCCGGGGCGGATGAGGAGGAGCAAGAAGAGCATACTTTAAACCTTTCTGGGATCCCTGTTGCTGTGCGTGGATGGGGAGAGGAGAATGAAGAGGACGACATTATCCTGGATGATGAGCAGGAGCCAGGCCACCACACCGCTTCCAGTTTAGTGCAAATGGGGGCCTTCATGCTCCAGTGTTTTAATAGGGACCCCGTATAAAAAGCATAAGGGTCAAGGACCAGTACTGGGTGGCAACGTACTTAGACCCCCGGTACAAACACAAAATGGAGGAAATGTTACCGCCGTCACAGAGGGCTGTCAGAATGGAGCCCTTCCAGGCCTTGCTTTGAGAAATGCTGCATTCTGCCTTTGCGTGCGCTGGCAGAGGAGCAATTCCCACTCCCAGAGAAGGAGTTGCGGGTACCAATCCAACAGCGCCTGCAAGAAGAGGCCGGTTTGAAGATGTGTTGGTGACTTCGGATATGAGGTCATTCTTTCAGCCGACCCATCGACAGGTGTCATCCGGATCCAGCATCAGGGAACGCCTAGACCGTCAGGTGTCCGACTACATTGGGTTAATGGCCGATGTGGACGCTCTGAGGAGTGATGAACCCCTGGACTACTGGGTGGGCAGGCTTGACCTCTGGCCAGAGCTTGCCCAATTTGCAATCAAACTGTTGGCTTGCCCCTCATCCAGTGTCCTGTCCGAAAGGACGTTCAGCGCAGCAGGGGGGATCGTGACCGATAAGCGTACTCGCCTAGCTCACGACAGTGTTAACTACCTCACATTTCTAAAAATGAATGAGGCATGGATCTCGGAGGAATTCAACACATGTGACCAGTAGACCATGTATATGTCGATAAACAATTTTTTTTAATCGAGCACAGAGCCCTTCTTTCTTCATTTGGCTCACTTCCTTGTCCAAAAAAAGCACACCGTACTATATGCCCGTACCCTCCTCTTTGAAGAGGTTGAGCGGTGTCATATTTCTACTGGGGCTGCTTATTATGAGGGGCTCCCACCATCCCTGTGCTATGCTGACATCCTCCTGGGGCTGCTTATTATGATGGGCTCCCACCATCCCTGTGCTATGCTCATTATGAGGGGCTCCCACCATCCCTGTGCTATGCTGACTTCCTCCTGGGGCTGCTTACGGTGCAGGTGTCAGTGCTGTATATCACGGTTCTGATGTCAGTACTCTCTATCACGGTGCTGCTGTCAGTGCTGTATATCACGGTGCTGGTGTTAGTCCTTTATGTCACGCTGCTGATGTCAGTGCTCTCTATCATGGTGCTGTTGTCAGATGACTCTATCACGGTGCAGGTGTCATTGCTGTATGTCACGCTGCTGATGTCAGTGCTCTCTCTCTATCACGGTGCTGCTGTCTGTGCTGTATATCACGGTGCTGGTGTGAGTGCTTTATGTCACGCTGCTGATGTCAGTGCTCTCTATCACGGTGCTGTTGTCAGATCACTCTATCACAGTGTAGGTGTCATTGCTGTATGTCACGCTGCTGATGTCAGTGCTCTCTATCACAGTGCTGGTGTCAGATGACTCTATCACAGTGCAGGTGTCACGTATCAGATAAGACCAGAACTGTGTGGACTGCAACAGAGGAAACCCAAACGTGTATAAGTGAAATATGATTTATTAAAGAAAGTGAATAATATGAATACAACCACACAGTGCAATAAACCAACCAACAAAGACCCCCAAACAACAACAGACAGATATGTACAATAAATGGGAAATGCAAGTACCGTAAACGATAGGCAGGCCAGGGTCATACACAGAGGATCAGCAAATAACAAGGGCAGTCCAGAATCAGAGTCACAAGCCAGGCCAAGGTCATACACGGGGAGATCAGCAAATGGGGTAAGGAACACAGGACAGGGAGAGGATGGATGGATCAGACTTCAGGACAGGAATAATGGTAACAGGTGGGACAGGGTTGGGACCAGGACAGGGAAACAGGATCAGAGCCACGGGTCACAGGGTCACAGGGTCACAGGTTCAGGGTACAGGAACAGGTTCAGGATCGCAAGCAGCAGGTCAGGGCACAAGGAACAATACCGAGGCAAACATATGACTGCTTGCCAGCTATTTATAGGCCTGTGATTGGCCTCAAGTGACACCTGATTGCAGGAGGTGCTGCCTGCTCCATACTGCCAGGATCCATCCGCTGGTGGACGCCAGTACTGCGGCCCAAAGATGATCTAGCATCAGCAGGGAAAAGCTCTCCTGACAGCTCAAAACTGACAGGAGACACCTGCTGGTGGACCTCAGTACTGCACGCCAAGAGACAGATATTATCAGCAGATGGAACATTTCCTGACAGTACCCCCCCTCAAAGGAGCGGCCTCCGGACGCTCCAACTAGCTGCTGCTGGGACAAGTCCATGGCATCAAGCTGGGCAACAGGCAGAGTCATAACAGGTTTAGCAGCAGGCACATCAAGCGAGGCAGCGGGTACATCAAGCTGGGCAGAGGGCACAGGCACTTCAAGCTGGTGAAATGGGCACCGCAGGCTGGACAGTGGGCACCGGCACTTCAGGCTGGACAGCGGGCAGGAACACCTCAGGCCGGGAGGCAGGCACATCAGACCGGGAGGCTGCAGGGCAGGCACCGGGACGGCAGGCTGGAAGGCATCGGACTGGCAGGCCGGGACATCAGACTGGAAGGCATCGGACTGGCAGGCCGGGACATCAGACTGGAAGGCATCGGACTGGCAGGCCGGGACATCAGACTGGAAGGCATCGGACTGGCAGGCCGGGACATCAGACTGGAAGGCATCAGACTGGCAGGCCGGGACATCAGACTGGAAGGCATCAGACTGGCAGGCCGGGACATCAGACTGGAAGGCATCAGACTGGCAGGCCGGGACATCAGACTGGAAGGCATCAGACTGGCAGGCCGTGACATCAGACTGGCAGGCCGGGACATCAGACTGGAAGGCATCAGACTGGCAGGCCGGGACATCAGACTGGAAGGCATCAGACTGGCAGGCCGGGACATCAGACTGGAAGGCATCAGACTGGCAGGCCGGGACATCAGACTGGCAGGCCGGGACATCAGACTGGAAGGCATCAGACTGGCAGGCCGGGACATCAGACTGGAAGGCATCAGACTGGCAGGCCGGGACATCAGACTGGAAGGCATCAGACTGGCAGGCCGGGACATCAGACTGGAAGGCATCAGACTGGCAGGCCGGGACATCAGACTGGAAGGCATCAGACTGGCAGGCCGGGACATCAGACTGGAAGGCATCAGACTGGAAGGCATCAGACTGGAAGGCCGGGACATCAGACTGGAAGGCGTCAGACTGGAAGGCCGGGACATCAGACTGCAAGGCGTCAGACTGGAAGGCCGGGACATCAGACTGCAAGGCGTCAGACTGGAAGGCCGGGACATCAGACTGCAAGGCGTCAGACTGGAAGGCCGGGACATCAGACTGCAAGGCGTCAGACTGGAAGGCCGGGACATCAGACTGCAAGGCGTCAGACTGGAAGGCCGGGACATCAGACTGCAAGGCGTCAGACTGGAAGGCCGGGACATCAGACTGCAAGGCGTCAGACTGGAAGGCCGGGACATCAGACTGCAAGGCGTCAGACTGGAAGGCCGGGACATCAGACTGCAAGGCGTCAGACTGGAAGGCCGGGACATCAGACTGCAAGGCGTCAGACTGGAAGGCCGGGACATCAGACTGCAAGGCGTCAGACTGGAAGGCCGGGACATCAGACTGCAAGGCGTCAGGCTGTAAGTCGTCAGGCTGGAAGGCCGGGACATCAGGCTGGAAGTCGTCAGGCTGGAAGGCCGGGACATCAGGCTGGAAGGCCGGGACATCAGGCTGGAAGTCGTCAGGCTGGAAGGCCGGGACATCAGGCTGGAAGTCGTCAGGCTGGAAGGCCGGGACATCAGGCTGGAAGTCGTCAGGCTGGAAGGCCGGGACATCAGGCTGGAAGGCCGGGACATCAGGCTGGAAGGCGTCAGGCTGGAAGGCCGGGACATCAGGCTGGAAGGCGTCAGGCTGGAAGGCCGGGACATCAGGCTGGAAGGCGTCAGGCTGGAAGGCCGGGACATCAGGCTGGAAGGCGTCAGGCTGGAAGGCCGGGACATCAGGCTGGAAGGCCGGGACATCAGGCTGGAAGGCCGGGACATCAGGCTGGAAGGCGTCAGGCTGGAAGGCCGGGACATCAGGCTGGAAGGCGTCAGGCTGGAAGGCCGGGACATCAGGCTGGAAGGCGTCAGGCTGGAAGGCCGGGACATCAGGCTGGAAGGCCGAGACATCAGGCTGGAAGGCGTCAGGCTGGAAGGCCGAGACATCAGGCTGGAAGGCGTCAGGCTGGAAGGCCGAGACATCAGGCTGGAAGGCGTCAGGCTGGAAGGCCGAGACATCAGGCTGGAAGGCGTCAGGCTGGAAGGCCGAGACATCAGGCTGGAAGGCGTCAGGCTGGAAGGCCGAGACATCAGGCTGGAAGGCGTCAGGCTGGACGACCGGGACATCAGGCTGGAAGGCGTCAGGCTGGACGACCGGGACATCAGGCTGGAAGGCGTCAGGCTGGACGACCGGGACATCAGGCTGGAAGGCGTCAGGCTGGACGACCGGGACATCAGGCTGGAAGGCGTCAGGCTGCAAGGCGTCAGGCTGCAAGGCGTCAGGCTGCAAGGCCGGGACATCAGGCTGCAAGGCCGGGACATCAGGCTGCAAGGCCGGGACATCAGGCTGCAAGGCGTCAGGCTGCAAGGCCGGGACATCAGGCTGCAAGGCGTCAGGCTGGAAGGCCGGGACATCAGGCTGCAAGGCGTCAGGCTGGAAGGCCGGGACATCAGGCTGCAAGGCGTCAGGCTGGAAGGCCGGGACATCAGGCTGCAAGGCGTCAGGCTGGAAGGCCGGGACATCAGGCTGCAAGGCGTCAGGCTGGAAGGCCGGGACATCAGGCTGCAAGGCGTCAGGCTGGAAGGCCGGGACATCAGGCTGCAAGGCGTCAGGCTGGAAGGCCGGGACATCAGGCTGCAAGGCGTCAGGCTGGAAGGCCGGGACATCAGGCTGCAAGGCGTCAGGCTGGAAGGCCGGGACATCAGGCTGCAAGGCGTCAGGCTGGAAGGCTGGGACATCAGGCTGCAAGGCGTCAGGCTGGAAGGCCGGGACATCAGGCTGCAAGGCGTCAGGCTGGAAGGCCGGGACATCAGGCTGCAAGGCGTCAGGCTGGAAGGCCGGGACATCAGGCTGCAAGGCGTCAGGCTGGAAGGCCGGGACATCAGGCTGCAAGGCGTCAGGCTGGAAGGCCGGGACATCAGGCTGCAAGGCATCAGGCTGGAAGGCCGGGACATCAGGCTGCAAGGCATCAGGCTGGAAGGCCGGGACATCAGGCTGCAAGGCGTCAGGCTGGAAGGCCGGGACATCAGGCTGCAAGGCGTCAGGCTGGAAGGCCGGGACATCAGGCTGCAAGGCGTCAGGCTGGAAGGCCGGGACATCAGGCTGCAAGGCGTCAGGCTGGAAGGCCAGGACATCAGGCTGCAAGGCGTCAGGCTGGAAGGCCGGGACATCAGGCTGGATAGCAGGCAGATGATTGGCAGAATCAGGAGGGTGATCAGGTTCGGCTGGCATGCAGGCAGACTGGAGCAGGTTGGTTGGTGCGGAGGCAGGTTGCGTTACTGGCAGGATCAAATGGGTAGGAAAGAACTTCCGTTTCTTTTTAGATTTAGCTACTGAAGGCCTGTAGGTAGCTGCAGATCTATAGGTAGGGGATGAAGAAGACTGGAGAGAAGGGTTGGAATATGGCAGGGAAGAGGTAGCAGTGGCTGGGGGAAGTTCTTGAGGGATAGTGGGCCGTAGTAAAGAGGCCGTTGGATTAAAGGCAGGATATGTGCAGCAGGAAGAAACAGGGTATTGATATTTGGTGGGAAGTAGAGTATATTGGGCTGAAACTGAGGTTGCCATAGGTGATGGAGGAAGAGACTCTTGGGCAGGCGGGTGTTTGGTAGCAGAGAGGGTAAGTTGTGGGCTGGCTGTGGCCGATTGCAAAATACCAGACCATGCTAAAAGTAGTGGTTGTACAAACTGCGGGTTACATACTGCCTGTCTAACAAGGGATTGTACGGAATCAACACATTCTATTATCATCTGTTGGGAACAGGCTGTGTAATGCTCAAAAAAGTAAGGGGAATCATCTTCCAGAAGCCATACCAGTGATGCGACTTGATTAATACTGAAGGGGGGAGAAAAATCATCCTGGCCCTCTGGGATGCAGGGCAGGGCCAGCTCTGTGCAGATTTTAATTAACGGCTGAACATCCCCAAACAACATACAGCCCTGATCAACCCAGGAGTGAGCTAAACGAATGGTTTCCAACAGCTGATCACTGGTCCACCCTTTCAGTGTCTGGCGGAGATAGTCACCACTCTCAGACGCCAACAAAGCATAATAACGGATTACCTCTAAATTCATTTCAGTAAGCAACCTGAACCAAGATGGTTCCTCTGTGTAGCCACTTCTGGTCAGGGATGGCCTCGGTATTCTGTCACGTATCAGATAAGACCAGAACTGTGTGGACTGCAACAGAGGAAACCCAAACGTGTATAAGTGAAATATGATTTATTAAAGAAAGTGAATAATATGAATACAACCACACAGTGCAATAAACCAACCAACAAAGACCCCCAAACAACAACAGACAGATATGTACAATAAATGGGAAATGCAAGTACCGTAAACGATAGGCAGGCCAGGGTCATACACAGAGGATCAGCAAATAACAAGGGCAGTCCAGAATCAGAGTCACAAGCCAGGCCAAGGTCATACACGGGGAGATCAGCAAATGGGGTAAGGAACACAGGACAGGGAGAGGATGGATGGATCAGACTTCAGGACAGGAATAATGGTAACAGGTGGGACAGGGTTGGGACCAGGACAGGGAAACAGGATCAGAGCCACGGGTCACAGGGTCACAGGGTCACAGGTTCAGGGTACAGGAACAGGTTCAGGATCGCAAGCAGCAGGTCAGGGCACAAGGAACAATACCGAGGCAAACATATGACTGCTTGCCAGCTATTTATAGGCCTGTGATTGGCCTCAAGTGACACCTGATTGCAGGAGGTGCTGCCTGCTCCATACTGCCAGGATCCATCCGCTGGTGGACGCCAGTACTGCGGCCCAAAGATGATCTAGCATCAGCAGGGAAAAGCTCTCCTGACAGCTCAAAACTGACAGGAGACACCTGCTGGTGGACCTCAGTACTGCACGCCAAGAGACAGATATTATCAGCGGATGGAACATTTCCTGACAGCAGGTGTCATTGCTGTATGTCACACTGCTGGTGATCATCTCCTGCACCCTCTTCTTTGCTTACCCTGACCTTCCCTCTCTTCCATTGCCTTCATGCGCTCCACAGTCCTGAATTGTCACAACAATTTCCCATATAAAAAAAGAATGCTTGTAGTTGTCGATCCCAGATTCACCTCATACATGTGTTATGTCATTGGCCATGTGGTGGGACTATGTTTGCACAGCTATTAATTATTTTGTGGCTGCAAATTTGACCTGTAGGTTTGCAAAGTTCGCCTCCCATTGAAGTCAATGGGGCCCGCCGCGAACGTTCCGTTTCGCGAACTATCGGCCGCGTTCACGGTCCGCGTTCGCGAAACGTCCCGTCGGAAGTTCGTCCATCACTACTCTGAACGTGTGTTTAGCAGTATCCCGTGTACATGGGGCCTAAGACTCTCATCTCCAATCCCTTGTCTAGGAGTTCTGAAAGTTGTTTTTTAAAAACAAGAGTTGGATCACTTTTTAAAGCCCCTTTATCAGCTTCTTTAATTACAACATCTCTACGAGATTTAAGATTAGTCGAGGCCGATTTTTTATCTTTCATTTAACTGGTATTCATTCTAAATGCAGGGGCAGTTGTGACTTTCTCTTGGAGTTGGACAAGGTCCCTCTACAAATGAGAGAGAGACCTTTGGAAAGGAGAGATATTTCAGCATCAGAGAGAACAATATGTGAAAGATTAACATTTCTAGTACTGTCCAAATTAGTGGCATCATAGGTCACCTGTGTTACTATTTCTTCTTGTTCCTCACTTGTCTGAGATGGTTTTATCTTCTTGGGGTGGTATTCGCCTATCTAGTCTTTTTTTGTTTTTTCTTCTTGGTTTTGCTGTCCCAAGTTCCAGCCTGTTTTTTTTAAATGTCCTGGTCAGGGTTGTCTTTCATGAAGCAGAGGAGGCTGTGCCCCTAGAAGAATGTGACGATCTAACATTGTTATATCCAATTCTCAATCTTAACTTTCAGATACTATCTGGTGAGTTGAAATCAATGTGTCTATGGGTCCTCTGTCTCGATCTTCTCCTTGTTGTGAGAATTGATTGTGGCCGATCTGACCCACTGTGAACATAGACTGTGTTTTGTTGGTAATTCTGAACATCTGAGGTACTTGTGCCTTTTAGTGTTCATAACATCTTGTTCAAGTTTATTCAGAGCCTTACTGAGATCCTCATTAAGGATGGTGTAGACATCCAGAGATTGAAAAAGGGGCAAGTGAGGGCTTTGATTTCCTCATTGAGGGTATTTAAAAGTTTTTCTTCATGGGTAATAATGAGACCAATTAATTCCAAAGAACACCTCGAGAGGATGTTATTCCATTCTATTTGAAAGTCATTAGTGTAAACAGTAGAGGGAAGCTTTTTTTATCTGTAGACCTCTCTGTATCATATCTTCACTCACATACTGCTTAAGTCTTGTGAAGTCCCACCCTATTCCGATTTCCTTGAGCTTCCCAAAGATAGAGGTAAATGTGCTATCTTCTGATGCCGGTGCTGGATTGCTGATTGATTACTTGTGCGTTTGGACTCTCGATCCATGTTGTTGTGCAGCTACGGTATGTTGCCAGTGCTAAAAGTCCTGAAAAGCATTTCTCATGTGTATAAAGTAAAATAAATAGGTGCTTTCTAAGTATGCCTTGGGTACACAGAGCCGTTGCCGGGATAATCCAACAGGAAAAACAGATGGTGCAGAGCTCAAAGCAGTGTAGCCATTTAGTAGGTGTAAGGCATGAAACCACAAAAGGTGCTCTGGCTCAGATGTCCCCTCTTATAATGGTAAATGCAGAATTTCAGAAGACAGAGCCAGCAAATCCAATAATTCTTATTCCATTTTATTGACACATGAAAAAAATGTAAAAGATACAAAAACTGGCTCACATGTATCGGCTGATGAGCCTTGTTCACAGCACAAATTGCAAGTAAAAAAAAAAGGATATTGCAAATCAAGCACCACCCTCCAATTGATACCTCACATCAGACATCACAATTGAGTGTGATCAGCTGATCAGGCATGGAAAGAAACATTGTACAACAATAAACAACAGTGTTTGTTACAATAAATATATGTATATATAGCATGAACATCTATACAACGGTTGTAATATATGGGAAAATAGCAAAAAAGTTAAAAAACAAAGTAGTACAGACACCACGTAAAGCAGTTATTTTAAAAATAAATCAACACCATACCGTGAGTTTAAGCCTATGGGTGTCCTGGTTTGTAAACCGAAAATCCACCAAACTTCTTTTTCTAGAAGTTTGCAATGGAGTTCCCTCCTCTTAGCGATTTCTTTGACTCTCTTCGGACCAGAAAAGACAAAAGATCTCAGGTCTCCAGAATGCTCATATTTAGGATGTCTAGAGACATGAGTTACATTTCTGTCCTTGGTATAAGACTCTGTTTTGAAGTCTGTACATCTTTTCTTCCGATAAACAAATAAAACATATATTTGACTATAAATGGCTGCAGAGAATGTGCTAGGCTGCAGACAGTTGGAAGAGATAAAAAGTAAGCTGGGATGGAAAGGGTGTCAAGACAGATGGCTGTGTGGACTCCTGTAGCATGTACAATTATGGGAGCTGATCGAATGCCAATCGGTAGACCTTTTTCAGTCATGCCCCATCAAAAGAAGCCGGATGTTCTGCTTCTGTACACACGGGCCGAATGTCGCCTGATTTCTATTGAATCTTTCCGATACTTCCGATATTTGGCCCGTGTGTACGGGGCTTATGTGAAAGTAACTTCAGTGATCTGGGAAGGAGTTAATGGGAGTGAACATCTGGAGGAGTTGGGGAATCTCGAGATTGTGCAGTGAGAGAATGACCATCACTCCTGTCAATAAAGCCTGGTACACACAGGTACACACACCCAGCAGGCTGAATGAAAAAAGAAAACTGAGGAGCTCATTGTACTAACTATGCAATGTTAGTACAGTACCATCCTAGCTGAGCTATTATGTTCTGACATGGGGACTTTATTTAACTAGGATTAGAAAAAAACATTAGTGTAGACTTTGCCTTGGTGATTGCTGATTGAGGGTGCTATGGGAGGGGGGGGGTACCAGCAGAATTTTTTGGGGTGCTTTAGCAGCCCCTGCCCTTAGCCTACCTCTACGAAGGCTGTGTCCCTTTCAATCTATTATGAATGCTGCTGCCAGACTACTCTACCTTACCAACCGCTAGGTGTCTGCCACCCCTCTCTGCCAATCCCTACACTGGCTTTCGTATGCCCAGCAAATTAAATTGAAAATACTAACAGCAACATACAAAGCCATTCACAACTCTGCCCTGAGCTACATCATTGATCTGGACTCAGAATATCACCCAAACCATCCTCTGTGCTCATTCCAAGACCCCCTGCTCTCTTGTCTCCTCTTCCTATGCTCGTTTCCAGGGCCCCTTTAGAGCCTCTCCCATCCTCTGGAACTCTCTACCTCAATCTGATCAGCTATTTTCTACTTTGGCCACCTTTAGGCGATCCATGGAAACTCATCACTTCAGAGAAGCATATCCCTCCTCCACCTAACTGAACTTTTAATTCTTCTCTCAGCTCATCCCTCACAGTTATTACCTTTTGTACCACTTGCCCCACCCCATTAGATTGCAAATTCTTATGAGCAGGACCCTCTTAACCCTTTTGTATTTTATTGTATTGCAAACTGTATATTCTCCCTTTATATTGTAAAGCAGTGTGCAAACTGTTGGCACTATATAAATCCTGTAAAATATTATTAATAATCTTTGAGTATAAATTGGTCCTGTGTACAAGCAGCTAAAGAGGTTAGAGATTGATTGTTTTTTTATGTTTGGTAAGAATATGTAAATACTTTACTGCCCTTAGTATGGACACCGGTGAACTTTAATAGCCAGTATTTATGGACTTTGGGCTACATATGCAATTTGCGTTCAACATCAGTTGATTCTGAGATATTGCAAAATCCACTGCAGTGTACATTTGACCTCCTATTCTGCATTTGACTTGCATAAAGCTACTTTTACATTTGTATTGACTTGTTTGGTAAGAGAAGCAGTTCTGGTTCAAACAAAAATAGGCCCCTAAAGCACTGGTTAACTCTTAATATTAACTTGGAGCTGTGAATATCACCTAAACTTGCATCGTTTAGAAGATCATAAGTTGCAGCCGATGACATCACCAGTGTATGCACAGTACCTCTGCATTCAGGGCACGCTCGCTGAGTTTTCAGTGAATGCGCAGAGTGTGACATGAAGGTGCATACTAGCACATTATGGCATAAAGCTGCAGGGGCATATTTAAAAAAAAAAAAAAATAGAGTTTAGCATCTTGGAAATCTCAAAGAAAGTATTTTCCCCTCTAATACCTGCCTATGTACCCACCAGGGCTATAAAAGATCCAGCTAGTATTCAAGCAAAAAACTGACATCTCCCACCCCTGCTGGATGTTATATGTGATTATGTAGAAAATATGGCTGGCCTGGGTAGTACCAAAAAACTGATAGGTCATACCTCAAATGTTTGCAAAGCCTGCAGGCTACTGGAACACCATCTACCCCAAAACTGAAGTCACATTTATAATTGAAATTTCCAAATAAACCTATCAAAGAAATGCTTACTACCAAGCTAGTAACAGAACAGTTTCAGGAAATCCAAAACTGTTACAATTGTATGTTATATTGTTGTTGTTATTATTACCTACAATTATAAAGTTAGGTTTATTTTTATCTAATAATCTTTTTATGATGTTGATAGTTCCTAGGCTGCGTGCTTTTCCTCTACTATATCATGGACACCCTGTGTATTCCACTGTTCACCAACATGAGCAAACAGCCATTCAGCGTAAAGACTTTGGTGTTATCCATTTTCCATACTACACTACCAGGTGAGAAGGATCCCTGCCCCTTCCAACTGTTTAATGCCTTGAATCAGGTGAATATTAGTGGGGGTGGAAACCCTTGTGACAGCCCATATGGCCATGATGGGGCCTACTAGCAAGGAATGGGGGTGGTTGTTTTTCTTCTATAACATACATGTGCCTTCTTTGTGCACTGATTTGGTAATGTCAGACTAGAAAGTGGAGGTTGCCAGAATTTTAACTACCTAATTTCCTTCTGTTCAAGTTTTTTTCTTTTTTTCTTCAAAGATCTAAATTTATATTTTATATTACTTTCCTACAATTAATTGTTGTGTTTTTTAAAGGAACCCTTGTGCTGCTGGTGTCATTCTTCGCCTTGTTGCACTGCTGGCACAATGCTTTCGCAGAGATGCTCCGCTTTGCAGATCGAATGTTTTACAAGGTGACATGTCTTCATCATTTATTCTGTAATCAAGTCTAATATGTGTTTTTTGCCTAATTAAATCACGTAGTTTAAGTGTTATGCTGTGTACAGACGATCAGACGTTCCGACAACAAAACCGTGGATTTTTTTCCGACGCATCACACAAATGTTGAATTACGAACGTCAAGAGCATGGTGACGTACAACGCGTACAACGAGATGAGAAAAAGGAAGTTCAATAGCCAGTGCAGCTCTTCTGCTTGATCCTGAGCATGCGTGTCACTTTGTGCGTCGGAATTGTGTACACACAATCGGAATTTACGACAACGGATTTTGTTGTCAGAAAATTTGAGATCCAGATCTCAAATTTTGTGGGTCGGAAATTCTGATGGAAAAAGTCAGATGGAGCCTACACACGGTCGGAATTTCCGACAACAAGCTCCGATCGCACATTTTACATCGGAAAGTCTGACCGTGTGTACAGGGCGGAAAAAAATACTTCAAAAGCAGGTATATCATTCTGCAACAAAATAAGAGCAATATCTGAATAAATATGGAGAGTGAAATTTAGTGCAGGTAAATGCACAGCTGAAATCTATACTGTATATGTTATTGTCTGGCCAAAATAAATAAATAAAAACCATGATTATGGTCACTTTAATGGTTAAAATGCTTCTGCCACACCACATAGAGAGAGAGAGATATCACCGCTCCAGGTAGGTCAAGTGACAGTGGAAAATCTGCTCATCCAGCTTGGAAGCCCAGGTACCGGAATGCATATAGCAATCAAAAACAGGAAGAAGATCTATTCATACATTGAAGTGTGAAACTCGTTAGCTCCTGTCTGTTCCTGCTGTGGCTTGTATTTTTGTTCACAAGAATTTTTGAATAAAAGGCAAAAAAACTTTTTTTGAGAGCGGCTGTCCAGATCTTCTTCCTGTTTTTGATTGCCACACCACATACCTTATGTAGGTGGTCAACATGACCACATAAAGTGATTACCATAATTTGTTTTCATTTTACTGGTGTAAAGTTCTTAAACCCCAAATCTCCTAGTACAAATTTCTTATCATATAGATAGATATAGTTGTGGTGTCTAGGAGAAATCTAATAGTTCTAATAGAATTATTTTATAGTGATTTCAGAATCTGCCAGTTGCTCAGTTGGTCATATGTAAAAGGAACAGCCCATCATTTCATTTAAAACTCAGACCCATATTGTCACTTATTTATATCTATAATTAAGGTCATACTCAATACTATCTCACACAAGATTTATAGCCCAGTTTAACTTTGTTTAAACACTTGCCGACCGCCTCACGCAGATATAGTGTGGCAGAATGGCATGGGCAGGCAAAGTAACGTATGGGTATGTTACTTGCCTCCCAGTACCCGAGACGGTCGGCATTGTTAGGGGAGCGATTTGTGCTGAGGGGGAGGCCACTCATTCATGGCCACCCCCTTGCGATCGCTCCCGGCGAATGAAAATCTTCCTCTGCCACTGTAATGTAAACAATGGCAGAGGAAGTGATGTCATCTCTCCTTGTGACGGTCTTTTCATTCCGGCGCAGAGGAGAGAAGACATCAAGTATGTTTGCACCAACACTACACTAACAATAGAACACGCAGGCACACTTTTCACCCCCCAGTCACCCCCCTGCACCCCCTGTCACAGTGACACAATAGCAGCTTTTTTTTTTTTACTAAACTTTTGGAATAAAGCACAGAGACAGCAGCGCCCTGCACATGCGGAGCTCTGCGGTGTGATACAGTTGGTGTGCTGCCCTTAAGCTGGCCCTGGAGGGCATCCTGCCTCATTAGAGATGTGCCTCTTTCTCCTCTCTCCTATCAGGCACCCACGTGGAGTCAGTGACCTCATCATCCCCTCCCTCCTCATCACTGGAGCAAACCTGGCAGCATGCTGCAGCTGGGGGAACATGACTGCCAGATTGCTGTCCTTCTTGGGCACCCCCTCTCTCTGGGCTCACGTTACTGCCTTCCTCTAGCTGGGTACCATCATCAGAGCCTACAAAACACTGGGCATCCTCCTGGAGCATGTACCCAACACTGTGCTCAAACAGTTCGGGGAACTCTTCAGGTGGACATGGTGGGGCTACGGAAAGAGTGACTGATGCCATTGAGCCAAGGGAAGAGGTGGCGTTGGCAGCTGCTTTGCCAGACAAAGTACCCTGAGCCTGGGTGAGAGAGGATGAGGAGCATGAGGACGGATTGGTCATCCAGTCTACCAAGTCTTCGGGATGTTGTGGCTCAACACGGCCAGCTGCTGAAAAAAATGACAAGTGTGTCCCACGGCCATGTGCTGATGAGGATGCACCGTGTCCACGACCAGCACTGTTGCCTCTAGACACAGAGCCTGCTTTCCCTCTTATTGGCTCGTGACTGTCTGCCTCTCCTTGTTGGCCTTCCAGACATACTAATGGCCTGCAGGGAGATGTAGCTGCACAAAGCTGGGACGTATATATATATACTGACTATACTGCAGCTAGCAGAATCAAATGCCTGCCTGTAATATTATTAGTATGAGAACACTGGCAATTGTATTCAGGTAAGCTTTAAGTGCACACTGTGCAAAGGACACTAAAACAAAATACTGCAGCTCTCTGCCTGTATTTGTATGAGAACGCCGGCAATTGTATTCAGGTAAAGCTTTAGATGCACACTGTGCAAAGGACACTAAAACAAAATACTAGGCAGCTCCCTGCCTGTATTTGTATGAGAACGACGGCAATTGTATTCAGGTAAAGCTTTAGATGCACACTGTGCAAAGCACACTAAAACAAAATACTGCAGCTCCCTGCCTGTATTTGTATGAGAACAGCGGCAATTGTATTCATGGAAAGCTTTAGGTGCTCACTGTGCAAAGGACACAGTACACTAAGTGAAAATACTGCAGCTCCCTGTCTGTCAGTATATTATGAAGAGAATAACAGAAACGGATCTAGCTAAACTGAATACACTGTATAAATATATATACACAACACACCTGGGATGCATATATATCCTCTACACACTGTAACTGAAGCTAACTGACTCGCCTGCCTACTCTGTCTAACTCAAATTAAATTACACTGTCTCTCTCTCTATGTCTTTAACTACCGCCGCAACACACTACACAAGGCCGCCACGCAGGCGGCCTTATATAGTGTTGGGCATGTACTACACCCCTTGAGACATAATTGGCCAAAGCCACCCTGAGAAGCAGCTAAATGTATTTTGGGGTGCAATTCCACATATAACCGTGGCATGTGTGAGCAATTGATCATTTAGTGACAACTTTTTGTAATTTTTTATTTATGTTTTTTTGTCATTATCCAATCACTTGGGACAAAAAAAAAAAAAAATATTCAATGGGCTCAACATGCCTCTCAGCAATTTCCTTGGGGTGTCTACTTTCCAAAATGGCATCATTTGGGGGGTTTTGTACTGCCCTGCCATTTTAGAACCTCAAGAATGAGATAGGCAGTCATAAACTAAAAGCTGTGTAAATTCCAGAAAATGTACCCTAGTTTGTAGACGCTATAACTTTTGTGCAAACCAATAAATATATGCTTATTGACTTTTTTTTTTTTTTTACCAAAGACCTGTGGCCGAATAAATTTTGGCCTAAATGTATGACTAAAATTGAGTTTATTGGATTTTTTTTTTATAACAAAAAGTAGAAAATATAATTTTTTTTCAAAATTTTCAGTCTTTTTCCATTTATATCGCAAAAAATAAAAACCACAGAAGTGATCAAATACCATCAAAAGAAAGCTCTATTTGTGGGAAAAAAGGACGGAAATGTAGTTTGGGTGCAGCATTGCATGACCGTGCAATTAGCAGTTAAAGCCATGCAGTGCCAAATTGTAAAAACTGCTTTGGTCAGGAAGGGGGTAAATCCTTCCGGGGCTGAAGTGGTTAATTGGGCTACAATTTTAAATCCTCAAAATACATTCCATGTGCTTCAATACAAAAAAGCTGCTCAGTGTCTTATTTTTTCTTTAGAAAGCAGCCATAGTCTGAGTAAGAAAGCCTGTCCCCTGCCAGCATGCTGCAAAGAAGGTCTCTACATGTTCTATATTGAATCAGAGTTAGAGGGTTTCCGATCTGCAGGGAACATGAGCTTTGCTGATTGCAAAGCTATAGATTTAACACATCAGGGGGGGTCAGACTGCATGGGTTCTGTGCAGCATGAATGCAGGGAACAGTCATTTCTACTCCACACAGAATAACAGCATGTCATTACATGGTTGCATTTAGGATTCACCAACAGACAATATTTTCTTGAATACATTTTATAACTTTGTTGGTGGAAGATTGCTGTCATATTGTACAGTGTTTATGGTTACAGGGTGTAGCTGTTTTTAGGGGATGTGCGTATATTTTTTTCCCAAGTTTTAGATGTTTTTAGATTATATTGCTGGTTGTAAGCTGAACAGTGGAGCCTTGAGTGGAGTGTGAATAAGTATTGCTTTTTGACTGCTGGTGACTGCTGGGTTGTATTTTTAGGTTCTTTTGGGGCTTTTCCTTGTAGCTTTTTAATACCATTTTCTGACACTTTTTAAATAGTTTTTTTCTTTCCTTCCTTCAGCCTACTAATTAAGGGGAGGGTTTAATTGGGCACAGGTGCTTGAGGTCTATATAAGTTTGTGTAGAACTCATTTGAGCCTGCTCATCTTGAGTATGTGAGAACTCTGTCTAAGTGGAACTGGTCCAAGTGGTGAGTTAAAAACCAGAGTTGGTGGAACTGGTCCAAGTGGTGAGTTAAAAACCAGAGTTGGTGGAACTGGTCCAAGTGGTGAGTTAAAAACCAGAGTTGGTGGAACTGGTCCAAGTGGTGAGTTAAAAACCAGAGTTGGTGGAACTGGTCCAAGTGGTGAGTTAAAAACCAGAGTTGGTGGAACTGGCCAAGTGGTGAGTTAAAAACCAGAGTTGGCGGAACTGGTCCAAGTGGTGAGTTAAAAACCAGAGTTGGCGGAACTGGTCCAAGTGGTGAGTTAAAAACCAGAGTTGGTGGAACTGGTCCAAGTGGTGAGTTAAAAACCAGAGTTGGTGGAACTGGTCCAAGTGGTGAGTTAAAAACCAGAGTTGGTGGAACTGGTCCAAGTGGTGAGTTAAAAACCAGAGTTGGTGGAACTGGTCCAAGTGGTGAGTTGAAAACCAGAGTTGGTGGAACTGGTCCAAGTGGTGAGTTAAAAACCAGAGTTGGTGGAACTGGTCCAAGTGGTGAGTTAAAAACCAGAGTTGGTGGAACTGGTCCAAGTGGTGAGTTAAAAACCAGAGTTGGTGGAACTGGTCCAAGTGGTGAGTTAAAAACCAGAGTTGGTGGAACTGGTCCAAGTGGTGAGTTAAAAACCAGAGTTGGTGGAACTGGTCCAAGTGGTGAGTTAAAAACCAGAGTTGGTGGAACTGGTCCAAGTGGTGAGTTAAAAACCAGAGTTGGTGGAACTGGTCCAAGTGGTGAGTTAAAAACCAGAGTTAGTGGAACTGGTCCAAGTGGTGAGTTGAAAACCAGAGTTGGTGGAACTGGTCCAAGTGGTGAGTTAAAAACCAGAGTTAGTGGAACTGGTCCAAGTGGTGAGTTAAAAACCAGAGTTTAAAACAGGAGGTTATAACAGGGGTCATAGTAGCTGTGTAGTGTGAGTACCTGAGTGTTGTCTGAGTAGTGTGTGTGTGTGTGTGTGTGTATCGTTAGTACTTGTGTATTGTGGGTGCATGCTGGTCTGTGAGTACCTGTGTACTGTCTTGTTGAGTATTAGTGTCAGGAAGCTAGTTCTTAGGTAATTTGGACTGGGTATAATCTCTAATCCTCATTAAATTAATAGGTACGATGACTGGCGGGTGTGGAGAGGCGACTCGGTGTACATCTTGCGGCATGTATGCGTTCCTTGATCATCTGATCGAGGGTGAATACTGTTGTGCAAAATGTATGCACATTGTTTCCCTGGAAGCCCAGGTTCTGAATCTGGGGAAGCAACTGTCAGCACTGAGAGGACCCTCCACCCTAAGACCCCTTTCACACTGGGGCGTTTTTCAGGCGTTTTTCATGCGCTTTAGCGTTAAAAAATACGCCTGAAAGAAGCCGCAACTGCAATCCCAATGTAAAAGCCTGAGTGCTTTCACACCGAGATCCCTTTCATACTGGGGCGTTTTTCAGGCGCTTCAGCGTTAAAAAATACGCCTGAAAGAAGCTGCAACTGCAATCCCAATGTAAACGCCCAAGTGCTTTCACACCAAGGCGCTGCGCTGGCAGGCCGTCAAAAAAAGTCCTGCAAGCAGCTTCTTTGCAGCGCTTTTGGAGCGGTGAATAAAGCGCCCCTTCCCATTGAAATCAATGGGAAGCGCCTGTAAAACGCCTGAAAAACGCTATTGGCAGCAGCGTTTTGTGGGCGCTTTTAACCCTTTATTTGGCCACTAGCAGGGGTTAAAAGCGCCCCAATAACGCTCGAAAAACGCTGGTAAAGCGCTGCTAGTTTAAGCAGCGCTTTACGAGCGTTTTTTGGGCGCTGACATTGTGAAAGGGTTCTTAAAGTACTTGGGCTTTCACATTGAGACTGCAGATGAGGCTTCTTTCAAGCGCTTTACAGGCGCTTTTTTTAACGCTAAAGCGCCTGAAAAACGCCTGAAAAACGCCCCAGTGTGAAAGGGGTCTTAATAAGAGCCAGGAACATACACGGCAGGGGCCAGCACAGAGGTGGGTGGAGAGAAAGAGGTGCAGGCACTAGCAGAGAGTAGATGGGTAACAGTCAGGAAGGGTGGAGGGGCAAGTGCCAGGGAGGCCGATCCAGGGCTGGAGCATCCCAATAAGTATGCTCCATTGAGTGACAGGGACCAGCACTGCTGGAGCTGAGGGATTCTCCTAGCTGCCAGGAGAAGAACTCCTCCAGTGAGAGTGGGGGGGGGGGGGGGGAGCGAAGGGAAAGGAAAGACAGATTCTGGTGGTAGGGGACTCAATTCTTAGGCGGACAGAGAGGCCAATCTGTAACAACAACCTGAAGTGCCGAACTGTATGTTGTCGGGTTCGGCACATCACGGATCTGGTGGACAGATTACTGGGAGGGGTGGGGAAGACCCAGCTGTCATGGTGCACGTTGGCACCAATGACAAAGTCAGAGGCAGATGGAGTGTCCTAAAGAATGATTTTAGGGACTTGGGAGCTAAATTGAGGAAAAGGACCTCCAAGGTAGTATTCTCAGGAATACTACCAGTACATCGAGCCACACCAGAAAGGAAGAGGGAGATTAGGGAAGTAAACAAGTGGCTCAAAAGCTGGTGTAGTAAGGAGGGGTTTGGGTTCCTGGAGGAGTGGGACGACTTCTCAGTCGATAACCGGTACTATAGAAGGGACCTAAATGAGGAGCGTGCAGATCAGCTGGGATTAACGATGGCCAAAAAGTTAGAGGGGTTTTTAAACTAGGCGATGGGGGGGAGGGTTCAGAGATAGAGATAGTCAGCGTGGAGCATATACCAGAGGGTAATATTAGGGGCATTAGTGGTGGGGTAACCAAAGCACATAAACCCAAGGTAAATATAGTAGCAAGTCCTAGTTGTAATCTTGGAACACCCAAGAGGATAGTATGTGACTGGTCAAAATATATTAATACATTAAAAAGTTTGTTCACCAATGCCAGAAGTCTGCCAAGCAAAATAGGCGAGTTGGAAGCTCTGGTGCATCAGGAGAGCTATGATGTAATCGGTATTGCTGAAACTTGGCTTCATTCCTCACATGACTGGGCTATTAATATTCCTGGCTATACACTCTTTCGGAAAGACAGAGTAAAAAGGAAAGGTGGAGGGGTCTGTCTGTATGTGAGACGTGATCTCAAAGCGAGTGAGAAAGAGGACCTGGTGGACGGAGAGTGTGATGAGTCCGAAGCATTATGGGTGGAACTGCATACAGATGTGCGTAGTTCAAAGTTAATCATTGGAGTTTGTTATAGACCACCCAATGTTAATGAGGAGGTGGAGACTCAGCTCCTTGCACAGATAGAAAGGGCTGCAAGGGCTGGGACAGTGATAATAATGGGGGATTTTAACTACCCAGAAATTGACTGGGGTAATGGCACTGCTGGGACAGTTAAAGGTCAAAAATTTATAAACCTATTACAGGACAATTTTATGGTCCAGTTTATTGAGGCCCCAACTAGGAATGATGCTCTGTTGGACCTGGTAATCTCAAACCATGCAGAACGTATTACTAATGTTCAGATAAAGGAACATCTGGGTAGCAGTGACCATAACATGATTTCATTTGATGTTAGCTGTAAGCAAAAATCACATATGGGAAAGATAAAAACACTTAATTTCAAGAGAGCAAATTTTCCAAGGATGAGGGCTGCTCTCCAGGACTTAGACTGGGAGAGAATATTGGCATCAATGCGCACAGAACAGAAATGGGAATTCTTCAAAAAGACTGTTTGTGATCTCACGGCAAAGTATATTCCCATGGGCAATAAGTTTAAAAGGCTAAAAATAAAACCGATGTGGCTCACGGCCAAAGTAAAAAAAAAGCTATAAACTATAAAAAAAGAGCTTTTAAAAAATATAAAAATGAAGGAACGCTAGTGTCATTTAAATGTTACAAGGAATCTAACAGAATATGTAAAAAGGTAATCAAGGATGGCGAAATTCAAAATGAAAGACAGATTGCAAAAGATAGTAGGACAAACCCCAAAAAATTCTTCAAATATATTAATAGTAAAAAGGTTAAGTCTGAGCATGTAGGCCCTTTGCAAAATAATCTGAAGTGGGTGACTGGGGACAAAGAGAAGGTTAACTTATTAAATACTTTCTTCAGCTCTGCGTATACAAAGGAGCGGGGTAGTGACGCAGCCCCAAATCCACAATGGCTCAAAAGTGATATGGTCCAAAAATATTTGGACAGAACAAAGGTGGATAAAGCACCTGGACCTGATGGCATCCACCCACGGATCCTAAAAGAATTGAGCTCTGTAATTTCAAAGCCATTGTATCTAATTTTTAGGGACTCATTAATGACAGGAATAGTACCACTGGATTGGCGCAGGGCCAATATGGTGCCTATATTTAAAAAGGGAACAAAGTCTTTACCAAGTAACTATAGACCTGTTAAGCCCCATACACACTATCAGATTTTCTGCTGAATTTTTCCTTCAGATTTACCAAAACCATATAATATGAGGTCAAACCTTTGGAGTTTCAATGTGTATGCAATCAGGCAGGCCCTTGTACTACATGGTTTTGGTAAATCTGAAGGAAAAACTCAGCAGAAAATCTGATAGTGTGTATGGGGCTTTAGTTTAACTTCTATAGTTGGGAAGATACTGGAGGGATTAATAAAGACCACATAGACAAGTTCTTGCAGGAAAAAAATATTTTAAGCAACAGACAGCATGGATTCATGAAAGACAGAAGTTGTCAGACAAACCTGATTTCTTTTTATGAGGTGGTAAGTAAAACCTTGGACAGAGGGGTGGCGGTGGACGTGATATACTTGGATTTTGCAAAAGCGTTCGATACAGTTCCGCACACACAGCTCATGTGTAAGGTAAAGTCTACAGGTTTGGAAATATCAGTTTTTAAATGGATAGAAAACTGGCTAAAAGACAGAATTCAGAGAGTCGTGGTTAATGATTCTTACTCTGAATGGTCTAAGGTTATCAGTGGTGTACCCCAAGGTTCAGTGCTGGGACCCTTACTTTTTAATATCTTTATAAATGATATTGGGTCTGGGATCAAAAGTAACATTTCCGTCTTTGCAGATGACACCAAACTATGCAGTGGAATAACCTCCTTATAGGATGTCTGCAATTTACAAGCCGACCTCAATGCTCTGTCTAATTGGGCGACTATGTGGCAGATGAAGTTTAATGTTGAGAAATGTAAAGTTATGCACTTGGGGGCTAAGAATATGCATGCATCATACATGCTAGGGGGAGTACAACTGGAGGAATCCATAGTGGAGAAGGATCTGGGGATTTTGGTAGATCATAAGCTCAATAATAGCATGCAATGCAAATCTGCGGTTTCCAAAGCGAGCAAAGTCCTTTCCTGTATTAAGAGAGGTATGGACTCCAGAGAGAGAGATATCATTTTGCCCCTGTTCAAATCATTAGTAAGACCTCATCTGGAATATACAGTTCAGTTTTGGACAACAGTTCTGAAAAAGGATATCGGGAACTGGAGAAAGTGCAGAGAAGGGCAACCAAACTGATAAGAGGCATGGAGGAACTCAGCTATGAGGAAAGATTAGAGGAACTGAATTTATTCACTCTTGATAAGAGGAGATAAAGGGGGGATATGATCAACATGTACAAATATATAAGGGGTCCATATAGTGAACTTGGTGTCGAGTTATTCACTTTACAGTCAACAAAGAGGACAAGGGGGCACTGTTTACGTCTAGAGGAAAAGAGATTTCATCTCCAAATATGGAAAGGTTTCTTCGCAGTAAGAGCTGTGAAAATGTGGAATAGACTCCCTGCAGAGGTGGATTGCTTTAAGAAAGGCCTGGATTATTTCCTAATGGCGCGTACACACGTAGCGGACTATCCGGCGGACTTAGTCCGGCGGACTGTCCGCTGGACTTTCCGAACGGGCTACTTGGCCACACACGGCACTTTTTCAGCGGACTAATACGGACTCGCCCACACACGTGGAGGAAAGTCCGCTCATTTTGAGCGCCTCTCAAGGTAGGCGGGGCCCGCAAAGACGTCGCTGGCCCCGCGACCTGGTATGGACTTAAAGGGGAACCCCAACGCTGAAAAAATCGGCGTGGGCATCCCCCCAGGTCCACATCAGACCCTTGTCCGAGCACACTACCCGACGGGCCAGGAAAGGGGGGGGGACGAGCGAGCGCCCCCCCTCCTGAGCCGTACCAGGCCGCGTGCCCTCAACATGGGAGGGTGCCTTGGGGAAGGGGGGCCGCGCGGCCCCCCCACCCCAAAGCACCTTGTCCCCATGTTGATGAGGATAAGGGCCTCTTCCCGACAACCCTGGCCGTTGGTTGTCGGGGTCTGTGGGTGGGGGGCTGGGTGGCCTGGTCTTCTGTCGCCGCCGTCGCCGCCTTCTGTTCTTCTCTTCAGATGTTGCCTTGTCGCTCTCTCCGCTCACAATGACGGGGACAAGGCGCGCGGTGACTTATATAGGGACATCACCGGATGATGTCCCCGCCTATTATGATGTCACAGTCCCAGCATCCTATATATATATATATATATATATATATATATATATATATATATATATATATATATATTTTTTTTTTTTTTGTTTTTTGTTTTTTTGTGGTTGAACTGGATGGACTTGTGTCTTTTTTCAACCTGACTAACTATGTAACTATGTAACTATATTCAATATATGTAACAGTTTATTGTGTCAGGACCAGAATCTAAACCCAGAACCTCTGTTGTGTCCAGCAGTAGCTCTTTTTGCTGAGCCACCTGAGAAGCTGGACTGCATGCTGTCTGAACCCTTGGATAATCTTGTCTTTTACAATGTTTCTGGGGAACCTTGAACTCCTCCCATGAACTTCCTATTTAAGCCATAAAAGTGCACTTCCTGTTTGCCAGATTATTTTGCTCTTTCCAGCCCATATCTTTCTTGTTTGTTTACCTGCAGCTGTCCTTATCTCCACTACCACTTGTTACTGACCTTTGGCTTGTTCCTCAGCTATGCATCTGTTTGAACCCAACCTGCAACCACTTGTTACTGACCTTTGGCTTGTTTACTGACTACACATTTGCTTGATCCCTGGGTCCTGCTACCGGACCCAGACTTGCTGATCTCCTGTTGGGGTGATCCTGAGGACCGCCACCTAGTACAAACAGGCAGCAAATCCCATCTCCATAAGGAGCTCTGGTGAATACCGGTAAGTGCTTGGACCCTACACCTCAGGCCTGTGTCATCTGCCAGGAAGACCTACTTGTATATTTATCCAGCTGGTTGGTGGGAGCCTTGCTACTGCTATTGCTACTGGTCTCCAAACCTTACCCCTGACCATGACATATTGGATAGTAGTATACTGCTGCTGTAGACTTTTTCGAGCTGAAGTCCTGGTACAAAATAATTCACTTACACTGACCAGCCATAACATTATGACCACCCACCTAATGTTGACTAGCTTCCTCTTTTGCCGCCAAAACAACACTAACCTGTTGAGGCATAGAATCCAAAGTAATGTCTACATAAGTGGCATGACCCAAGGTTTCCCAATAGAACATTGCTCAAAGCAAGAGACCACCTCGGATGGCTTGCCTTGCTCCCACAGTGCATCCTGGTGCTGTCTCTTCCCCAGGAAAGGGACGGACACTCACCCGGCCATCCATATGACGTGAAAGAAAACAGGATTCATCAGATCAGGTTATCTTTTTTTCCATTGCTCTGTACTCCAGTTCTGATGATCACATACCCATTGTACGAGCTTTTGGCTGTGGACACAGGTCAGCATGGGCACCCTGACTAGCCTGCAGCTATGCAGCTGCATACGAAACAGACTGCAATGCACTCTGTCTTCTGGCAACTTTTTAAGCGGTTTGAGCTATAGTAGCTTTTCTATTGGATTGGACTACACAGGCAAGTGTTTGCTGTCCATGTGCATCAGTGTGCCTTGGTCATCCATGACCCTGTTACCGGTTCTCCAGTTTTCCTTACTTGGACCACTTTTGGTAGGTCCTGACCACTGCAGATCGGGAACATCCCACAAGACCTTCAGTTTTGGGTTTGCTCTGACCCAGTCATCTAGCCATTACAATTGGGCCCTTATCAAAGTCAAACACTTGCCCATTTTTTCTGCTTTCAAAAAAAAAATGGGGGGGGGGCAGGTATCTGCTCCCTTCAAATTACTTCAAATTACAGAGGCGGATAAACGGTTATGTGATTGCTTAGCTCCTGCACACTCTGCCACATGAACGATCTATACAAGATAATGGTGCAAAGAATTTGATGGTTGTGTATGAAGGGAGAACAATACTCACTACAGAGGTGGGCGAGAGCAATCTCTTGGAGGGCGAGGGCAGGTGCAGGGTGTGTTAATGATGTCATCTGCTGAACTCCATCCTTCTAACAGGTTTTCGTGCTCTAAGGGTCAGACAGCAGGAAGTACTGGGGGAGTTTTTAATAGGAGACACTGGAGGCTGAGGCCTGCCCTAGAACATAAAGAAAGCTTTTACTTTTCTGAAACAGAGGCTTGTTAATGGTATAATGGTACATAGGGAAGCTGGAATTTAGAGAAAATGGGTGAACTTAGCCTTTAACCTGAACATTGTAAAGCCCCATACACACTATCAGATTTTCTGCTGATTTTTTCCTTCAGATTTACCAAAACCATATAATATGAGGTCCAACCTTAGGCGTTTCAATTTGTATGCAATCAGGCAAGCCCTTGCACTACATGGTTTTGGTAAAGCTGAAGACAAAAATTATCAGAAAATCTGATAGTGTGTATGGGGCTTTAGATTGATCAGCTTTGTGGTCAGAAGAAGAGTTTGGGAATTGCAAGAACAGCTGTGCAGAATTACAATTTTGTGTGTGTGGGGGATAAACCTATTCAAATATATCTGTGTATATACAGTATTGTTGTTTCACGTTAACTTGTACTTTAACAAATAACAGAGTATGATCTATTGGACAGCACAAGCATTTTTCTTTGTCTTAAATTACCTGTTATTACTGTTTTGCTTATACAGGACTGGTGGAATTCCACTTCATTCTCAAACTATTACCGGACATGGAATGTGGTGATCCATGATTGGCTCTTTTATTATGTGTACCAAGACCTTCTGTGGGTAAGGGCCTGGTAGGGAGACAAAAATAGACAAATTATAAAAATAAGTGTCATCTTTGAAACAAGTGATTGATTTTCTTTTCATTTTGTTTTCAGCTGCTGAAAAAGAAGTTTCGTTCAGCAGTGACACTGGTCGTGTTTCTCATGTCTGCTTCTGTGCATGAATATGCCTTAACAATATCACTTGGGTATTTTTACCCAGTTATGTTTTGCCTCTTTACTATTTTGGGAGGTACATTCTTAACCTTTTATTACTGGTATTGTTGATATCAAGTGACAGGAATGTTGATTTTAGGTTAATGTTTGGGTTATGTTGGGTTTATGAAAATCTTGCAGGGTCCTTTGCCTGTGTTTTTGAAGGTTCCAATGACTTCCAATAAAGTAGGTTTTATCAAAAACCACCAACAACGGTGGAACAAGTGCAAGTTTCTAATTTAACATGAAAGAACATCACTGCAAGCTGTTTAATGACTTTAACATGACTTCTATATCTTGAGCTGAATACACCTCACCTTGGAACCAGCCTGAGGCCTACAGCCAGGAAAGCTACTGGCTGGAACTTCATAATGTCAAAGAAATACCATCCTTGCCCAATGCAAAAAGTTTGGAGAATTTAAATAGTTTGGTCGAATTCAACATACTTTACTATTATTGTTTTTTTAAATTATTTATTTATTTATTTATTTAATCTTTGCATATTCATTGATGGTGGCAAAACTAAAGGGCAATGACCCATAGCAAACAGATTTTAGATAACTAAAGTTAGATCTCTAAACTCAGATCAGTCACCACTGGTTACTGAACTTTTTGTTGAATAACCTTGACTATGGTTGTTGTAGAAGACTTAATTTTTTTACTTTTGCTCTGGTTTGCATACAGTATGCCATGTATAGAAATATTTGTACTATGAATAACTAATCTCTCTCTTTATATTCTTGTTTTTTAGTTCTGTTTAATTTTGCAATCAATGACAAACGAAAAAGTCCAGTGTTCAATGTAATACTATGGACGTCCCTGTTCATTGGTCAGGGCATCCAGGTTTCTCTATACTGTCAGGAATGGTATGCACAGATCCATTGTCCACTCACAGAGGTACATTGACCTTTTATCATTCAAACAATATTGTGCGTTATCCAGAATAATATATATTATGTAAGACAATATAAAAACAAAGCAGCCATAAATCACTCACAGTATTCATTTTAAAGTATAGCTAAAAAGTGATACAACCTTGATCACTAGGTTTACTCTATACTATATTTTGTGGAAAACAGTGTAGCGCTTATTTGTTTTTACCATATTACAATGTGACCAATGTAATCAGTGCATACATTAAACTGTGCAAACAAATAAATACATTTAAACACTCTTTGCTGTATATGATAAACAAAGCTGGAATGTCCAAACAAATATATAAAAAAATATATATATATCAAAAATAGGAAAACATAGGAATATTTTTGATATATACCGTATATACTCGAGTATAGGCCGACCCGAATATAAGCCGAGGCCCCCAATTTACCCCCAAAAAAACTGGCAAACTTATTGACTCATGTATAAGCCGAGGGTGAGACATGCCTGTCCATCCCTGTGTGTGTGTCCGTCCATCCCTGTGTGTCCGTCCATCCCTGTGTGTCCGTCCATCCCTGTGTGTCCGTCCATCCATCCCTGTGTGTGTGTGTGTCCATCCATCCATCCATCCCTGTGTGTGTGTGTCTCCATCCATCCATCCATCCATCCCTGTGTGTGTGTGTCTCCATCCATCCATCCATCCATCCCTGTGTGTGTGTGTCTCCATCCATCCATCCATCCATCCCTGTGTGTGTCTCCATCCATCTGTGTGTGTGTGTGTGTGTGTGTGTGTGTGTGTGTGTGTGTGTGTGTGTGTGTGTGTGTGTGTGTGTGTGTGTGTGTCCAGCCTACCTTTGTCCCGAGCCTCCGTCCCGTGCCTTGCCTCCTTGCCTCCGTCCCGTGCCGTGCCTTGCCTTGCATCCGTCCCGTGTCGTGCCTTGCCTTGCCCCCGTCCCGTCCCGTCCCGTGCCGTGCCGTGCCTTGCCTTGCCTCCGTCCCGTGCCCTCTTCGTCGGCGGCCATTGTAAAATTCAAAAGCTGCGCCGCCGCCTTCGCCTGTGATAGGCGGAACACTGAATTTCCCAGCAGCCTGTGTTCCGCCTATCACAGACGTCGTATCATCCTCGTCCGTAGTACGAGGATGATACGATGTCCGTGATAGGCGGAACACAGGCTGCTGGGAAATTCAGTGTTCCGCCTATCACAGGCGAAGGCGGAGCCGGAGGCGCGGCTTTTGAATAGAATGGCCGCTGTCTGTCTGCTCGACACGCTGATCGAGCGGGCAGACAGCGATGACTCGAGTATAAGCCGAGGGGGGCACTTTCAGCCTCAAAAAAGAGGCTGAAAATCTCGGCTTATACTCGAGTATATACGGTATCTATTTTTGATATATATATATATATATTTATATATTTGTTTGGACATTCCAGCTTTGTTTATCATATACAACAAAGAGTGTTTAAATGTATTTATTTGTTTGCACAGTTTAATGTATGCACTGATTACATTGGTCACATTGTAATGTGGTAAAAACAAATAAGCGCTACACTGTTTTCCACAAAATTTATTATGCCACATTTGTACACCTAGATGTTGTGTTAGCTGCTATTTGTATACCGTCTACACATTTGAATAGCGCAGTGTTTTTGGTTCTTTTTGAAAATACTCTATACTATAGACTTATCTTTGATCTGGTATTATCTGGTTTGGTCTTGTGCAGATATTGTTAACTGATTAGTTACAAAACTCTGCATTGTCTTAACTGCTTCCCGACCACCTCACGCCGATATACGTCAGCAGAAGGGCACGTACAGGAATATAATCACGTACCTGTACGTTGCCCTTTAAGAGGCTGCGGGGGCACGCTTGCGCGACAGCGGGAAGCTCCCCGAGTCGGGTCCTGTGGACTTGATCTCTGCGGAGATACCCGCGATTGCCTCACGGAGAGGAAGAACGGGGAGATGCTAAAGTAAACAAGCATCTCCCTGTTCTGCCTAGTAACAGTGAAACTGATCTCTGCAGATCAGTGATGAGTAAAACACAGCCATGCCCCCCCACAGTTAGCAACAAGCCCCTAGGACACACTTAACCCCTACACTGCTACCTAGTGGTTAACCCCTTCACCGCCAGTGTCATTTACACAGGAATCAGTGCATTTGTATAGCACCGATTGCTGTATAAATGACAATGGTCCCAAAAATGTGTAAAAAATGTCCGATGTGTCCGCCATAATGTCGCAGTCACGATAAAAAAATCGCTGATCGCCGCCATTTAAAAAAAGATATATATATTAAATAAAAATGCCATAAAACTATTCCCTATTTTGTAAACGCTATAACTTTTGCTCAAACCAATCAATAATCGCTTATTGCAATTTGTTTTTTACGAAAAATATGTAGAAGAATACGTATCGGCCTAAACTGAGGAGAATTTTATATATATATATATATATATATATATATATATATATATATATATATTTTTTTTTTTTTTTTTTTTTGGGGGGATATTTATTATAGCAAAAAGTAAAAAATAATGTGTTTTTTAAAAAATTGTTGCTTTTTTTTGTTTATAGCGCAAAAAATTAAAACCGCATGGGTGATCAAATGGCACCAAAAGAAAGCGCTATTTGTGGGGAAAAAAGCGCGTCAATTTTGTTTGGGAGCCACGTCGCATGACCGCAAAATTGTCAGTTAAAGCTACGCAATGCCGAATCGCAAAAAGTGCTCTGGTCAGGAAGGGGGTAAATTCTTCCAGGGCTGAAGTGGTTATAGTAGGGCTTATGGAAACAGTTTCTTATTGTTCAATTTAAGAGTAGACCAGGGTTGAAAACCTGATGTAAATTACAGAATCTCACAAAAGTGAGTACACCTCTCACATTTTTGTAAATATGTTATTATATCTTTTCATGTGACAACACTGAAAAAATTACACTTTGCTACAATATAAAGTAGTGAGTGTACAGTTTGTATAACAGTGTAAATGTGACGAAGAATACATGGAAAAGGGAAAACTGTTTGACTTTATAGGTGTCAAAGAAAAAATATATATAGTATTTTTTAATTAGAAAAACTATATTAATAACAATAAAAAAATTATCATAAATAATCCCTTGTTTCATATCAAATTCATTTCATGTACATATACAGACACTACCGCTCTACATGTTTCGCTTCGAGTGAGCTTCTTCAGAAGATTCTAGAGTGCTGTATGAAAGGATTACTAAGAGAGATAAAAAACAACAACAAAAATGGGATTACTTACTACAGAGTTACAATTAATTACAAATTGTCAAAATATATGCCCAAAAAAATACACTTGTTTTTATTTTTAATATTGCTCAAAAAAATATTTTACAATCAAAGAATATTAGTGAAGCATAGAAGGACCTACCGAGTATGAAGAGTTTGTAAAATAAGACGCCTGGGCATTCAATTTCTGAATACTGAGTTGTCTGTTGGGAATATTCAGAAATTGAACACCCAGGGGTCTTATTTTCCATCCGGCTCCTTCAAATTTTTACATCAATATGAACAAAACCAAACATCTAGTTGACCCCATTAATGATTAGGAAATCAAACAAACATTCTTAAAATGACAGTGAACAAAATTCTACTATTGGATATCCAGCTTAACAGATTCCTTCATACATGCTAAAAGTGTGGACAGACAAATTTTCTCTGCCAAGCTATTGTATTCTGACAGCCAGTGTCGCTGGCTGTCAGAATGGCCCAATGTTGTCTGCATCTTAATGGATGTACTGTAGGCCTTGTTCAGCTGACAATGTTCCAACTAAATTTGACACAACAATCAACTTTTGTTAAATGGAGTGGTGCATTGTGTATTGTACAGTATATAGGTAAATTAGGTTTAAAGATGGTAACTCCATCTTCTGTATGGGAACCAGGAATTACAATTCCATATCCACACGTGTAAAACCTTGATATAAGCCTGTGTCCTAAATTTTATGGCATTTAGCTGGACATCCCCTATGGAGATAAAGATATTTTATATGAAATATGAGCATTAACGTCTGCTAACCATTGGTTCACTGTTGAAGTCAACACTGACATCCTTTTAGCAATCTTTTTGACTAAGGCCGCGTACACACGGGCGGATTGTCTGCCCAACTAAGTTCGTCAGACAATCCGACAGACAGTCCGTCCAACTTTTAAATGAACGGACTTGACCACACACGATGAACAGACAGTCCGCTGAAAGCTTGCGCAATGACGTGTACAGCACGTACGACGGGACTAGAAATACGACGTCCAATACACTGCAATGCAACCTTCGGCGTGTAAATCCTTTCTGAGCATGCGCCATACTTAGTCCGTCCAACTTGCCTACACACGAGCGGACTGTCCGCTGAAACCAAGTTTGGACGGACAAAATTACGGAAATTCCGAAAGACTTAGTCCATCAGACTGTCCGCTGAAAAAGTCAGCTGAAGCCCACACACGAGCGGATTGTCCGCTGAAAGTTGGGCAGACAATCTACCCGTGTGTACGCGGCCTAAGGGATGTGCATATTTGTGAGGCCCCCGTCAATAAACATTCTACTCCCATCTACATCCTTACCAGCAATTGACCAGATGACACAATTCTTTGGAGTCAAATGGCCATAGCAGCCTTTTTATTACAACAAATAAAATACAAAATTCACACAAACATATAACTTAATGCATACAATGCATTTTACATAAACATTAACAACCAAAATAATACACATCAGTATTAAACCATCCTGATCTAGAGGTCTTTGAAGGCAAATTATAATTTCCAACCAACTAGTTGTATCGGTACACCCATAAAAGGCCCCACGCCGTGTATTACGCAAGCTCGGGGGCAACCAGCTACTTCCTTCCAGATACAACCTACTACACACCATTGTTACCATTTAAGGGAAAAGACGCCCATACTCCATATGGGCCCAACCCCCCTTAAATCTCCATTATTTCTCAGCACCACCTTCAAAGACCCCATAGACCTCCCGCCACAGCACACACACACGTGACACCTTATGTGCGTGTCGCTCTCCAAACCTGAAACGCACACCATCCTGTAAACCCAGCTGCCACAGGTCAATACCAATAGCATTCAGGTGAACCCCATCAGAACATAAAAAACGCCATGTTTCCTCCTCCAAATCCCGGTGACGAACCGCGAAACCCCCATTCCGTACAAAAAACGTGGCCACTGCTTTGTTGACTTTCACCCTGGCTCTGTTAAAACCTGCAACAGAACAAGCCAAACACCAAGCAATCCTGGCCACGATATCAGATCAGATAAAAATGCTATCAGGGAAAAAGGATTGCAGTCATAACAAATCAAATTTGATGTCCCTGATCAGCTAGCTCCCTTGCACACTGCAAACCAAGGTCATTACCCCCCACATGTAGCAGAACCACATCCAATCCAGCGTACCTATGTATTTCAGGTACTACCCTGGACCATAGTATGCCCGGGACTCCAATCCAGCGTACTATGCCCTCTTCCCCAGACAAACCCAACAACCTGCCATCCTTCCTGACATCTGCCCTCCTGGCACCCCAATACACATAGGAGTGTCCCAGGATCAACACCAAGCAGGTTTCCGAATCTGAAAGAAAAAGAAATAGAAAAAGGGGGAGGGAAGGGAAAACACATCACCCCGGCACCTAGGCAAATGACCCACTCGAACGAACAACATTAATTTGTTGAAGCTGAGAGAGAGAGGAGCCACGAACACTAATCCCCCCCATTATGTTTTTTTTTTAACTACAACAGGTGGGGGCAGACGTATGATTTAAATCGCGCTGATTCCCAATGTCCAATACTTTGAACCACCTTCTCATCCAATCCCCACCAGACTGCCTCCGTGGCCGCTCCAATGCGGAACGAGTGAGCAGAATAATTTTCCGCCCTCAACCCTGCTGCCAAACATTTTTTGAACACCGCCTGAAACTGAAAGCATGACACAGCTGTCCCATCCTCATGTCAGAAGAAAACCCCCCTGGCCTTGAGGCTTAACTTGGCAAAATTCCCCCACAGCTGCAACCGGACATATAGAAGAACCCGGGACCGTCCTCAACTCCACCCAGGCCCCCTGTCACGTGCCTAGTGGATGAGTCCGACCTGCAGGGAGAGACCTCTCTTGAGGCTCCGACTCGAGTGCCCTGGTAGGGTATACAGCAAGCACAAGAGTCGGGAGTGGCACGAGTGCCTGGCAGGATCAACAGCAGGGAATGGATCTGGAACCCAGGAAGCACTGTGTAGGAGAACCTCCAACAGGGTCAGGAGACAGGCTGGCACCAAGAAGGAGCTGGATCGGCAGGTCGTGCAGCAGGCTGGAACTGAGCAGCAGTCAGGCAGCAGGAACCAGGACTCTGGAGCAGGACTTCAGGCTGTAACTGGACTGCAGGCAGGAGCTGGACCAACAGCTGGAAGCTGGACAGCAGACAGGCACCAGGAACCAGGATGCTGAGAGCAGGGTAGTCAGACAAGCCGGGCTGGTGATCAGGTAGTCAGAGGTACCAGCGGATCAAGCAGGAGGGTAGTCGGGCAAGCCAGGTCGGTAATCGGGTGGACAGCAGAGGTACTAAAGGATCAAGCAGAAGGGTAGTCAGATAAGCCAAAGTCAGGTGCCAGCAGATAGCATGGATGGGATGGTAGGTAGATAAGCCGGGTAAGTAAGCACAGGAGACAGGTTCTCAGGGTCAGGATACACACACGTTGTAGATCAGACAGCAAGATCTCAGTGTGACCATCAGAACTAAATAGCCGTCTGGTGCCAACAGGCACACATGCACACACTCGCGCGCACACCCACGCACGAACGCACGGCGGAAGGCCCAGGCGGTCTGTCACTGGCAGGATCTTCCTGGCATTGCCCCCCCCCCCCCAAGGGGCAGCCTTTGGATGCCCAACCAGGTCCATTTTTCAGGGTGGGATCTCTTGAAGGCTTAGATTAAACTTTTTGTGTGGATGTTTTCCTCAGGCTCCCAAGAGTTCTCTTCCGGGCCATAGCCTTTCCATTTGATCAAGAATTGAGCTTGATTATTCCTTTTCCTACAATCCAAGATTGCTTTGATTTCGAATTCTTCCTCACCATCCACTATTACAGGATCCAGAGGATTCACGTTACGGTCAGAAAAAGGATTAGAGACAAAGGGTTTCAACAGGGAAACGTGAAAAACAGAATGGATCTTGAGTGAATCAGGGAGCTCTAGCTCATAAGCCACCTCGTTAATCTTTTTTTATTTTTATTTTTTTACAGGAAAAGGGCCCAAGAATTTGGGACCCAACTTCCTGGAGGGACAAGTAAATTTTAGATTTACAGTGGACAACCATACATGGTTACTGGGTTCAAGTACCAATTCACCCAGATTCTTCCTGTTGGAACACTTCCTTATTGTGCTCTTGGGATTTTGCCATAGTTTTCTATAGTAACTGATTGTTAGAGGAAAAAAAATGTATTGTTTCCAGGACCGCTGGCACAGAACATTCAGGAATGGAGTTGGGAAGAAAGGATGGGTGGAAACCGTAATTAGCAAAAAACTTCGTAACGGAATGCATGGAATTATTGTAGGCAAATTCAGCCAAAGGAAGCAGAGTGACCCAGTCATCTTGAGTAAAGGATGAACAACACAGATATTGCTCGAGGGTCTGGTTGGTCCTCTCAGTCTGACCATTTGTCTGAAGGTGGTAGGCGGTGGAAAATGACAATTCCCAGGGTTTTACACAGAGCTCTCCAGAATTGAAAGGTAAATTGCACTCCGTGTTCAGAAACTTTATTGGCTGGGATTCCATGGAGTCTAATTACTTCTCTGATAAACATTTGTGCAGTTTCAGGAGCAGAGGGAGTACCCTTCATCGGGATGAAGTGGGCCATTTTAGACAGCCGATCTACCACTATAAAGATGGCAGTATGCCCTTCTGCCAGAGGTAGGTCGACAATAAAGTCCATAGACAACATTTTCCATGGCTTGTCCGGGATGGGCAGGGGTTTCAGTAATCCCCAGGCTCTGGATCTACAGATCTTATTCCGAGCTCAGGTAGTGCAGGACTCTACGTAACTTTTACAGTCTTTAAGTACTTGTGGCCACCAGAAGGTGCGCTGGACAAGATCAGCAGTCTTAGTGACACCAAAGTGCCATGCCAATGCATGGTCATGACAAAGTTCTAAAATTGAAACCCATAGGCCTTCAGATACAAAGATTTTGCTTCTGTATCAAAACAGTCCATCCCTCGCCTGTAGTTCTGCTCCTACAGTGGGTGCTGACCCCAATGAGGCTTGTTTAATCCGCTTGAGCAGATCTTCCTGTAGCAGGAGAAAGTTCCCCAGGGCCAGAATAGTGTCAGGAGGTGAAGTTTCCTTGGATTTATGGAACATCCTGGAGAGTGTTTCGTGTTTTTGGAGCCTGGCCAATAGATGACATGGAATGAGAACCTGGAAAAGAACAGAGCCCACCTGTCGCAGTCTCAGTCTCTTTGCGGACTTCAGATATTCCAGGTTCTTGTGTTCTGTGTAAATCAGGATAGGATGAGCAGCTTCCTCCAACAGGTATTGCCATTCCTCCAGGGCAGATTTTGTGGCCAGTAATTCCCGATTGCCTACATCATAATTCCTCTCCGCGGGAGACAGTTTGCGAGAGAAGAAGGCAACTGGAAATAGCAAGGGTTTGGTCCCTTGTCGCTGGGAGAGTACAGCTCCAAAGGCAATTTCTGAGGCGTCTACCTCCAGGACAAATGGCAAGGAGGAATCAGGGTGTTTCAAGATATCAGCGGAAGTAAACAGTCTTTTAAAGGGACTCAAAAGCGGCCTGAGCTTCCGGGGACCAATGAAAATGCACCCCTTGCTTGGTTAGTTTCATTATAGGGCAGATGATAGCAGATAATCCCTTAATAGATTTTCTATAAAAATTGGCAAAGCCAACGAAACGTTGGACCCCTTTCTTGTCCGTGGGGGCTGGCCAGTCAAGGATTGCGGAAATCTTCTGTAGATCCATCTTAATTCCCTCTACAGAAATGATTAGGCCCAAAAATGGGATGCTTTCCTGCACAAACGGCCATTTTTCAGCCTTAGCGTACAGTCCGTGTTGTCAGAGCTGAGCCAGGACACATCTAACATGTTTACGGTGGGAGTCCAGAGAAGGAGAAAATGAGGATGTCATCTAAGTAGACTATGACGAACAAATCCAAGTAGTCCCGGAAGACATCATTTATGAAATGCTGAAAGGTAGCGGGGGCATTGCACAACCCAAAGGGCATTACCAAGTATTCAAAGTGCCCAAAGCGGGTGCAAAATGCAGTCTTTCACTCATCCCCGCTTCTGATACGGATCAGGTTGTAGGCCCCTCAGAGGTCCAGCTTAGTGAAAATAGTGGCAGTTCCCAGTCTCTGAAATAACTCTGGTACTGTTTTTTAACTGTAATTTTATTCAGTTCCCGATAGTCTATGCAGGGCCGAAGGGAATGGACTTTTTTTTTTCCACGAAAAAGATGCCTGCACCTGCTGGGGAAGTGGAAGGTCGAATGAAACCCTTCCTCGGATTTTCATCAATGTACATTTTCAATGTCTCTTGTTCCAATTCGGTCTGTGGGAAAATCCTGCCAAAGGGAACTTTGGCTCTGGGAAGGAGCTCAATGGGGCAGTCATATGCCCGATGGGGTGGCAAGGCTTCTGCCCTCTTTTTACTAAAGACGTCTAGGTAGTCAGGATTGATTCTGAACTTCGCCAGTCAGTCCCCGAAGTCTGAGTCCAGACATAATAGAGCAGAAGGTTCGCCGGGACTCTTTAGGATACAGAACTGCTGGCAATAAGGAGAGGGGAACGTGATTTCTCCGGTGAGCCAATTTATAGCAGGGTTGTGGGCCTGCAGCCATGACATGCCAAGAATGATAGGGAACAATGGAGATGAGATAATGCCCAAACAAAGCAGTTCTTGGTGCAGGTTGGAGATAGTAACTGAAAGGGGAGCAGTCTCTTGTATAACTGGTCCAGATTTTATTGCTGATCCATCGGCCAGGTGGATAGAAAGTCCTTGGGTCTTGTACAGCAGAGGGATCTGATGTTTACTGGCAAAAGAGGAGTCCAGAAAGCAACTACAAGCCCCAGAGTCAATGATAGCGGGGACTTGCAAAGTCCTTCCTGGGAGCTGCAATGAGACAGAAAGGGCGAGGTGAGAGGAAGTCTTAAGCCAAGCATTAGTAGCACCAGACATGCACTTACGGAGCTTGGTAGGGCAGTTCCTGACTTAGTGCCCAGGTTCTCCGCAGTAAAGGCATAAGTTGTTGAACCAACGACATTGGCGTTCCTCCATCATGAGAGCAGGGCGAAGTACTCCGAGCTGCATGGGTTCGGGAGAGTCAGGTGCCAGGGCAGGACTGGAAGTAGGGGCCGGATGGGTGTAGTTAGGAACCCAGGGCAACATCCAGGAGGGGTGAGTGGACCCAACACCTTTCAGGTCTTCGCTCCCTCAGCCGCCGATCAATTTGAATGGCTAGGGTAATCAAGACATCCAAGGTTTGTGGAATTCCTACACGAGCCAGTTCATCTTTCAGGGGGTCGGAGAGCCCCATACGGAACTGGTAACGGAGGGCCGCATTATTCCAGTCTGTATCTGCACCCTAACAGTGGAATTCCGCGATATAGTCCTCTACAGCCCGATGCCCTTGTTGGAGGGTATGCAGGGCGGCTTCTGCAGTTGCGGAGAGTTGTGGGTCCTCATAGAGCTGGGCCGTCATGTCAAAGAAGGTGGTCAGGTTAGTTAACACCTCGGCTTTCTGTTCCAGCAAGCGATGAGCCCAAGCTTGAGGATCTCCCAGGAGTAAAGACACCACGAAACCCACTTTGGTAGCCTCAAGAGTAAAGGTGCAAGGTTGTAGGGCAAAATACAGTTCGCATGAGTTCCGAAATGCCCTGAATTTACTGTGTTCCACTGAAAAATTTTCAGGAGTGGGAACTCTGGGTTCTGGAGGCAACATGACTACTGTTGGAGAAGTAGTGCTGGAGGCAGAAGTAGATGGAAGAGAGGGCCCCTGGGCGGTAGTGGGTGAAGAAAGTGCTTGGACTTTTTCTTCCAGATGAGTGTATCCTTCCTGGAGACTCTTGACAGCCTGGGTAAGGCCTGCCAGATGTAAACAAAGTTCCTCCATGGGAGAGGCGGGCTTGTTCATGGCTGTCTGATACTGTCACGTACCTAGTAGACATGTGCACACTGAAATATTTTGTTTTGGAATTTAGTTTTCGTCTGAAAAATTCATTTATTTAGTTACTCACAAAATTCGTTTTTATTTATTTAGTTTTTCATAAAAAAATTGCATTTGTCTGAAAATCCAAATAAATTAAGGTCGAATCTGTCATTGAAGGCTTATGGAGTCTGTCGAATGTTTAAAGAAGATTCAACGGAGCAGCTAAACTCACTGTATGACGCTGCAATCATACATTCCCCGTCAAATATTTTGACTACAAGCTATAGTAGGATTCTAATGTTGTATGTCTTCTATGGGTTTTTTAAGGCTATTTGCATTGCACACAGGTCATGTTAGCATTAAGAAAAAAAAAAAAATAAGAAAAACAATGCGTGGTGGTCCCCCCAAATTCCATACCAGGCCCTTCGGGTGAAGACAACCTGGCAGGCCACAGGAAAAGAGGGAGGACGAGAGAGCACCCCCCTCCTGAACTGTACCAAGCCACATGCCCTCAACATTGGGAGGATGCTTTGTGGTCCCCCCCAAAGCACCTTGTCCCCATGTTGATGAGGACATGGGCCTCATCCCCACAACCATGGCCGGTGGTTGTGGGGGTCTGCTTATCGGAATCTGGAAGCCCCCTTTAACAAGGGGGCCCCCAGAGCACGGCCTCCCCCCCTGTGTGAAATGGTAAGGGGGTACAAAAGTACCCCTACCATTTCACCAAAAAAGTGACAAAAGTGTTAAAAATTACAAGAGACAGTTTTTGACAATTCCTTTATTAAAGTCTTCTTTCATCTTCTTTCTTCTGGTCTTCTTCCGTCTTCCCTTCTTCATCCTTCGGTTTTTTCCCCCATCTTCTTCTTCCTCCATCTTCTTCTTCCTCCGATCTGCTTCTTCTTGCTCCATTGTTCTCGTCCGGCATCTTCCTCCACGGCGTCTCTTCTTCATTCTCGGGCGGCTCCGTGCAGCGGGAGGCTCCCGCTGTGTGGCGCTTCTCTTCTTCTGAAAGTTCTTATATAACGGAGGGTGGGGCCACCCGGTGACCCTGCCCCCTCTGACGCATGGAAGACACTTTTGTCACTTTTTTGGTCATCCGCAGGCTAACACACTGATCCACGCATGGTATTTGTTTCTTTGCTTAGCACTCGGCACTGGAGATCAGTGCTTACAAATGTGAGTGTAACTTCTCTTTATTTGCTTTTATAATAAATTTATATCAACGGAGAGCACTAGATTTGCTTGTTCTTTATATTTATACATGAAATCATATTGATCTGATGACACGGAGGAGGATCTTTTCTTGGAGTACTCCCGTTTGGTCTGCTGAAATCTTATGATCTACCCTTGATGGGAACATGTGTTTTTGACCTGTCTGATATATCAGGGGTCCATTATTTGAGGTGAGAGTCCAACTTGTTCAATGGTGAAGGGATCACATCGTCACTTGTTATACTGATTGAAGACACACTGCACAAGCGGATTCTTCTTGATTACTGCATCTATTATTCATCTATTCTTCATTTTATGGACTTTTTTGTATTAATATTTCATTATTTATTTGCGCTGTACTGTTACTTTTTTACTTTGTAATGTGGGATTTGGTATTTTGACCTATAGTATTCTAGCTGCATTTTTTCACTTTTTCACTTATTTTATTGTGTTTAGCGCTGGTTGATTTTTTATTTTTTGTTTTTTTATTTTTTTTATTTTTTTTCTTTTTTCTTTGTTTCTGTCAGCAATTTTTGCTAATTAGTAATTTTTCTTCATACATTTTGGCCAAAATTTATACTGCTACATAGTGATGGCCGAACGGTTCGCCCGGCGGTCGTTTCGCGGCGAATTTCCGACATTCGCGGTCCGCACGTTCGAACGCCTTTTTCCGTCGTTCGCCGCGGCGGACTTACGTGTTTAATGTATACAAGAACTTTAACCTTTGGTGACACGTTTATCATGTGATACAGGACAGCCAATTGAGACATGACAGCACATGGACACTTGTACATTCCCCCTAACCTATAAATACACCCGATCCGGTGGCCATTTTACATTCTTTCTTCTGTTAAGATAGGGACAGGTTCCTGTGTGGAGTAGGGAGAGATAAACCACTAGCTATTTGGTACACAAAAGTTCTTTTCAGGACTGGTATAGGTGTTAGGTGTTGATAGGTTTGCTGTGCTGCTGATTCTTGCAGCAGCCTGAGTGTCTTTTGTTAGTTTAGAGAAAGGGAAAGGACGGTGTATGCTACAGGGACAGCCAGATTAGTCTTTCATCATCATCATCATCATCATCATCATTAGCTGTTACTATCAAGGTCCACAAAAGAGCTGTTCCAGTAACCACTAATCGTTCTCTTTTTTTGCCAATTTGTATAGGGACAGGAAGGAAGCAGTGTTGTCAGGCAGTGAGGGTAATTTTAAAGACTTGCTGTTATTATTAGTTCCACAAAGGTTCTTTTCAGGACTGGTATCAGTGGTACAGTAATAGGCTTGTACATGTATAATATTCTTTCTTCCAAATATAGAAAGGATATTATACTTGACTGCTGCCCTTCTGCTGCAGTCTGCTAAACATTCACAACTCACTTGTTCCACAAAAGTTCTTATAAGGACTGGTAACTTGGTATAGGGTGCTACGGTACATAGGCTTGAGTGCGGTACAGTCTGCTGTTCTGTAAGGACCGCTATCGGTCCACAATAGATAGGGTTGACGTGCACCACTGCTGACCGCTGCCCTATACTGCAGCAGTCCTTCAGCGGTATAGGGACTGACGTACAGTCTGCTAATCACTAACACACAACCTGCTTGTTCCACAAAAGTTCTTATAAGGACTGGTAACTTGGTATAGGGTGCTACGGTACATAGGCTTGAGTGCGGTACAGTCTGCTGTTCTGTAAGGACCGCTATCGGTCCACAATAGATAGGGTTGACGTGCACCACTGCTGACCGCTGCCCTATACTGCAGCAGTCCTTCAGCGGTATAGGGACTGACGTACAGTCTGCTAAACACTAATACACAACCTGCTTGGTCCACAAAAGTTCTTATAAGGACTGGTAACTTGGTATAGGGTGCTACGGTACATAGGCTTGAGTGCGGTACAGTCTGCTGTTCTGTAAGGACCGCTATCGGTCCACAATAGATAGGGTTGACGTGCACCACTGCTGACCGCTGCCCTATACTGCAGCAGTCCTTCAGCGGTATAGGGACTGACGTACAGTCTGCTAAACACTAATACACAACCTGCTTGGTCCACAAAAGTTCTTATAAGGACTGGTAACTTGGTATAGGGTGCTACGGTACATAGGCTTGAGTGCGGTACAGTCTGCTGTTCTGTAAGGACCGCTATCGGTCCACAATAGATAGGGTTGACGTGCACCACTGCTGACCGCTCACCTATACTGCAGCAGTCCTTCAGCGGTATAGGGACTGACGTACAGTCTGCTAATCACTAACACACAACCTGCTTGTTCCACAAAAGTTCTTATAAGGACTGGTAACTTGGTATAGGGTGCTACGGTACATAGGCTTGAGTGCGGTACAGTCTGCTGTTCTGTAAGGACCGCTATCGGTCCACAATAGATAGGGTTGACGTGCACCACTGCTGACCGCTGCCCTATACTGCAGCAGTCCTTCAGCGGTATAGGGACTGACGTACAGTCTGCTAATCACTAACACACAACCTGCTTGTTCCACAAAAGTTCTTATAAGGACTGGTAACTTGGTATAGGGTGCTACGGTACATAGGCTTGAGTGCGGTACAGTCTGCTGTTCTGTAAGGACCGCTATCGGTCCACAATAGATAGGGTTGACGTGCACCACTGCTGACCGCTGCCCTATACTGCAGCAGTCCTTCAGCGGTATAGGGACTGACGTACAGTCTGCTAAACACTAATACACAACCTGCTTGGTCCACAAAAGTTCTTATAAGGACTGGTAACTTGGTATAGGGTGCTACGGTACATAGGCTTGAGTGCGGTACAGTCTGCTGTTCTGTAAGGACCGCTATCGGTCCACAATAGATAGGGTTGACGTGCACCACTGCTGACCGCTGCCCTATACTGCAGCAGTCCTTCAGCGGTATAGGGACTGACGTACAGTCTGCTAAACACTAATACACAACCTGCTTGGTCCACAAAAGTTCTTATAAGGACTGGTAACTTGGTATAGGGTGCTACGGTACATAGGCTTGAGTGCGGTACAGTCTGCTGTTCTGTAAGGACCGCTATCGGTCCACAATAGATAGGGTTGACGTGCACCACTGCTGACCGCTCACCTATACTGCAGCAGTCCTTCAGCGGTATAGGGACTGACGTACAGTCTGCTAATCACTAACACACAACCTGCTTGTTCCACAAAAGTTCTTATAAGGACTGGTAACTTGGTATAGGGTGCTACGGTACATAGGCTTGAGTGCGGTACAGTCTGCTGTTCTGTAAGGACCGCTATCGGTCCACAATAGATAGGGTTGACGTGCACCACTGCTGACCGCTGCCCTATACTGCAGCAGTCCTTCAGCGGTATAGGGACTGACGTACAGTCTGCTAATCACTAACACACAACCTGCTTGTTCCACAAAAGTTCTTATAAGGACTGGTAACTTGGTATAGGGTGCTACGGTACATAGGCTTGAGTGCGGTACAGTCTGCTGTTCTGTAAGGACCGCTATCGGTCCACAATAGATAGGGTTGACGTGCACCACTGCTGACCGCTGCCCTATACTGCAGCAGTCCTTCAGCGGTATAGGGACTGACGTACAGTCTGCTAAACACTAATACACAACCTGCTTGGTCCACAAAAGTTCTTATAAGGACTGGTAACTTGGTATAGGGTGCTACGGTACATAGGCTTGAGTGCGGTACAGTCTGCTGTTCTGTAAGGACCGCTATCGGTCCACAATAGATAGGGTTGACGTGCACCACTGCTGACCGCTGCCCTATACTGCAGCAGTCCTTCAGCGGTATAGGGACTGACGTACAGTCTGCTAATCACTAACACACAACCTGCTTGTTCCACAAAAGTTCTTATAAGGACTGGTAACTTGGTATAGGGTGCTACGGTACATAGGCTTGAGTGCGGTACAGTCTGCTGTTCTGTAAGGACCGCTATCGGTCCACAATAGATAGGGTTGACGTGCACCACTGCTGACCGCTGCCCTATACTGCAGCAGTCCTTCAGCGGTATAGGGACTGACGTACAGTCTGCTAAACACTAATACACAACCTGCTTGGTCCACAAAAGTTCTTATAAGGACTGGTAACTTGGTATAGGGTGCTACGGTACATAGGCTTGAGTGCGGTACAGTCTGCTGTTCTGTAAGGACCGCTATCGGTCCACAATAGATAGGGTTGACGTGCACCACTGCTGACCGCTGCCCTATACTGCAGCAGTCCTTCAGCGGTATAGGGACTGACGTACAGTCTGCTAAACACTAATACACAACCTGCTTGGTCCACAAAAGTTCTTATAAGGACTGGTAACTTGGTATAGGGTGCTACGGTACATAGGCTTGAGTGCGGTACAGTCTGCTGTTCTGTAAGGACCGCTATCGGTCCACAATAGATAGGGTTGACGTGCACCACTGCTGACCGCTCACCTATACTGCAGCAGTCCTTCAGCGGTATAGGGACTGACGTACAGTCTGCTAATCACTAACACACAACCTGCTTGTTCCACAAAAGTTCTTATAAGGACTGGTAACTTGGTATAGGGTGCTACGGTACATAGGCTTGAGTGCGGTACAGTCTGCTGTTCTGTAAGGACCGCTATCGGTCCACAATAGATAGGGTTGACGTGCACCACTGCTGACCGCTGCCCTATACTGCAGCAGTCCTTCAGCGGTATAGGGACTGACGTACAGTCTGCTAATCACTAACACACAACCTGCTTGTTCCACAAAAGTTCTTATAAGGACTGGTAACTTGGTATAGGGTGCTACGGTACATAGGCTTGAGTGCGGTACAGTCTGCTGTTCTGTAAGGACCGCTATCGGTCCACAATAGATAGGGTTGACGTGCACCACTGCTGACCGCTGCCCTATACTGCAGCAGTCCTTCAGCGGTATAGGGACTGACGTACAGTCTGCTAAACACTAATACACAACCTGCTTGGTCCACAAAAGTTCTTATAAGGACTGGTAACTTGGTATAGGGTGCTACGGTACATAGGCTTGAGTGCGGTACAGTCTGCTGTTCTGTAAGGACCGCTATCGGTCCACAATAGATAGGGTTGACGTGCACCACTGCTGACCGCTCACCTATACTGCAGCAGTCCTTCAGCGGTATAGGGACTGACGTACAGTCTGCTAAACACTAATACACAACCTGCTTGTTCCACAAAAGTTCTTATAAGGACTGGTAACTTGGTATAGGGTGCTACGGTACATAGGCTTGAGTGCGGTACAGTCTGCTGTTCTGTAAGGACCGCTATCGGTCCACAATAGATAGGGTTGACGTGCACCACTGCTGACCGCTGCCCTATACTGCAGCAGTCCTTCAGCGGTATAGGGACTGACGTACAGTCTGCTAAACACTAATACACAACCTGCTTGGTCCACAAAAGTTCTTATAAGGACTGGTAACTTGGTATAGGGTGCTACGGTACATAGGCTTGAGTGCGGTACAGTCTGCTGTTCTGTAAGGACCGCTATCGGTCCACAATAGATAGGGTTGACGTGCACCACTGCTGACCGCTCACCTATACTGCAGCAGTCCTTCAGCGGTATAGGGACTGACGTACAGTCTGCTAATCACTAACACACAACCTGCTTGTTCCACAAAAGTTCTTATAAGGACTGGTAACTTGGTATAGGGTGCTACGGTACATAGGCTTGAGTGCGGTACAGTCTGCTGTTCTGTAAGGACCGCTATCGGTCCACAATAGATAGGGTTGACGTGCACCACTGCTGACCGCTCACCTATACTGCAGCAGTCCTTCAGCGGTATAGGGACTGACGTACAGTCTGCTAAACACTAATACACAACCTGCTTGGTCCACAAAAGTTCTTATAAGGACTGGTAACTTGGTATAGGGTGCTACGGTACATAGGCTTGAGTGCGGTACAGTCTGCTGTTCTGTAAGGACCGCTATAGGTCCACAATAGATAGGGTTGACGTGCACCACTGCTGACCGCTCACCTATACTGCAGCAGTCCTTCAGCGGTATAGGGACTAAGAGTTTTGTCACAGGGTCATTTAAAAAATGACATGCAGAGGAAGAGGCAGGCCCTTCCGCAGGGGTGGTAGGGGTAGGGCAGGAGCAACAGGCTTGAGCCAAAGTGGGAAGTTGCAGAAGGTGCGTTCAATTACTTTAAAGGATGCACCAGACTTGGTTGAGTGGCTCGCTCAGCCTTACTCTTCTGCACCCTCCTCATCCTCTCGATCTGCACCCTCTTCTTCACTCTCTGCTATGTGCACCCCCAAAGACACTACCACCAACAACACGACCACCACCACCACCACCACATACCTTCCGCTTGAGTCACTGGAATTATTTTCCGATCCATATCAAGAGGACATTTCTGATGCGCAGCCACTCTTGGTATTGGATCAGGAAGAGGAGGTAGCAACAAGCGCTACTCAGCAGTCTGACGCCAGTACCCAGATCAGCCCAAGGAGGAGGTTGGTCCCCGGTGTTGCTGCCTACTCCGAGATCTCTACTTATAGCGGTGGGGAAGGTGACGTTGATGATGACGTGTCTAGTGATGTCACGTGGGTGCCCACAAGAGAGGAAGAGGAGGGGAGTTCAGAGGGAGATATGGACCAGCAGATAGGGAGGAGAAGCAGCAATGACTTACATTGCACAGCAGGGACAAAGCAGACTGCAAATGTATCAGGAGCGAGTCATCGACCATGTACGGTCACATCTGGCGCTCCCAGGACACCGGCACATGGCTCCGCAGTGTGGGCTTTTTTTAACGTGTCCGCTGCTGACAATAGCGTTGCCATCTGCAATCTTTGCAGTCAACGCGTTAGTCGCGGTAAGCCCAATACTCACCTAGGGACGACCGCCTTAAGAAGGCACATGAGCAGCCATCACCGAGCCCAGTGGGAGCAACGGAACACACAAAGCCACACTGCAGGCTCTCACCGTCCAGCCTCGTCTTCTACTTCTCCTTCTCCTCTCTCCTCACAATTGTCCTCCACTCCACCTTCCATCACGCCAAGCTCACATTTTTCTGCAAAAAGGCAGGCTTCCGTGGGCCTAATGTTTGAGCGTAAAAAAATGATGATGCCGGATAACCCTCTTGCCCAACGGTTGGCGACTGGCTTGTCAGAACTCATAGCCCGCCAACTACTGCCATATAAACTGGTGGACTCGGAGGCCTTTCGCAAATTTGTGGCCATTGGAACACCACAATGGAAGGTCCCAGGAAGGAAGTATTTCTCAGAGAAGGGCATCCCAGAGCTATATGGCCATGTTCAGCGGCAAGTGAATGTATCTCTGGCACACAGTGTCGGTGCCAAGATACATCTGACCACAGACACGTGGTCTAGCAAACACGGGCAGGGAAGGTATATCAGTTTTACTGCCCACTGGGTGAACCTTCTGACGGCCGTCAAGCATGTAACCCGTGGCACCCGTGTAGATTTGGTTTTACCGCCACGGATTGCATGCAGGCCTGACTCTTCTTCTCCTCCTCCTACTCCATCCTCCTCCCTCTCCTCCTCAGCTGCCTCCTCCTTTTCCGCTGCTAGCGTCTCTTCCACTGCACCGCCCAAGCTCCCCAGAACCTATTCCACATGCCAGGTGAGACGTTGCCATGCCGTGCTGCGTCTGTTGTGCCTGGAAGCAAAGAGCCACACTGGCCCGGCACTCCTTTCAGCTTTGCGTTCACAGGCAGATGAGTGGCTAACACCGCTCAATTTGACAGTTGGTAAAGTGGTGTGTGACAACGGTGCCAATCTGCTTAGCGCATTGAAACAGGGCAAAATCACGCACGTGCCGTGCATGGCACACGTCTTAAACTTGGTCGTGCAGCGATTCCTTGTCAAATACCCTGGGGTCCAGGACATCTTGCGGCAGGCAAGGAAAATCTCGGCCCATTTCAGAAGATCTTACACGGCCATGGCTCGCCTTGCTGACATTCAGCGGCGACACCATCTGCCGGTCAGACGTCTTATTTGCGATTGCCCGACGCGATGGAACTCAACCTTCTATATGCTTGATAGGCTGCTCCAGCAGAAACGTGCAGTTAACGTCTACCTGTATGAACTCTGCGAAAGAAACGGTTCTGGGGAGCTGGGTTTTTTTTCACCGCGCCAGTGGCTGCTCATGCGTGACACATGCAGACTTCTGCGGCCATTTGAGGAGATCACCAAACTGGTCAGTCGCAGCCATGGCGCCATCAGTGACATGGTACCTTATGCCTTCTTTCTGGAGCGTGCATTGCGTCGTGTCATTGATCAGGCTGTGGAGGAGCAGGAGCGGGAAGATGAGGAAGTCGCAATGCTGGATGAATTCCCAGGGGGGGCTACTCTATCTGAGACAAGTCAACAACAGGAGTCTGATGAGGAGTCAGAGGAGGATGGTGCCGGGGCGGATGAGCAGGAGCAAGAAGAGCATGCTTTAAACCTTTCTGGGATCCCTGTTGTGCGAGGATGGGGAGAGGAGAATGAAGAGGACGACATTATCCTGGATGATGAGCAGGAGCCAGGCCACCACACCGCTTCCACTTTAGTGCAAATGGGGGCCTTCATGCTCCAGTGTTTTAATAGGGACCCCCGTATAAAAAGCATGAGGGTCAAGGACCAGTACTGGGTGGCAACGTACTTAGACCCCCGGTACAAACACAAAATGGCGGAAATGTTACCGCCGTCGCAGAGGGCTGTCAGAATGCAGCACTTCCAGGCCTTGCTTCGAGAAATGCTGCATTCTGCTTTTGCGTGCGCTGGCAGAGGAGCAATTCCCACTCCCAGAGAAGGATTTGCGGGTACCAATCCAACAGCGCCTGCAAGAAGAGGCCGGTTTGAAGATGTGTTGGTGACTTCGGATATGAGGTCATTCTTTCAGCCGACCCATCGACAGGTGTCATCCGGATCCAGCATCAGGGAACGCCTAGACCGTCAGGTGTCCGACTACATTGGGTTAACGGCCGATGTGGACGCTCTGAGGAGTGATGAACCCCTAGACTACTGGGTGGGCAGGCTTGACCTCTGGCCAGAGCTTGCCCAATTTGCAATCGAACTGTTGGCTTGCCCCTCATCCAGTGTCCTGTCCGAAAGGACGTTCAGCGCAGCAGGGGGGATTGTGACCGATAAGCGTACTCGCCTAGCTCACCACAGTGTTAACTACCTCACATTTCTAAAAATGAATGAGGCATGGATCTCGGAGGAATTCAACACATGTGACCAGTAGACCATGTATATGTCTATAAACTATTTTTTTAATCAAGCACACAGACCTTCTTAATTCATTTGGCTCACTTCCTTGACCCAAAAAAGCACACCGTACTATATGCCCCTACCCTCCTCTTTGAAGAGGTTGAGCGGTGTCATATTTCTACTGGGGCTGCTTATGATATCCCTGTGCTGTGCTGACTTCCTCCTGGGGGTTCTTATTATGAAGGGATCACACTATCCCTGTGCTGTGCTGACTTCCTCCTGGGGGTTCTTATTATGAGGGGATCACACCATCCCTGTGCTGTGCTGACTTCCTCCTGGGGCTGCTTACGGTGCTGCTGTCAGTGCTGTATGTCACGGTGCTGCTGTCAGCGCTGTATGTCACGGTGCTGCTGTCAGCGCTGTATGTCACGGTGCTGCTGTCAGCGCTGTATGTCACGGTGCTGCTGTCAGCGCTGTATGTCACGGTGCTGCTGTCAGCGCTGTATGTCACGGTGCTGCTGTCAGCGCTGTATGTCACGGTGCTGCTGTCAGCGCTGTATGTCACGGTGCTGCTGTCAGCGCTGTATGTCACGGTGCTGCTGTCAGCGCTGTATGTCACGGTGCTGCTGTCAGCGCTGTATGTCACGGTGCTGCTGTCAGCGCTGTATGTCACGGTGCTGCTGTCAGTGCTCTGTATTACGGTGCTGCTGTCAGATGCCTCTATCACGGTGCATGTGTCATTCCGGTATGTCACGCTGCTGGTGATCATCTCCTGCACCCTCTTCTTTGCCTACCCTGGTCCCTGACCTTCCCTCTCCTCCATTGCCTTCATTAGCTCCATAGTCCTGAATTGTTAGAACAATTTCCCAAATAAAATAAAAATGCTTGTAGTTATCGATCCCAAATTCACCTCATACATGTATTATGTCATTGTCCAGATGGTGGGACTACGTTTTACCCCCTAATAATTACCACGTGGCCGCAAATTCGACATGAAGGTTTGCAAAGTTCGCCTCCCATTGAAGTCAATGGGGCCAGCGGCGAACGGTCGGTTTCGCGAACGTTTGGGTCCGTTCGCATTTCGCGTTCGCGAAACGTCCCGTCGGAAGTTCGTCCATCACTACTGCTACATATCTTTGGTAAAAATAACCCACATTAGTGTATATTATTTGGTCTTTGTGAAAGTTATCGAGTCTACAAACTATGGTGCCAATCGCTGAAAATTGATCACATCTGATCAGGCCTTCAGTACATCAGGTGTATCTCATTTCTTCAGACACTAACAAGTCAGGAAAGTACAAATACCCCCCAAATGACCCCTTTTTACAAAGTAGACATTTCAAGGTATTAAGTAAGAAGCATGGTGAGTTTTTTTAAGCTGTCATTTTTTCCCACAATTCTTTGCAAAATTAAGATATTTTTTTATTATTTTTTTTTTTTACAAAATTGTCATATTATCAGGTTATTTCTCACACACAGCATATGCATACAACAAATTACACCCCAAAATACATTCTGCTACTCTTCCCGAGTACGGTGATACCACATGTGTGAGACTTTTACACAGCCTGGCCACATACAGAGCACCAACATTGATGTAGTACCTTCAGACGTTCTACGAGCAAAAATTACGCATCTCATTTCTCAACCACCTATTACACTTTTGAAGGCCATGGAGTACCAGGACAATGGAATTTCCCATAAAATGACCCCATTTTGGAAAGCAAACACCCCAACGTATAATCTGTGAGGCATAATGAGTCTTTTGAACGATTAATTTTTTTCCAGAAGTTTTTGGAGTATGTGGAAAAAATTTAAAACGCATTTTTTTTTTACACAAAATTGTCAATTTATAAGATAGTTCTAACACATAGCATGTATATAGCAAAAATTATACCCCAAAACACATTCTACTACTCCTCCCGAGTCTGGCGATACCACATGTGTAGGACTTTTACACAGACTGGCCACATAGAGAGGCCGAACATTGAAGTAGTATGTTCAGTCATTCTAGGAGCATAAATGACACATCTCATTTCATTCCTACCTATCACACCTTTGAAGGTCCTGGACCACCAGGACAGTGCAATTACCCACAAAATGACCCCATTTTGGAAAGCAAACACCCCAACGTATATTCTATGAGACATGGGCTGCAAATAGGTACTCGGGTACTCTGATGGCCTGGTGACAGGCACTCGGGTACTCTGATGGCCTGGTGACAGGTACTCGGGTACTCTGATGAACTGTGACAGGTACTCGGGTACTCTGATGAACTGTGACAGGTACTCGGGTACTCTGATGGGCTGTGACAGGTACTCAAATACTCTGATGGACTGTGACAGGTACTCTGATGGACTGTGATTGACAGGTACTATGAGGGGTGGTGACAGGTCCTCTTTATTGGGGGGGGCAATCAGTGTGATTGGTGTACACTAGGCGGTAACGAGATGTTACCGCAATCTCCTCCTCACACATGATCGGTGTGTGAGGAGGAGAACAACCCGGTAACATCTCGTTACCGCGGTTTGTTTACATTTTAGTGATCGGCTGTGAAAGGATCACAGCCGATCACGTGGATAAACAGCCGGTCAATGGCTGTTTACCAGCGTCGGTGACGAGCAGTGTTCCCGGGGAACACGCCGCCACCGACGTGCACATGCAGCGCGCTCGCGATCGCGCGCATGCGCCGTGCACACTCGGGGTGTGACCATCTGTGATCGGCCGTGACTTCATCACGGCCGATCACGTGGTAAACAGCCATAACCAATGGCTGTTCACCCCCTTCAGTGGCGAGCGGTGTCTCCGTGACACGCCGCCACTGAAGAAACAGGGATGTGCGCGTGCATTCCCTGTTTAAACGGGAGGCCGTCATATGACGGCCTCCCGCCACAATAGGTGCACCGCCTGGCCGTCATTTGACTGCCGGCGGTCAGCAACCAGTTAAAGGGGGCTTCCAGATTCCGATAAGCCACCTGCCCGCAGACCCCCACAACCACCGGCCAGGGTTGTGGGGATGAGGCCCTTGTCCTCATCAACATGGGGACAAGGTGCTTTGAGGGCATTTGGCCTGGTACGGTTCAGGAAGGGGAGGGGCCGCTCTCTCGCCCCCCCCCTTTTCCTGTGGCCTGCCAGGTTGCATGCTCGGATAAGGGTCTGGTATGGATTTTGAGGGGGACCCCATGCCATTTTTTGGGGGGCGACTTACAAGACAACTTTAAGTCGCCCCCAGGCCAGGCGACTTTAATTTTTTTTTTTTAAACGGCATGGTTCCCCTTCAAGTCGTGCTGTGATTCACACAAGTTGTGTCCAAGTTGCCTCCCAAAGTCGTGCTGGAAGTCGTTTCCCCTGTGTGAATGGACTGTTAATGATACAAGTTCAATAGACACAGATTGTTATTGTCAGAGTCATGTTGAATCTCCTATCTATATCTAACTGTTGTCACAACTAAAACAAAAATAAAGCATTTATTTATGTCGGATCTTTTGTTTTTCGGATTCTTTGTCAAAATGATAAAGAAAATACCTGAAATTCGGACGAAAATGCATTTGGACCAAATCGAATGCACATGTCTATTACCTAGTGGACGAGCCCGACCTGCAGGGAGAGATCTCTGGAGGGCCCTGGTAGGGTATACAGGAAGCAGAAGAGTCAGGAGTGGCACGAGTGCCTGGCAGGATCAACAGCAGTGGATGGATCTGGAACCCAGGAAGCACTGTGTAGGGGAACAGGGTCAGGAGACAGGCTGGAACCAAGAACAAGCTGGATCGGCAGGCGAGTGCAGCAGGCAGACAGCAGGAACCAGGACTCTGGAGCAGGACCTTAGGCTGTAACTGGACTGCAGGCAAGAGCTGGACCAACAACTGGAAGCTGGACAGCAGACAGGCACCAGGATGCTGAAAGCAGGGTAGTCAGACAAGCAGGGTCGGTGATCAGACGGTCAGCAGAGGTACCAGTGGATCAAGCAGAAGGGTAGTCAGACAAGCCAAGGTCAGGTGCAGGCTGATAGCAGGGATGGTAGGTAGACAAGCTGAGTAAGTAAGCACAGGAGACAGGTTCTCAGGGTCAGGAAACACACAAGCTGCAGATCAGACAGCAAGATCTCAGTGTGACCGTCAGAACTAAATAGCCCGTCTCGCGCCAACAGGCGCATGCACGCATGCACACTTGTGTGTACACCTGCACATGCATCGGGCTCAAAGCTGAATCTTCTTTACCTGTAAAGCCCCAGACATCTCCTTCCTCAAACCCTCCAGTTTGTCCAAAGGCAAACAACACTCCTTAGCCACGGTATCTATAATGATCCCCAAGAAACACAGCTCCCTAGTCAGACCTTCAGTCTTGTCAGTGGCCAACGGAACCCCAAAAGCTTTGAAAAGTTGTTGAACTGTGGCCAACAGAGATGCACACACCAGGCTCTCCGCAGGCCCTATACACAAAAAATCATCCAAGTAATGGATGACGGCTCACAAGCCTGAAACATCCCGCACCGCCCATTCCAGAAAAGAACTAAACTGTTTGAACAAGGAATGGGAAATAGCGCACTGCGTGGGTAAACACCTGTCAACAAAAAATTTACCCTGCCACCGACACCCCAACAAATGGCAGCAATCGGGATGAACTGGCAAGAGGCAAAAAGGAGCCTCGATATCCGTTTTTGCCAACAATGCCCCCTCACCAAAACGCTGCACCCAGGCCACCACCATATCAAAAGATGTGTAAGACACCGTGCAGAGGCCCGGATCAATGGGTTCATTAACTGATCCCCCACGCGGATGGGACAAATTGTGAATGAGCCGAAACTTGTTCGGCTCCTTCTTGGGAACCACACCCAAAGGGGATATAACTAAATCGAGTACTGGCGGCAGCTCAAACGGACCAGCCATGCGACCCAACAAAACTTCCTTGAAAAACTTTATAGTAATGATGCCTGAATGCTATCTAGCCAACTTCAAATTGTCCGCTATAGGCGGAACCACCTGGAGTCGACTATTCATCTTGAAACCCTTAGTAAACCCCAACTCTAATAACCTGGCCTCTTCCCAATTAAGATAGCGCCTTAGAAAGGGGACCGTCCTTCCTACCCTCACCGGCGTCTTCCCTTTTTCCAGAATCCCCCCTTTCCCGTGTCCCTGCTTAAAAGCACCAAGACTGCGGGTGCAAACTTCCACATATGGAACACTCATGCCAGAATCAACACTTAACCCTGAATTTGCAGGTGCCTGTGTTAAATTGCCAGCAGAAACCTATGCAACTTCCGGACGGTTGCCCGGCAGAGGCCAAACCCCTGGCCCCACCCTGAAAGGGGGGCAAAGAACTTCTGGGAGAGGACGTTAGCTTCATCCAAAGACTAATGTCCTTATGGTCCCATTCCTTCCTTTGCCAGAATTGCTCATCATAGCGCAACCAAGCAGTCCCCCCATACACTCTTTATGCCTCCCCAATGCAATCAAGGTAGAAAAAAAAGCGGGGAGCAGTTTTTAGGCGCCTTTTCTCCAATAATGCTTGTCAAAATCGCAAACGCCTACAACAAGTTTGAAAACATGCGTGGGACCGACCTGTAGCACCGCTTCTCCTCCTCTTCTTTTTTGCTCTCATCAGGCTTAACTTTGTCCAAGTTAAACTTCTCCAAGGGTAACAAAGAGAACATTTCAACATACTCCCCCTTCCAAATGTGCTCTTTTACCTCCGCTTTCCAATGAGCACCCAAAGGCCCCTCAAAACAGACATAGACTTCGCATTTGGCGACATCCACCAAATGCCCCCCTCTATCCCCACCACCCTCTTGCCAGCCGCCGCGGCATCCACTACGGCCACCGTTGTACTAGCTGCTACCGCCAATGATGCAGGCGGGGCTAAGGGATTGGCCACCCTTACCCCACCAGCAGTCAGGCCCCCCACTGGCCCTGCAACCCTAGCCGATGCGAGCGGGCCTGGCACCGTCAGTGCAGAGCCCTGAGCTGCGGAAGTGTGGGCTGCTGCCCACGCCGCCACTGGGGAAGCGTCTGCCACCAGCCGCATACCAGCCTCACAGCGTGCCAACACCTCCCGCAAGCCAGCCAACAATGTTTGCACCACCCCCACTTCCTGCGCCCATGCTACCCCAAGGCACAGGGAACCAGGACTGTGACCCACACCACCTGAGCCATCCCCAAGTCCCACTGGCACCCCTGTACCCCCAACCCCACACACAGAACCCCCATGCTAAAGACAGGAGAGGAAAAAGACAGGTTCTTACCTGGCTGCCGCTGCCCCGCGGGACATCCAGCTGTAGTTCCTGTTCCATGTGCCGCCTCCTGGATCTCGCCCTCACCCTGAGCACCCAACTCCCAAACTGTCTTGGGAACTCCCGGACTCCCTCTGATCCGCGTTAGTAGCCCGCAATTCAGGATTCCCCGCAGCTGATGGGCGCCCTGCAGTGACGTCCATCATTGCGTGCCATACCGTGATGCACCTTCCGCTACACTCGGCTTCCATGCCTGGCCCTGGGCCGGGCAGGGGAAGTCCGTCTGGCTGCCGATCTGGACCACGCACCATCTAGGTCCCCTGATGGCACTGTGCTACCACCGCCGCTCTTCTCCTTCCTCTCCCTTCTGAGTCGAAGGGTCCTGAGCAGGGCTCCCAATACAGTCCCAGACACTGGCTGTCACAGGGCTAAAAAGCTCAGGAGGCCTGGACCTCCTAGCACGTGGGTGACCCGTAGGAGGGTGGATTGCGGGCGCGCTGGGGAAGGCCTGGCTGGGGCCCTGGATTGCCGCTGCCTCCTCCCGTCTCCTCTGCTGACTAACTGGGGACCGAGTGGAAAAATCGACCATCCGGTGTGTTCTACCACCCCAACTGACCGCCACTCACTGACTCTGCCCCCCCCAGCTCAGTCTTAAACTCCTCCCACCAGCCAGCCTACTAATCCCCCAGTAACTGCCTACTTCCCACTCACTGCCTTTGCCTCGCTGCCCACCCAAGTCATGCTGGCCCTCCTCCCAGTGATACTTCTGCTCCAGGCCATTACTTTCTTCTCATAAACAATGTCTCTTTAAGAAATGTTGTATCATGCCTAACAAGTTCTCAAATATATGGTGGGTTTTTTGCTGCTGCTGCTGTGATCTGACTTTTTTAGTAGGTGGCTAAGTTTGTTCGACACGAACTTACTATCTGTAGGAACATTGCCACCCTCTCTTTTTCACACTGCCGAGATGGACTAGGGACTGTGGAATTTGTAATGTGCATAGAGCAGTCCACATGACCACAATTAACATGCACTACTTGTTCCAAACAAATGGAAGTGAGGAGTGGGAAAAGAGGTTTGGTAATTCCAGGAGGGCATTACAAGGAGGCAGAAAAAAAACACAGTAATGCGTACACACGATCGGAATTCCGGCAAGAAAAAGACAGATGAGAGCTTTTCATCGGAAAATGCGACCGTGTGTATGCTCCATCGGAATTTAGCTGTCCGAATTTCCACCAGCCAAAAATTTATAGCATGTTCTCAATTTTCCAGACGGAAAAACTTTCTATCAGAAATTCCGATCGTGTGTATGCAATTCCGACACGCCAAAAATCACGCATGCTCAGATTCAACTATGAGACAGAATCTAATGGCTACTGGCTATTGAACTTCCTTTTTCTAGTCCCGTCGTACGTGTCGTACGTCACTGCGTTATAAGCGATCGGAATGGTGTGACCGTGTGTAGGCAAGACAGCTTGAGCCGAGTTCCGTTGGGAAAACCATCATAGCTTTTTCCGACGAGTATTCCGATTTGTGTGTACGCGGCATAAGAGACGATTTCATAAAAATAGGTTACAAGGTCATTAGAGCGGATGTGTATAGATTATTTTCTATAGATGTTTTTTTTTTTTTTTTGAAGAATAAGAATATTGTTTAGTGTCACTTTAATGCAAATTACTTTAACAAATCAATTTATCCATGGATTTTCTTTTTGCAGAAAACATTCTGGGGACTGGTGACACCTCGCTCATGGTCCTGCCACTTATGACCAAAGAACCAAATATATTTCTAGAAACTTTCAATATGTAAACTTTACACCCTATGAACAGAAAAATTTAAAACATTTTGCGAGCGACTGGATGTATGGACTTTATTCTACAGATCACTAAAAATCCCTTAAATCACAGCAATCACTTGTACTTCTGCAAGCAAATGTGTTTTTTTCTAGTCAATGTGCCCTATCTAAAGTATTAAAAAGTAACCTAATACAAAGTCTCATGTATCATTGAGTGCTTAGTGTCAATAAAATGCCTTATTGCCATCTTCTGAATGCTGCCAAATCCTCTGTACCCCTCCACTGGAAGAGTGCATAACCACCGACCATAAGTCTTTGGCTCCACAAAGTGTAAGAAATCAATAAAATGGAAGACTTAATTCTTACAGCGCAACACAAAAATGCAAAAAATATTCTAAAACTTAGGTTATGGCATATGTTCATCTGTTCTGAGGAAGGGGCAGCTCTCTCTTAAATATGAACCTATCTTCTCAACATTCCTTCTCTTTTTGCCTTTTCCTTTATTTTTACCACTTTTTTTCTCTTTTTTTTTTCCAATATGTATAAAAAAGAAAAAATTGAATAGTAATGCCAAGTGATTCCTCGAATGGTCCATACCAAGTGACTGTTTGGGCTAGATGGGAATTCAGTACTTTTCTCATTGATAAAGTTCAATTGATTAATCTCCTGACTATACACGTCTAATTTGTATGTACAGTTTGTCTGTCTATATAATTTAGATTCTTGTACTGTTACTTGTCTCTGTATTAATGACCTGTTAGACTGGAGCTGCTTTCTTCTGGTTAAATAAAAGAATTGGAAAAAAAATTGCCTTATTGTTACAGTAACGTAATTTGTATCATAATTTTGAATTTTGTGTATACAGGGCCCTTTCGCACACGCTGTCCGATCAGGTACTGTCCGTTTTTCAGGGGGACCTGATCGGATGCTCCATTCCCCTCTATTGAGTGACGGATGTCAGCGGTGACATGTCCGCTGACATCCAGCACTATCCACCAAATCAAGACAGATGGAAACCCTATTTTCCAACTGTCTGGCGGATTGGGTGGAATCATATTAAAACGGACAGGCAGTCCATTTTCATCCAATCTCCCATTGAGGAGAGAGGGGCTCTGACAGGTCCGTCTCTGCACAGTGACGGGAGATGGAACTGTCATCTGCCTGATCAGCGGAGATTAACGGATCAATACCCGCTGAGCAAGCAGAGTCAATCAAAACGGACAGCCCCGTGTGAAAGGGGCCTAAATGATGGAGGTACATACGTGTGTCAGGGCTGAGCTCAGCCCTTCCTTCACTGAGCTGGTCGCTCAGCTGTCGGCTAATTGCCAGCTCTCCACAGTTACTCAGCTGTTGATGATATCCTGCTTGTCAGTCCTGCCTACTTAAGCCGTCCAGTTCAGAGGAGTTCTGCCTTCGCCTTGGTTAACATCAGAGAAACTATCGCCTGCGATCCTGTTCAAGACTTGCTGGGCTGACATCCCTTCTGGCTCCAGATCCTGCTTGCTGTTCCACTACATTGATCCCTGACTTCTGGTTTAGCTGACTTTACTTTCTGGTTACTGGTACTGAACTGAAATATACTACAGTTTTATGACTAAAAACTTGAACAATCAATGGCCTGCCAATACCGAGAAATAATTGGTCAGGGCTCCTCACATGAGCTGCCTGCCACTCAGGTCCCAAGTCCAACCTCTCTTCCAGAACAATTCATCTGAAAGCAGAGAAGGCATCTTTGAACCAAGTACATGTGGTCACACCCCCACTACACTGAACACTCCCAGTCCCAAATCACAACAACCAGGCCTGAAATTAAACACAGGCCTGGCTAAATTTACCTGCACTTGGGCCCTGCAGCTAGAAAAATACTACTCTAGCGCCTACCTTTAAGTAGAGGGTGCTTCATGTGTTTGCTTTGGTATGACCAGGGCCGTCTTTAAGGCAGGGAAAAAGGGGCAGTTGCTCTGGGTCCTGTCATTGTTATGGGGCCCAAAGCAGCTGCCTCATACTTGCCAACTATATCAGTTTAAATTCCCTCATCCCTGGACGTTTTAGTCCTGTGCTGTGTCATGATATCTCAGTATAAAGTTCTGTTACTAATGCCACCCAGCTCTGCCCTATTGTTGTGTACAGATGACTCACCTGCAGACCCTTTACGTGTACAGTGGTGTGAAAAAGTGTTTGCCCCCTTCCTCATTTCCTGTTCCTTTGCATGTTTGTCACACTTAAGTGTTTCGGAACATCAAACCAATTTAAACAATAGTCAAGGACAACACAAGTAAACACAAAATGCAATTTGTAAATGAAGGTGTTTATTATTAAAGGTGAAAAAAAATCCAAACCATCATGGCCCTGTGTGAAAAAGTGATTGCCCCCTAAACCTAATAACTGGTTGGACCACCCTTAGCAGCAACAACTGGAACCAAGCGTTTGCGATAACGTGCAATGAGGCTTTTACAGCGTCCAAAGAGTTCCACTTTTGTCTCATCGGTCCACAGAATGTTGTCCCAAAAGTCTTGGGGATCATCAAGATGTGTTGTGGAGAAATTGAGACGAGCTTTGATGTTCTTTTTGCTCAGCAGTGGTTTTCTCCTTGGAACTCTGCCATGCAGGCCATTTTTGCCCAGTCTTTTCCTGATGGTGGAGGCATGAACGCTGACCTTAACTGAGGCAAGTGAGGCCTGCAGTTCCTTGGACGTTGTTGTGGGGTCTTTTGTGACCTCTTGGATGAGTCGTCGCTGCGCTCTTGGGGTAATTTTGGGCGGCCGGCCACTCCTGGGAAGGTTCACCACTATTCCATGTCTTCGCCATTTGTGGATAATGGCTCTCACTGTGGTTCGCTGGATTCCCAAAGCTTTGTAAATGGCTTTATAACCCTTTCCAGACTGATAGATCTCAATTACTTTCTTTCTCAATTGTTCCTGAATTTCTTTGGGTCTCGGCATGATGTGTAGCTTTTAAGGATCTTCTGGTGGACCTTACTGTGTCAAGCAGCTCCTATTTAAGTGATGCCTTGATTGTGAACAGGTGTGGCAATAATCAGGCCTGGGTGTGGCTAGAGAAATTGAACTCAGGTGTGGACAACCACAGTTATAGTATGTTTTAACAAGGGGGGCAATCACTTTTTCACACAGGGCCATGGTGGTTTGGATTTTTTTTCACCTTTAATAATAAACACCTTCATTTACAAATTGCATTTTGTGTTTACTTGTGTTGTCCTTGACTATTGTTTAAATTGATTTGATGTTCCGAAACACTTAAGTGTGACAAACATGCAAAGGAACAGGAAATGAGGAAGGGGGCAAACACTTTTTCACACCACTGTAAATAGCAGAGCATTGATATGTAAATAGCGACAGCATACATATGTAAATAGTGACAGACCGGCAGCATTCATTTGTAAATAGAGGTGGTATTCATGTGTATATCATGCCCCCTGAGGTCATATCCACCATCACCTATACTGAATTCTGCCCACTGGGGAGATAAAGGGGCATACCTACCATCAGCCTGTTCTGCAAAAGTAAGCAAATTAGTGGGGGGAGGGTAGTGTGGGGTGTGCAGAAGTAGACAGAGAATGAATTACAGTTTGGTGTGCACAGGTGAGCAAGGAGAGGATGTGTAGAGGTAAGGAAGGTGGGTGCAAAGATGAGCAGAGGAGGCAGGTAGAGTTAAAGGGGACGGGGATTGGAATGGAAAGGATGGGGGAGGTTTGGGGTGCAGAAGTTAGCATGGGTTTTAGGATGCAAAGGTGTACTGACAGGATGTATAAAGATGTTGGTCACATGTAGGGTAGCCCATTCATTTCAATGGGCTGCTCTCTGTGCTACAAATGTGGAAGAAAGTCACAAACACTTTTTCAAAATCACACAGTGCCAAGACACGTGTCAGCAGATGCCTGAGGATGTCATTAACAAGTAATGGCACTGCTGTGTATCTGCTAAAGGGAAGCACGTTTCTGTGGTGTCAGGAAAGCAATTTTGCATGCATTCCCAACACACACAAATGTGAACGCAAGCTAAATGGCTCAGTTACATTGGTGGTCAGTGTAAATCTTCTCATTATATTGGTGCTTGGTGTAGAATCCTTTCATTCACACTAGTGGCCACCAGTGTGAATGTTGCCCTTACATTGGTGGTCAGTGTAAATCCCTCCTTACATTGGTGATTACTGTGAATGCTTCTATTACATTAGTGGTCAGTGTAAACCCCTATTACATTAATGATCAGTGTAAACCCTTATTACATGTAGAGGGGAGGAGCCAAATCTGTGAAGCATCGGGAGTGTAGATTTGCGGTGAATGAAGTGATGATTTGAGACTTGCTGTTTTAAAGTTTTTATCTTGTAAGTGGATTTGTTTGGGGGGCTTTTAATAAACATGCAGAGTACACTATGGCATCTGTCTTTGTTGTTTTATGTCCATAAACCTACGAAAGTAATAGCGTGATTGAGCACTTATGAGAAAGCGAAGGAAGGTTTGTCTGGCAGCAATACAAATGCTGATTACCCACACAGAGGAGCAGTCTGGAGACTGTAGGATTACCATTGGAGAGTGAAAGCTGATCCATTGTGGTGGACACGAGAAGTGATTTGTAAATGCTTTTACATTCATCTTTGAGGTGAGCACTGGTGCAGTTAGCTGGTGGAGGTGTGCACTGGATATTGGTCCTTTTGAGGACGAACGCACACATCGGTGATTGCTTTGGAAGCATTGACACAGATTAACTGTTTTTTTTCAAATTTTTTCACTTTTTAATTTAAAATATTTTTTGATCATGAATAGGATTGAGCGAACACGAACGGTAAAAATTGGGTTCGTACCGGACTTTTGGATTTTTGGATCCCGAACCCGAACAATTGACTGGATGTTTGGGTTCGGGTCCGGTGTTCAGCAACGTAATGGCGCATTTTAAAAAGCCCTGCAGCAGCCAATGAACATTCGTTTAACTGGTGTGCCCTTAGAAGCCATCACAGCCATGCCTATCAATGGCATGGCTGTGATTGGCCAGTGCAGCATGTGACCCAGCCTCTATTTAAGCTAGAGGCACACAGCACAGCACGTCACTCTGCTTTAGACAGTGTAGGGAAAGGTTCCTGGCTCCTGCTGCTGTGAGGGAGAGAATTACATGATAGGAGTCCTAATTCTAATTAGTCAGCGATTTTACACTGCACTAAGAGAAAAGATAGGCAGTGTAGGGCAAGGTTCCTGTTGCTGCTTTGAGGGAGAGAGAATTATCTAGGAGTAGTGATGGACAAACTTCCGACGGGATGTTTCGCGAACGCGGACCACGAACGCGGCCGATAGTTCACGAACCAGAACGTTCACGGTGGGCCCCATTGACTTCAATGGGAGGCGAACTTTGCAAACCTACAGGTCAAATTTGCAGCCACAAAATAATTAATAGCTGTGCAAACATAGTCCCACCACATGACCAATGACATAACACATGTATGAGGTGAATCTGGGATCGACAACTACAAGCATTCTTTTTTTATATGGGAAATTGTTGTGACAATTCAGGACTGTGGAGCGCATGAAGGCAATGGAGGAGAGGGAAGGTCAGGGTAGGCAAAGAAGAGGGTGCAGGAGATGATCACCAGCAGCGTGACATACAGAAATGACACCTGCACCGTGATAGAGTCATCTGACAACAGCACCATGATAGAGAGCACTGACATCAGCAGCGTGACATAAAGCACTAATACCAGCACTGAGATATACAGCACTAACAGCAGCACCGTGATAGAGAGTGCTGACATCAGCAGCGTGACATACAGCAATGACACCTGCACCGTGATAGAGTCATCTGACAACAGCACCGTGATAGAAAGCACTGACATCAGCAGCGTGACATAAAGCACTAACACCAGCACCGTGATAGAGAGTACTGACATCAGCAGCGTGACATAAAGCACTAACACCAGCCCTGTAATATGCAGCACTGACAGCAGCACCATGATAGAGAGCACTGACATCAGCAGCGTGACATACAGCAATGACACCTGCACCGTGATAGAGTCATCTGACAACAGCACCGTGATAGAGAGCACTGACATCAGCAGCGTGACATAAAGCACTAACACCAGCACCGTGATATACAGCACTGACAGCAGCACCGTGATAGAGAGCACTGACATCAGCATCGTGACATACAGCAATGACACCTGCACCGTGATAGAGTCATCTGACAACAGCACCGTGATAGAGAGCACTGACATCAGCAGCGTGACATGAAGCACTAACACCAGCACCGTGATATACAGCACTGACAGCAGCACCGTGATAGAGAGCACTGACATCAGCAGCGTGACATACAGCAATGACACCTGCACCGTAAGCAGCCCCAGGAGGAAGTCAGCATAGCACAGGGATGGTGGGAGCCCCTCATAATGAGCATAGCACAGGGATGGTGGGAGCCCCTCATAATGAGCATAGCACAGGGATGGTGGGAGCCCCTCATAATAATCAGCCCCAGGAGGATGTCAGCATAGCACAGGGATGGTGGGAGCCCCTCATAATAAGCTGCCCCAGGAGGAAGTCAGCACAGCACAGGGATGGTGGGAGCCCCTCATAATAAGCATAGCACAGGGATGGTGGGAGCCCCTCATAATATGCACAGCAGAGGTACAGCCCCAGGAGGAAGTCAGCACAGCACAGGGATGGTGGGAGCCCCTCACAATAAGCAGCCCCAGGAGGAAGTCAGCACAGCACAGGGATGGTGGGAGCCCCTCATAATAAGCAGCCCCAGTAAAAATATGACACCGCTCAACCTCTTCAAAGAGGAGGGTACGGGCATATAGTACGGTGTGCTTTTTTGGACAAGGAAGTGAGCCAAATGAAGAAAGAAGGTCTGTGTGCTCGATTAAAAAAATTGTTTATCGACATATACATGGTCTACTGGTCACATGTGTTGAATTCCTCCGAGATCCATGCCTCATTCATTTTTTGAAATGTGAGGTAGTTAACACTGTCGTGAGCTAGGCGAGTACGCTTATCGGCAGGGCTGGATTAACGTAGGGGCTATTGGAGCTGCAGCTCCAGGCCCCCACTGACTATAGGCCCAGCCACCCAAAAAGGACAGACTGCCCATGGAAAGCAATGGGCCGACGGGAAGAGATCTCTCCTGATGGGCCCTGCATTCCACATGCACCGCCTGTGCAGGGTGGTGGGATTGATAATGGGCACTGCATGAGCAGTCCTAACAGAAGCCTGGGGCACACCAATGCAGGGCTCTTAGCCCCTATACACACGGTCGGAGATTTCCACAACCAAATCCATCGGATTTTGTCCGTCGGATTTTGTCCGTCGGATCTTGTCCGAAACTGTTGCATACACACGGTCGGACAAAGTTGGCGAAAAATTCGATCTTTCAGAACGTAATGACGTAATTTCGTTACGATGGGACTACTTTCAGGCTAGTAGCCAATAGCTTTGATGTAGAAATTTGATCTTAGCATGCGTGGCACTTGGTCCAATCAAAATTCTCTACACATGATCGGAATATGTCTGATCGGCCCAGTTGGTCGGGAAATATTTCCAACATGTTGGAAAATTGGGTCCGATGGAGATTCGGATGGAATCAGTCCGATGTATACCACACACAGTCAGATTATCCGATGACACGGTCCGATAGGACACATTCCGACGGATTCTCCGACCGTGTGTACAAGGCTTTACAGAAGTCTGGGGCTTCCATAGTGTTAGGCCTGCGCAGCTGCATTCTTTCAGCTCAGAGTGCACGCCGACGCAAGGCCCTTAGGTCCACCAAAATTCTCAGCACCAAGCACATGATGCTCTTAATCCGGCCCTGCTTATCGGTCACGATCCCCCCTGCTGCGCTGAACGTCCTTTCGGACAGGACACTGGACGAGGGGCAAGCCAACAGTTCGATTGCAAATTGGGCAAGCTCTGGCCAGAGGTCAAGCCTGCCCACCCAGTAGTCCAGGGATTCATCACTCCTCAGAGCGTCCACATCGGCCGTTAACCCGATGTAGTCGGACACCTGACAGTCTAGGCATTCCCTGGTGCTGGATCCGGATGACACCTGTCAATGGGTCGGCTGAAAGAATGACCTCATATCCGAAGTCACCAACACATCTTCAAACCGGCCTCTTCTTGCAGGCGCTGTTGGATTGGTACCCGCAACTCCTTCTCTGGGAGTGGGAATTGCTCCTCTGCCAGCGCATGCAAAAGCAGAATGCAGCATTTCTTGAAGCAAGGCCTAGAAGTGCTCCATTCTGCCACCCCTCTGTGGCGGCGGTAACATTTCCACCATTTTGTGTTTGTACCGGGGGTCTAAGTATGTTGCCACCCAGTACTGGTCCTTGACCCTTATGCTTTTTATACGGGGGTCCCTATTAAAACACTGGAGCATGAAGGCCCCCATTTGCACTAAACTGGAAGCGGTGTGGTGGCCTGGCTCCTGCTCATCATCCAGGATAATATCGTCCTCTTCATTCTCCTCTCCCCATCCATTGTGTGTGACTGATTAGCAGACTGTATGTCAGTCCCTATACCGATGAAGGACTGCTGCAGTATAGGGCAGCGGTCAGCAGTAGTGCACCTCAACCCTATGTATTGTGGACCTATACCAGTCCTTATAGAATAGCAGACTGTACCTCACTCAACCCTATGTACTATAGCACCCTACACCAGGTTACCAGTCCTTATAAGGACCTTTGTGGAACAAGTAGGTTGTGTGTGACTGATTAGCAGACTGTACGTCAGTCCCTATACCGATGAAGGACTGCTGCAGTGTAGGGCAGCGGTCAGCAGTAGTGCACCTCAACCCTATGTATTGTGGACCTATACCAGTCCTTATAGAATAGCAGACTGTACCTCACTGAACCCTATGTACTCTAGCACCCTACACCAGGTTACCAGTCCTCATAAGGACCTTTGTGGAACAAGTAGGTTGTGTGTGACTGATTAGCAGACTGTACGTCAGTCCCTATACCGATGAAGGACTGCTGCAGTGTAGGGCAGCGGTCAGCAGTAGTGCACCTCAACCCTATGTATTGTGGACCTATACCAGTCCTTATAGAATAGCAGACTGTACCTCACTGAACCCTATGTACTCTAGCACCCTACACCAGGTTACCAGTCCTTATAAGGACCTTTGTGGAACAAGTAGGCTGTGTGTGACTGATTAGCAGACTGCAGCAGAAGGGCAGCAGTCAAGTATAATATTCTTTCTATATTTGGAAGAAAGAATATTATACGTGTACAAGCCTATTACCATACCACTGATACCAGTCCTGAAAAGAACCTTTGTGGACCGAATATAGTAACAGCTACTGATTAAACTGACCCTCACTGCCTCACACACAGCTTCCTGCCTGTCCCTATATAAACTGACAAAACAGAGGCTACTGGAACAATAACTGGAATAGCAATTGTGTGGGCCTGATAGTAACAGCTAATGACTAAACTGACTGTCCCTGCAGCACACACCGTCCTGTCCCTTTCTTTAAACTGACAAAAGACACTCAGGCTGCTGCAACAATCAGTAGCACAGCAAACCTATATCCTGAACTACACCTAACACCTATACCAGTCCTGAAAATAACTTTTGTGTACCAAATAGCTAGCGATTTGGGTCACTGCAATCTCTCCCTGCTCCACACAGCAACCTCTCCCTATAGTGACAGAAGAAAGAATGTAAAATGGCCGCCGGATCGGGTCTATTTATAAGTTAGGGGGAATGTCCAAGTTTCCATGTGCTGTAATGTCTCAATCGGCTGTCCTGTACCCCATGATGGATGTGTCATCATAGGTCAAAGTTCTTTTACACAGTAAACACGGAAGTCCGCCGGGCGAACAGCGCCAATAGTCCGCCGATCGGGCGGACCACGAACAGCCGAAATTCGCCACGAAACGACCGCCGGGCGAACCGTTCGGCCATCACTATCTAGGAGTCCAGATTCAGAAATCTATTCTAATAACTCAGCGATCTACATAGATTTACCTGGTTGGGTTTCAGTGCACAGTCTTTTTACATGAGCCCAGTGCCAGAGAAAATATAACTTATCTGCAAGCTCAGTGCACCAGCACTCCATATGTTATTGTGAGATACACCCTGTACATACTGTGGGTGTATTCTGCTCTTCCAAAAACACCCATTTAGGGAAAAATAATATATATTGTGCAGTGTTTTCTGCATATGTGGAGGTGTGAGTTACACAATTTATATATTTTCTTCTATTGTGCTATTCAAAAAAAATTTAAGGCAAAAACATTTTTTTTGAATAGCATTTTCGGCATTTCTGTAGCTCTGAGATACACCGTTTACATACTCTGGGTATATTCTGCTATTGTAAAAACACCCATTTAGGGCAAGATCCTAAATTTGGAAAATATGAGGATAACGTCAAAGAAGGGACGTGGCTCCGGTCATGGTGCTGCTGGTGGAGCTCCTGTTGCAGGGAGAGGACGTGGTCGATCTGTGCCAGCTACACGAACAAGTGAAACACCTTCCTCAGGTGCGAGTAGGCGACAGAGCCTGCAGCGGTATTTGGTCCGGCCTAATGCGGCTGTATGAATGTTGAGACGAGGACAAGTACAGGCGATAGTAGGATGGGTTGCTGACAGTGCCTCCGGTTCCTTGACATTGTCTCCCACCCAGTCTCCTGATGAAAGATCAGAGTTGGCACCTGCAGTCCATCAGTCTTTCACATCACCCCCTTGCAAATCAGCCAACCAGTCTGAGCCCCAAATCATGCAGCAGTCTCTTCTGCTTTTTGATGACTCTGTTAGCAGGGTTTCCCAGGGTCATCCACCTAGCCCTGCCACAAAAGTGGAAGAGATTGTGTGCACTGATGCAAAGTGGTTGCACTTATGTTTGAAGATGAGTACATGGGAGGACCATCGTAGCACATCTCGCATGATGACAAAACACAGGTGCCAACTGCTGCTGCTTTCGCAATTGTGCAGACCAACAAGGAGGGCAGAGGTGAAGACTGGGTGGAAGATGATGTGGAGGACAGTGAGGTCCTGGACCCCACATGGAATCAACGTCATGCAGGTGACCAGTGTAGTTTGGAGGAAGAGGCGGTGGTCGCACAGAGCCACCAGCACAGCAGAAGAGGGAGCAGGGTGCAAAAGCGGAGCGTCCGTCCCCTAGACAGTATGCCAGCTACTGCCCAACACAGCAAGGGACAGAGCACACCAAAGCCAGATCCAAGGAGTTTCCTAGCGTGGCAGTTCTTCAGACAATGTGCTGATGACAAGACACGAGTGGTTTGCACGCTGTGCAATCAGAGCCGGAAGCGAGGCATAAACGTTCTCAACCTGAGCACAACCTGCATAACCAGGCATCTAAGTGCAAAACACGAGCTGCAGTGGAGTCAACCCGCAAACAGAGGATCTGCCAGCAACACTACCCCCTGGGTCACCAACCATCTCCACAATGTCCCGTGGAAGCGTTCAGCTCTCTATCTCCCAAACACCGGAGCGGAAGAGGAAGTACCCCCCTAGCCACCCGCGATCCCTGGCCCTGAATGCCAGCATTTCAAAATTCCTCGCCTTTGAAATGCTGTCATTCCGTCTGGTGGGGACGCAGAGTTTTAAAAGCCTGAAGAGAGCCCGGACCAAAGTAAAAGAAAGTACTAAGCGCAGGGCGGGCATGACAGAGTTAATAGGGGGTTAAAAAGTCAGGCTTTGGTCATGAGGGGATGGGAGCAGAGCTGAGAGGGGGCGGAGGATCAGGCATCTAGAGGGGGAAGTGGCTTCATACACAAGCTCAGTCTGGTCAGGAGGAGAGAGCTTCCCACCCTCCCTCACTAATCTTTGGGGGGTTTGTTGTTGTTATTAATGTCTATAATTTGCATTTCAGATACCAGGATGTCGTGGCAGCGGCGTGGTGTTGGTCTTTGCGGGTGGAGGTTAAACCCCAGTTATGGAAGAGGGCAGGACTCATCGGTGGTATGGGGCCCGTGGGTGGTGGTCCAGCTAACGGTGGTTTAGCTGGAAGGTGGTTACCGGGTGCACTGCGGTCAGTGGTTTGTGTCTCCGAGCCAGCAGGTCAGCTGGAGGCCTATTTTAGTTTTAAGGTACTGCAGTGCCGGATTGGAGATGGTGGTTAGAGTGGTGGGTTTTTCCTGCAAAGACCAACGGGTGGAGTTAACTGATATTACAGTTTTATACAGTTATGTTTATTGATGTTAATTTATTTGAATATTTAATAAAAAAAGTTAATTGGCTGCTACGGCCAATTATTTACTCCAGATTGGTGTGGTCTCATTTTCTGGGGGGATTATGGGGATGTAGCAGTGGTTAAGATATATTGGTTACAATATGGGGGATAGTAGCCCATCTATTATACGAGGGTCATGGCATTGGCTGTCCCACAGTACATCGTGCCCAGCCGCCACTACTTTTCCAGGCAAGCCATCCCTTCCCTGCACAACCAAGTGGGGGACAAAATCAGGTGTGCACTCCGCAAAGGCCATCTGTGACAAGGTCCACCTAACTACGGATGCGTAGACCAGTAAGCACGGTCACGGATGTTATATATCTCCCTAACAGCACACTGGGTAAATGCAGTGGTGGCTGGGCCTGAGGCGGATAGCAGTTTGGCGCATGTCCTTCCACCACCGAGGATTGCAGGTGCTTCAGTTTGCCTCCTGTTGCTAACTCCTCCTACTCCGCTTCCTCATCCTCTACCGCCTCCTCATCTGGTCAGCGTAACACCTTCACCGCCAACTTCAGCACAGCCAGGGGTAAACAACAGCAGGCAGTTTTAAAACTTTCCTGTTTGGGGGAAAAAAACCCACACCGTGCAGGAGTTGTGGAGGGACATGGAACAACAAATCGATAAGTGGTTGGTGGCAGTGAGCTTCAAGCCCGGCCTGGTGGTGTGCCATAATAGGCGAAATCTCATAGCAGCTCTGGGCCTAGCCGTTTTGATGCACATCCCTCGCCTGGCGCAAGTGCTGAACTTGGTGGTCCAGAGGTTCCTTAAAAATTACCCCGATATGCCAGAGCTGCTGCAGAAAGTGCGGGCCGTCTGTGCGCACTTTCGGCGTTCTCACCCTGCTGCTGCTCGCCTGTCGGCGCTGCAGCGTAACTTCGGCCTTCCCGCTCAACGCCTCATATGTGAAATCCCCATAAGGTGGAACTCCACCTTGCACATGCTGGCCAGACTGTGCGAGCAGCAGCAGGTGATAGTGGAGTTTCAGCTGCAGCGCTGCAGCGTAACTTCGGCCTTCCCGCTCAACGCCTCATATGTGAAATCCCCACAAGGTGGAACTCCACCTTGCACATGCTGGCCAGACTGTGTGAGCAGCAGCAGGTGATAGTGGAGTTTCAGCTGCAGCACGCATGCGCGAGTCGCTCTGTGGAACAGCACCACTTCACCACCAATAACTGGGTCTCCATGGATCTCCTGTGTGCCTTGTTGCGCTGTTTCGAGTACTCCACCAACATGGCCAGTGCCGATGACGCCGTTCTCAGCATTACTATCCCAGTTCTATGCCTCCTTGAAAAAATGCTTCGGGCGATGATGGAAGAGGATGTGGCACAGGAGGAGGAGGAAGAGGGATCATTTACAAGGCTTTCAGGGCAATCATTCACAAGTGGCTATGAGGGTGGGTTCTTGCACCAACAAATGCCAGGTACACAATTGTCAGGCAGCAAGGGCGCAGTTCTGGAGGATGACGAGGTGGAGGATGAGGAGGAGGAGGAACCATGTTCACAGCAGGGTGGCACCCAGACCAGCTCATGGCCATCACTGGTGCGTGGCTGGGGGGATACAGAGGACACAGACGATACACCTCCCACAGAGGACAGCTTTTCGTTGCCTCTGGGCAGCCTGGCACACATAAGCGATTAAATGCTGCAGTGTCTCCGCAACGACCGCCAAGTTGCCCACATTCTAACTGGTGCTGATTACTGGATGGCCACCCTGCTGGATCCCCATTACAAGGACAATGTACCGTCCTTAATTCCCTCACTGGAGCGTGATTGTAAGATGCGCGAGTACAAGCGCATGCTGGTAAATGCGCTGCTGGTGGCATTCCCACCTGACAGCGGGAGTATGGTGGAAGCACAAGGCGAAGGCAGAGAAGGAGGAAGAGGTCGCCAACGCAGCCGGGGCACCGCCAGCACCTCAGAAGGCAGGGTTAGCATGGCCGAAGTGTATAAAAGCTTTGTCAGCACACCACCAGAACCAGCACCACCAGCTGAGATGGAAAGTCTTAGCAGGAGGCAGCATTTTACCAACATGGTGGAGCAGTATGTGTGCACGTGCTTACATGTACTGAATGACGGGTCTGCCCCCTTCAACTTCTGGGTCTCCAAATTGGGCATATGGCCTGAGCTTGCCCTTTACGCCTTGGAGGTGCTGGCCTGCCCTGCAGCCAGTGTATCATCTGAATGTGTATTTAGCTCGGCAGGGGGCGTTATCACAGACAAGCGCAGCCGCCTGTCCAGAGCCAATGTGGACAAGCTCACGTTCATTCATTAAAATGAACCAGGCATGGATCCCACAGGACTTGTCCGTACCATGTGCAGAATAGACATGTATACCGGTGTTCTGCCAAAAATTGTCTGGCCATCCGGCCCGAGGACATGGAGATTCCAAAAATCCCAGAAGATGAACGGCGCTTGAGCAGTGAGTGCAGGTTCAAGCCCCACCATCCAAGTGGACATACGGTAGCACATAGTAACCGGGCCCCTCACGGGCTCACTTTGCTCGCCGAGCTTCACTCGCCCCGCTTCAGGCATGGCCTCGCTTCGTTGTTTTTGAACCTCAGATGGTGTGGCTTGAACCTGGACTCACCCCTAACGCCGTTCATCTTTGGAGATTTTCTAAATCCCCTTGTCCTACATACTGAGCAAGCGCACTACAGGGCGGACACTATCTGACGGGGGACAGAATTCAACACATCACCGGCCTTACCCAGCCATTGTTGTATTTTTGAACCAGTGTTGGCTACCTCGTCCTCCTCCACCGCCGCTTCCACCTACACCGCCACCTCAACCTCCTACTCCATATGGACCTCGTCCTCCTAGGTCAAGATTATAATTTTAAATTTTTTAAATTTCAAAGTATTTTATTTTCCCACTAGCTTATCCATTAAATTGAATATTTTTTTCCAGAAAGGGAGTATTCTGGGGCATTCCCACCATATGTGTGGCACCGTGCTGTTGAGTTTCTGAGATTCTTAATCACTTCCTGTACTTTTTTTAATGTTATTTTAAATTATTTCCCTATCCACATTTGTTTGCAGAGAGAGCACTTGCCATGCTCTTAACAACATTTTGTCGCCATTTGCAGCCCTCTACATTACTTTTTTAGAGCCATTTAGTCCTCAAAAGTTTGGGTCCCCATTGACTTCAATGGGGTTCGGGTTCGGGGTCAAGTTCGGGTCCCGAACTCGAACTTTTTTCCGAAGTTCGGCCGAACCCGAACATCCAGGTGTCCGCTCAACTCTAATCATGAAATGTTTAATATAAATTTTGTATGCACATTGTTTAATGAGACACAGCGCTGCACTATTTAGAAAACAATATTGAATTTGGTGTGGTGTGTATTGCTGCAAGTGTTCAGCAGCTGTGCAGTCACATATATTGGAGATTTTACACAATTAGCCTGTTATAGGAGGAAGTCATCTTTGAAACAAGTGATTGATTTTCTTTTTCATTTTGTTTTCAGCTGCTGAATAAGACGTTTTGGTCACAATCCCGATCACAGTTGAAAAAGTATTCACACCCCTCTACATTTTCCACAGTTTGTCATGTTACAACCAAAAATGTAAAATGTATTTTATTGGGATTTTATGTGATAGACCAACACAAAGTGGCACATAATTGTGAAGTGGAAAGAAAATGATAAATGGTTTTCAATTTTTTTATACAAATAAATATCTGAAATGTGTGCATTTGTATTCAGCTCCCTTTACTCTGCTACCCTTAACTAAAATCTAGTGGAACCAATTGCCTTCAGAAGTTACCTAATTAGTAAATAGAATCCACCTGTGTGTAATTTAATCTCAGTATAAATACAGCTGTTCTGTGAAGCCCTCATAGGTTTGTTAGAGAAACTTAGTGAACAAACAGCATCATGAAGGCCAAGGAACACACCAAGCAGGTCAGGGATAAAGTTGCGGAGAAGTTTAACCACTTGCCAACCAGCCGCAGCAGTTTTACTGTGGCAGGTTGGCTCGGCTGAGCAAATAGACGTTTGCCCGGCAGGCGCCCACTCATGTAAACACACCGATTCCAGTTCTTTAAGGGGAGAAGAAACTGATCGTGTGTTCATACAAAGTATGAACAGCAATCTGACATCTCCCCTAGACAGTCCCACCCCCACTTCAGTTAGAACACAGTGAGGGAACACACTTAACCCCTTGATCGCCCCCTAGTGTTAACCCCTTCCCTGCCAGTGACATTTATACATTAATCAGTGCATTTTTATAGCACTGATCGCTGTATAATTGTCAATGGTCCCAAAAGTGTCCGCTGCAATACTGCAGTCCCGATAAAAATTGTAGATCGCTATTAATAATAATAATAAAAATGCCATAAATCTATCCCCTATTTTGTAGACGCTATAACTTTTGCGCAAACCAATCAATATACGCTTATTGTGATTTTTATTACCAAAAATATGTACAAAAAAGAATACCTATCGGCCTAAACTGAGAAAAAAAAAATTTACAGCAAAAAGTAAAAGATAGTGTTCTTTTCAAAATTGTCGCTCTTTTGTTAATAGCGCAAAAAATAAACCGCAGAGGTGATCAAATACCACCAAAAGAAAGCTCTATTTGTGGGGGGAAAAAAAGGATGTCAGTTTCGTTTGGTTATATCGTCGCATAACCACGCAATTGTCAGTTAAAGCGATGCAGTGCCGTATCGCAAAAAATTGCCTGGTCTTTGAGCAGCCAATCTTCCAGGGCTGAAGTGGTTAAAGCAGGGTTAGGTTGAAAAAAAAATATCCTAAGCTTTGTACATGTCACGGAGCACTGTTCAATCCATCATCCAAAAATGGAAAGAGTATGGCACGACTACAAACAAAATTATAGGGGTCGCTGAGATCGCCAAGGCGACCGGGCCCCATGCTGCAGGGGACCCTCAAGGGTCCCCCTGTATATTTGAAGGAGCGGGCGGCTGAGACCGAGCTCCCCGATCTTCAGCCGAAGTGTAATCGGCACTGTATAACTAAAGTGAAAGCAGTGTGTGCTCTTTGTCTCCCCCTACAGTGCAGTACCCGGCAGGAAGAGGTAAGATAAAGCACTGCCGTTTTTGAAAAGACTTTATGTGTGTTTGTGCATTTGTGTGTATGTGCATGTTTATGTGTGTGTGTATGTGTGTGCATGTGTATGTGTGTGTGTATGTGTGTGCATGTGTATGTGCATGTGTGTAGATGGCGAGCGGGCGGGGGGCACATTGGAGGCATTCAAGGGCACACTAGCAGCATTTGATGACACACTGGCAGCGTTTAATGGCACAATGGCTGCAATTGATGGCACAGTGGCTGCAATTGATGGCACAGTTTTAGCATTTGAGGGCACAGTGGCAGCATTAAATGGGCACAGTGGCAGCGTTTGATGGCACAGTGGCAGCATTTGATGGCACAGTGGCAGCGTTTGATGGCACAGTGGTAATATTTGAGGGCACAGTGGCAGCGTTAAATGGGCACAGTGGCTGCAAATGATGGCACAGTGGCAGCATTAAATGGGCACAGTGGCAGCGTTTGATGGCACAGTGGCTGCAATTGATGGCACAGTGGCTGCAATTGATGGCACAGTGGCAGCGTTTGTTGGGCACAGTTCCAGCGGTTGGGCACAGTGGCTGCGATTGATGGCACAGTGGCTGCATTTGAGGGTACAGTGGCAGCGTTTGACGGCACAGTGGCTGCATTTGATGATTTTGTTTATAAAAAATGTTGTGCCCCCCAAAAATTTTGAGCACCAGCTGCTGCTGTTTAGATGTATGTATGCACATTTTATGTATCTGCGTTTAATCCTGCCCCCCCCCTTCCCATATTAGAGCTGGGTGATTTTCTAAAAAAAAAAAAATGTGTCATTTAAAAAAAAAAACTCAATTCACAATTCGAATCCAGTTTTTTTTATGGACACCGTGCCAGTCATGAGGAGCTGCGGGCAGCAGTTTTTAGGTGAGCCCGTGGCTTCGTCCTAGTCCATGGGTCTGGCCTTGCCGACTAGGCCACAGCCGCGGCCTCACCTAAAAACTCCTGCCCGCAGCTCCTCAGGACCGGTGCGATGTCAGCACCGATCCTGGTGAAAATATAAATATATAAAAAAAACTATTTGCTGAAAAGTTTTATCGATTTGACCTCTTAACTCGATTCAAGATTCAAACCGATTTTTTCCCCAGCCCTACCCCATATGTGTACAATCAGAACTGTTTTTTTTTTTCTTGCTTGTTCAAAGTACCAGCAAAAAAATGCTATTCCTCTGAAAAGCGATATGTGCTCAGATCGCTTTTCAGAGGCATTTGACAGCTGGTAAAGGGGCAATATGTTGCCTCCTGACCACCTGTTTTAATCCCTTAATGTGATTGTAAAGGTTTGCTTTTTTTTTTTTTTTTTATAACAAACATGTTATACTTACCTTCACTGTGCAGCTCGTTTTGCACAGAGTGGCCCCGAACCTTGCATTCTGGGGTCCTTCGGTGGCTCTCGTGGCTCTTCCTCTTATCAGAAAACCCCCTAGGAAAAGCGCTCTCCCGGGGGGGGGTTACCTTGCAGGCGCCCCCGATGCCCGCGTCATTGGATTTGATTAATAGCACTGGGAGCCAATGGCTGAGCTGCTATCAATCTATCCAATCAGGAGCCGAGAACCCCGGGCAAAGGAAGAGCGCATCTCCACCTGGTAAAGTTCCAGGGCTCAGGTAAGTAAAACGGGGCGGGGGGGGGCTGGGGTTCCGGTGACTGCCAGGTGTTTATTCACCTTAATGCATAAGATGGATTAAGGTGAAAAAACACAAGGGTTTACAACCCCTTAAATGCATCATCACTATGCTGCAACTGCATGCAATGCACACAGTTGCAGGATGGTTGCAGTGCAGCCCCATTCACATAGGGATGTACTTAAAGGGTGCCCTGACCGGAAAAGATTGAGAAACACCGACATAGAGGAACCCATCTCTCCATTTTCCTCCTGCAGCCGCTGAATGCCTGTGGGAGGGAGAGGTAGAGAAGCGGCGGCAAATTAAGAAATTGGTTCCTTTACACGCAGCCACACACTTGCAACCGGGCCCTGTTGTTCCGCCACCAAACTCAGAGTAAAGGGCCCTGTCAGGGGGGCTCTTCATGGTTTCTTGCATCGGGGCCCTGAAGGTTCTAGTTCGGCCACTGACTACAAACCTACCAAGACATGGCCGTCCACCTAAACTGACAGGCCGGGCAAGGAGAGCATTAATCAGAGAAGCAGCCAAAAGACCCATTGTAACTCTGGAGGAGGTGCAGAGATCCATAGCTCAGATGGGAGAATCCGTCCACAGGACAACTATTAGCCCTTGTACACGGAGAATCCGTCGGAATGTGTCCTATCGTACCATGTCGTCGGATAATCCGACTGTGTGTGGTATGCATCGGATTGATTCCGTCCGAATATCCGTCGGACCCAATTTCCCAACATGTTGGAAATATTTCCCGACCAACTGGTTTGATCGGACATACTCCGATCATGTGTAGCGAGTTTTGATCGGACCAAGTGCCACGCATGCTCAGATCAAATTCCTACATCAAAGCTATTGGCTACTAGCCTGAATGTAGTCCCATCGTAACAAAATTACATCATCACGTTTTGAAAGATCGGATTTTTCGACAACTTAGTCCAACCGTGTGTATGCAACAGTTTCAGACACAATCCGTCGGACTAAATCTGACGGACAAAATCCGACGGATTTGGTTGGCAGAATCTCCGACCGTGTGTACAAGGGCTTAGTCGTGCACTCCACAAATCTGGTCTTTATGGAAGAGTGGCAAGAAAGCCATTGTTGAAAGAAAGCCATAAAAATTCCCATTTACAGTTTGCAAGAAGCCATGGGGGGGACACAGCAAACATGTGGAAGAAGGTGCTCTGGTCAGATGAGACCAAAATGTAACTTTTTGGTCTAAAAGCAAAACACTATGTGTGGCTGAAAACTAACACTGCACATCTCCCTGAACACACTATCCCCACCATGAATTGGCAGCATCGTGTTGTGGGGATGCTTTTCTTCAGCAGGGACAGGGAAGCTGGTCAAAGTTAATGGGAAGATGGATGGAGCCAAATACAGGGCAATCTTAGCCCTTGTACACACGGTCGGACATTCCGATGAACAATGTCCGATAGGACCGTGTTGTCGGATAATCCGACTGTGTGTGGTCTCCATCGGACTGTTGTCCAAACATGCTCCGATTGGACATAGTCCGATCATGTGTAGCCTACTCCGACGGACAAGGTGCCACAATCAAATTCGGACACGGAAGCGCTCGCTCAGGTAAAACTACCGCTCGTAATCGATATAGCACATTCGTCACGCTGCAATGTTAAAAATTTATCTTTACAATGCTGCAAGAATGAACTTGTTTTGATGCTCACACACTTCTCCCGAATGTATTTGTTTATTCTTTTTACTCATTTCAGCAATACAATATTTTAAATCGTCACATCTACCCAATCTTTTTTTATTTTTTTATTTTGTGGTTGTTTTTTATAATCATTTCCTTTTTTGACAGTTTGCTCATCTTTGCATTTTTGTTGGTGTGTTTTGTGTGTCAACTTACCACAACACCATTATTATCTTTTTAATTTTGTTTTTCTTTTTTCATCTACAGGAGGTTGTTTGGTGTTGGTGCCCCTTGTTATTCCTTTCACTTTGTTTTTTTGAAATGTACCTGCCTACTCACAAATAAACTGTCCTTTTTGAAGTAAAACACATACGCAAGTATTTCTTCTAACAAAAAAAAAACTTTATTTGGGTGTCAGTAACAAATAAAGAGGGAGGCAGCACTGGAGAAACTGGGGAGATTAGTGAAGCCTTTGGCCCCCAGGGCACACATCAACTATTTAAACGCAAAAATTGATGGCCTGAGGAGTACATATCTGAGGGAGAGCAGTCTGGTCCTGAAGTCCAAGAAACCCGGAACAGCAGCAGATGACATCTATGTTCCCAGGCTGTGGTACTACAAGAGGCTGCATCTTCTGTCAGACCAGACTGAACCCAGGTTATCACACTCTGGTCTTCCTTCCATGCTTCCTTCCAGGCTGTGGCTGTGGTGCTGGAGGTGTGCCAGAAGGAGGAGGAGGAGGGGCATGGGCCAAATCACACAAGTGTGTTGCTTGTGTGATTTGGCCCAACAGCCCCTTGCTGAGGGTGTGGAGAATTAGCTCCTCACACAAGATCTTTTGCCCCTCCTCCATTTGTTGGAGTTTACATGCAGCCAAGGCGGCAAAGGCCTCTTGATAGGTGGGGGTGGCTTGGAGGGCCGCTGAAGCCTCCCCGATGAGCCTCAGAGCCAACTCCTCCACATTCCCCCCCTTTCTCGCCCTTTTGCGTGGAAGGCGGAGGGGAGGGACCTGGAATTCCGTCAGGCTCCTCCGCCAGCCCATCGCTTGGCTGCCGCTTACCCCTGCCTCCTCCTGGCTGCCACTTTCCACAGTCACCTCCTGGCTGCTGCATTCCACACCCTCCTCCTGGCTGATGTCTTCCTGTGTATGAAAAAGGGACATAGTTTTAGTTTTTAGTTCATCAAACACACAATTTTCACCTCAAGACTGTTGCAAATTGTTAACCAATAGAAAAGACTACCATTCTGAGCCCAGCATTTTTCATTCTTGGCCCAAAGGTTTTGGCCACTACTGTCTATTGATATGTGAAATACTTTCTAAAATCAGCAATTAGAGAGCAAAAATCAATTTTACATCATTAATTTTTACTCCCAAAATATGTACAACAATACTATACCTGGCTCAAGCTGGGCTCCTCCAGTTGGAAGGCCCAGGTTGGGCGTCGGAAGACTCAGCAAGTGTGGAATGTAGCAAAGGACGCGTGGAAGGAAGGGTAGAGAGTGATTCCCTGACATCAGCCTGGTCTGACAGAAACTGCATCCTGTCATAATTGTTGGATAATCCGACCGCGTGTGGGCTCCATCGGACTGTTTCTGTCGGAATATCCGACCGACAAAGTTTTAGAGCTGGGCTAGAAAATTTTCCGACAACATGATTCGATTGTTTGTAGAGAATTCCGATCGGAGGAAGTGCCACACATGCTCAGATAAAGTTCCTAGACCAAAGCTATTGGCTACTAGCCTGAACGTAGTCCCGATGTAACGAAAATACGTCATCACGTTACGAACGATCGGATTTTCCGACAACTTTGTCGGACCGTGTGTATGCAACACAAGTTTTGGACAATATCCGACGGATTTTGTTGTTGGAATGTCCGACCGTGTGTACAAGGGCTTAGAGTCTTCAAAAGGCTTGAGACTGGGGCGGAGGTTCACCTTCCAGCAGGACAACGACTAAACATACAGCCAGAGCTACAATGGATCAAAGCATACGTATTCATGTGTTAGAATGGCCCAATCAAAGTCCAGACCTAAATCCAATTGAGAATGTGTGGCTGACGCCATAACATCGTGCCCAGCCTCCGAAAGATCATAGAGACTCCAGTGACATACATATATATATATATATATATATATATATATATATATTTTATATTACATACTCTTTTTTTTTAACAAATAAAGTGCAACATTTATTGTAAAGTGCCAGTTTAGGAGGACAGCTTCAAAATTCACAAGCATTAAACAAATAAATATAGAACAGATGTAACAAAATAATTGAACCTTTATGCTATACTAACAAAAAAAAACAAAAAAACACAATGTGTGATAATAGTTCCCTCACAGGGAATTTCTCAAACAAGTTACAATGACTGGGGGCCCCTTCTGCACTGTCTCTATGCAGGATCTTTCTGAGGTCTGGGGGCCCTTCCTGCACTATGTTTCTATGCAGGCTCCAATATGTGAGGTCCCTCCTACCCCAAGGTGTCCACACACGTGTTGGTCTGTGCAGAGGAGTGGGAGCAGTGGCGGCCCATCAAAGCTACTATAAAAAAAAAAAATGTAATATATTGTAGCAGAGCGTCCCAGAGAGAGGCAGGAAAATTCCTGTTCAAGGTTTATACATCTCCCAGGCTCCTCTCGTACACATTCAGAAGTCTATGAGCCATGATCCAGTTTGGGGCTTGGTCCTCTTTATGCAGAAACTGACATGTGGTAGGCTTGCTCAGCCTGGTAGTTAGAGGCTGCATATTGTGTAGTTAGAGCCGAGACACAGCTAGGATTTTTATTTTTCTATCTTTGTTCTCAATTGTTTTCTGGAACACTGTACAGCACCTGTATATAGACTTGTATATAACACAAATAAACACATCACTGTTTGTCACTAACTCACTGGATCTGGTATTGCTTCTCGGCCTTTTGGCTAAGATCAAGTGTAGTATCAGTTCTTATCAGTTGCCAGGAGGTGGCGCTTGCTTCCGTCCCTGTTCTACGGCGAGGTGGAGCAGGGGTGGCGGTTGCTATGCGAAACCTGCTGGCGTGAAGGTAACCTGGAGCGGTTCGTAGCCAAAAGGGAAGCCTTATGATGAGGATGGAGAACCACTGGTCGGCGCCAAGGGAGGGGACCCTGGCCTACGGGCCTGGATTGGGGCAGCTCTAGCTCCAGTCAGTTTTTCGGGAGGGAACGTTGGTTTCCCTTTCTCCCACTGGGGGAACGGCCAGTACTTCCTGAATGTAATTAGGTAGGAGTGATGGGAGCAAGGGTGAGGCCTGATGGCAACGGGCTCTCACTAAGCTCCTGGATCTCCATGCCTTTCTGGCTGGGGTGGGGGTTGCTGTGGTCTGGGTTGGGGGGTCGGGATGCTTTTGAAAAGCCTGTGGTGATGTGCCCCTGAAGTGGCAGTTCAGGGGTTCCTTACTTTCACTGTGATTTAATCACTTTGATGTTTGGCACCATGGCCACCTCACCATAACACATGCCTTTTCACACCTGCCTCTAGTGCCGAGCCTTTTGGCTAGGACCAGAGGAATTTTTGATTCCTGGCCGGAGGGCCTGGTCATTGTATTACACAATGACCACTCTTTTCACTCTCCTTCTTCACTATCCCTTCCCCACTTTATTTATTTTTATGAGTGTTGTGTGTCACGTTTTATGTTTGTCACTGCACGTGTGGCGAGTAGGGTGTCGGTCCTCGGGCCAACCCTGAAAGTCTTGTGGGAGGGTGGACATAGGCTTTCTGGCTTGGTTCGCCCTCTCTCTCTGGGGGTCTCCCTTCGGGGGAGCCCCTACCCAAGTACCTGGGTGGGTCTGTTTCGGCAGACCTTCTGGAGAAAGGCGGTCGTCTGGTTTCGGCCAGATGGGCAATGTATGGTACCTCAGTCCCTGTCTGGAGCCTAACGCCCCGGGGGATCAGGGTAAGGTCCTTCCTAGTGGAGGACAGTCGTACACACGTTTTTGTGTTCACTCTTGATGTGTGTGCACTTTTTTTGGCACCGAGTGGAAGTTTTTGGGTGTGTTTTGTACTCCACAGGCTTTTCAATAAAAAAAAAAATCTGTGCCTGAAAGCCTGCTTATACCAGGAAGCTTTTGTACCTGCTACCTGTCTCCCAGGTTACAATATATATTTTTTTTAAAGTGTCCCTTTAAGTGTGTGTGTTATGGGTGCCGGACACAGGGGTGCTATTGGAGGCATGACGCGTGTGTAAACACGTGGTTGGGGCTAAGAAGCTCTATTGGCGTAGTTTACAGTGTCCTTGGGGCTATGAGCTCTGTGCCCTAACACTCCACCTCTACCATTCTTGTGGTTGTTATTGATTGGCGGGTCCGTAGGGTGGTGCTTTTATCGGACTTGCAGCGTCATTGGCTCACGTGCTGCCTGTCTCCTTCAGCAACTGAGGGGAATCAGCAGTAGAAGAACGGTGGCAGGCTCAGGGCAGACAGGGAGGCGATAGGTCCATGCAGAGGCAGCAGTCCATTCATCTCCCCAGAGGCATAACTAGAACCTTCAGGGCTCCAGTGCAAGAAACCATGAAGGGGCCCCCTGACCTCTGGCCAGGGCCCTTCCCACTGATCCAAGGGGCAGCAGGACCTGGATAGGAGGGGCAGCGGGGGCGCCATATGGAGGAACAAATCTCCTCCATTTTCCTCCTGCTGCCACTGAATGCCTATGGGAGAGAGAGGAGGAGAAGCAGGCTTTTAGTGGCTTCAGGAAAAAAATAGAGGGGATTTGTTCCTCTATATGTCCCCCCCATCCAGGTGTATTGGGGCAAAATGTGCACCATTGCAATTGTAGTTACGCCCCTGGGATGAGTGGCAGCGGTGGGGAATGGGATCAGGGGCTGCAGTCTTGGTTGGTTGAGGATGGGATCAGTGGCAGCAGTGGTGGTGGTGATGGGGGGGATGGGATGAGTGGCAGCAGTGGGGGGGGGGGGTGGGATCAGTGGCAAGGGTGGTGGTTGGGGGGGATAAGTGGTAGGGGGGGATTGATTGAGATGAGTGGCAGAGGTGGAGGGGGGATATTATCAGTGGCAAAGGTTGGTGGTTGGGAGGGATGGGATGGGATGAGTGGTAGTGGCAGGGGTGGGGGGAATGGTATCAGTGGCAGCAGTGGTGGAGTGGGGGGATGGTATCAGTGACACTAGTGGTGGTGTGGGGGGGTAGTATCAGTGACACTAGTGGTGGTTTGGGGGAATATCAGTGGCACTAGTGGTGGTGTGGGGGGTATCAGTAATGGCAGTGGTGTAACAGTGGTAGTGAGGTGTGTGTGAGATCAGTGACAGTAGTTGTGGTATCATTGGCAGCAGTATTAGTGTGGGGTGAATCATTAGCAGTGTTGGGATCAGTGCAACTCACTTGCAGATCACTTGATTCCCCCTCCTTGCTAGGTCTTGCTTGGTCGGGCAGAGAGGATGGACGGGGACTGTGCACATGAGTGCGGGTAGAGAGGATGGGCGGAGACTGCAGTGTACCTGTGAGTGCGGGCGGGGAGGATAGGTGGAGAGGATGGGAATATTCAAAATCTAAAGTGCTAATTTTAAAGGCTAATATGCAAGTTATTGTCTTAAAAAGTGTTTGGGTACCTGGGTCCTGCCCCAGGGGACATGTATAAATGCAAAAAAAGGCAGTTTTTTCGGGAGCAATGATTTTAATAATGCTTAAAGTGAAACAATAAAAGTGTCATATTCCTTTAAATTTTGTACCTGGGGGGTGTGTATAGTATGCCTGTAAAGGGGCGCATGTTTCCCGTGCTTAGAACTGTCCCTGCACAAAGTGTAATTTCTGCAGGAAAAAAAGTCATTTAAAATCACTCGCGGCTATAATGAATTGTCGGCTCCCCGTAATACAGAGAACAGTCATTGAAAGTCATTGATAAAAAAAAAAAGTGTGTTTTTTTTAAAAATGACGTGGGGTTCCCCCCTAATATACCTGAAGGGTCTGGTATAGATAGAACTCCATGCCAAATTTAAAAATAAAAATGGCGCTGGAGTTCCCCCTAAAAATCCATACCAGACCCTTTATCCGAGCACACAACCTGGCAGGCCGCAGGAAAAGAGGAGGAACAAGAGAGCGCCCCCCCCTGAACCATACCAGGCCACATGTCCTTAACATTGGGAGGATGCTTTGGGGGTCTGTGACCCCTCAAAGCACCTTGTTCCCATGTTGATGAAGACAAGGGCCTCATCCCCACAACCCTGGCCGGTGGTTGTGGGGGTCTGCGGGCAGGGAGCTTTTTTAGAATCTGGAAGCCCCCTTTAACAAGGGGACCCCCAGATACCGTCCCCCTGTTTGAAATGGTAAGGGGGTACTTTTCCTGCCATTTCACAAAGAAAGTGTAAAATAATGTTAAAAAAGACACACACAGCGTTGCAAAAGTCCTTTATTAAAAATAAAAAAATTAAAAAAAGATTCCAGCGTTGGTAATCCACTCTTGCTATCCAGCGACAGATGATCATCTCTCTGGGGTCCAGCAAAGGCTAATCTGATCCAGCGACGGGTGATCTCTCCTCCCTCCAGTGCAGCACATCCATCCTCGGTCTCTACTGGTGGAGACACTGCAGGGATCCCGGCAGCCTGACATTTCTTATATGAGAAGGGCGGGGCAATCCATCACCTGACCCCGCCCCCTCTGACACAAGTGGGAAAGCCTGGATTCCCCAATGACATGTGGGTGACCCTGCCCCCCTCTGATGTAACGCAGGTTTCCATTACATCAGAGGGGGGTGGGGTCACCCACACGTCATTGGGGAAGCCAGGCTTTCCCACTTGCATCAGAAGGGGGCAGGGCCAGGTGACGGGTGGCCCCGTCCTCCTCATATAAGAAATGTCAAGCTGCTGGGATCCCTGCAGTGGATCCAGAGGATGAATGCGCTGCACTGGAAGGAGAGATCACCCGTCGCTGGATCAGATCAGCCATCGCTGGACCCCGGAGAGATGATCATCTGACGCTTGCTAGCAAGAGTGGATTGCCACTGCTGAAATCTTTTTAAAAAAAATGTTATTTTTAATAAAGGACTTTTGCAACAGTGTGTGTGTCTTTTTTAACATTTTTTTACACTTTCTTTGTGAAATGGTAGGGGTACTTTTGTACCCCCTTACCATTTCAAACGGGGGGCGGGATCTGGGGATCATCCTTGTTAAAGGGGGCTTCCAGATTCTGATAAGCCCCCCGCCCGCAGATCCCCACAACCACCGGCCAGGGTTGTGGGGATGAGGCCCTTGTCCTCATCAACATGGGGACAAGGTGCTTTGAGGGGTCACAGACCCCCAAAGCATCCTCCCAATGTTGAGGGCCTGTGGCCTGGTATGGTTCAGGAGGGGGGGCGCTCTCTCATCCCCCCTCTTTTCCTGCGGCCTGCCAGGTTACGTGCTCGGATAAAGGGTCTGGTATGGATTTTTGGGGGTAACTCCACGCCATTTTTTTAAAAAAAATTGGTGTGGAGTTCCCCTTAAAATCCATCCCAGACCTGATGGGTCTGGTATGGATATTTGAGGGAACCCCACGTCTTTTTTTTTTCATTTGATGCAGGGTTTCCCTTAATATCCATACCAGACCTAAAGGGCCTGGTAATTGAATTTGGGGGAACCCCACACTTTTTTTTATCAATGACTTTCAATGACTGTTCTCTGTATTACGGGGAGCCGACAATTCATTATAGCCGCGAGTGATTTTAAATGGCTTTTTTTCCCTGCAGAAATGACACTTTGTGCAGGGACAGTTCTAAGCATGGGGAACATGTTCCTCTTTACAGGTATACTATAGACACCCCCCAGGTACGAAATTTAAAGGAATATTATACTTTTATTGTTTCACTTTAAGCATTATTAAAATCATTGCTCCCGAAAAAACTTCAGTTTTTAAAACTTTTTTTGCATTGATACATGTCCCCTGGGGCAGGACCCAGGTACCCAAACACTTTTTAGGACAATAACTTGCATATTAGCCTTAAAAATTAGCACTTTAGATGTCTCCCATAGAATTGTAGAGGGTGTTCTGCGGCTTTTCGAATTTGCCGTGAACACCCCAAATTGTTCACTGGCAATGTTTGTGTCGAACATGAGTTTGACTCGAACTCGAAGCTCATCACTAGTCACAAGCAGTTATGGCTGCCTTAGTAAATGAGCATGGGATAGAGCCAGGGTTCACCACAGTTGTTTTTATAATAACATACCACTTCTTGTTTTACCTGTTACCAGAAGCTGAACATCCCTTCCAGAGATTAAAAAAAAAGATATATCCAGATGCCCAAGTCAGAATCTTACGAGTATGTATTTTGTCTATATGGAAATGTTTTCTGGATGTCCAGTGGAAAATGCTACTGCAAAGGCCACAGTAAAAAGTGTTATCAGAAGTAGTTTGTAAGTACAGAGTCACAGAATCTATAGAGAGTAACCGAGGAAATCATTTTTATAGGAGAGTCCTTACTAGAAGTTTTGAGGTTTAATTTTTACATCCCCTACTGTCTACAATGTAGCGGACAAAGTAGAGTAATGCCGCGTACACACGAGCGGACTGTATGGCATACTTAGTTCGTCATACAATCCGACGGACAGTCCGTTGTACTTTCCACTGAACGGACTTGACCACACACGGATACCCAAACAGTCCGTCGAAAGCTTGCGCGATGACGTGTACATCACGTACGACGGGACTAGAAATAGGAAGTCCAATACACAGCAAAGCACCCTTCCGCCGTGTAAATCCTTTCTGGGAATGCGCCATTCTTAGTCCGTCGAACTAGCATACTGACGAGCGGATTGTCCGCTGAAACCAAAGTACGACAGACAGAATTTCGAAAAATCCAAAATTCTTAGTACGCCGGACTGCACGCTGAAAAAGTCCGCTGAAGCCCACACACGAGCGGACTGTCCGCTGAAATGTGTTTCGACGGACTAAGTACGCCATACAGTCCGCTCGTGTGTACGCGGCATTAGAAACTAGAAAACTTTTGCCTGAATGTTTTCTTATATTTTATGAACCCCCCCCCCCCAAGAGGATGTTGGACTCTCTCCCTTTGGGATTTGGTTTGAGAGTGTGTTACTCACTTGCTTATATTTTGTCTCAGCAGCTGAAGCCCTCCATTCGGATCTCACAGAGAATGTTGCGGATTGTTTAAGGTTTTGACAAACTTATTTATGTGCTTTCTCCCCAACTCCAGATCCTAAAAGTTTGGAAGGATCTAAAACTAAAGCCAGGTGACTTGTGGATTGTTGAGACACCTAACCTAAGCTAAAGGAGCTGCTGGTTATTTTTGGGCTTACCGTTACCGTTCGTTCTCCTTGTTTCACATCTAGGGGATGTCCCGTGGTAGATGGCCCAGTAACTTGAGACTGACAATAAATCCACTTGAATGGATTTTATTTGCAAAAACTCAAACCATTGAACAGTCTTTCAACTTGAGATCAGAGGGTTGGAAAGGAAGGTTCAGGTACTCTCAATGTCAAAGTCTAAAAACGTTAAAGAACTTGCTTACTTTGACTGCATTCAGAGAATAGCCATTCGCAGCTGGATGAACACTCAGATTAGACAGTCCTTCTCTCACAAGGCCTAGCAGCCAACCAGGTGTTTACTCAGGAACAAAGTCTTTATCACCGACGTTGTTGCAGAACATGTAGGGAAAACTAAGCTGTAGAACACTTGTAGGATACCTGGATCTTTCAGCCTGCTTGGCGATATCCACAAGACCAGATTCTCTCAGTTACTTCAGCCCTTCCAGGCTCTTGTTAAGAAAACCAAACTCACACATGGTATTTCTTCTAAAGAGTCCTCCCCTGGAATGCTCGAAGTGCACTGTCTCTCCCGAACCAGAGACAGTACCCATCCACCTGAAATCCTTCCATAGTTCCCTTGCCTTGGGCTATCTAGCCCCAAGGCATTAAAGTCAGGTGGATCTGCACCCCAGACCATAGCCTTCCTGGGGGCTGGTCAGGAGGACCAGGACCATGTAATCAGCACAGCATACTGGACCAGAACCCCGAACCACGTGACGTCCGCATCTTAAATACCTTCTCCCAGAAGGCCCAGTGAGAGGGCCACTCCCACTGACCTGACTCTGAGAGAGAGTAAATTAAACGCCCAACCAGACCTTAGTTCCACGCCTGCCGCCAGAGACAGTGCCCCCTGTGGCCAGGCTGAACATTTCATAGCCCATTTTATATGTATTGCACAATACCCTCACTGTACACACAACATTAATAATGTTTTCAGTAAATGTTTTGCATTCTTTCGAGTCCTGATTAGAATTAGCCTGCCTATGTAATGCCCCTTGTTACCTGTGCACTGCAGGCCATCAGTGCTGATCAACCATTGTGTATTCCTTTGTGTGTTAGCTTCCTGTTTCCTGCCGTGTGCTCTGCTTCTGTTTTCCGTTACCGACTTTGGCGTGTCTTGACTATCCCTGTTTGCCTGTGATCCTGACCTTTTGGCTTGTACCCGACTATTCTTGTCTGCTTGTGGCCCCGACCTTGGCTTTGTCCCTCACCATCCCTACGGTGTGCACCTGTCACCTCGCCTCAAGGTGACCTGACATTGGAAAGATGCTGAGCGTATCTTTTGTGTCTGTTCCCTACTGCAGTAGTTATTATTAATTTGGAACCACTAATCAATATGAGGATAGGAGTTGCCTATCTATAAAATATCTAAGTCAACCCAAATCCCATTACCATTCTCGAACACATTTTGGGAAATGGGTTTCCGTAGGTGTGATTAATAGACCATAATTGCCCGATAGTGTGTGGGTCATTGATCCCGTCTCCGAGCAATGCTAAAAAAAAAAAAAATTGTGATTTGAAGGGCACTCCAAAATCTCAATCTCAATCCCAATATCGGGTACAGGGGGGAGATCTCCGCCAATGGAGGAGAGCAGGTCTGAACAAAGTTTGGCAGTGTTGCCTATTTGAGGATGGATGGTAACCTCTCTAGGGTGGGAGTATTCTGTACTAATGACCTGTTAAACTGGAGCTGCCTTCTTCTGGTTAAATATAAAAATTGGAAAAAAAATAAAATTGCCTTATTGTTACAGTAACGTAATTTGTATCATAAATACATTTTTAATTTTATGGATATGAGGCCCTTTCGCACATGCTGTCTGATCAGGTCCTGTCCGTTTTTTATCAGGTGGGCCTGATCGGATGCTCCATTCACCTCTATCGAGTGACGGATGTCAGCGGTAGGGATGAGCTTTGTGTTCGAGTCGAACGTACATTGGCTGTTCGTCCGTTCGGCGAAATCCGAACATTTTGGTCCGTTCGTGTCAAATTCGCGTGGCGCTCACGGCCCACAATGCACTGCGATGGCGCAGTGCATTGCTGGCTCATGATTGGCCAAGCATGCACTGTGACCCCGCATGCTTGGCCAATCGCAGCGCCAGCAGCGAGGAGAGCCATGATTGGCCACAGGCAGGATGCCTGTGGCCAATCATAGCTCAGGCTGTGTAGTGCACGCCCCACACTATATAAGGCCGCCATCGCGGCGGCCTCGTGTAGTGTGTTGGCGTCTGAAGCAGTGGGTGTTCTGTGTACCTTCAACACAGTACACACCAATCGTTTTCGGCCGATTTTCTATCTTGCTGTTGTGTAGTGGTTATTGTCTGTGTGCCCTGACCGCAGTATACACCGCTATATTCACCTCACCTATATAGCTAGTGATCTATCTTTTATAATAAAGCTTGCAGTCAGTAGTGTTAGGAGATGCGTGCTGTCTGCGTGCTCTGTACCCAGTACATACCGCTATATCCACCTACATAGCTCTTCTCTATCTGAGCCCACTTGCCATCTGCAGGAGTTATTGGAAGTTGTGTGTGCCTCCAGCACAGTATACATCTGTATATACCCCTTTATCTCTGGTGTTCTCTGGTTATTGTCTGCGTGCCCTGACCGCAGTATACACCGCTATATTCACCTCACCTATATAGCTAGTAGTAGTGATCTATCTTTTATAATAGAGCTTGCAGTCAGTAGTGTTAGGAGATAGTGCGTGCTGTCTGCGTGCTCTGTACCCAGTACATACCGCTATATCCACCTACATAGCTCTTCTCTATTTGAGCCCACTTGCTATCTGCAGGAGTTATTGGAAGTTGTGTGTGCCTCAAGCACAGCACAGTATACATCTGTATATACCCCTTTATCTCTGGTGTTCTCTGGTTATTGTCTGAGTGCCCTGACCACAGTATACACCGCTATATTCACCTCACCTATATAGCTAGTAGTAGTGATCTATCTTTTATAATAGAGCTTGCAGTCAGTAGTGTTAGGAGATAGTGCGTGCTGTCTGCGTGCTCTGTACCCAGTAGTGTTAGGAGATAGTGCGTGCTGTCTGCGTGCTCTGTACCCAGTACATACCGCTATATCCACCTACATAGCTGTTCTCTATTTGAGCCCACTTGCCATCTGCAGGAGTTATTGGAAGTTGTGTGTGCCTCCAGCACAGCACAGTATACATCTGTATATACCCCTTTATCTCTGGTGTTCTATAATAAAGGCATCTGCAGGAGTTAGTGGGTGTTGTGTGCCTCCAGCACAATATACACTACCCAACTGCTGTTTTACCCAACTCCCTTCAGGCCATTACCATGTCTGGAAGGCCAGCAAGGAGAAGCAGACAGGCGCGAGCCGATAAAAGAGGGCAAGCAGGCTCTGTGTCTAGAGACAACAGTGCTGGTCGTGGACGCGGTGCATTGTCATCAGCACGTGGCCATGGGACATGCTTGTCCTTCTTTTCGGCAGCTGGACATGTTGAACCGCAACATGCCAATGACTTGGTAGAGTGGATGACCAAGCCCTCTTCATCCTCCTCATCCTCTCTCACCCAGTCTCAGGGTAGTAGCAAAGCAGCTGCCAACGCATCGTCTTCCCTCCTCTCAATGTCATCATCAGTGACTCCTTCCCTAGACCCACCACGTCCTCCTGAGGAGTCTCCTGAACTCTTTGAGCACAGTGTTGGGTACATGCTCCAGGAGGATGCCCAGTGTTTTGTGGGCTCTGATGATGACACTCAGCTAGAGGAAGGCAGTAGCGTGAATGCAGAGAGAGGGGATGCTCAAGAAGGACAGCAATCTGGCAGTCATGTTCCACAAGCTGCAGCATACTGCCAGGTTTGCTACAGCGATGAAGAGGGAGGGGATGATGAGGGCACTGACTCCACGTGGGTGCCTGGAAGGAGGGAGGAGGAGGAGGAGGAGGCACATGTCCAACGAGGCAGGCCTCCGGGGGCCAGCTTAGGGGCAGCACACCGACTGAATCACACTGCAGAGCTCCGCCTGTGCAGAGCGCTGCCTCTGCGCGTTATTCTAAAAGTTCTTTGGTGTGGGCCTTTTTTGAGACGAGTGCATCAGATCGCACCGCTGCTATTTGCAACATATGTCTCAAGCGTATCTCACGTGGCCAAAACATCAGCCGCTTGGGCACCACATGCTTGACCAGACATATGTTGACCTGCCATGCAGCTCGTTGGCAAGCGTACCTCAAAGACCCACACCAAAGAACAAAGCGGACCTCTCCTTGCTCCTCATCAGCTGGCATCTCCAACCCCACTAGACCTTCAGTCCTCTCTGAAACCTGCTCTGAGAGGAATGAAGATGTAGAATTAGGTGTGTCACAGCCAAGTGCTTCCGGGAACTCTGCTAGCGGTACACCCACGTCCGATTATAGCAGGCAAATGTCCCTGCCCCAGCTGCTGGACCGGCGGAAGAAGTTCACTCCCAGCCATCCACATGCCCAGCGGTTGAATGCTAGCTTGGCTAAATTGCTAGCACTTCAACTGCTGCCTTTTCAGTTGGTAGACTCGGCCCCCTTCCGTGAGTTTGTACAATGTGCGGTACCTCAGTGGCAGGTCCCCAAACGCCACTTTTTCTCACGGAAGGCGATTCCGGCTCTCTACCGGCATGTGGAAGGCAATGTCCTTGCCTCGCTGGACAGGGCGGTCAGCGGTAAGGTGCATATTACCGCTGACTCATGGTCCAGCAGGCATGGACAGGGACGTTACCTGTCTTTCACGGCCCATTGGGTCACTCTTCTGGCAGCTGGGAAGGATGCAGGACAAGGTGCAGTAGTGTTGGAGGTTGTTCCGCCACCACGCCTCCAAAATGCTACTATTGGTTGTGACACACCTCTCTCCTCCACCCCCTCCTCTTCTTCTTCCTCCATGGCCTCTTCCAGTGCTCTGTCCTCAGAACCAGCGGTGCTCCATAGGCGTTCCAGGGGCTACGCAAGTACGCAGGCAAAACAATGCCATGCCGTGCTTGCGCTGGTTTGTTTGGGGGACAGGAGCCACACTGGGGCGGATGTTTTGTCAGCTCTGCAGGGGCAGGCCGAGAGGTGGTTGATGCCACGCCAGCTTAAGCCAGGAATGGTGGTTTGCGACAATGGCACCAACCTCCTCTCCGCCCTCCGACAGGGACAACTGACCCATGTGCCCTGTGTAGCTCACGTCCTTAACCTGGTGGTGCAGCGGTTCTTGGGCAGGTACCCCGGCTTACAGGATGTCCTGAAGCAGGCCAGGAAAGTCTGTGTGCATTTCCGCCGATCATTTAATGCCTGTGCTCGGCTGGCTGAGCTCCAAAAGGAGTTGAACCTGCCCAAGAACCGCCTTATATGTGACATGCCCACCAGATGGAACTCAACATTGGCCATGCTGAAGCGGCTGCACACGCAGCAGAGGGCCATCAATGAGTACCTGTGCGACTACGGCACCAGGACAGGGTCAGGGGAGCTTGGTTTTTTCTCACCACGCCAGTGGGGCATGATCAGGGATGCATGCACTGTCCTGTCACCGTTTGAGGAGGCCACAAGGATGGTGAGCAGTGACAGTGCATGCATCAGTGACACTGTACCTCTTGTCCACCTCTTGGAGCATACGCTGTGTGGAATAATGGACAGGGCACTTGAGGCAGAACAGAGGCAGGAAGAGGAGGACTTCCTTGCCTCTCAAGGCCCCCTTTATCCAGACAGTGTTCCTGCTGTGCCACCCATCACACAGGAAGAGGATGAGGAGGAGGAAGAGGAGGAGGAGGATGATTGTGTCAGCATGGAGGTGGAGGCTGGCACTCAGCATCAGCATCAGCAGCAGCAGCAGCAGTCCTGTAGGGATGATTTACAGTCCCAAGAAACACGTGGACTTGTACGTGGCTGGGAGGAGGTAGCTGCGGATCATGTTGTCCTTAGTGACCCAGAGGACTCCGGACCGAATGCCTCAGCTAACCTACGCTGCATGGCCTCCCTGATCCTGCAAAGCCTGCGGAAGGATCCTCGTATTCTTCGGATCAAGGAGAGGGACCATTACTGGCTGGCCACTCTCCTTGATCCACGGTACAAGGGTAAGGTTGCTGACCTTATCTTGCCATCGCAGAGGGAGCAGAGGATGAGACATCTCCGGGAGGCCTTGCAGAAAGGTCTGTGCAACGCGTTCCCAGAGACTGGGAAGTTACAAACTCCTGGTCCTGGACAATGTGTTGCTGAGGCATCGGTCAGAAGGAGCGGTGGAGAAGGTGGCCGTCTGACTGATGCTTTCAGACAATTTTTTAGTCCGCAGCCCCAAGGTATGATCGGTTCCAGCACCCATCGCCAGCGTCTGATTTACATGGTGCAGGAATACCTAGGGGCAAGGTCAGACTTGGACACCTTTCCCACCGAAAATCCTCTGGCTTACTGGGTCTTGAGGATGGATCACTGGCCAGAGCTTGCACAGTATGCAACTGAGCTACTGGCCTGTCCTGCATCCAGCGTTCTTTCGGAACGCACCTTCAGTGCTGCTGGTGGCTTTGTTACTGATCACAGGGTGCGCCTGTCCACCGAATCAGTTGATCGACTGACCTTCATCAAGATGAATCAGTCTTGGATCACCCACAGCTACCAAGCACCTGAAGCTGATGTAACCGAATAATTTTTTTTGAAATACCACATCCCTTCAAGACTGCCTATGCTGATGCTGAGTGACTGTCCTGTTATGTTGATTGTCTATCCTCTTCCTCCTCCGCTGATATGTTGGAAGAACGTTTCTGGTTCTGGTTGATGCCATCAGCCCAATTTTTCTGCCCCTGTTTAACAGGGGCGTTTAAGTACAATTTTTGATGCAATGCTTTGCAGCAGGGCTAATTCCTGCAATCAAACAAGAGTATATGGGAGAGGTTGCAGTGTGGTGGCACCAGCACCAGTGCCTAAGGCCCAATTTTTCTGCCCCTGTTTAACAGGGGCGTTTAAGTACAATTTTTGATGCAATGCTTTGCAGCAGGGCTAATTCCTGCAATCAAACAAGAGTATATGGGAGAGGTTGCAGTGTGGTGGCACCATCACCAGTGCCTAAGGCCCAATTTTTCTGCCCCTGTTTAACAGGGGCGTTTAATTACAATATTTGATGCAATGCTTTGCAGCAGGGCTAATTCCTGCAATAAAACTAGAGTATATGGCAGAGGTTGCAGTGTGGTGGCACCAGCACCAGTGCCTAAGGCCCAATTTTTCTGCCCCTGTTTAACAGGGGCGTTTAAGTACAATTTTTGATGCAATGCTTTGCAGCAGGGCTAATTCCTGCAATAAAACTAGAGTATATGGCAGAGGTTGCAGTGTGGTGGCACCAGCACCAGTGCCTAAGGCCCAATTTTTCTGCCCCTGTTTAACAGGGGCGTTTAAGTACAATTTTTGATGCAATGCTTTGCAGCAGGGCTAATTCCTGCAATAAAACTAGAGTATATGGCAGAGGTTACAGTGTGGTGGCACCAGCACCAGTGCCTAAGGCCCAATTTTTCTGCCCCTGTTTAACCACTTTCAGACCGGACCAATTTGCTGGTCAAAGACCAGACCACTTTTTGCGATTCGGCACTGCGTCGCTTTAACTGACAATTGCGCGGTCGTGCGACGTGGCTCCCAAACAAAATTGACGTCCTTTTTTTCCCACAAATAGAGCTTTCTTTTGGTGGTATTTGATCACCCCTGCGGTTTTTATTTTTTGCGCTATAAACAAAAATAGAGTGACAATTTTGAAAAAAACGCATTATTTTTTACTTTTTGTTATAATAAATATCCCCCAAAAATATATAAAAAAACATTTTTTTCCCTCAATTTAGGCCGATACGTTTTCTTCTACATATTTTTGGTAAAAAAAATCGCAATAAGCGATTATTGATTGGTTTGCGCAAAAGTTATAGCGTTTACAAAATAGGGATAGTTTTATAGCATTTTTATTAATAATTTTTTATTATTTTTTTTTTACTAGTAATGGCGGCGATCTGCGATTTTTATTGTGACTGCGACATTGTCACACATTTTTGGGACCATTGTCATTTATACAGTAATCACTGCTATATAAATGCAGTGATTCCTGTGTAAATGACACTGGCAGTGAAAGGGTTAACCAGTGGGTGACAGTGTAGGGGTCCCTAGGGGTGTGTTACTAACTGTGGGGGGGTTGGGCTTTCATTTAGTGTACACTGATCTCTGCTCCAATCACATGGAGCAGAGATCAGCGTCACTAGTTGCTAGGCAGAATGGAAAAATTTAGTTTACACAGCATTTCCTCCATTCGGCCGCTCCGTGAGACGATCGCGGGGATGCCCGCGGCGATCGAGTCCACGGGTCCCGCGACCGGACTCACGGGGGTCCCGACCAGCGCAGGAGCGCGCCGCCGGCGGCGCACTCCCGAAGGCAGGGCGGCATCGAATATTGGACGTACCTGTACGCCAATATGCCTGCCCGTGCCATTCTGTCGACGTATATCGTCGTGCGCTGGTCGGGAAGTGGTTAACAGGGGCGTTTAAGTACAATTTTTGATACAATGCTTTGCAGCAGGGCTAATTCCTGCAATAAAACTAGAGTATATGGAAGAGGTTGCAGTGTGGTGGCACCAGCACCAGTGCCTAAGGCCCAATTTTTCTGCCCCTGTTTAACAGGGGCGTTTAAGTACAATTTTTGATGCAATGCTTTGCAGCAGGGCTAATTCCTGCAATAAAACTAGAGTATATGGAAGAGGTTGCAGTGTGGTGGCACCAGCAGCAGTGCCTAAGGCCAAATTTTTCTGCCCCTGTTTAACAGGGACATGTAATTACAATTCTTGATATAATATTTCACAGGAGGGCCCCTTCCTGTGCCCACCCAGAGTAACGGTGAGGACTTATAGTGTTGTGGCACCAGCACCACAACCACCAAAGGTCAATTTTTCTACCACTGTTCAACAATGGCATGTAATTACAATTCTTGATATAATCGTTCACAGCAGGGCGCTCCAGCGCCCACCAAGAGTCACTTTGAGGGCTTACAATGTTGTGGCAAAACCAACACCTTGTTCCACCATTTCTGCAGAGCATATAGGGCAGGCCCCTACTTTCAAACATCCAATTTACAAACATCTCCTACTTGCAAACGGAAGGAGACAACAGCAACTGAGATGAAAAAAGATGGACGACAAAACAAATTATACAGGGGTGATAACCCTTCCCTATGTTTTCCAAAAAGCTTTAAAATAGTTTTTTTGACTGGAGCTACACTTTAAAAATTTACCAGTTGAAAATTACAAACAGATTCAACTTAACACAACAAACCTACACAGTCCCTGTCTTGTTTGCACCGCCTGTATACTGCTGTTCTGAGTATATAGGGCCTGGGGGCCACACGCATTTCCTTTTTTTAATATGGGTACGGGGTTCCCCTTAATATGCGTACAAGACCCAAATAGGCTGGTAATGGGCAGGGAGGGCTACCCATGCCATTTTTCTCAATGATTTTCAACCATATTGCAGGAACCAGATATAACATTAAAACCGCAAGCAGTTTTAAATGGTGTTATTTCCGTTAAATGTCATTTTGTGCAGGGACTGTTCTAAACACGGGAAACACGTGGCACTTCACAGGCATACTACAGACACCCCACAGGCACCATATTTAAAGGAATATTTCACTTTTTTTTCCCACTTTAATCGTCATTAAAATCAGTGCTCCCGCCAAAACGGCCGTTTTTAAAACTTTTTTTTGCATTGACCCATGTCCCCTGGGGCAGGAGCCAGGTCCCCAAACCCTTTTTAGGACAGTATCTTGCATATTAGCTGTTAAAATTAGCACTTTTCATTTCGAACGTTCGAGTCCCATAGACTTCAATGGGGTTCTAACGTTCGTTCGAATTTGGGGTCTGTTCGAAAGTTCTGGTGCGAACCGAACCGAGGGGTGTTCGGCTCATCCCTAGTCAGCGGTGACATGTCCGCTGACATCCGACACTATCCACCAAATCCAGACAGATGGAAACCCTATTTTCCATCTGTCTGGCGGCTCGGATGAAAACGGACAGGCAGTCCATTTTCATCCGATCTCCCATAGAGGAGAGAGGGGCTCTGACAGGTCCGTCTCTGCACAGTGATGGGAGATGGACCTTTCATCCACCTGATCAGCGGAGATTAACATATCAATCCCTGCTGAGCAAGCATAGTCCATCAAAACAGACAGCCCAGTGTGAAAGGGGCTTAAATGATGGAGGTACATACGCGTGTCAGTGCTGAGCTCAGCTCTTCCTTCACTGAGCTGGTCGCTGAGCTGTCAGCTAATTGCCAGCGCTTATCTCTTCACAGTTACTCAGCTGTTGATGATATCCTGCTCGTCAGTCCTGCCTACTTAAGCTGTCCAGTCCAGTGGAGTTATGCCTTCGTCAACATCAGAAAAACTATCACCTGCGATGCTGTTCAAGACTTGCTGTGCTGACATCCCTTCTGGCTCCAGATTCTGCTTGCTGTTCCACTACATTGATCCCTGACTTCTGGTTTAGCTGACTTTATGTTGTGGTTACTGAACTTTGGCTATGTTTTGACCACGTTTGTTTTTTACTTTTATTATTAAACAAGTGTCATTTAACAGTACTTTTGTCTCGGCCTGATTTCATGGTTTCTGACGTGTCTTTTAGAACTGATATAGATTATGAAATATACTACAGTTTTATGACTAAAAACTTGAACAATCAATGGCCTGAAACTAAAAACTGATTGCTTGTTCTTGCTTTTGAATGTAATATAGAAATATATATGTGAAAATGTTCTAAATTATTTGTATATTGTGGTCAGTACTGTAATTGTTAGGTCTGAGAGGAGGCTGTACATAAAATGAACCAGATACCTGCAGACACAAAGTTGAGCCTATGATCATCTATGGCATGCCATTATTAAAATATGAAGTATTCAGATCCAAGATCTACTGTACCCAAGATATGCCAACAGCTTCTACTGAACATGCAGATGTGCCATTGTAGTCAGAGTCTCCACTTGGAAATGCGATACCCTAACTACCAAGAACTGAGGTGTGCCTTGGCCTAGCTGGTCAGTATGCCTAAAGAGGGCATACCCTGAATGTATGAATATGAAAAATGTACGATGTGTATAAGTATATATGAAGGTTTGGGGCAAATGGTGGGTGTGAACCATGAAGACAAGCCGATGCAGGATCCGACAGAGGAGGAGGGATATATACCCGCCCTCCCCCAACTCTGGCCAGCCTTCATACTTGTACTCAGAGTCTTCACTTGAAAATGTGATACCCTAACTACCAAGACCTGAGGTGTGCGTTGGCCTAGCTGGTCAGTACGCCTAAAAGAGGGACAAAAAAGAAATGAAAGTAGGTGTGATAAGAAAGCTTGATGAAGGGTAAATATAATCTTTATTAAGTGTTTTCACTTTATACATACAACTTTTAGATTTTATAAATAGAGTTACCAAAATTCTAGTACATATTCCTTCCATCCAAGAGTCTGATATTTAAGGAAGGGGGAAGCTGGGCATATGTACACATACACAAAAACATAAACTCAATAAAGATGTAAAGATGAAGGGTAGTTAACAATCCATCTAGTAAAGTGTGCGAACGCCCGGGTGGTTTCAGTATATGGATCCAGTATGTATCAGCTATAAACAGGAAGAATTCCAGTGTCCTGTGTATTGATGATAAGAAGGGACCCCCTGTCTGGAACCTGCCCAGATCCCAAACAAATGTTCCACAAATTATTTGGATTAAGCCTAATTCCGAGAAAAAAAAACACAGACATGAGAAGGACAAACTACTTGTAGAGAGAATACATGGGGAAAGGGAGCAAGGGCTGACCAGAGGAGCCCCTGCAATATAATTGCAGAGAAGATCGAACACTTCAAAACAGATGTAGCACCCTCTACCTTTAGGTAGGTGCTAGAGTAGGATTTTTCTGGGTTTAAGATATCAGTGTAGGCAAATTATGCCTGTGCTTCAGGTTAGGACTATTTGTTTTGATCTGAGATTGGGAGTGTTTAGTGTAGTAGTGGGTGTGTCCACCTGTGCTCTGACTTAGAGGCGTCTCCCCTGCTTTCAGCCAGAATGTTCTGGAGTAGGAGTTTGTGCCAGAGCTGGAGTGGCAGGTAGCACATGTGGGAGCTCTGACCAATCATTAACTGGTAATGGCAGGGGGCAGGCCTCCCATATAAGCTGGGGTCACATGCTGCGAAGGGTTCTGTCACTGCAGGAAAAAGGAGAATAGAGTTTTAGGAAGCTGCCACAGGGAGTCCCCACGTGGGGGGTACACCGAGCGCGGAGGAGGGATGGAGGAGCTGCTAGGATGTATTCCTGTATAAAGATCTTCACCAAGGAGTTGGTGTCAAGCTGCTGTGATCGGGAAACACAGAAGTTGCACTTTGGACAAGATCAGTAAAGGAGAAGCAACAGTAGGACAGCGGAGAGTAGAAAAAAGCTTTGACTAGGGAACACAGAACTTGCCCTTTGGAGAAGGTCAGTGTGAAAGAAGTAAAAGGAGAATTGTTGAGAGTAGTGCAGAATGCGATGGCTGGGGGGAACGCAGCGTTTGCAGCTATGGACTGGCTGGGAATAGTAGTATATTGCCATGTGCTACGCCATCGGGGAGAGGTACCGAGTATCTCTGGCCTGGTAAAGCACTCTGGTAATTAGGGATGTCCGAACGGTTCGCTCGGCGGTCGTTTCGCGGTGAATTTCAAATGTTCGCCGTCCGCCCGATCAGCGGACTATTGCCACCGTTCGCCCAGCGGACTTCCGTGTTTACTGTGTAAAACAACTTTGACCTATGATGACACATCCATCATGGGGTACAGGACAGCCAATTGAGACATTACAGAACAGGGACACTTGGACATTTCCCCTAACTCATAAATAGACCCGATCCGGCGGCCATTTTACATTCTTTCTTCTGTCACTATAGGGAGAGGTTGCTGTGTGGAGCAGGGAGAGATTGCAGTGACCCAAATCACTAGCTATTTGGTACACAAAAGTTCTTTACAGGACTGGTATAGGTGTTAGGTGTAGTTCAGGATATAGGTTTGAGGCAGTGCTGTGCTAGTGATTGTTGCAGCAGCCTGAGTGTCTTTTGTCAGTGTAGAGAAAGGGACAGGACGGTGTGTGCTGCAGGGACAGTCAGTTTAATCATTAGTTGTTACTATTAGGTCCACAAAAGTGCTATTCAAGTTATTGTTCCAGCAGCCTCTGTTTTGTCAGTTTATATAGGGACAGGCAGGAAGCTGTGTGTGAGGCAGTGAGGGTCAGTTTAATCAGTAGCTGTTACTATTAGGTTCACAAAGCTTCTTTTCAGGACTGGTATGGTAATAGGCTTGTACACGTATAATATTCTTTCTTCCAAATATAGAAAGAATATTATACTTGACTGCTGCCCTTCTGCTGCAGTCTGCTAATCATTCACAACCTACTTGTTCCACAAAGGTCCTTATAAGGACTGGTAACTTGGTCTAGGGTGCTTCAGTACATAGGGTTGAGTGAGGTACAGTCTACTATTCCATAAGGACTGGTATAGGTCCACAATACATAGGGTTGAGGTGCACTACTGCTGATCGCTGCCCTATACTGCAGCAGTCCTTCATCAGTATAGGGACTGACGTACAGTCTGCTAATCAATCACAACCTACTTGTTCCACAAAGGTCCTTATAAGGACTGGTAACTTGGTCTAGGGTGCTATAGTACATAGGGTTGAGTGAGGTACAGTCTGCTATTCCGTAAGGACTGGTATAGGTCCACAATACATAGGGTTGAGGTGCACTACTGCTGACCGCTGCCCTATACTGCAGCAGTCCTTCATCAGTATAGGGACTGACGTACAGTCTGCTAATCAGTCACAACCTACTTGTTCCACAAAGGTCCTTATAAGGACTGGTAATGTCAGGGAAAAAGCCGCAATCCCGCGAGGCACGTTCGTGTTAGCGCGCGTCGGCGCCCACGTAAACGCATAGTAGTTTCTAAACGAACGACCGACGCTACGCCTAACCGGGCGGGCATGCGCAGGGATGTTACGAGTACTCTACGTAGCCGTACGATCGCTCCGACGCGCCCACGACGTGACCCGGTCATCTCGTCTATTTAAACGTTCACCTGACAGAGCCGCATCGCTGGATTATCGTCAGCTCTCCTGTGTACCTGTGCCTGTGATCCTTGTTGACTTGACCTCCTGTGTACCGACCCGGCTTGTTTAACCTGTTCCTGTTGTTCTCCTGGCTTCGACCCTTGGCTTGTACCCGACGTTCCTTGTCTGCTTCCTGCACCCGATCTCGGCTTGGCTCAGACTCCTGCTTCCGGTCTCATCTAAATCTCCGAGGACTGACCTCCCGTGTTTGAACCTCAGCTTGGTTTGACCTCTCTACTGAACTTCCTAGCACGGTTGCCCCGGACTCCTATTCACCAGGCCCTTGTCCTCTGCTGCTGCTACCTGGCAACCTGTGCTACTGTGGGCATTGCATCCCTGTATCACCTTCAGGGTTGTGCTGCACTCGGCCGCAAGGGGAGCCCTCTCAGCATCTCGGCCTCATCTCCCGGACGTGACAGGTAACTTGGTCTAGGGTGCTACAGTACATAGGATTGAGTGAGGTACAGTCTGCTATTCCATAAGGACTGGTATAGGTCCACAATACATAGGGTTGAGGTGCACTACTGCTGACCGCTGCCCTATACTGCAGCAGTCCTTCATCAGTATAGGGACTGACGTACAGTCTGCTAATCAATCACAACCTACTTGTTCCACAAAGGCACTTATAAGGACTGGTAACTTGGTCTAGGGTGCTACAGTACATAGGGTTGAGTGAGGTACAGTCTGCTATTCCATAAGGACTGGTATAGGTCCACATTACATAGGGTTGAGGTGCACTACTGCTGACCACTGCCCTATACTGCAGCAGTCCTTCATCAGTATAGGGACTGACGTACAGTCTGCTAATCAGTCACAACCTACTTGTTCCACAAAGGTCCTTATAAGGACTGGTAACTTGGTCTAGGGTGCTACAGTACATAGGGTTGAGTGAGGTACAGTCTGATATTCCATAAGGACTGGTATAGGTCCACAATACATAGGGTTGAGGTGCACTACTGCTGACCGCTGCCCTGTACTGCAGCAGTCCTTCATCAGTATAGGGACTGACGTACAGTCTGCTAATCAATCACAACCTACTTTTTCCACAAAGGCACTTATAAGGACTGGTAACTTGGTCTAGGGTGCTACAGTACATAGGGTTGAGTGAGGTACAGTCTGCTATTCTGTAAGGACTGGTATAGGTCCACAATACATAGGGTTGAGGTGCACTACTGCTGACCGCTGCCCTATACTGCAGCAGTCCTTCATCAGTATAGGGACTGACGTACAGTCTGCTAATCAGTCACAACCTACTTGTTCCACAAAGGTCCTTATAAGGACTGGTAACTTGGTCTAGGGTGCTACAGTACATAGGGTTGAGTGAGGTACAGTCTGCTATTCCGTAAGGACTGGTATAGGTCCACAATACATAGGGTTGAGGTGCACTACTGCTGACCACTGCCCTATACTGCAGCAGTCCTTCATCAGTATAGGGACTGACATACAGTCTGCTAATCAGTCACAACCTACTTGTTCCACAAAGGTCCTTATAAGGACTGGTAACTTGGTCTAGGGTGCTACAGTACATAGGGTTGAGTGAGGTACAGTCTGCTATTCCGTAAGGACTGGTATAGGTCCACAATACATAGGGTTGAGGTGCACTACTGCTGACCGCTGCCCTATACTGCAGCAGTCCTTCATCAGAATAGGGACTGAGAGTTTTGTCACAGGGTCATTTAAAAAATGACAGGCAGAGGAAGAGGCAGGCCCTTCCGCAGGGGTGGTAGGGGTAGGGCAGGAGCAACAGGCTTGAGCCAAAGTGGGAAGTTGCAGAAGGTGCGTTCAATTCATTTAAAGGACGCACCAGACTTGGCTGAATGGCTCACTCAGCCTTACTCTTCTGCACCCTCCTCATCCTCTCGATCTTCACCCTCTTCTTCACTCTCTGCTATGTGCACCCCCAAAGACACTACCACCAACAACACCACCACCACCACATACCTTCCGCTTGAGTCACAGGAATTATTTTCCGATCCATATCAAGACATTTCTGATGTGCAGCCACTCTTTGTATTGGATCAGGAAGAGGAGGTAGCAACAACCGCTACTCAGCAGTCTGACGACAGTACCCAGATCAGCCCAAGGAGGAGGTTGGCCCCCGGGGTTGCTGCCTACTCCGAGATCTCTACTTATAGCGGTGGGGAAGGTGACGTCGATGATGACGTGTCTAGTGATGTCTCACGTGGGTGCCCACAAGAGAGGAAGAGGAGGGGAGTTCAGAGGGAGATATGGACCAGCAGATAGGGAGGAGAAGCAGGAATAACTTACATTGCACACTGCACAGGAGGGACAAAGCAGACTGCAAATGTATCAGGAGCAAGTCATCGACCATGTACGGTCACATCTGGCGCTCCCAGGACACCGGCACATGGCTCCGCAGTGTGGGCTTTTTTTAACGTGTCCGCTGCTGACAATAGCGTTGCCATCTGCAATCTTTGCAGTCAACGCATTAGTCACGGTAAGCCCAACACTCACCTAGGGACGACCGCCTTAAGAAGGCACATGAGCAGCCATCACCAAGCCCAGTGGGAGCAAAGGAACACACAAAGCCACACTCCAGGCTCTCACCGTACATCCTCGTCTTCTACTTCTCCTTCTCCTCTCACCTCACAATTGTCCTCCACTCCACCTTCCATCATGCCAAGCTCAAGTTTTTCTGCAAAAAGGCAGGCTTCCGTGGGCCTAATGTTCGAGCGTAAAAAAATGATGACGCCGGATAACTCTCTTGCCCAACGGTTGACGGCTGGCTCTCATAGCCCGCCAACTACTGCCATATAAACTGGTGGACTCTGAGGCCTTTCGCAAATTTGTGGCTATTGGAACACCACAATGGAAGGTCCCAGGAAGGAAGTATTTCTCAGAGAAGGGCATCCCAGAGCTATATGGCCATGTTCAGCGGCAAGTGTATGTATTTTCTGGCACACAGTGTCGGTGCCAAGATACATCTGACCACAGACACGTGGTCTAGCAAACATGGGCAGGGAAGGTATATCACTTTTACTGCCCACTGGGTGAACCTTCTGACGGCCGTCAAGCATGTAACCCGTGGCACCCGTGTAGATTTGGTTTTACCGCCACGGATTGCATGCAGGCCTGACTCTTCTTCCCCTCCTCCTCCTACTCCATCCTCCTCCCTCTCCTCCTCGGCTGACTCCTCCTTTTCCGCTGCTAGCGTCTCTTCCTCTGCGCCACCCAAGCTCCCCAGAACCTATTCGACATGCCAGGTGAGACGTTGCCATGCCGTGCTGCGTCTGTTGTGCCTGGAAGCCAAGAGCCACACTGGCCCGGCACTCCTTTCAGCTTTGCGTTCACAGGCAGATCAGTGGCTAACACCGCTCAATTTGACAGTTGGTAAAGTGGTGTGTGACAAGGGTGTCAATCTGCTTAGTGCATTGAAACAGGGCAAAATCACGCACGTGCCATGCATGGCACACGTCTTAAACTTGGTCGTGCAGCGATTCGTTGTCAAATACCCTGGGGTCCAGGACATCTTGCGGCAGGCAAGCAAAATTTCGGCCCATTTCAGAAGATCTTATAAGGCCATGGCTCGCCTTGCTGACATTCAGCGGCCACACAATCTGCCGGTCAGATGTCTTAATTGCGATTGCCCGACGCGATGGAACTCAACCTTCTATATGCTTGATAGGCTGCTCCAGCAGAAACGTGCAGTTAACGTCTACCTGTATGAACTCTGCGGCAGAACAGGTTCTGGGGAGCTGGGTTTTTTTTCACGGCGCCAGTGGCTGCTCATGCGTGACGCATGCAGTCTTCTGCGGCCATTTCAGGAAATCACCGAACTGGTCAGTCGCAGCCATGGCGCCATCAGTGACATGGTACCTTATGTCTTCTTTATGGAGCGTGCATTGCGTTGTGTCATTGATCAAGCTGTGGAGGAGCAGGAGCGGGAAGATGAGGAAAGTCGCAATGCTGGATGAATTCCCGGGGGGGGCTACTCAATCTGAGAGAAGTGAACAACAGGAGTCTGAAGAGGAGTAAGAGGAGGATGGTGCCGGGGCGGATGAGGAGGAGCAAGAAGAGCATGCTTTAAACCTTTCTGGGATCCCTGTTGTTCGTGGATGGGGAGAGGAGAAGGAAGAGGACGACATTATCCTGGATGATGAGCAGGAGCCAGGCCACCACACCGCTTCCAGTTTAGTGCAAATGGGGGCCTTCATGCTCCAGTGTTTTAATAGGGACCCCCGTATAAAAAGCATAAGGGTCAAGGACCAGTACTGGGTGGCAACGTACACAAAATGGCGGAAATGTTACCGCCGTCACAGAGGGCTGGCAGAATGGAGCACTTCCAGGCCTTGCTTCGAGAAATGCTGCATTCTGCTTTTGCGTGCGCTGGCAGAGGAGCAATTCCCACTCCCAGAGAAGGAGTTGCGGGTACCAATCCAACAGCGCCTGCAAGAAGAGGCCGGTTTGAAGAGGTGTTGGTGACTTCAGATATGAGGTCATTCTTTCAGCTGACCCATCGACAGGTGTCATCCGGATCCAGCATCAGGGAACGCCTAGACCAGGGGTGTCCATACTTTTTTCAAAGAGGGCCGGATTTGATGAAGTGAACATGCGCGAGGGCCGACCATTTTTCCTGACATTCTTTGAACCGTTAAAATTCAGTCTAAGTGTGTTCGTTCGAGCGCCAATACCCTGCCCAACAAGAATTCTCTTGCCTTTGTGGCTGTGTGTGGGAAGAGATGAGATGGGGCGTATTTTTACATACTGTATTAATTGGCATATAACACACACCTTCACTTTAAGAGGGAAGTTTTAGGGAAAAAAAATGTTTAAATAAAGAACTGTGAAGCAAAATAAGGGTCAGTGCCCACCAATGCAGCCTAATCAGTGCACATCTGCAGACCCACCATTGCCAGGAACACACCCACCACAGCCAGGAACACACCCACCACAGCCAGGAACACACCCACCACAGCCAGGAACGCAGCACCATTGCCAGGAATGCAGCAACATTGCCAGGAATGCCTCACCATTGCCAGGAATGCCTCGCCATTGCCAGGAACGCAGCACCACTGCCAGGAATGCAGCACCATTGCCAGGAATGCAGCACCATTGCCAGGAATGCCTCACCATTGCCAGGAATGCAGCAGCATTGCCAGGAATGCAGCACCATTGCCAGGAATGCAGCACCATTACCAGGAATGCCTCACCATTGCCAGGAACGCCTCACTATTGCCAGGAACGCAGCACCACTGCCAGGAATGCAGCACCACTGCCAGGAATGCAGCACCATTGCCAGGAATGCAGCACCATTGCCAGGAGAACGCAGCACCATTGCCAGGAATTCAGCACCATTGCCGGGAATGCACTGACGAGCGCCAAAGGAGAATCTCCTGTTTACACGGCGGCTTCTTTAATAGAAAGTCCCGCCTCCTTTGATGGACAGAACAGTCGTCCAATGGCAGTGCAGGAGAAGGACTTCCTATTACAGAGGCCACACGTAAACAGGAAATTCTCCTGTGTACGGCGCTCGGTCCTGTCCTCCCTGTACCTTCCGAAGCATATATATCTTTTGTGGCCCCGACGCTGGGAGATCGTCGGGGGCCACAAAAGATATTATGTCCAAATAACCAGGCGGGCCGTTCGAAACCGGGCCGGACTTTGGACATGCCTGGCCTAGACCGTCAGGTGTCCGACTACATCGGGTTAATGGCCGATGTGGACACTCTGAGGAGTGATGAACCCCTGAACTACTGGGTGGGCAGGCTTGACCTCTGGCCAGAGCTTGCCCAATTTGCAATCGAACTGTTGGCTTGCCCCTCCTCCAGTTTCCTGTCCGAAAGGACGTTCAGCGCAGCAGGGGGGATCGTGACCGATAAGCGTACTCGCCTAGCTCACGACAGTGTTAACTACCTCACATTTCTAAAAATGAATGAGGCATGGATCTCGGAGGAATTCAACACATGTGACCAGTAGACCATGTATATGTCTAAAAAAAATTTTTTAATCGAGCACACAGACCTTCTTTTTTCATTTGGCACACTTCCTTGTCCAAAAAAAGCACACTGTACTATATGCCCGTACCCTCCTCTTTGAAGAGGTTGAGCGGTGTCATATTTCTACTGGGGCTGCTTATTATGAGGGGCTTCCACTATCCCTGTGTTGTGCTGACTTCCTCCTGGGGCTGCTTTATATGAGGGGCTCCCACCATCCCTGTGCTGTGCTGACTTCCTCCTGGGGCTGTACCTCTGCTGTGCATATTATGAGGGGCTCCCACCATCCCTGTGCTATGCTTATTATGAGGGGCTCCCACCATTCCTGTGCTGTGCTGACTTCCTCCTGGGGCTGCTTATTATGAGGGGCTACCACCATCCCTGTGCTATGCTGACATCCTCCTGGGGCTGCTTATTATGAGGGGCTCCCACCATCCCTGTGCTGTGCTTACTTCCTCCTGGGGCTGTACCTCTGCTGTGCATATTATGAGGGGCTCCCACCATCCCTGTGCTATGCTCATTATGAGGGGCTCCCATCATCCCTGTGCTATGCTGACATCCTCCTGGGGCTGCTTATTATGAGGGGCTCCCACTATCCCTGTGCTGTGCTGGCTTCCTCCTGGGGCTGTACCTCTGCTGTGCATATTATGAGGGGCTCCCACCATCCCTGTGCTATGCTCATTATGAGGGGCTCCCACCATCCCTGTGCTATGCTCATTATGAGGGGCTCCCACCATCCCTGTGCTATGCTCATTATGAGGGGCTCCCACCATCCCTGTGCTATGCTGACTTCCTCCTGGGGCTGCTTACGGTGCAGGTGTCAGTGCTGTATATCACGGTGCTGATGTCAGTACTCTCTATCACGGTGCTGCTATCAGTGCTGTATATCACGGTGCTGGTGTTAGTGCTTTATGTCACGCTGCTGATGTCAGTGCTCTCTATCATGGTGCTGTTGTCAGATCACTCTATCACGGTGCAGGTGTCAGATCACTCTATCACGGTGCAGGTGTCATTGCTGTATGTCACGCTGCTGATGTCAGTGCTCTTTATCACGGTGCTGCTGTCAGTGCTGTATATCACGGTGCAGGTGTCATTGCTGTATGTCACGCTGCTGGTGATCATCTCCTGCACCCTCTTCTTTGCCTACCCTGACCTTCCCTCTCCTCCATTGCCTTCTTGCGCTCCACAGTCCTGAATTGTCACAACAATTTCCCATATAAAAAAATAATGCTTGTAGTTGTCGATCCCAGATCACCTCATACATGTGTTATGTCATTGGCCATGTGGTGGGACTATGTTTGCACAGCTATTAATTATTCTGCGGCTGCAAATTTGACCTGTAGGTTTGCAAAGTTCACCTCACATTGAAGTCAATGGGGCCCGCTGCGAACGTTACGGTTCGTGAACTATCGGCCGCGATCGCGGTCCGCGTTCGTGAAACGTCCCGTCGGAAGTTCGTCCATCACTACTGGTAATATCATCCAAGAGACTGTGTAGCTACCAAACTAACTGAGCCACCGGGGAGAGGTATTGTATGCCTCTGGCTTATTGATTTTCGGAAGTAACACCATTCAAGAGACTTTATTACAGTAATCAAGTACAGCCAGCAAACTGGGGTTGTTCAGAGTAATCCCTTTTTGTCCTACTGGAAGTGATGATACAGATGTCTAAGCCCCCGTACACACGGTCAGAGATTCTGACAACCAAATCCATCGGAGTTATTCTGACGGATTAATTCCGGAAGAGGTCCAGAAGTGATGTTGCATACACATGGTCGGACTAAGTTGTCGGAATTTCCGGTTGCCATGAACGCGGTGACGTAAGCCGCGTACGGCGACACTAGAAAAAGGAAGTTCAGCAACACGTCCGGCACCCTTTGGGCTTCTTCTGCTGATCTCGTGTCTATCGCGTGTTAGTAGAAGTTTGGTGAGAGACGATTTGCGCTTTTCAGATTTGTGCTTCAGTTCGGTACTGCTCTTCAGTTTCTGCTTGTCTTTGCGTATCTGATAATCAGTGCATGTAGTCAGTAAGCATTCGTTTCTCATTGTGGACTATATCTTGGTATAGTATGCTTTGATTTGCATTGCTTATTGTCTGCTTGTTTCTGCTATTCAAGTCGTTCTTTCAGGCATTGCTGTTTATCAGTGCTTTCTGTTGTCCGTTCTGACCAGCCGACTGTTTTCAAACCATGTTTCCTCTAAATACTCATTGTAGAGTTTGTGCTGGGCAGGGGCTTCGTGTTGGGGTTCTTACTTTGACACAAGCCCAGTCCATGAACAGGGAGGGGAGGCGTTCGTAGACCAAGAATTGGTTGCGCCAGCGTGACCAGTTCTCGCACATGCCTTGAGATCCAGGAGAATAATCCTGATGATTTCAGGAATTAACTCCGGATGACGGACCCTGTTTTTCACTGTCTGCTGGCTTTGCTGTCCCCTTATATCACCAGGCAGTATACCTGCATGCGGCAAGCCATCACTCCGGAGCAGAAGCTCATCGCCAGGTCTTGCAGAAGGACTATATGAAGGTAAGTTTTATCCTTTAACATCACATTCTATGTATTTCATGATTGCTAATGTCTTGCATTTCTTTCCTCATTCCCTAATTACCATGATTGCACTATGCTCAAATTCATATGCTCTGCCCCTTTATCCTCATGCATATTTGCCTCACTAACTTCCCCACCATGCCAATACACACTCTACCTACCTTTTTTCTGGTCAGATTTATGGACAAATACACCAAAGCATGTAGTGCAAGGGCCTGCCTCAATACTTTCAAATGCTATCATTTTTTTTTGTTTCCCCTATTATTATCTTGATATGTAATAGCAGAATGTAAAAATGTGCTTCCATTTTTGAAAATTTTTGGTATTATGACACTTCTTACCTTTCAGGTGGGCTGCCAATAGTGTAAGTAAGGAGGGGCTTCCCAAAGTACCGCACATTATTTAGGCATTCAGCTCTCAATCAAGTGGAGAGGTTTACCTGTCCAAAACATCCCCCCCCCCTCATTTTTTGCAAGGGCCCATCAGATGGGGTGGTGATGACTCTGATAAGGGGACATTATACTTTAGGCTTTAAATACTCATTTTCCAAAATGTTATAATGATCTTGGCAAAAAATGTTGGTGTTTAATCTGCTTGCAATGTTGATGTGCAAAATTACTACTTTTTTGTCTTGTTTCACTCCACAGTTTCCTTCAACGCCACAGGAATGGCAGAGTGTGGCCTCCCACTTTGCCAGTCATTGGGACTTTCCCAATTGTGGAGATGCAATTGATGGGAAACACATCTGCATCGTCCCACCCCCCCAACTCGGGGTCATACTATTATAATTACAAGGGGTTTAATAGTATCGTGATGTTGGCGGTGGTGTCTGTGAACTATGACTTCTTGTATGTGGATGTGGGGCAAAATGGCCGGATGTCGGATGGTGGAGTGTTCTTACGGACGGAATTCTACTGGCGTCTCCAGAGTGGCAGTCTGGGCTTGCCAACCCCAGAGGAGAATCAGGAAGGACTCCCGTTCGTCTTCGGCGCGGATGAGGCATTTTCCTTGGCAAACCATCTGATGCGGCCTTTCCCGATGAGGACCCTCATCCTGGACCAGAGGATTTTTAATTTCCGGCTGGCCAGAGCCAGAAAAGTGGTGGAGAACACTTTTGGAATACTGTCCAGTTCTGCCTTTTTTTAACGCCTATCTACATGGCGGAATATAAAATAAATCACATAGTGCTCACCTGCTGTGTTCTGCACAATTTCTTAAAAAGACATTCAGCTAACTATGTGGTCTCAGTTGGCCAAGATACAGACTTGCTTGAAAATGAGAACCTCACGGGCCTTGAAGCTGCTCGTCCTGGCTTGCCCCCCCCCAAAGCGCCCGTGAGGTCCGAACCCAATACATGGAGTACTTTGTAGGTAGGGGGGCCATTGATATGCCAGACAATGTCTGAGCGGCATTTATGTAATAAATTTTTCTTTGAAACTCCAATAATCTTTGTTTTCATTTACTGCTTGGCTTGGTTTTAGTTATCTCCTAGGTAAATTTTTGATTTTTGTTGTTGTGCCTTTTTCTACAACAGTGCAAATCCAAGTTCTGAGCGAGATGAGGGGACAGTCTCTTCTTCAGATAATCTTATTATGTTGTGGGTCTGCTACACACACACCTTGTTTTTGTTAACTAATGTATGTAGTGCATTACTGACCAAAATCTTGCTCATTTTCAGCACCATGGCAGAAATATGTGGGGTCAGGAAAATGGCATGATTGTGAAAATGAGCACATCACTGTGGGTGTTATTTACTAAAGACACATCCACTATGCACTACAAGTGCACTGCAAAAGTGCACCTGAAACTGAACTTGGAGTGCAAAGTGGAGTTGCCTTTAGTAAATAACACCCATTGTCAAAAAAAAAAACAATTTTACTTCAAATACTGCTTTTGCGCATTGTAAAAGGAAGCCACACATTGTTGATGATTTCACTTTTTAATCAAAGCACATTCACATGTGCGTTTATAAAAGGGTTTTACAACAAACCAACATATTGGGTGTATCAAAAACATTATTTAAGGTCATTTTTGGGTAACTTGGTGTTTTTGTGTAAACAGGCATGTATCAAAGCGTAACATACAGAACACAGGAACTTACAAAGTTCAACTTTGAAAAGTGAAGACAATATCAGACATGAGTATGTACAAACTGGGCTGATATTGCCTTCATCACATGGGGTGTCACCCCTGGAAAAGCCAAAATTGGAAGATGCACACAGTGTGCCAACATGTGCTATCTCCCATCATGGGGGATCAATGTACATGTTTTGGGGCTGCAACACCTTCAACTCAGCCACTTTCCACAAAACACGTACATTGATCCCCCATGATGGGAGATAGCGCATGTTAACACCCTCTGTGCATCTTCCAAATTTGGCTTTTTGTAAAAGACAAAAGTTGTTGTTTAAAAACAAAAAAATAAAACCCTAGCTAGTTTGGGGTGTTTAACACTCTCCCACTCTCTCTTCATTTTATTTTGAACATCATTGATGTTTTTCTGTATATTTTCTAAATCCCGATTGCACCCCATTATCTCCCCAATCAGGATCTGGGCACTTTCACTGGTAAAATGTGATACTTCTTCCACATCACCTACAAAAAAAATCAAAAAACACACCATGTATTATAAGTATGCCGACATACATTGATGAGCTTACCGGGAACTGTGGTCTCCGACACTTACCTGTTGTGGTGACAATTTGTCCAACTTCAGCTATCTCTCCTTCCTCCTCCTCCTCCAGCTCCTCTGCTTCTGGTGTTGGAATTTTGCCTTCTTTGGGAGGGGTGGGGTCCCTGGTGTCCTCAGACTTCCCGAGTCTTCTCTCCCCTATGAGAATGTAAAAAAGGAATACTTAGCACACAGAGGGCAGAAATAGGAATATGAAACATTGCTTGGAAGTGTTGTACAATTGTGTTATTTGGCCGAGTTCAAAAGGTGAGAACATTATTGTGGACACTTTGTTAAGCTTTAATACTTACCTGCAGTGTGAAGAAATGTAGTGAAGTGTAATTTGGGAAAACATTGTGTTGGGAGTGGGCTAACGAACGATGTTTCTAACGAACTATTTAAACCATGAACATGAACATGGCCATTTTAAGCTGTACAACATGAAATCAAAGCACATGGAGCAGTATGCAAAAAAGAATAATCATATGAACACACCACTACTTACTTTTTTGAAGAACGTGCTTGATCCTTCTGTACTGATTGTGCTCCCTCAGTTTCAGGTCTGACCAGCATTTTCTCAGTTGATCCTTGGATCGTCATACCCCAAAATTCTTCTGAAGAAGACTCTTCACAACTTTAGTCATGATGTTGGCCTTTCTGATATTTGGGTTTGGGTAAGGTCCATACTTTCCATCATAGTCGGTCCTCTTCAATATGTCCAACATCTCTCCAAAAGATATATTTGAGGTCTTAAATCTTCTCCTCCAGGATCGTGACGTTTCAGGCTCCGGGCTTTCCTCGCCCTCCTCCCCATTAATGGAACTCTGATTGCGCACCTGCGTTGTCTCCGCCTTGTGCTCTCCCCACTGCGCCGAAAGAGAAGGGGTGAGGAATAGTCTAGAAAGAACGTCAGGGGCGGGCGGAGTTTCACGCATGCGCATTGTATATAAAACGCAACACGCATGTGTCGTATGTACGATCTGTCAAAAGAGTGAGGAGCTGATGTGACGATCGTGCAAACAAAGGTAAAATTTTGAACTTGGTACATCACTAGACTAGACTGCTTCTATCTAGGCCTATGTTGGGACAAGATTAGGAGGGTTTATCATGGCATTATTAGTATTTTAGGGTTTGTCTTGTGTTGTGTCTTGCAGACAAGATGGATCCCTTCAAAAATGCCAATTTTATGGGGCTATTCCTTGAACTGTTCAGGGAGCTGCCCTGCCTGTGGCAGATGAACAACCCATTTTATCATGGCCGAAGAAAGAAGAAGGCAGCGCTGGAGAAACTTCTTGCTTTGGTGCGGATCATGCTCCCCACGGCAGACATGACCTATGTGAAGTTTAAAATTGGTGTCATGAAGATTACATATCTCAGGGAGAGAAAGAAGCAGTTGGAGTCCCTGAGATCAGGAGATCCAGATGCCAATTATTACCCCAGGATGTTGTACTTCGAGAGGCTGCATTTTCTGGTAGACCAGGGGGTACCCAGGCCACCACTCGACCGTCTTCCTTCAAGGCTTCCTTCACCCCCAGCTGAGGCTTCCAATGTCCAACCTGGGCCTTCCAGGCAACAACATGTGGAGGGGCTCAGCTTGAGACAGGTATTGCATTGTTGAACATATTTCTTGTTGTACATTTAATGATGTTAACTAGATGTTCTTATTGATCAGTAAGTTGTGATTTAACAAAGTGGTTTACATCTCAAAAGACAGTAGTGAGCAAAAATGTTTGGGGCGAGAATGAAAAACGCTGGGCTCAGAATGATAGTCTGTTCTATTTGGTAACATTCAATTTGCAACAGTCATGAGCTCAAAATGGTGTGATTGATAAGCAAAAACCCAAAACTATGTCCCATTTTCATACACAGGAAGACCTCAGCTGGGGGGAGGCTGTGGCAAGTGGCAGCCAGGTGGTTGACCATCGCCTTCCTTCTCCTCCTCCTGGCACAACTACAGGAGCCCAGCCAAAGCCTCGAAAGATGCCTGGCGGGAAGTGCCTAAGGAAGACGAGAGAGTGATGGCCTGGGTTCAGTCTGGTCTGACAGAAGATGCAGCCTCTTGAGGAACCACATCCTAGGGACATAGATGGCATCTGCTTATCCTGATCTCTAGGACTTCTGGACCAGACTTCTCTCCCTGAGATATGTACTCCTCAGGCCACCAATTTTTCTTTTTAGAATTAGTTCATGTCTGCCCTGGGGGCCAAAGGCTTCGCCAAATTGACAAGTTTCTCCAGTGCTGCCTTCCTCTTTTTAGTTGTTTGAGACCTAAATAAAGGTTTTTTTTGTTTGAAGAAATACTTGTGTATGTGTTTTACTTCAAAAAGGACAGTTTATTTGTGAGCAGTCAGGTACATTTCAAAAATACAAAGTGAAATGAATATCAAGAGGGAAACCAACACTAACCAACCTCCTGTAGATTAAAAAAGAAAAAAAAAAATACAAAAAAGATAATAATGGTGTTGTGGTAAGTTGAAACCCAAAACACACCCCAAAAAAATGCAAATGAGCAATCAGACAAAAAAGGAGATGTTGATGAAAAAAAACAACCACAAAATTCCCCAAAAAAACAAACAAACAAACAAACAAAAAATGTGTAGATGTGACTATTAAAAATATTGTATTGCTGAAATTGGTAAAAGAGACTGAAGAAATACCTTCGGGAGAAGTGTGTGTGACTATGAGCATCAAAAGAAGTTAATTCTTGCAGCATTGTAAAGAACAAGAGAATGCGCTTCATGAAAGAATTTTTAAGATTGCAGCGTGACGAATGTGTTATATCGATTACGAGCAGTAGTTTTACCTGAGCGCAGGGCCGCTGATACAAATCATGGGGCCCCGTACAGCCTACCTGACGGGGCCCCCCTCAGCTCCTCCCTGGGCCCGCCCCTGGTCCCTCCTTCAGCCCCACCCCTGACCCCACCCATTACCCCTCCCCAGACCCTGCCTTGGAACAAAGTGTAGGTTTGTCTACAAGTGATATTTGTTTTTCTCCAGCCAGTTATTAGTTTGATTATCCAAAAGAAATACTGTTTTCAGATGAGAACATACCTCTTTAATATCTATATGAAATACAAACCATTAATGAATAAATAAAATGGTATTTTTGGTATTATTGCAGAGTATTGTCGGGGTATTTATTGCAGAGTATTGTCAGGGTAAGTATTGCAGAGTATTGTCAGGGTATTTATTGCAGAGTATTGTCAGGGTATTTATTGCAGAGTATTGTCAGGGTAAGTATTGCAGAGTATTGTCAGGGTAAGTATTGCAGAGTATTGTCAGGGTATGTATTGCAGAGTATTGTCAGGGTATTTATTGCAGAGTATTGGCGGGGTATGTATTGCAGAGTATTGTCAAGGTATTTTTTGCAGAGTATTGGCGGGGTATGTATTGCAGAGTATTGTCAGGGTATGTATTGCAGAGTATTGTCAGGGCATTTATTGCAGAGTATTGTCAGGATAAGTATTGCAAAGTATTGTCAGGGTATTGGCAGGGTAAGTATTGCAGAGTATTGGCAGGGTATTGGCAGGGTAAGTATTGCAGAGTATTGGCAGGGTAAGTATTGGCAGAGTATTGGCAGGGTATTTATTGCAGATTATTGGCAGGGTAAGTATTGCAGAGTATTGGCAGGGTATTGGCAGGGTAAGTAGTGCAGAGTATTGGCAGAGTATTGGAAGAGTATTGGCAGGGTATTGGCAGGGTATGTATATGTTGAACATCAATCCACCCCCCCCCCCCGCCCCCACCCAAGCAAGCATACATCTCACCTGTGTAATTGTTAGCTCAGCTGCCTTGGCCCCAGCAGAGATCACTTTCTCCCTCTTCCTGAGTGTCCACAATAGCTCGATCGCCTGGCCCCTGCTCTCTCTGCTCCTCTCACTCTGCTACTTCTTCTCACGCGGAGAGAGAGAGAGAGAGGAATATCACTCCGCAACACCATAGGATATGCTGGCCGGGACTTGTGCGGTGTGCGGAGCATGATGAGCGGGCGCAGAAGACGTCGGGGGGCCGGCTATGGTGCGGACGATGATCGGTGGAGGAGAATCTTTTTTTTTTTCATTAAAAATGTACTTTGCAGTTCAGGTTGCCTGGGCCCCCTGCTGGTCAGGCCCGGTACAGCAGGGCCAGTTGTACTGTACTATCAGCGGCCCTGCCTGAGCGAGCGCTTCCGTGTCCGAATTTGATTGTGAGCATGCGTGGCACCTTGTCCGTCGGAGTAGGCTACACATGATCGGAGTATATCCGATCGGAGCATTTTGTCGGAAAATTTTACCGGCAAGTTGGAAATATTGGTCTGTCGGATTTTCCGAAGGAAATAGTCCGATGCAGACCACACACAGTCGGAATATCCGACAAAATGGTCCGATAGGAAACATTCCGTCGGAATCTCCGACCGTGTGTACAAGGGCTTACAGTTTTGCAGCAAAGGATTTGTACAAGAGAAGTTTGAGGTAGTGATACTTTGCAGGAGTCAGTGCAGAGGAGGAAGAGGAGCAATTTTCTGCAGTGGAGATATGCAGGAGAACAGAGCAGAGTAATAGTCTGCAGTGGAGATATGCAGGAGAACAGACGGTGAATGTTAGAAGTGCATCATTTTCAGTGCTAAAGCTGATCAAACAATCGATCAAACACTGCCGATCGCTCAGCGACTCCTTTTCTGGAGTAATGCTCTGGAGTGCTCACCTGAAAGGTGGTGGTTCAATCAGGATAAAGCGACTCCTTTTTGGTAGTAATGGTCTGGAGTGCCCACCTGACAGGTGGTAGTTCAATCAGGATAAAGCGACTCTTTTTCGGTAGTAATGGTCTGGAGTGCTCACCTGAGAGGTGGTGGTTCAATCAGGATAAAGCGACTCCTTTTCGGAAGTAGTGGTCTGGAGTGCTCACCTGAGAGGTGGTGATTCAATCAAGATGAAGCAACTCCTTTTCGGTAGTAGTGGTCTGTAGTGCTCACCTGAGAGGTGGTGATTCAATCAGGATGAAGCGACTCCTTTTCGGTAGTAGTGGTCTGGAGTGCTCATCTGAGAGGTGGTGGTTCAATCAGGATAAAGCAACTCCTTTAGGGTAGTAATGGTCTGGAGTGCTCACCTGAGTGGTGGTGGCTCAATCAGGATGAAGCGACTCCTTTTCAGTAGTAATGGTCTGAAGTATATTTTTTTCTAAGCATTTTCTACTTTTAGCATAAAATAACAAAAAATATAGATACTGGTATGCATACCCCATGATGTTTTCAGGGCACCTGGAAAGAAGGGTGTTACACTATGGTGGGTGTTGTTCAGCATACCTGTCTCCGGGGGAGAGCCGCTCCGGTTTTCTGCCTCCTCCTGTCTCCTCCAAAGTTTTTCTGTGAGCAATTTGAGCCTCTCCGCCTTCCTGACGGGATCGCCTTCCACGGGACTGACGCCATGATGACATGGTGGTGGTGACTGATGCCGGTGTACCTGAAAAAAATAAAAATGTTTAATAGAGATAATAATAATAATAATAATAATAATAGCAATATATACAATATCTCTATAATAATACGATAGCAAAATATTTAAATAAAAAACACTTATATTCGCAAGAGACACAATCTGACATTGTCACTTGGTCAGCTCCCAATACAGTAATGTTTTCAAACAACTGAAGTCCGGTTTGAACCGATTTGCAGCTCACTGTGACATCACACACCTCATACCAGCTGCCACATTTCAGGCTTGGAAACTAATAGATTTTATATTTAATTAAACGATACTATGGTCATTTTAGTGACTGGGTATACTGGGCATAATTATCAGTATCTGTTCTTATTCTGTATGCATGGACTCTCCACAGTACCACTTCTCTTGTCCTGTATGCTGGGTGTTTTTTTCAGTATCATACTTACCTAGGTGGATGTTGTATCTGCCCCTCGGCGCCTCTACACTGAGAACCAATCGATCAAACACTGCCGATCGCTCAGCGACTCCTTTTCTGGAGTAATGCTCTGGAGTAATCACCTGAGAGATGGTGGTTCAATCAGGATAAAGCGACTCCTTTTCGGAAGTAGTGGTCTGGAGTGCTCATCTGAGAGGTGGTGATTGAATCAGGATGAAGCGACTCCTTTTCAGTAGTAATAGTCTGGAGTGCTCACCTGAGAGGTGGTGGTTCAATCAGGATAAAGCAACTCCTTTAGGGTAGTAATGGTCTGGAGTGCTCACCTGAGAGGTGGTGGTTCAATCAGGATAAAGCGACTCCTTTTCGGTAGTAGTGGTCTGGAGTGCTCACCTGAGAGGTGGTGGTTCAATCAGGATAAGCAACTCCTTTTCGGAAGTAGTGGTCTGGAGTGTTCATCTGAGAGGTGGTGATTCAATCAGGATGAAGCAACTCCTTTTCGGTAGTAGTGGTCTGGAGTGCTCACCTGAGAGGTGGTGATTCAATCAGGATGAAGTGACTCCTTTTCGGTAGTAGTGGTCTGGAGTGCTCACCTGAGAGGTGGTGGTTCAATCAGGATAAAGCAACTCCTTTAGGGTAGTAATGGTCTGGAGTGCTCACCTGAGAGGTGGTGGCTCAATCAGGATGAAGCGACTCCTTTGCGGTAGTAGTGGTCTGGAGTGCTCACCTGAGAGGTGGTGATTCAATCAGGATGAAGCGTCTCCTTTTTGGTAGTAGTGGTCTGGAGTGCTCACCTGAGAGGTGGTGGTTCAATCAGGATAAAGCAACTCCTTTAGGGTAGTAATGGTCTGGAGTGCTCATCTGAGAGGTGGTGGCTCAATCAGGATGAAGTGACTCCTTTTCAGTAGTAATGGTCTGAAGTATATTTTTTTCTAAGCATTTTCTACTTTTAGCATAAAATAACAAAAAATATAGATACTGGTATGCATACCCCATGATGTTTTCAGGGCACCTGGAAAGAAGGGTGTTACACTATGGTGGGTGTTGTTCAGCATACCTGTCTCCGGGGAGAGCCGCTCCGGTTTTCTGCCTCCTCCTGTCTCCTCTAAAGTTTTTCTGTGAGCAATTTGAACCTCTCCGCCTTCCTGACGGGATCGCCTTCCACGGGACCGACGTCATGATGACATGGTGGTGGTGACTGATGCCGGTGTACCTGAAAAAAATAAAAATGTTTAATAGAGATAATAATAATAATAATAGCAATATATACAATATCTCTATAATAACACGATAGCAAAATATTTAAAAAAAAAAACACTTATATTCGCAAGAGACACAATCTGACAATGTCACTCGGTCAGCTCCCAATACAGTAATGTTTTCAAACAACTGAAGTCCGGTTTGAACCGATTTGCAGCTCACTGTGACATCACACACCGCATACCAGCCGCCACATTTCAGGCTTGGAAACTGATAGATTTTATATTTAATTAAACGATACTATGGTCATTTTAGTGACTGGGTATACTGGGCATAATTCTCAGTATCTGTTCCTATTCTGTATGCATGGACTCTCCACAGTACCACTTCTCTTGTCCTGTACGCTGGGTGTTTTTTTCAGTACCATACTTACCTAGATGGATGTTGTATCTGCCCCTCGGCGCCTCTACACTGAGAACCAACCGATCAAACACTGCCGATCGCTCAGCGACTCCTTTTCTGGAGTAATGCTCTGGAGTAATCACCTGAGAGATGGTGATTCAATCAGGATAAAGCGACTCCTTTTCGGAAGTAGTGGTCTGGAGTGCTCATCTGAGAGGTGGTGATTGAATCAGGATGAAGCGACTCCTTTTCGGTAGTAATAGTCTGGAGTGCTCACCTGAGAGGTGGTGGTTCAATCAGGATAAAGCAACTCCTTTAGGGTAGTAATGTTCTGGAGTGCTCACCTGAGAGGTGGTGGTTCAATCAGGATAAAGCGACTCCTTTTCGGTAGTAGTGGTCTGGAGTGCTCACCTGAGAGGTGGTGGTTCAATCAGGATGAAGCAACTCCTTTTCGGAAGTAGTGGTCTGGAGTGCTCATCTGAGAGGTGGTGATTCAATCAGGATGAAGCAACTCCTTTTCGGTAGTTGTGGTCTGGAGTGCTCACCTGAGAGGTGGTGATTCAATCAGGATGAAGTGACTCCTTTCAGTAGTAGTGGTCTGGAGTGCTTACCTGAGAGGTGGTGGTTCAATCAGGATAAAGCAACTCCTTTAGGGTAGTAATGGTCTGGAGTGCTCACCTGAGAGGTGGTGGCTCAATCAGGATGAAGCGACTCCTTTTCGGTAGTAGTGGTCTGGAGTGCTCACCTGAGAGGTGGTGATTCAATCAGGATGAAGCGTCTCCTTTTTGGTAGTAGTGGTCTGGAGTGCTCACCTGAGAGGTGGTGGTTCAATCAGGATAAAGCAACTCCTTTAGGGTAGTAATGGTCTGGAGTGCTCACCTGAGAGGTGGTGGCTCAATCAGGATGAAGCGACCCCTTTTCAGTAGTAATGGTCTGAAGTATATTTTTTTCTAAGCATTTTCTACTTTTAGCATAAAATAACAAAAAATATAGATACTGGTATGCATACCCCATGATGTTTTCAGGGCACCTGGAAAGAAGGGTGTTACACTATGGTGGGTGTTGTTCAGCATACCTGTCTCCGGGTGAGAGCCGTTCCGGTTTTCTGCCTCCTCCTGTCTCCTCTAAAGTTTTTCTGTGAGCAATTTGAGCCTCTCCGCCTTCCTGACGGGATCGCCTTCCACGGGACCGACGTCACGATGACATGGTGGTGGTGACTGATGACGGTGTACCTGAAAAAAAATAAAAATGTTTAATAGAGATAATAATAATAATAGCAATATATACAATATCTCTATAATAACACGATAGCAAAATATTTTAATAAAAAACACTCATATTCGCAAGAGACACAATCTGACAATGTCACTCGGTCAGCTACCAATAAAGTAATGTTTTCAAACAACTGAAGTCCGGTTTGAACCGATTTGCAGCTCACTGTGACATCACACACCGCATACCAGCCGCCACATTTCAGGCTTGGAAACTGATAGATTTTATATTTAATTAAACGATACTATGGTCATTTTAGTGACTGGGTATACTGAGCATAATTCTCAGTATCTGTTCTTATTCTGTATGCATGGACTCTCCACAGTACCACTTCTCTTGTCCTGTATGCTGGGTGTTTTTTTCAGTACCATACTTACCTAGGTGGATGTTGTATCTGCCCCTCGGCGCCTCTACACTGAGAACCAATCGATCAAACACTGCCGATCGCTCAGCGACTCCTTTTCTGGAGTAATGCTCTGGAGTACTCACCTGAGAGATGGTGGTTCAATTAGGATAAAGCGACTCCTTTTCGGTAGGAATGGTCTGGAGTGCTCACCTGAGAGGTAGTGGATCAATCAGGATAAAGCGACTGCTTTTAGGAAGTAGTGGTCTGGAGTGCTCACCTGAGAGGTGGTGATTCAATCAGGATAAATCGACTCCTTTTCGGTAGTAATGGTCTGGAGTGCTCACCTGAGAGGTGGTGGTTCAATCAGGATAAAGTGACTCCTTTTCGGAAGTAGTGGTCTGCAGTGCTCACCTGAGAGGTGGTGGTTCAATCAGGATAAAGCGACTCCTTTTCGGAAGTAGTGGTCTGGAGTGCTCACCTGAGAGGTGGTGATTCAATCAGGATGAAGCGACACCTTTTCGGTAGTAGTGGTCTGGAGTGCTCACCTGAGAGGTGGTGGTTCAATCAGGATAAAGCAACTCCTTTAGGGTAGTAATGGTCTGGAGTGCTCACCTAAGAGGTAGTGGCTCAATCAGGATGAAGCGACTCCTTTTCAGTAGTAATGGTCTGAAGTATATTTTTTTCTAAGCATTTTCTACTTTTAGCAGAAAATAACAAAAAATATAGATAGTGGTATGCATACCCCATGATGTTTTCAGGGCACCTGGAAAGAAGGGTGTTACACTATGGTGGGTGTTGTTCAGCATACCTGTCTCCGGGGGAGAGCGGCTCCGGTTTTCTGCCTCCTCCTGTCTCCTCCGAAGTTGTTCTGTGAGCAATTTGAGCCTCACCACCTTCCTGACGGGATTGTCTTCCACGGGACCGACGTCATGATGTCATGGTGGTAGTGACTGATACCGGTGTACCTGAAAAAAAAAATGTTTAATAGAGATAATAATAATAGCAATATATACAATAATAGTACGATAGCAAAATATTTTAATAAAAAACAGTTATATTAGCAGGAGACACAATCTGACAATGTCACTCGGTCAGCTCCCAATACAGTAATGTTTTCAAACAACTGAAGTCCGGTTTGAACCGATTTGCAGCTCACTGTGACATCACACACCTCATACCAGCTGCCACATTTCAGGCTTGGAAACTGATAGATTTTATATTTAATTAAACGATACTATGGTCATTTTAGTGACTGGGTATACTGGGCATAATTCTCAGTATCTGTTCTTATTCTGTATGCATGGACTCTCCACAGTACCACTTCTCTTGTCCTGTATGCTGGGTGTTTTTTTCAGTACCATACTTACCTCGCTGGATGTTGTATCTGCCCCTCAGCGCCTCTACACTGAGAACCAATTGATCAAACACTGCCGATCGCTCAGCGACTCCTTTTCTGGAGTAATGCTCTGGAGTGCTCACCTGAGAGGTGGTGGTTCAATCAGGATAAAGCGACACCTTTTCGGTAGTAATGGTCTGGAGTGCTCACCTGAGAGGTGGTGGTTCAGTCAGGTTAAAGCGACTCCTTTTCGGAGGTAGTGGTCTGGAGTGCTCATCTGAGAGGTGGTTATTCAATCAGGATGAAGCGACTCCTTTTCGGTAGTGGTCTGGAGTGCTCACCTGAGAGGTGGTGGTTCAATCAGGATAAAGCAACTCCTTTAGGGTAGTAATGGTCTGGAGTGCTCACCTAAGAGGTGGTGGCTCAATCAGGATGATGTGACTCCTTTTCAGTAGTAATGGTCTGAAGTATATTTTTTTCGAATCATTTTCTACTCTTAGCAGAAAATAACAAAAAATATAGTTACTGGTATGCATACCCCATGATGTATTCAGGGCACCTGGAAAGAAGGGTGTTACACTATGGTGGGTGTTGTTCAGCATACCTGTCTCCGGGGGAGAGCGGCTCCGGTTTTCTGCCTCCTCCTGTCTCCTCCGAAGTTGTTCTGTGAGCAATTTGAGCTTCACCGCCTTCCTGACGGGATTGTCTTCCATGGTACCGACGTTATGATGTCATGGTGGTAGTGACTGATACCGGTGTACCTGAAAAAAAAAATGTTTAATAGAGATAATAATAATAGCAATATATACAATAATAGTACGATAGCAAAATATTTTAATAAAAAACACTTATATTAGCAGGAGACACAATCTGACAATGTCACTCGGTCAGCTCCCAATACAGTAATGTTTTCAAACAACTGAAGTCCGGTTTGAACCGATTTGCAGCTCACTGTGACATCACACACCTCATACCAGCTGCCACATTTCAGGCTTGAAAATAACAAAAAATATAGATACTGGTATGCATACCCCATGATGTTTTCAGGGCACCTGGAAAGAAGGGTGTTACACTATGGTGGGTGTTGTTCAGCATACCTGTCTCCAGGGGAGTGCGGCTCCGGTTTTCTGCCTCCTCCTGTCTCCTCCGAAGTTGTTCTGTGAGCAATTTGAGCCTCACCGCCTTCCTGACGGGATCGCCTTCCACGGGACCGACGTCATGATGGCATGGTGGTGGTGACTGATGCATGTGTACCTGAAAAAAATATAAATGTTTAATAGAGATAATAATAATAATAATAGCAATATATACAATAATAATACGATAGCAAAATATTTGAATAAAAAACACTTATATTCGCAGGAGACACAATCTGACAATGTCAGTCGGTCAGCTCCCAATACAGTAATGTTTTCAAACAACTGAAGTCTGGTTTGAACCGATTTGCAGCTCACTGTGACATCACACACCTCATACCAGCCGCCACATTTCAGGATTGGAAACTGATAGATTTTATATTTAATTAAACAATACTATGGTAATTTTAGTGACTGGGTATACTGGGCATAATTCTCAGTATCTGTTCTTATTCTGTATGCATGGACTCTCCACAGTACCACTTCTCTTGTCCTGTATGCTGGGTGTTTTTTTCAGTACCATACTTACCTAGGTGGATGTTGTATCTGCCCCTCTGCGCCTCTACACTGAGAACCAATCGCTCAAACACTGCCGATCGTTCAGCGACTCCTTTTCTGGAGTAATTCTCTGGAGTGCTCACCTGAGAGATGGTGGTTCAATCAGGATAAAGCAACTCCTTTAGGGTAGTAATGGTCTGGAGTGCTCACCTGAGAGGTGGTGGCTCAATCAGGATGAAGCGACTCCTTTTCAGTAGTAATGGTCTGAAGTATATTTTTTTCTAAGCATTTTCTACCTTTAGCTGAAAATAACGGGGCGTGTCCGGACGTGGAGCAAGGAGGATGTGCGGCGGCTGAGCTCCACACAGGCCGGGAGAAATCCACCGCCATCCTCCGCCATCCATCCCTTACAATTAAGGATAGTAACACGCTAGACCTGTGCTGAGCCCGGGGATTGCGGAGCTGTCTCCCGGAGGCCATCGGATGGGATATATTCACCTTTAACGGCGCAAGCACACCCAGCCACATAGCGGATCATCCGGCGCCATCTTGCGGCCTACGAAACCAACGGCCCACGCCAGCCTCTACCGCAGCGCCGCCGGAGCAAGGAGGCTACACTCCGGGCGGACACACGCTGCCGCTCACCCGGGGACTGCACGGCCGGAACAGCAGGGCGCAGCATCCAGCAGATTCCTTGATACGGATGGCGCGACCATCCAGGCCTCGGAACCGGCCTATACTAACACCAGGCCGCAGTGAGTACACCCACGGCGCCCCCCCTCACAGCGGACTCTTTTATACTTTATTTAGTGGGAGCCTACACTCCCTGCAGATCCTGGGGGCAGAGCCTGGGGGCATAGGAAGCAAATAGAGCGGAATGCAGCTATACGGCCACCAGAGTTAGGAAAGCCTGAGGCTCCGGCCTACCTACTGGAGACAGCGACCATCTTGCTACTCCAACTACACCTTGCATCTCCCTAACTAGCCCCGCTCGAACTGTAATCACCTAACCTTACCCCAGCATAACCCCAATACAGGTGCACACCCCACTAACAGTACAGTTCTACTACCCAAGAACTGGCAAACATTATTACAGGGGAAGTGGCCTGGTGATCGGCGCACATGACTGTAATGTAGAGGAACCTTGGTGACCAGAGGGGCCTGTGCACTGAAAACAGACCTGACAGAAGAATATGTCAACACAATCAAGGAGAAGCACGCACAGCCACATCCTCCGCTCTTTGGGGCACCCCAGAAGAAAAAAAAGAACTCACCAGCAAACCTTAGCAAGTTTAAATACTGTGAAGGAAGCAAAAATTCCAAAATGGCACTGTCGCAAAGAAACAATATTGTTGAGGATATGGAAGACGATGAAGTCTCCCTACCAGCATCTGAAGATTCAGCCGCAGGCAACGGTAAAACTGACAAACTTCTTACCTACGCAGCTATGGCAGACATTGCCGCTGATATTAAAAGTTCTTTTGCTGCAGCAATCATAGATATTAAAACCGAGCTAATGAGACTAACAGAGCAAATGGCAATCTCAGACAGAGTTGGGAAAAGGAGGGACAGAGCACTGGTCAGACTGGACGATATTACGAATTCGCACTCCCAACATTTGATCGATATGAACAGACAAATTGAAGATCTGGACAACCGTGGTAGACGAAATAATATCAGAATCAGAGGAGTGCCCAAAACGGTGCCCCCAGACCAAATTAGACCAGCTCTAACAGCCATCTTTAATACTCTCATTGAACGGCCGGAACAATCTCCCATCGACTTTGACAGGGCACACAGAGCTCTCAGACCCAGGGCACAAGACGGAATCCCCCCAAGAGACATCATATGTTGCCTATCTAACTTTGGCTTGAAAGAAGATATCCTCCAAAAAGCGCGGATGAAAGAAAGGATAATGCACGAGGAAGCCACGATTGAACTTTTTCAGGACCTTTTACCCATCGCACTTAAAAATAGAAGAGCACTACGTCCACTTTTAGAAGTGCTGAAACAAAAAGGTATCAACTACAGATGGAAATTCCCATTTGCACTGCAAGAAAACTTCCTGGGGAAACAACATGAGCTAAAAGTCCCCGATGACCTCAAAAAATTCTGTGAGGACCTACAAATCACACCGATGGACACCTCCCAGACTGGTATGCTGAATTCCTCACGCCACCAGCAATTAACAACCCACAATTCTCAGCGGAACCCCACCACGCACAATCGCCTTACCAGCTAGGCAAGCATCGCAGAAGCACTGACAGAAACAACTTTGAGTCCCCGGCATCCTCTAAGAGTGCTAGGAGCCCGAGAGGAAGGGAGCCAAGAGGCTACTGAAATGGCCAGACCTTCTGCAATATACATCTTGGCCTGATGCGAGTTGCTGCTACCCAGTTCCCCAATACAGCACTTTGATATGATGCAACCCATTTCGTTTTGTTTTTTGAAAAACTCGCTCATTATCCCATCCAGACGGCTGTCACAATTTTATAGTAACAAGGGGGCACACTACCTTAAAGGTTACATAGTTACATAGTTAGTCAGGTTGAAAAAAGACACAAGTCCATCCAGTTCAACCTTAAAAACAAATAAATAAAATAAAAAATAATCGTACAATCCAGATACCCAATTTTATGCCCACAATTGATCCAGAGGAAGGCGAAAAAAAAACCCAGCAGAGCATGCTCCAATTTGCTACAGCAGGGGAAAAAAATTCCTTCCTGATCCCCCAATAGGCGATCGGATTTTCCCTGGATCAACTTTACCTAGGTTAAAAGTTAAACTTCTGAGGCTACTCCTTGAGACTTTTATCTGCAACTATGACAACCTATCTACATGAGGGGTTTTTTCTTTTTGTTTTTTGTTTATCTCTTTCTTCCCCAAACAAGGTTTGATTCCCGCACCCTGCAGAGAGACTACAATAACCTGCGGCAACACCGTATACTTCTATCCTATTATGCTCTAACTTTTGTCTTTTATTTAGGTTCTGAGAATGGCAAATTCGTTAAATGGCTTGAATGCCGCCATTTGCACGTATGACACTCCCCTACTTCCCTCAAGATGGTGTTTCTCTATTGACTGCGGAACTGTGAGTAACATTACCTGAGACACCGCTTTACACTCCTCTCCCTCCAAAAATTAAAAAGGGGAAAGACATATCCTAGAAGCTCACGGCAGGAAGTAGCGACAGGCTAATCTTAAGGACACCATTTAATGCACCTTGTCTATACCTTTTTACGTACAGCCCCGGCAACTACTAACGTAGATACCACTCCCTGCCTCGCTATGATATATTTCGCTTTAGGACTGTAAGAGTGGATAGGGCCTATACGGGACGGAAACCAAACTGTGCCTTACTGCAGAAATTGACACACCTGTTACTGCTCACGTGACTCCCCTGCTTGATGTGGGACACTCACCGTTTTTGCATAGGGACTAGACTACCCCTCAAATATACGGGGTGTCTACTCCTCACTATGTGCTGAGGAGATTTGAAGTTAAATGCTCAGGATATGGGTTAAAAGTTAATGTAAATGGTCTGAATATACCTGAAAAAAGGTCTAAACTGTTGAGAGAACTTAAAAAAGTGCGCCCATTAGTTGTATTTCTACAGGAAACCCACTTTAAAGACAAGAGTATTCCTAAACTCACTGACAATGTATTCACAAAAGTTTACCATTCTAACAACCCCCTTGCCAAAACGAAAGGAGTGTCCATCCTGCTGAACAAAGATGCACCCTTTGAACTGAAGCACCATCTTATTGATTCCGAGGGAAGATATTTGTTTCTGAAGGGCACCTGGGAGGGATCCCCTGTAACACTTGCTAATGTGTACTTCCCGAATACCTCCCATGTGCCATTCTGTAGCAAAATAATTGAAGAACTTAAATGGTTCGTGGAGGGATGTGTCCTTTTGGGTGGAGACTTTAACATCCCTCTTTCCCCCCTCAGGGATACTTCTTCTGGACACACCCATGTCAGTTATAGGCTTCTTAAACGAATGAAATCGCTACTACAGTCTCTGACTCTGGTTGATGCATGGAGATCCATGCATCCATCAGAGAAGGACTTTACCTTTTTCTCTGCACCTCACAAACGATACTCAAGAATTGACATGATCTTTGTCTCACAAAGGGACCTGGGCAACTTACTCGCAGCTGAGATAGGAATTATTGCCCTCTCTGACCACGCACCCACAGCTATCTCAATAGAACTGGGTGCACACCGCAAACCTGCATTTAATTGGAGTCTCAACCCTACACTCCTTACTGACCAAATTGTGAAAGATGACATCCACAACACGATCAATGCATACTTTCACAACAACAATGACACTGACACGAACCCGCTAAATAATTGGGAAGCTCACAAGTCAGTGGTGAGGGGTGAACTTATAAAATGGGGCGCCAGGAAGAAAAGGGAAAGAGAAGGAGAAATTACAAAATTAGCCCAACAAATTGCTAACTTGGAATTGCAACACAAACATTTTCAATCTCTCAGGGTAGAAGAGCAACTGACATGAATGCAGAATGGCATTACGCCTTCTACTAGATCTCAAAATCAAAATATATATTTTTTACGAACAAGGGGACAAGAGTGGGAAACAACTAGCTAGGGCCCTGAAGGAAGCAACACTATCAAGCCATATCCATGCCATAAAGGATAAAGAGGGGACTCTGAAGTACAAATCTAAAGAAATGGCAGACCTGTGTCACAATTATTATGCCAAATTGTACGATCTGCCGGCTCAACACAAACCACCCCACATAACACAGACAAAACAATAAGCAATCAAAGACTTCTTGGGAAATAGTAAATTACCCTCCCTGTCAAGCGACGACACACACAAACTAGATGACCCTATAGCTATATCAGAAATCTCAGACGCAATATCCGACTTAAAAACAGGAAAGAGCCCTGGCCCTGATGGTTTTACATCACAATACTATAAGACGTACACAATATCTCTCTTTAAACCCCTTCAATCTGCTTTTAACTTCCTAGAAAAAAATGGAAACAACTCCAACTCATTCCTAATGGCACACATAGCTGTGATCCCCAAACCTAACAAAGACCACTCTGAATGCGCAAACTTCAGACCCATCTCCCTTCTAAATGTTGATCTCAAGATCCTGGCCAAAATACTTGCCAACAGATTAAAACCCCTCCTAGCACAGATTATAGGCCCTGAACAAGTGGGATTCATGCCCGGTAGGGAAGCTCGTGACAATACTACTAAGGCGCTGAATCTAATCCATTTTGCCCAAAACTCTAAAACAATATATTGCTTTCTACCGATGCAGAGAAGGCTTTCGATAGTCTCCTGGGACTACATGATGGACACCTGTGCCCATATCGGACTACGGGAAAACATGCTGTCATGGATCTCAGCACTCTACAAAAAACCCCAAGCCCAAATTAAAGTAAATAACACACTATCTGACCCCATCTCGATCCACAATGGAACACGCCAAGGATGCCCTCTATCTCCACTTCTCTTTATTCTCACCCTAGAACCCCTGATAAGAACAATCAACTTACACAGAGATATTCAGGGCTTCACAGTAAACAATAGAGAATACAAAATAGCCGCATATGCGGATGACCTCTTATTCTTCATCACCAATCCACATATATCCTTACCAAATCTTCAGAAAGTGTTTCAAACCTTTGGGTTCATCTCCAATTTTAAAGTAAATCAATCAAAATCTGAAGCACTCAACCTCACCCTCCCCCCTGACCAACTCCAGAGATTGAAAGACAACTTCCCTTATAAATGGGAACAAACCGCATTCAAATATCTAGGTATAAACTTAACTAGCAACCTCGACGCCTTATACAACGCCAACTATAAACCACTATTATCCACTATAACAAAAGACCTACTAAGGTGGCACCCAAAAAAATTCTCATGGTTTGGTAGAGCGTCCATTCTGAAGATGACAATACTACCCAGACTTTTATACCTATTTAATGCTCTACCCATAAGAATCCCGGAAACCTTTTTTAGCACTCTCCTTAAAGCACAGAGAGAATTCCTCTGGGCAGATAGAAAACCCAGAATCAATTTTGCTCTACTAACCCTTCCCAAAAGCAAAGGGGGTATAGGCCTCCCTGATTTTAAGAAATACTTTCAGGCTGCACATATCACCAGACTCATGGACTGGCACTGCCATGGCCCTAACAAAGATTGAGTCCAATTGGAAAGCAATTTAACCTTACATAAAACGCTTTACTATCCATGGTCCAAACACTCCAAAAAAGATAAACAGATAGGCCACCCACTGATTGAAAACACAATCACTATTTGGCACAAAACAGCGAGTCTACACAAAATCGCATCCATCCCAGGTCCACTGACACCACTTGCCAATTACCCTGATTTCCCACCGGGCATGCACCATAAACTACCACATGACCTCCTTATTCACCACTGCATGACAAACTCGAAAATCAAAACATTTGACGCACTTAGCTCTGAGGTGGGCGAGGCATTTCCTGGCCTGTGGTTTTACATGCAATTAAGGGACTTTGTGGTAAACGGTAAACATACCTAAATCCAAATTCTGCCTCCCGCTGACGCAGTTGGAATCCATATGCTTAAAAAGATCACCGGTAGCCCACACCACATCCCTTGCATACTCATGGCTAATTTGTATGCCACACGCAGATAACAGTAAACACAAAAGGAAGTGAGAACATGATCTTAAAATTAACATTTCTGAAAAGCAATGGGAAAAGGCGTGTATTTTGAAACACAAATGCTCATTAAGCTCCAAATACCAAGAGATTTCCTATAAGAACCTCACTCGATGGTATCTGACACCGCAAAAGGCCGGGAGATGGTCTCTCCCCACCTCAGATAAATGCTGGAGATGTAAAACTTGCATAGGCTCACTTCTACACATTTGGTGGGAATGTCCTCTCATTAGCACCTACTGGGATGAAATTAAGTCCTGGATAAAACATATAATGGAAACCAATCTAGAACTAAACGCAGCCGCCTGCCTGATCAATTTAGTCCCAACTACCTTAAGTCGCTACAAAAAATCACTCTCTCGACACCTACTAGTTGCGGCTAAAACGCTCATACCCATCCACTGGAAAACCTCCACAGTCCCAGGAGTAAGGACTGGTTAAATAGAGTGCAATACATTTTTAAAATGGAGGAAATAGTGGCAATGAAAAAAGAGAACAGCACATCCTTCAATAGAACTTGGCAACCTTGGCTGGCCTTTACACTCTCGCCAGATTACCAATTACTCATGAGCTGAACTTCCCTTATCCATTACTCTACAGAGAAAAAGGAAATAGTAAGGAGGAAATAGAAGGGCTGAGTTATACATGTCTCTATTGGACACACACTTAACCTAAGGAAATTAACCCTAGTGCGATGGTATCCCCCCCTGTGACTACCAACCCCCTTTATCCTGTACCCCCCTTTACCCTTCCCCCAATACATAACCTACCTTGTGATATCACTAGTTTTTTCGCTTCTCTATTTGTCTTTGCTTTCTTTTTTCGTTCTAATTGAGATACTAAGTTACAACACTAATGCTACTGAAATGGATATTTTGATGATAGGCAACTCCTATCCTCATATTGATTAGTGGTTCCAAATTAATAACTACTGCAGTAGGGAACAGACACAAAAGATACGCTCAGCATCTTTCCAAATAACCGTTCTCCTTTATTATGACGCATTTGAAGGCTTTTATACACATGATTACGTAGGTATAACATTAATATTACAATTGTACGTTTATGGTAACAAGGGGCGTTACATAGGCAGGCTAATTCTAATCTGGACTTGAAAGAATGCAAAACATGTACTGAAAACATTGTTAGTGCCGTGTGCACAGTGAGGGCATTGTGCAGTACATATAAAATAGAATACAATTATATACAGAACCTACAAATTTCCATTAAAGTCTCCTCTCTTTTGATCAATATTTTGATCACTAACCATACCTGCTATCACCTTTAACCTGGAACCTCCACACGCTTAGGTGGAGATAGTCCTGGCCAAAGAGGCAAAAACTCCATTGTGGAGAAAATAATAGCTGAGCAGCTTTTTTCATTACAAAATGACTTTTCATTGTGAAAAACAAAGATATATTTACAGAGTACTGGCTGTACACTCCTGTGGCCAGAATGGCCTTCTAGCTTAATTGCTGGTATGCTGACTTATCAGCACATGTAAACACAGACGATTCTACATAAAATGGAAGAGGTACAAAAGACAAAAATGACTTCAACATGGCTAAACTACTTTTCAAATATAGATATCCCTTACAATTAAAGTAATTGAATCAAAAAGTACCCTAGACTGTGATCGCAAGAGGGAAACAAATCAAACACAGAGATTTCTTTCATTTAGACATTTTTGCAGTGTCTGGTGTGGATCCAGGTGACTTTTCCTTCAAGTTTTGCAAAACTGTACATGAAATAGATGCTGTATTGAGTCTCCAAAGATTTCCTTATATATAAATGTCTCTTAACAATCCACAAGTCAACTGGCTTTAGTTTTAGATCCTTCCAAACTTTTAGAATCTGGAATTGGGGAGAAAACATATAAATTAGTTTGTCAAAAACCTTAAAAAATCAGCAACATTCTCTGTGAGATCCGAAAGGAGGACTTCAGCTGCTGAGACAAAATATAAGCAAGTGAGTAACACACTCCCAAAGCAAATCCCATAGAGAGAGAGTCCAACATCCCCCTACGGGCTTGATAAAATATAATAAAACATTCAGGCAAAAGTTTTCTAGTTTCTTACTCTACTTTGTCCGCTACATTGTAGACAGTAGGGGGTGTAAAAAATAAAACCTCAAAACTTCTAATAAGGACTCTCCTATAAAAATGATTTCCTCTGTTACTCTCTGTAGATTCTGCACTCTGTACTTACAAACTACTTCTGATAACACTTTTTTTACTGTGGCCTTTGCAGTAACATTTGCCACTGGACATCCAGAAAACATGTCCATACAAACAAAATACATACTCGTAAGATCCTGACTTGGGCATCTGGATATATCTTTTTGCTATCTCTGGAAGGGATGTTCAGCTTTTGGTAACACCTTTGGTAACAGGTAAAACAAGAAGTGGTATGTTATAAAAACAACTGTGGAGAACCCTGGCTCTATCCCACGCTCATTTACTAAGGCAGCCATAACTACTTGTGACTGATGACACGGTCCATGTGTCAAGCTGGAGGGAAAAGAGTGTCTGGCAGACATAAATGATCATCTCAAGTCTTGTTTCGTAAGAAGTTGCCCTCTGTGGACCACTTGTGCTTCTCGTTCTGGGGTCCTTAAAACTGAATTATTAATCCCAGCTATACTGGGCCAGAACTAGGGTGGAATCTGTGCGTTGCACAGACCCAGCAAGTGTCCGGGGCTGTAAATGCAGCATCCTTAGAGTAGCCTGGTCTGCTTCCATGTGTGAGTTTTACTGTTAGTATGGCTATCTCAGCAAGAACCTGGAAGGCTGAAAACAGCTGATCAAATTAACTTGGCATGCTTGATTGGTTTACCTGCCGAAGTAAAAACAAACTTCTGGCCCTTCAAATGGAACCAAAAGCTCTCTATCTCTTGACTATCTATATAAATATATACTCTTTTTATAGCTCACAGGCTTTTCTAAAACATGGAGCTCTGCTTCTTGAGATGGGGAAAAAGGATCCAATGACTCTGAATACAGGGAATCCTTCTGGGTGATAAACTTCATCCTTGGTATAAAACCAGGAATAACACTACAAAAAAGTAAATACTCGGGTCTCCAGGGAGTGTGTCCTGCACTGGGCTCACAGCAGATGATTCCCATGTCATCAATTTAACACATGTGCTTTTTCTTTGTCTCCAGCCTCCTCCAATAGAGGCAATAAGGTGGCTGGATTCAAATGTACGCATTTTTCATTGTTAGATTTGTACATAAACACACAAAACAAATTCATATTTTGAACCTTTCATTAGACAAACACTTAGCTATATATTTTCTGTGCAGAATGTCGGACTATTAAAAATTAAATATTCAACCAAAATAATATCTGTAACTTTGTCTAATAGCAAATTTGCATAAAGCTACAGCTCTGATACATCGGAGTGAACCCTTGATTACTGGGTCCAGCTTGCATAAATATAACAATGGCTTGTTTTCTATCATGCTGTTTGTGTAAGAAATCCAGTTTCATGTTTCAAAAAGACAACTTTTTCCTGGCAATATTATAATAAATAAGAATAACCTGCAGTCATGCAGAGATGTCCAGAAATCCAAAATATTCTTCTACTTATACCCACTGCACTTACAAGTAGAAGGGGCACATCATTTCACAATCCACACATTCTGCTTTGGATTTCAAAAATAAAAATACATAAAAACAAAAGGACCAACAATATGTATGACGGACCAGAAAGCACTCGGCCATCAAAAACTATAAACCAACTGGCTGCAGGCAGCCTCTATCCTAACAGGGTGTGTGGACTTGATGTGATGGGTCTGTTATATTTAAATGTTATTATTACTCTCACATCATGGACCGCACATCAAGTTATTATCAGACTTTAAGATTTCATTTCTGTAGAAAAACTTCCTTAGGTATCCCATTCATCTTGGCTTTGTTAAACATTATTGCAGCTGTATTCAAATTAACAACCTCATCTTAATCTTTTTTTTCTTTCCACTCAATAAATGTAAAATTACAAAATTGTTATCTTAATGTAAACTAATTCCATTTTTACCAATTTCCCCATTAACCTGAATTTCATTTACAACCAAAGGTTGTCTAAACCAGTTTCAATATATTTAATAATACATTTGTTAAACTCATATTAGAAATTAATACTCGTATGATAATTTCAATATCACACACTAATATATATGCACAGATAAATGTCCTTAAATGGGGACACATTACTTCATTTTACTCAATTTCTCTCTCTCTTTTTTTTTTAATGCACTGTTTCCACTATCAAAGGATATTCAAATTGTGTAAGACACGGTTAATTTGTAACCTTCATTTTACCATGTTTGGAAAACAGATTCAAAAATAATTGTGATCACATTGTTTATCATTAGATTCGTTAACCCGGCACATTTTGTTATAAATGTTTTGTCTAAAAAACTGAAATTGGCATGGTGTCCTCCCAGCTTATCACCAACTCTCATCCCAGCTACATTCTTTGAGGAGAGCACAAAGGAGGGGGTCACATCTGCGTACATGACACAAGTGAGCGAACTAAAGGTTCCAGCATTCACAAACATACTCAAATATATCTCTAAAATTGCTTACATTATTCCCATTTGTACACAACACATGCATATCATTCTCTCACTTTCTTGTAACGCTTTTTTAATACTTCCTTGCTTAAACTTCTGCTTTCTTTATTTTGTTCTGATATCCTTTGCATCCAATGTATTGTAATACCATACTTCACATACTGTACCTTCTATGATCAGACGGGCAGCCATAGTGCTCATCCCATCTTCCCTCTCTGACAACATATAAAGCATTCTGTTTTAACTCTCATTACTGTTTCTTAACTTTACTAGTTGTAATGCCTGACCCCAAATTCATCCCACAACTTAACATCAAAAAGTCCCTTTCTGTCTAGGGTTTGTCACTCTTGATCCATCCTGCTCACATAAATAGCTGTTTCTCTAGCTGTATACTCTGCATGATTCTTTGTCCCTGTGGACTTTGGTGGTAACCCAGTTACCCTTTGTGGATCCCTGTCCACTTTAACCCTTAAACTAGGGGCTCAGTATAGGCGGAACCGCACCTTCGGTTCATATATAGCGCTCCTCTTGCGCTGGGCATTTTTGAGGGTCTCTTACCCATCATTCCCTTACTTAATTTAATGCCCATAATGACTGGCCAGTCTTCTCTATGTGTGCCTATACCCTTTTGCCTCTAAACTACTTTAACTAGCAGATGTACTACATATACCAGTGAACGGCACTATTCTTCCCTTTCTCTATAACACTCTGATGGACAGTAGACAGTGACAACATAACATATAACCACTAATCAATACAGTTCGATTAAGGGGAGTAAAATAGGTACCCTTTGTCCCCGTAAATGCCTTACCGATCAAGGAAGTCTGATAACTCAAATGTAAGCAAAAGGCTTACCTCAGCCGGCTGATTATCAGAAATTCCCGGATCGTCTCAAGCTCCTCGTTTCGGATACTCAGGGTCACCTGATAACCCCTGCTGAGCTGGCTCGCCACCTGAAATGGATATTTTGTTGATAGGCAACTCCTATCCTCATATTGATTAGTGGTTCCAAATTAATAACTACTGCAGTAGGGAACAGACACAAAAGATACGCTCAGCATCTTTCCAAATAACCGTTCTCCTTTATTATGACGCATTTGAAGGCTTTTATACACATGATTACGTAGGTATCACATTAATATTACAATTGTACGTTTATGGTAACAAGGGGCGTTACATAGGCAGGCTAATTCTAATCTGGACTTGAAAGAATGCAAAACATGTACTGAAAACATTGTTAGTACCGTGTGCACAGTGAGGGCATTGTGCAGTACATATAAAATAGAATACAATTATATACAGAACCTACAAATTTCCATTACACTACCTAATTGTATCAATGGTTATATACATACAATTGTTGATAACATTTATAATTCTATGCTAATTGTAAACCTGAACATACTCTCAATAAAACCTTTTTTGACTGTGAAAAAAAAAAGAAAATAACAAAAAATATAGATACCGGTATGCATACCCCATGATGTTTTCAGGGCACCTGGAAAGAAGGGTGTTACACTATGGTGGGTGTTGTTCAGCATACCTGTCTCCGGGGGAGAGCGACTCCAGTTTTCTGCCTCCTCCTGTCTCCTCCGAAGTTGTTCTGTGAGCAATTTGAGCCTCTCCGCCTTCCTGACGGGATCGCCTTCCACGGGACCGACGTCATGATGGCATGGTGGTGGTGACTGATGCCGGTGTACCTGAAAAAAATAAAAATGTTTAATAGAGATAATAATAATAGCAATATATACAATAATAGTACGATAGCAAAATATTTGAATAAAAAACACTGATAATCGCAGGAGACACAGTCTGACAATGTGATTCGGTCAGCTCCCAATACAGTAATGTTTTCAAACAACTGAAGTCCAGTTTGAACCGATTTGCAGCTCACTGTGACATCACACACTTCATACCAGCCACCACATTTCAGGCTTGGAAACTGATAGATTTTATATTTAATTAAACAATACTATGGTCATTTTAGTGACTGGGTATACTGGGCATAATTCTCAGTATCTGTTCTTATTCTGTATGCATGGACTCTCCACAGTACCACTTCTCTTGTCCTGTATGCTGGGTATTTTTTTCAGTACCATAAATATCTAGGTGGATGTTGTATCTGCCCCTCGGCGCCTCTACACTGAGAACCAATCGATCAAACACTGCCGATCACTCAGCGACTCCTTTTCTGGAGTAATGCTCTGGAGTGCTCACCTGAGAGATGGTGGTTCAATCAGGATAAAGCGACACCTTTTCGGTAGTAATGGTCTGGAGTGCTCACATGAGAGGTGGTGGTTCAATCAGGATAAAGCGACTCCTTTTCGGAAGTAGTGGTCAAGAGTGCTCACCTGAGAGGTGGTGATTCAATCAGGATGAAGCGACTCCTTTTCGGTAGTAGTGGTCTGGAGTGCTCACCTGAGAGGTGGTGGTTCAATCAGGATAAAGCAACTCCTTTAGGGTAGTAATGGTCTGGAGCGCTCACCTAAGAGGTGGTGGTTCAATCAGGATAAAGCGACTCCTTTTCGGTAGTAGTGGTCTGGAGTGCTCACCTGAGAGGTGGTGGTTCAATCAGGATAAAGCGACTCCTTTTCGGAAGTAGTGGTCAAGTGTGCTCACCTGAGAGGTGGTGATTCAATCAGGATGAAGCGACTCCTTTTCGGTAGTAGTGGTCTGGAGTGCTCACCTGAGAGGTGGTAGCTCAATCAGGATGAAGCGACTCCTTTTCAGTAGTAATGGTCTGAAGTATATTTTTTTCTAAGCATTTTCTACTTTTAGCAGGAAATAACAAAAAATATAGATACTGGTATGCATACCCCATGATGTTTTCAGGGCACCTGGAAAGAAGGGTGTTACACTATGGTGGGTGTTGTCCAGCATACCTGTCTTCGGGGGAGAGCGGCTCCGGCTTTCTGCCTCCTCCTGTCTCCTCCGAAGTTGTTCTGTGAGCAATTTGAGCCTCACCGCCTTCCTGACGGGATTGTCTTCCACGGGACCAACGTCATGATGTCATGGTAGTGGTGACTTATGCCGGTGTACCTGAAAAAAAAAAAAAATGTTTAATAGAGATAATAATAATAGCAATATATACAATAATAGTACGATAGCAAAATATTTTAATAAAAAACACTGATAATCGCAGGAGACACAGTCTGACAATGTGATTCGGTCAGCTCCCAATACAGTAATGTTTTCAAACAACTGAAGTCCGGTTTGAACCGATTTGCAGCTCACTGTGACATCACACACCGCATACCAGCCACCACATTTCAGGCTTGGAAACTGATAGATTTTATATTTAATTAAACGATACTATGGTCATGTTAGTGACTGGGTATACTGGGCATAATTCTCAGTATCTGTTCCTATTCTGTATGCATGGACTCTCCACAGTACCACTTCTCTTGTCCTGTACGCTGGGTGTTTTTTTCAGTACCATACTTACCTAGGTGGATGTTGTATCTGCCCCTCGGCGCCTCTACACTGAGAACCAACCGATCAAACACTGCCGATCACTCAGCGACTCCTTTTCTGGAGTAATGCTCTGGAGTGCTCACCTGAGAGATGGTGGTTCAATCAGGATAAAGCGACTCCTTTTCGGTAGTAATGGTCTGGAGTGCTCACCTGAGAGGTGGTGGTTCAATCAGGATAAAGCGACTCCTTTTCAGAAGTAGTGGTCAAGAGTGCTCACCTGAGAGGTGGTGATTCAATCAGGATGAAGCGACTCCTTTTCGGTAGTAGTGGTCTGGAGTGCTCACCTGAGAGGTGGTGGTTCAATCAGGATAAAGCAACTCCTTTAGGGTAGTAACGGTCTGGAGCGCTCACATAAGAGGTGGTGGTTCAATCAGGATAAAGCGACTCCTTTTCGGTAGTAATGGTCTGGAGTGCTCACCTGAGAGGTGGTGGTCCAATCAGGATGAAGCGACTCCTTTTCGGTAGTAGTGGTCTGGAGTGCTCACCTGAGAGTTGGTGGTTTTAATCAGGATAAAGAAACTCCTTTAGGGTAGTAAGATCTGGAGCGCTCACCTGAGAGGTGGTGGCTCAATCAGGGTGAAGCGACTCCTTTTCAGTAGCAATGGTCTGCAGTATATTTTTTTCTAAGCATTTTCTACTTTTAGCAGAAAATAACAAAAAATATAGATACTGGTATGCATACCCCATGATGTTTTCAGGGCACCTGGAAAGAAGGGTGTTACACTATGGTGGGTGTTGTCCAGCATACCTGTCTTCGGGGGAGAGCGGCTCCGGTTTTCTGCCTCCTCTTGTCTCCTCCGAAATTGTTCTGTGAGCAATTTGAGACTCACCGCCTTCCTGACGGGATTGTCTTCCACGGGACCGACGTCATGATGGCATGGTGGTGGTGACTGATGCCGGTGTACCTGAAAAAAATAAAAATATTTAATAGAGATAATAATAATAGCAATATATACAATAATAGTACGATAGCAAAATATTTTAATAAAAAACACTGATAATCGCAGGAGACACAGTCTGACAATGTGATTCGGTCAGCTCTCAATACAGTAATGTTTTCAAACAACTGAAGTCCGGTTTGAACCGATTTGCAGCTCACTGTGACATCACACACCGCATACCAGCCGCCACATTTCAGGCTTGGAAACTGATAGATTTTATATTTAATTAAACGATACTATGGTCATTTTAGTGACTGGGTATACTGGGCATAATTCTCAGTATCTGTTCCTATTCTGTATGCATGGACTCTCCACAGTACCACTTCTCTTATCCTGTACGCTGGGTGTTTTTTTCAGTACCATACTTACCTAGGTGGATGTTGTATCTGCCCCTCGGCGCCTCTACACTGAGAACCAACCGATCAAACACTGCCGATCACTCAGCAACTCCTTTTCTGGAGTAATGCTCTGGAGTGCTCACCTGAGAGATGGTGGTTCAATCAGGATAAAGCGACACCTTTTCGGTAGTAATGGTCTGGAGTGCTCACCTGAGAGGTGGTGGTTCAATCAGGATAAAGCGACTCCTTTTCGGAAGTAGTGGTCAAGAGTGCTCACCTGAGAGGTGGTGATTCAATCAGGATGAAGCGACTCCTTTTCGGTAGTAGTGGTCTGGAGTGCTCACCTGAGAGGTGGTGGTTCATCCGGATAAACAACTCCTTTAGGGTAGTAATGGTCTGGAGCGCTCACCTAAGAGGTGGTGGTTCAATCAGGATAAAGCGACTCCTTTTCGGTAGTAATGGTCTGGAGTGCTCACCTGAGAGGTGGTGGTCCAATCAGGATGAAGCGACTCCTTTTCGGTAGTAGTGGTCTGGAGTGCTCACCTGAGAGCTGGTGATTCAATCAGGATGAAGCGACTCCTTTTCGGTAGTAGTGGTCTGGAGTGCTCACCTGAGAGGTGGTGGTTCAATCAGGATGAAGCAACTCCTTTAGGGTAGTAATGGTCTGGAGTGCTCACCTGAGAGGTGGTGGCTCAATCAGGATGAAGCGACTCCTTTTCAGTAGTAATGGTCTGAAGTATATTTTTTTCTAAACATTTTCTACTTTTAGCAGAAAATAACAAAAAATATAGATACTGGTATGCATACCCCATGATGTTTTCAGGGCACCTGGAAAGAAGGGTGTTACACTATGGTGGGTGCTGTCCAGCATACCTGTCTTCGGGGGAGAGCGGCTCCGGTTTTCTGCCTCCTCCTGTCTCCTTCCGAAGTTGTTATGTGAGCAATTTGAGCCTCACCGCCTTCCTGACGGGATTGTCTTCCACGGGACCGACGTCATGATGGCATGGTGGTGGTGACTGATGCCGGTGTACCTGAAAAAAAATAAAAATGTTTAATAGAGATAATAATAATAGCAATATATACAATAATAGTACGATAGCATAATATTTTAATAAAAAACACTGATAATCGCAGGAGACACAGTCTGACAATGTGATTCGGTCAGCTCCCAATACAGTAATGTTTTCAAACAACTGAATCCCTTTGAACCGATTTGCAGCTCACTGTGACATCACACACCTCATACCAGCTGCCACATTTCAGGCTTGAAAACTGATAGATTTTATATTTAATTAAACGATACTATGGTCATTTTAGTGACTGGGTATACTGGGCATAATTTTCAGTATCTGTTCTTATTCTGTATGCATGGACTCTCCACAGTACCACTTCTCTTGACCTGTATGCTGGGTGTTTTTTTCAGTATCATACTTACCTAGGTGGATGTTGTATCTGCCCCTCGGCGCCTCTACACTGAGAACCAATCGATCAAACAATGCCAATCGCTCAGCGACTCCTTTTCTGGAGTAATGCTCTGGAGTGCTCACCTGAGAGATGGTGGTTCAATCAGGATAAAGCGACTCCTTTTCGGTAGTAATGGTCTGGAGTGCTCACCTGAGAGGTGGTGGTTCAATCAGGATAAAGCGACTCCTTTTCGGAAGTAGTGGTCTGGAGTGCTCACCTGAGTGGTGGTGATTCAATCAGGATGAAGCGACTCCTTTTCGGTAGTAGTGGTCTGGAGTGCTCACCTGAGAGGTGGTGGTTCAATCAGGATGAAGCAACTCCTTTAGGGTAGTAATGGTCTGGAGTGCTCACCTGAGAGGTGGTGGCTCAATCAGGATGAAGCGACTCCTTTTCAGTAGTAATGGTCTGAAGTATATTTTTTTCTAAGCATTTTCTACTTTTAGCAGAAAATAACAAAAAATATAGATACTGGTATGCATACCCCATGATGTTTTCAGGGCACCTGGAAAGAAGGGTGTTACACTATGGTGGGTGCTGTCCAGCATACCTGTCTTCGGGGGAGAGCGGCTCCGGTTTTCTGCCTCCTTCTGTCTCCTCCGAAGTTGTAATGTGAGCAATTTGAGCCTCACCGCCTTCCTGTTGGGATTGTCTTCCACGGGACCGACGTCATGATGTCATGGTGGTGGTGACTGATGCCGGTGTACCTGAAAAAAAATAAAAATGTTTAATAGAGATAATAATAATAGCAATATATACAATAATAGTACGATAGCAAAATATTTTAATAAAAAACACTGATAATCGCAGGAGACACAGTCTGACTATGTGATTCGGTCAGCTCCCAATAAACTAATGTTTTCAAACAACTGAAGTCCGGTTTGAACCGATTTGCAGCTCACTGTGACATCACACACCTCATACCAGCCGCCACATTTCAGGCTTGGAAACTGATACATTTTATATTTAATTAAACGATACTATGGTCATTTTAGTGACTGGGTATACTGAGCATAATTCTCAGTATCTGTTCCTATTCTGTATGCATGGACTCTCCACAGTACCACTTCTCTTGTCCTGTACGCTGGGTGTTTTTTTCAGTACCCTACTTACCTAGATGGATGTTGTATCTGCCCCTCGGCGCCTCTACACTGAGAACCAACCGATCAAACACTGCCGATCACTCAGCGACTCCTTTTCTGGAGTAATGCTCTGGAGTGCTCACCTGAGAGATGGCGGTTCAATCAGGATAAAGCGACTCCTTTTCGGTAGTAATGGTCTGGAGTGCTCACCTGAGAGGTGGTGGTTCAATCAGGATAAAGCGACTCCTTTTCGGAAGTAGTGGTCAAGAGTGCTCACCTGAGAGGTGGTGATTCAATCAGGATGAAGCGACTCCTTTTCGGTAGTAGTGGTCTGGAGTGCTCACCTGAGAGGTGGTGGTTCAATCAGGATAAAGCAACTCCTTTAGGGTAGTAATGGTCTGGAGCGCTCACCTAAGAGGTGGTGGTTCAATCAGGATAAAGCGACTCCATTTTGGTAGTAATGGTCTGGAGTGCTCACCTGAGAGGTGGTGGTCCAATCAGGATGAAACGACTCCTTTTCGGTAGTAGTGGTCTGGAGTGCTCACCTGAGAGTTGGTGGTTCAATCAGGATAAAGCAACTCCTTAAGGGTACTAAGGTCTGGAGCGCTCACCTGAGAGGTGGTGGCTCAATCAGGATGAAGCGACTCCTTTTCAGTAGCAATGATCTGCAGTATATTTTTTTCTAAGCATTTTCTACTTTTAGCAGAAAATAACAAAAAATATAGATACTGGTATGCATACCCCATGATGTTTTCAGGGCACCTGGAAAGAAGGGTGTTACACTATGGTGGGTGTTGTCCAGCATACCTGTCTTCGGGGGAGAGCGGCTCCGGTTTTCTGCCTCCTCCTGTCTCCTCCGAAATTGTTCTGTGAGAGATTTGAGCCTCACCGCCTTCCTGACGGGATTGTCTTCCAAGGGACCGACGTCATGATGGCATGGTGGTGGTGACTGATGCCGTTGTACCTGAAAAAAATAAAAATGTTTAATAGAGATAATAATAATAGCAATATATACAATAATAGTACGATAGCAAAATATTTTAATAAAAAACACTGATAATCGCAGGAGACACAGTCTGACAATGTGATTCGGTCAGCTCCCAATACAGTAATGATTTCAAACAACTGAATCCGTTTGAACCGATTTGCAGCTCACTGTGACATCACACACCTCATACCAGCTGCCACATTTCAGGCTTGAAAACTGATAGATTTTATATTTAATTAAACGATACTATGGTCATTTTAGTGACTGGGTATACTGGGCATAATTTTCAGTATCTGTTCTTATTCTGTATGCATGGACTATCCACAGTACCACTTCTCTTGATCTGTATGCTGGGTGTTTTTTTCAGTATCATACTTACCTAGGTGGATGTTGTATCTGCCCCTTGGCGCCTCTACACTGAGAACCAACCGATCAAACACAGCCGATCGCTCAGCGACTCCTTTTCTGGAGTAATGGTCTGGAGTGCTCACCTGAGAGATAGTGGTTCAATCAGGATAAAGCGACTCCTTTTCGGTAGCAATGGTCTGGAGTGCTCACCTGAGAGGTGGTGGTTCAATCAGGATAAAGCGACTCCTTTTCGGAAGTAGTGGTCTGGAATGCTCACCTGAGAGCTGGTGATTAAATCAGGATGAAGCGACTCCTTTTCGGTAGTAGTGGTCTGGAGTGCTCACCTGAGAGGTGGTGGTTCAATCAGGATGAAGCAACTCATTTAGGGTAGTAATGGTCTGGAGTGCTCACCTGAGAGGTGGTGGCTCAATCAGGATGAAGCGACTCCTTTTCAGTAGTAATGGTCTGAAGTATATTTTTTTCTAAGCATTTTCTACTTTTAGCAGAAAATAACAAAAAATATAGATACTGGTATGCATACCCCATGATGTTTTCAGGGCACCTGGAAAGAAGGGTGTTACACTATGGTGGGTGCTGTCCAGCATACCTGTCTTCTGGGGAGAGCGGCTCCGGTTTTCTGCCTCCTCCTGTCTCCTTCCGAAGTTGTTATGTGAGCAATTTGAGCCTCACCGCCTTCCTGACGGGATTGTCTTCCACGGGACCGACGTCATGATGGCATGGTGGTGGTGACTGATGCCGGTGTACCTGAAAAAAAATAAAAATGTTTAATAGAGATAATAATAATAGCAATATATACAATAATAGTACGATAGCAAAATATTTTAATAAAAAACACTGATAATCGCAGGAGACACAGTCTGACAATGTGATTCGGTCAGCTCCCAATACAGTAATGTTTTCAAACAACTGAATCCCTTTCAACCGATTTGCAGCTCACTGTGACATCACACACCTCATACCAGCTGCCACATTTCAGGCTTGAAAACTGATAGATTTTATATTTAATTAAACGATACTATGGTCATTTTAGTGACTGGGTATACTGGGCATAATTTTCAGTATCTGTTCTTATTCTGTATGCATGGACTCTCCACAGTACCACTTCTCTTGACCTGTATGCTGGGTGTTTTTTTCAGTATCATACTTACCTAGGTGGATGTTGTATCTGCCCCTCGGCGCCTCTACACTGAGAACCAATCGATCAAACAATGCCGATCGCTCAGCGACTCCTTTTCTGGAGTAATGCTCTGGAGTGCTCACCTGAGAGATGGTGGTTCAATCAGGATAAAGCGACTCCTTTTCGGTAGTAATGGTCTGGAGTGCTCACCTGAGAGGTGGTGGTTCAATCAGGATAAAGCGACTCCTTTTCGGAAGTAGTGGTCTGGAGTGCTCACCTGAGAGGTGGTGATTCAATCAGGATGATGCGACTCCTTTTCGGTAGTAGTGGTCTGGAGTGCTCACCTGAGAGGTGGTGGTTCAATTAGGATGAAGCAACTCCTTTAGGGTAGTAATGGTCTGGAGTGCTCACCTGAGAGGTGGTGGCTCAATCAGGATGAAGCGACTCCTTTTCAGTAGTAATGGTCTGAAGTATATTTTTTTCTAAGCATTTTCTACTTTTAGCAGAAAATAACAAAAAATATAGATACTGGTATGCATACCCCATGATGTTTTCAGGGCACCTGGAAAGAAGGGTGTTACACTATGGTGGGTGCTGTCCAGCATACCTGTCTTCGGGGGAGAGCGGCTCCGGTTTTCTGCCTCCTTCTGTCTCCTCCGAAGTTGTAATGTGAGCAATTTGAGCCTCACCGCCTTCCTGACGGGATTGTCTTCCACGGGACCGACGTCATGATGTCATGGTGGTGGTGACTGATGCCGGTGTACCTGAAAAAAAATAAAAATGTTTAATAGAGATAATAATAATAGCAATATATACAATAATAGTACGATAGCAAAATATTTTAATAAAAAACACTGATAATCGCAGGAGACACAGTCTGACAATGTGATTCGGTCAGCTCCCAATAAACTAATGTTTTCAAACAACTGAAGTCCGGTTTGAACCGATTTGCAGCTCACTGTGACATCAAACACCTCATACCAGCCGCCACATTTCAGGCTTGGAAACTGATACATTTTATATTTAATTAAACGATACTATGGTCATTTTAGTGACTGGGTATACTGAGCATAATTCTCAGTATCTGTTCCTATTCTGTATGCATGGACTCTCCACAGTACCACTTCTCTTGTCCTGTATGCTGGGTGTTTTTTTCAGTATCATACTTACCTAGGTGGATGTTGTATCTGCCCCTTGGCACCTCTACACTGAGAACCAACCGATCAAACACTGCCGATCGCTCAGCGACTCCTTTTCTGGAGTAATGCTCTGGAGTGCTCACCTGAGAGATAGTGGTTCAATCAGGATAAAGCGACTCCTTTTCGGTAGTAATGGTCTGGAGTGCTCACCTGAGAGGTGGTGGTTCAATCAGGATAAAGCGACTCCTTTTCGGAAGTAGTGGTCTGGAGTGCTCACCTGAGAGGTGGTGATTCAATCAGGATGAAGCGACTCCTTTTCGGTAGTAGTGGTCTGGAGTGCTCACCTGAGAGGTGGTGGTTCAATCAGGATGAAGCAACTCCTTTAGGGTAGTAATGGTCTGGAGTGCTCACCTGAGAGGTGGTGGCTCAATCAGGATGAAGCGACTCCTTTTCAGTAGTAATGGTCTGAAGTATATTTTTTTCTAAGCATTTTCTACTTTTAGCAGAAAATAACAAAAAATATAGATACTGGTATGCATACCCCATGATGTTTTCAGGGCACCTGGAAAGAAGGGTGTTACACTATGGTGGGTGCTGTCCAGCATACCTGTCTTCGGGGGAGAGCGGCTCCGGTTTTCTGCCTCCTCCTGTCTCCTCCGAAGTTGTTATGTGAGCAATTTGAGCCTCTCCAACTTCCTGACGGGATCGCCTTCCATGGGAACGACGTCATGATGGCATGGTGGTGGTGACTGATGCCGGTGTACCTGAAAAAAATAAAAATGTTTAATAGAGATAATAATACTAGCAATATATACAATAATAGTACGATAGCAAAATATTTTAATAAAAAACACTGATAATCGCAGGAGACACAGTCTGACAATGTGATTTGGTCAGCTCCCAATACAGTAATGTTTTCAAACAACTGAAGTCCGGTTTGAACCGATTTGCAGCTCACTGTGACATCACACACCGCATACCAGCCGCCACATTTCAGGCTTGGAAACTGATAGATTTTATATTTAATTAAACGATACTATGGTCATTTTAGTGACTGGGTATACTGGGCATAATTCTCAGTATCTGTTCCTATTCTGTATGCATGGACTCTCCACAGTACCACTTCTCTTGTCCTGTACGCTGGGTGTTTTTTTCAGTACCATACTTACCTAGGTGGATGTTGTATCTGCCCCTCGGCGCCTCTACACTGAGAACCAACCGATCAAACACTGCCGATCACTCAGCGACTCCTTTTCTGGAGTAATGCTCTGGAGTGCTCACCTGAGAGATAGTGGTTCAATCAGGATAAAGCGACTCCTTTTCGGTAGTAATGGTCTGGAGTGCTCACCTGAGAGGTGGTGGTTCAATCAGGATAAAGCGACTCCTTTTCGGAAGTAGTGGTATAGAGTGCTCACCTGAGAGGTGGTGATTCAATCAGGATGAAGCGACTCCTTTTCGGTAGTAGTGGTCTGGAGTGCTCACCTGAGAGGTGGTGGCTCAATCAGGATGAAGCGACTCCTTTTCAGTAGTAATGGTCTGAAGTATATTTTTTTCTAAGCATTTTCTACTTTTAGCAAAAAATAACAAAAAATATAGATACTGGTATGCATACCCCATGATGTTTTCAGGGCACCTGGAAAGAAGGGTGTTACACTATGGTGGGTGTTGTCCAGCATACCTGTCTTCGGGGGAGAGCGGCTCCGGTTTTCTGCCTCCTCCTGTCTCCTCCAAAGTTGTTCTGTGAGCAATTTGAGCCTCTCCACCTTCCTGACGGGATCGCCTTCCATGGGACCGACGTCATGATGGCATGGTGGTGGTGACTGATGCCGGTGTACCTGAAAAAAATAAAAATGTTTAATAGAGATAATAATAATAGCAATATATACAATAATAGTACGATAGCAAAATATTTTAATAAAAAACACTGATAATCGCAGGAGACACAGTCTGACAATGTGATTTGGTCAGCTCCCAATACAGTAATGTTTTCAAACAACTGAAGTCCGGTTTGAACCGATTTGCAGCTCACTGTGACATCACACACCGCATACCAGCCGCCACATTTCAGGCTTGGAAACTGATAGATTTTATATTTAATTAAACGATACTATGGTCATTTTAGTGACTGGGTATACTGGGCATAATTCTCAGTATCTGTTCCTATTCTGTATGCATGGACTCTCCACAGTACCACTTCTCTTGTCCTGTATGCTGGGTGTTTTTTTCAGTACCATACTTACCTAGGTGGATGTTGCATCTGCCCCTCGGTGCCTCTACACTGAGAACCAACCGATCAAACACTGCCGATCGCTCAGCGACTCCTTTTCTGGAGTAATGCTCTGGAGTGCTCACCTGAGAGATAGTGGTTCAATCAGGATAAAGCGACTCCTTTTCGGTAGTAATGGTCTGGAGTGCTCACCTGAGAGGTGGTGGTTCAATCAGGATAAAGCGACTCCTTTTCGGAAGTAGTGGTCAAGAGTGCTCACCTGAGAGCTGGTGATTCAATCAGAATGAAGCGACTCCTTTTCGGTAGTAGTGGTCTGGAGTGCTCACCTGAGAGGTGGTGGCTCAATCAGGATGAAGCGACTCCTTTTCAGTAGTAATGGTCTGAAGTATATTTTTTTCTAAGCATTTCCTACTTTTAGCAGAAAATAACAAAAAATATAGATACTGGTATGCATACCCCATGATGTTTTCAGGGCACCTGGAAAGAAGGGTGTTACACTATGGTGGGTGTTGTCCAGCATACCTGTCTTCGGGGGAGAGCGGCTCCGGTTTTCTGCCTCCTCCTGTCTCCTCCGAAATTGTTCTGTGAGCAATTTGAGCCTCACCGCCTTCCTGACGGGATTGTCTTCCACGGGACCGACGTCATGATGGCATGGTGGTGGTGACTGATGCCGGTGTACCTGAAAAAAATAAAAATATTTAATAGAGATAATAATAATAGCAATATATACAATAATAGTACGATAGCAAAATATTTTAATAAAAAACACTGATAATCGCAGGAGACACAGTCTGACAATGTGATTCGGTCAGCTCCCAATACAGTAATGTTTTCAAACAACTGAATCCGTTTGAACCGATTTGCAGCTCACTGTGACATCACACACCTCATACCAGCTGCCACATTTCAGGCTTGAAAACTGATAGATTTTATATTTAATTAAACGATACTATGGTCATTTTAGTGACTGGGTATACTGGGCATAATTTTCAGTATCTGTTCTTATTCTGTATGCATGGACTCTCCACAGTACCACTTCTCTTGACCTGTATGCTGGGTGTTTTTTTCAGTATCATACTTACCTAGGTGGATGTTGTATCTGCCCCTCGGCACCTCTACACTGAGAACCAATCGATCAAACACTGCCGATCGCTCAACGACTCCTTTTCTGGAGTAATGCTCTGGAGTGCTCACCTGAGAGATGGTGGTTCAATCAGGATAAAGCGACTCCTTTTCGGTAGTAATGGTCTGGAGTGCTCACCTGAGAGGTGGTGGTTCAATCAGGATAAAGCGACTCCTTTTCGGAAGTAGTGGTCTGGAGTGCTCACCTGAGAGGTGGTGATTCAATCAGGATGAAGCGACTCCTTTTCGGTAGTAGTGGTCTGGAGTGCTCACCTGAGAGGTGGTGGTTCAATCAGGATGAAGCAACTCCTTTAGGGTAGTAATGGTCTGGAGTGCTCACCTGAGAGGTGGTGGCTCAATCAGGATGAAGCGACTCCTTTTCAGTAGTAATGGTCTGAAGTATATTTTTTTCTAAGCATTTTCTACTTTTAGCAGAAAATAACAAAAAATATAGATACTGGTATGCATACCCCATGATGTTTTCAGGGCACCTGGAAAGAAGGGTGTTACACTATGGTGGGTGCTGTCCAGCATACCTGTCTTCGGGGGAGAGCGGCTCCGGTTTTCTGCCTCCTTCTGTCTCCTCCGAAGTTGTAATGTGAGCAATTTGAGCCTCACCGCCTTCCTGACGGGATTGTCTTCCACGGGACCGACGTCATGATGTCATGGTGGTGGTGACTGATGCCGGTGTACCTGAAAAAAAATAAAAATGTTTAATAGAGATAATAATAATAGCAATATATACAATAATAGTACGATAGCAAAATATTTTAATAAAAAACACTGATAATCGCAGGAGACACAGTCTGACAATGTGATTCGGTCAGCTCCCAATAAACTAATGTTTTCAAACAACTGAAGTCCGGTTTGAACCGATTTGCAGCTCACTGTGACATCACACACCTCATACCAGCCGCCACATTTCAGGCTTGGAAACTGATACATTTTATATTTAATTAAACGATACTATGGTCATTTTAGTGACTGGGTATACTGAGCATAATTCTCAGTATCTGTTCCTATTCTGTATGCATGGACTCTCCACAGTACCACTTCTCTTGTCCTGTATGCTGGGTGTTTTTTTCAGTACCATACTTACCTAGGTGGATGTTGTATCTGCCCCTCGGCGCCTCTACACTGAGAACCAACCGATCAAACACTGCCGATCGCTCAGCGACTCCTTTTCTGGAGTAATGCTCTGGAGTGCTCACCTGAGAGATAGTGGTTCAATCAGGATAAAGCGACTCCTTTTCGGTAGTAATGGTCTGGAGTGCTCACCTGAGAGGTGGTGGTTCAATCAGGATAAAGCGACTCCTTTTCGGAAGTAGTGGTCAAGAGTGCTCACCTGAGAGGTGGTGATTCAATCAGGATGAAGCGACTCCTTTTCGGTAGTAGTGGTCTGGAGTGCTCACCTGAGAGGTGGTGGCTCAATCAGGATGAAGCGACTCCTTTTCAGTAGTAATGGTCTGAAGTATATTTTTTTCTAAGCATTTTCTACTTTTAGCAAAAAATAACAAAAAATATAGATACTGGTATGCATACCCCATGATGTTTTCAGGGCACCTGGAAAGAAGGGTGTTACACTATGGTGGGTGTTGTCCAGCATACCTGTCTTCGGGGGAGAGCGGCTCTGGTTTTCTGCCTCCTCCTGTCTCCTCCAAAGTTGTTCTGTGAGCAATTTGAGCCTCTCCACCTTCCTGACGGGATCGCCTTCCATGGGACCGACATCATGATGGCATGGTGGTGGTGACTGATGCCGGTGTACCTGAAAAAAATAAAAATGTTTAATAGAGATAATAATAATAGCAATATATACAATAATAGTACGATAGCAAAATATTTTAATAAAAAACACTGATAATCGCAGGAGACACAGTCTGACAATGTGATTCGGTCAGCTCCCAATAAACTAATGTTTTCAAACAACTGAAGTCCGGTTTGAACCGATTTGCAGCTCACTGTGACATCACACACCTCATACCAGCCGCCACATTTCAGGCTTGGAAACTGATACATTTTATATTTAATTAAACGATACTATGGTCATTTTAGTGACTGGGTATACTGAGCATAATTCTCAGTATCTGTTCCTATTCTGTATGCATGGACTCTCCACAGTACCACTTCTCTTGTCCTGTATGCTGGGTGTTTTTTTCAGTACCATACTTACCTAGGTGGATGTTGCATCTGCCCCTCGGTGCCTCTACACTGAGAACCAACCGATCAAACACTGCCGATCGCTCAGCGACTCCTTTTCTGGAGCAATGCTCTGGAGTGCTCACCTGAGAGATAGTGGTTCAATCAGGATAAAGCGACTCCTTTTCGGTAGTAATGGTCTGGAGTGCTCACCTGAGAGGTGGTGGTTCAATCAGGATAAAGCGACTCCTTTTCGGAAGTAGTGGTATAGAGTGCTCACCTGAGAGGTGGTGATTCAATCAGGATGAAGCGACTCCTTTTCGGTAGTAGTGGTCTGGAGTGCTCACCTGAGAGGTGGTGGCTCAATCAGGATGAAGCGACTCCTTTTCAGTAGTAATGGTCTGAAGTATATTTTTTTCTAAGCATTTTCTACTTTTAGCAAAAAATAACAAAAAATATAGATACTGGTATGCATACCCCATGATGTTTTCAGGGCACCTGGAAAGAAGGGTGTTACACTATGGTGGGTGTTGTCCAGCATACCTGTCTTCGGGGGAGAGCGGCTCCGGTTTTCTGCCTCCTCCTGTCTCCTCCAAAGTTGTTCTGTGAGCAATTTGAGCCTCTCCACCTTCCTGACGGGATCGCCTTCCATGGGACCAACGTCATGATGGCATGGTGGTGGTGACTGATGCCGGTGTACCTGAAAAAAATAAAAATGTTTAATAGAGATAATAATAATAGCAATATATACAATAATAGTACGATAGCAAAATATTTTAATAAAAAACACTGATAATCGCAGGAGACACAGTCTGACAATGTGATTTGGTCAGCTCCCAATACAGTAATGTTTTCAAACAACTGAAGTCCGGTTTGAACCGATTTGCAGCTCACTGTGACATCACACACCGCATACCAGCCGCCACATTTCAGGCTTGGAAACTGATAGATTTTATATTTAATTAAACGATACTATGGTCATTTTAGTGACTGGGTATACTGGGCATAATTCTCAGTATCTGTTCCTATTCTGTATGCATGGACTCTCCACAGTACCACTTCTCTTGTCCTGTATGCTGGGTGTTTTTTTCAGTACCATACTTACCTAGGTGGATGTTGCATCTGCCCCTCGGTGCCTCTACACTGAGAACCAACCGATCAAACACTGCCGATCGCTCAGCGACTCCTTTTCTGGAGTAATGCTCTGGAGTGCTCACCTGAGAGATAGTGGTTCAATCAGGATAAAGCGACTCCTTTTCGGTAGTAATGGTCTGGAGTGCTCACCTGAGAGGTGGTGGTTCAATCAGGATAAAGCGACTCCTTTTCGGAAGTAGTGGTCAAGAGTGCTCACCTGAGAGGTGGTGATTCAATCAGAATGAAGCGACTCCTTTTCGGTAGTAGTGGTCTGGAGTGCTCACCTGAGAGGTGGTGGCTCAATCAGGATGAAGCGACTCCTTTTCAGTAGTAATGGTCTGAAGTATATTTTTTTCTAAGCATTTTCTACTTTTAGCAAAAAATAACAAAAAATATAGATACTGGTATGCATACCCCATGATGTTTTCAGGGCACCTGGAAAGAAGGGTGTTACACTATGGTGGGTGTTGTCCAGCATACCTGTCTTCAGGGGAGAGCGGCTCCAGTTTTCTGCCTCCTCCTGTCTCCTCCAAAGTTGTTCTGTGAGCAATTTGAGCCTCTCCACCTTCCTGACGGGATCGCCTTCCATGGGACCGACGTCATGATGGCATGGTGGTGGTGACTGATGCCGGTGTACCTGAAAAAAATAAAAATGTTTAATAGAGATAATAATAATAGCAATATATACAATAATAGTACGATAGCAAAATATTTTAATAAAAAACACTGATAATCGCAGGAGACACAGTCTGACAATGTGATTCGGTCAGCTCCCAATACAGTAATGTTTTCAAACAACTGAAGTCCGGTTTGAACCGATTTGCAGCTCACTGTGACATCACACACCGCATACCAGCCGCCACATTTCAGGCTTGGAAACTGATAGATTTTATATTTAATTAAACGATACTATGGTCATTTTAGTGACTGGGTATACTGGGCATAATTCTCAGTATCTGTTCCTATTCTGTATGCATGGACTCTCCACAGTACCACTTCTCTTATCCTGTACGCTGGGTGTTTTTTTCAGTACCATACTTACCTAGGTGGATGTTGTATCTGCCCCTCGGCGCCTCTACACTGAGAACCAACCGATCAAACACTGCCGATCACTCAGCGACTCCTTTTCTGGAGTAATGCTCTGGAGTGCTCACCTGAGAGATGGTGGTTCAATCAGGATAAAGCGACACCTTTTCGGTAGTAATGGTCTGGAGTGCTCACCTGAGAGGTGGTGGTTCAATCAGGATAAAGCGACTCCTTTTCGGAAGTAGTGGTCAAGAGTGCTCACCTGAGAGGTGGTGATTCAATCAGGATGAAGCGACTCCTTTTCGGTAGTAGTGGTCTGGAGTGCTCAACTGAGAGGTGGTGGTTCAATCAGGATGAAGCAACTCCTTTAGGGTAGTAATGGTCTGGAGTGCTCACCTGAGAGGTGGTGGCTCAATCAGGATGAAGCGACTCCTTTTCAGTAGTAATGGTCTGAAGTATATTTTTTTCTAAGCATTTCCTACTTTTAGCAGAAAATAACAAAAAATATAGATACTGGTATGCATACCCCATGATGTTTTCAGGGCACCTGGAAAGAAGGGTGTTACACTATGGTGGGTGTTGTCCAGCATACCTGTCTTCGGGGGAGAGCGGCTCCGGTTTTCTGCCTCCTCCTGTCTCCTCCGAAATTGTTCTGTGAGCAATTTGAGCCTCACCGCCTTCCTGACGGGATTGTCTTCCACGGGACCGACGTCATGATGGCATGGTGGTGGTGACTGATGCCGGTGTACCTGAAAAAAATAAAAATATTTAATAGAGATAATAATAATAGCAATATATACAATAATAGTACGATAGCAAAATATTTTAATAAAAAACACTGATAATCGCAGGAGACACAGTCTGACAATGTGATTCGGTCAGCTCCCAATAAACTAATGTTTTCAAACAACTGAAGTCCGGTTTGAACCGATTTGCAGCTCACTGTGACATCACACACCTCATACCAGCCGCCACATTTCAGGCTTGGAAACTGATACATTTTATATTTAATTAAACGATACTATGGTCATTTTAGTGACTGGGTATACTGAGCATAATTCTCAGTATCTGTTCCTATTCTGTATGCATGGACTCTCCACAGTACCACTTCTCTTGTCCTGTATGCTGGGTGTTTTTTTCAGTACCATACTTACCTAGGTGGATGTTGCATCTGCCCCTCAGTGCCTCTACACTGAGAACCAACCGATCAAACACTGCCGATCGCTCAGCGACTCCTTTTCTGGAGTAATGCTCTGGAGTGCTCACCTGAGAGATAGTGGTTCAATCAGGATAAAGCGACTCCTTTTCGGTAGTAATGGTCTGGAGTGCTCACCTGAGAGGTGGTGGTTCAATCAGGATAAAGCGACTCCTTTTCGGAAGTAGTGGTCAAGAGTGCTCACCTGAGAGGTGGTGATTCAATCAGAATGAAGCGACTCCTTTTCGGTAGTAGTGGTCTGGAGTGCTCACCTGAGAGGTGGTGGCTCAATCAGGATGAAGCGACTCCTTTTCAGTAGTAATGGTCTGAAGTATATTTTTTTCTAAGCATTTTCTACTTTTAGCAAAAAATAACAAAAAATATAGATACTGGTATGCATACCCCATGATGTTTTCAGGGCACCTGGAAAGAAGGGTGTTACACTATGGTGGGTGTTGTCCAGCATACCTGTCTTCAGGGGAGAGCGGCTCCAGTTTTCTGCCTCCTCCTGTCTCCTCCAAAGTTGTTCTGTGAGCAATTTGAGCCTCTCCACCTTCCTGACGGGATCGCCTTCCATGGGACCGACGTCATGATGGCATGGTGGTGGTGACTGATGCCGGTGTACCTGAAAAAAATAAAAATGTTTAATAGAGATAATAATAATAGCAATATATACAATAATAGTACGATAGCAAAATATTTTAATAAAAAACACTGATAATCGCAGGAGACACAGTCTGACAATGTGATTCGGTCAGCTCCCAATACAGTAATGTTTTCAAACAACTGAAGTCCGGTTTGAACCGATTTGCAGCTCACTGTGACATCACACACCGCATACCAGCCGCCACATTTCAGGCTTGGAAACTGATAGATTTTATATTTAATTAAACGATACTATGGTCATTTTAGTGACTGGGTATACTGGGCATAATTCTCAGTATCTGTTCCTATTCTGTATGCATGGACTCTCCACAGTACCACTTCTCTTATCCTGTACGCTGGGTGTTTTTTTCAGTACCATACTTACCTAGGTGGATGTTGTATCTGCCCCTCGGCGCCTCTACACTGAGAACCAACCGATCAAACACTGCCGATCACTCAGCGACTCCTTTTCTGGAGTAATGCTCTGGAGTGCTCACCTGAGAGATGGTGGTTCAATCAGGATAAAGCGACACCTTTTCGGTAGTAATGGTCTGGAGTGCTCACCTGAGAGGTGGTGGTTCAATCAGGATAAAGCGACTCCTTTTCGGAAGTAGTGGTCAAGAGTGCTCACCTGAGAGGTGGTGATTCAATCAGGATGAAGCGACTCCTTTTCGGTAGTAGTGGTCTGGAGTGCTCAACTGAGAGGTGGTGGTTCAATCAGGATGAAGCAACTCCTTTAGGGTAGTAATGGTCTGGAGTGCTCACCTGAGAGGTGGTGGCTCAATCAGGATGAAGCGACTCCTTTTCAGTAGTAATGGTCTGAAGTATATTTTTTTCTAAGCATTTCCTACTTTTAGCAGAAAATAACAAAAAATATAGATACTGGTATGCATACCCCATGATGTTTTCAGGGCACCTGGAAAGAAGGGTGTTACACTATGGTGGGTGTTGTCCAGCATACCTGTCTTCGGGGGAGAGCGGCTCCGGTTTTCTGCCTCCTCCTGTCTCCTCCGAAATTGTTCTGTGAGCAATTTGAGCCTCACCGCCTTCCTGACGGGATTGTCTTCCACGGGACCGACGTCATGATGGCATGGTGGTGGTGACTGATGCCGGTGTACCTGAAAAAAAATAAAAATGTTTAATAGAGATAATAATAATAGCAATATATACAATAATAGTACGATAGCAAAATATTTTAATAAAAAACACTGATAATCGCAGGAGACACAGTCTGACAATGTGATTCGGTCAGCTCCCAATAAACTAATGTTTTCAAACAACTGAAGTCCGGTTTGAACCGATTTGCAGCTCACTGTGACATCACACACCTCATACCAGCCGCCACATTTCAGGCTTGGAAACTGATACATTTTATATTTAATTAAACGATACTATGGTCATTTTAGTGACTGGGTATACTGAGCATAATTCTCAGTATCTGTTCCTATTCTGTATGCATGGACTCTCCACAGTACCACTTCTCTTGTCCTGTATGCTGGGTGTTTTTTTCAGTACCATACTTACCTAGGTGGATGTTGTATCTGCCCCTCGGCGCCTCTACACTGAGAACCAACCGATCAAACACTGCCGATCGCTCAGCGACTCCTTTTCTGGAGTAATGCTCTGGAGTGCTCACCTGAGAGATAGTGGTTCAATCAGGATAAAGCGACTCCTTTTCGGTAGTAATGGTCTGGAGTGCTCACCTGGGAGGTGGTGGTTCAATCAGGATAAAGCGACTCCTTTTCGGAAGTAGTGGTCAAGAGTGCTCACCTGAGAGGTGGTGATTCAATCAGGATGAAGCGACTCCTTTTCGGTAGTAGTGGTCTGGAGTGCTCACCTGAGAGGTGGTGGCTCAATCAGGATGAAGCGACTCCTTTTCAGTAGTAATGGTCTGAAGTATATTTTTTTCTAAGCATTTTCTACTTTTAGCAAAAAATAACAAAAAATATAGATACTGGTATGCATACCCCATGATGTTTTCAGGGCACCTGGAAAGAAGGGTGTTACACTATGGTGGGTGTTGTCCAGCATACCTGTCTTCGGGAGAGAGCGGCTCTGGTTTTCTGCCTCCTCCTGTCTCCTCCAAAGTTGTTCTGTGAGCAATTTGAGCCTCTCCACCTTCCTGACGGGATCGCCTTCCATGGGACCGACATCATGATGGCATGGTGGTGGTGACTGATGCCGGTGTACCTGAAAAAAATAAAAATGTTTAATAGAGATAATAATAATAGCAATATATACAATAATAGTACGATAGCAAAATATTTTAATAAAAAACACTGATAATCGCAGGAGACACAGTCTGACAATGTGATTCGGTCAGCTCCCAATAAACTAATGTTTTCAAACAACTGAAGTCCGGTTTGAACCGATTTGCAGCTCACTGTGACATCACACACCTCATACCAGCCGCCACATTTCAGGCTTGGAAACTGATACATTTTATATTTAATTAAACGATACTATGGTCATTTTAGTGACTGGGTATACTGAGCATAATTCTCAGTATCTGTTCTTATTCTGTATGCATGGACTCTCCACAGTACCACTTCTCTTGTCCTGTATGCTGGGTGTTTTTTTCAGTACCATACTTACCTAGGTGGATGTTGCATCTGCCCCTCGGTGCCTCTACACTGAGAACCAACCGATCAAACACTGCCGATCGCTCAGCGACTCCTTTTCTGGAGCAATGCTCTGAAGTGCTCACCTGAGAGATAGTGGTTCAATCAGGATAAAGCGACTCCTTTTCGGTAGTAATGGTCTGGAGTGCTCACCTGAGAGGTGGTGGTTCAATCAGGATAAAGCGACTCCTTTTCGGTAGTAGTGGTCTGGAGTGCTCACCTGAGAGGTGGTGGCTCAATCAGGATGAAGCGACTCCTTTTCAGTAGTAATGGTCTGAAGTATATTTTTTTCTAAGCATTTTCTACTTTTAGCAAAAAATAACAAAAAATATAGATACTGGTATGCATACCCCATGATGTTTTCAGGGCACCTGGAAAGAAGGGTGTTACACTATGGTGGGTGTTGTCCAGCATACCTGTCTTCGGGGGAGAGCGGCTCCGGTTTTCTGCCTCCTCCTGTCTCCTCCAAAGTTGTTCTGTGAGCAATTTGAGCCTCTCCACCTTCCTGACGGGATCGCCTTCCATGGGACCGACGTCATGATGGCATGGTGGTGGTGACTGATGCCGGTGTACCTGAAAAAAATTAAAATGTTTAATAGAGATAATAATAATAGCAATATATACAATAATAGTACGATAGCAAAATATTTTAATAAAAAACACTGATAATCGCAGGAGACACAGTCTGACAATGTGATTCGGTCAGCTCCCAATACAGTAATGTTTTCAAACAACTGAAGTCCGGTTTGAACCGATTTGCAGCTCACTGTGACATCACACACCGCATACCAGCCGCCACATTTCAGGCTTGGAAACTGATAGATTTTATATTTAATTAAACGATACTATGGTCATTTTAGTGACTGGGTATACTGGGCCTAATTCTCAGTATCTGTTCCTATTCTGTATGCATGGACTCTCCACAGTACCACTTCTCTTATCCTGTACGCTGGGTGTTTTTTTCAGTACCATACTTACCTAGGTGGATGTTGTATCTGCCCCTCGGCGCCTCTACACTGAGAACCAACCGATCAAACACTGCCGATCACTCAGCGACTCCTTTTCTGGAGTAATGCTCTGGAGTGCTCACCTGAGAGATGGTGGTTCAATCAGGATAAAGCGACACCTTTTCGGTAGTAATGGTGTGGAGTGCTCACCTGAGAGGTGGTGGTTCAATCAGGATAAAGCGACTCCTTTTCGGAAGTAGTGGTCAAGAGTGCTCACCTGAGAGGTGGTGATTCAATCAGGATGAAGCGACTCCTTTTCGGTAGTAGTGGTCTGGAGTGCTCACCTGAGAGGTGGTGGTTCAATCAGGATGAAGCAACTCCTTTAGGGTAGTAATGGTCTGGAGTGCTCACCTGAGAGGTGGTGGCTCAATCAGGATGAAGCGACTCCTTTTCAGTAGTAATGGTCTGAAGTATATTTTTTTCTAAGCATTTTCTACTTTTAGCAGAAAATAACCAAAAATATAGATACTGGTATGCATACCCCATGATGTTTTCAGGGCACCTGGAAAGAAGGGTGTTGTCACGATCGTCCTGGCGTCTCGTTTGCGCACGAGAGACTTACCCACAGAAGCTTGTTGTCAAAGACCCGTCGTGCTCCGTTAACGCGCGCTAGAGCGATCGGACGCACTCGTGTCGGCTTGAACGAACGCACGCGTGCACGTGGGGGCACGAACGGGCGCACGTCCACTCACGCACGCTGACTCGTCGTGCGTCCGTTTGGCGCCCTACAGTCTTCTTAAGGCACTTGCTCCCTTCCACCCATGCTGACCAGTCTACAGCGTGCTCGGAGATCCTGCTATCCTATACCCGTATCTGTTACCTTGGTTCCTGTTACCCGGCTTTGACCTTGACCCTGATCCGTTGCTGCCTGCCTACGACCTCCTGCTTGTCTGACTACGCCTCTGCCTCATCCCTCTTGTACCACGTTGACCGCTACCTGCTGACCCGGCCTGTACCCGACTCTGCTGTTTCTACCTACCTGTTGGATATCCTGTGACTGCTGTATCCGCTGACATCCGTCTGCCAGCCAGTCTACCACTTGTGCCTGCCTACACCAGCCTATTGTCTTCAGCTCCATCTACTCGCTGTTGGTGTCCTGCTGCCCATCCGGACCAGCATCTACCTGCCAGGCACTTGTGCCCCCTGAACTTTTGAGCTTCTGTTACCACCTCCAGGGGTTCTTCAGCCAGGGGCTACGAGGGGCCGCTTCCTGCATTCCGGGCTTGCCTACTAGGTACGTGACAGTACTGGTCAGCCATGTCCGAGCCTGCGCAGGGAGCCTCCCCCATGGACGAGCTTTGCCGCCATTTGGCCGGTCTTACCCAGGCAGTAAAGAGCCTACAGGAAGGCTACGGCAGACTGGAAGAGCAAGTCCAAGCACTATCTGCTGCTCCGCCCGTTGCTCCAGGGGGCCACGCCCCGCCTTCAGTGGTGATGATGCCACCTGAACCCAGAGTACCAACCCCAGAGCGGTTCACGGGTGACCGGAACAAGTTTAGAGCCTTCCGTAACTCTTGTGAGCTCTACTTCGCCCTGCAACCGAGGACCTTCTCCCTCGAGGCGACCAAGGTGGGGTTCGTTATCTCCCTCCTAACGAACGAACCTCAAGCCTGGGCACATCGCCTACTGGAGCGCAAGGACCCATCCTTAGACACCTTAGACACCTTTTTTATGGCAATGTCTAGACTCTATGAGGACCCCCAACTCGCTGCAACTGCAGAAGCAGCCCTACACGTTCTGCAGCAAGGTCGCAGGCCTGTGGAGGACTACGTGTCGGAGTTCCGTCGTTGGAGCGCTGACACGGACTGGAATAACGCAGCCCTGCGATATCAGTTCCGCATGGGCCTGTCCGAGCCTTTGAAGGATGAGTTGGCACGTGTTGGCATTCCCGACACCCTGGAGGCCCTGATAGACATTTCCGTTCAGATTGATAGGCGCTTGAGGGAACGCCGCCAAGAACGTTCTTCTACAGTCGCACGCCCTGTCTGGATGTTGCCACGGGTGCCTAGCTCCGCCCACCCAGCTCCTTCAGTTCCTGCCACAGCCACGCTGGATCCCCCGGAACCGATGCAGTTAGGGCTACTCCGTCCATCACTGACCCCAGAGGAACGCCAACGACGCCGGGTCAACAACCTCTGTTTGTACTGTGGAGAATCAGGGCACTTTGTTCGCTCCTGCCCAGCCAAGATACGTAAGTGCCTTCTTGTTCCACCTGTTCCTTCGTCAGTGCTGTCTGAAAACTCCTCTCACCTGGCTGTTCCTGTTCTTTTGCAGCTCCCAGGAAGGACTATTTCAACCCACGCAGTTATTGATTCGGGGGCATGCAGTGGGTTTATGGACGTGTCCTTTGCCCTGAAGAACAAGATTCCCCTTAGACCGAGAGAGAAGGGACTCTCGGTATACCTGGCCGATGGGTCCGCTCTAGAATCAGGACCGGTGACTCAGGAGACTAGTCCCCTCTCTGCTGTCATCGCGGGACTCACCAAGAATTCCTGTGCCTAGACGTCATCAAATCTCCTCTGTTCCCCATCATTCTAGGCATGCCTTGGTTGAAGGCACATAATCCACGTATCAACTGGGCCACCGGAAAAATTGAATTCCCTTCGGACTACTGCCTCCAGCATTGTTACCCAGCAATTAACGGGGACTCTCCGGCCCTCCTCTGTATGGAAGCAGATGATGACACCCAACAAGCTGTGCCTAGAGAATACCACGACTTCCTAGACGTGTTCAGTAAAAAAGGGGCTGAAACCCTACCACCTCATAGGCCCTACGACTGCCCTATCGAACTACTCCCGGGGGCAGAGATTCCCTTTGGAAGAATTTTTCCTCTGTCTGAATCTGAACTCAGTACTCTGAAAACCTACTTGGACGAAAATCTTGAAAAGGGATTTATCCGACCCTCTACTTCCCCAGCTGGTGCGGGGATTTTCTTTGTGGAAAAGAAAGACCACTCTCTACGCCCATGCGTGGACTATCGGGCGTTGAACAAAATCACCATCAAGAACCGTTACCCTCTGCCATTGGTTCCCGAACTTTTTCAGAGACTAGGTTCTGCTAAAATATTCTCTAAGCTGGATCTTCGGGGGGCTTACAACCTCGTCCGTATTAGGAAAGGTGACGAGTGGAAGACTGCCTTTCGTACCCGCTTCGGGCACTTTGAATACCTGGTGATGCCGTTCGGGCTGTGTAACGCTCCTGCCACGTTCTAGCATTTTGTCAATGACATTTTTAGAGATTACCTTGACCTGTTTGTAATTGTCTACCTTGATGACATTTTGATTTTCTCCCCCTCTCTAGCAGATCACCGGATACACGTTAAAAAGGTCCTGACCCGTCTCCGTCTTCACGGTCTATACGCTAAGCCCGAGAAATGTGTGTTCGAACAACCGAGCATCCAGTTCCTCGGCCTGATTATCTCGGTAAGGGGAATTGAGATGGATCCCCAGAAGATCTCCGCAATTCAGGACTGGCCTGCCCCTTCCGATAAAAAAGGAGTTCAGCGATTTGTGGGATTCGCGAACTTCTACCGCAAGTTCATTAAGAGTTTCTCGGCAATTATCGCTCCCATCACCGGACTAACGAAGCAGTCTCAGAAGTTTCATTGGACCAGCGAAGCACAAGAGGCCTTCAAGACCTTAAAAGATTTGTTTATATCCGCTTCTGTCCTGAAACATCCCAATCCCGCTCTACCATACATCCTCGAGGTCGACGCTTCGGAGATTGCAGTAGGAGCGATACTCTCCCAGAGGCAGGGGGCCAAGTCCTTACTCCACCCAGTTGCTTTTTTTTCCCGCAAGTTGTCGGAGGCAGAGAGAAACTATGACGTCGGGGATCGTGAGTTACTGGCAATAAAATCCGCACTCGAAGAGTGGCGCTATCTGCTGGAGGGAGCCACCCACCCGATCCTGGTCTATACGGACCACAAAAATTTGGAGTACCTTAAAACCGCTAAGAGATTGAGGCTCCGTCAAGCCAGGTGGGCACTCTTCTTCTCCAGATTTTCATTTCACATCACCTACCGTCCCAGATCCAAGAATACCAAACCAGATGCTCTCTCCCGCATGTACAACCAATCGGAGAGCTCGCCATCCACAGATACTATCCTCTCTACGGGGAACTTCCTTCTGCTCCAGGGGGATGTGGTATCCCAAATTAAGCAGGCTTCCATAGGCCTAACGCCTCCACCCGGTATCCCGTTGTCCTCCAGCAATGACCTTCTGTGGCATGAGAACCAGATCTTTGTTCCCCAAGAAGTTCGGACCCCAGTTCTGGCCGCCTGTCATGATCACCCACTGGCCGGCCACTTTGGGGTATTCAAGACTCTGGAACTACTCCAACGCACATTCTGGTGGCCTCGCATGAAGGACGACTGCAAGAGGTACGTGGAAACCTGTGTCATCTGCACCCGGAGCAAAGGCAGCAAGTCAAGAGCCTGGGGTCTGCTAAAACCGCTGCCTGTTCCTGATAGACCATGGAGGATGATCTCCATGGATTTCATCGTTGAACTTCCCCCTTCAGAGAACTATTCTACGATTTTCGTTATAGTCGATAGACTTACCAAAATGGCTCACTTCCTGCCCATGAAGGGCACTCCCTCAGCTACAGAGACAGCCAACACCTTTATCAAAGAAATCGTAAGACTCCACGGCATTCCCGTTAACATCACATCCGATAGGGGGGTGCAGTTCACCTCGAGATTTTGGAGAGCGCTCTGCGGAGCCTTAAAGATCGATCTTTGTCTGTCCTCAGCCTACCATCCACAGACCAACGGCCAGACTGAGAGGACGAACCAGACTCTGGAGCAGTACCTCCGTTGTTTCTCCTCCTTCTCCCAAGATGACTGGGTCTCTCTCCTGCCTATGGCCGAATTCGCCTACAACAACACGGTCCACTCTGCCACCAAACAGTCCCCCTTCTACGCGAACTTCGGCTTCCACCCAGTGTTCTTGCCTGGCACCTTCCCTGAATGTTCGGTACCAGCAGTACAGGACCGTCTTAACTTCCTTGAATCAAACAACAAACTTCTACAAGAGACCCTGACCAAGTCCCAAGAGCACAACAAAGAAGTTTTTGACAGGAAAAGGAGGGGGGAGCTGGATCTCAAGATTGGGGATCAGGTCTGGTTGTCTACCTTGAACCTTAGACTGTCCTGCCCCTCTAAGAAGTTGGGTCCGAAATTTGTGGGCCCCTTTCCGATCAAAAGGAAACTGAATAACGTGGCTTTCGAACTTAAGCTTCCAGAGTCCTTCCGGATCCATCCAGTATTTCACGTGTCACTACTCAAACCCGCAGTCCCGGACCCCTTCGTTGACAGGATGACCGGCCCTCCAGAACCCGTGATGGTCAATGGAGAGATTGAATTTGAGATTGAATCCATACTGGATTGCAGGAGAAGGCGAAACCAGACTCAATTTTTGGTCAAGTGGAAGGGGTACGGCCCGGAGGAGAATTCTTGGGAGCCAGAATCTAATATTCACGCTAAAAGACTCATCCGTGCCTTTAAGAACTCCCATCCGAGTAAGATGGCTCGGTTGGGCATCCGGAGGCTGCCCTTTGGGGGGGGGGCAGTGTCACGATCGTCCTGGCGTCTCGTTTGCGCACGAGAGACTTACCCACAGAAGCTTGTTGTCAAAGACCCGTCGTGCTCCGTTAACGCGCGCTAGAGCGATCGGACGCACTCGCGTCGGCTTGAACGAACGCACGCGTGCACGTGGGGGCACGAACGGGCGCACGTCCACTCACGCACGCTGACTCGTCGTGCGACCGTTTGGCGCCCTACAGTCTTCTTAAGGCACTTGCTCCCTTCCACCCGTGCTGACCAGTCTACAGCGTGCTCGGAGATCCTGCTATCCTATACCCGTATCTGTTACCTTGGTTCCTGTTACCCGGCTTTGACCTTGACCCTGATCCGTTGCTGCCTGCCTACGACCTCCTGCTTGTCTGACTACGCCTCTGCCTCATCCCTCTTGTACCACATTGACCGCTACCTGCTGACCCGGCCTGTACCCGACTCTGCTGTTTCTACCTACCTGTTGGATATCCTGTGACTGCTGTATCCGCTGACGTCCGTCTGCCAGCCAGTCTACCACTTGTGCCTGCCTACACCAGCCTATTGTCTTCAGCTCCATCTACTCGCTGTTGGTGTCCTGCTGCCCATCCGGACCAGCATCTACCTGCCAGGCACTTGTGCCCCCTGAACTTTTGAGCTTCTGTTACCACCTCCAGGGGTTCTTCAGCCAGGGGCTACGAGGGGCCGCTTCCTGCATTCCGGGCTCGCCTACTAGGTACGTGACAGGTGTTACACTATGGTGGGTGTTGTCCAGCATACCTGTTTTCGGGGGAGAGCGGCTCCGGTTTTCTGCCTCCTCCTGTCTCCTCCGAAATTGTTCTGTGAGCAATTTGAGCCTCACCGCCTTCCTGACGGGATTGTCTTCCACGGGACCGACGTCATGATGGCATGGTGGTGGTGACTGATGCCGGTGTACCTGAAAAAAATAAAAATATTTAATAGAGATAATAATAATAGCAATATATACAATAATAGTACGATAGCAAAATATTTTAATAAAAAACACTGATAATCGCAGGAGACACAGTCTGACAATGTGATTCGGTCAGCTCCCAATAAAGTAATGTTTTCAAACAACTGAATCCGTTTGAACCGACTTGCAGCTCACTGTGACATCACACACCTCATACCAGCTGCCACATTTCAGGCTTGAAAACTGATAGATTTTATATTTAATTAAACGATACTATGGTCATTTTAGTGACTGGGTATACTGGGCATAATTTTCAGTATCTGTTCTTATTCTGTATGCATGGACTCTCCACAGTACCACTTCTCTTGACCTGTATGCTGGGTGTTTTTTTCAGTATCATACTTACCTAGGTGGATGTTGTATCTGCCCCTCGGCGCCTCTACACTGAGAACCAATCGATCAAACACTGCCGATCGCTCAGCGACTCCTTTTCTGGAGTAATGCTCTGGAGTGCTCACCTGAGAGATGGTGGTTCAATCAGGATAAAGCGACTCCTTTTCGGTAGTAATGGTCTGGAGTGCTCACCTGAGAGGTGGTGGTTCAATCAGGATAAAGCGACTCCTTTTCGGAAGTAGTGGTCTGGAGTGCTCACCTGAGAGGTGGTGATTCAATCAGGATGAAGCGACTCCTTTTCGGTAGTAGTGGTCTGGAGTGCTCATCTGAGAGGTGGTGGTTCAATCAGGATGAAGCAACTCCTTTAGGGTAGTAATGGTCTGGAGTGCTCACCTGAGAGGTGGTGGCTCAATCAGGATGAAGCGACTCCTTTTCAGTAGTAATGGTCTGAAGTATATTTTTTTCTAAGCATTTTCTACTTTTAGCAGAAAATAACAAAAAATATAGATACTGGTATGCATACCCCATGATGTTTTCAGGGCACCTGGAAAGAAGGGTGTTACACTATGGTGGGTGCTGTCCAGCATACCTGTCTTCGGGGGAGAGCGGCTCCGGTTTTCTGCCTCCTCCTGTCTCCTCCGAAGTTGTTATGTGAGCAATTTGAGCCTCACCGCCTTCCTGACGGGATTGTCTTCCACGGGACCGACGTCATGATGTCATGGTGGTGGTGACTGATGCCGGTGTACCTGAAAAAAATAAAAATGTTTAATAGAGATAATAATAATAGCAATATATACAATAATAGTACGATAGCAAAATATTTTAATAAAAAACACTGATAATTGCAGGAGACACAGTCTGACAATGTGATTCGGTCAGCTCCCAATAAAGTAATGTTTTCAAACAACTGAAGTCCGGTTTGAACCGATTTGCAGCTCACTGTGACATCATACACCTCATACCAGCCGCCACATTTCAGGCTTGGAAACTGATAGATTTTATATTTAATTAAACGATACTATGGTCATTTTAGTGACTGGGTATACTGGGCATAATTCTCAGTATCTGTTCCTATTCTGTATGCATGGACTCTCCACAGTACCACTTCTCTTATCCTGTACGCTGGGTGTTTTTTTCAGTACCATACTTACCTAGGTGGATGTTGTATCTGACCCTCGGCGCCTCTACACTGAGAACCAACCGATCAAACACTGCCGATCACTCAGCGACTCCTTTTCTGGAGTAATGCTCTGGAGTGCTCACCTGAGAGATGGTGGTTCAATCAGGATAAAGCGACACCTTTTCGGTAGTAATGGTCTGGAGTGCTCACCTGAGAGGTGGTGGTTCAATCAGGATAAAGCGACTCCTTTTCGGAAGTAGTGGTCAAGAGTGCTCACCTGAGAGGTGGTGATTCAATCAGGATGAAGCGACTCCTTTTCGGTAGTAGTGGTCTGGAGTGCTCACCTGAGAGGTGGTGGTTCAATCAGGATGAAGTAACTCCTTTAGGGTAGTAATGGTCTGGAGTGCTCACCTGAGAGGTGGTGGCTCAATCAGGATGAAGCGACTCCTTTTCAGTAGTAATGGTCTGAAGTATATTTTTTTCTAAGCATTTTCTACTTTTAGCAGAAAATAACAAAAAATATAGATACTGGTATGCATACCCCATGATGTTTTCAGGGCACCTGGAAAGAAGGGTGTTACACTATGGTGGGTGTTGTCCAGCATACCTGTCTTCGGGGGAGAGCGGCTCCGGTTTTCTGCCTCCTCCTGTCTCCTCCGAAGTTGTTATGTGAGCAATTTGAGCCTCACCGCCTTCCTGACGGGATTGTCTTCCACGGGACCGACGTCATGATGTCATGGTGGTGGTGACTGATGCCGGTGTACCTGAAAAAAAATAAAAATGTTTAATAGAGATAATAATAATAGCAATATATACAATAATAGTACGATAGCAAAATATTTTAATAAAAAACACTGATAATCGCAGGAGACACAGTCTGACAATGTGATTCGGTCAGCTCCCAATAAACTAATGTTTTCAAACAACTGAAGTCCGGTTTGAACGGATTTGCAGCTCACTGTGACATCACACACCTCATACCAGCCGCCACATTTCAGGCTTGGAAACTGATAGATTTTATATTTAATTAAACGATACTATGGTCATTTTAGTGACTGGGTATACTGGGCATAATTCTCAGTATCTGTTCCTATTCTGTATGCATGGACTCTCCACAGTACCACTTCTCTTGTCCTGTATGCTGGGTGTTTTTTTCAGTACCATACTTACCTAGGTGGATGTTGTATCTGCCCCTCGGTGCCTCTACACTGAGAACCAACCGACCAAACACTGCCGATCGCTCAGCGACTCCTTTTCTGGAGTAATGCTCTGGAGTGCTCACCTGAGAGATAGTGGTTAAATCAGGATAAAGCGACTCCTTTTCGGTAGTAATGGTCTGGAGTGCTCACCTGAGAGGTGGTGGTTCAATCAGGATAAAGCGACTCCTTTTCGGAAGTAGTGGTCAAGAGTGCTCACCTGAGAGGTGGTGATTCAATCAGGATGAAGCGACTCCTTTTCGGTAGTAGTGGTCTGGAGTGCTCACCTGAGAGGTGGTGGTTCAATCAGGATAAAGCAACTCCTTTAGGGTAGTAATGGTCTGGAGCGCTCACGTAAGAGGTGGTGGTTCAATCAGGATAAAGCGACTCCTTTTCGGTAGTAATGGTCTGGAGTGCTCACCTGAGAGGTGGTGGTCCAATCAGGATGAAGCGACTCCTTTTCGGTAGTAGTGGTCTGGAGTGCTCATCTGAGAGTTGGTGGTTCAATCAGGATAAAGCAACTCCTTTAGGGTAGTAAGGTCTGGAGCGCTCACCTGAGAGGTGATGGCTCAATCAGGATGAAGCGACTTCTTTTCAGTAGTAATGGTCTGCAGTATATTTTTTTCTAAGCATTTTCTACTTTTAGCAGAAAATAACAAAAAATATAGATACTGGTATGCATACCCCATGATGTTTTCAGGGCACCTGGAAAGAAGGGTGTTACACTATGGTGGGTGTTGTCCAGCATACCTGTCTTCGGGGGAGAGCGGCTCCAGTTTTCTGCCTCCTCCTGTCTCCTCCGAAGTTGTTCTGTGAGCAATTTGAGCCTCACCGCCTTCCTGACGGGATTGTCTTCCACGGGACCGACGTCATGATGTCATGGTGGTGCTGACTGATGCCGGTGTACCTGAAAAAAAATAAAAATGTTTAATAGAGATAATGATAATAGCAATATATACAATAATAGTACGATAGCAAAATATTTTAATAAAAAACACTGATAATCGCAGGAGACACAGTCTGACAATGTGATTCGGTCAGCTCCCAATACAGTAATGTTTTCAAACAACTGAAGTCCGGTTTGAACCGATTTGCAGCTCACTGTGACATCACACACCTCATACCAGCCGCCACATTTCAGGCTTGGAAACTGATACATTTTATATTTAATTAAACGATACTATGGTCATTTTAGTGACTGGGTATACTGAGCATAATTCTAAGTATCTGTTCCTATTCTGTATGCATGGACTCTCCACAGTACCACTTCTCTTGTCCTGTATGCTGGGTGTTTTTTTCAGTACCATACTTACCTAGGTGGATGTTGTATCTGCCCCTCGGTGCCTCTACACTGAGAACCAACCGATCAAACACTGCCGATCGCTCAGCGACTCCTTTTCTGGAGTAATGCTCTGGAGTGCTCACCTGAGAGATAGTGGTTCAATCAGGATAAAGCGACTCCTTTTCGGTAGTAATGGTCTGGAGTGCTCACCTGAGAGGTGGTGGTTCAATCAGGATAAAGCGACTCCTTTTCGGAAGTAGTGGTCAAGAGTGCTCACCTGAGAGGTGGTGATTCAATCAGGATGAAGCGACTCCTTTTCGGTAGTAGTGGTCTGGAGTGCTCACCTGAGAGGTGGTGGTTCAATCAGGATAAAGCAACTCCTTTAGGGTAGTAATGGTCTGGAGCGCTCACGTAAGAGGTGGTGGTTCAATCAGGATAAAGCGACTCCTTTTCGGTAGTAATGGTCTGGAGTGCTCACCTGAGAGGTGGTGGTCCAATCAGGATGAAGCGACTCCTTTTCGGTAGTAGTGGTCTGGAGTGCTCATCTGAGAGTTGGTGGTTCAATCAGGATAAAGCAACTCCTTTAGGGTAGTAAGGTCTGGAGCGCTCACCTGAGAGGTGATGGCTCAATCAGGATGAAGCGACTCCTTTTCAGTAGTAATGGTCTGCAGTATATTTTTTTCTAAGCATTTTCTACTTTTAGCAGAAAATAACAAAAAATATAGATACTGGTATGCATACCCCATGATGTTTTCAGGGCACCTGGAAAGAAGGGTGTTACACTATGGTGGGTGTTGTCCAGCATACCTGTCTTCGGGGGAGAGCGGCTCCGGTTTTCTGCCTCCTCCTGTTTCCTCCGAAGTTGTTCTGTGAGCAATTTGAGCCTCACCGCCTTCCTGACGGGATTGTCTTCCACGGGACCGACGTCATGATGTCATGGTGGTGGTGACTGATGCCGGTGTACCTGAAAAAAAATAAAAATGTTTAATAGAGATAATAATAATAGCAATATATACAATAATAGTACGATAGCAAAATATTTTAATAAAAAACACTGATAATCGCAGGAGACACAGTCTGACAATGTGATTCGGTCAGCTCCCAATACAGTAATGTTTTCAAACAACTGATGTCCGGTTTGAACCGATTTGCAGCTCACTGTGACAACACACACCGCATACCAGCCGCCACATTTCAGGCTTGGAAACTGATAGATTTTATATTTAATTAAATGATACTATGGTCATTTTAGTGACTGGGTATACTGGGCATAATTCTCAGTATCTGTTCCTATTTTGTATGCATGGACTCTCCACAGTACCACTTCTCTTATCCTGTACGCTGGGTGTTTTTTTCAGTACCATACTTACCTAGGTGGATGTTGTATCTGCCCCTCGGCGCCTCTACACTGAGAACCAACCGATCAAACACTGCCGATCACTCAGCGACTCCTTTTCTGGAGTAATGCTCTGGAGTGCTCACCTGAGAGATGGTGGTTCAATCAGGATAAAGCGACTCCTTTTCGGTAGTAATGGTCTGGATTGCTCACCTGAGAGGTGGTGGTTCAATCAGGATAAAGCGACTCCTTTTCGGAAGTAGTGGTCAAGAGTGCTCACCTGAGAGGTGGTGATTCAATCAGGATGAAGCGACTCCTTTTCGGTAGTAGTGGTCTGGAGTGCTCACCTGAGAGGTGGTGGTTCAATCAGGATAAAGCAACTCCTTTAGGGTAGTAATGGTCTGGAGCGCTCACCTAAAAGGTGGTGGTTCAATCAGGATGAAGCGACTCCTTTTCGGTAGTAATGGTCTGGAGTGCTCACCTGAGAGGTGGTGGTCCAATCAGGATGAAGCGACTCATTTTCGGTAGTAGTGGTCTGGAGTGCTCACCTGAGAGTTGGTGGTTCAATCAGGATAAAGCAACTCCTTTAGGGTAGTAAGGTCTGGAGCGCTCACCTGAGAGGTGGTGGCTCAATCAGGATGAAGCGATTCCTTTTCAGTAGTAATGGTCTGCAGTATATTTTTTTCTAAGCATTTTCTACTTTTAGCAGAAAATAACAAAAAATATAGATACTGGTATGCATACCCCATGATGTTTTCAGGGCACCTGGAAAGAAGGGTGTTACACTATGGTGGGTGTTGTCCAGCATACCTGTCTTCGGGGGAGAGCGGCTCCGGTTTTCTGCCTCCTCCTGTCTCCTCCGTAGTTGTTCTGTGAGCAATTTGAGCCTCACCGCCTTCCTGACGGGATTGTCTTCCACGGGACCGACGTCATGATGGCATGGTGGTGGTGACTGATGCCGGTGTACCTGAAAAAAATAAAAATGTTTAATAGAGATAATAATAATAGCAATTGTAAGGGATCTTCCCGGGGTAGGGTGTGTTTGGACACAGTTCACAGCAGACTAGGAATTTATAAAGCAGATCTTGGCGTTTATTCGTGGTACAAACAGTCCAGCAAACAAAATATACAGCAACACCGTGCTTTCTAAGTACAACAAAAATAAAAGTCCTAGCCCGGCTGGGCGCTTACTAACAGGTTCTGCTCACCTATCTGACACTTACAAACACAGCGTCTTTCGCCTGGATATCGCAGGGTGAGTTTTAGCTCCAGCAGTGGCTGTGCTTGCAGCTTCCTCAAACACACAGATTGTTCATTCCCTGGCTGAGAACAATCACCTGCAGACCCCTGCAGAGCCTTTAGCTTCCCAGGCTAATTAGGATCAAAGCTCACCTGATCCCAAACCCAGAACTGGATCGGGGGATGTGGAATGACAGGTCCCTCTACCAAACCTACCTGCCATTCCATATAAACCCAGGCCCGGCAAAATTAAATAACAACTCAGCAGCATATCGCTGCTGAGAAACTGATCCATCCTGGATTTACCATCTCACACTGTGTAGCAACCTAGGTGAGATGTACACCCCCTCGATTACTTCTCCTGTGACATGTCTACATATCCCCCCCCTCTTTTTCAGACCGGAGGGCTGAGCCTTTTGTCCCCACAGACAACTTACCCTTGACAATGCGTCAGCATTTGCCTGTAATTTCCCTGGCCTGTGTTCCACAGTGAAATTAAAGTTTTGTAGGGAGAGAAACCATCTAGTCACTCTTGCATTTCTCTCCTTGTTTAACTTCATCCATGTTAGGGGGGCATGGTCTGTCACCAACTTGAATTTCCTGCCTAGCAAGTAATACTTTAACGATTCTAGGGCCCACTTTACTGCCAAACATTCTCGCTCCACAATGGCATAATTTTTCTCGGCCGGGGTTAATTTTCTACTCAAGTACGTCACCGGATGCTCCTCACCATTCACTACTTGTGAGAGTACCGCACCTAAGCCTGTGCTAGAGGCATCTGTCTGGACCAGAAATTCTCGCCTGAAATCGGGGGTGACTAACACAGGTGGTTGGCACAAGGCAGACTTAAGGCTTTGGAAAGCCTCCTCGGCCTCTGGGGTCCACGTGACCATTGCTGTCTTTCCGCCCTTTGTCAAGTCAGTTAGCGGAGCAGCAACTGAGGCAAAGTTCGGCACAAATCTACGGTAATAACCCGTAATACCCAGGAAAGCTCTAACCTGTTTCCTTGTCAGGGGTCTAGGCCAATTCTGTATTGCCTCAATTTTATTTAGCTGTGGCCTAACCAATCCTCTTCCAACAATGTAGCCCAGATATTTGGCCTCTTCTAGGGCTAGAGCACACTTCTCGGCATTTATGGTCAACCCTGCATCACTTATGGCATCCAACACGGCCTGTACCTTACAGAGGTGACTTTCCCAATCAGGGCTAAAAATGACCACATCATCGAGGTAGGCAGCTGAGTAATCACGATGTGGTCGCAGAATCAAGTCCATCAACCTCTGGAAAGTTGCAGGCGCTCCATGTAACCCGAACGGCATCACTACATACTGGAATAGCCCATCAGGGGTGGAGAAAGCAGTTTTCTCTTTAGCCTCGTCAGAAAGTGGAATCTGCCAATAGCCCTTTGTGAGATCGAGGGTGGTTATGTACCTGGCATTACCTAACTTCTCAATCAACTCATCTACCCTGGGCATAGGATAAGCATCGAACTTGGAGATCTCATTCAACTTTCTGAAATCGTTACAGAACCTCCAAGTTCCATTGGGCTTTGGGATTAGCACAATTGGGCTGGACCATTCACTCTGTGACACCTCAATTACCCCCAGATCAAGCATACGTTTTACCTCGGCAGATACGGCTTTCCTACGTGCCTCCGGTATCCTATAGGGCTTTAGGTTTACTCTGCTTCTAGGCTCAGTTTCAATGTGATGATGGATGAGGTGGGTACGCCCTGGGAGGTCAGAGAACTTGTTTTTGTTTTTCTGTAAAAATTCCAGAGCCTCCTGTTTCTGTGACACTGATAGAGCATCACCTACCTTGACTAGAGGGATTGGTGGTGACAAATTATTAACAGTATTTGTCGCCACCAAGGATTCCCTGTCTTTCCAGGGCTTGATCAAGTTTATGTGATAAACTTGGAAAGGCTTCCTTCTACCTGGTTGGTGCACCTTGTAGTTCACCTCACTGATCTTTTCAACAATTTCATAAGGACCTTGCCACTTCGCTAAGAATTTACTCTCAACAGTGGGGACTAGTATAAGGACCCTATCGCCTGGGTTGAATGTCCCGATTCTTGCGGACCGGTTGTAAATTCTACTTTGGGCCTCTTGAGCTCTCTGGAGGTGTTCCCTTACCAGGGGCATTACAGTGGCTATACGGTCCTGCATTTGTGCTACATGCTCAATAACACTCTTGTATGGGGTGGACTCACTCTCCCATGTCTCTTTTGCAATGTCCAGTAGACCCCTAGGGTGACGACCATAGACCAACTCGAATGGTGAGAACCCTGTGGACACTTGGGGCACTTCCCTAATAGCAAACATGAGGTAGGGTAATAAATGATCCCAGTCACGACCATCTTTTGCCACCACTTTCTTCAACATATGTTTCAAAGTTTTATTAAATCTCTCCACCAATCCGTCCGTCTGGGGGTGGTATACAGAGGTACGGATGTGTGAGACTTTAAATAGTTTGCATAATTCCTTCATTACTTTCGACATAAACGGCGTACCTTGGTCAGTTAGGATTTCTTTGGGGATCCCAGTCCTAGAGAACATATAAAACAACTCACGTGCAATTGTTTTAGATGCAGTGTTTCTTAAGGGTACAGCCTCAGGATAGCGGGTCGCATAATCCAGGACTACCAAAATATACTGGTGTCCTCTAGCTGACTTTACAACGGGACCCACTAAATCCATGGCAATACGCTCAAAAGGCACCTCTATAATAGGGAGCGAAACCAAAGGACTGCGAAAATGTGACACTGGGGCACTAACCTGACATGTGGGGCACGACTCACAGTATTTTTTAATGTCATCATATATGGCCGGCCAAAAAAACCTCTGGAGAACCCTCTCTCGCGTTTTGTCAGTCCCCAAGTGTCCCCCAAGAACATGGTTATGTGCCATGTCAAGCACCTGACGCCGGTACGGCTTAGGTACCAGAAGCTGTTCCACAATCTCATCCTTAACCTTATTGACTCTATAGAAAAGATCATTAGTCACCGAAAAATGTGGAAATCTTTTTTCAGCATCTGGTTCCTGAGGTACCCCGTTCATAACAGCAACCTGCTCTCTCGCATTTTTGAGAGTGGGGTCCTGTAATTGTGCAGCCATGGACTGTTCATGTCGTCTATTGGCCTCTATCTGAGCCTGCTGTTGTGCAGCCATGGACTGTTCATGTCGTTGCTGTTGTTGCAAACTCACTTGCATAAACTGCTTCAGCATCTCCTCCATGTTGCTGGACTGTTCTTGGAGTGTCGTTGCAGCTTTCACCCAAGACATCAGCAGCTGTAGCCAAGTCTGTCCACACCGTTGCCCCTAGCAACCGACTTTGCCCGCATTCGAACACCAATTGTAAGGGATCTTCCCGGGGTAGGGTGTGTTTGGACACAGTTCACAGCAGACTAGGAATTTATAAAGCAGATCTTGGCGTTTATTCGTGGTACAAACAGTCCAGCAAACAAAATATACAGCAACACCGTGCTTTCTAAGTACAACAAAAATAAAAGTCCTAGCCCGGCTGGGCGCTTACTAACAGGTTCTGCTCACCTATCTGACACTTACAAACACAGCGTCTTTCGCCTGGATATCGCAGGGTGAGTTTTAGCTCCAGCAGTGGCTGTGCTTGCAGCTTCCTCAAACACACAGATTGTTCATTCCCTGGCTGAGAACAATCACCTGCAGACCCCTGCAGAGCCTTTAGCTTCCCAGGCTAATTAGGATCAAAGCTCACCTGATCCCAAACCCAGAACTGGATCGGGGGATGTGGAATGACAGGTCCCTCTACCAAACCTACCTGCCATTCCATATAAACCCAGGCCCGGCAAAATTAAATAACAACTCAGCAGCATATCGCTGCTGAGAAACTGATCCATCCTGGATTTACCATCTCACACTGTGTAGCAACCTAGGTGAGATGTACACCCCCTCGATTACTTCTCCTGTGACATGTCTACACAATATATACAATAATAGTACGATAGCAAAATATTTTAATAAAAAACACTGATAATCGCAGGAGACACAGTCTGACAATGTGATTCGGTCAGCTCCCAATACAGTAATGTTTTCAAACAACTGAAGTCCGGTTTGAACCGATTTGCAGCTCACTGTGACATCACACACCGCATACCAGCCGCCACATTTCAGGCTTGGAAACTGATAGATTTTATATTTAATTAAATGATACTATGGTCATTTTAGTGACTGGGTATACTGGGCATAATTCTCAGTATCTGTTCCTATTCTGTATGCATGGACTCTCCACAGTACTACTTCTCTTATCCTGTACGCTGGGTGTTTTTTTCAGTACCATACTTACCTAGGTGGATGTTGTATCTGCCCCTCGGCGCCTCTACACTGAGAACCAACCTATCAAACACTGCCGATCACTCAGCGACTCCTTTTCTGGAGTAATGCTCTGGAGTGCTCACCTGAAAGATGGTGGTTCAATCAGGATAAAGCGACTCCTTTTCGGTAGTAATGGTCTGGATTGCTCACCTGAGAGGTGGTGGTTCAATCAGGATAAAGCGACTCCTTTTCGGAAGTAGTGGTCAAGAGTGCTCACCTGAGAGGTGGTGATTCAATCAGGATGAAGCGACTCCTTTTCGGTAGTAGTGGTCTGGAGTGCTCACCTGAGAGGTGGTGGTTCAATCAGGATAAAGCAACTCCTTTAGGGTAGTAATGGTCTGGAGCGCTCACCTAAAAGGTGGTGGTTCAATCAGGATAAAGCGACTCCTTTTCGGTAGTAATGGTCTGGAGTGCTCACCTGCGAGGTGGTGGTCCAATCAGGATGAAGCGACTCCTTTTCGGTAGTAGTGGTCTGGAGTGCTCACCTGAGAGTTGGTGGTTCAATCAGGATAAAGCAACTCCTTTAGGGTAGTAAGGTCTGGAGCGCTCACCTGAGAGGTGGTGGCTCAATCAGGATGAAGCGATTCCTTTTCAGTAGTAATGGTCTGCAGTATATTTTTTTCTAAGCATTTTCTACTTTTAGCAGAAAATAACAAAAAATATAGATACTGGTATGCATACCCCATGATGTTTTCAGGGCACCTGGAAAGAAGGGTGTTACACTATGGTGGGTGTTGTCCAGCATACCTGTCTTCGGGGGAGAGCGGCTCCGGTTTTCTGCCTCCTCCTGTCTCCTCCGAAATTGTTCTGAGAGCAATTTGAGCCTCACCGCCTTCCTGACGGGATTGTCTTCCACGGGACCGACGTCATGATGGCATGGTGGTGGTGACTGATGCCGGTGTACCTGAAAAAAATAAAAATATTTAATAGAGATAATAATAATAGCAATAAATACAATAACAGTACGATAGCAAAATATTTTAATAAAAAACACTGATAATCGCAGGAGACACAGTCTGACAATGTGATTCGGTCAGCTCCCAATACAGTAATGTTTTCAAACAACTGAAGTCCGGTTTGAACCGATTTGCAGCTCACTGTGACATCACACACCTCATACCAGCTGCCACATTTCAGGCTTGAAAACTGATAGATTTTATATTTAATTAAACGATACTATGGTCATTTTAGTGACTGGGTATACTGGGCATAATTCTCAGTATCTGTTCCTATTCTGTATGCATGGACTCTCCACAGTACCACTTCTCTTGTCCTGTACGCTGGGTGTTTTTTTCAGTACCATACTTACCTAGGTGGATGTTGTATATGCCCCTCGGCGCCTCTACACTGAGAACCAACCGATCAAACTCTGCCGATCACTCAGCGACTCCTTTTCTGGAGTAATGCTCTGGAGTGCTCACCTGAGAGATGGTGGTTCAATCAGGATAAAGCGACTCCTTTTCGGTAGTAATGGTCTGGAGTGCTCACCTGAGAGGTGGTGGTTCAATCAGGATAAAGCGACTCCTTTTTGGAAGTAGTGGTCAAGAGTGCTCACCTGAGAGGTGGTGATTCAATCAGGATGAAGCGACTCCTTTTCGGTAGTAGTGGTCTGGAGTGCTCACCTGAGAGGTGGTGGTTCATTTAGGATAAAGCAACTCCTTTAGGGTAGTAATGGTCTGGAGCGCTCACCTAAGAGGTGGTGGTTCAATCAGGATAAAGCGACTCCTTTTCGGTAGTAATGGTCTGGAGTGCTCACCTGAGAGGTGGTGGTCCAATCAGGATGAAGCGACTCCTTTTCGGTAGTAGTGGTCTGGAGTGCTCACCTGAGAGTTGGTGGTTCAATCAGGATAAAGCAACTCCTTTAGGGTAGTAAGGTCTGGAGCGCTCACCTGAGAGGTGGTGGCTCAATCAGGATGAAGCGACTCCTTTTCAGTAGTAATGGTCTGCAGTATATTTTTTTCTAAGCATTTTCTACTTTTAGCAGAAAATAACAAAAAATATAGATACTGGTATGCATACCCCATGATGTTTTCAGGGCACCTGGAAAGAAGGGTGTTACACTATGGTGGGTGTTGTCCAGCATACCTGTCTTCGGGGGAGAGTGGCTCCGGTTTTCTGCCTCCTCCTGTCTCCTCCGAAATTGTTCTGTGAGCAATTTGAGCCTCACCGCCTTCCTGACGGGATTGTCTTCCACGGGACCGACGTCATGATGGCATGGTGGTGGTGACTGATGCCGGTGTACCTGAAAAAAAAAAAAAATATTTAATAGAGATAATAATAATAGCAATATATACAATAATAGTACGATAGCAAAATATTTTTATAAAAAACACTGATAATCGCAGGAGACACAGTCTGACAATGTGATTCGGTCAGCTCCCAATAAAGTAATGTTTTCAAACAACTGAATCCCTTTGAACCGATTTGCAGCTCACTGTGACATCACACACCTCATACCAGCTGCCACATTTCAGGCTTGAAAGCTGATAGATTTTATATTTAATTAAACGATACTATGGTCATTTTAGTGACTGGTTATACTGGGCATAATTTTCAGTATCTGTTCTTATTCTGTATGCATGGACTCTCCACAGTACCACTTCTCTTGACCTGTATGCTGGGTGTTTTTTCAGTATCATACTTACCTAGGTGGATGTTGTATCTGCCCCTCGGCGCCTCTACACTGAGAACCAATCGATCAAACACTGCCGATCGCTCAGCGACTCCTTTTCTGGAGTAATGCTCTGGAGTGCTCACCTGAGAGATGGTGGTTCAATCAGGATAAAGCGACTCCTTTTCGGTAGTAATGGTCTGGAGTGCTCACCTGAGAGGTGGTGGTTCAATCAGGATAAAGCGACTCCTTTTCGGAAGTAGTGGTCTGGAGTGCTCACCTGAGAGGTGGTGATTCAATCAGGATGAAGCGACTCCTTTTCGGTAGTAGTGGTCTGGAGTGCTCACCTGAGAGGTGGTGGTTCAATCAGGATGAAGCAACTCCTTTAGGGTAGTAATGGTCTGGAGTGCTCACCTGAGAGGTGGTGGCTCAATCAGGATGAAGCGATTCCTTTTCAGTAGTAATGGTCTGAAGTATATTTTTTTCTAAGCATTTTCTACTTTTAGCAGAAAATAACAAAAAATATAGATACTGGTATGCATACCCCATGATGTTTTCAGGGCACCTGGAAAGAAGGGTGTTACACTATGGTGGGTGTTGTCCAGCATACCTGTCTTCGGGGGAGAGCGGCTCCGGTTTTCTGCCTCCTCCTGTCTCCTCCGAAGTTGTTATGTGAGCAATTTGAGCCTCACCGCCTTCCTGACGGGATTGTCTTCCACGGGACCGACGTCATGATGTCATGGTGGTGCTGACTGATGCCGGTGTACCTGAAAAAAAATAAAAATGTTTAATAGAGATAATGATAATAGCAATACATACAATAATAGTACGATAGCAAAATATTTTAATAAAAAACACTGATAATCGCAGGAGACACAGTCTGACAATGTGATTCGGTCAGCTCCCAATAAAGTAATGTTTTCAAACAACTGAAGTCTGGTTTGAACCGATTTGCAGCTCACTGTGACATCACACACCTCATACCAGCCGCCACATTTCAGGCTTGGAAACTGATACATTTTATATTTAATTAAACGATACTATGGTCATTTTAGTGACTGGGTATACTGAGCATAATTCTAAGTATCTGTTCCTATTCTGTATGCATGGACTCTCCACAGTACCACTTCTCTTGTCCTGTATGCTGGGTGTTTTTTTCAGTACCATACTTACCTAGGTGGATGTTGTATCTGCCCCTCGGTGCCTCTACACTGAGAACCAACCGATCAAACACTGCCGATCGCTCAGCGACTCCTTTTCTGGAGTAATGCTCTGGAGTGCTCACCTGAGAGATAGTGGTTCAATCAGGATAAAGCGACTCCTTTTCGGTAGTAATGGTCTGGAGTGCTCACCTGAGAGGTGGTGGTTCAATCAGGATAAAGCGACTCCTTTTCGGAAGTAGTGGTCAAGAGTGCTCACCTGAGAGGTGGTGATTCAATCAGGATGAAGCGACTCCTTTTCGGTAGTAGTGGTCTGGAGTGCTCACCTGAGAGGTGGTGGCTCAATCAGGATGAAGCGACTCCTTTTCAGTAGTAATGGTCTGAAGTATATTTTTTTCTAAGCATTTTCTACTTTTAGCAAAAAATAACAAAAAATATAGTATAGATACTGGTATGCATACCCCATGATGTTTTCAGGGCACCTGGAAAGAAGGGTGTTACACTATGGTGGGTGTTGTCCAGCATACCTGTCTTCGGGGGAGAGCGGCTCCGGTTTTCTGCCTCCTCCTGTCTCCTCCAAATTTGTTCTGTGAGCAATTTGAGCCTCTCCACCTTCCTGACGGGATCGCCTTCCATGGGACCGACGTCATGATGGCATGGTGGTGGTGACTGATGCCGGTGTACCTGAAAAAAATAAAAATGTTTAATAGAGATAATAATAATAATAGCAATATATACAATAATAATACGATAGCAAAATATTTTAATAAAAAACACTTATATTCGCAGGAGACACAATCTGACAATGTCACTCGGTCAGCTCCCAATACAGTAATGTTTTCAAACAACTGAAGTCCGGTTTGAACCGATTTGCAGCTCACTGTGACATCACACACCTCATACCAGCAGCCACATTTCAGGCATGGAAACTGATAGATTTTATATTTAATTAAACAATACTATGGTCATTTTAGTGACTGGGTATACTGGGCATAATTCTCAGTATCTGTTCTTATTCTGTATGCATGGACTCTCCACAGTACCACTTCTCTTGTCCTGTATGCTGGGTGTTTTTTTCAGTACCATACTTACCTAGGTGGATGTTGTATCTGCCCCTCGGCACCTCTACACTGAGAACCAATCGATCAAACACTGCCGATCGCTCAGTTCTGACAGCTCCGTGAGAAGAGAGCTGAAGACTGTCAGTCACAGCTCTCTGCTCGCCCCCTCCTCACTCACTGAAGCGCTGTGCTGTGGAGGGGGCGGAGCGGCCAACTCAGGCTCCGACTTCTGTGACATTAGCAGAGAGTGGACTTCAGCCCATCTCACATTTAAGAGGTCCTGTTATGCTTTTTTCTATTACAAGGGATGTTTACATTCCTTGTAATAGAAATAAAAGTAACCCAAAACTTCTTTTTAAAAGGACAGTGTAAAAAAAAAAAAAAAAAATAGATAAGAACATTTTTTTGAAGTGCCCTGCCTCGCCAAGCTCACCTAAAAACGTAAGTCGCAACCGCATATGAAATAGGTGTTTAAACCACACATGTGAGGTATCGCTACGATCGTTAAGGCGAGAGCAATAGTTCTAGAAGTAGTCCTCCTCTAACTCAAAACTGGTAACCTGTAGAAATGTTTAAATGTCGCCTGTGGAGTTTTTTAAGGGTTAAAGTTTGTCGTCGTTCCACAAGCAGGCGCAATTTTGAACAGTGACATGTTGGGTATCAATTTAGTCAGCATAACATTATCTTTCAGATTATAAAGAAATTGGGCTAACTTTACTTTTACTTTTTTTTATTCAAAAAAGTGTATTTACAAATAAATTGTTAGACCTCTGCGCAAATACGATGTGTTATAAAGGATTGCAACTACCGCCATTTTGTTCTCTAGGGTGTCTAGGGCGTTCTCTGGGGGTACTAAGTAATTTTCTAGCAAAAAATAATAATTTTAACTTGTAAACACCAAGTCCAAACAATAGGCCCGGTCTTAAGTACTTAAAGAGGAAGTAAACCCTCTGGAAAAAATAAACACTCTGCAAGACAAAGGCATAATGAGCTAGTATGCATAGCATACTAGCTCATAAATTACTTACCTAAGATCGAAGCCCCCGCAGCGATCCTCGTTCTCCTCCTCCGTCACCGCCATATCTCCTGGAGTGACTTCCAGGTATCGTGGCTCTGTGACTGGCCGGAGCCGCAATGATGTCACATTGCATGCGTGCGGGAGCCACCACTAATGGCACGATCGCCATTAGAAAAGGCACGCTCAGTTCAGACATCGGTGCCTGTCTTTTGCAAATATCTCCTAACCCGTGTAGGTTTAGGAGATATTTCTTGCACCTACAGGTAAGCCTTAATCTAGGCTTACCTGTAGGTAAAAGTGGTCTGTAAGGGTTTACAACCACTTTAAAGCCGGTTTCTTTCCTCTCCTAGCCACCAGATTTCAGCTGCTGGAGGAAGAGACACAGACATGGCTGAATCCAGTGGTGGGGGCTGATTTCCACTCAGATTTTAGTGGTCCCCCCTCTCCACACCAGCCCTCCCTTTGATGTGATGCCTGATTGGCTGTTGATCTCCCCCCACCATCGCCCGCACTCAGAGCTGGAGCAGTGAGAGAAGTGGCAGAGTGGAGAGATGGCATCGGACTGTACACATACACACACACACAGTTTGATTAGCGCCCCCATCTCCTCCAAGGGTTGCTCATCTCCGGCCAGCAGGAAATGTTGATAGGGGGTGGTAATCACACGATGCAATCTAAGAGCGATCCTGTCTCATGTGCTGGTGGAGCGCTGTAGTGACAGGAGAAGGTAAAGGTTGTAAGGCTACAGGGAAATTGTACACAATGGGGGGCGGGGGGGTTTTTGTAGTATGTGCTTTGGATGTTTTTCGAGAAGGGGGATGGGCAGCTATCTGTGCTGAGAAGTGTGGATTTGGATGGGGGGGGGGTGTATTTCATAAAAGGAGAAATGGGGAAGGATATGTGCTGGGAGGAGGGACTAGGGGGATTTGTGCTGTGATGAGAAATTTGAGGAAGTAGATTTCTGCTAGGAGGGGGAATTGGGGTGGGATGAGATTTGGGCAGCAGGATTGGGGAGCAAAAATTTGAACTGGGTGGAGGGAGGCCCTGTCATGCAGGTCCCTGTGATTTCTATGCCCCCCCTCCCCACACTCTTAAGAAACACCAGATCCCTCTATACCCCCTACTCCTAAATAACATCATAACCACTATACCCATACCTCCCAACATTTTGAGATGGGAATGAGGTACACCTACTAGCAAAGGTATGTAGGCATAGAACACGCCCCCTGTCATACCTCTTTTTTTTTGTCAGTGACCGGTTTTATTTTAGTTTTTTACAGTTTTGTATTTTACAGTTCTTATATCATTTTATAATAGAGATATCTAACCTAGGAGGAAGGACTAGCTTTCTGCTTCATTCTTTTTTTTTTTTTAAACAACGAGTTTATTGATAATTGACACAATAAAGAATTACAGTTTGGGCACATCAAACAGTGGAGGGAAATAACAAGCACAAACAGCTCCGTATCATAGAATAACACAGGCCAAATGCATTGGGATACTGACATCATACTCATAACAGTACTTTACAATGCAAAACATAAGAAGCAGATAAAAAAAAGAAGGAAAAAACATAATGCCAGGAAAGCATGTCAACAGCGCTCGCCCATCCCTGGTAGTGTAGGAAGGAGACTACCAAACCTCCCATATGTTTAGTGTATGGAAAGTATTACAATGCACCCCAACCCTTACCCGCCTGTACATTCCCTTCCCTTGGTTACCACATAGTCACCCCCCCTGGTTCCCCCAACAGGAAGCAAATACAAAGTGGCCCTCCCCGCTTGCCCATCCGGGGAACCTGAAGCGGACCAACAAAACTAGTCCGCACAAGTGTCCGGGTTATTGAGCCAACGGTCCCAGATCTTGTTAAATTTATTTGGGCAGCCCCTGTGTGCATATATAACTTTCTTCATTGGCAAAGTTAGGTTCACCTCAGCCACCCAGGCTCTGAATGTCGGGGTTTCAGAACACATCCATAGCCTGGCAATCAGTTTCCTGGCACTAAATAGCGCCTCCTGCATGAAGACGGCCTGTGAGGGGTCCGTCGGAGCATTTAGCACTAGTCCTAGTATGCAGGTCTTGGGATCCACCTGAAGGGGGGAGCCCATGTGGTCATGTAGGAAGCGAACAATCTGTATCCAGAAAGTCTGGATGTCCGGACAGGACCAGATCAAATGGTAGAAGGAGCACGGAAGACCCCTACAACGTGGGCACTCCGGCTCATGGGAGGGCTTGTATCTGCAAATTCTTGCGGGAGTGAGATAAGATTTATGCAAGATGTACAATTGCGTTAGCCTGTCGGTTAGCCTAGGGGAAACCAGTTTAATGTTATCTAGGATCTCCTCCCAGTCCTCATTCTCCAGCGGGCCCACCTCTTCCTCCCATCTATGCCTGGCCACCTCAGTGTAAGGATTAAGGTATGTCTAAACAAAATGGTTGACAGTATGTCTTACTAAATACTTGTCTTTCTTTATCCTTCTCAGTAAAATAAGGACTCATCATCTTTAGTCACGTACGCATAAGGAGAGGCCGCATCAGCCCTAAAAAGCAGTCTACACCCAGAAGATTGTCTTATCAGCTGATAACACCCGGAGAATTGCCTTTTCTTTGCAAAAATGTTGTTTTTTTTACATTGCTGATGTTTGCCCTTTTCTGTCTATAAAAGAGAAGTAATAAAGAGTCAGTGTCAGAGTTAAGCACGGACTTCTGAGCAGAAATACTGAATACCTCCGTGTCTCTTTGCTTAGATAAGAACTCTAACTAACAATTGGGAAACGGTAACATAACCTGACAAATAGGTGACTTGTTGAGGTCACACCTAACATTTCTGGCGCCGCGAACAGGGACCTGCAGAAAGAAACTACAAGAGGCGAACGAACATAAGGACGGAACGAAATGGTCGGGCACATCAAGAACCACAGACAAATCCTGCGCAGGTAAGAAAAGCTTTATTTTCTTATAAACTCTGTGCTTCTTAGATTTGTGCCCACCTGATCTGTCTGAATTGTTCTTCAGGTAAACACCAACCTCTGTAGTAAGCGGGTCTTGAACTTAATATTTTGGCTTATGTTACCGTTGTTTCTTGTCTGTCTACTTGTCATCTGTCTGTTGTGACTGAGATAAGCCCTGTTTGTATGGTGTGAATTGAAACATATATCATCCCAATGGGTAACGGAATGCGCCCTTAACTCGTAAGAGTACTTTGGGGGTCCGACACTTAAGTTTGATATACGCTTTTTGATTCATGAGCCTAAAAACGGGTTGAAAGTATAAGTCCTGACTGCCTCAATAAAGCAGGAATAAGAAACGAATGCTGAGAGATTCCATGGTAATGGGAAGGGAATAAAGGTCTCCACAAAGTCCCGGAGATCTAGTCATATGTGTTTGGCCACCAAAAAGGAATGCTTGTATATGTTGTAGCTGTCAATCTGGTCATAATATTTGTCAGTTGGCTAGCATATAAGGTAATTCGATTTCAGAAATCTCATCCAGGAGAGGTTTTTTAGTATTTTGGCACCCTAGGAGGAGAAGGCAACGAGACACTTAGTAAGTGATCCAAACGCCACCTAGGCAGGACTGTCAAAATGGGCCAGACACATGGTAAACCCCAGGAGGAATCTCAGAAATGTTATGCTGTTAAAGACATAATTACAATGTTGTATGGGAAGGATAAGGCACAGGGCACGAATAGGGTTCTCAAGAAATTGGGGATGGATGGAGAAAATGGATTAAGTGTAGAAGGTTGGGAAGAAATAAAGAAAGACAGACAGGGAGAGATATTGAAAAACGGATGGGTATCACAAATACAATGTTTAATTAAGGTTTCCAACAGGGCTGAAGAGGAGGGATGGGAGTATTGTCAGGAAAAAGGTGGATGGGATATGAAGGTCCGACACAAAAGTCTTCCTTCTGCTCCCGGCGATAGGGTAAATACGGGAGATACTCCACCTCCTTATAACACCACCACACCAGGTAATGAAAGACCAAAACTTTATCCTTCCTTAAGAGGAAGAGGATGGGTATGCCGAGTATGCGGTACCCAGAACCCAGACTGGGCACAGGAATGTGTGCATTGCGGCGCTCAAAGACCAGAGCCCGTAGCTCCAGTCCATAGTCGGACTAGGGTAATACAAGTAAATAATCCAAATGCGGGTCAAGCAGGACAGCCACCTACAGTGACCCGACAAGTCGTTCTGAGGACATGGACACCTTGGTCGGCTGACACTCTTATGGCATTAATACAGAATGCTCCTGATCCCGTAGCAAAACCTGCCGCATTCTGTAGATTCGTGACTAGTGATGGACGAACTTCCGACGGGACGTTTCGCGAACGCGAAACGCGAACGGACACAAACGTTCGCGAAAACGACCGTTCGCCGCGGGCTCCATTGACTTCAATGGGAGGCGAATTTCGCAAACCTTTAGGTCGAATTTGCGGCCACGGGGTAATTATTAGGGGGTAGCACGTAGTCCCACCACCTGGACAATAGCATAATACATGTATGAGGTGAATTTGGGATCGATAACTACAAGCATTTTTTTTTTATTTGGGAAATTGTTCTGACAATTCAGGACTATGGAGCTAATGAAGGCAATGGAGGAGAGGGAAGGTCAGGGACCAGGGTAGGCAAACAAGAGGGTGCAGGAGATACAGAGCACTGACAGCAGCACCGTAATACAGAGCACTGACATCAGCACCGTGACATACAGCGCTGACAGCAGCTCCGTGACATACAGCGCTGACAGCAGCTCCGTGACATACAGCGCTGACAGCAGCTCCGTGACATACAGCGCTGACAGCAGCTCCGTGACATACAGCGCTGACAGCAGCTCCGTGACATACAGCGCTGACAGCAGCACCGTGACATACAGCGCTGACAGCAGCTCCGTGACATACAGCGCTGACAGCAGCTCCGTGACATACAGCGCTGACAGCAGCTCCGTGACATACAGCACTGACAGCAGCTCCGTGACATACAGCGCTGACAGCAGCTCCGTGACATACAGCGCTGACAGCAGCACCGTGACATACAGCGCTGACAGCAGCTCCGTGACATACAGCGCTGACAGCAGCTCCGTGACATACAGCGCTGACAGCAGCTCCGTGACATACAGCGCTGACAGCAGCTCCGTGACATACAGCGCTGACAGCAGCTCCGTGACATACAGCGCTGACAGCAGCTCCGTGACATACAGCGCTGACAGCAGCTCCGTGACATACAGCGCTGACAGCAGCTCCGTGACATACAGCGCTGACAGCAGCTCCGTGACATACAGCGCTGACAGCAGCTCCGTGACATACAGCGCTGACAGCAGCACCGTAAGCAGCCCCAGGAGGAAGTCAGCACAGCACAGGGATGGTGTGATCCCCTCATAATAAGAACCCCCAGGAGGAAGTCAGCACAGCACAGGGATGGTGGGAGCCCCTCATAATAAGAACACCCAGGAGGAAGTCAGCACAGCACAGGGATGGTGGGAACCCCTCATAATAAGCAGCCCCAGTAGAAATATGACACCGCTCAACCTCTTCAAAGAGGAGGGTAGGGGCATATAGTACGGTGTGCTTTTTTGGGTCAGGGAAGTGAGCCAAATGAATTAAGAAGGTCTGTGTGCTTGATTCCAAAAATTGTTTATAGACATATACATGGTCTACTGATCACATGTGTTGAATTCCTCCGAGATCCATGCCTCATTCATTTTTAGAAATGTGAGGTAGTTAACACTGTGGTGAGCTAGGCGAGTACGCTTATCGGTCACAATCCCCCCTGCTGCGCTGAACGTCCTTTCGGACAGGACACTGGATGAGGGGCAAGCCAACAGTTCGATTGCAAATTGGGCAAGCTCTGGCCAGAGGTCAAGCCTGCCCACCCAGTAGTCTAGGGGTTCATCACTCCTCAGAGCGTCCACATCGGCCGTTAACCCAATGTAGTCGGACACCTGACGGTCTAGGCGTTCCCTGATGCTGGATCCGGATGACACCTGTCGATGGGTCGGCTGAAAGAATGACCTCATATCCGAAGTCACCAACACATCTTCAAACCGGCCTCTTCTTGCAGGCGCTGTTGGATTGGTACCCGCAAATCCTTCTCTGGGAGTGGGAATTGCTCCTCTGCCAGCGCACGCAAAAGCAGAATGCAGCATTTCTCGAAGCAAGGCCTGGAAGTGCTGCATTCTGACAGCCCTCTGCGACGGCGGTAACATTTCCGCCATTTTGTGTTTGTACCGGGGGTCTAAGTACGTTGCCACCCAGTACTGGTCCTTGACCCTCATGCTTTTTATACGGGGGTCCCTATTAAAACACTGGAGCATGAAGGCCCCCATTTGCACTAAAGTGGAAGCGGTGTGGTGGCCTGGCTCCTGCTCATCATCCAGGATAATGTCGTCCTCTTCATTCTCCTCTCCCCATCCTCGCACAACAGGGATCCCAGAAAGGTTTAAAGCATGCTCTTCTTGCTCCTGCTCATCCGCCCCGGCACCATCCTCCTCTGACTCCTCATCAGACTCCTGTTGTTGACTTGTCTCAGATAGAGTAGCCCCCCCTGGGAATTCATCCAGCATTGCGACTTCCTCATCTTCCCGCTCCTGCTCCTCCACAGCCTGATCAATGACACGACGCAATGCACGCTCCAGAAAGAAGGCATAAGGTACCATGTCACTGATGGCGCCATGGCTGCGACTGACCAGTTTGGTGATCTCCTCAAATGGCCGCAGAAGTCTGCATGTGTCGCGCATGAGCAGCCACTGGCGCGGTGAAAAAAAACCCAGCTCCCCAGAACCGTTTCTTTCGCAGAGTTCATACAGGTAGACGTTAACTGCACGTTTCTGCTGGAGCAGCCTATCAAGCATATAGAAGGTTGAGTTCCATCGCGTCGGGCAATCGCAAATAAGACGTCTGACCGGCAGATGGTGTCGCCGCTGAATGTCAGCAAGGCGAGCCATGGCCGTGTAAGATCTTCTGAAATGGGCCGAGATTTTCCTTGCCTGCCGCAAGATGTCCTGGACCCCAGGGTATTTGACAAGGAATCGCTGCACGACCAAGTTTAAGACGTGTGCCATGCACGGCACGTGCGTGATTTTGCCCTGTTTCAATGCGCTAAGCAGATTGGCACCGTTGTCACACACCACTTTACCAACTGTCAAATTGAGCGGTGTTAGCCACTCATCTGCCTGTGAACGCAAAGCTGAAAGGAGTGCCGGGCCAGTGTGGCTCTTTGCTTCCAGGCACAACAGACGCAGCACGGCATGGCAACGTCTCACCTGGCATGTGGAATAGGTTCTGGGGAGCTTGGGCGGTGCAGTGGAAGAGACGCTAGCAGCGGAAAAGGAGGAGGCAGCTGAGGAGGAGAGGGAGGAGGATGGAGTAGGAGGAGGAGAAGAAGAGTCAGGCCTGCATGCAATCCGTGGCGGTAAAACCAAATCTACACGGGTGCCACGGGTTACATGCTTGACGGCCGTCAGAAGGTTCACCCAGTGGGCAGTAAAACTGATATACCTTCCCTGCCCGTGTTTGCTAGACCACGTGTCTGTGGTCAGATGTATCTTGGCACCGACACTGTGTGCCAGAGATACATTCACTTGCCGCTGAACATGGCCATATAGCTCTGGGATGCCCTTCTCTGAGAAATACTTCCTTCCTGGGACCTTCCATTGTGGTGTTCCAATGGCCACAAATTTGCGAAAGGCCTCCGAGTCCACCAGTTTATATGGCAGTAGTTGGCGGGCTATGAGTTCTGACAAGCCAGCCGCCAACCGTTGGGCAAGAGGGTTATCCGGCGTCATCATTTTTTTACGCTCAAACATTAGGCCCACGGAAGCCTGCCTTTTTGCAGAAAAATGTGAGCTTGGCGTGATGGAAGGTGGAGTGGAGGACAATTGTGAGGAGAGAGGAGAAGGAGAAGTAGAAGACGAGGCTGGACGGTGAGAGCCTGCAGTGTGGCTTTGTGTGTTCCGTTGCTCCCACTGGGCTCGGTGATGGCTGCTCATGTGCCTTCTTAAGGCGGTCGTCCCTAGGTGAGTATTGGGCTTACCGCGACTAACGCGTTGACTGCAAAGATTGCAGATGGCAACGCTATTGTCAGCAGCGGACACGTTAAAAAAAGCCCACACTGCGGAGCCATGTGCCGGTGTCCTGGGAGCGCCAGATGTGACCGTACATGGTCGATGACTCGCTCCTGATACATTTGCAGTCTGCTTTGTCCCTGCTGTGCAATGTAAGTCATTGCTGCTTCTCCTCCCTATCTGCTGGTCCATATCTCCCTCTGAACTCCCCTCCTCTTCCTCTCTTGTGGGCACCCACGTGACATCACTAGACACGTCATCATCAACGTCACCTTCCCCACCGCTATAAGTAGAGTAGGCAGCAACACCGGGGACCAACCTCCTCCTTGGGCTGATCTGGGTACTGGCGTCAGACTGCTGAGTAGCGCTTGTTGCTACCTCCTCTTCCTGATCCAATACCAAGAGTGGCTGCGCATCAGAAATGTCCTCTTGATATGGATCGGAAAATAATTCCAGTGACTCAAGCGGAAGGTATGTGGTGGTGGTGGTGGTGGTCGTGTTGTTGGTGGTAGTGTCTTTGGGGGTGCACATAGCAGAGAGTGAAGAAGAGGGTGCAGATCGAGAGGATGAGGAGGGTGCAGAAGAGTAAGGCTGAGCGAGCCACTCAACCAAGTCTGGTGCATCCTTTAAAGTAATTGAACGCACCTTCTGCAACTTCCCACTTTGGCTCAAGCCTGTTGCTCCTGCCCTACCCCTACCACCCCTGCGGAAGGGCCTGCCTCTTCCTCTGCATGTCATTTTTTAAATGACCCTGTGACAAAACTCTTAGTCCCTATACCGCTGAAGGACTGCTGCAGTATAGGTGAGCGGTCAGCAGTGGTGCACGTCAACCCTATCTATTGTGGACCGATAGCGGTCCTTACAGAACAGCAGACTGTACCGCACTCAAGCCTATGTACCGTAGCACCCTATACCAAGTTACCAGTCCTTATAAGAACTTTTGTGGACCAAGCAGGTTGTGTATTAGTGTTTAGCAGACTGTACGTCAGTCCCTATACCGCTGAAGGACTGCTGCAGTATAGGGCAGCGGTCAGCAGTGGTGCACGTCAACCCTATCTATTGTGGACCGATAGCGGTCCTTACAGAACAGCAGACTGTACCGCACTCAAGCCTATGTACCGTAGCACCCTATACCAAGTTACCAGTCCTTATAAGAACTTTTGTGGAACAAGCAGGTTGTGTGTTAGTGATTAGCAGACTGTACGTCAGTCCCTATACCGCTGAAGGACTGCTGCAGTATAGGTGAGCGGTCAGCAGTGGTGCACGTCAACCCTATCTATTGTGGACCGATAGCGGTCCTTACAGAACAGCAGACTGTACCGCACTCAAGCCTATGTACCGTAGCACCCTATACCAAGTTACCAGTCCTTATAAGAACTTTTGTGGACCAAGCAGGTTGTGTATTAGTGTTTAGCAGACTGTACGTCAGTCCCTATACCGCTGAAGGACTGCTGCAGTATAGGGCAGCGGTCAGCAGTGGTGCACGTCAACCCTATCTATTGTGGACCGATAGCGGTCCTTACAGAACAGCAGACTGTACCGCACTCAAGCCTATGTACCGTAGCACCCTATACCAAGTTACCAGTCCTTATAAGAACTTTTGTGGACCAAGCAGGTTGTGTATTAGTGTTTAGCAGACTGTACGTCAGTCCCTATACCGCTGAAGGACTGCTGCAGTATAGGGCAGCGGTCAGCAGTGGTGCACGTCAACCCTATCTATTGTGGACCGATAGCGGTCCTTACAGAACAGCAGACTGTACCGCACTCAAGCCTATGTACCGTAGCACCCTATACCAAGTTACCAGTCCTTATAAGAACTTTTGTGGAACAAGCAGGTTGTGTGTTAGTGATTAGCAGACTGTACGTCAGTCCCTATACCGCTGAAGGACTGCTGCAGTATAGGTGAGCGGTCAGCAGTGGTGCACGTCAACCCTATCTATTGTGGACCGATAGCGGTCCTTACAGAACAGCAGACTGTACCGCACTCAAGCCTATGTACCGTAGCACCCTATACCAAGTTACCAGTCCTTATAAGAACTTTTGTGGACCAAGCAGGTTGTGTATTAGTGTTTAGCAGACTGTACGTCAGTCCCTATACCGCTGAAGGACTGCTGCAGTATAGGGCAGCGGTCAGCAGTGGTGCACGTCAACCCTATCTATTGTGGACCGATAGCGGTCCTTACAGAACAGCAGACTGTACCGCACTCAAGCCTATGTACCGTAGCACCCTATACCAAGTTACCAGTCCTTATAAGAACTTTTGTGGACCAAGCAGGTTGTGTGTTAGTGTTTAGCAGACTGTACGTCAGTCCCTATACCGCTGAAGGACTGCTGCAGTATAGGGCAGCGGTCAGCAGTGGTGCACGTCAACCCTATCTATTGTGGACCGATAGCGGTCCTTACAGAACAGCAGACTGTACCGCACTCAAGCCTATGTACCGTAGCACCCTATACCAAGTTACCAGTCCTTATAAGAACTTTTGTGGAACAAGCAGGTTGTGTGTTAGTGATTAGCAGACTGTACGTCAGTCCCTATACCGCTGAAGGACTGCTGCAGTATAGGTGAGCGGTCAGCAGTGGTGCACGTCAACCCTATCTATTGTGGACCGATAGCGGTCCTTACAGAACAGCAGACTGTACCGCACTCAAGCCTATGTACCGTAGCACCCTATACCAAGTTACCAGTCCTTATAAGAACTTTTGTGGACCAAGCAGGTTGTGTATTAGTGTTTAGCAGACTGTACGTCAGTCCCTATACCGCTGAAGGACTGCTGCAGTATAGGGCAGCGGTCAGCAGTGGTGCACGTCAACCCTATCTATTGTGGACCGATAGCGGTCCTTACAGAACAGCAGACTGTACCGCACTCAAGCCTATGTACCGTAGCACCCTATACCAAGTTACCAGTCCTTATAAGAACTTTTGTGGACCAAGCAGGTTGTGTATTAGTGTTTAGCAGACTGTACGTCAGTCCCTATACCGCTGAAGGACTGCTGCAGTATAGGGCAGCGGTCAGCAGTGGTGCACGTCAACCCTATCTATTGTGGACCGATAGCGGTCCTTACAGAACAGCAGACTGTACCGCACTCAAGCCTATGTACCGTAGCACCCTATACCAAGTTACCAGTCCTTATAAGAACTTTTGTGGAACAAGCAGGTTGTGTGTTAGTGATTAGCAGACTGTACGTCAGTCCCTATACCGCTGAAGGACTGCTGCAGTATAGGTGAGCGGTCAGCAGTGGTGCACGTCAACCCTATCTATTGTGGACCGATAGCGGTCCTTACAGAACAGCAGACTGTACCGCACTCAAGCCTATGTACCGTAGCACCCTATACCAAGTTACCAGTCCTTATAAGAACTTTTGTGGACCAAGCAGGTTGTGTATTAGTGTTTAGCAGACTGTACGTCAGTCCCTATACCGCTGAAGGACTGCTGCAGTATAGGGCAGCGGTCAGCAGTGGTGCACGTCAACCCTATCTATTGTGGACCGATAGCGGTCCTTACAGAACAGCAGACTGTACCGCACTCAAGCCTATGTACCGTAGCACCCTATACCAAGTTACCAGTCCTTATAAGAACTTTTGTGGACCAAGCAGGTTGTGTGTTAGTGTTTAGCAGACTGTACGTCAGTCCCTATACCGCTGAAGGACTGCTGCAGTATAGGGCAGCGGTCAGCAGTGGTGCACGTCAACCCTATCTATTGTGGACCGATAGCGGTCCTTACAGAACAGCAGACTGTACCGCACTCAAGCCTATGTACCGTAGCACCCTATACCAAGTTACCAGTCCTTATAAGAACTTTTGTGGAACAAGCAGGTTGTGTGTTAGTGATTAGCAGACTGTACGTCAGTCCCTATACCGCTGAAGGACTGCTGCAGTATAGGTGAGCGGTCAGCAGTGGTGCACGTCAACCCTATCTATTGTGGACCGATAGCGGTCCTTACAGAACAGCAGACTGTACCGCACTCAAGCCTATGTACCGTAGCACCCTATACCAAGTTACCAGTCCTTATAAGAACTTTTGTGGACCAAGCAGGTTGTGTATTAGTGTTTAGCAGACTGTACGTCAGTCCCTATACCGCTGAAGGACTGCTGCAGTATAGGGCAGCGGTCAGCAGTGGTGCACGTCAACCCTATCTATTGTGGACCGATAGCGGTCCTTACAGAACAGCAGACTGTACCGCACTCAAGCCTATGTACCGTAGCACCCTATACCAAGTTACCAGTCCTTATAAGAACTTTTGTGGACCAAGCAGGTTGTGTATTAGTGTTTAGCAGACTGTACGTCAGTCCCTATACCGCTGAAGGACTGCTGCAGTATAGGGCAGCGGTCAGCAGTGGTGCACGTCAACCCTATCTATTGTGGACCGATAGCGGTCCTTACAGAACAGCAGACTGTACCGCACTCAAGCCTATGTACCGTAGCACCCTATACCAAGTTACCAGTCCTTATAAGAACTTTTGTGGAACAAGCAGGTTGTGTGTTAGTGATTAGCAGACTGTACGTCAGTCCCTATACCGCTGAAGGACTGCTGCAGTATAGGGCAGCGGTCAGCAGTGGTGCACGTCAACCCTATCTATTGTGGACCGATAGCGGTCCTTACAGAACAGCAGACTGTACCGCACTCAAGCCTATGTACCGTAGCACCCTATACCAAGTTACCAGTCCTTATAAGAACTTTTGTGGAACAAGTGAGTTGTGAATGTTTAGCAGACTGCAGCAGAAGGGCAGCAGTCAAGTATAATATCCTTTCTATATTTGGAAGAAAGAATATTATACATGTACAAGCCTATTACTGTACCACTGATACCAGTCCTGAAAAGAACCTTTGTGGAACTAATAATAACAGCAAGTCTTTAAAATTACCCTCACTGCCTGACAACACTGCTTCCTTCCTGTCCCTATACAAATTGGCAAAAAAAGAGAACGATTAGTGGTTACTGGAACAGCTCTTTTGTGGACCTTGATAGTAACAGCTAATGATGATGATGATGATGATGATGATGAAAGACTAATCTGGCTGTCCCTGTAGCATACACCGTCCTTTCCCTTTCTCTAAACTAACAAAAGACACTCAGGCTGCTGCAAGAATCAGCAGCACAGCAAACCTATCAACACCTAACACCTATACCAGTCCTGAAAAGAACTTTTGTGTACCAAATAGCTAGTGGTTTATCTCTCCCTACTCCACACAGGAACCTGTCCCTATCTTAACAGAAGAAAGAATGTAAAATGGCCACCGGATCGGGTGTATTTATAGGTTAGGGGGAATGTACAAGTGTCCATGTGCTGTCATGTCTCAATTGGCTGTCCTGTATCACATGATAAACGTGTCACCAAAGGTTAAAGTTCTTGTATACATTAAACACGTAAGTCCGCCGCGGCGAACGACGGAAAAAGGCGTTCGAACGTGCGGACCGCGAATGTCGGAAATTCGCCGCGAAACGACCGCCGGGCGAACCGTTCGGCCATCACTATTCGTGACACAATTACTAGACACACATGAAGCAGCTTGGCAAGATGGGGAAGATTTGTGTAGACATAAAATGACACTAACGATGTTTAATCAATTTATGAATGAAATTGCTCCACATAGACCGAATGGGGATCCTACCACGGACCCGCCAGGAGTACACCCCCGTCATATAGACTCTAGACCCCTGTTTATTGCTCAGTTACGAGAATTTTGCCAAGGGAAACAGCAGGAAAGGGGTTCGACAGCGCCCATAAAACAGGCCCCAGGTCAGACTGTTACAGAATTTTACCTCAACATGGAAAGCATGATGGCTGACGAAGGTCTAGATTTAGCCTTACCCGTCACCATTAGGGCTTTCAATCGACAGTTTATGGAAGGACTAGTACCCCAAATAGGTGACAAACTGAAGGCATGTACTCCCGAATGGAGAGCCATACGGGACAGAGGAACATTGTTGCAGAAAGCACAAGGCATAGAGGCTGATTTAGCAGAAACTAAACCCAGAAGGACACCGGGAGTTAACACTGTTGCCCGGGTCAATGAAGGAGGGAATTCCTCCCGTAAACCTCTTACCTGTTATTACTGCAACAAGGTGGGACATATAAAAAGAGACTGTAGGAAAAGGATAAAAGACGAACAGGAAGGAAACACGGACAGAGACACGAGGGACTACAGACAGAGGCGTACCAATGATAGGGACGATCCGACCGCATGACTTGCCCCAGTCCTAGCTGAATCAGAGAACAAAATGCTCCACATGTTGATGAAGGTGGAAGGTAAACATATTCCTTGTTTGGTTGACACAGGAGCGTCACGCAGTCTGTTGTCTGATTCAGTAGTCCCTCCACACATGACGTCCCGTGACACCATACCCATAAGTGGTTACGACGGACTCCTGACTGATGCCCCGCTGACTAAACCTTAAAAAGTAAAAATAGGGGGAATGGCTACCGCCTGACACTTGTGTATTGTTGCAATGTGTAGATGACCTATTGTTATGTTGTCCGGATAACGATACTTGTTTAAAAGCCACTCTATCATTGTTACAATTCCTGGCTGAAAAAGGGTGCAAGGTGAATAGAACTAAGTTACAGGTATGTCAGAAAAAGGTTGTCTTTTTGGGCCACTGTATATCCCAGGGTACTCGACACCTCACTGAAGACCGAGTCCAGGCCATAAGACAAATGAATGTCCCACGCAACTTTAAGCAACTTCGTATGTTTCTGGGAATGGTGTCATATTGTAGACAATGGATACCACATGCCAGTTCTCTGATGCAGCCATTATATGATTGCTTGAAAATAGTACCCTATGTACTCACAGAAGCAGGTCATGAATCTTTTAGCACCTTAAAAAGGTTACTAATTTCGGCACCTGCGATCGGGATCCCTGATTATACCAAAACATTTCATTTGTACATTGCTGAAATCACGGGACACGCAACAGGGGTGTTGACACAACAACACATCAAACAAAGGCCGGTAGCATACTTCTCGGCGGCTCTCGATCCTGTCTCTAGAGGATCACCGTCCTGTGTACGAGCAGTTGCAGCAGTGTCAATTATCATTGACAAATCCTCAGAAATTGTCTTAGACAATCCTGTAGTGGTACATACCACACATGACATACACGCCATCTTGTCACAGGTCCAGCCAAAACACATATCAATGGCAAGGCAGCTGCGTCTACAATGCACCTTGCTCCTACCCCCCAATGTTACCTTTCAGCGATGCACTTCTTTTAACTTAGCACAGCTTTTACCATTACAGACAGATTTGACAGGGGGGAGTAATGATGATAATGGTGTAGACACAGCACAAGATACTCAGGATTCTGACACACTTTCGTTTCAGGACATAACATCTGATGAACACGATTGTTTCCAACTTATGGAACAAGAAACCACGGGGTTCCCACATGTCACAGACATACCCATTGCAAATGCAGAACACACACTGTACATAGATGGTAGTAGATTTGCCGATGACAAAGGTAAATATCACACAGGTTATGCTGTGGTAACGGACACACAGGTAATTGAGGCAAAGTCACTACCAGCACACATGTCGGCACAAGAAGCGGAACTAACCGCTCTAGAGAAAGCCCTAGAACACTTAGAGGGACAAGAAGGGAACATTTACACTGATTCCGCATACGCCTACGGTGTGGCACATGATTATGGCCACATATGGAAAGCTAGAGGTTACCTTACAGCAGCAGGCACACCTGTTAAACATGGTGAAGGAATCAAAAGAGTCCTGAACAATCTTCAAAAGGTTAAAAGAGTAGCCATCATGAAGATAGCGGCACACACGAGCGCAAAAACAACTGAGGCAAAAGGAAACGCATTTGCAGATTTAACTGCAAAGAAGGCAGCTCTAGGGGAAGTAAGCCCTGAGACCTTAGCCACGGTACAGGTGAGTATGCCCGAAACCACATGGCAGCAGCTAATCGAACTACAGGAACAAGCAGGGGCTATTGAGAAGGACCGTTGGGTTAAGGAGGGAGCTGCACCAGGCCTTGACAATGTATGGAGAGAAGGAGACAAAATATGTCTACCCGCTTCTCTATACCCCGCAATGGCAGCGGCTGTCCACTTACCCACTCATGTCAGCTCCAATTCTATGTATAGGATTGTAAGCCAAGGATGGCTAGCCCCTGGATTCAGTAGTACTGCAAGGAACTACTGTGCTGCATGCCAAATCTGTCTGATTAATAACCCAGGACAGAGAGTGAAAACCCCACGTAAACATCAGGTCCGGGCCCAATATCCCTTTCAGAGACTGCAGATTGACTACATACAAATGCCTAAGAGCGGCCCCTTTGAATTTGTTCTCGTGTGCATCTGCCTATTTTCAGGCTGGCCCGAAAGTTATCCTGTGAAATCAGCTACGGCAAAAGCCACCGCCAAGAAACTGATTACTGAGCTGATACCTAGGTTTGGTCTCCCAGAAACAATAGAATCAGATAGGGGGACACATTTCACGGGAGAAATAATGCAAAATGTGATGGCAATGTTAGGGGTTCAACAAAGTTTTCATACTCCTTACCACCCACAGAGTTCAGGATCAGTAGAAAGAGTAAATGGTACAATCAAGCTGAAAATACAAAAGGCCATGCAGGAGTTGAACAAACCATGGCCTGAGTGCCTACCCTTAGCTTTGTTCTCTATTAGGTACACCCCAACAGGAAAAACCGGGTTATCCCCATATGAAATACTGTTTGGAAGTGCACCTAGATTAGGTTTATATTTTCCTCAAAGTATGCAATTGCAATGTGATAGGTTAACTACGTATGTAATACAGTTGCAACAGCGTCTGACTAAAATCCACAAGAGTGTGTATTCTTCTCTTCCAGACCCTAATTCTGTCACAGGTACTCACGATCTACAACCAGGAGACTATGTGTATGTAAAGAAACATACCAGAAAGACACTGGAACCAAGGTTTGAAGGTCCTTTCCAGGTGCTATTGATTACAGCAACCTCAGTGAAATTGGAAGGGAAACCTACCTGGATCCACGCTTCTCACTGTAAAAAGGAGCCAGTTGGCAAATGACAACATGTATCTTTTTATTCTTTTTGTTTCAGTAATCCTGGCTAATAGTTTGGTTACCTCACAGAATAAAATATACAAGGATGAAGGATTTTCTAAAAAAATGTTATTACTGAAGTTTAAATATGCTTATGCCCAGAAGTCAGGATATGAGAAATGTTGGATTTGTAGCAAATTACACCCCAGCACAGCAAGTATACCACTGATGGCAGTTCCTATAAACTATACTGATCTTGCTAACAGTAGCATTAACATAATTAGAACAAATACCAGCGAGACAGTAATGTTTAAGTCAAATGGCCTCGCCTTTTCCCCTGATTGGTGTTTCAACCTAGGGAAAACAACGGGAGGAAATGGAGAATGCCAAGACAGCAAATTTAACTTGTCCATTTTCATACCAAAAGCTACTCCTGGGAAAAACACGGTCTTCTACCCTAGTATAACCCACACACACCAATCGTTAGCTGAGTTCCTCGGTAATATTTCAGACAACAACACCAGGTGGTTAGTGAGTAACCTATCTCTTTATGGATACACCTCCCTTTATAGAAATAATATCGGTAATAGATCAGTAGCACTGGGAAATAATATATATATCTGTTGTGAGGATAAATGTTATACTTGGATACCTAGAAGAGCTCAGGGATGGTGCTACCTCGCAAGTTTAGTACCAGTAATGGGAGTAGTAGGTGATGAACGAGGTGATCACCTATTAGAAGCTAGCATGCACCCTAGGTATCCCCTCAGGTATCGTAGTAAAAGAGAAATATTCCTGAAGAAGGACATGGCATGGGCTTGGTTCCCGTCCTGGACAGGATGGGGTATAGACTTAATGAAACGACTAAATAACTATACAGGAATTATTAATGATGTTTTGGAGAAAAACTCTGATGACATTACTAAGTTAAATCTGGAGACCAGAGCCATCAGACAACAATTAGAATTACATGAATTAGCAATTGAAAGTATGAGTGCAGCACTGACAGGACTCTGTGAAACTACTGAGGACTATGAGTGCTGTACTTGGATACATAACACCAGCATTGAGGTACCTGACTATTATGACATCATTGCACAACACCGTACGGAAGTAAAGAATTTACAAGAGAAGGCCCGAAATATTGGTCGCGACTGGGATCCGTTTGGTGGAACTTTTAGTTTCTCAGGGTTATTCTCTTGGGTTAAGAAGGCAGCAATGACGATTATAGTGGTGCTCTTATTCGTATTTTTCTTTTATGCATGCTTTAAACTGCTCATGTGCTTTTGCAAGAAAGCCAAGGTAAATGATGCGGAAAAGATGGAACTTTTGTGAAGATAGGTGGATTTAGATCCTTGACATCACCCATCTGTCAGAAAAGCCACTCTTCCTGAATTTTAGATGTTGGTACTGTCCAGGGGGATGGGTGTATACCCCTCTGACAACTCGCGGTCAGGGAGAGTACTCTGGATATAGGCCGACTAGAACTTGTTCAGGTGGACCCAGGGCAAGAGGGAGGGGTGATGTCAAAGGGGGAAATGTAAGGATTAAGGTATGTCTAAACAAAATGGTTGACAGTATGTCTTACTAAATACTTGTCTTTCTTTATCCTTCTCAGTAAAATAAGGACTCATCATCTTTAGTCACGTACGCATAAGGAGAGGCCGCATCAGCCCTAAAAAGCAGTCTACGCCCAGAAGATTGTCTTATCAGCTGATAACACCCGGAGAATTGCCTTTTCTTTGCAAAAATGTTTTTTTTTTTACATTGCTGATGTTTGCCCTTTTCTGTCTATAAAAGAGAAGTAATAAAGAGTCAGTGTCAGAGTTAAGCACGGACTTCTGAGCAGAAATACTGAATACCTCCGTGTCTCTTTGCTTAGATAAGAACTCTAACTAACAATTGGGAAACGGTAACATAACCTGACAAATAGGTGACTTGTTGAGGTCACACCTAACATCAGCAATCCTGGCTTCAGAGCGCTGTCTGAGGGAGCTATAGATAGTGGATATCAGTTTCGAGGGCTCCTCACCAACCACAACCCCCACCAGTGACAGTTCTTGAGGATCAGGAAATCCCTCCCCAAATTGAGCTCGGAGGGCATGGGATAACTGCAGATAGCGGAAAATCATATGCGAGGGGATCTCAAACTCCCCCTGCAGCGCCCGGAAGCTGCGCACCCCCAGGGGGGTGACGACCTGGTACAGGTATACCACCCCCCTGGAGGCCCAGAGGCCCGCGCCCGGCAGCTCCCGAAGCTCCCCCAGCTGAGAGTTGTACCACAATGGCGTGTGGGAGTGCACCCAGTCCGCCCCCAGCCTATGTTGAGACAGCAATGGGGGGCGACCCTTCTCACTTCTGTTAGTTTCCTTCCCCCTAAACAAAACCTGAAGGGGAGAGTGGGCGGAGCTGTGTGGTGCTCTGCATATTAATGCTTGGTACCTGAGGGCATCCGTTTTATGTAGGTGAAAGAAGTGAGAGAGCTGGGCGGCAATGTAATAAGCGTGAAAGTCAGGAAGCGCCGCCCCCCCCAGGTTAGTAGGATTCTTGAGCGTATTCCACGCCAATTTGTGACGCCCAGATCCCCAGATAAAGGAGTTGAGGATAGTATCTATAGTTTTAAAATATTTAAGGGGGATAAGAATTGAGGCATGCCAGAATTTATAAAGGAACTTGGGTAGCAGAATCATTTTAACCAAGTTTATCCTTCCCATTACGCCAAGGGGGAGTCTAGCCCAGGATTGATTTTTGCATTTTAAGTATGAGATCAGGGGTTCGATATTATGCAATATAAAGTCAAGGGGTTCTCTAGTGATCTGGATTCCCAGATACTGAATAGAAGATACCCTACATAGCGGGAGGGAGGCCGCATCAATCGCTGGCGGGGACATATCAATGGGAAGAATTTGTGACTTCGCCCAGTTAATACTGAGTCCCGAGTGTTTACCAAAATCCTCGATAGTACAGAGAGCAGCCCACAAGGAGGGCCCCTCATCCTCAAGATATAGGAGCATGTCGTCTGCGTACATGCTCACGGTCTCTACTAAGGGTCCCACCCTAAGGCCTCTTATGTGTGAATTGGATCTGAGAGAGATGGCCAGAGGCTCCACCGCCAGGGCGTATAGGATCGGGGATAACGGACATCCCTGTCTAGTCCCTCGCTGTAGAGGTAGGGGCCCAGACAGCCAACCGTTCACCGCCACGCGCGCCTCTGGAGAGAAGTATAAAATTTTGACCCACTTTATGAAGTTAGGCCCAAACCCGAATCGTCTAAGGCACTCCCACAAATACTCCCATTCCACCGAGTCGAACGCCTTAGCCGCATCCAACGCTATCACAGCCCTAGTACCCACATTCTCATGGGAAGCCTGAAGATTCATATGAAGTCTACGGATGTTCATCGCTGTGTTCTTACCAGGCATGAAACTCGTTTGATCGGGGTGGATAATGGACAAAATATGGGGGTTCAGTCGGGACACAAGTATTTTGGCCAATATTTTGATATCCACCTGCAGCAATGAAATGGGGCGATACGAGTCGGGGCGGTGTGGGTCTTTATTTGGTTTCGGAATTACTATAATCGTTGCTTGACGTAAAGTGGGAGGAAGGGAGTCAGATTCAAAAAGGTAAGTATACAAATTTAGCAGCTCGGGGGCTAGCACGTCAGGATATGCGGCGTAGAAATCTAGTGGCAAACCATCCTGCCCAGGTGCCTTGGATGCGGCTAAGGACGAGAGCGCTAGCTCAATCTCCTCTAGTTTGATCGGTACCTCCAATTCGGCCATCTGGGCCATGGAGAGTTGTGGGAATGTAACATCCTGCAGGAATGTCTGGGTTTCCTGAGGCGTGACTTCCACGCGAGAGGCGTAAAGGTCTTCATAGTAGGATCGGAACATCTCGGCAACTGTCGCCGGGTCTGAGATAAGAGCCCCGCTCCCGTCCGCCAGGGACACCACTACAGGCGGCCTCGCATTCTGATGAGCGAGGTACGCCAGCAGTTTACCCACCCTCTCGCCTTGTTCAAAAATCCTCTGCTGCGTAAAAAAATGTTTGCACCTGGCTTGTTCAAATTGCAATTGGTCTAGGACACGGGTTTGGAGCCTGAGAGCCGAGGCGTTCGCCGCCGTGGGGCTTAATACAAACTCGCGGGTGACAGCCTCCAGCTGCTCCACCGCCTGACTGGCTAGCAGTCGAGAGGAACTTTTCAGTCTATTGATCCGCCGCACTAAAATGGAACGTGCATGAATTTTAAACGCCTCCCACACACTGCCACCCGTAGATGTCCCCTTATTAACCTCAAAAAAATGCCGCCACTCCTCCGACAGGTCATCCTGCTCCCCCAGCGCCCTCAGCCAAAAGGGGTTAAGGCGCCAGACACGGGGTCCCGCCTGCTGTGCCAACCTGAATGTAGCCCAGCAGGGAGCGTGATCTGACAGGGACCTCGTATGGAACCCCGCATCCACCAGCTGGGGTAGGAGGACACCCGACGCCAAAATATAGTCTATGCAGGACATGGCAGAGTGTGTGGCCGAAAAAAAATGAAAAAGCCTGGGTCGTGGGATACTTGTAACGCCACACGTCAGTCAATGAAAAGTCCCTAAGTGTACGACACAATCTAGTTCCCGTCTGAGTCGCTGGGTTGGAGCCACCACAGAGCCTATCTATACTTGGATTGAGGGCAATGTTAAAATCCCCAAGCCATATGGCAGGGGTTCCAGGGTGTTGGGTCATAAAAGAAAGCCCCTCAGATACAAGGCCAGCAGAGTATGGGGGCGGTATGTACAGAGCCAAGATAAGGTAGCGTCTGCCATGGATAGTGCAGTGCATAAAAATAAACCGGCCCTGGGGATCCGTCCGCAAGGTAAGTAGGTGAAATTGCAGAGTTTTGGCTATCAGCAGAGACACACCCTGAGGGTAAGGGGTGTGGGTTGCGTGATAAGCCCAACCAACCCATGGCCGTCTAAGTGCTGAAGCTGGCCCGTAACATGCGTCTCTACCAGCACTATAATATCCGCCTTATATGACTTAAGGCAAGTGAAGATTGCCGTGCGCTTGAGCTTATCTCTGATGCCCCTGACGTTCCACGTCAAAAATTTAATAGCAGCCATAGGTCAGCAGTAGACATGCCAAGCACCCATAGGAGCGGACCGATCCCCAGTGTGATATCTACCCTCCACCCCCCAACCACCAATCGCAATCTCGACATAAGAAGTAGGGATCTAATTCGATGTACCATAAACCCGGAAACTAATAACAATAAAACAAATAAAAACCCGAACCCTAACCTGCACCCCCCTCCCCCCACCCAGTTCTCAGCCACCCCAACAGGGCTGGAGCATTCATCCCCAACTGGCTGAACTATTGCCTGCACCCCCTGTAAGGAAGGCGGCCAGAGCGGCCTCCCCCCGCCGCTCAAACCATCCGACTCCACAGGGGGGCCTACAAGGCAGTCAACTGTACACGGGGCGGTCACTCGCTGCATTAGGCCCAGAGAGTAGCCCTCCGGGCAAGGTCACGCATCAAGAGTCGCAGCCTCCGCCCCCGGTGAACAGTAGAGGCAATATTATAATCATAAAGGAGAAAAGGTTGACAGCAACAACAATAGTCAATTTGCTATATAAAAAAAAAAAAAAAAAAAAAAAATGCTTAGCATCAGAATTAAAGTTATAGTGTTAAATAAAAGAAGGGGACAAGGAAAAGAAAACAAAAATGGAGAAATATAGGAGGAACAGGCGCCTGAGCAAGGTATACCCATAATGTGAGGTCCACAAGCTATGTAGAGGCCTGAATTCACAATATAGCAATCAGTGGGGCAACTCAGACAGTCACATAGGGAAAAGAGCAGCCGGGATCCAAGTCATGAGTCTGCAGAGGGATAAATTCAGACAGTGGCCTGGCAATCGCCACTGAGTCGGTGCAGGGTAGCGACAGTTCCCACAGGATGTACTCGCAGAAAGGGCTTTCCAGTGTAATGGGTCAGCAGACACCGTCCGACCGTGGGCAAGCACAAGGTCCCGCAGTCAACAACCGATGTAAACACTCCCCGGGTGGTAGGCACGCACGTGGGGAAGGGGCAGCCCCAACAGCGGGGACATAAAGTAAATCGTTTTACCACCACAGGGCGTTCAAACAGATCCTCCCGCTAGGCCCGACGATTCCTGTCAGCTTCCCTCCGATCCAGCCACTCCACTGCCTGCGCCGGGTCATCAAAAAAGTGTGCGCGATCCTCTCCCAGGACCCGAAGTTTCGCTGGGTACATCATGGCATATTTGAGGTTGTTGATCCGCAGTCTTCTCTTAATCTCCCCAAACCGCGCCCGTTGTTTCTGGACTTCCGCGGAGAAGTCCGGGAAAACCAAGACATGACCCGCCTGGTACGGGATATTGCCCTTCTCTCTGCTCAGACGCAAAACGGTGTCCCGGTCCCGATAGTTCAATAGCTTGGCGATGAGTGTGCGGGGCGGCGAGCCTTCCGGCGGACGCTTTGCGGGCATACGATGTGCCCGCTCCACAATAAATGTAGTAGAGAAAGCCTCCCTGCCATAGGTCTTGCTCAGTAGGTTTTCAAGGAAAATAGGTGGATCAGGGCCTTCTGAACCCTCCGGCAGGCCTATGAAACGGAGATTCGACCTCCGGGATCTATTTTCAAGATCATCTTGCTTCTGGGCCAGGAGATGAAGTTGGCGCCTCACCTCCTCGTGGGAGTGCTACAGCGGGTGCAGCACATCCTCCGCCTGGCTGATCCTATCCTCCGTCTCCTTCACGCGATCTTTAAGTTTAGACATATCCTGTCTAATAAGGGATATGTCCACTCTAACCTCCTCTATTTTCGTGGTAAGGGAGGATTGGCAGGTGGAAATAGCCTCCAGTACTTTCACGGTATCATTCGCCGCTTGTTGGGCCGATGAGAGCGAGGAGGCGCCATCTTGAGCATCGTCCTTATCCTGCCTCCGGTACTTGTCAAGGGAGGACACCGCCGCGCTGCTTTTCTTTGTAGGAGACATGACGGGAAGAATGTCAGGGTCTTAATCCGTCGGTTCACGGCAGTTTTAGCTGTCACCGATATACAGGATAGGTACACAGGATATATACCAGGAGCGGAGCTCAACTCATGTGCGACCTACTCCATCGCCGTCCAGGCCACCCCCCCTGTCATACCTCTTTAAAGCAGGAGTGCACCTAAAAAAAAATATTAAAAGCCAGCAGCTACAAATACTGCAGCTGCTGACTTTTAATAAATGGACACTTAGCTTTCCTGGAGTCCAGTGATGTCAGCAGCCGAAGCCGATCAACCACTCGGCTGCTTCCACCGCCATTCTCGGTGAGGGAATCAGGAAGTGAAGCGTTACGTTACGTTTTCACTTCCCAGTTCCCTACTGCACATGTGCGAGTCGAGCTGCGCATCCTAAATGGTCCCGCTATCTCCTGGGACCTGTGTGTTTCCCAGGAGACAGCGGGGGGTGCGGGAAGGGGCGTGACTCCCGCAGGAGTCTATTCCCGGAAGTGGGTGCAGCTACCTGTATTATACAGGTAGCTGCACCCCCTTCCCCCCTGAAAGGTGCCAACTGTGGCACCGGAGGGGGGGAGGAATCAGATGAGCGGAAGTTTCACTTTTGGGCGGAACTCCGCTTTAAAGGAGAATTAACCAAAAAAAGTTTAATTAAATCCTCAAGTTTTTTTTTTTTACCACTATTATTCCTTTATATTGGCTTTTATTGTTTTCAAAAAAGTTTATTAAAGCGATAAATAGAAAACAGTGTCAGCAAAAAGGATCAGATGACATATACATCATAAGCAGTTGGATGACAAGATTATAATAAAATGGCAAATAGACCATAGGACTCTACGGACCATACAAAGAATATAAACATTGGTATAGATCTTACATCCAACAAAAGACTGCAAGAAAGGGAAAGCTAAAATATTCAATGTCCTGACCTTCATATTTGTAATGTATAAGAATAGACAACACTAAGAAATAAATGAGAAAAGTCTAGAAAGAAAGAAAAAAAAATAATAACATTTTTTTTCAGATAGCCAAGAGAAAAAACCCAAGGTGTGATCATTTTTGTAATCGGAATAGGAACCATGGGTTCCACTTTAGGTCATATATATGAGTCGTGTCCTGCAGAGTATGTAAAATCTTTTCAGTCAGCATTACTTGATCAATGCGTGAGAGAACCTGAGATAAAGGGATTGACAGAGACTTCCAATGTAATGCTATGGTCCATAGCATAGAGACACAGATGAAATGAACGAGCCTTACTAGGGGTTTAGGGGTGTCAGGCGGGGTTTGGAAGAGAAGACAGTGGTGGTAAGTAAGGGACAACGCACGACCAGCGAGCTTGTCCATCATTCTCAAAACCTCCTGCCAAACTGGTCGAATCAACTCACAGTCCCAAAAAATGTGAACAAAGGTGCCCAGGTGATTGCAACCTCTAAAACAGCTGGGGGATGTATGAACGTAAATCTTGTGCAAACGTACCGGAGTGTAGTACCATCTGGTAATTACTTTAATAGCCGTTTCCCTAATTGTTAAGGATCTGGTGCATTTACACATGTTGTCCCATCCCTCTTCCCAACAACAACACCGGCCCCCAGTGCAAGCTCCCGTTCCCATTGTGATCTATAATTCAGAGTCTGGACAACTGTAAGTCCCTCAAGAGCTTTGTAGATCAGGGAAATCAGGCCTTTTTGGCGTGGGAAGTTAAAACATAAATCCTCAAAGATGGTGAGTTGGACCGGGGACCGGAGTCTGTAATGGGAGAGAAAGAAGTGACGGATTTGCAGGTATCTAAAAAGTTCCCCATCGGGGAGTTGGTGCTGGGTCTGTAATACCGAGAAGGGAGTGAAATCAGGACCCGTCACAAAGTCCCTTAACTGAGTAAGTTTGCATTGAACCCACAATCTGAAAGACTCAGGCTGGAGATAGGCTGGGGGGAACCTAGGATCGCCCAGGTAAGAGGCGCCCATAGAGCTCTCCGAAGTGAGGTTGTATTTGTGTTTGTAGCGGTGCCATAGTAGTAGACTGTCCGCAACTATAATATTAAGTGTGCATAAGGTTGAGTGAGGTCGATGTGTTGACCACATAAGGCCAGGGAGATAAAAGGGTGCTATCGAATCACTCTCAAATCGTACCCAAGGAACTCTTGAGTTAGGGATCGACCACTGTGCTTGTTGCGTAAATCTGCAGGTAAGATAATACAACCAAATTTGAGGAACCCCTAGGCCTCCACTTCTCATAGAGCTGTATAGGACTCCCTTGGCAAACCTAGGCGACCTATTACTCCAAATGAATCTGTTAAAATGGGACTGAAGGTTGAGGAGAAAAGATTTAGAAAGCTTAAAGCGGGATTCCACCCTAAAGTGGAACCTCCGCTGATCGGATCCCTCCCCCCCTCCGGTGTCACAATTGACACCTTTCAGGGGGGAGGGGGGTGGAGATACCTGTCAAAGACAGGTATTTTCACCCACTTCCGAGCATAGACTCCCGTGGGAGTCTACGCCATTTCCTGCCCTGCCGCGCTGTCTGCTGGGACACACACGGGTCCCAGTGACAGCGCGGAGATTTCCGATTGCGCGGCGCGGCTCGCGCATGCGCAGTAGGGAACCAGGAAGTGAAGCCGATTCGCTTCACTTCCTGATTCCCTCACCTAGAATGGTGACTACAGCAGCCGAGAGCCGAGCGATCGATCGGCCTCGGCTGCCGGCATCGCTGGAACCCGGGACAGGTGAGTGTTCATTTATTAAAAGTCAGCAGCTGTAGTATTTATAGCTGCTGGCTTTTAATATTTTTTTTTTTGGTGGAATCCCTCTTTAACTGGTAGGGAGCGAAACAAATATAACAGCCTGGGAAGGATGACCATTTTGAGCGCTGTGATTCTCCCTATAAAGGGAATATGTAAAGAAAGTATATTGGCTCTTAAACATTATAAATGCAGCAATTTATAATTTGGATGGAAGGTTTAGCACTGAGAAACACTTTTTGAAAGATAAAAAGTACATTTTATATACAACTATATAGATCAGACCAAAATGAGGGATAAATGAGGAGGAAAGAGGGAAATTGCTCCAAATCAGGGACAGTCCCTCAAAATCAGGGACAGTTGGGAGCTATGACTGTATCCATATCTCCCAACTTTTTGAGATGGGAGTGAGGGACACCTATCAGCAAAAGTATGTAGGGATAAGACACACCCATTACAACGCCCCCTTAAAGGAGAATTGTACAAAAAAACAAGATTGGTTAAACCCACAAGTGCTTTTTTTACCACTACTATTCCTTTATATTGGCTTTTGAAAATTACAAATGCAGCAATTTAGAAATCAGATGAAAGGTTTAGTGCTGGGAAACACTTTTTGAAAGATTAAAATGGCATTTTATATACAACTATATACATCAGACTAAAATGAGGGACAAATGAGGAGGAAAGAGGGACAGAGGGACATTGCTCCAAATCAGGGACAGTTGGGAGCCATGCTGTACCCCCTACTCCTATATAACAACAGAACCATTATACCTCCCAGAATTAGGTAACAATGGACCCCCCTATACCCCCCACTCTAGCAAAACACCAGAACCACTATACCCCTCCCCCCACACACACACATTATACTACCAACTATGGGCAATGTGTGCACCCCTGGCTAAGATCTCTGTAACCCCCATAGATGTGCGCAGCCTATTGCATTAGGGTGTGCACTCCAAAGCTCAAACACACACGTGTGTGTGTGTGTGTGTGTATATATATATATATATATATATATATATATATATATATATATATATATATATATATATATAGTGGGCAGTGTCAGTAGAGCAGTGGATGGTGTCAATAGTTTTTTTTTAATGTATTTATTTTTTTACAATTTCATTTGTTTTTCTTTTTTTTACAGTGCTTTTTGGAGGGAGAGGCTTGGGGTTGTGGACAGTGTCGGTATAGTGGTGGTGTCAGTAGTAGTTTTCTATTTTATTTATTATTTACAATTTTATTTTGTAAACTCCTGACATCTCCCTTTTGAGGTAGAGAAGGGGACTGAGGACACAAATTCCCAAGCCCCTTTCTGAGCAGCCTCAGCATTGAAAATGAATGAACAGGAGACAGTGGCTCCTGTTCATTCATAAACTGAAGCAGCATAAACCCCCAGTTTACTCTGCCCAGTTATCAAGAGACACAGGAGTGATTGTAGCGATCATCCACTGTGTCCAATTCAGACAAGGAAGGGGCTGGTAAATTATATATTTACCGACCCCTTCTTCTGCTGTCCATCCTGACATCCCCCACAGCAGCTGGTGGGAGAAGGAGGGAAGCCGTCTACGGGGGGGTGGGGGGGCGATGGGGGCAGAGAAGGAGCAAACAGCGGGCTGGAGGAGAACACGGGGGCAGAAGAGAACATGGGAGGAGGACACGGGGAACAGTTGGGGATGATCAGTGCTGCGGGGGGGACAGTTGTTAGCATCCGATCTCCCTGTATCGCTTTTCAGCTGAATGTAGAAAAATGTAAAATAATGCATTTGAGTGGCAAAAATATGAATGAAATCTATACACCGGGGGGAGAACCTCTGGGAGAATCTAGGCTGGAAAAGGACCTGATAGATGATAAACTCTGCAATGGCATGCAATGCCAAGCTGTTGCTAACAAAGCAGAATATTGGCATGCATTAGTAAGGGGATTAACTCCAGAGATAAAACGATAATTCTCCCGCTCTACAAGACTCTGGTCCGGCCGCACCTGGAGTATGCTGTCCAGTTCTGGGCACCAGTGCTCTGGAAGAATGTGCTGGAAATGGAGCGAGTACAAAAAAGGGCAACAAAGCTAAAAAAGGGTCTGGAGGATATCAGTTATGACGAAAGGTTGCGAGCACTGAACTTATTCTCTCTGGAGAAGAGATTCTTGAGAGGGGATATGATTTCAAATTATAAATACCGTACTGGTGACCCCACAATAGGGATAAAACTTTTTTGAGGAAGGGCGTTTAACAAGACATGTGGCCACTCATTAAAATTAGAAGAAAAGAGGTTTAACTATGTAGAAGGTTCTTTACTGTAAGAGCAGCAAGGATGTGGAATTCCCTTCCACAGGCAGTGGCCTCAGCAGGAGCATCGATAGTTTAACCACTTGACCACTGGGCACTTAAACACCCTTAATAACCAGACCAATTTTCAGCTTTCGGTGCTCTCACATTTTGAATGACAATTACTCAGTCATGCAACACTGGACCTATATGACATTTTTGTCCTTTTTTTCACACAAATAGAGCTTTCTTTTGGTGGTATTTAATCACTGCTGGGTTTTTTATTTTTTGCGCTATAAAAGAAAAAATACAGAAAATTCTGTAAAAAAATGAATTTTTCTTTGTTTCTGTTATAAAATTTAGCAGATTAGTAATTTTTTCTTCATAAATTTTGGCCAAAATTTATACTACTACATATCTTTGGTAAAAATAAGTACAAATTGGTGGATATTATTTGGTCTTTATGAAAGTTATAGAGTCCACAAGCTATGGTGCCAATATCTGAAAATTGATCACACCTGAAGTACTGACGGCCTATTTCAATTCTTGAGACCCTAACATGCCAGAAAAGTACAACTACCCCCCAAATGACCCCTTTTTGGAAAGAAGACATTCCAAGGTATTTAGTAAGAGGCATGATGAGTTTTTTGAAGTTGTCATTTTTTCCCACAATTCTTTGCAAAATCAAGATTTTTTTTCCTTTTTTTTTTTTTTTTTTCACAAAATTGTCATATTATCAGTTTATTTCTCACACAGCATATGCATACCACAAATTACACCCTAAAACACATTCTGCTATTACTCCCGAGTACGGTGATACCACATGTGTGAGACTTTTACACAGTGTGGCCACATACAGAGGCCTAACATGCAGGGAACGCCATCAGGCATTCTGGAGCACCCAGGACAATTCTGACATTTCTCTCCTACATGTAAAAATCATCATTTATTTGCTAGAAAATTACATAGAATCCCAAAACATTATATATGATTTTTTAGCAAACACCCTGGAGAATACAATGGTGGTCGTTGCAACTTTTTATCTCGCACGGTATTTGCGCAACAATTTTTTGAATGCTTTTTTTTTGTGCTTTTTGTGCTTAAAAAAAATAAAAAACACAGTAAAGTTAGCCCAATTTTTGCATAATGTGAAAGATGAAGTTACACCGAGTAAATCAATACCTAACATGTCACTCTTCAAAATTGCACACGCTCGTGGAATGGCGCCAAACGTCGCTACTTAAAAATCCCCATAGGCGACTATTTAATTTTTTTTTTACTGGTTATATGTTTTGAGTTACAGAGGAGGTCTAGGGCTAGAATTATTGCTCTCGCTCTATCGTTCGCAGCGATACCTCACATGTGTGGTTTGAACACCGTTTTCATATATGGGCGGGACTTACGTATGCGTTCGCTTCTGCATGCGAGCACATGGGGACAGGGGCGCTTTAAAAAAAAAAATATTTTATTGTTCATTTTACTTTATTTATTTTAGTTTGACATTTTTTTCCCCAAAAATAAATTTTTTGATCACTTTTATTCCTATTACAAGGAATGTAAACATCCCTTGTAATAGGAATATGGCATTACAGGTCCTCTTTACAGTGAGATATGGGGTCAATAAGACCCCGCATCTCACCTCTAAGCTGGGAAGCCTAAAAAAAAAAGATTCTGGATTTGATCGTATTGGCGAGTCGGTAGAAGCACCGGAGGGCGGCGGGAGGGGGGGTGTCTATGGCTGGGTATTGCAGGGTATCACCGACTATGGCTGGGTATCTCAGAGTATGGCGTTGCAGAGCATTGCAGGATATTGGAGGGTGTTGCAGAGCATTGCAGAGTGTTGCACGGTATTGGCGGGTGTTGCAGAGCATTGCAGAGTGTTGCAGGGTATTGGTGGGTGTTGCAGAGCATTGCAGAGTGTTGCAGGGTATTGGTGGGTGTTGCAGAGCATTGCAGAGTGTTGCAGGGTATTGGCGGGTGTTGCAGAGCGTTGCAGGGTATTGCAGAGTGTTGCAGAGTAATGCAGAGTATTGCAGGGTATTGCAGGGTATTGCAGAGTATTGCAGAGTAATGCAGAGTAATGCAGAGTATTGCAGTGTAATTCAGAGTATTGCAGTGTAATGCAGAGTATTGCAGAGTATTGCAGGGTATTGCAGGGTATTGCAGAGTGTTGCAAAGTATTGCAGAGTAATGCAGAGTATTGCAGAGTATTGCAGAGTAATGCAGAGTATTGCAGAGTATTGCAGAGTAATGCAGAGTAATGCAGAGTATTTCAGGGTATTGCAGAGTAATGCAGAGTAATGCAGAGTAATGCAGGGTATTGCAGGGTAATGCAGAGTAATGCAGAGTAATGCAGGGTATTGCAGGGTAATGCAGAGTAATGCAGAGTAATGCAGAGTATTGCAGAGTAATGCAGGGTATTGCAGAGTATTTCAGGGTATTGCAGAGTAATGCAGAGTAATGCAGGGTATTGCAGAGTATTTCAGGGTATTGCAGAGTAATGCAGAGTAATGGCAGGGTATTGCAGAGTATTTGCAGGGAATTCAGGGGTTAATTTTCGGTGAGCAGCGATGTGGGCACTGCAGATGCAGCCCACATCGCTCCTGACACCGATCTCTTCCCCCTCCGCTGTTCCGATCGGTACAGAGAGGGGGAGGGAGGAACCGGCGTCATAACATGACGCCGGTTTGTTTACAAGTGACACTCCGTCATTTGACGCTCATAGCGGCCGTTTACCGTGATCCGTGATGCGCCGGGTCCTGTGGACCCGGCGGTCACGGATGCTCTCGAGTGTGCGCCCCAGGGGGCGCGCGAGAGCGGAATTCTGGGAGGACGTCATATGACGGCCTCCCAGAGTTAAGAAACCGCCCTGTAGCCGTCATTTGGCTATAGGGCGGTTATTAAGTAGTTAAAAAAACTATTAGATAAGCACATGAACGACCACAACAAACGGATACACAATATAATACTGACATATAATCACATACATAGGTTGGACTTGATGGACTTGTGTCTTTTTTCAACCTCATCTACTATAACTGTAACTATAGCTGTGGGAGGGAGAGGAGGTGAAGCTGCTGACAGCTGAAAAGCTATATAGGGAGATCAGTACTAGCAGCTGTCCCCCCTGCCGCACAGATCATCCCTGACTGTCAAGGGACAATAACCCATGGGTGCCGGTAGGTCACAGTGGGCCCCCCTCGGCGGCCTGTGCACACATGGATTATACACCACTGCTAGGGGCCAATCATGTGGCAGGGATGGCGATGGTTGTTTTGGTGGCAAAAGCCCCCGTCGAGTGCCGCTGAGGGCGGCAGAATGAGGGGCAGTCCCCTGATGTGGTGACGCATAGACATGTGCGATTTGTTTCGTACGAATCTCAAATTCGTACGAATTTCCAAAAATTCGTACATTCGGGAAGATCCGAAATACGAATTGCCGTGCGTCCGAATTCTGTACGGAATACGAACTTTTGTTTTTACGAATTCCGGATTTTGGACGACGACTCAGTCATTATGCTTATTATGACTTGTAAAAGACTTCTGTGATAGAAGTCAATGTAAGTTGCCTGAAAACATCAGTGAAGCACTTTCCTCCTCTCTGGGTAGGCTGCCAAGAAAAGATCAAAGTGATACAATGTTTCTTCTTCAATGGGCTGAACTCTCAGTTTAACCATTTAAAGACTAAATCTTTTCTGACACTTGTTGCTTACAAGTAAAAATCTAGTATTTTCTGCTAGAAAATCACTCAGAAGCCCCAAAAATTATATATTTTTTTTAGCAGAGACCCTAGGGAATAAAATAGTGGTTGTTGCAATATTTTATGTGACGCGGTATTTGCGCAGAGGTCTTTCAAACGCAAGTTAGCCCTTTTTTTTCGGTCGACCTCTAGAGAGCACTGACATACAGCAATGACACCTGCACCGTGATAGAGTGATCTGACACCAGCACCGTGATAGAGAGCACTGACATCAGCAGCGTGACATACAGCAATGACACCTGCACCGTGATAGAGTGATCTGACACCAGCACCGTGATAGAGAGCACTGACATCAGCAGCGTGACATAAAGCACTGACACCAGCACCGTGATATACAGCACTGACACCTGCACCGTAAGCAGCCCCAGGAGGAAGTCAGCATAGCACACGGATGGTGGGAGCCCCTCATAATAAGCAGCCCCAGGAGGAAGTCAGCACAGCACAGGGATGGTGAACTTTACAAACCTACAGGTCATATTTGCAGCCACAAAATAATTACTAGCTGTGCACACATAGTCCTACCACATGGCCAATGACATAACACATGTATGAGGTGAATCTGGGATCGACAACTACAAGCATTCTTTTTTATATGTGAAATTCTGAAAATTCAGGAATCTTGAGACAATGGAGGCGAGGGAAGGTCAGGGTAGGCAAAGAAGAGGGTGCAGGAGATGATCACCAGCACTGTGATATAGAGCACTGATATTCGCACCGTGATAGAGTGATCTGACACCAGCACCGTGACATAACACATGTATGAGGTGAATCTGGGATCGACAACTACAAGCATTCTTTTTTTATATGTGAAATTCAGAAAATTCAGGAATCTTGAAACAATGAAGGCGAGGGAAGGTCAGGGTAGGCAAAGAAGAGGGTGCAGGAGATGATCACCAGCACCAGCACCATGATATAGAGCACTGACACCTGCACCGTGATAGAGTGATCTGACACCAGCACCGTGACATAACACATGTATGAGGTGAATCTGGGTTCGACAACTACAAGCATTCTTTTTTTATATGTGAAATTCTGAAAATTCAGGAATCTTGAGATAATGGAGGCGAGGGAAGGTCAGGGTAGGCAAAGAAGAGGGTGCAGGAGATGATCACCAGCACCGTGATATAGAGTACTGACACCTGCACTGTGATAGAGTAATCTGACACCAGCACCGTGACATAACACATGTATGAGTTGAATCTGGGATCGACAACTACAAGCATTCTTTTTTTATATGTGAAATTCTGAAAATTCAGGAATCTTGAGATAATGGAGGCGAGGGAAGGTCAGGGTAGGCAAAGAAGGGGGTGCAGGAGATGATCACCAGCACCAGCACCGTGATATAGAGCACTGACACCTGCACCGTGATAGAGTGATCTGACACCAGCACCCTAACATAACACATGTATGAGGTGAATCTGGGATCGACAACTACAAGCATTCTTTTTTTATATGTGAAATTCTGAAAATTCAGGAATCTTGAGATAATGGAGGCGAGGGAAGGTCAGGGTAGGCAAAGAAGAGGGTGCCGGAGATGATCACCAGCACCGTGATATAGAGCACTGACACCTGCACCGTGATAGAGTGATCTGACACCAGCACCATGACATAACACATGTATGAGGTGAATCTGGGATCGACAACTACAAGCATTCTTTTTTTATATGTGAAATTCTGAAAATTCAGGAATCTTGAAACAATGAAAGCGAGGGAAGGTCAGGGTAGGCAAAGAAGAGGGTGCAGGAGATGATCACCAGCACCAGCACCGTGATATAGAGCACTGACACCTGCACCGTGATAGAGTGATCTGACACCAGCACCGTGACATAACACATGTATGAGGTGAATCTGGGATCGACAACTACAAGCATTCTTTTTTTATATGTGAAATTCTGAAAATTCAGGAATCTTGAAACAATGAAGGCGAGGGAAGGTCAGGGTAGGCAAAGAAGAGGGTGCAGGAGATCATCACCAGCACCAGCACCATGATATAGAGCACTGACACCTGCACCGTGATAGAGTGATCTGACACCAGCACCGTGATAGAGAGCACTGACATCAGCAGTGTGATATACAGCACTGACACCTGCACCGTAAGCAGCCCCAGGAGGAAGTCAGCATAGAACAGGGATGGTGGGAGCCCCTCATAATAAGCAGCCCCAGGAGGATGTCAGCACAGCACAGGGATGGTGGGAGCCCCTCATAATGAGCATGATCACAGTGCAGGTGTCAGTGCTCTATATCACGGTGCTGGTGCTGGTGATCATCTCCTGCACCCTCTTCTTTGCCTACCCTGATCTTCCCTCGCCTCCATTATCTCAAGATGCCTGAATTTTCAGAATTTCACATACAAAAAAAAAAATGCTTGTAGTTGTCGATCCCAGATTTACCTCATACATGTGTTATGTCACGGTGCTGGTGTCAGATCACTCTATCACGGTGCAGGTGTCAGTGCTCTATATAACGGTGCTGGTGCTGGTGATCATCTCCTGCACCCTCTTCTTTGCCTACCCTGACCTTCCCTCGCCTCCATTATCTCAAGATTCCTGAATTTTCAGAATTTCACATATAAAAAAAGAATGCTTGTAGTTGTCGATCCCAGATTCACCTCATGCATGTGTTATGTCATTGGCCATGTGGTGGGACTATGTGTGCACAGCTAGTAATTATTTTGTGGCTGCAAATATGACCTGTAGGTTTGTAAAGTTCACCATCCCTGTGCTGTGCTGACTTCCTCCTGGGGCTGCTTATTATAAGGGGCTCCCACCATCCCTGTGCTATGCTGACTTCCTCCTGGGGCTGCTTACGGTGCAGGTGTCATTGCTGTATATCACGGTGCAGGTGTCATTGCTGTATATCACGGTGCAGGTGTCAGTGCTGTATATCACGGTGCTGGTGTCAGTGCTGTATATCACGGTGCTGGTGTCAGTGCTGTATATCACGGTGCTGGTGTCAGTGCTGTATATCACGGTGCTGATGTCAGTGCTCTCGATCACGGTGCTGGTGTCAGATCACTCTATCACGGTGCAGGTGTCATTGCTGTATGTCACGCTGCTGATGTCAGTGCTCTCTATCATGGTGCTGGTGTCAGATCACTATCACGGTGCAGGTGTCATTGCTGTATGTCACGCTGCTAATGTCAGTGCTCTCTAGAGGTCGACCGAAAAAAAAAGGGCTAACTTGTGTTTGAAAGACCTCTGCGCAAATACCGCGTCACATAAAATATTGCAACAACCACTATTTTATTTCCTAGGGTCTCTGTTAAAAAAATATATATAATTGTTGGGGCTTCTGAGTGATTTTCTAGCAGAAAATACTGGATTTTTACTTGTAAGCAACAAGTGTCAGAAAAGATTTAGTCGTTAAACGGTTAAACTGAGAACTTCTACACATGGAGTTCAGCCCATTGAAGAAGAAACATTGTATCACTTTGATCTTTTCTTGGCAGCCTACCCAGAGAGGAGGAAAGTGCTTCACTGAAGTCTTCAGGCAACTTACATTGACTTCTATTACAGAAGTCTTTTGCAAGCCATAATAAAGGAACCTAATGACAATTCGTGTTTCGTACGAAACAGAACGGAATTTCGGACACGAAATACGAAATACGAATTAATTTTATTACGAATCGAAACGGAACAGAACGAAACGAATTTATTGACGGCGCCCATGTCTAGTTTAAAATTAAACACTTGCAGACTTCAGTGTATCACCCACAAACTGATGGGTTAGTTGAGCGGTTCAACAAAACCTTAAAGGGAATGCTAAAGAAAGCAGTTGAGGAGGATGGTCGGGATTGGGATTGTTTGTTGCCTCCCTTGTTGTTTGCCATAAGAGAGGTACCCCAGGCCTCCACAGGGTTCTCCCCCTTTGAGCTGGTTTATGGGAGACACCCCCGTGGACTACTGGATATAATGAAAGAGACATGGGAACAAGAAGCTTCCCCGTATCGGAGTGTGGTCTAACATGTGTCTCAAATGCAGGACCGAATAACAAAAGTTATGCCCATAGTACGGGAACATTTGCAGGCTGCGCAAAACGCCCAGAGTCCGGTATACAACCGATCTGCCAAGATTAGAGAGTTTAAACCTGGGGATCGGGTGCTGGTCTTAGTGCCTACCGTCGAGAGTAAGTTTCTCGCCAAGTGGCAAGGACCCTTTGAGATAGTTGAGAGGGTGGACAAGGTCAACTATAAAGTCCATCAGCCCACCAAACGTAAACCCTACCAGATTTACCACGTCAACTTGATCAAACCATGGAAAGATAGACAGGTTTAGACAGTCAGTCTGAAAGTCCCGGAAGACCCTGATGCTCAGATTAGGAAGGTAGGGATTGCAGAGGCTCTCTCCCCTTCTCAAAAACAGGAGTCCTGGGAATTTTTGCAGAAGAATCAAGACATTTTTTCAAACCTACCTGGCCTAACCTAATTGAACATAATGTCATTACAGACCCTGGCGTTCGAGTAAACCTCAAACCCTACCGCATACCCAAAGCTCGCCAGAATATTGTCTCGGCCAAGCTTAAAAGCATGTTGGACCTTGAGGACTAAAGTAGCTGGTCTAGCCCTTTAGTCCTTGTACCCAAGCCGAATGGAACCTGGCGGTTCTGCAATGACTTTCGTGAGTTAAATGAAGTCTCCAAGCCAGACACGTATCCCATGCCCCGGGTCAATGAATTAATCGAAAGATTGGGACCAGCCTGGTACATCACCACTCTTGACTTGACCAAGGGATACTGGCAGATCCCACTGTCCCCAGAGGCTAAAGAAAAAACTGCATTTGCCTCACCTGAGGGCTTATGGCAGTATGCCGGAATGCCATTTGGGTTACATGGGGCCCCAGCCACTTTCCAGAGGGCCATGGACTTCGTCCTGAGACCTCATAAGGATTTCTCAGGAGCCTATCTTGATGACATTGTCATCTTTAGTAAGGACTGGGAGAGTCACTTACCGAAGGTCCAGTTGGTCTTGGATGCCCTCCGAAAGGCGGGGTTCACAGTGAACCCGGAAAAGAGTAAGGTTGGGTTGGAGGAGGCCCGCTACCTGGGGTATGTTGTAGGCAGGGGTGTGATTAAGCCCAAACTAAACAAGGTGGAGGCTATTCAGAAATGGCCCCATCTACTCACAAAGAAACAAGTGTGTTCTTTCCTTGGCATTGTGGGCTATTATAGGAGGTTTGTCCCCAACTTTGCCAGTCTAGCAGCACCTCTGACTGATCTCACCAAGGGAAAGAATGCAACTGTTGTTCAGTGGAGTGCAGAAGCAGCGTTCTACCGATTGAAGCAAGCTTTGTGCCAGGAACTAGTGTTGGTAGCTCCTGACTTCCAAAAAGAATTCCTGGTACAAACAGATGCCTCAAAATTGAGTCTGGGTGCAGTACTGTCCCAGATGATTGGGGGCGATGAGCACCCTGTTGTGTACTTGAGGCGGAAGCTCACACCAGCTGAGAGGAACTATTCCATTGTAGAAAGGGAGTGTCTCGCAATAAAATGGGCTTTGGAGACACTCCGCTACATATCTACATATCTACAACCTGTAAATAGCACATATCTGCATTCTGCAACCTGTAAATTGCCCATATCTGCATTCTGCAACATGTAAATCGCACACATCTGCATTCTGTAAATCACACATCTGCATTCTGTAAATTGCACATATCTACAACATGCAAATCGCACATATCTGCATTCTGTAAATCACATTCTGTAAATCGCACATATCTGCATTCTGTAAATCACACATCTGCATTCTGTAAATTGCACGTATCTACAACATGCAAATCGCATATATCTACAACCTGTAAATAGCACATATCTGCATTCTGTAAATCGCATTCTGTAAATTGCACATATCTACAACCTGTAAATCATACATATCTACAACCTGCAAATCACACATATCTACAACCTGTAAATTGCACATATCTACAACCTATAAATCGCACATATCTACAACCTGCAAATCGCACATATCTACAACCTGTGAATAGCGCATATCTACAACATGTAAATCACACATATCTACAACATGCAAATCGCACATATCTACAACCTGTAAATCGCACATATCTACAACATGCAAATTGCCCATATCTACAACCTGTAAATTGCCCATATCTACAACCTGTAAATCGCACATATCTACAACCTGTAAATTGCCCATATCTACGACCTGTAAATCGCACATATCTACAACCTGTAAATCGCACATATCTACAACATGCAAATTGCCCATATCTACAACCTGTAAATCTTGTTTGTGGTGGCAGGTATGGCGGTTAATGCCACCGATAATAACCCTTTTTTTTATCTTGTTTGGGGGGTATGCTGCGGTGGTCGGCAGCATACCCCCCAAACAAGATTTAAAAAAAGGGTTATTATCGGTGGTCAGCAGCATACCCCCCCTTATTATTAACCACTTGCTTACTGGGCACTTAAACCCCCCTCAGTCCCAGACCAATTTTCAGCTTTCAGCGCTGATGCACTTTGAATGACAATTGCGCGGGCATACAACACTGTACCCAAATGAAATTTTTATCATTTTTTTCCCACAAATAGAGCTTTCTTTTGGTGGTATTTAATTACAGCTCGGAGTTTTATTTTTTGCTAAACAAACAAAAAAAGATGCAAAAAAAAATCATATCTCTCAGAAGGTGAAAAAAGCAAACCTACCACTTACAATGCAAAAAACACCTTGTGGCGCTACAGAAACTACACACTGTTAGATAGCAGTGCGCTATGATAACCAAAACCACACAACGTGAAAATTATAAACACATGTGCATAAATATAATCAACAATGAAATAAATTGTGATTAAATAACAAAAAAATGCAATCAAAAAAATGATCGCACAAAAGTGATGCAGTGAATATGTGACAAAAGGTAAATATAAGAAATGAACACAATAACAAATAGTGCTCTAATAAAGATGTGCAGTTCCAAAGTAAATTAGATTGATCTTCAATCAAATACAATTATTGAGGAGCAATAACCGTAATGATGGCAATAGTTAAAAAAAAAAAAAAAAAAAATTCAAGTGAACATTCTGTAACCAAGTGTCCATCAAATGCAAAACCTCCACCGCACCCTTGGTGTTAGTGCCCCCCTTGTTCAGAACACTCACCAGCAGTATTGCCCAGCACTCTCGTGTCGGGCAAAAAACGCTTATAGTGTATACAGATGATGACTATTTCTCCAAGCCACTTCTTATGAAAACTTCGCAGGCAGAGGATAATCACTTAATATCTCAGAGTTACCTCAGGGAGACAAAGGAAACTTCCCATAGTGCAACATTGCAAAACTATTTTAATCTCAATAAAACGTTCAATTAAAATCACACTCACATGGATCCAATTAAAAACAGGCACTTCAAATAGACAATCCACTGGTCAATTCAAAGATCCTTCACTCATAGGCATTGGTGAGTACACTGGAAGCAAGCTAAGTTCATATCACATAGCACCGTCTCTACACAAGGTATCTGTGTGGTACCTGACAGCAGACAACTCAATTTGATAACAGCGCCAGATGGTGATATCCAGTCCTTCAACTTGTGTGTTCTCCTTCCTACGCCTTCTTTCTAGTCATTTACTAGAAAGAAGGCGTAGGAAGGAGAACACACAAGTTGAAGGACTGGATATCACCATCTGGCGCTGTTTTCAAATTGAGTTGTCTGCTGTCAGGTACCACACAGATACCTTGTGTAGAGACGGTGCTATGTGATATGAACTTAGCTTGCTTCCAGTGTACTCACCAATGCCTATGAGTGAAGGATCTTTGAATTGACCAGTGGATTGTCTATTTGAAGTGCCTGTTTTTAATTGGATCCATGTGAGTGTGATTTTAATTGAACGTTTTATTGAGATTAAAATAGTTTTGCAATGTTGCACTATGGGAAGTTTCCTTTGTCTCCCTGAGGTAACTCTGAGATATTAAGTGATTATCCTCTGCCTGCGAAGTTTTCATAAGAAGTGGCTTGGAGAAATAGTCATCATCTGTATACACTATAAGCGTTTTTTGCCCGACACGAGAGTGCTGGGCAATACTGCTGGTGAGTGTTCTAAACAAGGGGGGCACTAACACCAAGGGTGCGGTGGAGGTTTTGCATTTGATGGACACTTGGTTACAGAATGTTCACTTGAATTTTTTTTTTTTTTTTTTGAACTATTGCCATCATTACGGTTATTGCTCCTCAATAATTGTATTTGATTGAAGATCAATCTAATTTACTTTGGAACTGCACATCTTTATTAGAGCACTATTTGTTATTGTGTTCATTTCTTATATTTACCTTTTGTCACATATTCACTGCATCACTTTTGTGCGATTATTTTTTTGATTGCATTTTTTTGTTATTTAATCACGATTTATTTCATTGTTGATTATATTTATGCACATGTGTTTATAATTTTCACGTTGTGTGGTTTTGGTTATCATAGCACACTGCTGTCTAACAGTGTGTAGTTTCTGTAGCGCCACAAGGTGTTTTTTGCATTGTAAGTGGTAGGTTTGCTTTTTTCACCTTCTGAGAGATATATTTAATTTTTTAAGTGGCAGCTGGGGGGAGGGGGAGTTTGAGCGCTGGGATGATATACTAATCGGGAGGTCATTGATAGTGTATCTTGAGTTTTTTCTAAAAAAAAAATCATGTTTAATAGTTTGTTATAAAATTTTGCAAACGGGTCATTTTTCTCCTTCATTGAAGTGCGCTGATGAGGCGGCACTGATAGGCTGCACTGGTGGGCACTGATGGGCTGCATTGGTGGGCACTGATAGGCTGCACTGGTGGGCACTGATAGGCTGCACTGGTGGGCACTGATAGGCATAGTTAAGGCGGCACTAATAGGCACAGATAAGGCGGCACCGATGGGCACAGATAAGGTGGCACTGATGGGCAAAGATGGGCACAGATAAGGTGGCATGGATGGGTGGCACAGATGGGTGGCACGGATGGGTGGCACGGATAGGTGGCACGGATGGGCACTGATAGGTACCACTGATAGATGGGACTGATGGGCACTGATAGGTGGCACTGATAGGTGGCTCTGATAGGTGGCACTGCTGGGCACTGATGGGTGGCACTGCTGGGCTCTGGTAGATGACACTGATGGGCACGGATATGTGGCACTGGGGTGCAGCACCTTTGTTGAGGCAGATTGTGGGCACTGCTGGGTGGCACTGTGGGCACTGCTGGGTGGCACTATGGGCACTGCTGGGTGGCACTGACGGGGGGCACTTTTTTTAATGTGGCACTGGCAGGGGGCAGGTGGGCACTAGCAGGGCTGGCCATGATCGGGACTGATGTCCCGATCACGGCCGCCGGTGATCGGCTTTTTTTTTTCTGCTCGCGCTGACAGCGCGAGGAGGAATGATAGCCGATTACCGGCTCCATTATATCACATGATCAACTGTCATTGGCTGACAGCTGATCACGTGATAAGGGGTCGGGATCGACCCCTTGCACGGATCGGTGATCAGGCGAGTCTCGTAGACTCGCTGATCACAGAGCGCGAGTCTACTTCCTTGAGTGACGTCGGAAGCACCGCCCACGTCTCACTCAAGTGCAAGTCTATGCACTTGCTCGGCCAGTCGATCGCGCCGGAAGCTGTGGCGTGACCGGCTGCGCCACAGAGCGCTTTTTTGGGCAAATGAAGCGCCTCGTCTGCAATCTTGTGATTGCATAGACGTGGTGCTTCCTATATTGCACTGCGCCCGGCGCCAGTGCACATAGGGAGGGAAATTTGAAAGGAAAAAAAAATTCTTAAAGGGACATGTTTAAAAAAAAATTTTTTTTTTTTTTACTCCATGGGGCGGGGGGGGGGGGGGCCGCGCCCGGCGCCCCCTATGGACGGGCCTCCACTGATCAGCTGTGCTGAAAGTATAAGTGGGGAGTTGTTGACTAGGAGAGAGAGATACAGCAGCATTGCTGGAAGGTGGACCTGCTGGGTGACCTTAAACCACAAAAAAAGACTTTAGCTGTGTTTGGCGCTATGAATTCATACCTCTAAGCCTGTGGGCTGACGAACTGTGTCTGATCTTATGTTTTGTTTTGCTGCTTTGCTGAATAAAAGCCAATTTTATTTTACTGGACTGCCTCTGAGCCAGCTCTTCACCCCCTGATCCCCTACAACGGTTTAGGAGATATTTACTAAAAGACAGTGACAGCTGTCTCCGGTGCATGCGCCGTAGACAGCGGCACGCAGGCGCACTATCGCTGTTAGCAGCATGCCACTGCTAACGGCGATATGCCGTTAGTGGCGGCTCCCGTGCGCATGGAGCAGCGATACCCGGAAGAAGATGGATGCTCCGGACTACAGGGGACAGCGGTGACATGTCTAAAACACCAGTGTATATAAAGTTCATACAAAAAATCCATGTGAAAATATATAACCAAAATTATAATCCAGTGCAGATGCCTAAATAAACAAATAAATATATATATAAAAAGTGGCAATTAATAAAAAGTGGCAATTGATAAAAGTCCCACATAGAAAAAGGAAATGAAGAAAAGTGACTAGTGCAGAAATCCTTAATTTTTCTCAGTAGAATAAACTTCTCCCGGTGCGCTTCTCAGTGCTTAGTAATATGATTGCCCTCACCAGAAATCTTACCCCAGTTGGGGTGGATAAGCCTCCACAGTATGAGCCACTGTGCTGCTCTCTGGCGTTAGCTGGTGTTATCCTGGGAGATGCTTGTTCATCCAATGGTGTTGTGTCCTCGGTTATGTATATGATGAAAAAAAGGACATATCCATGGTGTAGTACGCAATTGTAATGTGCTTTATTAGAATAAAAAACTACTCACATGTAGCTGAATTAAAATCACTGTTTTAAAATTGCCGCCAGCCACCGCTGTCTGTATGGAAGGTGCACGTCGTATGGCCACGCCCTACGCGTTTCGTCAGAATGACGTCTTCTGGCTCCAGTAACAGCGTTTTGCCGGCGGTATTACAGCGCTGCCCCATTGATTTCAATGGGGAGCAGCGGTGGAGGAGCGGTAAACACACCGCTCCAAAGAAGCTGCTGGCAGGACTTTTCCTGACGTCCTGCCAGCGCACCGCTGTAGTGTGAAAGCCCTCGGGCTTTCGCACTACAGACAATGGTGCAGCTTTTTTAGGGCGGATTTCAGGTGCTATTTCTAACGCCATAGCGCCTGCAAAACGCCCTTGGTGTGAAAGGGGTTGACTGGCTAGCAGCTGTATTGTGGCAGCATGGCTCGGCTGTGCGAATCAACGTTATGCTACGTCGGGAGCATAAACGGCCACTAGGGGGCGCTTGCATGGGCGTGCGCCCCCTGCTTGCTCCCCGAGTGGATGCAAGTGCCCACGATCACTCAGGGCACATGGAGAACCTGGAGCTGAGTGTGTAAACACACAGTTTCCGGTTCTATGAGCAGTGAACTGACAGATCGTCTGTTCATACAGAGTATGAACAACGAACTGTTAGTTTCCCTGCACAGTCCCCTCCCTCCTTCAGTTAGAACACTCCCTAGGATACATATTGACCACCGTCACTGCCCCCTAGTGTTAACCCCTTCACTGCCAGTGACATTTTTACAGTAATCAATGCAATTTTATTTGCACTGATCGCTGTATTAATGCCAATGGTCCCAAAAATGTGTCAAAATTGTCCGACGTGTCCGCAATAATGTTGCAGCCACGATAAAAATCGCTGATCGCTGCCATTACTAGTAAAAAAAAATTAAAAAAAATTAAAATGCCATAAAACTATCCCCTATTTTGTAGACGCTATAACTTTTGCGCAAACCATTCACTATACGCTTATTGCGATTTTTTTTTAACCAAAATATGTAGTGGAATACGTATCGGCCTAAACTGAGGAAAAACATTTTTTTTATATTTTTTGGGGGATATTTATTATAGCAAAAAGTTAAAAATAATGTGTTTTTTTTCAAAAATTGTCGCTTTTTTTGTTTATAGAGCAAAAACTAAAAACCGCCAAGGTGATCAAATACTTAATTGTCAGTTAAAGTGACGCAGTGCCGAATCGGCTTAAGCGGTTAAGACAGGGGTAGGGAACCTTTTTGGCTGAGAGAGCCATGAACGCCACATATTTTAAAATATAATTCCACGAGAGCCATACAATATGTTTAAAACGAATTTATTTTTATTTTTTAATCAATTAATCGACTAATTTAAATTATAACTGTAAAATCCTAGTCATCTCCCCTATGATTGTCTGCTTGCTTACCACTACACAGGCAGGCAGATCCAAGAGCAGTTGAGGCAGGTGATTGATGACATCAGCGTGCCGCTCACTTAGGCTGCCGCCGGGTGTACCAAGATGGCCGCAGCTCCAGAGCTAGGCCGAAGCTGCAGCCTTTACCTATGGGATCAATCCACGTATCGGCACACCATGCAATCCGTGGAGGTGAGAGCCAGATGCAGCCATCAAAAGAGCCACATCTGGCTTGCGAGCCATAGGTTCCCTACCCCTGGGTTAAGAGGTCCTGTCATGTTTTTTTTCTATTACAAGGGGTGTTTACATTCCTTCTAATAGGAATAAAAGTGACACTTTTTTTTTTAAAAGGACAGTGTAAAAGTAAAATAAATAAGATTTTTTTTTTAAGTGCCCACTGAGCTTGCACGCAGAAGCAAAAAACAAACGTTAGTTGCGCCCGCATATGAAAACAGTCTTACGCAACCCCCCTCTACTCCTTACACAACCCCCTCTACTCCTCACACCCCCCCTCTATGCCTCACACCCCCCCCCCCCCCTCTACACCTCACACACCCCCCTCTACTCCTCAAACTCCACACCTAGGGTTGCCACCTCATCCCTTTAAACCTGAACACATATGAATTACACAGGTTCTGAGGCTAATTTAAATCAGATAAGGCACCAAGTGAGTTTACCATCTTAATCAGCCACAGAACCAACTGCTGGATGGAGAGGCACAGACATGGCAGGTTCCAGGGGGTGCTGATTTACACCCAGATCACAGTTGTGCCCTCCCTTTGATGTGAGGCCTGATTGGCCACTGATCTGATCCCCCCCACCATCGCCTGCATGCACGGGCACTATTCGATGGGGGGCACTTCTCGACAGAACAGGAAGCAGCAGGAAATGTGGATAGGGGACAGTAATCACACTGTGTGTGTGTACACTCCAATGTCATCTAAGAGCGATCCTGTCTAATGTGCTGGAGGGGCGCTGTAGTGACAGGAGAGGATGAGGAGGGAAAGGTCACAGGGAAATTGTACACAATGAAGGGGGGGTAATAGTTTGTACTTTGGATGTTTGTGGAGAAGGGGGATGGGCATTAATCTGTGCTGAGAAGTGTAGTCAGGATGGGGGGGGGGGTGTATTTGCTAGAAGGAGGATTGGGTCGGAATATGAGCTAGGACAGTTTTGGGGGATTTGAGCCGTGACGGGGAATGTTTTCTCTAAGGGTGTGGGAATTTCTGCTAAGAGGGGGAAATTTGTGCTTTGGGAGATTGGGTAGGGAGGAAGAATTTGTGCTAGGAAAAGGGTAATTTGGAGGGGGTTGTGGATTTGTGGGGGGATTTGTTATACAAGGAGGAACGGGGGGGATTTGCTCTTGAAGTAGTGATTTAGGGGATTTTTTTTTTTGCTGGGGGGATTTGTGTTAGGAGGCGGGGTCGGGAGGATTTGTGTTAGGAGGCGGGGCGGGGTTGAGGGAGGATTTGTGTTAGGAGGCGGGGTTGAGGGAGGATTTGTGTTAGGAGGTGGGGTTGAGGGAGGATTTGTGCTGGGAGAATGGATTGGGGGGGATTGTTGCTACAAGGGGGGATTGCAAGGATTTTTGCAAGGAAGAGGGATTGGATGGATTTGTGCTAGAAAAAGTGATTTGGGGGATTTGTTCTAGGAGGAGGGATTGGCGGAAGGATTTGTGCTAGGATAGGGAATTGGGGGAGTAGATTTCTGCGGGAGATTTGGGTAGGGAGGAAGATTTGTGCTAGGAAAAGGGTAACTTGGATAGCGTTGTAGATTTGGGGGACGATTGGGGGGGATTTGTGCTAGGATATGGAATTGGGGGAGTAGATTTCTGTTAAGAGGGGGGATTGGGGTGGGATGTGAGTTGGGGGGGGCATAATAACTGTGTAGTGGATACTCCAACTTTGAATTAGATGTAATGTTGAAAAGTGACCCGTTGCTGCAGGCACCTGATAGCTTATCGGTATCTAATGTGATTGGTATATATATATATATGGAATGGCGGGGCTGCGCTGCTGTAGTGATTGCCAAATTAGTTTATGCAACAAAGCTAACATGACATTGATGTGCAAGGATGTAAATAATGGCGATTTAAATAATGTGACATTGAGCAAATAAATATCGAAAACGTGAGAATTCATATAATAATACAATCCATGCACTTTAGGTGCTGATAACAGTGCAATAAATATTTGAAAAAGAAGGGGAAAATACCGCAAATTAATCTATACAACACGGAGGCATTCATCTGTCAATGTGCAGCGATTGCTCTGAAGACAGCAGAATATTAATAGTGATTTATAAACATAAGACTCCAAAGTAAAGAGGGAGATGGAAAATCTGAGGCTACTTTCACACTGGAGGCGTTTTTCAGGGGCTAAAGGGTTAAAAAATAGCGCCTGTAAATCGCCTGAACCCCTTCCCCCCAGTATGAGAACCCCGAGTGCTTTCACACCGGGGCGGTGCGCTGGCGGGACTGGAAAGAAAGTCCTGCAAGCCGCATCCTTGGGGTGTTGTGGGAGCGGTGAATACATTGCTCCTAAAACGCCCCTACCATTGAAATCAATGGCCAGCGCTGCCGATGCACCCGCAAAGCGCTTCGGCAGCAGCACATTTAACCCTTTTTTGGCCGCTCGGGTGGGTTTCAAGCGCCACTAAAATGACGATAAATAGCTGCTTTACTGCCGACAACCCCCCCACCCCCACCAAAATAATGGTGTGTCCCTTTACAGTGTTGTAGGAGGGATGGGGGGGATTTGTGCTGGGAGGAGGGGGGCCAGTCAGGTGGGGGGGAAGGAGCCACTCTCATGTAAGAAGTTGGGGACCCCTGTCATGCAGGGTGTGGGGGGCCCCTGTCATGCAGGGTGTTGGGGCCCCTATCATGCAGTGTATTGGGGCCCCTGTCATGCAGGGTGTCGGGGGGCCCCTGTCATGCAGGGTGTCGGGGGGCCCCTGTCCTGCAGGGTATCAGGGCCCCCTGTCCTGCAGGGTATCGGGGGCCACTGTCCTGCAGGGTATCGGGGCCCCTGTCCTGCAGCATGTGGAGGGCCCCTGTCATGCGGGGGCTCCTGTCATGTAGGGTGTGGGGGGCCCCTGTCATGCAGGGTGTTGGGGCCCCTATCATGCAGTGTATTGGGGCCCCTGTCATGCAGGGTGTCGGTGGCCCCTGTCATGCAGTATATCGGGGCCCCCGTCCTGCAGTGTATCGGGGCCCCCGTCCTGCAGTGTATCAGGGGGGCCCTGTCATGCATGGTGTTGGGGCCCCTGTCATGCAGGGGCTCCTGTCATGTAGGGTGTGGGGGACCCCTGTCATACAGTGTATTGTGGCCCCTGTCCTGCAGGGTCTTGGGGGCCCCTGTCCTGCAGGGTGTCGGGGGCCCCTGTCCTGCAGGGTGTTGGGGGGCCCCTGTCCTGAAGGGTATCGGGAGGGGCCCCTGTCCTGCAGGCTATCGGGGGGCCCTGTCATGTAGGGTGTGGGGGGGCCCTGTCCTGCAGGGTGTGGGGGCCCCCGTCATGCAGTGTATCGGGGCCCCTTCCATGTACGGTGTGGGGGCCCCCTGTACTGCAGGGTGTGGGGGGGCCCTGTCCTGAAGGGTATCGGGGGCCCCTGTCCTGCAGGGTGTGGGGGGGCCCTGTCCTGCAGGGTATCGGGGGCCCCTGTTCTGCATGCTGTCAGGGCCCCTGTCATGCAGGGGCTCCTGTCTTGCAGGGTGTTGGGGCCCCTATCATGCAGTGTATTGGGGCCACTGTCATACAGGGTGTCGGGGGCCCCCGTCCTGCAGTGTATCAGGGCCCCCGTCCTGCAGTGTATCAGGGCCCCTGTCCTGCAAGGTACTGGGCCCCTGTCCTGCAGGGTATCGGGGGGGCCCTGTCCTGCAGGGTGTAGAGAGCCCCTGTCATGCATGGTGTTGGGGCCCCTGTCATGCAGGGGCTCCTGTCATGTAGGGTGTGGGGGGCCCCTGTCATGCAGGGTGTCGGGGGCCCCTGTCATGCAGGGTGTTGGGGCCCCTGTCATGCAGGGGCTCCTGTCATGTAGGGTGTGGGGGGCCCCTGTCATGCAGGGTGTTGGGGCCCCTCTCATGCAGGGTGTCGGGGCCCCTGTCATGCAGGGTGTCGGGGGTCCCTGTCCTGTAGGGTATGGGGGGTCCCTGTCCTGTAGGGTGTGGGGGCCCCCCTCATGCAGTGTATGGGGCCCCTTCTATGTATGGTGTGGGGGGCCCCTGTCCTGCAGGGTATCGGGGGGCCCTGTCATGTAGGGTGTGGGGGGCCCCTGTCCTGCAGGGTGTGGGGGCCCCTTCCATGTACGGTGTGGGGGCTTCTGTCCTGCAGGGTGTGGTGGACCCCTGTCCTGCAGGGTATCCGGGGGCCCCTGTCCTGCAGGGTATCCAGGGGGGCCCCTGTCATGTAGGGTGTGGGGGCCCCTGTCATGCAGGGGCTCCTGTCATGTAGAGTGGGGGGGCCCCTATCATGCAGTGTATTGGGGCCCCTGTCCTGCAGGGTGTCGGGGGCCACTGTCATGCAGAGTACCGGGGCCCCCTGTCATGCAGGGTATTGGGCCCCCTGTCATGCAGTGTATTGGGGCCCCTGTCATGCAGTGTATTGGGGCCCCTGTCCTGCAGGGTGTCGGGACCCCTGTCCTGCAGGGTGTGGGGGACCCCTGTCCTGCAGGGTATTGGGGGCCCCTGTCCTGCATGGTGTCGGGGCACCTGTCATGTAGGGTGTTGGGGGCCACTATCATGCAGTGTATTGGGGCCCCCGTCCTGCAGGGTGTCGGGGCCCCTGTCCTGCAAGGTACTGGGCCCCTGTCATGCAGGGTATCGGGGGGGCCCTGTCCTGCAGGGTGTAGAGGGCCCCTGTCATGCATGGTGTTGGGGCCCCTGTCATGCAGGGGCTCCTGTCATGCAGGGTGTGGGGGGCCCCTATCATTCAGTGTATTGTGGCCCCTGTCATGCAGGGTGTCGGGGGCCCCTGTCATGCAGGGTGTCGGGGGCCCCTGTCCTGCAGGGTATTGGGAGGCCCCTGTCCTGTAGGGTGTGGGGGGGGCCCTGTCCTTCAGGGTGTGGGGGCCCTCCCTCATGCAGTTTATGGGGGCCCCTTCCATGTACGGTGTGGGGGGCCCCTGTCCTGCAGGGTATCGGGGGGGCCCTGTCATGTAGGGTGTGGGGAGCCCCTGTCCAGTAGGGTGTGTGGGCCCCTTCCACGTACGATGTGGGGGCCCCTTTCCTGCAGGGTGTGGGGGACCCCTGTCCTGCAGGGTATCCGGGGGCCCCTATCATGCAGTGTATTGGGGCTCCTGTCCTGCAGGGTGTCGGGGGCCACTGTCATGCAGAGTACCGGGTCCCCTGTCATGCAGGGTATCGGGGCCCCTGTCATGCAGTGTATTGGGGCCCCTGTCCTGCAGGGTGTAGGGGCCCCCCTCATGCAGTGTATGGGGGCCCCTTCCATGTACGGTGTGGGGAACCACTGTCCTGCATGGTGTCTGGGCACCTGTCATGTAGGGTGTGGGGGGCCCCCTGTCATGCAGGGTGTGGGGGCCCCTTCCATGTATGGTGTGGGGGCCCCTGTCCTGCAGGGTGTGGGGGACCCCTGTCCTGCAGGGTATCCGGGGGCTCCTGTCCTGCAGGGTATCCGGGGCCCCTGTCATGCAGGGGCTCCTGTCATGTAGGGTGTGGGGGGCCCCCTCATGCAGTGTATGGGGGCCCCTTCCATGTACGGGGTGGGGGGCCCTGTTCTGCAGGGTGTGGGGGACCCCTGTCCTGCAGGGTATCGGGGGCCCCTGTCCTGCATGGTGTCGGGGGCCTCTGTCATGCAGGGGCTCCTGTCATGTAGGGTGTGGGGGGCCCCTGTCATGCAGGGTGTTGGGGGCCCCTATCATGCAGTGTATTGGGGCCCCTGTCCTGCAGGGTGTCGGGGGCCACTGTCATGCAGAGTACCGGGGCCCCCTGTCATGCAGGGTATCGGGCCCCCTGTCATGCAGTGTATTGGGGCCCCGTCCTGCAGTGTATTGGGGCCCCTGTCCTGCAGGGTGTCGTGGCCCCTGTCCTGCAGGGTATCGGGGGGCCCCTGTCCTGCAGGGTGTGGGGCCCCCTCATGCAGTGTATGGGGGCCCCTTCCATGTACAGTGTGGGGGCCCCTGTCTTGCAGGGTGTGGGGGCCCCTGTCCTGCATGGTGTCGGGGCACCTATCATGTAGGGTGTTGGGGGCCACTATCATGCAGAGTATTGGGGCCCCTGTCCTGCAGGGTGTCGGGGCCCCTGTCATGCAGGGTATCGGGGGGCCCTGTCCTGCCAGGTGTAGAGGGCCCCTGTCATGCATGGTGTTGGGGCCCCTGTCATGCAGGGGCTCCCGTCATGCAGGGTGTGGGGGGCCCCTGTCATGCAGGGTGTTGGAGCCCCTATCATGCAGTGTATTGTAGCCCCTGTCATGCAGGGTGTCGGGGCCCCTGTCCTGCAGGGTATCGGGGGCCCCTGTCCTGTAGGGTGTGGGGGCCCCCCTCATGCAGTTTATGGGGGCCCCTTCCATGTACGGTGTGGGAGGCCCCTGTCCTGCAGGGTATCGGGGAGGGGGGGGCCCTGTCATGTAGGGTGTGGGGAGCCCCTGTCCTGCAGGGTGTGGGGGCCCCTTCCATGTATGGTGTGGGGGCCCCTGTCCTGCAGGGTGTGGGGGACCCCTGTCCTGCAGGGTATCCGGGGGCCCCTGTCCTGCAGGGTATCCGGGGGGCCCCAGTCATGTAGGGTGTGGGGGGCCCCCCTCATGCAGTGTATGGGGGCCCCTTCCATGTACGGGGTGGAGGGCCCCTGTCCTGCAGGGTGTGGGGGACCCCTGTCCTGCAGGGTATCGGGGTCCCCTGTCCTGCATGGTGTCGGCGCCCCTGTCATGCAGGGTGTTGGGGGCCCCTGTCCTGCAGGGTGTCAGGGGTCACTGTCACTAGAGTACCGGGTCCCCTGTCATGCAGGGTATCGGGGCCCCTGTCCTGCAGGGTGTCGGGGCCCCTGTCCTGCAGGGTATCGGGGCCCCTGTTCTGCAGGGTGTGGGGCCCCCCTCATGCAGTGTATGGGGGCCCCTTCCATGTACAGTGTGGGGGGCCCCTGTCCTGCAGGGTATCGGGCCCCTGTCATGTAGGGTGTGGGGGGCCCCTGTCCTGCAGGGTGTGGGGCCCCTCTCATGCAGTGTATGGGGGCCCCTTCCATGTACGGTGTGGGGGACCCCTGTCCTGCATGGTGTCGGGGCACCTGTCATGTAGGGTGTTGGGGGACACTATCATACAGTGTATTGGGGCCCCCGTCCTGCAGGGTGTCGGGGCCCCTGTCCTTCAGTGTATCAGGGTGGCCCCTGTCCTGCAGTGTATCGGGGCCCCTGTCCTGCAGTGTATCGGGGCCCCTGTCCTGCAGTGTATCGGGGGGCCGTCATGTAGAGTATCGGGCCCCTGTCCTGCAGTGTATGGGGGGGGCCTGTCATGTAGTGTATCGGGGCCCCGTCATGTAGTGTGTGGGGGGCCCCTGTCCTGCAGTGTATCGGGGCCCCTGGGATCTCTGAGGACAGCTCTGCTCCTCAGTGTGGACGGTGATTTCTGTTCCCTCAGAGCAGAAAGGAGGAGAGGAAACACTGAAAGATCATTACACAGGCCGGTGTTGTAAAATTTCATGCGACCCGTGATTTTCGCTCACCCCGTCACTTCCGGTGAGGCTACGTCATTCGCACAGCTGACGGCGGGCCTTTACTGCGCATGTGTCAATCCCCTGCCCTTAACAGCGCATGCGCTGTAGATTTATTCTCACGGTGGAGAAAAATTATAGCCTCGAGTGGGCGGAGACTTGCGGGTGGGCGGGCGGAGCTGAACAGATGCTCAGGACGTCAGCAGCAGCCCCGCCCACCCTAATAACATGCCTCTGAATATTAAGTGGTGGTGAAAAATCATACTCAAGTGGGCGGAGATTTTCTCCAGGCGGAGGCTTCAGGAAAATGTCTCCGGAATCAGGGACAGGTGTGGATAGAGACGAGTCCTGGAAGATGCTGATAAAAGGGACATTGGTGGAATGGAAGGGGTTTGGAGAGGAGGTGGGCAGGGGAGCTGTTTTGGTCTAAAGCAGCAAAAGAATCACAACTCCCAGCAGGTGAGGGGGGGCTGAGTTCTGGAGCTTGTGGGCTTTGCTGGGACTTTGTAGTTCAGTTCTAGGTGGAGGAAGGATACACAGAGCATGCTGGGATATGTAGTGCTCCGGTGTGGGGGAGGGGACATGCTGGGATATGTAGTGCTCCGGTGTGGGGGGATGGGACATGCTGCGATATGTAGTGCTCTGGTGTGGGGGAGGGGGACATGCTGGGATATGTAGTGCTCTGGTGTGGGGGAGGGGACATGCTGGGATATGTAGTGCTCCGGTGTGGGGGAGGGGACATGCTGGGATATGTAGTGCTCCGGTGTGGGGGGACGGGACATGCTGCGATATGTAGTGCTCCGGTGTGGGGGAGGGGACATGCTGGGATATGTAGTGCTCTGGTGTGGGGGAGGGGACATGCTGGGATAGGTAGTGCTCTGGTGTGTGTGTGTGTGTGTGTGTGTGTGTGTGTGGGGGGGGGGGGGACATGCTGGGATATGTAGTACTCCTCCAGTGTGGGGGATAATGTATAGATTGATGTCGGTGTCCCCGTCTCATCTCCTTCCTGTCTCCTCTCTCAGGCACCATGCTGTACGAAATCTCCAGGATCATCCAGGGCGGCGCTGCCGTCTGCCGCCACGCCTCCACCGCCGCCGCCGCCAGGGTAGAGCATGAACACCTATTCCCTGTGAGTACTGATTGGTTGGGGGAGGGGTTAACCGCCTGGAGTGTCCCCAGTGGGGGAGGGGCATGCCACCTAATGTGCGCGCTCTGCTGCCGGACGGAGCCCCATAGACACTATGCCTCTCTGGATATAAATTTGGATACATTTGTAGCCATTCGGATGTATCTGAATCTCGGAGATGAAATGGTAACACATTTTTGTTGAAATTTAATTTACGTTCATCGTTTTCTCACCCATTCCAAATTATTTATGTACGACTTGGATTCGGATCGTTTGGGGGGAGGGGGAGAAACAAAAAGGTCAACCGATTCGAATCCTGTGTCAAGAAATAGCTGGTTGCTAAAGGGGGGGGGGTGGCCGCCGCCGCCGCCTCCTTAACAACCAATGAGTCATCAGCTGTCAGCGGGCTTCCCTACTGGCTGAAATGTAAAACACCCCACCCCCTTTGTGACATCAACAGCCCAGCGTTACCTGGTTGGTGATGTCACAGGGGCGGGGCCACCCCTTAGCCATGTAAGAACCGTCGGACATTCAACAGCGTGGAGCGTTCGAAAGGGGTTTTTTTGTTTTTTTTTCCAGGATTTTCTATTGCCAGCACTCATTTGTTTTTACGTTTCAGCTGTCAGTGGGGAATCCCGCTGACAGCCAACGAGTCGTCGGTTGCTAAGGACGTGGCGGACGGCGCCCCCAGCCCGATCCTTAGCAACCAGCTATTTCTTCACACAGAATTTGAATCATTGATCGTGTGGTGTTTGTGTTTTGTTTTGGGTTTTGTTTTGTATTGTTTTGTTTTTTTTATTTTTTGTTTTTTACGAGTTCAAATTGTTTTTCAAAAAATTGTGGAATCCGTCAGAAAATGAATAAACAAAATTAAAATTTTTAACTAAAATTCTGAAACCAAAATTTGGTAACGTAAGAAATTTGAATGTTCTGCACACACCTCTAGTGCCGCTCACACCCTGACCGCGGGACGGTGATCGCTGTCAGTGGGAGGTGATCCCAAACATCTGCTTCCTATAGGCTGAATATCCACCAAAGACTCCACCCAGAATGTCTTCTTTTTAACCCTCCCAATCATAGAAAAGCCAAAGCGAAGGGCACAGGTCTGACATCTGTTTATTTATTTATTTTTAAATCTGCAGGCCGCCCTCCAACCGCGGGACTACGCCGTGCCCAACCCCACCTGGAACCCCGAAACCAAGAGGCTGTACGAGGAGCTGAGCCGAGACCCGAGCTGGAGGAGACTTCCCTCCTACGAGGAGTTCGCTGGCAGCAGATCGAGTACAAGAATAAGAATAGTGTTTGGCTGTGGTGGGGGATGACATTAGAGTGTAAGCTCCTCTGGTGACCTCTGACCTCCTCCTGTACAGGTATGAGCCTGGAGGCCGACGGGGAAACTCGTTTCTTCACCAGGAACCTGGACCAGGAAGGAATCGGCTTCGAGTATTGTATGTTCTATAACGAGGCGGAGAAGAGGACAGTCTTCATATTCCAGCCCGGGCCCTATCTGGGGGGCCTCGCAGGGTGAGCGTTATTTTCTTTTTTTTTTTCTTCGCAGAGCCTACCCTAACCAGAATCCTTTGGTTCCTCGGGCTCTCCTTGTTCTCCTTCCACCTCTCGCGTCCCCTCTTGCCTTCTTCTAGGTACACACACGGGGGCTGCATCGCCACCATCGTAGACTCCACCGTGGGGGCGGGAATTGTAAACGGCATCGGACCGGCTATGACCGCCAACCTGAACCTCGACTATCGGAGGTAAGCGCCCAGGGGGGAGAAGAGGACCTACCTGACACTACATGGTTGTCAGGAGATTGTACAATCGATGGCCGGCGGTGATGATGTGGTAGTGACAGGGGAAGAATAATATTGGGGAGACTCTCGCGGGGGGGGGGGGGTAGGAGTTGTTGATGTTCTGAAGCTGTGATAGCAGAGAGGTGTAATGAGGTTCTCTTTGTGTCTGTAGTCCGATTCCTCTGGGATCCACAGTCCTCATAGACAGCCGAGTGGAGAAGGTCGACGGTCAGAAAGTCTACACCAGATGCCAGGTCCGCAGTCATGACAGCGCTGTGCTTCACAGCGAGGCCACCGGTGAGGACTACTGCTGGGAAATCTTCATTCTGTAACTCCATTCCTTCCTCTCTTGTCTCTCCTGTCACTCATCTGTGGTTTCTGATCTGTCGCTCCTGTCATTGCTCTTCTGTCCCTCCTCCTCTGCCATTCCTGTTTCTTGTCTGCTGTTCCTGACTCTGCTCCTTTGTTGCTCCTCTGCCGGTGCTGGCGTTGCTCCGCTGCCATTCCTGTTTCTTGTCTGCTGTTCCTGTTGCTGCCCCTCTGCCATTCCTGACATTGCTCCTCTGTCCCTTCTTGTTGCTGCTCCTCTCTCCTTCTTGTCTGCCGTTCCTCTGTTGCTGCTCCTCCTCTGTCTCTCCTGTCATTGCTCCCGACGTTGCTCCTCTGCTGTTCCTCTTCATTGTCTGCTGTTCCTGACGTTGCTTCTCTGCCGTTTCTGTTATTGCTCCTCTCTTCCTCTGTCATTCCTGGTGTTGCTCCTCTGTCCCTGCTGTTGCTGCTCCTCTCTCCCTCCTTCTCTGCCGTTCCTAGCATTGCTCCTCTGCCATTCCTCTTGTTTCTTGTCTGTTGTTCCTGTCGCTGCTCGTCTGCCGTTCCGGTCGTTGCCAATCCTGTCATTGCTCCTCTGCCATTCCTTTTTGTTTGTTTCTTGTCTGCTGGTCCTGACACTGCTCCTTTGTTGCTCCTCTGCTGTTCCTGTTGCTGCTCCTCTGCCATTCCTGACATTGCTCCTCTGTCCCTCCTTGTTGCTGCTCCTCTCCTTCTTCTCTGCCGTTCCTCTGTTGCTGCTCCGCCTCTGTCTCTCCTGTCATTGCTCCCGACGTTGCTCCTCTGCTGTTCCTCTTCATTGTCTGCTGTTCCTGACGTTGCTTCTCTGCCGTTTCTGTCATTGCTCCTCTCTCTCCCTCCTCTGCCATTCCTGGTGCTGCTCCTCTCTCCCTCTTTCCCGTTCCTGGCTTTGCTCCTCTGCCATTCCTCTTGTTTCTTGTCTGCTGTTCCTGTCGCTGCTCCTCTGCCGTTCCTGTTGCTGCTCCTCTTTCCTTCTCTGCCATTCCTAGCGTTGCTCCTCTGCCACTCCTGTTTCTTTGTCTGCTGTTCCTGTCACTGCTCCTCTCTCCCTCCTCTGCCATCCCTGTTGTCTGCTGATCCTGTTGCTGCTCCTCTCTCCCTCCTTCTCTGCCATTCCGGTTTCTTGTCTGCTGTTTCTGTTGCTGCTCCTCTCTCATTCCTCCTCCTCCTCCCTCCTCTGCCTTTTCTGTTGCTCTTGTTGTTCTGACAATTTACACTTTTTTTTTTCTCTCCTCCAGCTTTGTACGTTATGTTGAAGTCAGGAGAATCTGAAGCCCGACTATAATTTGCACATCTCAGACCTCAGGAAATGTTACAGATTCTGTTGGTTGGCAGCTGCACTTTGTACTGTAATGTATCCTGTCTGTCACTAGAGGGCAGCAGATCCCGTACCATAGAAACCCTCCTGGGAGAACTTTTTTATAATGTACTCACCGCTCTCTTGGATTGATCTTTTGTAGCGGTCCCTTTTTTCTAGGTGCAATGACCTCAAACCCGCCCCCACCATGTACCCGTTTTTGTACAGCCCTGTTCTTTGACTCCTCCCAACCAAATGTAATTAATAATCGTTCATAATTATTGTATGTGACGTTTATTTAAACTGAATAAATACAGAAAATATTTTCACAGCATTTCAAGTGTTGCAAATACCTTCATTGTATCTTCTTCATCCTGGGGACCGTTCCTCCTCTCGCTTCATCCTCGGGACCGTTCCTCCTCTCGCTTCATCCTGGGGACCGTTCCTCCTCTCCTCATCCTGGGGAACATAACTCCTTTTGCCTCTTCGAGGGAACCATTCATCCTCTCTCCTCATGCTGGGAACCATTCCTCCTCTCTTCTCACCCTGAGGACCATTCCTACTCCTCATGCTGGGGACCATTCCTCCTCTCCTCTTCTCACCCTGAGGACCATTCCTACTCCTCATCCTGGACACCATTCCTCATCTCTCCTCATCCTGGACACCATTCCTCATCTCTCCTCATCCTGGAGACAATTCCTCCTCTCTCCTCATCCTGGAGACAATTCCTCCTCTCTCCTCATCCTGGAGACAATTCCTCCTCTCTCCTCATCCTGGAGACAATTCCTCCTCTCTCCTCATCCTGGAGACAATTCCTCCTCTCTCCTCATCCTGGAGACAATTCCTCCTCTCTCCTCATCCTGGAGACAATTCCTCCTCTCTCCTCATCCTGGAGACAATTCCTCCTCTCTCCTCATCCTGGAGACAATTCCTCCTCTCTCCTCATCCTGGAGACAATTCCTCCTCTCTCCTCATCCTGGAGACAAGGATCCTGGATGAGGAGAGAGGAGGAATTGCCCCCAGGATGAGGAGAGAGGAGGAATTGCCTCCAGGATGAGGAGAGAGGAGGAATGGCCCCCAGGATGAGGAGAGAGGAGGAAGGGTCCCCCAGGATCAGGGGAGAGGAGGAAGGTTCTCCAGGATGAAGAGACACAAGAAAGGGTCTCCAGGATGAGGAGAGAGGAGGAATGATCTCCAGGATGAAGAGACACAAGAAAGGGTCTCCAGGATGAGGAGAGAGGAGGAATGATCTCCAGGATGAGGAGAGACAAGAAAGGGTCTCCAGGATGAGGAGGGAGAGGAGGGATGGTCCCCAGGATTAAGAGAGGTATCTCCCCAGCTGGACACAGACACCAGTTCAACCTAACAATGGTTATCCCCATCCTCTCCATGCCATGTACAATCACCCCCCATCCTCTCCATGCCATGTACAATCACCCCCCATCCTCTCCATGCCATGCGCCATCATCCCCCATCCTCTCCATGCCATGTGCCATCTGTTATCCCCCATCCTCTTCATGCCATGTGTCATCATCCCCCATCCTCTCCATGCCATGTGTCATCACCCCCCATCCTTTTCTTTGTTCTTCTCCTGTTAGACACATCCTGAGCCCGGAAGTCCCATCTTCTCCCCCATACCTGAAACTAGACAAGAGAAGTTGGCATTGTCCTCCACCTGAGGCTGGGGACCCCTGAGTTGGTGGACACTTTGGGGGGGGGGGCAGCCTTGTATATGGGGATTCCACCATTCTATGGATCGGGGGCCCCTGTATATTGTTCTCTGCAGCCTTGTCAGCCGGTCCCAGCCACATTGCTACCCATTAATAGACGCTCACAGACCAGCACCTGGTAGAGACGTGGCAGGAGGGACTCCTAAGGGTGAGTGATGGCATGTAAACCTGCAAGACCTAGTGAACCCCTAGAAGAGTGAGTGTGGCTCCACCCACCATATTCTGGGGTCACCGATGAGTCCGGACTCCATATTCTGGGGTGTGGGGTCACCAGTGAGATCAGCCTCCATATTCCAGGATCACCAGTAAGCCCGGCCTCCATATTCTGGAATGTGGGGTCACCAGTGAGATCAGCCTGCATATTTTGGGGTCACTGATGAGTCCGGACTCCATATTCTGCACTGTGGGGTCACCGCTGGAGCCAGCCTCCATATTCTGGGGTGTGGGGTCACTGGCCTCCATATTCTGGGGTGTGGGGTCACCGGTGGAGCCGGCCCCCATATTCTGCACTATGGGGTCACCGGTGTAGCCGGCCTCCATATTCTGGGGTGTGGGGTCACTGGCCTCCATATTCTGGTGTGTGGGGTCACCGGTGTAGCCGGCCTCCATATTCTGGGGTGTGGGGTCACTGGCCTCCATATTCTGGTGTGTGGGGTCACCGGCCTCCATATTCTGCACTGTGGGGTCACCGGCCCCCATATTCTGCACTATGGGGTCACCGGTGGAGCCGGCCTCCATATTCTGGGGTGTGGGGTCACTGGCCTCCATATTCTGGGGTGTGGGGTCACCGGTGGAGCTGGCCTCCATATTCTGGGGTGTGGGGTCACCGGCCCCCATATTCTGCACTATGGGGTCACCGGTGGAGCCGGCCTCCATATTCTGGGGTGTGGGGTCACTGGCCTCCATATTCTGGGGTGTGGGGTCACCGGTGGAGCTGGCCTCCATATTCTGGGGTGTGGGGTCACCGGCCTCCATATTCTGGGGTGTGGGGTCACCGGCCTCCATATTCTGCACTGTGGGGTCACCGGCCCCCATATTCTGCACTATGGGGTCACCGGTGGAGCCGGCCTCCATATTCTGGGGTGTGGGGTCACTGGCCTCCATATTCTGGGGTGTGGGGTCACCGGTGGAGCTGGCCTCCATATTCTGGGGTGTGGGGTCACTGGCCTCCATATTCTGGGGTGTGGGGTCACCGGCCTCCATATTCTGCACTGTGGGGTCACCGGCCCCCCATATTGTGCACTGTGGGGTCACCGCTGGAGCCGGCCTCCATATTCTGGGGTATGGGGTCACTGGCCTCCATATTCTGGGGTGTGGGGTCACCGGCCTCCATATTCTGGGGTGTGGGGTCACCGGCCTCCATATTCTGCACTGTGGGGTCACCGGCCCCCATATTGTGCACTGTGGGGTCACCGGTGGAGCCGGCCTCCATATTCTGGGGTATGGGGTCACTGGCCTCCATATTCTGGGGTGTGGGGTCACCGGCCTCCATATTCTGGGGTGTGGGGTCACCGGCCTCCATATTCTGCACTGTGGGGTCACATATTATAAGATCAAAAACAGGCAGTGGTAAAAAAAAAAAAAAAAAAATCTTATAGTAAGTGCATATAGTGGCTCTCCTACTATGTATATTCATTGTGGCCAAAATTGGTGTGTTTCTTGCGTAGGACCGCTGAGCCTTGTTGTTCACAGCTTGAAGCCATGATTTTTCTTCACCAGTGAAGAAAATCTTGGGGTGGGCGGGGACGTTCTCACCATCTGTTCAGCTCCGCCCGCCCACCCGCAAGTCTCCGCCCACTCGAGGCTATAATTTTTCTCCACCGTGAGCATAAATCTACAGCGCATGCGCTGTTAAGGGCAGGGGATTGACACATGCGCAGTAAAGGCCCGCCGTCAGCTGTGCGAATGACGTAGCCTCACCGGAAGTGACGGGGTGAGCGAAAATCACGGGTCGCATGAAATTTTACAACACCGGTCCCGCCTACACATCCCGACACTGGACCCGCCCCCCTGGTCAGCTGACATCAGTCCTAATCACACTTACTAGTTCTCCGATAGAGGTGCGATGAAGAAGCTGGGGGTGTAGTCTCTGATTTTACCACCGGAGTGCGCTGTGTCGGGTCTCACTCCCTCCTCCTGTAACCACCTACAAAATGGCGCCGGTGGGCCTGCGAGCGCTAACCGCCGGTGTAGTGTCACAGTTTGATGCCTATCACAGGATGGTGCGGAAGTGACGTTGTTGCGTACTGCGCATGCGCGATGCGCTCCAAACGCTCGCGCCGTGCGTTCCAACATAGTTTCGGCAATACAGTTCAGCGAAACCATCACATAATGTTACGGAAGTGATGTTACACACAACACAAACACGGGCCACGTTGTTGCGTACTGCGCATGCGCGATGCGTTCCAAACACTTGCGCCGTGCGTTCCAACATAGTTTCGGCAATACAGTTCAGCGAAACCATCACATAATGTTACGGAAGTGAAGTTACACACAACACAAACACTGGGCCGTTCGTTACAACACTAATACTTCCCTTGTTACCTCGTAGGTTTTGCATTGCTGGGACTTGTAGTGCCTATCCTGAGCTACATGCTTCAATGTTCAGTGTCCTCATCCCTATCCCCATGCTTCAATGTTCAGTGTCCATCCTTATCCCCGTGCTTCAATGTTCAGTGTCCTCATCCCTATCCCCATGCTTCAATGTTCAGTGTCCTCTTCCCTATCCGCGAGCTTCAATGTTCAGTGTCCTCATCCTTATCCCTGTGCTTCAATGTTCAGTGTCCTCATCCCTATCCCCATGCTTCAATGTTCAGTGTCCTCATCCCTATCCGCGAGCTTCAATGTTCAGTGTCCTCATCCTTATCCCTGTGCTTCAATGTTCAGTGTCCTCATCCCTATCCCCATGCTTCAATGTTCAGTGTCCTCATCCCTATCCGCGAGCTTCAATGTTCAGTGTCCTCATCCTTATCCCTGTGCTTCAATGTTCAGTGTCCTCATCCCTATCCCTGAGCTTCAATGTTCAGTGTCCTCATCCCTATCCCTGAGCTTCAATGTTCAGTGTCCTCATCCTTATCCCCCTGCTTCGATGAGGACACTGAACATCGAAGCATGGGGATAAGGATGAGGACACTGAACATTGAAGCTTGCGGATAGGGATGAGGACACTGAACATTGAAGCACAGGGATAAGGATGGACACTGAACATTGAAGCTCGGGGATAGGGATGAGGACACTGAACATTGAAGCAGGGGGATAGGGATGAGGACACTGAACATTGAAGCTCGGGGATAAGGATGAGGACACTGAACATTGAAGCAGGGGGATAGGGATGAGGACACTGAACATTGAAGCTCGGGGATAAGGATGAGGACACTGAACATTGAAGCTCGGGGATAGGGATGAGGACACTGAACATTGAAGCTCGCGGATAGGGATGAGGACACTGAACATTGAAGCACGGGGATAAGGATGGACACTGAACATTGAAGCATGGGGATAGGGATGAGGACACTGAACATTGAAGCATGTAGCTCAGGATAGGCACTACAAGTCCCAGCAATGCAAAACCTACGAGGTAACAAGGGAAGTATTAGTGTTGTAACGAACGGCCCAGTGTTTGTGTTGTGTGTAACTTCACTTCCGTAACATTATGTGATGGTTTCGCTGAACTGTATTGCCGAAACTATGTTGGAACGCACGGCGCAAGTGTTTGGAACGCATCGCGCATGCGCAGTACGCAACAACGTGGCCCGTGTTTGTGTTGTGTGTAACATCACTTCCGTAACATTATGTGATGGTTTCGCTGAACTGTATTGCCGAAACTATGTTGGAACGCACGGCGCGAGCGTTTGGAGCGCATCGCGCATGCGCAGTACGCAACAACGTCACTTCCGCACCATCCTGTGATAGGCATCAAACTGTGACACTACACCCGCTCCCTCCAGCCAATCAGATGCCGCTGCGTGACGCACGCTCTGGCTGATATCTCTGCTGTACGGATACCGATTCAGCTTTATCCTCCCTCCAACCTGCAGGGGGCAATAGAGCACCGTTGTGTAGTGAGGGAAGGCTGCCCGTTCTTCCCCTCCTCTATGCCTTTCTCACATAACTGCAGGGAGGAAGGAAACGACGTTTCACAGTGTCTGGAAGTGCAGAGGGGTCTGTGCTGATTGATTATCAGTGCAGCCCCACCAGGAAAGCCCACACTGGACCACCAGGGATTGTCACCAGCAGGTATACCACCCTAGACCACCAGGGATGCCAATCAGTGCCCACAATGGGCATCACTGATTGGCAGCCATTATTGTTTGGCACCTTATCAGTGTTTGACAGGGCAGCCCCATCAGTGCCTCCTATGTATACCCATCAGTGCTGCATATTAGTGACCATCGTCAGTGCAGCCCCATCTGTGCCCTCTTTCAGTGACACCTATGTATACCCATCAGTGTCACCTATCACTGCCACATATTAGTGCCCATCATCGGTGCCACCTTATCAGTGCAGCCCCATTTGTGCTGCTTGTCAGTGCCACCTATGTAAACCCATCAGTGCTGCATATCAGTGCCACATATTAGTGCCCATCATCAGTGCCACCTCATTGGTGCCCATCAGTACCACCTCATTAGTGCCCGTTAGTGTAGCCCCATCAGTGCCCACCATTGAAGGAGAAAGTATGCTTATTTCCTAAGTTTTTTCTTTCAAAGTTTTCAGGCTTTTTTTTTTTTTGTTTAGCAGAAAATAAAAACCGCAGAGGTGATCAATTAACACCAAAATAAAGCTCTATTTGTGGGAACAAAATTATAACAATGTGGTTTGTGTACAGTGTAGCATGACCGCGCAATTGTCATTCAAATTGTGACAGCGCTGAAAGCTGAAAATAGGTCTGGGCAGGAAGGTGTATAAGTTGCTCGGTATTGAAGTGGTTAATATTTAAAACCTGAGAATTACTTCACATTTGTCCTCCTCCGCAGTGTCACCATTTTTGCCTCAATTTTTCCTCATAACCCCCCCCCCCACTAAACTCATGTATATGTCCATATATCTTCTATCGAGTGTCCAGACAATCTGATGTGGATTTTGACGTTTAAAAAAAATCAAAAATCGGGTATGACCTCTAGCCGTGACCCTCAATTTACTAGGGTTAAGGAGATTTAACTTTTTTATTATCCAATTTTCTTTACAATTTTGTTAAACACTTTTTAAAATATTTCACAGTGCTTCTGGGGAAGGGATGGGGGGTATGGGGCAGTGGATGGTGTCAGTAGCACACAGCGGGCTGGAGGAGGAGAACATGGGGGTGGGTTTGAGGTGCCGCGGCGGGATGGTTGTTTGCCGCCCCCCAAACAAAAAAAACACCAACCGCCACTGGAGTGTATGGTGGTGGATGGTATGTGCAGGAGAGGAGTGCAGAGAGTATGGAGGTGGGTAGTATGTGCAGGAGAGGAGTGCAGAGAGTATGGAGGTGGGTAGTATGTGCAGGAGAGGAGTGCAGAGAGTATGGAGGTGGGTAGTATGTGCAGGAGAGGAGTGCTGAGTGTATGGAGGTGGGGGGTATGTGCGGGAGAGGAGTGCATGGAGGTGTGTAGTATGTGCGGGAGAGGAGTGCATGGAGATGGGTAGTATGTGCGGGAGAGGAGTGCATGGAGGTGGGTAGTATGTGCGGGAGAGGAGTGCATGGAGGTGGGTAGTATGTGCAGGAGAGGAGTGCGGAGTGTATGAAAGTGGGTAGTATGTGCAGGAGAGGAGTGCATGGAGGTGGGTAGTATGTGCGGGAGAGGAGTGCATGGAGGTGGGTAGTATGTGCTGGAGAGGCGTGCATGGAGATGGGTAGTATGTGCGGGAGAGGAGTGCATGGAGGTGGGTAGTATGTGCGGGAGAGGAGTGCATGGAGGTGGGTAGTATGTGCGGGAGAGGAGTGCGGAGTGTATGGAGGTGGGTAGTATGTGCGGGAGAGGAGTGCAGAGTGTATGGAGGTGGGTAGTATGTGCGGGAGAGGAGTGCAGAGTGTATGGAGGTGGGTAGTATGTGCGGGAGAGGAGTGCAGAGTGTATGGAGGTGGGTAGTATGTGCGGGAGAGGAGTGCGGAGTGTATGAAGGTGGGGGGTATGTGCGGGAGAGGAGTGCATGGAGGTGGGTAGTATGTGTGGGAGAGGAGTGCGGAGTGTATGGAGGTGGGTAGTATGTGCGGGAGAGGAGTGCAGAGTGTATGGAGGTGGGTAGTATGTGCGGGAGAGGAGTGCATGGAGGTGGGTAGTATGTGCGGGAGAGGAGTGCATGGAGGTGGGTAGTATGTGCGGGAGAGGAGTGCATGGAGGTGGGTAGTACGTGCGGGAGAGGAGTGCATGGAGGTGGGTAGTACGTGCGGGAGAGGAGTGCATGGAGGTGGGTAGTACGTGCGGGAGAGGAGTGCATTGAGGTGGGTAGTACGTGCGGGAGAGGAGTGCATGGAGGTGGGTAGTACGTGCGGGAGAGGAGTGCATGGAGGTGGGTAGTACGTGCGGGAGAGGAGTGCATGGAGGTGGGTAGTACGTGCGGGAGAGGAGTGCATGGAGGTGGGTAGTATGTGCGGGAGAGGAGTGCGGAGTGCATGGAGGTGGGTAGTATGTGCGGGAGAGGAGTGCATGGAGGTGGGTAGTATGTGCGAGAGAGGAGTGCATGGAGGTGGGTAGTAAGTGTGGGAGAGGAGTGCATGGAGGTGGATAGTATGTGTGGGAGAGGAGTGCATGGAGGTGGGTAGTATGTGCGGGAGAGGAGTGCATGGAGGTGGGTAGTATGTGCAGGAGAGGAGTGCAGAGTGTATGGAGGTGGGTTGTATGTGCGGGAGAGGAGTGCATGGAGGTGTATAGTATGTGCGGGAGAGGAGTGCATGGAGGTGGGTAGTATGTGCGGGAGAGGAGTGCATGGAGGTGGGTAGTATGTGCGGGAGAGGAGTGCATGGAGGTGGGTAGTATGTGCAGGAGAGGAGTGCATGGAGGTGGGTAGTATGTGCGGGAGAGGAGTGCATGGAGGTGGGTAGTATGTGCGGGAGAGGAGTGCATGGAGGTGGGTAGTATGTGCGGGAGAGGAGTGCATGGAGGTGGGTAGTATGTGCAGGAGAGGAGTGCAGAGTGTATGGAGGTGGGTTGTATGTGCGGGAGAGGAGTGCATGGAGGTGTATAGTATGTGCGGGAGAGGAGTGCATGGAGGTGGGTAGTATGTGCGGGAGAGGAGTGCATGGAGGTGGGTAGTATGTGCGGGAGAAGAGTGCATGGAGGTGGGTAGTATGTGTGGGAGAGGAGTGCATGGAGGTTTCTAGTATGTGCGGGAGAGGAGTGCATGGAGGTGTGTAGTATGTGCGGGAGAGGAGTGCATGGAGGTGTGTAGTATGTGCGGGAGAGGAGTGCATGGAGGTGTGTAGTATGTGCGGGAGAGGAGTGCATGGAGGTGTGTAGTATGTGCGGGAGAGGAGTGCATGGAGGTGGGTAGTATGTGCGGGAGAGGAGTGCATGGAGGTGGGTAGTATGTGCGGGAGAGGAGTGTATGGAGGTGGGTAGTATGTGCGGGAGAGGAGTGCATGAGGTGGGTAGTATGTGCGGGAGAGGAGTGCATGAGGTGGGTAGTATGTGCGGGAGAGGAGTGCATGGAGGTGGGTAGTATGTGCGGGAGAGGAGTGCATGGAGGTGGGTAGTATGTGCGGGAAAGGAGTGCATGGAGGTGGGTAGTATGTGCGTGAGAGGAGTGCATGGAGGTGGGTAGTATGTGCAGGAGAGGAGTGCATGGAGGTGGGTAGTATGTGCAGGAGAGGAGTGCATGGAGGTGGGTACGGGAAAGGAGTGCATGGAGGTGGGTAGTATGTGGAGGTGGGTAGTATGTGCGTGAGAGGAGTGCATGGAGGTGGGTAGTATGTGCAGGAGAGGAGTGCATGGAGGTGGGTAGTATGTGCGGGAGAGGAGTGCAGAGTGTATGAAGGTGGGTAGTATGTGCGGGAGAGGAGTGCATGGAGGTGTGTAGTATGTGCGAGAGGAGTGCATGGAGGTGGGTAGTATGTGCGGGAGAGGAGTGCATGGAGGTGGGTAGTATGTGCGGGAGAGGAGTGCATGGAGGTTTCTAGTATGTGCGGGAGAGGAGTGCATGGAGGTGTGTAGTATGTGCGGGAGAGGAGTGCATGGAGGTGGGTAGTAAGTGCGGGAGAGGAGTGCATTGAGGTGGGTAGTATGTGCGGGAGAGGAGTGCATGGAGGTGTGTAGTATGTGCGGGAGAGGAGTGCATGGAGGTGGGTAGTATGTGCGGGAGAGGAGTGCATGGAGGTGGGTAGTATGTGCGTGAGAGGAGTGCATGGAGGTGGGTAGTATGTGCGGGAGAGGAGTGCATGGAGGTGGGTAGTATGTGCGAGAGAGGAGTGCATGGAGGTGGGTAGTAAGTGTGGGAGAGGAGTGCATGGAGGTGGATAGTATGTGTGGGAGAGGAGTGCATGGAGGTGGGTAGTATGTGCGGGAGAGGAGTGCATGGAGGTGGGTAGTATGTGCAGGAGAGGAGTGCAGAGTGTATGGAGGTGGGTTGTATGTGCGGGAGAGGAGTGCATGGAGGTGTATAGTATGTGCGGGAGAGGAGTGCATGGAGGTGGGTAGTATGTGCGGGAGAGGAGTGCATGGAGGTGGGTAGTATGTGCGGGAGAGGAGTGCATGGAGGTGGGTAGTATGTGCGGGAGAGGAGTGCATGGAGGTGGGTAGTATGTGCGGGAGAGGAGTGCATGGAGGTGGGTAGTATGTGCGGGAGAGGAGTGCATGGAGGTGGGTAGTATGTGCGGGAGAGGAGTGCATGGAGGTGGGTAGTATGTGCAGGAGAGGAGTGCAGAGTGTATGGAGGTGGGTTGTATGTGCGGGAGAGGAGTGCATGGAGGTGTATAGTATGTGCGGGAGAGGAGTGCATGGAGGTGGGTAGTATGTGCGGGAGAGGAGTGCATGGAGGTGGGTAGTATGTGCGGGAGAAGAGTGCATGGAGGTGGGTAGTATGTGTGGGAGAGGAGTGCATGGAGGTTTCTAGTATGTGCGGGAGAGGAGTGCATGGAGGTGTGTAGTATGTGCGGGAGAGGAGTGCATGGAGGTGTGTAGTATGTGCGGGAGAGGAGTGCATGGAGGTGTGTAGTATGTGCGGGAGAGGAGTGCATGGAGGTGGGTAGTATGTGCGGGAGAGGAGTGCATGGAGGTGGGTAGTATGTGCGGGAGAGGAGTGTATGGAGGTGGGTAGTATGTGCGGGAGAGGAGTGCATGAGGTGGGTAGTATGTGCGGGAGAGGAGTGCATGAGGTGGGTAGTATGTGCGGGAGAGGAGTGCATGGAGGTGGGTAGTATGTGCGGGAGAGGAGTGCATGGAGGTGGGTAGTATGTGCGGGAAAGGAGTGCATGGAGGTGGGTAGTATGTGCGTGAGAGGAGTGCATGGAGGTGGGTAGTATGTGCAGGAGAGGAGTGCATGGAGGTGGGTAGTATGTGCAGGAGAGGAGTGCATGGAGGTGGGTACGGGAAAGGAGTGCATGGAGGTGGGTAGTATGTGGAGGTGGGTAGTATGTGCGTGAGAGGAGTGCATGGAGGTGGGTAGTATGTGCAGGAGAGGAGTGCATGGAGGTGGGTAGTATGTGCGGGAGAGGAGTGCAGAGTGTATGAAGGTGGGTAGTATGTGCGGGAGAGGAGTGCATGGAGGTGTGTAGTATGTGCGAGAGGAGTGCATGGAGGTGGGTAGTATGTGCGGGAGAGGAGTGCATGGAGGTGGGTAGTATGTGCGGGAGAGGAGTGCATGGAGGTTTCTAGTATGTGCGGGAGAGGAGTGCATGGAGGTGTGTAGTATGTGCGGGAGAGGAGTGCATGGAGGTGGGTAGTAAGTGCGGGAGAGGAGTGCATTGAGGTGGGTAGTATGTGCGGGAGAGGAGTGCATGGAGGTGTGTAGTATGTGCGGGAGAGGAGTGCATGGAGGTGGGTAGTATGTGCGGGAGAGGAGTGCATGGAGGTGGGTAGTATGTGCGTGAGAGGAGTGCATGGAGGTGGGTAGTATGTGCGGGAGAGGAGTGCATGGAGGTGGGTAGTATGTGCGGGAGAGGAGTGCATGGAGGTGGGTAGTATGTGCGGGAGAGGAGTGCATGGAGGTGGGTAGTATGTGCGGGAGAGGAGTGCATGGAGGTGTGTAGTATGTGCGGGAGAGGAGTGCATGGAGGTGTGTAGTATGTGCGGGAGAGGAGTGCATGGAGGTGTGTAGTATGTGCGGGAGAGGAGTGCATGGAGGTGTGTAGTATGTGCGGGAGAGGAGTGCATTGAGGTGGGTAGTATGTGCGTGAGAAGAGTGCATGGAGGTGGGTAGTATGTGCGGGAGAGGAGTGCATGGAGGTGTGTAGTATGTGCGGGAGAGGAGTGCATGGAGGTGTGTAGTATGTGCGGGAGAGGAGTGCATGGAGGTGTGTAGTATGTGCGGGAGAGCAGTGCATGGAGGTGTGTAGTATGTGCGGGAGAGGAGTGCATTGAGGTGGGTAGTATGTGCGTGAGAAGAGTGCATGGAGGTGGGTAGTATGTGCGGGAGAGGAGTGCATGGACGTGGGTAGTATGTGCGGGAGAGGAGTGCATGAGGTGGGTAGTATGTGCGGGAGAGGAGTGCATGGAGGTGGGTAGTATGTGCGGGAGAGGAGTGCATGGAGGTGGGTAGTATGTGCGGGAGAGGAGTGCATGGAGGTGGGTAGTATGTGCGGGAGAGGAGTGCATGGAGGTGGGTAGTATGTGCGGGAGAGGAGTGCATGGAGTTTCTAGTATGTGCGGGAGAGGAGTGCATGGAGGTGTGTAGTATGTGCGGGAGAGGAGTGCATGGAGGTCTGTAGTATGTGCGGGAGAGGAGTGCATGGAGGTGGGTAGTATGTGCGGGAGAGGAGTGCATGGAGGTGTGTAGTATGTGCGGGAGAGGAGTGCATGGAGGTGGGTAGTATGTGCGGGAGAGGAGTGCATGGAGGTGGGTAGTATGTGCGGGAGAAGAGTGCATGGAGGTGGGTAGTATGTGCGTGAGAGGAGTGCATGGAGGTGGGTAGTATGTGCGGGAGAGGAGTGCATGGAGGTGGGTAGTATGTGCGGGAGAGGAGTGCATGGAGGTGGGTAGTATGTGCGGGAGAGGAGTGCATGGAGGTGGGTAGTATGTGCGGGAGAGGAGTGCATGGAGGTGGGTAGTATGTGCGGGAGAGGAGTGCATGGAGGTGGGTAGTATGTGCGGGAGAGGAGTGCATGGAGGTGGGTAGTATGTGCGGGAGAGGAGTGCATGGAGGTGGGTAGTATGTGCGGGAGAGGAGTGCATGGAGGTGGGTAGTATGTGCGGGAGAGGAGTGCATGGAGGTGGGTAGTATGTGCGGGACAGGAGTGCATGGAGGTGGGTAGTATGTGCGGGAGAGGAGTGCATGGACGTGGGTAGTATGTGCGGGAGAGGAGTGCATGGACGTGGGTAGTATGTGCGGGAGAGGAGTGCATGAGGTGGGTAGTATGTGCGGGAGAGGAGTGCATGGAGGTGGGTAGTATGTGCGGGAGAGGAGTGCATGGAGGTGGGTAGTATGTGCGGGAGAGGAGTGCATGGAGGTGGGTAGTAAGTGCGGGAGAGGAGTGCATTGAGGTGGGTAGTATGTGCGGGAGAGGAGTGCATGGAGGTGTGTAGTATGTGCGGGAGAGGAGTGCATGGAGGTGGGTAGTATGTGCGGGAGAGGAGTGCATGGAGGTGGGTAGTATGTGCGGGAGAGGAGTGCATGGAGGTGGGTAGTATGTGCGGGAGAGGAGTGCATGGAGGTGGGTAGTATGTGCGGGAGAAGAGTGCATGGAGGTGGGTAGTATGTGCGGGAAAGGAGTGCATGGAGGTGGGTAGTATGTGCGTGAGAGGAGTGCATGGAGGTGGGTAGTATGTGCGGGAGAGGAGTGCATGGAGGTGGGTAGTATGTGCGGGAGAGGAGTGCATGGAGGTGGGTAGTATGTGCGGGAGAGGAGTGCATGGAGGTGGGTAGTATGTGCGGGAGAGGAGTGCATGGAGGTGGGTAGTATGTGCGGGAGAGGAGTGCATGGAGGTGGGTAGTATGTGCGGGAGAGGAGTGCATGGAGGTGGGTAGTATGTGCGGGAGAGGAGTGCATGGAGGTGGGTAGTATGTGCGGGAGAGGAGTGCATGGAGGTGTGTAGTATGTGCGGGAGAGGAGTGCATGGAGGTGGGTAGTATGTGCGGGAGAGGAGTGCATTGAGGTGGGTAGTATGTGCGGGAGAGGAGTGCATGGAGGTGGGTAGTATGTGCGGGAGAGGAGTGCATGGAGGTGGGTAGTATGTGCGGGAGAGGAGTGCATGGAGGTGGGTAGTATGTGCGGGACAGGAGTGTATGGAGGTGGGTAGTATGTGCGGGAGAGGAGTGCGTGGAGGTGCGGGGTATGTGTGGGAGAGGAGTGTTTGTAGGTGGGGGGTATGTGTGGGAGAGGAGTGCAGAGTGTATGGAGGTAAATGGACAGTGTCAGTAGGGTAGTGTCAGCAGTTTTTTTTTTGTTACTATTTAGTTTTTTATTTTTTTAAACACTTTTTAAAGTATTTTGTTCACAGTGCTTCTGGGGAAGGGGGTGGAGGGCGGTTTGGGGCAGTGGACGGTGTCACTAGGTTTTTTTTTTATGTATTTATTTTTTTACAATTTCATTCGTTTTTTTTTTTTTCGTTTTTTTTACAGTGCTTTTTGGGGGAAGGGCTTGGGGCTGTGGACAGAGCTGGTCAGGTTTTTATTTCATTTATTTTTTACAATTTTATTTTGTAAATATTATTGAATCTTTTTTTTTTTTTTGTTTTTTTTTTTCAAAGGTGTTTATTGGAAGATAACAAACAAAATATAGCATACATTGTGGTGAAGCATATATAGTTATACAAAGCAAAAGATGCCAATTATATAGTGCATATCGTATAAGTTCAACCATGAATGAACATCACAGAATAGGTAAAAGAATGATACGACTAAAACATCATGAATAACCTGAGAGGCAACTTTTGAGATAAGTAATACCACATGGATCTAAGGGAGAAGAATATTGGTGAAAAACCAGGAAAGACAAAAGAAAGGAGTATGAAGAAAAGAAAAGAGGGTGACAGAATAGCAGAGCAAATAGAAAGAGAGGCTAGCACAGTTAGTAGAGAAGTCTAAAGGTAGACCAGGGTTTCCATTTAGCATCATATAAGGGGATAGAGTCATACAAAGTGTGGTGAATTTTTTCAACATGCATCATGAGGTCTATGCGGGAGAGGATCTGGGAAAATGACAAAGAGGGAGCTTTCCAATTAAGTGCTATAGACCATAACATGGCCAGGCAGATCGAATGAATCAAACATCTTAAATGTTTAGGAGTGTCTGGTGGAGCAACAAATAATAAGGCATGAGATACATCCATGTCTATAGTATAACCAGCTACCTTATTGATCATATCAAAAAGCAAACCCCAGAACGGTTGAATACGGGCACAGTCCCAAAAAATGTGTTTAAATGAACCCGGACAGGGGCAACCCCTAAAACAGGTGGGGGAGACCTGGGGAAACATGCGGTGTAACCGTTGAGGCGTATAATACCATCTGGTAAGTAGCTTAATAGCAGTCTCTCTAAGGGAGAGAGATTTAGAGCATTGGCGCATGTTCCTCCAGGCTCGGTCCCAATCCAGGTTGTCCTGATTCAATTCAAGTTCACTTTCCCATTTGGCACGGTATGGCAACCCTACAGTCGTAATCACTGAGGACATGGACACGTAGAGGTCAGAGATAAGGCCCTTCTGTCTTGGAGCCGTGAGGCAAATATTCTCAAAGGAGAACCCTTGGGGACGGGAGTAGGGGCCTGGGTAATGTTGTGAAAAAAAATGGCGTATCTGCAGATAGTGGAAGAATTCTGAATTCGGGATGGGATGAAGGGATTGTATTTCCTGAAATGAGGCAAAACGGGCGCCCACCAGGAAATCCTTCAAAGTGACCAGGCCAAATTCAATCCAGATACGGAATGCGTCACTAGAATTATGAGTCGATATGAATCTAGGGTCACCTAAAAAAGAGACCCCTACCGGAGTCTGGGGAACTAAGCCGTATTTACTACCATACAAATGCCAAAGGCGCACGGCATCCAAAACACAAAAATTTTTATGGATGTAAGGGCAATGCGGTACATATGGGGACCACATGACATTTGATAGAACCAAGGGGCGTATGGATTCCTGCTCAAATTGAACCCACGGTACCCTAGAATTCCTAATTGACCATTGGGCCTGCTGGGAGAATCTACTCGCCAAGTAATAAAGCCAAATCTGTGGGACACCCAGTCCACCTCTGGAGGCAGAACGGTACAAGACCGCTTTCACAAATCTGGGGGGTTTATCCTGCCAAATAAATCTATTAAGGCACGATTGAAGGCGGTCAATATAGGCTTTTGAGATCCTAATTGGGAGGGAGCGAAACGCATATAGTAAACGGGGGAGTATAACCATCTTAATAGCTGTTATGCGCCCCAGGAAGGAGATGTGTAGGCTAGACCAGGATTTCAAGGTAGACCTAATTTTAGTGAATAACTGAGGGTAATTAGAGGAGAAGAGGAGTTTATAATCACTAGAGAGGGCTATGCCTAAGTAAGAGAGGTGGGAGGAGGGCCAGCGAAAGGAAAATGTCTGTTTGAGGTGAGAGAGTTCCTGTGGGGGAATCCCTATGGGAAGGGCTTCAGATTTGGATATATTGATGGACAATCCTGAGACCGTAGCAAATCTCGACAAGGATTCAAACAGGTTGGGAAGGGAAACTAAAGGGTTAGTCAGGAACATCAGGACGTCGTCTGCATACATACAGAATTTGCTAGTCAGGGATCCCTTTGAATATCCTGAGATATCTGGGTTGTTCAAAATGGCTATAGCTAGGGGCTCGAGAGCCAGGGCGAACAAGAGGGGGGATAAAGGGCACCCCTGTCTAGATCCCCTACCCACCTCAAAAAAGGCTGAGCAGCAGCCCGGGATTTTTATCCTAGTTTTGGGGTCTTTGTACAAGGAGTGGAAAGAGTGCAAGAATCCGCCTCGGAAGCCTAACCTCTGCAACACCCTAGTAAGGTAAGACCAAGAGACACTATCGAAGGCCTTCTGGATATCCAAACTGAGAAGCAGAAGGCTACGAGAGCGCATATTAGCATCCTGAATTATGTTAGTGGCTAATCTAATATTATCTGTGATTAATCTGTGAGGGATAAAACCAGATTGGAATGGGGAGATAAGGCGGGGGATTTGAAGGGCCAGTCTATCTGCAAGGATCCTACTAAATATTTTTAAATCATTATTCATGACAGAAATTGGTCTATAATTTTGGGGGAGTGTATGATTTTTGTGTGGTTTGGGGATCATGGACATCGTGGCAAGTAACATTTCCTCCGGGAAGCTACCACCCTTCATTACCCAGTTAAAGAAGTAGGCAAGCCTGGGGGCCAGAACCGTGGCAAATTTCTTATAGTAGACGGATGCAAAGCCATCCGGGCCTGGAGCAGAACCTCTTTTTAGAGATTTGATTACATTTAAAACTTCCACCGTTGTGATGGGGGCGTTCAGACTCGACAATTGTGACTCAGACAGGGATGGCAGAGGCACTTCATCCAGCCAAGTATCGATCTCCGAAGTCACAACCGCCGGATCCGGGGCCAACAGGGTGGCGTAAAATTTTTCAAAGATCGCTAAAACCTCCTTTGGGTGTGATGTAAGATGACCGTCACTGGATGTCAGTTTGTAAACATGTGTAGGTCTTTGGGAATGTTGCAGCTTACGTGCGAATCTTGAGGAAGCCGCACTCTCAGATAGGATATGATTCGCTTTCGCAAATCTAAGAGCTTTTTCAGTATTATTAGTCAAAAGAGAGTCCAATTCTAAGCGTTTACGGTCAATCTCTTGTCTAGTGGAATCTAAGTGTAAGATGGAGGAGTTCTTATATAAGTGATCCAGCTCCTTTGTCAAGGTTAGAATTCTACCGTTTAACAATTTATTACGGGTCGCCGAAATCGCAATCAGCTTACCCCTCAAAACTGCCTTATGCGCTACCCAAACGGTGGAAGGGGACATCTCTGGTAGGTCATTAAGTGAAAAGTAATCCTCAATCGCCTCCGTCACATTTGAAACTATGTCTGGTTCTGTCAAAAGGGACTCGTTAAGTCGCCAAGCGTGAGATGTGGGGGATAATCTAATGAAAGTCGTGGTGAAGGCAGTAGCGTGGTGATCCGACCAGGCACAGGGATAGATACGGCTCTGAGTAGAGTTGGCTAGAATGACAGGGGAGGCAAAAATATAATCCAACCGGGCTGAGCTATTGTGTGGGTGGGAGTAGAATGTAAACTCCCGAACCCCCACATTATGCGCACGCCAGGTATCAACAAGTTGATATTCTAATAAACCATGGGTAAGTGATTTGGGGAAGGCCCTAGAGAGGGGAGTGTGAGAGGAGCGGTCCAAATTTGGATTAGCAACCAGGTTAAGGTCCCCTCCAACAATCAGGTGTGATGAGTGAAACGAGGCTAGCTTCAAAAAAAAGGATTTAAAAAAGGCAGCCGGGGCATCGTTAGGGGCATAAACACTTGCGATAGTCAGTTCTCTGTTGTGTATCAAACCTTTGATAATAACATATCTGCTATTAGCATCCTTGTAGATACGTTTCACCTCCATGGGAAAGGAGGAATGCAGGAAGATGGCTGCGCCCCTAGACTTAGAATGGTGCAAAGAGTAGAACGCCTGCGGGAAGTCCCTATGAAAAAATTTAGGGTGGGAGTTATGAGAAAAATGGGTTTCCTGCAGGAGGAGGACTTTAACATTTACTCCCTTGTAGAAATCAAACGCCTTGCGTCTCTTGATGGGGGAATTAAACCCCTTAACATTATGTGACATACATGTAATTGCCATGATCAAAAAGAGTGGGGGACGAGCACATGGAAAGCACCAACCATCCCCAAATAGTCGGTAAAGGTAGAGTAGGGGGGACCCATCTGAGGGGGGTCAAATAAGGGCACAGCCATCAACCCGAGACCAAATACATATTCATATATTAAAGCCATATTAAGTATAAAAAATACAGCGATACATATAACACAGTGCGGAAAGAGCATGTAGAAAAAGAGCTAAGCCAAATGGAGTAGAAGAGGAAGAGGAGAGAAAAAAGAGGGAAAAAATAAGATATAGAGAAGGCATAAAGAACAGGGGGAAAAGTTTTCCCAAGAGACCAGTACTCTGGAGCATAAACCAAGTCCAGAGCACATAGAGACCAAGTACAGGAACGTTTAACCAGGGAGTCAGGTTGGCAGGGGAACCGATGACCGTCAAAAAAAATGAGCATCGGGGCCCAAGTTCCACTGGGAGACTCACAACCTGAAAAAAAAAAAAAAAAACCCAAAGGTAACCACGAGACACCGAGGTCTCAGTCCCAGCGTGAGTCTGCAAAGTGAAATAGGTAAAACAAGAATGTATAAAAAAACTGCTGGGGGGGAGAAGCATGTCACAGCACCAAACGACAGTAGCAACCTGCCGCTGTTCCGGGAGAACAAGGTAAAATAGGGAGGCATGTCCGCAGCCATTGCCAGCAAAATGGTGTAGACAAGAGGGTGTGTAGAAGATAAGTGGGTCTCAACGGGGGCTTCTTCCGCCCGGCTCTCCAGCTCCATAACGAATGCGCCGCCCGCCCCTCCGTGATGGTGGTGTTTGCCAGATGGGGGCCGGTCTGGGTGTCAGAGGGGGTCTACGAACCTCCATGGCTTCCAGAAGTCCCAGTTTAACTAGTAGGTCTTGTCCTTCTTGAGGCGTAGACACCGAATAAGTGCTGCCATTATGTGGAACGATCAGCCTGAACGGGAAGCCCCACCTAAAACGAATCCGCGCGGATTGTAGGGCAGATGTGACCTCTCTCAACGAACGACGCCTTTCCAGGGTGGCGGGAGAAACATCTGGGAAGATTTGGATTTGGATATCATCCAAAAGAATGCGCGGTTGATTCCTTGCTGCACGTAGAATCTCCTCCTTTACTAGGAAGTCCTTGAGGCATAGAATGATATCCCTTGGTGGTTTGTCGGCTGGAGGTTTCGGACGAAGGGCTCGGTGGATACGATCGCATTTAAAAGCGACTGCTTCGTGTTCGGGTAGAAGCGATTTAAACAGGCGGATAACCGTCGGGATTAAGTCCACTTCTGTTTCCGGGATTCCTCTCAGACGAAGGTTATTACGTCTGTTTCTATTGTCTAAGTCCTCGAGTTGCATTTGAATCGCAGTGAAGGCAGAGGACAGATTGTCGTGCTCCCTGCTCAATTCATTGTGGGCTAAAGCTAGTTCGTCGTGCTTACTTTCAAGTTTCTCAGTTCTGGAGCCCAAAGCTGCAATCTCCTGCGATAGCACGTGGGATGTCTTGTGTAGCTCCGACTGAAATTTAGCCGCCATTCTATCGTACATGGCCTCAAGGCTGGCATCCAGATAGGCTTTAGAGAGGGAGTTAGACTCACCGGCTCCGGTCAGCGGAGGGAAAGGGTCCGGGGAGGCCCGAGGCGTGGAAGACGGAGAGGCGGAGAGGCCGCCCAGGCCGGCGCCATCTTGAGACATCACGCCGCTGTCCCTTGTCCGGAGGAGATAGTGGGTTAAAGTATGTTGGCTCGATTTACGGGCTTTCTTCTTTCGGGCAGACATGCACCGTGCTGAGGGGACCTGGGGGGTAGCAAAATCGAGGCAAAAAGGGTGATATATAGCCCCCAGGGCGCTGATAAAATCCCGGCCTGTGCGGAGCTCTCACACTAGGCTGCCATCTCGCTCAGCGCCGCGCATGCGCCCCCCTTTTTGTTTTTTTTATCAGCCCTGTTGGGGGGCTTTGTTGAGATATTGGGAGTCTAAATAAACCCCTGACATCTTCCCTTTGAGGTAGAGAAAGGGACTGAGGACACAGATTCCCAAGCCCCTTTCTGAGCAGCCTCAGCATTGAAAATGAATGAACAGGAGACAGAGGCTCCCTCCCCCAGAAAAAAAAATCATGACAGGACCTCTTAAATATGAGATGGGGGGTCAAAAAGACCTCAGATCTCATATTTACACTAAAATGCAATAAAAAATAAATATAAAAATTATCATTTAAAAAAAGATTTTTAAAAATGGCCCTTTAAGGCTGGGATCACATTGCAGAGGTTACGAGAATCGGATGTGATTCGCACCGCACTGCAGTGCAAATCACATCCGATCTCTGTGAAATGTGAGTTCATCCATACAGATAGTATGGCTGAATTTGCATCGCATCCGGCCCAAACTCGCACAGGACCCTTTTTTTTTGGTCCGCAGCAAAATCGGATCGTATGGGTGTTCACACCATGCGATCCGATTCCTGTCCGAGTTTGCAGATCGCACTGCGATATGCGAACTGATCTGGGGGTGTCATTAACGTTTCACTGACACTCCCAGCAGTTCACATAGGGCAGTGTGAACTGCCGCTGGGAGGTATGCGATGCGGGAACCTGCAGCGGATTCTCTACGTTCCCGCATCGCTGCAATGTGAACCCAGCCTAAGAGCTATGAAAACGTCACTTCTGCCCTGCAGCGTCATGGAGACGGGTGTGGGAAATCTTCCCCTCATTCATCTCCATGCCCAGCCACAGAGAGGACCGTATCGCCCCCGCCACTGCCGGCAGCTCCGGTACAGCTCCTCATTATTATATATACATCATACACAGAGGGAGGGGGAGAAGGTAAGGGGTAATGTACAGGTCACATACAGTAGGAGGATGGACATAGGGCAGGGATATGCAATTAGCGGACCTCCAGCTGTTGCAGAACTACAAGTCCCATGAGGCCTAGCAAGACTCTGACAGCCACAATCATGAAACCCAGAGCCAGAGGCATGATGGGACTTGTAGTTTTGCAATAGCTGGAGGTCAGCTAATTGCATATTCCTGACATAGGGGGTTGATGTGCAGGGTAAGGGGGTGAAGGAGTTAAAGTATAGCTAAAGGCAAAACTTTTATTTTCGTTTATTTTTTTAGTTTTGGATGGAGTGAATCCAAAACTGTCAGCTTTTATGGCTGTCTACGCCCCCATTGGGGAGTATCGCCCTTTCAATTTGTCCTGTAACGGAAAGAAACTCCCAAATTTTGGGTTGTCCCCAGAAAAGTAAAATAGGGGAAATCTTCCAATGGAGACACTAGTTCTGGTGACCTGGAAAGAGGGGATCAAATTGATTCCCTTAATTTGCAGGGATATCCTTTCACTTCCTGCTTTGGCTATGGGACAGGAAGGGAAGGGAAATCTCCCCCATGGGACACAAATGGTGATTAAGAAAAAAAAAAATACATTTGGTCTATCCAAAATGAAAAAAGTTTTTGCCTATAGTGCTACTTTAATATACAGGCAGGGCACAGCATGGAGATTACGGTACAGTACAGTAGAGGAAGGGGAGTGAAGGGGTTAAATTACCCCACCATGAATCTGCTGCTGATCCTTTCCTCCACAGAGCCTCACTTCCTCCCCTCTCAGGCGTTAATATAGGAAGTTAAGGTACACAGCCACTCTGATCGTCTATAACCACTTGACTTCTGGAAGATTTACCCCCCACCCCTCTCATGACCAGTCACTTTTTTGCATTTTGGCACTGCGCTACTTTAACCACTTGCCGACCAGCCAACATCATTTTACAGCGGCCGGTCGGCACGATCCAGCGAACTGTCATAGCTATAGGTCGGCTCATGGGATTGGGATAGCAAGCACGCGCCTGCTACACAGGGGGGGTGCCGCTGTGGTCATCGTGACCGTCAGCCACGAGCAAACACAAGAGGCAGAACAGGGACGAGTGTGTGTAAACTCACTCTTCCTTGTTCTGTTCTGAAAGGAGTGAGAGATCGTGTGTTCCTGTTAGCTAGGAACCACGATCTGTCACTTCCTCTAGTCCAGTGATGGCGAACCTTGGCACCCCATATGTTTTTGAAACTACATTTCCCATGATGCTCAACTACACTGCAGAGTGCATGAGCATCATGGGAAATGTAGTTCCAAAACATCTGGGGTGCCAAGGTTTGCCATCACTGCTCTAGTCAGTCCCACCCCCCTTCAGTTAGAATCACCTCCCAGGGAACACAATTAACCCCTTGATCGCCCCCTAGTGTTAACCCCTTCCTCGCCAGTGAGATTTTTACGGTAATCAGTACATTTTTATAGCACTGATCGCTGTATAAATGCCAATGGTCCCAAAAATGTGTCAAAAGTGTCCAATGTGTCCGCCATAAAAGTTGCAGATCGCCGCCATTACTATTAAAAAAGAAATAATAATAAAAATGCTATAAATCTTTCCCTATTTTGTAAACGCTATAACTTGTGTGCAAACCAATCAATATACGCTTATTGCGATTTTTTTTTTTTTTTTACCAAAAATATGTAGAAGAATACATATCAGCCTAAACCGAGGAAAAATTTGCTTTTTTTTAAAAAAAAATGGAAATATTTATTATAGCAAAAAGTACAAAATATTGTGGTTTTTTATTTCAAAATGTACGCTTTCTTTTGTTTACAGCGCAACAAATAAAAACGCAGAGGTGATCAAATACCACCAAAAGAAAGCTCTATTTGTGGAAAAAAAAGACTTCAATTTTGTTTGGGTGCAAAGTCGCATGACCGCGCAATTGTCAGTTAAAGTAACGCAGTGACGAATCACAAAAACGGCCCGGTCATTCAGCAGCCAAATCTTCCGGGGCTGAAGTGGTTAACTGACAATTGCTACAATGTTGTACACAAATTAAATTTTATATAATTTTTTTATTCCCACAAATATTTTCGTTTGGTGGAATTTGATCACCACTGGGTGTTTTCGTTTTTTTGCTATAAACGAAAAAATTATTATTTTTTTAATAAAAATGTATATTTTTTTACTTTCGGCTATAAAACATATCCAATAAAAACATGTAAAAATCAAATGTCTTCATCAATGTAGGCCAATATGTATTCTGCTACATGTTTTTGGTAAAGTAAAACCCAATTAGTTTATATTGATTGGTTTTCACAAAAGTTACAGAGTCTACAACCTATGGTGTATTCTGTATATTATACTGGAATTTTTAATTATTTATTGCTGTAGCACCCTGGTGTTTAGGCAGAGTTGCTCCTAAATTTACCCACCAGGTGTATTCACCTTGGCCAATTGTTAGGGATCAATTGAGTTCGCCCAAATTCTGGAATTGTTGCACTTCTCTCTTCTACCACTAGGTGGTCTGGCACTTGGTGGCATTAGATAAGATAAAGGCATTGCAAGGACAGATTAGGAGTATATGGGGTATCTCAGCCAATGGGCAGGGGGTTTCTTAAATCCCTTGGCCTGCTGGCAGAACCTATTTATTTGGGTGGAGTCAGGTGATCGGGGTTCTGTGCCACCTGGAGGGCTGTGTTGCCCTGGGCTGCTAGGCCGGAGCCTGAGGCCTATCCGTGGACATCTGGATGCCAGGCTGTCTGAGGGCCTATCCAGAAGCAAGAGAGCAGTATAGAGTTGGGATTGCGGCTTGCAGTCCAACCAGAAGTGACGGTTCTGCCGGCCGGAGAACCTGGCGGAGGTAGAGGGGAAGCTGTTGCCACTAAGGGACCTTCCACTTTATTACCAGGGACCACAGTGAGTACCTAAAGCAAGTACCGGAGCAGTATTCTCACCAACCTGGGATGGTGAAGAATTGGGAAACTTCAGCAGATGCCAAGCCAGGGACCCAGCCAGCACAGTAATACAGTAATGTTTTCAAACAACTGAAGTCTGGTTTGAACCGATTTGCAGCTCACTGTGACATCACACACCTCATACCAGCCGCCACATTTCAGGAGTGGAAACTGATAGATTTTATATTTAATTAAACGATACTATGGTCATTTTAGTGACTGGGTATACTGGGCATAATTCTCAGTATCTGTTCTTATTCTGTATGCATGGACTCTCCACAGTACCACTTCTTTTGTCCTGTATGCTGGGTGTTTTTTTCAGTACCATACATACCTAGGTGGATGTTGTATCTGCCCCTCGGCGCCTCTACACTGAGAACCAATTGATCAAACACTGCCGATCGCTCAGCGACTCCTTTTCTGGAGTAATGCTCTGGAGTGCTCACCTGAGAGATGGTGGTTCAATCGGGATAAAGCGACTCCTTTTCGGTAGTAATGGTCTGGAGCGCTCACCTAAGAGGTGGTGATTCAATCAGGATGAAGCGACTCCTTTTCAGTAGTAATGGTCTGAAGTATATTTTTTTCTAAGCATTTTCTACTTTTAGCATAAAATAACAAATAATATATATACTGGTATGCATACCCCATGATGTTTTCAGGGCACCTGAAAAGAAGGGTGTTACACTATGGTGGGTGTTGTTCAGCATACCTGTCTCCGGGGGAGAGCGGCATCCGGTTTTCTGCCTCCTCCTGTCTCCTCCGAAGTTGTTCTGTGAGAAATTTGAGCCTCACCGCCTTCCTAACGGGATCGCCTTCCACGGGACCGACGTCATGATGACATGGTGGTGGTGACTGATGCCGGTGTACCTGAAAAAAAGAAAAATGTTTAATAGAGATAATAATAATAATAGCAATATATACAATAATTGTACGATAGCAAAATATTTTAATAAAAAACACTGATAATCGCAGGAGACACAGTCTGACAATGTGATTCGGTCAGCTCCCAATACAGTAATGTTTTCAAACAACTGAAGTCCGGTTTGAACTGATTTGCAGCTCACTGTGACATCACACACCTCATACCAGCCGCCACATTTCAGGCTTGGAAACTGATAGATTTTATATTTAATTAAACTATACTATGGTCATTTTAGTGACTGGGTATACTGGGCATAATTCTCAGTATCTGTTCTTATTCTGTATGCATGGACTCTCCACAATACCACTTCTCTTGTCCTGTATGCTGGGTGTTTTTTTCAGTACCATACTTACCTAGGTGGATGTTGTATCTGCCCCTCGGCGCCTCTACACTGAGAACCAATCGATCAAACACTGCCGATCGCTCAGCGACTCCTTTTGTGGAGTAATGCTCTGGAGTGCTCACCTGAGAGGTGGTGGTTCAATCAGGATAAAGTGACTCTTTTTCGGTAGTAATGCTCTGGAGTGCTCACCTGAGAGGTGGTGGTTCAATCAGGATAAAGCGACTCCTTTTCGGTAGTAGTGGTCTGGAGTGCTCACCTGAGAGGTGGTGGTTCAATCAGGATAAAGCAACTCCTTTAGGCTCCATGCACACTGAAGCTCAAAAAAGCTATTTCTGGACGCCAGATTGCTGGCAGAAAACGCTGGTTGAAAAACCTGCTTTTAACAGCGTTTTATACTAGCGTTAATGAGCGTTAATGAGCGTTTTACAGCGTTAGCGTTAATGGGCGTTTTTTATAAAAATACACAGAGGACACTCCAAAAATCCCACAATGCATTGAAAAATAGAATGCCGAACACTAATGAACGGGCGTTAATGAGCGTTTGTCGTTTTTTGCCGCTGAAAAACGGCACTTTGAACGCGAATTTCTGGCGTTCAGAAAAAAGCCCATAAACTCCACTGCTCATTAAAGCTGAAAAACGTCCATGTGTGCATGGACACATAGGCTAACATAGAGTGGAGTTTATGGGCTTTTACAAAAACGCCCAAACTCCAATAAACTGCAGTTTATCAGCTTCAGTGTGCATGGAGCCTTAGGGTAGTAATGGTCTGGAGTGCTCACCTGAGTGGTGGTGGCTCAATCAGGATGAAACGACTCCTTTTCAGTAGTAATGGTCTGAAGTATATTTTTTTCTAAGCATTTTCTACTTTTAGCATAAAATAACACAAAATATAGATACTGGTATGCATACCCCATGATGTTTTCAGGGCACCTGGAAAGAAGGGTGTTACACTATGGTGGGTGTTGTTCAGCATACCTGTCTTCGGGGGAGAGCGGCTCCAGTTTTCTGCCTCCTCCTGTCTCCTACGAGGTTTTTCTGTGAGCAATTTGAGCCTCACCGCCTTCCTGACGGGATCGCCTTCCACGGGACAGACGTCATGATGGCATGGTAGTGGTGACTGATGCCGGTGCACCTGAAAAAGTAAAAATGTTTAATAGAGATAATAATAATAATAGCAATATATACAATAATAATACGATAGCAAAATATTTTAATAAAAAACACTTATATTCGCAGGAGACACAATCTGACAATGTCACTCGGTCAGCTCCCAATACAGTAATGTTTTCAAACAACTGAAGTCCGGTTTGAACTGATTTGCAGCTCACTGTGACATCACACACCTCATACCAGCTGCCACATTTCAGGCTTGGAAACTGATAGATTTTATATTTAATTAAACTATACTATGGTCATTTTAGTGACTGGGTATACTGGGCATAATTCTCAGTATCTGTTCTTATTCTGTATGCATGGACTCTCCACAGTACCACTTCTCTTGTCCTGTATGCTGGGTGTTTTTTTCAGTACCATACTTACCTAGGTGGATGTTGTATCTGCCCCTCGGCTCCTCTACACTGAGAACCAATCGATCAAACACTGCCGATCGCTCAGCGACTCCTTTTGTGGAGTAATGCTCTGGAGTGCTCACCTGAGAGGTGGTGGTTCAATCAGGATAAAGCGACTCCTTTTCGGAAGTAGTGGTCTGGAGTGCCCACCTGACAGGTGGTGGTTCAATCAGGATAAAGTGACTCCTTTTCGGAAGTAGTGGTCTGGAGTGCCCACCTGACAGGTGGTGGTTCAATCAGGATAAAGCGACTCCTTTTCAGTAGTAATGGTCTGGAGTGCCCACCTGACAGGTGGTGGTTCAATCAGGATAAAGTGACTCTTTTTCGGTAGTAATGCTCTGGAGTGCTCACCTGAGAGGTGGTGGTTCAATCAGGATAAAGCAACTCCTTTAGGGTAGTAATGGTCTGGAGTGCTCACCTGAGTGGTGGTGGCTCAATCAGGATGAAACGACTCCTTTTCAGTAGTAATGGTCTGAAGTATATTTTTTTCTAAGCATTTTCTACTTTTAGCATAAAATAACAAAAAATATAGATACTGGTATGCATACCCCATGATGTTTTCAGGGCACCTGGAAAGAAGGGTGTTACACTATGGTGGGTGTTGTTCAGCATACCTGTCTCCGGGGGAGAGCCGCTCCGGTTTTCTGCCTCCTCCGGTCTCCTACAAAGTTTTTCTGTGAGCAATTTGAGCCTCACCGCCTTCCTGACGGGATCGCCTTCCACGGGACAGACATCATGATGGCGGTGACTGATGCCGGTGTACCTGAAAAAAGTAAAAATGTTTAATAGAGATAATAATAATAATAGCAATATATACAATAATAATACGATAGCAAAATATTTTAATAACAAAACACTTATATTCGCAGGAGACACAATCTGACAATGTCACTCGGTCAGCTCCCAATACAGTAATGTTTTCAAACAACTGAAGTCCGGTTTGAACCGATTTGCAGCTCACTGTGATATCACACACCTCATACCAGCCGCCACATTTCAGGCTTGGAAACTGATAGATTTCATATTTAATTAAACAATACTATGGTCATTTTAGTGACTGGGTATTCTGGGCATAATTCTCAGTATCTGTTCTTATTCTGTATGCATGGACTCTCCATAGTACCACTTCTCTTATCCTGTATGCTGGGTGTTTTTTTCAGTACCATACTTACCTAGGTGGATGTTGTATCTGCCCCTCGGCGCCTCTACACTGAGAACCAATCGATCAAACACTGCCGATCGCTCAGCGACTCCTTTTCTGGAGTAATGCTCTGGAGTGCTCATCTGAGAGATGGTGGTTCAATCAGGATAAAGCGACTCCTTTTCGGAAGTAGTGGTCTGGAGTGCTCACCTGAGAGTTGGTGATTCAATCAGGATGAAGCGACTCCTTTTCGGTAGTAGTGGTCTGGAGTGCTCATCTGAGAGGTGGTTCAATCAGGATAAAGCAACTCCTTTAGGGTAGTAATGGTCTGGAGTGCTCACCTGAGAAGTGGTGGCTCAATCAGGATGAAGCGACTCCTTTTCAGTAGTAATGGTCTGAAGTATATTTTTTTCTAAGCATTTTCTACTTTTAGCAGAAAATAACGGGGCATGTCCGGACGTGGAGCAAGGAGTACGTGCGGCTGCTGAGGTCCACACAGGCCGGGAGAAATCCACCGCCATCCTCCGCCATCCATCCCTTACAATTAAGGATAGTAACACGCTAGACCTGTGCTGAGCCCGGGGATTGCGGAGCTGTCTCCCGGAGGCCATCCGATGGGATATATTCACCTTTAACGGCGCAAGCACACCCAGCCACATAGCGGATCATCCGGCGCCATCTTGCGGCCTACGAAACCAACGGCCCACGCCAGCCTCTACCGCAGCGCCGCCGGAGCGAGGAGGCTACACTCCGGGCGGACACACGCCGCCGCTCACCCAGGGACTGCACGGCCGGAACAGCAGGGCGCAGCATCCAGCAGATTCCTGGATACGGACGGCGCAACCATCCAGGCCTCGGAACCGGCCTATACTAACACCAGGCCGCAGTGAGTACACCCACGGCGCCCCCCCTCACAGCGGACTCTTTTATACTAAATTTAGTGGGAGCCTACACTCCCTGCAGATCCTGGGGGCAGAGCCTGGGGGCATAGGAAGCAAATAGAGCGGAATGCAGCTATACGGCCACCAGAGTTAGGAAAGCCTGAGGCTCCGGCCTACCTACTGGAGACAGTGACCATCTTGCTACTCCAACTACACCTTGCATCTCCCTAACTAGCCCCGCTCGAACTGTAATCACCTAACCTTACCCCAGCATAACCCCAATACAGGTGCACACCCCACTAACAGTACAGTTCTACTACCCAAGAACTGGCAAACAGTATTACAGGGGAAGTGGCCTGGTGATCGGCGCACATGACTGTAATGTAGAGGAACCTTGGTGACCAGAGGGGCCTGTGCACTGAAAACAGACCTGACAGAAGAATATGTCAACACAATCAAGGAGAAGCACGCACAGCCACATCCTCCGCTCTTTGGGGACACCCCAGAAGAAAAAAAAGAACTCACCAGCAAACCTTAGCAAGTTTAAATACTGTGAAGGGAGCAAAAATTCCAAAATGGCACTGTCGCAAAGAAACAATATTGTTGAGGATATGGAAGACGATGAAGTCTTCCTACCAGCATCTGAAGATTCAGCCGCAGGCAACGGTAAAACAGACAAACTTCTTACCTACGCAGCTATGGCAGACATTGCCGCTGATATTAAAAGTTCTTTTGCTGCAGCAATCATAGATATTAAAACCGAGCTAATGAGACTAACAGAGCAAATGGCAATCTCAGACAGAGCTGGGAAAAGGAGGGACAGAGCACTGGTCAGACTGGACGATATTACGAATTCGCACTCCCAACATTTGATCGATATGAACAGACAAATTGAAGATCTGGACAACCGTGGTAGACGAAATAATATCAGAATCAGAGGAGTGCCCAAAACGGTGCCCCCGGACCAAATTAGACCAGCTCTAACAGCCATCTTTAATACTCTCATTGAACAGCCGGAACAATCTCCCATCGACTTTGACAGGGCACACAGAGCTCTCAGACCCAGGGCACAAGACGGAATCCCCCCAAGAGACATCATATGTTGCCTATCTAACTTTGGCTTGAAAGAAGATATCCTCCAAAAAGCGCGGATGAAAGAAAGGATAATGCACGAGGAAGCCATGATTGAACTTTTTCAGGACCTTTCACCCATCGCACTTAAAAATAGAAGAGCACTACGTCCACTTTTAGAAGTGCTGAAACAAAAAGGTATCAACTACAGATGGAAATTCCCATTTGCACTGCAAGAAAACTTCCTGGGGAAACAACATGAGCTAAAAGTCCCCGATGACCTCAAAAAATTCTGTGAGGACCTACAAATCACACCGATGGACACCTCCCAGACTGGTATGCTGAATTCCTCACGCCACCAGCAATTAACAACCCACAATTCTCAGCGGAACCCCACCACGCACAATCGCCTTACCAGCTAGGCAAGCATCGCAGAAGCACTGACAGAAACAACTTTGAGTCCCCGGCATCCTCTAAGAGTGCTAGGAGCCCGAGAGGAAGGGAGCCAAGAGGCTACTGAAATGGCCAGACCTTCTGCAATATACATCTTGGCCTGATGTGAGTTGCTGCTACCCAGTTCCCCAATACAGCACTTTGATATGATGCAACCCATTTCGTTTTGTTTTTTGAAAAACTCGCTCATTATCCCATCCAGACGGCTGTCACAATTTTATAGTAACAAGGGGGCACACTACCTTAAAGGTTAAAAGTTAAACTTCTGAGGCTACTCCTTGAGACTTTTATCTGCAACTATGACAACCTATCTACATGAGGGTTTTTTCTTTTTCTTTTTTGTTTATCTCTTTCTTCCCCAAACAAGGTTTGATTCCCGCACCCTGCAGAGAGACTACAATAACCTGCGGCAACACCGTATACTTCTATCCTATTATGCTCTAACTTTTGTCTTTTATTTAGGTTCTGAGAATGGCAAATTTGTTAAGTGGCTTGAATGCCGCCATTTGCACGTATGACACTCCCCTACTTCCCTCAAGATGGTGTTTCTCTATTGACTGCGGAACTGTGAGTAACATTACCCGAGACACCGCTTTACATTCCTCTCCCTCCAAAAATTAAAAAGGGGAAAGACATATCCTAGAAGCTCATGGCAGAAAGTAGCGACAGGCTAATCCCAAGGACACCATTTAATGCACCTTGTCTATACCTTTTTACGTACAGCCCCGGCAACTACTAACTTAGATACCACTCCCTGCCTCGCTATGATATATTTCGCTTTAGGACTGTAAGAGTGGATAGGGCCTATACGGGACGGAAACCAAACTGTGCCTTACTGCAGAAATTGACACACCTGTTACTGCTCACGTGACTCCCCTGCTTGATGTGGGACACTCACCGTTTTTGCATAGGGACTAGACTACCCCTCAAATATATGGGGTGTCTACTCCTCACTATGTGCTGAGGAGAGTTGAAGTTAAATGCTCAGGATATGGGTTAAAAGTTTACAGTTATTTAAGCTAATATCTGTTATACAGCTTGGCGCTTAGGCCACAGTTTCTTAGGAACGGTTTTTATAAAGTGTTTATAATGTTATCTTCTTCTGCAAACTGGTTAATTGCAACTCGCACAACCCCTTCTCCTCCCTCCACCCCCTTACTCAAGTCCTCTACAGCCTATAATAAATGCTAATAGATGGTCTCAGACACCTTGCTTACAGTTAACCTCTTGATGGGGTCTAGAACCGTGAGATGTGCCGGGCTCCTCTATTGGTCACCTCCATTACTGCTACAGAGCAGTTAAAGGAAACAGACGCTGTTAGACTGCTCATTGATCACCTCCCACTCTCCCCCAAAGGGAAAGTACTAACACATACGCACATTAATTAAATCCCAAATTGACCCACAACCAACTGGTGACTGGTGGGTACTCTCCTTCTTATCCCTTAACTAATTACATCCTCCCTCCCCTCTCCCCCTGTACTTTACACCCCCCCCCCCCCCCCCCAATTTTTTTTCTCTCTCTCTCCTCCTCCACGCACGTACGCACTCTCCTTTTCAGTCCCAAAACATTCCACCCTAACACTTTCTAAGTCACCAATATCTCTTGTGAAAACCATTCACAGACGCAGCTTCTCCAGAAACCACCCATCCTAGCCCAACAGCCAAGATGGCATATGCTTTTTTAGGGAAGACACCAACTATTATCTCACATAATGTAAATGGTCTGAATATACCTGAAAAAAGGTCTAAACTGTTGAGAGAACTTAAAAAAGTGCGCCCATTAGTTGTATTTCTACAGGAAACCCACTTTAAAGACAAGAGTATTCCTAAACTCACTGACAATGTATTCACAAAAGTTTACCATTCTACCAACCCCCTTGCCAAAACGAAAGGAGGCGTCCATCCTGCTGAACAAAGATGCACCCTTTGAACTGAAGCACCATCTTATTGATTCCGAGGGAAGATATTTGTTTCTGAAGGGCACCTGGGAGGGATCCCCTGTAACACTTGCTAATGTGTACTTCCCGAATACCTCCCATGTGCCATTCTGTAGCAAAATAATTGAAGAACTTAAATGGTTCGCGGAGGGATGTGTCCTTTTGGGTGGAGACTTTAACATCCCTCTTTCCCCCCTCAGGGATACTTCTTCTGGACACACCCATGTCAGTTATAGGCTTCTTAAATGAATGAAACCGCTACTACAGTGTCTGACTCTGGTTGATGCATGGATATCCATGCATCCATCAGAGAAGGACTTTACCTTTTTCTCCGCACCTCACAAACGATACTCAAGAATTGACATGATCTTTGTCTCACAAAGGGACCTGGGCAACTTACTCGCAGCTGAGATAGGAATTATTGCCCTCTTTGACCACGCACCCACAGCTATCTCAATAGAACTGGGTGCACACTGCAAACCTGCATTTAATTGGAGACTCAACCCTACACTCCTTACTGACCAAATTGTGAAAGATGACATCCACAACACGATCAATACATACTTTCACAATGACACTGACACGAACCCGCTAAATAATTGGGAAGCTCACAAGTCAGTGGTGAGGGGTGAACTTATAAAATGGGGCGCCAGGAAGAAAAGAGAAAGAGAAGGAGAAATTACAAAATTAGCCCAACAAATTGCTAACTTGGAATTGCAACACAAACATTTTCAATCTCTCAGGGTAGAAGAGCAACTGACTGAATGCAGAACGGCATTACGCCTTCTACTAGATCTCAAAATCAAAAGATCCCTTTTTAAAAAAAAAAATATTTTTTACGAACAAGGGGACAAGAGTGGGAAACAACTAGCTAGGGCCCTGAAGGAAGCAACACTATCAAGCCATATCCATGCCATAAAGGATAAAGAGGGGACTCTGAAGTACAAATCTAAAGAAATGGCAGACCTGTTTCACAATTATTATGCCAAATTGTACGATCTGCCAGCTCAACACAAACCACCCCACATAACACAGACAAAACAAGAAGCAATCAAAGACTTCTTGGGAAATAGTAAATTACCCTCCCTGTCAAGCGACGACACACACAAACTAGATGACCCTATAGCTATATCAGAAATCTCAGACGCAATATCCGACTTAAAAACAGGAAAGAGCCCTGGCCCTGATGGTTTTACATCACAATACTATAAGACGTACACAATATCTCTCTTTAAACCCCTTCAATCTGCTTTTAACTTCCTAGCAAAAAATGGAAACAACTCCAACTCATTCCTAATGGCACACATAGCTGTGATCCCCAAACCTAACAAAGACCACTCTGAATGCGCAAACTTCAGACCCATCTCCCTTCTAAATGTTGATCTCAAGATCCTGGCCAAAATACTTGCCAACAGATTAAAACCCCTCCTAGCACAGATTATAGGCCCTGAGCAAGTGGGATTCATGCCGGTAGGGAAGTTCGTGACAATACTACTAAGGCGCTGAATCTAATCTATTTTGCCCAAAACTCTAAAACAGCCGGAATATTGCTTTCTACCGATGCAGAGAAGGCTTTCGATAGAGTCTCCTGGGACTACATGATGGACACCTGTGCCCATATCGGACTACGGGAAAACATGCTGTCATGGATCTCAGCACTCTACAAAAAACCCCAAGCCCAAATTAAAGTAAATAACACACTATCTGACCCCATCTCGATCCACAATGGAACACGCCAAGGATGCCCTCTATCTCCACTTCTCTTTAGTCTCACCCTAGAACCCCTGATAAGAACAATCAACTTACAAAGAGATATTCAGGGCTTCACAGTAAACAATAGAGAATACAAAATAGCCGCATATGCGGATGACCTCTTATTCTTCATCACCAATCCACATATATCCTTACCAAATCTTCAGAAAGTGTTTCAAACCTTTGGGTTCATCTGCAATTTTAAAGTGAATCAATCAAAATCTGAAGCACTCAACCTCACCTTCCCCCCTGACCAACTCCAGAGATTGAAAGACAACTTCCCTTATAAATGGGAACAAACCGCATTCAAATATCTAGGTATAAACTTAACTAGTAACTAGCAACCTCGACGCCTTATACAACGCCAACTATAAACCACTATTATCCACTATAACAAAAGATCTACTAAGGTGGCACCCAAAAAAATTCTCATGGTTTGGTAGAGCGTCCATTCTGAAGATGACGATACTACCCAGACTTTTATACCTATTTAATGCTCTACCCATAAGAATCCCGGAAACCTTTTTTAGCACTCTCCTTAAAGCACAGAGAGAATTCCTCTGGGCAGATAGAAAACCCAGAATCAATTTTGCTCTACTAACGCTTCCCAAAAGCAAAGGGGGTATAGGCCTCCCTGATTTTAAGAAATACTTTCAGGCTGCACATATCACCAGACTCATAGTCTGGCACTGCCATGGCCCTAACAAAGATTGGGTCCAATTGGAAAGCAATTTAACCTTACATAAAACGCTTTACTATCCATGGTCCAAACACTCCAAAAAAGATAAACAGATAGGCCACCCACTGATTGAAAACACAATCACTATTTGGCACAAAACAGCCAGTCTACACAAAATCGCATCCATCCCAGGTCCACTGACACCACTTGCCAATTACCCTGATTTCCCACCGGGCATGCACCATAAACTACCACATGACCTCCTTATTCACCACTGCATGACAAACTCGAAAATCAAAACATTTGACGCACTTAGCTCTGAGGTGGGCGAGGCATTTTCTGGCCTGTGGTTTTACATGCAATTAAGGGACTTTGTGGTAAACGATAAACACAAATCCAAATTCTGCCTCCCGTTGACACAGTTGGAATCCATATGCTTAAAAAGATCACTGGTAGCCCACACCACATCCCTTGCATACTCATGGCTAATTTGTATGCCACACGCAGATAACAGTAAACACAAAAGGAAGTGGGAACATGATCTTAAAATGAACATTTCTGAAAAGCAATGGGAAAAGGCATGTATTTTGAAACACAAATGTTCATTAAGCTCCAAATACCAAGAGATTTCCTATAAGGTCCTCACTCGATGGTATCTGACACCGCAAAAGGCCGGGAGATGGTCTCTCCCCACCTCAGATAAATGCTGGAGATGTAAAACTTGCATAGGCTCACTTCTACACATTTGGTGGGAATGTCCTCTCATTAGCGCCTACTGGGATGAAATTAAGTCCTGGATAAAACATATAACGAAAACCAATCTAGAACTAAACGCAGCCGCCTGCCTGATCAATTTAGTCCCAACTACCTTAAGTAGCTACAAAAAATCACTCTCTCGACACCTATTAGTTGCGGCTAAAACGCTCATACCCATCCACTGGAAAACCTCCACAGTCCCAGGAGTAAGGACTGGTTAAATAGAGTGCAATACATTTTTAAAATGGAGGAAATAGTGGCAATGAAAAAAGAGAACAGCACATCCTTCAATAGAACTTGGCAACCTTGGCTGGCCTTTACACTCTCGCCAGATTACCAATTACTCATGAGCTGAACTTCCCTTATCCATTACTCTACAGAGAAAAAGGAAATAGTAAGGAGAAAATAGAAGGGCTGAGTTATACATGTCTCTATTGGACACACACTTAACCTAAGGAAATGAACCCTAGTGCGATGGTATCCCCCCCTGTGACTACCAATGCCCTTTATCCTGTACCCCCCTTCACCCTTCCCCCAATACATAACCTACCTTGTGATATCACTAGTTTTTTCGCTTCTCTATTTGTCTTTGCTTTCTTTTTTCGTTCTAATTGAGATACTAAGTTACAACACTAATGCTACCTAATTGTATCAATGTTTATATACATACCATTGTTGATAACATTTATAATTCTATGCTAATTGTAAACCTGAACATACTCTCAATAAAACCTTTTTTGACTGTGAAAAAAAAAAAAAGAAAATAACAAAAAATATAGATACTGGTATGCATACCCCATGATGTTTTCAGGGCACCTGGAAAGAAGGGTGTTACACTATGGTGGGTGTTATTCAGCATACCTGTCTCCGGGGGAGAGCGGCTCCGGTTTTCTGCCTCCTCCTGTCTCCTCCGAAGTTGTTCTGTGAGCAATTTGAGCCTCTCCGCCTTCCTGACGGGATCGCCTTCCACGGGACCGACGTCATGATGGCATGGTGGTGGTGACTGATGCCGGTGTACCTGAAAAAAATAAAAATGTTTAATAGAGATAATAATAATAGCATTATATACAATAATAATACGATAGCAAAATATTTTAATAAAAAACACTTATATTCGCAGGAGACACAATCTGACAATGTCACTCGGTCAGCTCCCGATACAGTAATGTTTTCAAACAACTGAAGTCCGGTTTAAACCGATTTTCAGCTCACTGTGACATCACACACCTCATACCAGCCGCCACATTTCAGGCTTGGAAACTGATAGATTTTATATTTAATTAAACAATACTATGGTCATTTTAGTGACTGGGTATACTGGGCATAATTCTCAGTATCTGTTCTTATTCTGTATGCATGGACTCTCCACAGTACCACTTCTCTTGTCCTGTATGCTGGGTGTTTTTTTCAGTACCATACTTACCTAGGTGGATGTTGTATCTGCCCCTCGGCGCCTCTACACTGAGAACCAATCGATCAAACACTGCCGATCGCTCAGCGACTCCTTTTCTGGAGTAATGCTCTGGACTGCTCACCTGAGAGATGGTGGTTCAATCAGGATAAAGCGACTCCTTTTCGGTAGTAATGGTCTGGAGTGTTCACCTGAGAGGTTGTGGTTCAATCAGGATAAAGCGAATCCTTTTCGGAAGTAGTGGTCAAGAGTGCTCACCTGAGAGGTGGTGATTCAATCAGGATGAAGCGACTTCTTTTCGGTAGTAGTGGTCTGGAGTGCTCACCTGAGAGGTAGTGGTTCAATCAGGATAAAGCAACTCCTTTAGGGTAGTAATGGTCTGGAGTGCTCACCGGAGAGGTGGTGGCTCAATCAGGATGAAGCGACTCCTTTTCAGTAGTAATGATCTGAAGTATATTTTTTTCTAAGCATTTTCTACTTTTAGCAGAAAATAACAAAAAATATAGATACTGGTATGCATACCCCATGATGTTTTCAGGGCACCTGGAAAGAAGGGTGTTACACTATGGTGGGTGTTGTCCAGCATACCTGTCTCCGGGGGAGAGCGGCTCCGGTTTTCTACCTCTTCCTGTCTCCTCCGAAGTTGTTCTGTGAGCAATTTGAGCCTCAACGCCTTCCTGACGGGATTGTCTTCCACGTGACCGACGTCATGGTGGCATGGTGGTGGTGACTGATGCCGGTGTACCTGAAAAAAATAAAAATGTTTAATAGAGATAATAATAATAGCAATATATACAATAATAGTACGATAGCAAAATATTTTAATAAAAAACACTGATAATCGCAGGAGACACAGTCTGACAATGTGATTCGGTCAGCTCCCAATATAGTAATGTTTTCAAACAACTGAAGTCCGGTTTGAACCGATTTGCAGCTCACTGTGACATCACACACCTCATACCAGCCGCCACATTTCAGGCTTGGAAACTGATAGATTTTATATTTAATTAAACAATACTATGGTCATTTTAGTGACTGGGTATACTGGGCATAATTCTCAGTATCTGTTCTTATTCTGTATGGATAGACTCTCCACAGTACCACTTCTCTTGTCCTGTATGCTGGGTGTTTTTTTCAGTACCATAAATACCTAGGTGGATGTTGTATCTGCCCCTCGGCGCCTCTACACTGAGAACCAATCGATCAAACACTGCCGATCGCTCAGCGACTCCTTTTCTGGAGTAATGCTCTGGACTGCTCACCTGAGAGATGGTGGTTCAATCAGGATAAAGCGACTCCTTTTCGGTAGTAATGGTCTGGAGTGCTCACCTGAGAGGTGGTGGTTCAATCAGGATAAAGCAACTCCTTTAGGGTAGTAATGGTCTGGAGTGCTCACCTGAGAGGTGGTGGCTCAATCAGGATGAAGCGACTCCTTTTCAGTAGTAATGGTCTGAAGTATATTTTTTTCTAAGCATTTTCTACTTTTAGCAGAAAATAACAAAAAATATAGATACTGGTATGCTTACCCCATGATGTTTTCAGGGCACCTGGAAAGAAGGGTGTTACACTATGGTGGGTGTTGTCCAGCATACCTGTCTCCGGGGGAGCGCGGCTCCGGTTTTCTGCCTCCTTCTGTCTCCTCCGAAGTTGTTCTGTGAGCAATTTGAGCCTCACCGCCTTCCTGACGGGATTGTCTTCCACGGGACCGACGTCATGATGGCATGGTGGTGGTGACTGATGCCGGTGTACCTGAAAAAAATAAAAATGTTTAATAGAGATAATAATAATAGCAATATATACAATAATAGTACGATAGCAAAATATTTTAATAAAAAACACTGATAATCGCAGGAGACACAGTCTGACAATGTGATTCGGTCAGCTCCCAATACAGTAATGTTTTCAAACAACTGAAGTCCGGTTTGAACCGATTTGCCGCTCACTGTGACATCACACACCTCATTCCAGCCGCCACATTTCAGGCTTGGAAACTGATAGATTTTATATTTAATTAAACGATACTATGGTCATTTTAGTGACTGGGTATACTGGGCATAATTCTCAGTATCTGTTCTTATTTTGTATGCATGGACTCTCCACAGTACCACTTCTCTTGTCCTGTATGCTGGGTGTTTTTTTCAGTACCATAAATACCTAGGTGGATGTTGTATCTGCCCCTCGGCGCCTCTACACTGAGAACCAATCGATCAAACAGTGCCGATCGCTCAGCGACTCCTTTTCTGGAATAATGCTCTGGAGTGCTCACCTGAGAGATGGTGGTTAAATCAGGATAAAGCGACTACTTTTCGGTAGTAATGGTCTGGAGTGCTCACCTGAGAGGTGGTGGTTCAATCAGGATAAAGCGACTCCTTTTTCGGTAGTGGTCTGGAGTTCTCACCTGAGAGATTTTGATTCAATTAGGATGAAGCGACTCCTTTTCGGTAGTAGTGGTCTGGAGTGCTCATCTGAGAGTTGGTGATTCAATCAGGATGAAGCGACTCCTTTTCAGTAGTAATGGTCTGAAGTATATTTTTTTCTAAGCATTTCCTACTTTTATCAGAAAATAACAAAAAATGTAGATACTGGTATGCATACCCCATGATGTTTTCAGGGCACCTGGAAAGAAGGGTGTTACACTATGGTGGGTGTTGTTCAGCATACCTGTCTTCGGGGGGAGAGCGGCTCCGGTTTTCTGCCTCCTCCTGTCTCCTCCGAAGTTGTTCTGTGAGAAATTTGAGCCTCACCGCCTTCCTGACGGGATTGTCTTTCACGGGACCGACGTCATGATGGCATGTTGGTGGTGACTGATGCCGGTGTACCTGAAAAAAATAAAAATGTTTAATAGAGATAATAATAATAGCAATATATACAATAATAGTACGATAGCAAAATATTTTAATAAAAAACACTGATAATCGCAGGAGACACAGTCTGACAATGTGATTCGGTCAGCTCCCCATACAGTAATGTTTTCAAACAACTGAAGTCCGGTTTGAACCAATTTGCAGCTCACTGTGACATCACACACCTCATACCAGCCGCCACATTTCAGGCTTGGAAACTGATAGATTTTATATTTAATTAAACGATACCTATGGTCATTTTAGTGACTGGGTATACTGGGCATAATTCTCAGTATCTGTTCTTATTCTGTATGCATGGACTCTCCACAGTACCACTTCTCTTGTCCTATATGCTGGGTGTTTTTTTCAGTACCATAAATAACTAGGTGGATGTTGTATCTGCTCCTCGGCGCCTCTACACTGAGAACCAATCGATCAAACACTGCTGATCGCTCAGCGACTCCTTTTCTGGAGTAATGCTCTGAAGTGCTTACCTGAGAAATGGTGGTTCAATCAGGATAAAGCGACTCCTTTTCAGAAGTAGTGGTCTGGAGTGCTCACCTGAGAGGTGGTGATTCAATCAGGATGAAGCGACTCCTTTTCGGTAGTAGTGGTCTGGAGGTCTCACCGGAGAGGTGGTGGTTCAATCAGGATAAAGCAACTCCTTTAGGGTAGTAATGGGTTGGAGTGCTCACCTGAGAGGTGGTGGCTCAATCATGATGAAGCGACTCCTTTTCAGTAGTAATGGTCTGAAGTATATTTTTTTCTAAGCATTTTCTACTTTTAGCATAAAATAACAAAAAATATAGATACTGGTATGCATACCCCATGATGTTTTCAGGGCACCTGGAAAGGAGGGTGTTACACTATGGTGGGTGTTGTCCAGCATACCTGTCTTCGGGGGGAGAGCGGCTCTGGTTTTCTGACTCCTCCTGTCTCCTCCGAAGTTGTTCTGTGAGCAATTTGAGCCTCACCGCCTTCCTGACTGGATTGTCTTCCACGGGACCGACGTCATGATGGCATGGTGGTGGTGACTGATGCCGGTGTACCTGAAAAAAATAAAAATGTTTAATAGAGATAATAATAATAGCAATATATACAATAATAGTATGATAGCAAAATATTTTAATAAAAAACACTGATAATCGCAGGAGACACAGTCTGACAATGTGATTCGGTCAGCTCCCAATACAGTAATGTTTTCAAACAACTGAAGTCCGGTTTGAACCGATTTGCAGCTCACTGTGACATCACACACCTCATTCCAGCTGCCACATTTCAAGCTTGGAAGCTGATAGATTTAATTAAACCATACTATGGTCATTTTAGTGACTGGTTATACTGGGCATAATTCTCAGTATCTGTTCTTATTCTGTATGCATGGACTCTCCACAGTACCACTTCTCTTGACCTGTATGCTGGGTGTTTTTTTCAGTACTACAAATGTTATGACAATTCAATAAGTGCTATGGGCATCCCATATCTTCCTTTACCCCAACTAAAGTTGTATCCCACAACAAAACTATGCAAATGACTGTTCATTGTCTCAGAGGTGATAGATGGGGGTCTGGCAGCAGGGTGATTTGGTGGATGTTAATGACTCGTAGCAACCTACCGCTACACAGACACCAGTTAAGTAGCTCTGTAAAATTCCCACAAACCCCTGGCCTGTCTGACTATTCTTGGTATAGGGACGTTTTGAGAGGGTGAGCTGCAAAAAATTGACAAACTGACTGGAGTTTGCAGGGGTCTGAAGTGCTGGACACCTGATAGATATGCTTGATAGTGTTGGCATATAAGGCCAATACACTGTGGTAATATGCATCGAATGCCAGAGTCAGGAACCTTAGAAATCTTCCAACCCCCTGATCATCCTATTAAAAATTAGGCTATGGCCAATCCATTCGTAACACTGAGTTTCCTGACCAACCAGTCCCCATGTGACTGTAACTGCCAGTAACAAAATGAAATATGCAGAAACTAGGGCAGACAAAAACTTCCAGGGGCCAAAACCAACTGAGTCAGCTGCGACTCAAACACTCCGAGAGGCCTACTCATGGTTGTGGAATAAACATGGAGATATCATTCCAGACACACAGAAAACTGATCCCACATGATTTAAGTCAGGTCTTGCTTCTGCTGGTAACCCGACAACCGAGTTGGTGTCCTAAAACAGAGGAAGGAGGCTAAATTTTATCATGAGGAATACTCATGGCAGGATTCAGCATACCCAAAAGTGACTGAGAGCCCCCCTTGGAACAGACTGGGGATTGGACAAAAGATGAATGGTCTGACGTATCTGACCAGTTCTCCAGGAAACCTTGCAATCAAGAGATTAGGGCCGAGATTGAAACCCAAAATGATGATGATTTTCTTTTGGCCTGGACCTACCACTTTGTGGGCAGTCAGGGGACATTGGTTTAGCACTCACCCTGAGAGAGACTGCAGATCCCTGGGTGGTAACCAAGGTCTTCACGCAACAGGATATCAACTAAATGAATTATCCCCTGACCCCCCATGCAGTTACCCAAACTCCAATGGAGTACTTGGAAAAAGGTGTCAAATAAGCAAGGACTGCTTTTGACCCAAAGGTTACCCTAGTGGTGAAATGACATTTACGCCATTTACCATGCTATACCAGTGGTCAGGTCTGATGGAAGTAGCTTCAAAGCATTGGTAATATCAGCTAGGATAGCCAATACACCCCCCTAACTGTAGAAAGATCTGAAACACCAGAATCACAGCCGAGTACTTTTATCAAAATACTTCTGCAGGAAATAGGGCAGCCAAAATGTAAACAAACTATATTGGAAACTTGCCACTGGACACCTACCGGTGGGCCAACCCTCCACCTTCAGAACGATGGGGAAAGAACCGGACCAATCACCCCTTGGAAATTACTGTCTGCAATAACTTCTCACCAAAGAAAGCATGACTGTCTGCTGAAGCCAAGATACTACATGCGAAAGACTCTGACGAGATAGTGATGAGGCCCACATGAAGACCTACTGAAAAATTCCTCCAGCATAGGCTGACTGAAGACCAGGGATAGGAGATTCCTACACAGCCTCTATCAAAGAAACATTACTTGGCTCAGACATATTGAACCAGAAGGCTTGACAAGATCGGTGGACTAAGGGGATGCAGGAATGTAGAAAGAGCGGGAGCTGGGGGTGCGCTGACACCCCGCCTTTAACCGAGCGAGCTTCGATCACCTCCATCCTGTCTTGCAACCATAACAGGCCATGGAGAGCAAATTTAGCCAAAATGAATCTGAGTTAAAGAATAATGCCCAGAACATGTTCCATGCAGTTGGATGGGAGTAGCTGGGATGGAATTGGATATAACAATCCAAAGAGTTCTGCCTTCCCGGCTGAGGCCAGGAAAGGAAAACCCCTGTAATGAAGCTCCACTGTGAGCTTAAGTATAGAGTAACTCCTTAATGATGGGGTGCCACCATGCTCTGAAGCCCCACGTGGGGTTTGAAGGGATGAATGTGAATTAGTCGCTTCTGAAACATGCGGCATGCCCAACCTAAGGAAACACAAACTAGAGAAAGTCACAGACAACCAGACATGAGAGCAAAACCCTTCTGTGCCTACCCAAGTATGAGGACTTAATCAGTAATGACAAGACCACAGTGGGTGCATGAACCTGATGATGACCTCAACCCTAGCGTATGTAATAAGCGAGCCTGAGCAACCTGCAGTGCAAAGACAGGTAATTAAAACTGAACACTCAGGGCTAATGTACCCACAGACCATTGTGGGTAGTCCTACAGGTGTAATGAAATGAACATGCATCGTATGATGCATGGTATACGGGCGAGAAGATTGTGGTCAACCACATCCCATATGAATCTGTAGACGTGACAGATTCCGAGATGTGAGCACTAGCTAACTAAACCCAGTTTTACAAAGAAATTTGAACGAATGGTACGATGAGAGATGGAAAACAAATTAAAATTAAATGGCTACTGGTGTCTGCCCTAACTACATGGCACCGATATGCTATGACAGAACCTGATATGACAGAAACGCCATATGACAGAAACACTATGACAAATCGCATGTATCGCAAGAAATTACCGTGACAGTGGAGCTGTGTCACCAACCAGCCCCCCCCCCCCCTTATTATTGTTATCCTTCCAGCCTGAAAACATTTGGCAATCAGACTTCACAACTTGCAGAGATGACCGATGTAAGTATAATACGCATACAGTATACCGAGTAGTATATATATATATATATATATATATATATATATATATATATATATATATATATATATATGGTGTGTAGCTCAGTATAGATGGGGACATCGATACATACACATATATTGCACACAGTATACAGTGCAGTAACCTGTGGCGTGCAGCCACCCCCCGGTGATCCATGCCGCAAGGAAAGCCTAGAACTGGACTAACAGCATGCGTCTTCCCTCCCCTGGACTACCGGCAACAGACTAGCTGGCTACTCTCTCCCCCTCCCCTTTCTCCAATGCCCCAGGAATGGATGGTCTGCTGTCAGTGGGCAGACCCCCCCCCCCCCCGACACTGCTGCCACCACACTCCCCCGACCCCTGCATGAAAACCGAGCTATAAGAAGCATCTGACACGCAAGCCTTCTTACTTATCATAAGTATAAGTTTAGCTCATAAAGCAACAGCCTCATCTCACAAGAGTTCTTCTGAATATGCACTATTTTTTTTAATTGAGCACACAACCAATGCACCTTCACATGGAGGTTATGTGGACTGTCCACTGAGCTGTAAAAAAACAGATAAATCTTTCAGTTTCACTCCACCCACACTTCACCCTCCAGCACACTTACCTCACAAAATGTTTCCTTTAAATTTCTGCAATCCCCGATTGATGACCAGGGAAGGTACATTTTCTTGTTATGTAAATTAGCAGGCTTGACATGTATTATTGCTAATGTATATGTCCCTCCACCCTTCTCCTTTGATAGTCTGAAATGTTTAGCACAATTTATAGCACCCCACTCCAACACCCCTGTTTAGGTGCTGGGTGACTGCAATAATGTAATGGATAAACAAATGGATAAATTTAAATCTGGAACTAGTGGTAGTTCCACACCGGGTGATCCTACTCCCTTTGCTAGATTCCTGGAAGAACTTGGCCTACGAGATGTGTGGGGGGACCTAAATCCCACGGTCCAATGTAATTCCTGTTACAGAGTATCGTATAAATGCCTCTAATGAATTGATTTATGTCTGGGAAACAACCTGGCGCACGCACTACTTCCATGATGTATGCACCACGTAAGATATCAGACCACTCTCTCCTATGCACTAAGGTCAATACTGCCCCCAGTCCCAGGTGCAGACTATGGAAGGTAAATCCTGATGGGTTTACTTCCTCTTTGATTCCCTGCAAAGGTAAAGCATAATGGACTACTATGCATCCATTATGTGTCACTTACCTGACACAAGAGCCAGCGAAGTCACCGCTGTCCCGTGTAGTTCCGAGCGTCCATCTTCTTGGTGGGGCTGTGATTCGCCAGAGCAGCGATGACGTCACATATCAGATCTGCGGCTTACCCAGTGCGCCGTAGACAGCGGTGGCTGTCTTCAGGTAAAAGTCTCCTAAACCATACAGGTTTAGGAGATATTTCTTGGACCTACAGGTAAGCCTTAATCTAGGCTTACCTGTAGGTCAAAGTGGTTTGTAAGGGTTTACAACCACTTTAAGTTAGCATTAGACCTCCTCCAATAGGCTGCCCATTCTGCCATATATTTATCAGGAGTCCCCGTGCCAAAGTTGCTATCCCAGTAACAGTCTATCTAAGGCCAGCTGTGGTGGTGCCACATCTGGTGAGTTCAGCCAGCTCTGCCATATACCGTAGAATTTTTTTTGGTGATTTCCTGTGATGGTACGTATTTTTTTTCCTGGATAAGGGTGGTATTAACCTGTTGGATCCATTGTGTTATTTTAAGTGCATTTACCGAGAGCCAAAGATGGGCAATTAGCTTTCTGGCTACATATAGGAGCCTCGTGAGGGCAATGCACACCAAAGGGGGTGTACAGTTCCTCTTTAAAGCTCCCCAATAGGCATGTCAGCTGGTCTACTTCCAGTTGCACCTTCAAAATGCTATTGATTTTGGCTACAATGGAGCTCCAGTACCTCACAGTTTAGGACATCTTCAGAGCATATGGATAAGATCTTCTGAATGGACTTGACACTTCGGACAAATAGGGGTGTCCCTCCTGTCCCATTTGTGCAACTGAACTGGCGTACGATATACACAAAGCAGATGGGATATTGTTTGTGCTGCAGATACTGACATCAATTGTCCCATCTCCAAAATCTGCTCCCATTGTTTCCCATCAATAGGGCCAGCATCTGTCTCCTACTTCTCTCTACATGGTAAAAGGTCAGGGGCTTGTATATATGAGATGAGTATAAATTCTTGAGATGATCCCTTTCTTTTCAGGTTCAATTAATATAGAATCCAGGAACGCTGAGTTGTCTAGTTTCATGTTAGAGTGTTTACTTTGGCATCTCGGAGCATAGTGTAGTTGAACATATTGATAATGGCGGCCTTTGAGTATGGGGAATTCCTTTAGCAATTGAGAGTATGATTTCTGTGTGGATCTATCCAGAATTTGATATAGGAATTTAATCCTCGTTCTCTCCCAAATTGTAAATTGGATGTCTGGGAATCTTAGCAAGATCTGCGTAGAGGCGATTGCACCAAATGAGAGTTTGACGCCTATAGCCCGTCACTCCAAGTGTACTTTTGACTCCCTTCCATATTTTCATAGTTGCGGGGCAATTAAAGGGGGTGTTGGGGAATCCCATTTCCATATGAGACAGGGCGGTGTAAGCTACGTCCAGGCCGTCAAGAGGGGTCCCTGACCGTCGCAATGTCCCACTCCGTGAAGTGTTGTAATTGGGCTACAAAGTAATACATTTGTGGGTGCGGGACAGCCATTCCACCTTGATCTTTTGGGAGCTGCAGGGTGGCAAGCTTAATACGTCAAAAAACGAAAATACTCAAGCGTGAAAATGGATATTGGGTGCAAAATAAAATTCAAATAAAACCAAAAAAGGAAAAAGAAAACAGCTGCAAACACTCCGAATAGGCCAGCCACCCAAAAAAATAAATAAATAAATAATACAATAAATTGTGTTGCACTATCTTTAGTAATCAAACCACTAACAAAGTGCCAAGTGTCTAATTATCAAAGGTTAATATTAAATTAACCAAATAATATATATCAAATAATCTAGTAAAAATTATAAAATATTACAAAATATATTGCGCTTTCTTAAATATAACCAATACAATGAAAAAGTGCTAAGTGAAAGAGCTAAATATAAAGTGAAAGTGTCAAGTGCTACAAAAACCATAATATTATATTAACATTAAGGGATGACAAGGAGGAGACACACCTCCCTGAAATATTCCACTCTTCTGGTAAATGTGATTAACTAATATTCACAATGAAAATGCAAAAAAAAAAAAAAAAAAAAAATGATATCATATGTTATATATAAAAATATATATAAAAATAAGCACCCTACAAACAACATCAATTCATATATAATATTATCCCAAATTATTAGGGGCGGTAAGAAAATGCCAAGAAAATAAATTAAATAAAAAACACCAAATAGGTAATTAATTGATGCAGCTAAATTAATCAATGTACCAAATAAATAATTAATGCAGCTAAATTAAAATAATTATAATAGGTACTAATCATCCAGAAAAAGGTCCACATTAATATAAAAAAGGTTATTATGTGTATGAACAAAGTGTTGCATAAAATTTACTTATCCAGAGAGGTCCACACTAAAGGGGGGGGGGGGTGACTCGTACTTGGCACATCAAAGGCTTCAAATTAATGAGAATACCCCAGGAAAGGTCGCCACACTTTTCCTCCTTCAGAAAAGTTGAACCAAACAAAGGGGACAATATTCCTGCTTTTTCCGCTCCAGATAAGTTATTTCATATAAAAAGGAAGAAAGAAAACATTACGCAATATTGCTAGAACACAGTAGGATCAGTGTAAAAATAGCCACTCACATGTAGAGTAATCTAAGAGCACATTTAATGGTCAGATCACCGTATGAGTCTGCAGCCGCTGCGCTGCAAACCTTACTCGTGTGCTGCCACTGTCTCCTCTCCCTCACTAGTTGCGTCACAGTCACGTGACTTTCTCAAAGGGCAACCAAAAGGGCCCTGAGTTATGAGTCAATCCATCGGAACCAGTATTGTGGTGCAGATTGGTGTGTTATGTAAAATGTACAATAGTTGTGGTGCCCAAATCATCTTTATAAGATTTACACGCCCGGTTACTGATAGTGGTAGCCTACTCCAGCTGTAGTCCCCTGGGTCTTTGGTCGCCACTATGCCCAAATATTTGAAAGGGGTAACAACTTGTATATGTGAGAGATCTTCTGGTAGGGGAATTAATAGAGAGTCTAATGGTAGGAGAGCTGATTTATGCCAGTTAATGGCAAAGCCTGATAGCTGCCCGAATTGGTCAATTAGGGACATCACTGCCCTTAGAGAATCCCCAGTGTCTCCCAAGTACAGCAGTGTATTGTCTGTGTACAATGAGATTTTTTCCTCGTTTTGACCACGCCGAAAGCCCACGATGTTAGGAGAGTTCCGTATCATAGCCGCCAGAGCAAACAGCAGGGGCCACAATAGGCACCCCTGCTGTGTGCCACAGAACAAAGGAAATGCCTCAGATAGGGTGTAATTAATCTTTACTCTAGCTGTGGGGGCAGCGTATAACAACTTCACCCAGGAAATAAATGTATCCACCAATCCGAAGCGACGCAGTACCTCCTACAGATATTTCCACTCCGTATTTCCACTCCACTTAGTAATTTCACATCCGTGTTAAGAAGCGAAATGGGCCTGTATGAGTCGGGCTGCAATGGTCCTTACCAGGTTTTGAAATGACTACTATGATCGCCTCATTCATAGAGGCAGGCAGTTCAGGGTTATTAGTATGGTAGGTAAAAGGATATCACCCTATCTCCCATATGTTTCTGTGGGCAGACCATCAGATCCTGGCGATTTGTTGTTCGCCATTTGTGCCACCGCTAAAGTAAGTTCCTCTAAAGTTATTGGTTTATTAAGGGCACCTCAGGGACACGAGTCTGATCAGTAACCGTGTCACCTGCTGTGTTCTGTATGGCATCAATATGTGTAATGCCCTGTTGGGCCCTAGCTATCATGGCAAGTAAATGGCCTGGGTTTTCCCCTTTTGCTGGAGAAAGAAACCTTGTTTTCCTCTGCAGTAATGGAAACCTGTTGGTACAGGGCCTGTGCTTCCTGCCATTTACCTTCTGAGTCAGGACTGGGGGCAGAGATATACCTCTCCTCAGCTTTGGCAGCTTCGCTCATCACTAAGTTCTCCCATTCTTTAGTTTTAGTTTTGATGGAGGTGATCTGCGTAATAATTAAACCCCTTAAGTAGGCTTTTAGAGCATCCCAAATTACTGTAGACCCTGCCGAGCCCTGGTTGAAACTCAAACTCATTCAGGGCTTTGGGGGATGCGTCAGACTCTGGGAAAATAGTGAACCAAAAAGGGTTTACTTTCTCTTTAATGTTATTACTACTACACATATTGCCGATGGGACTGAAGAGAGATATTATATTTTATTTTATGGTTTGATTTTCTTTTTTCCAGATGTTTTTTCTTTCTACTGTTTTTCTGTTGTTTGTGGCACCCCCTTACGTTACGGGTGCTGAGAGAACTCTGGGTATTATACAATGATTTCTATGATACAGAATTGGTAAAAGGACTATACATCTTCAAATACCTATAGATTGATTAGACTACACAAAATGCTGTTGTGCATTGATTGTATACCTGTGCAATTATACCTTGTAGTGCCTTGTGTTCTCATCAATAAAAAACATTTTGTTGAGTAAAAAAAAATGACAGACTTCCTAAATAAGACACCTTTAAACTAGAAAACATATAACCTGTACAAAACATTGTTAAAAAGACAATCTGGATTATCAACCCACATGCTGGAAATGCTGTGATAAAAATTATCTCAAATATCAAAAAAAATGTTTTGATATTTGTTGATGTTTTTGATATATAATGCTCTTAAGATGGCACTGGATACAAGTCACAATATCTGTAGATGCATCAACTTCACAGTGGCTAGAGTAATATAGTATAATTTTTACAGTCTAATCTCAGCAATTCAGCGTTATTTGAAACAGTATGAATGGCTAATTTCCAAAGAAAGTACTCACTGTTACGCTGTTTCAGTGAAGCTGGGGTTCAATGAACCAGCGATTGGATCTGTTGGATGATGGCCACGGAGCTGTATTTCAATCCTTCAACGTTGTTATCACATAAAGTTGCTCTAAAAGAGGTTTTTATAGGCAATAGTGGTTACAATCCTTTTGTCAGTGCCCAGTGTTGCACTATGAAGCCAGAGACAGAGCAGGCCAGCCGGCGTATCTAATGCCTCATACACACGATCAAACAATCCGGTGGAAAAGTCCGCCAAACAATCCGCCCGTGTGTAGGCTCCGGTGGACTTTTTTTACGCTGAATAAGAAAGTATTTTTGCACTCCAATCTGTCCGCCGGACTCACATTTCGGCAGACAGTACGGATGTGTGTGTGCCAGTCCGCCTTACTTTTGAAATTAACTGACTTTTCCTGCCCGGAGAAAAGTCCGCTCATTTTGAGCGTGTCTCCAGGAGGCAGGTAGCCGGAGCCAGCGAAGTAGGTGTCGCTGGCCCTGTCACCTGGAATGGAATTAAAGGGGAATCCCTACGCTGAAAATCGACGTGGGGGTCCCCCCCCAGGTCCATATCAGACCCTTATCCGAGCACGCTACCCAGCCGGCCAGGAAAGAGGATGCTGGGACTGTGACATCATAATGGGCGGGGACATCATCCGGTGATGTCCCTATATAAGTCGCCGCACGCCGCGTCCCTGCCATTGTGACTGGAGACAGCGACGAGGCAACATCTCCAAAAGAGAAGAACAGAAGACGGCGACAGAAGACCGGGCCACCTCTTGTAAAAGAGCTAGAAGAAGGCGCGGTGGCCTGGCAAGAAGAACCGAAGAGGGAGACAAGACCCCCGAAGTTGGAAGAAGAGGGCGGCGGCGGCGAAGAAGAAAGCCGGGCTCCTCCGCTAGTGAAAGAGCTAGCAAAAGAGCAGAACATAGCGGAGGAGTTCGACGAGAAGACCCCCGAAGACGGAAGAAGACCCCCGGAGCTGTGCAATAAACTATTTTAACCCTTGTATGTTTTGTTTTGTTTTTTTACATTTTTTCACAGGTGAATGGGTACATTATACCCCATACTCATTCACATTGGGTGGGGGGCCGGGATCCGGGGGCCCTTTATTAAAGGGGGCTCACAGATTCCGATAAGTCCCCCCGCCTGAAGACCCCGACAACCAACGGCCAGGGTTGTCAGGAAGAGGCCCTTGTCCTCATCAACATGGGGACAAGGTGCTTTGGGGTGGGGGGGCCGCGCGGCCCCCCCTTCCCCAAGGCACCCCCCATGTTGAGGGCACGCGGCCTGGTACGGCTCAAAAGGGGGGGGGGGCGCTCGCTCGTCCCCACCCCCTTTCCTGGCCAGCCGGGTAGCGTGCTCGGATAAGGGTCTGATATGGACCTGGGGGGCCCCCACGCCGATTTTTCGGCGTAGGGATTCCCCTTTAAGTCCATTCCAGGTGACGGGGCCAGCGACGCATCCTTCGCTGGCCCCGGCTACCTAAAGACACGCTCAAAATTAGCGGTCTTTCCTCCTATTGTGTGGGCGAGTCCGTTCATTTCAAAAGTACGGCAGATAGTCCGGCGGACTTAGTACGCCGTATTAGTCTGCCGCAAAAATACCGTGTCTGCTACGTGTGTACGCTGCATTAGAGTCCCTTTTCAGAAATCTTGCGGCTTGTTTGTGGGTTCCGTTGATGGATTGAATAATGTGATGACGTCACTTGATTGATGCGTTTTGTCCTCCAATCAGAGGATTTCTTCAGAATAGGGAGGATTTATGCAAATGCCTACATAAACCCTCCCCATTCTGAAGAAGTCCTCTAATTGGAGGACAAAAACGTGTCAATCAAGTGAGGTCCTCACATTATTCAATCCGGCAATTCTTTATCTATATTGAGGAAATATTTGTTGCTTTAAATCAATGACCAATTAAAATACACATGACTATAAGGAGATATTACCTCCATCAAGAACTGTTATAATCAGTGTTTAGTTTGGACTTCACTTTTTGGCCATTTATGAGCTTGATCTTGGCGATTAAAGATTTTGTCTTCAATATAATTTTGGCAATTGCTACTTCTGCTCAGTGTGCACTTTATTACAAACGTGAATTCCCCCAAAAAAAAGTTTTTGATATTTGAGAATATTATTTTTATCATAGAATTTCCAGCATGTGATAATCCGGATTGTCTTTTTAACAATGTTTTGTACATTTTATATGTTTGACGTTTTCTAGCTTAAAGGTGTCTTATTTAGGAAGTCTGTCATTGATACAAATTTTAATTAATAAATTATTCAAATCAAACTGCTGGTATATGGTGCTTTTCTTTTTGATAGTGCGGCTTCACTATCTCAATTTAATTTATGATCTCTTGAAGAACACCCCTGAGGAAAGAATTTAACTGAAACGCTTCTGATCGTGCGCTTTGTCACAGTGGTGTTTTTCCATACAGATCTGTATACATTCCAATTCATGGAAGTGACCATGTTTTTAATGTAATGTTTTGTTTAATAAATATTTTGCAACATTCAAATACTTCACAAAACTTTTTTTGTTTAGACATTAATGCCTTAAAAAACACTTAGGCCGCGTACACACGCGCGGACTGTTCGCCCAACTTTGTCCGTCCAACAGTTTCGGCAAACAGTCCGCTCAAACTTAGCATGGACGGACATGGCCACACACGACGGACGAACAGTTTGCTGAAACCGTGCGCGATGACGTGAACGGCACGTACGACGGGACGAAAAATACGACGTCCTATACACTGCATTATAGCTTTCGGCGTGAAAATCCTTTCTGAGCATGCGCGCAACTTTGTTTGACGAACAAGCCTACACACGGGCGGACTGTTCGCTCAAACAAGGTTTCAGCGGACAGTTTTTCGGAAATTCCGAAAAACCTTGTCCGTCCAACTGTCCGCTGAAACTGTCCGCTGAAAGCCCACACACGAGCGGACTGTCCGCCCAAACACTGTTCAGCGGACAAAGTTGGGCGAACAGTCCGCCCGTGTGTACGCGGCCTTAGAGTCCATTCACACAGGGGCAACACGACTTCCAGTGCTACTTTTGGAGGCAACTTGGACACGACTTCAACTTGACTTGGGGCGACTTACAACATGACTTTAAGTCACCCCAGGCCAGGCGACTTTGGCCGTGGCCAGAGAATAATCAGCGAGAGGGGGAACTCCACGCCTAATTTTAAATAAAAAAAGGCATGTATTCCCCCTCCAGGAGCATACCAGGCCCTTAGGTCTGGTATGAATTTTAAGGGGAACTGCCTATGCTGAAAAAAACGGCGTGGGGGTCCCCCAAAAATCCATACCAGACCCTTATCGAGCACACAGCCCGGGCCGGTCAGGAAAGGGGGTGGGGACGAGCGAGCGCTCCCCCTCCTGAACCATACGAGGCCGCATGACCTCAACATGAGGGTGGGTGCTTTGAGGAAGGGGGGCGCCCTGTGCCCCCCCACCCCAAAGCACCTTGTCATGTTGATGAGGACAAGGAATACGGGGGCCCGAGATCCCGGCCCCCACCCTATGTGAATGAGTATGGGGTACCTCTACTCATTCACCTGTGAAAAAAAAAAAAAAAAAAACATACAAGGGTTAAAATAGTTTATTGCACAGCTCCAGGGGTCTTCTTCCGTCTTCGGGGGTCTTACATTACAAGTTGCTTTGGGGTGGGGGGCCGCAGGGCGCCCCCCTTCCCCAAAGCACCCACCCCCCATGTTGAGGTCATGCGGCCTGGTACGGTTCAGGAGGGGGCGCTCGCTCATCCCCACCCCCTTTCCTGACCGGCTGAGCTGCGTGCTCGGAAAAGGGTCTGGTATGCTCCTGGAGGGGGAACTCATGTCGTTTTATTATTTAAAATTTTGCTTGGAGTTCCCCCTTGAGAGCTGATTATTCTGTGAGAGAGGCGACATTGTCGCTTCAATATAGATGGAGATCCGACTTGGAGGCGACTTCCATTGAAATCAATGGGTACAAGTTACCTAGAAGTTGGATTGAAGTAGTACAGGAACCTTTTTTGAAGTCGGAGTGACTGCTGTAGTGTACATTAAGACGGCTTCATTAATTAACATTGATTTACTCAACAGCACGACTTGGGGCGACCTGAAGTCGGATCCCGAGTTGCCCCTGTGTGAAGGGGCTCTTAGGGGTACCCATTCTTTTGGTTTTCAGTTATGAGGTTCTTCTCGCTGGGCTCCTCCGCTATCTTCTGCTCTTTTTTTCCAGCGGAGGTGCTTGGCTTTCTCCTTCGTCATCGTCGTCATCTTCTTCTTCCTTCTTCCGATGTTGACATGATGCTCTCTCCCGCTGTAATGCCGTGGACACGGTATGCAGCGATTTATATAGGCATAAGGGGTGGGGTCACTGGGTGATGTCATATGGTGAACTCACCCCTTATGATGTCACAGTCCCATGGGATTCTGGGACTATCACATCATAAGGGACGGGGTCACTGTGTGACATCACCCGGTTTGTAGCTGGAGTTACAGCCTGTGGAACCACAGAGCCCAGGAGTCCTCATAATGTTTGCACACTAATAATGTATTAGTATATCTTCACATCGTGTTCACATTTTTAAAGGAATATGCATTTTTGAGAGCAGCAACCCTGAATGTTAGTAATCACGCATTTTTCATCATCAGTTATTCCTTTATAATCACTTGTTTAGCGCAGGAATTCACAGCGTTATGGGGTCAAGTCCTGGGGAAAAAAGTGTGGGAACTCCCACCCAAGATCCACTCCCCCACCAAAAAAAATAAATAAATGATACGCTCATATGCACGAACGCTTCAGAAGTGGCATTTTTCATCCAATTTTCGTATTGTGTGTATGAAGCTTAACTGTTAGCACATAAAAAAAACAATCCTCAATAAACATAAATATGGTAATACTCTGAATAATCAGTATTCATTCAATTGTGCTTCCATGCAAATGTAAACATCATGTTCTGATCTTTATTGGGGAATGTTATTTTGTATGTAGAGTGTTTATGTGGTGAGTTTACACTTTTGAACAGAGTTTGGATAACACAGAAAGGTCATAAATGAACTGCACATTATCTGGACAGAATGCTTGGGGAGATAGCGATGTGTCCCTGCTTAGGAGATGTATGTTAGCTTGGGGGGGCTGCAAACTCTGCAGGGCTCCAACACACACTCGCTGCTATTCCAACCCTTCACATATTTCCACATCAACTTCCCTCCTGGCATTAAACTTTGCCAGGTATTGTGCTCAGCTTACCACCCCAAACTGATGTTCCTCCCTCAGCTCACCTCTCTCCCTGCATGTCCTGTGAGCAGAATAGCTGTGCTCCTCCTCTGGGTTCTCTCATCATATGGCACTGAAGATAGAGGAGGGGGGGATTCAGCGGGACACACAGAGCAAGCATGCAGGAGACTGGGGGGGGGGGGGGGATTAGGAGACAGAAAATTAGGAGGGGCTGGCGGGGAGGAGCTCATCACAAGCGGTCTGACTAAATACAATCTCTAAGCAGCAGGGAGTGGGACCTGATCTACCCGTCAGCTAGCTGTGATTGACAGGTTGATCGAAGCGGAAGCTGTCATGGGGCCCCCTACTGGCAATGCCTGAATGGTCAGGTGTGCGGCACTTACTATTGCGAGCTGTGTCTGCGGCTGCTGGTGTAGCACCTGTCACAGAGCTCGCTTACTTCAAAGTCTTGCAGGACATGGCTGCTAACGGGAACTGAGTTCCTGTTGTGGAAAAAGTACAGGAACTCCATTCCTATACGTTCCCGCAGGACATGAGCCCTAGTTATACACTATTTACCTACAATCAATATATGCTAATTGGTATTTTCTTTACAAAAAACATGTAGCAGAATACAAATAAACAAGAATTCCGCACTTAGGAGTAATAAGAACTGCTGCCTCCCTAAAACAAACTTCACAAAGTGAAATCTACAAAATTAAAATCAAAAACAGTGAAATGTGGCTGTTCTATGAAGCAAAACTGTCATGAATGTAAAACTCGCATGAGTGATGAATAATGTGATAAAAATTAGAAATGTGATACAAGGGAATGATTTCCCAAACACAGGCAAGAAGCTGTGTAAACTGTATGAGAAAACTGTGTGAATGCTAATATAGTGTATCCAGCAAAAACTGTGAAAAATTATTAATTGAACTAATAAATATATTGCAAAATATATGGTAATAAAAAAGAAAAAGAAATGTGTGAGTGCAAAACCCAATTAATGTGCAAAAGGCGTAGTTAAGATGCAAAGGATATATTAATATAAATTAGCAAGTCCAATGTGCAATAATGGAAAAAGTAGGGGAAAACACTGCGCTATAACTAAATAAAAACAAAAAAACAGCTGCCAACACTTAAAACAAACAAAGTTCCACAATCAAAAGGTAAAGAATAGTGTAGCGCTTCTATAATAGTGAATGTGATCAACACATACACAAAAAATTCCAAATAAATAGTCACATATAAAAATCCATATAAATGAAACAAAGTCCAATTGGAATGGGTATGCACTTCCGTGATGTAACTGGTGCAGAGATGGTTAGGCCGTTTCAAGGAAAGAGAGGGGTCTTGCTAAACAGATATGCCCATGTAAAACAGCTTGTCTGTAGACATTAGAAAAGTAGATAAATACTCTTACCAACTGTGTTGGACTCACACGGTCATATGACGGTTGAGTCTGTAAAGCTTGGGGTCCCAACCTAGGACCAGAGGGTGGATCGATGAGGGTCCGTCAAACTGGTGAGGAAACTCCAACCAACTGTGTGCCAAGCGATGTGTTTCACGGATGGAACATCAGGATGATTTCTTATCCAGCTCGAACGTAGCACAATCAACACCGATACCCCGGTCACCCCAAAATAGGGTGAAAGATGTTAAGGGTTTTAGGCCAAAAAAGAAAAAGGAAAAAGAGAGCTCCACATGGTGCGGGTCAGACGGTATAAAACGGCAAATTTATTTAAAAGTCAAAAAATTATATAAAATATTTTATGACTTAGTGATCACAAAGAGATTAAATAAAAATGAAAATAAAAGCAATGTAGGGTGCCAACAGCTAGCCCGACGCGTTTCGACATATATGTCTTCAACAGGGGCATGTTGGAGCCCACCACATTGCTAGCAAATTTATGGAGTGTCTGAGACAGTTCCGCCTACAAAAGGGGGCGGAGACTTCAGTCTGGGACAACCCCTTACAGGTTAAGTAAACAATCATGTCAGACCAAGGTAAACATATTTAAACATAGTATACAAATGCATATATCAATCTGTCATCCATATGTGGCGGTACCCTCTCATACAGATACTCAAGTTGGATTTGATAACAGCAAAAAGTGAATCAAAAATAGCGATAGTAATAAACACATCTCCTGCATTGGTCTGTGCCTCCCCAGACATATAAGTCCAGAGGGGACCGGTGCTAAAATGGTGCACATGCGATGTTAAATCAAGCACATAAACATAGTTGTCAAACATGTAATGTTGCCACCACATATACTGTATTGCAAATCAGTCACCTGGGAAAGTTTACTCACAATTGTATTGTATCGAGGTAGGTCTATGCGTGTCAAGGTGGCAATGTCTGATGATGGTCTATCATTGTGTGGGTTTAGATGGATCTTAGTAACTTGCTGACGGTATGTAGCCGAAAGTTGTATATATGTTACCATGGCAACTGTTAATACGTGCTATCTACTTTAATGGGATTCCGGTCACATGGCGGAATTACGTCCTGACGTATGGCACGAACGTAGCGCCTCAACCAATCCCTGGTGTGCGCATTGCATCACCATGTAAGGGAGGTGTTAGAGGAGACGTACGTCCCTTCAGACCACAAGGCTGAATCGTGCACGTCTGAACGTCACGTAGTGTATCCCTTACGTAGAACCATAGAGGAGGGACATGCAGGCTTCGCGCCGTTTTGCCGCGTTGTACACGCCTCCCACCACGAGGCGTGACACGCGGCATCTCTCGCCATTCAAGGCGATCGGAACTTACGACGTAATCACGTCGCGTCGTGCGTCGTGACGTACAACGTCATCACTACACCCGGAACAAACAAAACGTGTGACGCGACGGCGTCACGTCACGGTGCGCATCTAGCCACGTCAAAGCCATGGCAACCCGTCCCCAATGCAAGGGAACCGTCGTCATGGAGAAAGGGATGCCACAAAAAAAGGAAAGAAAAAACCCCAGATTCTGCACTAGGCTGACATACTAAGGATTAATGTTAGATCAGTAATGTCAAATGAAAAATGGAGAATAAATAAAAAAGATGATCCAATCATATAAAATCTAGTTCTGGACCTACAAAAAGGACCGAGCCTTGTGGGATATGGACACCAAGGGCACATGAGCCTCAAAGTGGGCAAAATTAAATTGGCCCAGAATGGGGCATGTATAACAAAGACGCAAGCTATACCTAGTGGCCAAATGGAAGAATTATATTTGTTTATATATTTCCCAGAGAAAACTGCACTTGCCCTAAGTCACATGAGGTTCGGGGGAAAATGCAATATTGTACGTGGGCACACATATCTGTGGTGAAACATAAGGCAGAAATTCAAAAACATGTGAAAAGAGCTGTAAATTAAGCTAAAGATATGAATGTGAATGAGTCACCTATAGACTCAAAAAAGCAACAAAGATGTGCGTAACATGTTCCAAGGGCGGTGGTTGTCACATGGTTGGATATTGACAAAATCAGTGAATCAATAATAAGAATAGAGGAGATGAGACAAATATTGTGTATAAAAGAGAAAAAATAAATAAATGGTGAAAGTGAAGGTGTGGTGTTAATAACCTGTAACTAAATACATTAAGCCTGATTAATAAAACTGTTGATGTCCCAATCTGTATTCATGCCGTGGGGGGAGTAGCACCTCAATTCATAGATCCAAAACGTCTCGAGGCGCGACACCCCCCGTAGGCAGGAATCTCCCCTCCAGCTTGGAACAAATTTGTCTATGATCTGGAAACGTGTGCCTGTAGGGTCTCTATTATGTTTTTCGAGGTAGTGTCTCGGGACCGTATGTTTGTCACAGCCTTTTTTAATTTTACTAAGGTGTTCATTGACTCTGATTGAAAAATTGCGAATGGTGCGACCGACATATTGTTTGTTGCAAGGGCAATAATGTCCATATATCAAAAATGAAAAATAAAAAATAAATTCCCAAAGTGACTGGTGAAAACTCAAAATAATATATAAAAAAAAATATAGGTGACAATCTATTTTCAATTCCAGTGCCAGAAATATAAAGCTGACTTTTCCGTGCTCCCCACTCACCAGAGCGCCTCGCCCCTGCAGAGGTGAAAGGCGTGTATTTGGGATATACTGCTATCCCTGTTGACCTGACCCCGAGGTGTATCCTCCTCCACTTCCTGATACAAACGATCGGATCTCCACCTGGAATCTTAGTCCCTCCTGTGGTGAGTGATGTATAGTGGGGTATGGACAGAAAATAGTCCTCTCTCCACTGTGAGCTGGGAGTATTCAGGCATCCACATGTCATTTTAGCAGAAAGAATAGACCCTCATAGCGTACCACCATAAAAAAAAATTGTTTTTTATTATAAAATATAAAGGCAATGTAGCCTAGATAAAAAGTGAGGAGCTCCAAGTACCATACAAGGGATACGCAAGACACTCTCTGGGTCTGAATGGCGTGTGTTCCACAGACCACGCCGAGAGAAACCGGAAGTGCCGGAAATGACGTAGTGTGTACCAAATCCCGCCTTATGCATTTTGTCATAAGACGTCGTCTGAGGCGCAACCATCTTGGTACGCCCTACGACTTATATAGCGCGGATGGAGGCATAGATGTGGCCACCCACGAACATGCCAAATTTCAGTCAATTAACAATATAAACAAGACGCAGTAATCACCGCACATTCCCCAATTGGAGCCTAATCCCTAATCGTAAGGAAAATTTTAAAATGGGGAGCCATCACCAAGTGGTCAATATTGGTATTGTGTGCAGCAACAAAACCTTCATCCCACAGTATACAAAGCAGATATTAACAAGTAAACCTTAAAACGTAGATAAATAAAGTTGCCCAATAGAGGCATATACAATAATAGAAGTTGATAGAGGTACATACTAAATACATATCTACAACTCTATTTGTAAAAAACAACAAAAACAGAAATAAATCTGTAGCAGAATACAAATTGGCCTAAATTGATGAAGAAATTCGATTTTTTTACATATTTATATTTTTTTTTTTTTCAAATATTTTTTATTAAATTTTTGAAACAGGGAAAAACAAGAATTGTACGTATTTCACAATCCTGAACATTAATATCACAGAAGGAAAACATAAAGTCCAGTATGAGTAGTAATAGCACGTAAAGCGAACATAAAGTGAGCAGGGAATTAGATAGTCAATGTGGAAAGGTTATCCATATAAACATAATCCCAAACAAATTATGTAAAGCGTATTCTACAAAAAAAAAAAAGATAGTATGAAAAGCGAGGGAAAGAGATTGAAGAGAGGAGAGGATATAAAGAAATAAGAATAACGGTTGAGAAGAGGAGAGCAAAGAAAGCAGAGAAGATTCGGTCATTTGGAGCCACCCACAAAAAGGGTATCAATGCGGTATAATACCGTAAATACTTCTTTGAACAATAATTAACAAATAGTAATTCGTAATCAAGAGCAACAACGTAAGACATCTTACCATTAATGGCTTGAGTCAAACCAGTCAACCCATACCTTCCACTTATTATCATGCTGTTTCCGGACTCCATTCCTGCTAGCAATCAATGACTCATATACATGGTTCTGTTTAGTTAAATCTAGTACTTCAGATAGATTAGGGGCTCTAGTAGACTTCCAGCTCTTAGCAATTAGTAGTCTAGCCGCTAATAAAACGTGTATAACAACTGTGCGACAGCTATGGGGAAAACGTTGAATGCCCAGGTTTAGGACTGCAAGTTCTGGATTCAAAGGAGTTAATATCCCTGTGATACGTGAGATGCAGTGGAACACAGTATTCCAAAAACTGGAAATATGTTTACAGAACCAAAACATATGTGAAATAGTGCCCACTTCACCACACTCCCTCCAACATAGGGGGGATGTGGATGGAGAGATCTTAGCCAAGAGAAATGGTGTCCAGTACCATCTCGAAGCTATTTTGTGTGTGAGTTCCCAGTGATTTACACATTTAGTCGCTTTATGAACAGATTGAAACGCAGTTTTCCAGTCCTGTATATCAAAACATTTATCAAAGTCTGATGCCCACTTAGCAAAAGGACCTGAGTTAGTGAATGTAAGTTTATGCTGAAACTCATAATACATAAGGGAAATGCCCTTGGAGGAGGGCGTAGGTTTGGTAAAAAATTGCCAGATTTTGTTCGGGATAGGAACAGAGGGGGTATGTAACGATTTGAGAAGGTGCGTTATTTGGATATAGTGGTAATATTCCGTATAAGGTAAGTCATATTCTAGTTTAAGTGCATCAAATGATTTAGGTAAATCTCCTTGGTAGATGTGTTCCACGAGAGTGATACCTTGAGCTCGCCATCTCGAGAAGTCTGCATATGGGATCATGTGAGTTAGGATTTCTACAGGTATAGGAATATTGGTAACTGAGGAGGTTGTGTCAGCTAAACCGCATAAGTCTCTCCAGGCCATCAGAGATGCCTGAAGAGTCGGAGGTAGACTGCGTAGTGAGAAAGGTCTCCATGAATCCAGGAGCAATAACATACGTAAGTCTTTTGTTGGGCTGAGAGATTGTTCTATGCCGCACCAGAGGGCCTCTGGTAAGGGAGAGAACCAATATTTAAGCGAGGTGAGTATGGCCGCTCTATGGTAATCTTTTAGGTCTATCATACCCATCCCCCCAGCAGATCTATGTTTAATTAAGAGGGTTCTGGTGGATCTAGGGCGTTTACCTCCCCATATGTATTGTCGGAGAATACGAGTAAGTGATGCTAAGTGACTTTTTTTAACCACTTTCAGACCGGACCATTTTGCTGGTAAATGACCAGAGGTCTTTTTACACTTTGGCACTGCGCTGCTTTAACTGGTAATTGCGCGGTCATGCAATGTTGTACCCAAACAAAATTTGCGTCCTTTTCTTCCCACAAATAGAGCTTTCTTTTGATGGTATTTGATTGCCTCTGAGATTTTTATTTTTTGCGATATAAACGTAAAAAGACCGCAAATTTTGAAAAAAAATGATATTTTCTACTTTTTGTTATTAGAAAAATCCAATAAACTCAATTTTAGTCATACATTTAGGCCAAAATGTATTCAGCCACATGTCTTTGGTAAAAAAAAAGTCAATAATTGTATATTTATTGGTTTGCGCAAAAGTTGTCACATCTACAAACTAAGGTACGTTTTCTGGAATTTACGCAGCTTTTAGTTTACGACTGCCTATCTCATTTCTTGAGGTGCTAAAATGGCAGGGCAGTACAAACCCCCCCCAAATGACCCCATTTTGGAAAGTAGACCCCCTAAGGAAATTGATAAGAGGCATGTTGAGCCCATTGAATATTTTATTTTTTTGCCTCAAGCGATTGAATAATGACAAAAAAAAAAATTTTTTTTTTTTTTTACACAAAGTTGTCACTAAATGATATATTGCTCACACATGCTATGGGCGTATGTGAAATGACACCCCAAAATAAATTCTGCTGCTTCTCCTGAGTATGGGGATACCACATATGTGGGACTTTTTGGGAGCCTAGCCGCGTACGGGGCCCCGAAAACCAAGCACCGCCTTCAGGCTTTCTAAGGGCGTAAATTTTTGAGTTCACTTCTCACTACCTATTACAGTTTTGAAGGCCATAAAATGCCAAGATGGCACAAAACCCCCACAAATGACCCCATTTTAGAAAGTAGACACCCCAAGCTATTTGCTGAGAGGCATGTTGAGTTCATGGAATATTTTATATTTTGCCACAAGTTGCGGGAAAATTACAAACCTTTTTTTTTTTTTTTTTTTTTTAACAAAGTTGTCACTAAATGATATATTGCTCATGCATGCCATGGGCATATGTGAAATGACACCCCAAAATAAATTCTGCTGCTTCTCCTGAGTACGGGGATACCACATATGTGGGACTTTTTGGGAGCCTAGCCGCGTACGGGGCCCCGAAAACCAAGCACCGCCTTCAGGCTTTCTAAGGGCGTAAATTTTTGAGTTCACTTCTCACTACCTATTACAGTTTTGAAGGCCATAAAATGCCAAGATGGCACAAAACCCCCACAAATGACCCCATTTTAGAAAGTAGACACCCCAAGCTATTTGCTGAGAGGCATGTTGAGTCCATGGAATATTTTATATTTTGCCACAAGTTGCGGGAAAATTACAAACTTTTTTTTTTTTTTTTTTTTTTTCACAAAGTTGTCACTAAATGATATATTGCTCACGCATGCCATGGGCATATGTGAAATGACACCCCAAAATAAATTCTGCTGCTTCTCCTGAGTATGGGGATACCACATATGTGGGACTTTTTGGGAGCCTAGCCGCGTACGGGGCCCCGAAAACCAAGCATCGCCTTCAGGCTTTCTAAGGGCGTTACAGTTTTGAAGGCCATAAAATGCCAAGATGGCACAAACCCCCCCCAAATGACCCCATTTTGGAAAGTAGACACCCCTAAATTTAGGGGTACACTAGTGAGACTAGGTAATAAATGGCGGGTGCCCTGAAACTATAAAAAAATAACTAACCAACCAGCGTCACCTGTAACAGTTATATGGTGATCACTGGTGAAAGGGTTAACTAGGGGGCAATTAGGGGGCTTTATGCGGTAGTATATGGGGGTCCCTGGCGCTATAAAAAGCTGCAGCGAACCTAAATACCTACCTGCCTAACTAGCGTCACCTGTGACACTAATACAGCGATCAGAAAAACGATCGCTTATTAGGCTGGGTTCACACTGGAGCGATGCGGGAACGCCACGAATGCGCGGCGGGTTCCCGCATCGCATGCCTCCCGGCGGCAGTTCACACTGCCCTATGCGAACTGCTGGGAGTGTCAGTGAAATGTTACTGACACCCCCAGATCAGTTCGCATATCGCAGTGCGATCTGCAAACTCGGATCGCATGGTGTGAACACCCATGCGATCCGATTCTGCTGCGGGCCAAAAAAAGGGTCCCGTGCGAATTTGCGGCGGGTGCGGCGGGTGCGGCGAATGGCTGAACTCGAATCGCACAGAGATCGGATGTGATTTGCACTGCAGTGCGGTGCGAATCACATCCGTTCTCATAAACCGCTGCAATGTGAACCCAGCCTTAGTGACACTGGCGACAGGGGGTGATCACGGGGTTAAACCTTTATTGGGGGGGTTAGGGGGGTACCTTAGAACTAAAGGGGGCTAACCCTAACTGCCCTAACAGTTATTAGTCACAAATGACACCCGCCGGGTGATCAGGGGGTTAAACCTTTATTAGGTAATAAATGGCGGGTGCCCTGAAACTATAAAAAAATAACTAACCAACCAGCGTCACCTGTAACAGTTATATGGTGATCACTGGTGAAAGGGTTAACTAGGGGGCAATCAGGGGGCTTTATGCGGTAGTATATGGGGGTCCCTGGCGCTATAAAAAGCTGCGGCGAACCTAAATACCTACCTGCCTAACTAGCGTCACCTGTGACACTAATACGGCGATCAGAAAAATGATCGCTTATTAGGCTGGGTTCACACTGGAGCGATGCGGAAACGCCGCGAATCCGCGGCGGGTTCCCGCATCGCATGCCTCCCGGCGGCAGTTCACACTGCCCTATGCGAACTGCTGGGAGTGTCAGTGAAATGTTACTGACACCCCCAGATCAGTTCGCATATCGCAGTGCGATCTGCAAACTCGGATCGCATGGTGTGAACACCCATGCGATCCGATTCTGCTGCGGGCCAAAAAAAGGGTCCCGTGCGAATTTGCGGCGGGTGCGGCGGGTGTGGCGGGTGCGGCGGGTGCGGCGAATGGCTGAACTCGAATCGCACAGAGATCGGATGTGATTTGCACTGCAGTGCGGTGCGAATCACATTCGTTCTCATAAACCGCTGCAATGTGAACCCAGCCTTAGTGACACTGGCGACGGGGGGTGATCACGGGGTTAAACCTTTATTGGGGGGGTTAGGGGGGTACATTAGAACTAAAGGGGGCTAACTCTAACTGCCCTAACAGTTATTACAGTCACAAATGACACCAATGCAAAAAAAAAAAAAAAAAATGACATTGGTGTCACTGTGACTGGGGGGCAGGGGTAATTGGGGGGGTGATCGGGGGGTAAAGGGGGGGTGTGAGTGTGCCTGGCATGTTCTACTGTGTGTGTAGAGTGTTGGTGCAACTTACTGATCCGCTCTCCTCCGTGTCGGAACGAAAAATACCGACACGGAGGAGAGAATACATCACTTCCTCTCCTGTGTTTACATTACAGGAGAGGAAGTGATGTCACCGGGGATTTCTATTCGTCGGGAGCGATCGCGAGGGGGTGGCCATGAATGAATGGCCGTCCCCTCGTCCGGGATCGCTCCCGAACGAATACCGACCGCCGCAGGCACCGGGCGGGGGCCCGATCGGGCCCCCGACCCGCGGGAGGCAAGGGACGTACATGTATGTCCTTATGCCTGCCCGTGCCATTGTACCGACGTACATCGGCGTGCGGCGGTCGGCAACTGGTTAAGAGGTATGGGCAGCGTACGAAACACGTACAGTATCTGAGGTAGTAGGAGCATTTTAAAAGACGCCAGCCTACCTGACCAGGAGAGTTCCGCTTTGGCAAGCCTTTTCGCCTCTTTTTCTATCTTGGCAATAAGGGGAATATAGTTGGCATCAGCTAATGTGGATAAATCAGATGTAATTTGCAAGCCTAGATATGTGATATTGTTGTCGGCCCAGGAGTAAGGAAAATTGCTTTTTAAACTGAGTTGTAGAGGGGGCGGTAGATTAAGGCCCAGGATAAGAGATTTCGTGAAATTAACTTTATAGTACGATACAGAACTGAACTCGTTAAGGATGGAATGGGCATTGGATAGGGAGGTGGACGGGGAAGACAGGAATAAAATAACGTCATCAGCAAATAAGCTGATAGTATGGGACCTGCCAGAGAATTCGAATCCTAAGATACCAGGATGTGTTCTAATTTTTTCAGCAAGGGGCTCTATTAGTAAGTTAAAAATGGAGGGGGATAGGGGACAGCCCTGCCTAGTAACATTTGTGATAGAAAATGGGGAAGATAACATGTTGGAGGAGTATACCTGGGCACAAGGGGAAGAGTACAAGGCCAAGATGGCTGATAGTATGGGACCCGAAAACCCAAACCTACCCAAAGTCTGAGTCATATATCCCCAGTGGACCCTGTCGAACGCCTTCTCCGCATCCAAAGATAACAGCAGAGAAGGCGTCCGACAGGATCCAGCATGATAGACCACATCCACCACTCTTCTGGTGGCATCAGAGGCTTGTCTGCCTTTTGTAAAACCAGTTTGTTCCGGTCCAATCAAGGACGGTAAAATAGGAAGGAGCCTGTGAGACAAGATTTTGGCATATAACTTTACATCGGTATTTAGTAACGATATTGGTCTGAAGTTAGCCGGGGTAGTAGGCTCCTTCCCAGGCTTCGGTATAGTAACAATGAATGCATTAAGCATTTCAGGGGGGAATGAGGCAGAGGACACAGCAGTCGAGAAGACCGTTTCTAGAGCTGGGGACAGAACTTCCAAGAAATTTCTGTAGTAACAATTCGGGAGGCCATCAGGTCCTGGAGATTTTCCCTGTGGAAGAGTTTTAATAGCTTTTCGGATCTCAGGTTCCGTGATCGGTGAATTGAGAGAGTCTAATTGTTCCTGTGATAGGGTTGGAAGGGACAGGTCAGCTAAAAATTTTTGAATGTCAGTCGCAGTAGGTTGTGGTGTGGTTGGGTCGTCTCTCAGGTTGTACAGTGCAGAATAATATTCCGCAAAGGAATTGGCTATGTCTAGAGGGTTGTAGATCTTACTCTTATCAGAATTACGGAGTAGGAATGGGATATTAGTTTTATGTTTACTGTTTTTCAGTCTCTGAGCTAGTAGTTTACCAGCTCGGTTACCAGACGCGTAGTGTGATACTTTCAGTGAGTGAACATGTTTATCGTATTGCTCTAGTAGGAGGAGCCTGAGATCCGAGCGCAACTTGGTTAGACGATGTGATATGGTGGGGTTAGATTTGCTTGGGGATTTGTTTTGGCTTTCTAATTGTTTAATCTCAGTAAGGATGGTGTCAAGCCTTTGTGTCCTCTGCCTCCTCACCCGTGAGCCAAGCTGAATAAGAATACCCCTAATAAAGGCCTTATGGGCACACCAAACAGTAAACGGGTTAGTTACAGAAGAAGCGTTAAAAGATAAATATTCTTTCAGTTTTCCAGAAATATAAGTAACATGCTGCGGTTGTTGAAGAATATGAGGATTAGCACGCCAGACACTAGCAGGTGTCCGACCGCGCCCCCCATCCACCGTAATGGACACGGGGGCATGGTCAGACCATGTAATATCGTGGATAGTTGAAGATGAAATATTTTGAAGTAAAAATTTGTCAGTTAAGAATAAGTCAATACGTGAATATGAGTTGTGTCTGGAGGAATGGAAGGAGTAGTCTCGTTCAGTGGAATGTTGACACCTCCAGACATCATATAGGGCTTCAGCATGTAGTAAAGGTTGCAGATTAGGTAAAGGGCGCTGCGCTTTAGAAGTTGTGTCCACCTCGTAATTAGGCGTAATATTGAAGTCTCCGCAAATTAACAGTTCGCCTCGTTTTATTGGTTCTACTTTACGCAGAAGCTTTTTTAGAAAGCGTATCTGGTGGGTGTTGGGTGCATAAAGATTAATCAAGGTGATAAGTTTATTGTCTAAACTGCCAACCAGCACAATGTATCGTCCTTCAGGGTCAATGAGGGAGTCTTGGAGAGTGAACGTAAGGGAATCCTTTACAGCAACAAGGACTCCTCTTTTTTTAGCAGGAGCGGAAGCTCGGAAAATATGTGGAAATCTGGGGTGTTTGAAGATAGGTTCGTTAGAAGATAACCAGTGTGTTTCTTGAACACATAGGATCTCCGAGCCCAACTGTAGGGCTTCTTTCCACAGTGAGGCTCGTTTGGCGGGGTGATTTAGTCCCCGAACATTGAAGGAGGTTACTTTGAATTATAGATCGTAGGGAAAGAAAGCTGTGATGTAAGGTACCTTAATAACTGGATAAGCCTCTTGGAAATCCGGTGAAGAGGTCCACTGTTGAAGATGTCGGAAGAGTCGTCTTCTCGTGGGATGCAGCAGCTCCATGACCGAGGTTGTAGAGAAAATAAAAAAATAGTAGATATATAAAGAAAAAAGAAAAGTCAAATAAGGGTAAAGCATCAACATGTGAGGAGGTAAAAAGTTGGATTCTCGCAGGAATCCGATGGCAGACATACTGCACATATTGCAAACTGGGGAGAAAACGGGCTGAGAGTTCCAGAGCATCTGAGATCTTGTTGTGTTAATTATTATCCAACCGGGGTGTACTCTTATCCGACCTCTTACTGTGTCGCTTGCGGGATACGACTTGCCAATCATTACTTACTGTCGGAGGGGAGCTAGGAGCTCGGTCGCTTGGGTCTTGGGCTGGTAAAATGTCCCATAATCGGAGCATATTCAAGCCTTCATCCAAGTCAGAGATTACGGATGTTTTACCGTCCCGGGTGACAATAAGTTTGGTCGGGTATCCCCACCTATAGAGGATGTTGTGATTCCTCAATGCTTTGGTGATTGACAGGAGGGACCTACGCTTTTGCATAGTGTATTGTGAGAGGTCTGCATACAGTTGTAGGTTTGAGTATGGTTCCGGTGGATCAGAATTCTTACGGTAGGCGGCCATCAAGTTTTCTTTTACATGGTAAAAGTGCACCCTCATTAACACGTCCCGAGGTGTGTTGTCAGAAAGGTGTGACGGCCTGGGGAGACGGTGTATACGGTCGATGACCAATTCAGTGGATGGGAGCGAGGGTAGATATGCCACAAGTAGGTCTTTAGCGTATTGATGCAGTTGCGCGGGTGGTACGCTCTCAGGGACCCCGCGTAGCTTTAAATTGTTGCGGCGGGACCTGTCCTCGAGGTCCGCCATTTTGGCCTTAAGCCAGGCTACTTCATCCGCCTGATCATTGTGGGAGTCTACAAGTGTGTTATATGAAGTGGCATATTCCCCCATTTTTTTTCAACATGGTCGACTCTACCACCCAATGCAGTCACTTCTGATTTAAAGTTTCGCATGCATTCCATCATATCAGAGTGTAATGAGCTCCGCAGGGAGACTAGCATGTCTTTAAGAGTAGTGTCAGATATGGGTTGGTTCAGCGTAGGGAAAGAGTTAATGGTATCAGCCAAGTCTCTAGTGTCGTCCATGGAGCTTATGTGTGCACTAACCTCGTTCCCCGATGGGTCTGTCGCCAGGCGAGGCCGTGATTTGACCGGGCTACAGGACAGCGGCGTTGATGCATCCGGAGACCGTCGTTGGGACCCTCTGTCTGAGCCTGGGCTCGGTGATGCCGAAGAGGACGGAGAGAGAGGCCCGGCAGGCGGGGAAGAAGAGCCGCCTCCGGCGCCATCTTGGGCCTCGTGGCCTTTAGGAGTGAAGAAGTCCCGAAGTTTCCTCGGTTGGGAAGGGTTGCTCCGTTTGCGGGTCATCTCCGGAGGGTGAGTATACACTCGGGAGCCAGTTGGGGTATCCGTAGTGATGATCCGCCGCCTCCGTTTGCTTTAGATCTCGGTGCTGGAGCGGAGCTCTCTCACTGCGCGTCCATACCGCTGCGCGCTAGCCACGCCCCTACATATTTATATTTGATGTGTTTTATAGCAGAATGTAAAAAATATATATATATATATATTTTTTTAATTGTCAGTATTTTTTTGTTTATAGCGCAAAATATAAAAACTACAGAGGTGATCAAATACCACCAAAAGAAAGCTCTATTTGTAGGGGGAAAAAAAAGATGACGATTTTGTTTGGGTACAGCATCAAACGACCACGCAATTGTAAGGTAATATAATGCAGTGCCGTATCGCAAAAAAGGGCCTGATCATTAAGGGGTATGGTAGTGAGGTATTCCACCAGTGTTTGGACAGAGGATTCTCAACCAGGCAGGTTGAGAGGCTCCAGTTTATTTGCTTATTTGGGAGGAAGCTGGCTTTTCAGTTTCCTCATTCTTTGCTAAAACCCATTTTGGGATCTGGAGCCCAGGCATTTCGTACCGATCTGGGTGGGATGAAATCCTTAGTCCTGGGTCCAGGTTTTGAGATCCACCAGCATCCTGACTGGTCAGGTGTGTGTGATGGGCTATTTGTAGACACCTGACCATGGTTCTGGGCTCCACCCTCCTGAAAAGTCCAGGCAAGCAAGGGAGAAGTGTGCATGTCTGCACAGGCTGTTCTGTCAGAGCAGACAGAGGGTCCAAGCTTGTGGGCTGTAAAAGGAAGCTGAAAAAGAGTGCTGAGGTTCTGCGTGTACAGGAACTCTGTTATATAGCCAAGAGGGCTGAAGCATAAGTCTGAGTAGCAGTGCTGCTAAAGACAGCCAAGTGGCTTGGTATTTTTGGTTTTACTTACATTGTTGCTGTGGAGAGCTGAAACCCCTGTGTGGGCAACTCTTCTGTTATCGGACATTTTATTTCTTTAATAAAAGTGGGCCTACAAGCCTTTAAAACTGCAAATCTGGTGTGGACTCAGCTCACTGGTAAGTTCTACCCTTAAGCTAAAATAACCCCCGATGTTACAAGTGGTGTTCGAATGTGGGCATACAGATGGTGAAATCTGGGTCTCTGCACCAGTAGTGAGTCATTTCAGGAACTGCTGCTAGCTGTGTGTGGCTGCCAGTCAAACTGCATTGCGCAGGAGTTCAATTGACGGACTGTGTTGCATTGTGTGCAGGTAGTGCACCTGTGAGAATTTTTTATTTTTTTTGTTCCTGCTGTGAACTGTGTAACGAGCTGCTGTGCATGTGACTGCAAGGATGAGGCAGTCAAAACACAAGAAGTTCATGTTAAATCAAGTTAAAGAGGAAGTGAGTTCAGCGTGGCCTGAGAAGATGTCTCCACCTTGGAGGGCCAGTGATGTATGAGACAGTGAATGAATGGTTCAAGCGGAATCGCAAAGAGTGGGATGCAGTGCAAGGGGCTCAGGTCTTGGCCTCTGATTATATTCAACCCATGCTGCCTACAGAGGAGGTTGGGGACTTCCTTATAAGATTTGAAAAAAGTTGCTGTAAAGAGAAAATGGCCTAGGGACTGGTGGCCAAAACTGCTGCAAACCTTATTACGGATAGAGTTCCGGTCAGTTTAGCATTTGATGGATGGGGACCAGGATGACTACCGCAAGTTTAAAGAGGAAATCCTTTTTAGAGGAGAGTTCCATCATGTCATGGGCCGCCAGCAATGCTCCAGGATAGGAGAAGTGTCAATGGAAGACATAGGTTTTGGAAATTCAGAAAAACATACGGTTTCATTCTGTCATGACTGCTTAGGGAAAGTGGTCAGCCCAGAAAGAAGAGCACATCAGCCTGAATCCTGCATGAGCTGTAGCCAACCAAATTTGGAGTGCAAGTCTGCGGTTACCCCTAGCAACAGGGAACTTTTTTACCTACAGGGGGTGTCAGTGGGTCCAGAAAGGCTGCAGTGTTGCTCCATGGCCACATGGGGGAGTCAGCCTGTTGCGATACCACACCTGTGAGACCGTGCACTCAAGTGAAGGCTATGACACCAGCTGCAGGAACTGGTAAGACTGTTTTGGTTTATGATGCTGAACCCAGTGAAGTGGGAGTATGTCCAGTGGGGAGATCCGCAGTACAAATGGACATAGACTTGCTGCAGTGTCTACCCAGAGCAGTGGGGAGGTGCAGCGTAAAGCCCAACTAGCCACAGGGCTAAAGACTGAAAAGGACATGGGGACTCTACACGTGCCTGTTATAATCCAGCAGATGGCTGGGAAAATTGAGCTAAGGGTGACCAAAACAGTGCTGGTACCATGTTCCCTAGTTACTGGTGCTGCAGGGTTGCAGTGATGGAGCAAAGAGTTTCCCAGGTCAGCTATGAAACTGCCCAAATAGGTAAGAGTGCCTCTTTACAGAGAGCGAGCGCTGTGAAGAGTCACTCAGAGGTTATGGTGGCTCATAGACAACCCACAAAAATGGCAGTTGTGTCTACATGCAAGGAAAATGCTTATGATCGTACTGACAAAAGTGATACTATTGGTAAAGGTGCTGATTGTAATGACATTGAAATGTGTCGGGCTGTGTGGAAGCCCGACCCGCTAGTATGCAGGCTGTTTTGTACCATCCACATGTCCTGGTGGGTTGGCTATCTACAGCAGTTTGCTGTTCTACAGCTAACTTCTCATGCAGCTATTTCTGCAATGCCCGTATCGGCGTAGAGGTTGCCGTGGAGACGGAGCCGCCGCCGTGGGACATCATGGAATTTGTAGGCTCCACCACCCGGCACGCATGCGCAGCTCTGCTTCTCTGTCCGCTTTCACTCGGCGTACGTGACGCCGAGTGATTGGGAGATAAAAGGTACATCCACGATGCAGGCCTGTGTTGGCTCTGCAGGACACCATTGTTTGGATACCGCTAGTTGAAGGTCAGTTTGATGATTTGAGTTTGGACTGCTCCACACCGTCCATTTCTCTTTTCCTACGATTCGGTTATACTAGTCTCTAATTCTATTCATCTATATTTACATTAATAGGATCGCTTTGTGCCGGTTGCCTGACTTGGTCATGCATCCAATCTATCTATAGACTCTCCAATGGTAGTGTGTCCTAGCCTGGAACATAGTGGAGCAATTGAAACCTTTTTTTCTGTTAGCATTGGGTAAGCCCTTTTCTTTGATATTTATCCAAGCAAATTGAGCATAATGCCATATTTAAACTAGAATACAAGCACTAACCCGCTCTCATCTGCCACCCTTAAGTTTACTTGTTATTTCCATATTTGTTTACTAAGGGGAAACTCTCCCATTAATTACATTTTAGGTTCTCATACTTTCATCCTATCGCTAATAGGGAGCCATTTATCCGTGGGCATTTATCCCATATATAAGACACATTAAAGATCAATCTATTCAGGTAGGCTCCCACAAACTTTCAATAAAAATCACACTGTAAACTTTCTCAGTATGGCAATCTGATAATGGGAGCCAATTGGGCCCTATAGATTCTAACGATAGTGGGTATCTGTCTGTTCCATTTATCTTCTACAGCCACCATTTGGGGATTTTTCTATTGGTCCTCTCTCCATGTCTTAAAGGCGTCTCTACTCAATCGTGTTGGCAGGGCTCCTGGTTGGAGATGGGTAGGTATATACATATATCCCAGACACAAGCCTTTCTAAATTTACTGATGTTTAAAAAAAAAAAAAAAAAAAAATGTGCGAGTACGAAGGGTCTGGGCTGCACTGATTCTTTGAGACCTAATTCATAGCTTCTGTTGTGTTTTATTCACAGGGAATTTTTCCTTTAACCACTTTATGTCAATTACTGGCTCCCCTGAAGAAGCCTTTGTTTAGGCAAAACATGTTGGGACTCCATCAGAACAGCCAAGTAAAATGTCATTTGAACTAATTGACCAAGTGTGGATATTCTACCTCTAACCATTGTATTGGTTTATCTGTAACTTTGAAATTTGATCTGTATTTTAATGATTATGTATAATTAATTAGTAATAAAGTTTTTTTTTTTTCTATTTTTATACTATATATTATCTGTGTTTTTGTTCCTCCTATCAAGGGGGTTTCCTTTTTAGATTGACTGTTTAGCACCGCAATAGTCCCGCTCTGCTCTCCTCCATTTTTTTCATTTGACTATTTTGGGATGAGGTGCCTTGACAATTTTTTGCCCGGCCTGGGTTCTCTTTTTTTCCTGGTTTACATTGAAACTTGTATTTCTTGTAATGTCATATCTGAGAGTGAGTTTGGTAATGTGTTCACTACCAATGATGAGAGTAGGAGATCTCCCATGACCGGCAGAGGCACAGGATTGTCCATGGAAGTCTCCTGGGGTCTCCATGTGTTGGAGTCAGAGGCTGTCCAGTATGGCTCTGGTGCTACACTGGTGGAACAAGGGGGGGCTAATTCACACAGTGAGAATGTGTGGGCACAGCCCCTCAACCCTAAGTGTAACCCAGTTGCCAAGGGGTTAATTCAGCCTGCAAAAGCGGAGAGTGCAAAGCTGGAGGTGTCTGTAGCGCCACCAGAGCAAGGTGATCAAAATGGGGTATTGCACCTTGCCTTGGTTGAGGATGCAATCTCTCAGGTTGATATGAGTAAAAAAAATATTGTCACAATGTGAGGTAGATAGAAGTTACAAGTGTAGTGTTTGGCTAGTGAATCCCAGGTTCCTGTGGGGCCTTCTAGAGCAGCTGATGAAGAGCTGTGGAGCACCGGTGATGGAACCACAGGGGAATGGGATGATTGGCGCAAAGAAGTACTTGCGGCTCTAGGCCAAGTGACAAGAAATTACGAAGCAATGATGTGTAACAAAGGTGTGGACAGAACACCTGCTATGCCCAATGGAGGGATCACAGAATGGCCGGTGCTCTATGGTACACCAGCCCCTGCAAAGATTGATGCCCTCCAGTCTGAAGGAACAGTTCTGGGCGCAAACATGGCAGATGGGTTTTCCACAGCCCAGCAACTAAGTAATCGCATGTATCAAGATGGCCATGTGACTATTGTTGGCCTGCAGCGGCTCATTGTTGTGTTGGAGGGGAAGAGGAGACATGTGGCTGACAGTGCTCCAGGGGAGCAACATACAGTGATGGTGGGTGCCTCCAAGGAGGTGGAGGTCTCTTCCAAGGTCTCAAACTACAGTGGATGAGCCCCTCCATGTCTCAGAGGAGGGAATGGTCTCTAGAGAAGTCACAAATTTAGAAATGGAATGTTTAGAAATAACGGAAATTCTACGTGAAATGCTGGAGTTGGCAAAAACGTACTCACTGTACACTCGGGTGTCTCCATCACGGTTGGACCAGGTGGTGTAGGCGGTGCTGGAAAACCTTGCCCAAGAGTGAAATTGGTGGGCCCAATGTTTATTAACCGTTTGGCACAGGATCTCCCAATTCCCGGTGAGGGTACTTCCAGTTGTTGATTGGTATAGAAGTCGCTTGGGGAAACTGTTGGAGATATCAGAGGTCTCTCCACCTGGTGCAGTGACTGAAAACATCTTTGCTGGTGTGGTCCGAGATGCAGCTGAGCAGTGGTCAGTAGAGGGGGCAGATACTGTCTCACCTGCTAGACCTCATGAAAAGTAAGGGTCCAGAACGGATGCAGCAGTAGTGGAAATGCTTTCTGTCACTGGCCAAGAGGCACAGGTTAAGGTACCCAGAGACACTGTGGGAGAAAGTGCTGAAGGTATTGGTTGCGGTAGCACTGTAATGTGTACACCAGTTGGTATTATAGCAGTAAGGAATGAGTTGTGCTTGGGTCAGTGTCATTTGTTAGGACAGGTGCCCATGGAGCGTTGGACAACAGGTGAGGTGGAGCTTGGTGATAGTTCCCGTGGAGCATAGTCGCTCGCCCTGTGTGTGGTCCCTCCTCAGGACAGGTCCTAACAAACTCTGATGGTATCGGAAGTTGGGATCTCAAAATTGGTGATCTGCTAATGATTGGTGCTGTTAATGATACGATTGCCATGGATAACCAGAGAATGGTATTAGGACCTATAGTGAAGGTTAAAGCTGATGTCAGTGAAAGCAGTTTCCCCAAGAAAAATGAAAAAGCTCAGGGACCCCAAAAACAAGAGGGAGAAGGCTGAGGATGGGAAAATATAGGACCCTGTTAAGATCTAGAGTGGGACGTGCCTAGAAGCGCACCTGAAAAAAGGCTGGGCCTATGTGGCTGACAGCCAGCACAGAGATGTCCCAACCATGACTGCTGCTGGTGTTCCTCCCTCCCGATCGAAACAAAGGGGGGGATATGTGGTGGTGAGGTATCCCACCAGTGTTTGGACAGAAGATTCTCAACCAGGCAGGCAGTTTCCTCATTCTTTGCTAAAATCCATTTTGGGATCTGGAGCCCGGGCATTTTGTAGCGATCCAGGTGGGATGAAATCCCCAGTCCTGGGTCCAGGTTTTGAGATCCACCAGCATCCTGACTGGTCAGGTGTGTGTGCTGGGCTATTTGTAGACACCTGACCATGGTTCTGGGCTCCACCCTCCCGAGGAGTCCAGGCAAGCAAGGGAGAAGTGTGCATGTCTGCATAGATCGGTCTGTCAGAGCAGACAGAGGGTTCCAAGCTTGTGGGCTGGAAAAGGGTACTGGGTGTACAGGAACTCTGTTAGAGCCGAGAGGGCTGAAGCATAAGTCTGAGTAGCAGTGCTGCCAAAGAGCCAGGTGGCTTGGTATTTTTGGTTTTACTTATATTGTTGCTGTGGAAAGCTGAAACCCCTGTGTGGGCAACTCTTCTGTTATTGGACATTTTCTTTCTTTAATAAAACTGGGCCTACAAGCCTTTAAAACAGCATTTCTGGCATGGACTCATTGGTAAGCTCTACCCGTAAGCTAAAACAACCCCTGATGTTACAGGGGGTAAAACCTTCTGGGGCTGAAGTGGTTACGTTTTGTCTACCAGGTTACAAGGTAGAGTGAAATATTAGATTGGGATCGGAAGGTCTGAATGGCACATAAGTGCTAGTTTTTCTTGGCATCAGATCATTTGTATAGATGGCTCAAAGTTCCCTTTAATTCCAAAGGTTATTGGATTCTGCGTTGACATCAGCATTAAGCTTGGCAGAACTCTTGACCATTTGGGGGAAAGGAGGAAGGACAATAAATAAAAGAAATAGGAAGCTTGCTAGCCTTTCACTGAGTGAAACAGAGCTCAGAGCATCTCCTCCTTCTTTGTAAACATTTGTAGTAAAACACCATGGCAGCTACTGAGGACTCATCAGACTCCACATTACGGAACAGGAATAGTGACCACACCAAGGACCAAACCTGCGCAAAACAAAATGGTAATTACTTCTTGTGTTTAGGTCTGTTTGAGTATATGTATATGTATGATTTATGAATGCTATGCTGTCAACAGTGCTTTAATAGTTTATTTAATTTACCTGCACACTGGGGACAAAATTCAGCTTAGTTCACACTAGTGCTGATGCATAATCATGTATTTTTCAGTGTGTTTTTTTCTTGTAGTGCATTTTCATGCTTCAGGAGATGGAGACTAATAGTTAAACACAAAACCCAGCCGTAAATACATTTTCATGTGGTCCAATTAAACACACTATACTGTACCTAGGGTTGCCACCTTTTCTTCCAGCCAAACCCGAACATTTTCACGGCGCATGGCAATTTTTTTGTAGTACACGCTATAGGATTGTAAAATACCTTGGGTTACCCAAAAAGAGTAGTAATGAAGTGTGCTACAGTGAACAGTTGCTATAGCCAAATTGCATTAACAGTGGAGGGACTTAAAGGGGCATGATTAAATAAAACAAAAGCATTTAGTGTACCCATAAAATATGATTTGATTAATAAAAGAAATGTCAGTTACAATAGCCTACCTTAAAATTGGACACTGTCAGTCAGTAGGGCAGTAAATTGTGTCAGTAGAGCAGTGGACAGTGTCAGTAGAGCGGTAAATGGTGTCAGTAGAGCAGTGGACAGTGTCAGTAGAGCAGTAAATGGTGTCAGTAGGGCAGTGGACAGTGTCAGTGGGGCAGTACATGGTGTCAGTAGGGCAGTACATGGTGTCAGTAGATCAGTGGACAGTGTCAGTAGATCAGTGGACAGTGTCAGTAGATCAGTGGACAGTGTCAGTAGAGCAGTGGACAGTGTCAGTAGAGCAGTGGACAGTGTCAGTAGAGCGGTAAATGGTGTCAGTATAGCAGTAAATGGTGTCAGTAGGGCAGTGGACAGTATCAGTAGACCAGTAAATGGTGTCAGTAGACCGGTAAATGGTGTCAGTAGAGCGGTAAATGGTGTCAGTAGAGCGGTAAATGGTGTCAGTAGAGCAGTGGACAGTGTCAGTAGAGCAGTAAATGGTGTCAGTAGGGCAGTAAATAGTGTCAGTAGGGCAGTGGACAGTGTCAGTAGGGCAGTGGACAGTGTCAGTAGAGCAGTGGACAGTGTCAGTAGAGCGGTAAATGGTGTCAGTATAGCAGTAAATGGTGTCAGTAGGGCAGTGGACAGTATCAGTAGACCAGTAAATGGTGTCAGTAGACCAGTAAATGGTGTCAGTAGAGCGGTAAATGGTGTCAGTAGAGCGGTAAATGGTGTCAGTAGAGCAGTGGACAGTGTCAGTAGAGCAGTAAATGGTGTCAGTAGGGCAGTAAATGGTGTCAGTAGGGCAGTGGACAGTGTCAGTAGGGCAGTAAATTGCGTCAGTGGGGTAGTAAATGGTGTCAGTAGGGCAGTAGACAGTGTCAGTAGAGCAGTAAATTGCGTCAGTGGGGTAGTAAATGGTGTCAGTAGGGCAGTGGACAGTGTCAGTAGAGCAGTGGACAGTGTCAGTATAGCAGTAAATGGTGTCAGTAGGGCAGTGGACAGTGTCAGTAGGGCAGTGGAGTGTGTCAGTAGGGCAGTAAATGGTGTCAGTAGGGCAGTGGGCGGTGGCAGTGGACAGTGTCAGTAGGGCAGTAAATGGTGTCATTAGTGCAGAGGACGGTGTCAGTAGGGCAGTAAATGGTGTCAGTAGGGCAGTAAATGGTGTCAGTAGACCAGTGGACAGTGTCAGTAGACAGTGTCAGTAGGGCAGTAAATGGTGTCAATAGAGCAGTGGACGGAGTCAGTAGGGCAGTAAATGGTGTCAATAGAGCAGAGGATGGTGTCAGTAGGGCAGTAAATGGTGTTAGTAGGGCAGTGGGCGGTGGCAGTGGACAGTGTCAGTAGACCAGTGGACAGTGTCAGTAGGGCAGTAAATGGTCTCAGTAGAGCAGTAAATGGTGTCAGTAGGGCAGTGGACGGTGTCAGTAGGGCAGTGGACGGTGTCAGTGGGGCAGTGGACAGTGTCAGTAGGGCAGTGGACAGTGTCAGTAGGGCAGTAAATGGTGTCAGTAGGGCAGTAAATGGTGTCAGTATGGCAGTAAATGGTGTCAGTATGGCAGTAAATGGTGTCAGTAGGGCAGTGGACAGTGTCAGTAGAGCAGTAAATGGTGTCAGTGGGGCAGTAAATGGTGTCAGTGGGTCAGTACATGGTGTCAGTAGGGCAGTACATGGTGTCAGTAGGGCAGTACATGGTGTCAGTAGGGTGGTAAATGGTGTCAGTAGAGCAGTGGACAGTGTCAGTAGAGCAGTAAATGGTGTCAGTAGGGCAGTAAATAGTGTCAGTAGGGCAGTGGACAGTGTCAGTAGGGCAGTGGACAGTGTCAGTAGAGCAGTGGACAGTGTCAGTAGAGCGGTAAATGGTGTCAGTATAGCAGTAAATGGTGTCAGTAGGGCAGTGGACAGTATCAGTAGACCAGTAAATGATGTCAGTAGACCAGTAAATGGTGTCAGTAGAGCGGTAAATGGTGTCAGTAGAGCGGTAAATGGTGTCAGTAGAGCAGTGGACAGTGTCAGTAGAGCAGTAAATGGTGTCAGTAGGGCAGTAAATGGTGTCAGTAGGGCAGTGGACAGTGTCAGTAGGGCAGTAAATTGCGTCAGTGGGGTAGTAAATGGTGTCAGTAGGGCAGTGGACAGTGTCAGTAGAGCAGTAAATTGCGTCAGTGGGGTAGTAAATGGTGTCAGTAGGGCAGTGGACAGTGTCAGTAGAGCAGTGGACAGTGTCAGTATAGCAGTAAATGGTGTCAGTAGGGCAGTGGACAGTGTCAGTAGGGCAGTGGAGTGTGTCAGTAGGGCAGTAAATGGTGTCAGTAGGGCAGTGGGCGGTGGCAGTGGACAGTGTCAGTAGGGCAGTAAATGGTGTCATTAGTGCAGAGGACAGTGTCAGTAGGGCAGTAAATGGTGTCAGTAGGGCAGTAAATGGTGTCAGTAGACCAGTGGACAGTGTCAGTAGACAGTGTCAGTAGGGCAGTAAATGGTGTCAATAGAGCAGTGGACGGAGTCAGTAGGGCAGTAAATGGTGTCAATAGAGCAGAGGATGGTGTCAGTAGGGCAGTAAATGGTGTCAGTAGGGCAGTGGGCGGTGGCAGTGGACAGTGTCAGTAGACCAGTGGACAGTGTCAGTAGACCAGTGGACAGTGTCAGTAGGGCAGTAAATGGTCTCAGTAGAGCAGTAAATGGTGTCAGTAGGGCAGTGGATGGTGTCAGTAGGGCAGTGGACGGTGTCAGTAGGGCAGTGGACGGTGTCAGTGGGGCAGTGGACAGTGTCAGTAGGGCAGTGGACAGTGTCAGTAGGGCAGTAAATGGTGTCAGTAGGGCAGTAAATGGTGTCAGTATGGCAGTAAATGGTGTCAGTAGGGCAGTGGACAGTGTCAGTAGAGCAGTAAATGGTGTCAGTGGGGCAGTAAATGGTGTCAGTGGGGCAGTAAATGGTGTCAGTGGGTCAGTACATGGTGTCAGTAGGGCAGTACATGGTGTCAGTAGGGCAGTACATGGTGTCAGTAGGGCAGTACATGGTGTCAGTAGGGCAGTGGACAGTGTCAGTAGATCAGTGGACAGTGTCAGTAGACCAGTTGACAGTGTCAGTAGACCAGTGGACAGTGTCAGTAGATCAGTGGACAGTGTCAGTAGGGCAGTAAATGGTGTCAATAGAGCAGAGGATGGTGTCAGTAGGGCAGTAAATGGTGTCAGTAGGGCAGTGGGCGGTGGCAGTGGACAGTGTCAGTAGACCAGTGGACAGTGTCAGTAGACCAGTGGACAGTGTCAGTAGACCAGTGGACAGTGTCAGTAGGGCAGTGGACAGTCTCAGTAGAGCAGTAAATGGTCTCAGTAGGGCAGTGGATGGTGTCAGTAGGGCAGTGGACGGTGTCAGTAGAGCAGTAAATGGTGTCAGTAGGGCAGTAAATGGTGTCAATAGAGCAGAGGATTGTGTGAATAGGGCAGTAAATGGTGTCAGTAGGGTAGTAAATGGTGTCAGTAGGGCAGTGGGCGGTGGCAGTGGACAGTGTCAGTAGGGCAGTAAATGGTGTCATTAGTGCAGAGGACGGTGTCAGTAGGGCAGTAAATGGTGTCAGTAGGGCAGTAAATGGTGTCAGTAGACCAGTGGACAGTGTCAGTAGACAGTGTCAGTAGGGCAGTAAATGGTGTCAATAGAGCAGTGGACGGAGTCAGTAGGGCAGTAAATGGTGTCAATAGAGCAGAGGATGGTGTCAGTAGGGCAGTAAATGGTGTCAGTAGGGCAGTGGGCGGTGGCAGTGGACAGTGTCAGTAGACCAGTGGACAGTGTCAGTAGACCAGTGGACAGTGTCAGTAGGGCAGTAAATGGTCTCAGTAGAGCAGTAAATGGTGTCAGCAGGGCAGTGGATGGTGTCAGTAAGGCAGTGGACGGTGTCAGTAGGGCAGTGGACGGTGTCAGTGGGGCAGTGGACAGTGTCAGTAGGGCAGTGGACAGTGTCAGTAGGGCAGTAAATGGTGTCAGTAGGGCAGTAAATGGTGTCAGTATGGCAGTAAATGGTGTCAGTATGGCAGTAAATGGTGTCAGTAGGGCAGTGGACAGTGTCAGTAGAGCAGTAAATGGTGTCAGTGGGGCAGTAAATGGTGTCAGTGGGGCAGTAAATGGTGTCAGTGGGTCAGTACATGGTGTCAGTAGGGCAGTACATGGTGTCAGTAGGGCAGTACATGGTGTCAGTAGGGCAGTGGACAGTGTCAGTAGATCAGTGGACAGTGTCAGTAGACCAGTTGACAGTGTCAGTAGACCAGTGGACAGTGTCAGTAGATCAGTGGACAGTGTCAGTAGGGCAGTAAATGGTGTCAATAGAGCAGAGGATGGTGTCAGTAGGGCAGTAAATGGTGTCAGTAGGGCAGTGGGCGGTGGCAGTGGACAGTGTCAGTAGACCAGTGGACAGTGTCAGTAGACCAGTGGACAGTGTCAGTAGGGCAGTGGACAGTCTCAGTAGAGCAGTAAATGGTCTCAGTAGGGCAGTGGATGGTGTCAGTAGGGCAGTGGACGGTGTCAGTAGAGCAGTAAATGGTGTCAGTAGGGCAGTAAATGGTGTCAATAGAGCAGAGGATTGTGTGAATTGGGCAGTAAATGGTGTCAGTAGGGTAGTAAATGGTGTCAGTAGGGCAGTGGGCGGTGGCAGTGGACGGTGTCAGTAGGGCAGTGGACAGTGTCAGTAGGGCAGTGGACAGTGTCAGTAGAGCAGTAAATGGTGTCAGTAGTGCAAAGGACGGTGTCAGTAGGGCAGTAAATGGTGTCAGTGGAGCAGTAAATGGTGTCAGTGGAGCAGAGGACGGTGTCAGTGGAGCAGAGGACGGTGTCAGTGGAGCAGAGGACGGTGTCAGTGGAGCAGTAAATGATGTCAGTAGACCAGAGGACAGTGTCAGTAGACCAGTGGACAGTGTCAGTAGGGCAGAGGACGGTGTCAGTAGGGCAGAGGACGGTGTCAGTAGGGCAGAGGACGGTGTCAGTAGGGCAGTAAATTGTGTCAGTAGAGCAGAGGACGGTGTCAGTAGGGCAGAGGACGGTGTCAGTAGGGCAGTAAATGGTGTCAGTAGAGCAGAGGACGGTGTCAGTAGGGCAGTAAATGATGTCAGTAGACCAGAGGACAGTGTCAGTAGGGCAGTAAATGGTGTCAGTAGAGCAGAGGACGGTGTCAGTAGGGCAGAGGACGGTGTCAGTAGGGCAGTAAATGGTGTCAATAGAGCAGGGGACGGTGTCAGTAGGGCAGTAAATGATGTCAGTAGACCAGTGGACAGTGTCAGTAGACCAGTGGACAGTGTCAGTAGGGCAGAGGACGGTGTCAGTAGGGCAGAGGACGGTGTCAGTAGGGCAGAGGACGGTGTCAGTAGGGCAGTAAATGATGTCAGTAGACCAGAGGACAGTGTCAGTAGGGCAGTAAATGGTGTCAGTAGAGCAGAGGACGGTGTCAGTAGGGCAGAGGACGGTGTCAGTAGGGCAGTAAATGGTGTCAGTAGAGCAGAGGACGGTGTCAGTAGGGCAGTAAATGATGTCAGTAAACCAGTGGACAGTGTCAGTAGGGCAGTAAATGGTGTCAATAGAGCAGAGGACGGTGTCAGTAGGGCAGTAAATGGTGTCAGTAGGGCAGTAAATGGTGTCAGTAGAGCAGAGGACGGTGTCAGTAGAGCAGAGGACAGTGTCAGTAGGGCAGTAAATGATGTCAGTAGACCAGAGGACAGTGTCAGTAGGGCAGTAAATGGTGTCAGTAGAGCAGAGGACGGTGTCAGTAGGGCAGAGGACGGTGTCAGTAGGGCAGTAAATGGTGTCAGTAGAGCAGAGGACGGTGTCAGTAGGGCAGTAAATGATGTCAGTAAACCAGTGGACAGTGTCAGTAGGGCAGTAAATGGTGTCAATAGAGCAGAGGACGGTGTCAGTAGGGCAGTAAATGGTGTCAGTAGGGCAGAGGACGGTGTCAGTAGTGCAGAGGACGGTGTCAGTAGAGCAGTAAATGGTGTCAGTAGAGCAGAGGACGGTGTCAGTAGGGCAGTAAATGGTGTCAGTAGACCAGTGGACAGTGTTAGTAGGGCAGTAAATGGTGTCAATAGAGCAGGGGACGGTGTCAGTAGGGCAGTAAATGGTGTCAGTAGGGCAGTGGCCGGTGTCACCCGGTGAGAACTGTATATATGGCTGGTGTCTGGGGGAGTGAAGAACAGTATTTATGGGGGGACTGTATATATGTATAGTGTATGGCGGGGGGAGGGGGGTGTATGGTTGGGGGATGGGTGTATGTATAGTTTATGGTGGGGGAGAGGGGGTGTATGGTGGGGGAGGGAGTGTATGTATAGTGTATGGTGGGGGAGGGGGTATGTATAGTGTATGGTGGGGGGAGGGGGTGTATATAGTGTATGGTGGGGGGAGGGGGGTGTACAGTGCATGGTGGGGGGAGGGGGGTGTATAGTGCATGGTGGGGGGAGGGGGTGTATAGTGCATGGTGGGGGGAGGGGGGTCTATATAGTGTATAGTGGAGGAGGGGGGGTGTATGGTGGGGGGGGCGTATGTATAGTGTATGGAGGGGGGTGTATATAGTGTATGGTGGGGGAGGGTGTATGTATAGTGTATGGTGGGGGAGGGGGGTATGTATAGTGTATGGTGGGGGAAGGGGGTGTATACAGTGTATGGTGGGGGGAGGGGGTTGTATAGTGCATGGTGGGGGGAGGGGGGTATGTATAGTGTATGGAGGGGGGTGTATATAGTGTATGGTGGGGGAGGGGTGTATGTATAGTGTATGGAGGGGGGTGTATGTATAGTGTATGGAGGGGGTGTATGTATAGTGTATGGAGGGGGGTGTATGTATAGTGTATGGTGGGGGAGGGGGTTGTATAGTGCATGGTGGGGGGAGGGGGGTGTATATAGTGTATGGTAGGGGGAGGGGGTTGTATAGTGCATTGTGGGGGGAGGGGGTGTATGGTGGGGGGAGGGGTGTATGTATAGTGTATGGAGGGGGGTATGTATAGTGTATGGAGGGGGTGTATGTATAGTGTATGGTGGGGGAGGGGGGTTGTATCGTGCATGGTGGGGGGAGGGGGGTGTATATAGTGTATGGTGGGGTGGGGGGGTGTATGGTGGGGGGAGGGGCGTATGTATAGTGTATGGAGGGGGGTGTATATAGTGTATGGTGGGGGAGGGGTGTATGTATAGTGTATGGAGGGGGTGTATATAGTGTATGGTGGGGGAGGGGTGTATGTATAGTGTATGGAGGGGGGTGTATATAGTGTATGGTGGGGGAGGGGTGTATGTATAGTGTATGGAAGGGGGTGTATATAGTGTATGGTGGGGGAGGGGTGTATGTATAGTGTATGGAGGGGGGTGTATGTATAGTGTATGGTGGAGGAGGGGTGTATGTATAGTGTATGGAAGGGGGTGTATATAGTGTATGGTGGGGGGAGGGGCGTATGTATAGTGTATGGAGGGGGGTGTATATAGTGTATGGTGGGGGAGGGGTGTATATAGTGTATGGTGGGGGAGGGGTGTATGTATAGTGTATGGGGGGGGGGTGTTTATAGTGTATGGTGGGGGAGGGGTGTATATAGTGTATGGTGGGGGAGGGGTGTATGTATAGTGTATGGAAGGGGGTGTATATAGTGTATGGTGGGGGGAGGGGCGTATGTATAGTGTATGGAAGGGGGTGTATATAGTGTATGGTGGGGGGAGGGACGTATGTATAGTGTATGGAGGGGGGTGTATATAGTGTATGGTGGGGGAGGGGTGTATGTATAGTGTATGGAGGGGGTGTATATAGTGTATGGTGGGGGAGGGGTGTATGTATAGTGTATGGAGGGGGGTGTATATAGTGTATGGTGGGGGAGGGGTGTATGTATAGTGTATGGAGGGGGTGTATGTATAGTGTATGGTGGGGGGTGTATATAGTGTATGGTGGGGGAGGGGTGTATGTATAGTGTATGGAAGGGGGTGTATATAGTGTATGGTGGGGGAGGGGTGTATGTATAGTGTATGGAAGGGGGTGTATATAGTGTATGGTGGGGGGAGGGGCATATGCATAGTGTATGGAAGGGGGTGTATATAGTGTATGGTGGGGGAGGGGTGTATGTATAGTGTATGGGGGGGTGTATATAGTGTATGGTGGGGGAGGGGTGTATGTATAGTGTATGGAGGGGGGTGTATATAGTGTATGGTGGGGGAGGGGTGTATGTATAGTGTATGGAGGGGGTGTATATAGTGTATGGTGGGGGAGGGGTGTATGTATAGTGTATGGAAGGGGGTGTATATAGTGTATGGAGGGGGTGTATATAGTGTATGGTGGAGGAGGGGTGTATGTATAGTGTATGGAAGGGGTGTATATAGTGTATGGTGGGGGAGGGGTGTATGTATAGTGTATGGAAGGGGGTGTATATAGTGTATGGTGGAGGAGGGGTGTATGTATAGTGTATGGAAGGGGGTGTATATAGTGTATGGTGGAGGAGGGGTGTATGTATAGTGTATGGAGGGGGTGTATGTATAGTGTATGGTGGGGGGAGCAGAGGTGAGAATACTGTGAAATCCTGACAATGAAAAAAACTTACCTTACAAGCTGTCTGCAGTCCCAGCGATCTCTGCACACATTCAAGAGCAGCAGAGAATAGGGAGGCTCCGCCCACCTCCTTGTCTCTTCTGCAGCCAGCCAGAGGATTGGAGGAGAGCACCATGGAGGCTCCGCCCAACTCCTTGCCTCTTCTGCAGCCAGCCAGAGGATTGGAGGGGAGCACCATGGAGGCTCCGCCTCTGCCTCTGTGTCTGACTCCCGTCCCGCACTGACACTGAACAGCAGCTGAAATAAAGCAGTGCTACGCTGCTGCGGACCCGAAATGGAGGAGACTCGGCCGCGCAGGGAGCCACTTACGGGTCTGAAATGAATAATGTGTCCGGGTCTCAGGTGGTCAGAGACCCGGGCACATGTTTCAAAACCCGTACTGTCCGGGTGAATCCCGGACAGGTGGCAACCCTAACTGTACCAAAAGAAGCACTTGCACTGTTCCAAAAATTGTACTACAGTTATGTGTGTGGTTTTGTAAGTGACAGTGATCGATCAATACTGCACTTGGGTGGGCTGGGCGGAAGGGGCAAAACGCAGGTGCTAGCAGGTACCTGGGCTGATCCCACTAACAATGCGTTTTTTTTTTTTTTGAAACCCTAAACTGCTGGGGATGCTAGTATAGATCTGATCAGATATTGATCTGTTCAGATTCTATACCACTAAGGGAGGTGTATGCTTTGTGCGTGGGTGTTAGCGGTACTGGCACTAACCTAGTGCTGCCTGGGGCGACACAGACCCTATCTGACCCTAAAACCTAATTGATTTCACCCGCCGGGTGAACAGGGGGTTAAACCTTTATTGGGTAATAAATGGCGGGTGCCCTGATGCTAGAAAAAGCGAACTACCTAACCAGCGTCACCCGTAACACTTATACAATGATCACTGGTGAAAGGGTTAACTAGGGGCAATCAGGGGGTTAAAACCTTTATTAGGTATTATATGGGGGTACTTATTGCTATATAAAAACTGGGGTGAAAAGTGTGCCTATGTGTCAGTGGACTGTTGGTGCACTTACTTGGATGTCTTCTCTCCTCGCTGTCCTGTCAAAAAGACCGCCACGAGGAGATTGACATCACTTCCTCCCTGCCTGTGTTTACAATACACAGGCAGGGGAAGCTTCTAATTCGCCAGGAGCGATCGAGAGGGGATGGCCAGAAACCAACGGCCATCCCCTCATCCTGGATCGCTCCTGAAGCGAAACGGACCGCCGCAGCCAGCGGGAGGGGGTCCCATCGGACCCCCCACCCGCTGGAAGGCAAGCACGTACCGGTACGTGCTTGTGCCATTGTGCTGACGTACATCTCCATGTGGCGGTCCTTAACTGGTTAACCAGTTATTTATTTATTTTCAAAATTTTCCATAATTTTTTTTTTTTTTTTTGTTTAGCAAAAAATAAACCCCCCAGCTGTGATTAACCACTTGCAGACCGGACCATTTTGCTGGTCAAAGACCAGACCACTTTTTGCGATTCGGGACTGCGTCGCTTTAACTGACAATTGCGCGGTCGTGCGACGTGGCTCCCAAACAAAATTGACGTCCTTTTTTTCCCACAAATAGAGCTTTCTTTTGTTGGTATTTGATCACCCCTGCGGTTTTTATTTTTTGCGCTATAACCAAAAATAGAGCGACAATTTTGAAAAAAACGCATTATTTTTTACTTTTTGTTATAATAAATATCCCCCAAAAATATATAAAAAAAACATTTTTTTCCCTCAGTTTAGGCCGATACGTATTCTTCTACATATTTTTGGTAAAAAAAATCGCAATAAGCGATTATTGATTGGTTTGCGCAAAAGTTATAGCGTTTACAAAATAGGGAGAGTTTTATAGCATTTTTATTAATAATTTTTTATTATTTTTTTTTTTACTAGTAATGGCGGCGATCAGCGATTTTTTTTTTTTTTATTTTTTTTTTTTTTTTATTGTGGGGGACCCATCGGACATTTTTGACACATTTTTGGGACCATTGTCATTTATACAGTAATCACTGCTATATAAATGCAGTGATTCCTGTGTAAATGACACTGGCAGTGAAAGGGTTAACCAGTGGGTGGCAGTGTAGGGGTTAAGTGTTCCTAGGGGTGTGTTACTAACTGTGGGGGGGTTGGGCTTTCATTTAGTGAACACTGATCTCTGCTCCAATCACATGGAGCAGAGATCAGCGTCACTAGTTGCTAGGCAGAATGGAGAAATGTTGTTTACACAGCATTTCCTCCATTCGACCGCTCCGTGAGACGATCGCGGGGATGCCCGCGGCGATCGAGTCCGCGGGTCCCGCGACCGGACTCACGGGAGTCCCGACCAGCGTGGGAGTGCGCTGCCGGCGGCGCGCTCCCGATGGCAGGGCGGCATTGAATATTGGACGTACCTGTACGCCAATATGCCTGCCCGTGCCATTCTGTCGACGTACATCGTCGTGCCCTGGTCGGGAAGTGGTTAAATACCACCAAAAAAACCTCTATTTGTGCAGCTGCGGGCATCATCCCAGTACTGTTTTATTTTTTTAGAGCCGGCTATCCAGCTATAACAACCGATGATGCTAAAAGCCGCTTGGCTATTATGCCGGAGGAGCGGGAGTGGACACCCCCCCCACTTTTACCGGGGCTCCCGATCCATCGGGACCCCCGATGAACAATCCGCTGCTTCTGGCGGCTAGGGACAAACTGGAATGGAGCCGTAAGCGGCTTCATTCCAGCCTCCTGATCGTAAACACGGAAGTGACGTCATGATGTCACTTCCCGTTTACCCGGCTGCCAATGGTGCCGGTTTAAAAAATATAAAAATACAGTATTCAGAATCGCCAAAAAATGGCGATCTGTATACTTTGAAGTGTAAAGGAGGGATCGGGGGGTGTTTTAGACCCCCCCCCCCCCGATCCCTCCATAAAGAGTACCTGTCACCACCTATTACTGTCACAAGGGATGTTTACATTCCTTGTGGCACCAATAAAAGTGATCACTTTTTTTTTAACAATTATTAATTTTAAAATTAAATAAGACAATTTTTTTTAAAGTGGCCAAGAGCTCGCGCAGCAAAGAAAACTCATACGGAAGTCGCGCTCGCATATGTAAACGGTGTTCAAACCATACATGTGAGTTATAGCTGTGATCATCAGAGTGAGAGCAATAATTCTAGCACTAGAACTCCTCTGTAACTCGTCGCCTATGGAAATTTTTAGGTACCGTAGTTTGTCGTAAAGCGTGACATGTTTGTTATCTATTTACTCAGCGTAACATCATCTTTCACATTATACAAAAAAAATTGGGCTAACTTTTACTGTTTTTTTTTTTTTTTTTTATTCATGAAAGTTTCCTTTTTCCCAAAAAGTTGCGTTTAAAACACCGCTGCACAAATACCGTGTGACAAACTATTGTAACAATCGCCATTTTATTCTCTTATAAATATATATATAATGTTTTGGGGTTCCAAGTAATTTAGGTATTTTAACTTGTAAACGCCAAATATCAGAAATAGGCTTAGTCATGAAAGGGTTAAGGTATGAATTGTTTACTTTTGACAATGATTATCTTGGTCATTTTGTTGCTTCATGGACTTGTCCTTATTAGCCCCTAGATTGCTACAATATTTTTTATCTTTTCAAATCTAGTGATTAGATACATACTGCCTCTCAGCTTTGCTGTTTCTAGCTAGGTACTTTGTGTTTCAGCTTGCTATCAGGCGCCCCATACACCATCTGTCTTCTCGATTTTAACAAACATACTAGGTGGTTCTGGCCCATACACCTTAGCATTGCCTAACAGGTGAGATTAGCCAAGTGTTAAACATTTTAATGCCTATCCTATCACTATTGTTAGTTATAACATATTGATCCTTTGACATATGCTTTTGTGCTTTAGGTCACTCTGTGGTCTGTTTATGCTCTCTACTATATTATCAACATTACCTAGTCTCTCTCTCTCTCTCTCTCTCCCCCTCTCTCCCTCTCTCCCTCTCTCTCTCTCCCTCTCCCTCCCTCCCCCCCTCTCTCTCTCTCTCTCTCTCTCTCTTTCTCTCTCTCTCTCTCTCTCTCTCTCTCTCTCTCTCTCTCTCCCTCCCCCTCTCTCTCTCCCTCCCTCCCCTCCTCTCTCTCTCTCTCCCTCTCTCCCCCTTCTAACTGAAAGAAGGAAAATATCTGCACTTCTTGCAAAATGATTCAGCAAAAGAAAAACGTGCATTTATATGGTATGAATGCCCTTCAAGAGGAGAGCTCCTATGTCTGCCCTTACCCTGAATGCATGGAAATCATTAGTCAATCTTGCAGTACCCTTATATAAAGAAACATACTCTAGTAGAGGATGTCCACTAAAGTTTCAAAAGGTCTAGAACATATGGCTAGAGTCTGAAATGACAACTGTAGAACAAGACCCTGTAGGTATATCGGTCTGATTTGATTTACATATAAGATAAGGTGCATTCTGACTAACCGCACACCTATAGCTGCCTACTTATTGGGAGATGCCTTTCGTATATCACATATGTGTAGCACTACCCCCAAAGGAGCTGCTGGTTATATTTTGGCTTACCGTTACCTTCTGCTCTCCTCGTTTCATGTCTAGGGGTCAACAGATCCACTTGAATGGATTTTATTTGCAAAACGTAGACAATGAACAGTCTCTTAAATTGGGATCAGAGGGTTGGAAAGGAAGTTCAGGTACTCTAAGCCCTTGTACACACGGTCAGATATTCCGATGGACAATGTCCGATAGGACCATGTTGTCGGATAATCCGACAGTGTGTGGGCTCCATCGGACTGTTTCCGTCGGAATATCTGACGGATCAAGTTTTTACAGCTTGGCTATAAAATTTTCCGACAAAATGATCCGATCACGTCAGTTCCGATCGTGTGTAGCCTAGTCCGACAGACAAGGTGCCACGCATGCTCACAATAAAATTCTGAGACTGAAGCGCTCGCACAGGTAAAACTACCACTTGTAATCGATATAGCACATTCGTCACGCTGCAATGTTAAAAATTCTTTCATGCAGTGCATTCTTTTTCTTTACAATGCTACAAGAATTAAGTTGTTTTGATGCTCGTATTCACACACACACACTTCTCCCAAACGTATTTCTTTCTTTATTGTTTTTACTCATTTCAGCAATACAATATTTTAATTTGTCACATCTACCCAATCTTTTTTTTTTTTTTTTTTACAGATTGCTCATCTTTGCATTTTTTTTGGTGTGTTTTATGTGTCAACTTACCACAACACCATTATTATCTTTTCTTTTCAAAAATTTTTATTGGCAACAAGTGCAAAGAATACAGAAGTATCAACAGTTCAGCACATATGGGATAAAAGAAATGAGAGCAAAATGTGCTACAAAACAGAACCGGTCAAGATACAATTTTTTAGCGTAGCGATACAGAGTACAGATTCCTGATCGATCAGATATGAGGCCCCAGCACCGCAACGGGCTCCAAGAGAAGCGCAACGCGTGGCGGGGCGGGGGCCTTGGCACATTTAGTAATCGGGGTAAATTATGCTTCAGTGTACAGAGGACATCATGGGGGGCTAAACCGTGACTAGTAAAGTCATATGTTACCTCAGTAGGTATCAAGGGTAGCAGGAGTGCACACAGAATAAAGAAAACAGTAGAGAGAGAAAGTGGGGAGACAGGGGGAAAAGATAGAGATAAAGAACTAGATAAAAGAAGGGGGGAGAAGAGAGCAAGGGAGATGGAGGGAGGGAAGGGGGGGAGGTCGGCCGACTCACACCAAATAAACAAGGACCATCGCCCGGTGACTGTACAGGGGGATGTGTGTACCTATGGATCCAGCAGGTGTCTGTCGAAATTCGGTGGTAGGAAATGATCAATCCATGGTTGCCATATTTTAGAGTGTCGGGGGATAGTGTCTAGAACAGTCGCTTCTATTCTGCTATGAATCATGGCTTGCGTGACCCGATTTTTCACTTCGGTGATATGCAGGGCTGAGGTTTTCCAGACTTTGGCTATCGTTTGCTTAGCTGCCGTAGTGAGTTGTAGAGAGAGGCGTATCTACGCTGTAGTGTAGGAATTTGGGTAGGAGTTCAAGAGGGCTAAAGTAGGGTCTGGAGCTATTCTTTCCCGGGTCAGAGTGGATAACATTTGCAATATTGTTGCCCAAAAACCGGGCAGGTCCACCAGATATGCATATGGGTACCTCTTTCTCCACAATTGCGGAAGCAGTTTGGCGAGTAGGACAGCAGGAATTTTGCGATCCTGTCCGGCACTAGGTACCATCTCATGAGAACCTTATAGCTCGCTTCGAGGGCAACAATATTTTGTGATGAGATTCTAGTATTGTGCCAAACACTAGACCAGTCCTCCTCATCTAGCGTTAGAGAGAGGTCTCTGGCCCACTATTATTATCTTTTTCATTTATTGTTTTCTTTTTTAATCTACAGGAGGTTGTTTGGTGTTGGTGCCCCTTGTTATTCATTTGACTTTGTATTTTTGAAACGTACCTGCCTACTCACAAATAAACTGTCCTTTTTGAAGTAGTCTTCAAGCAAAAAGAAACCCTTTATTTAGGTGTCAAACAAATAAACAGGAAGGCAACGCTGGAGAAACTAGTCAATTTGGCAAAGCCTTTGGCCCCCAGGGCAGACATGAACTAATTTGAAAATGCAAAATTGGTGGCCTGAGGAGTACATATCTCAGGGAGAGCAGTCTGGTCCAGAAGTCCAAGAGATCAGGAAGAGCAGATGCCATCTATGTCCCCAGGCTGTGGTTCTACAAGAGGCTGCATTTTCTGTCAGACCACACTGAACCCAGGCCATCACTCTCTGGTCTTCCTTGGGCACTTCCCTCCAAGCTGTGGCTCAGCTCCTGTAGTTGTGGCAGGAGGAGGAGCAGGAGGGCGATGGTCAACCTCCTCCTGGCTGCCACTTGCCACAGCCTCCTCCTGGCTGAGGTCTTCCTGTGTATGAAAATGGGACATAGTTTCAGTTTTGTGGTCATCAATCACACAATTTTGTGCTTATGACTGTTGCAAATTTGAATGTTACCAAATAGAACAGACTATCATTCTGAGCCCAGCATTTTTCATTCTTGTCCCAATAATTTTTGATCACTACTGTCTATTGATATGTAAACCACTTTGTTAAATCACAACTTACTAATCAATAATAACATCAAATGTACAACAAGAAATATGTTCAACAATGCTATACCTGTCTCAAGCTGGGCCCCTCCACATGTTGCTGCCTGGAAGGCCCAGGTTGGACATCAGAAGCCTCAGCTGGGGGTGAAGGAAGACTGGAGAGTGGTGGCGTGGGTTCCCCCTGGTCTGCCAGAAAATGCAGCTTCTCGTAGTACACCATCCTGGGGATATAAATGGTATCTGGATCTCCTGATCTCAGGGAATCCTGGTGCTTCTTTCGCTCCCTGAGATATGTACTCCTCAGGGCACCAATTTTAAACATCACATAGGTCATGTCTGCCTTGGGGACCATGATCTTCACCAAAGCAAAAAGGTTCTCAAGCGCTGCCTTCCTCTTTCTTCGGTCATTATAAAAGGGGTTGTTCTTCTGCCACAGGCAGGGCACCTCCCTTAGCAGATCAATGAATAGCCCCATAAAATTTGAGTTCTTGAAGGGATCCATCTTGTCTGCAAGACACAACACAAGACCAACCCTAATAATAATAATGCCATGCTAAACTAGTCTAATCTTGTCCCAACATAGGCCTATATAGAAGCAGTATAGGCTAGTGATGTACCAAGTTAAAAATTGTACCTTAGTTTGCACGATCGTCCTCACTCTGCTCACAGATCATACGTACGACACATGCGTGTTGCGTTTTTATATACAGTGCGCATGTGTGAAACTCCGCCTGCCCCAACGTTCTTTCTAGACTATTCCCCGCCCCTTCTTTCATTGCAGTGGGGAGAGCACATGGCGGAGAGAAAGCAGGTGCGCAATCAGAGTTCCCCTAACGAGGAGGAGGGCAAGGAAAGCCCAGAGCCTGAAACGTCCCAATCCTGGAGGAGAAGATTTAAAGCCTCAAATATGTGTTTTGGAGAGATGTTGCAGATGGTGGACATATTGAAGAGGAACGACTATGATGGGAAGTATGGACCTTACCCAAACCCAAATATCAGAAAGGCCAAGATCATGACTAAAGTTGTGAAGTCGTCTTCAGAAGAATTTTGGGGTACGATGATCCAAGGATCAACTGAGAAAACGCTGGTCAGACCTGAAACTGAGGGAGCACGATCAATACAGAAGGATCAAGCGAGTTCTTCAAAAAAGTAGTTGTCATGTGTTCATATTATTTTGCTTGCATACTGCTCCATGTGCTTTTGATTTAATGTTGTACAGTTTAAAATGGCCACTTTCAAGTTCATGGGTTCAATCGTTGGTACTAAACATCGTTTGTTAGCCCACTCCCAAAACGATGTTTTTCCAAATTACACTTCACTACATTTGTTCACAATGCAGGAGTATTCCAGCTTTAGAAAGTGTCCAAAATAATGTTCTCATGTCACGGTCAGGCTCAAAGACCAATTGCTATAGTAGTTGCAGGACTACCACTAACCAGCAGGATAGGAACACAGGCAGTCACCCTGGCAGATGACACAAGCTCACCTGAGGTGCTGAGTCTAAGTACTAACCGATAGACATGTGCATTCGTTTTCGTCCGAATGCATTTTCGTCCGAATTTCAGCTATTTTCGTTTTCGTTTTGACAAACGATAACGAAAGCACAGAATCCGAAAAACGAAAGATCCGACATAAATAAATGCTTTATTTTCGTTTTCATTGTTACAACAGTTCGATATAGAATAGGAGATTCAACATGACTCTGGCAATAACAATCTGTCTATAGAACCTGTGGTCGAATGTGCCTAAACTTACCTCTATTAGTCCAAGATTATATAGAGAAAATATTCGACAGAGAAAAAAGATTTGACAGAGAGAAAAGATTCTGCAAGTTACTGTCCTAAAAAGTGTTTGGGGACCGGGTCCTGCCCCAGGGGACATGGATCAATGCAAAAAAAAGTTTTAAAAACAGCCGTTTTTTTCGGGAGCAGTTTTTTTAATAATGATTAAAGTGAAACAATAAAAGTGTAATATTCCTTTAAATTTTGTAGGGGGGGGAGGGTTGTCTAAATGTCTATAGTATGCCTGTGAAGGGACGCATGTTTCTGGTGCTTAGAACTGTCCCTGCACAAAGTGTCATTTATGCAGGAAAAAAAGTCCTTTAAAATCACTCGCAGCTATTATGAATTGTCGGCTCCGTAATACAGAGAACACTCATTGAAAGTCATTGATAAAAAAAAAAATAATAAAAAAGCGTGGGGGTCCCCCAAATTCAGTTACCAGGCCCTTCAGGTCTGGTATGGATATTAAAGGGAACCCTGCCTCAAATTTAAGAAAAAATTGACGTGGGGGTCCCCCTAAAAATCCATACCAGACCCTTTATCCGAGCACGCAACCTGGCAGGCCGCAGGAAAAGAGGGGGGGACGAGAGAGCGGCCCCCCTCCCTCCTGAACCGTACCAGGCCACATGCCCTCAACATTGGGAGGATGCTTTGGGGGTCTGTGACCCCTCAAAGCACCTTTAGGAAAAAAAGTTTTTGATAGAGAGGGAATCTTCAAAGGCTAAGGATACCACGTCCCAGTATTAATGAAAACAACAAGGAAAAAGGAGGGGCCAAAAAGGGGCTGGAGAATCACCAACCCCAGGGACTTTAACGGTATCAAATCAAACAAAAAAAGTTTGCAAAAAAAGGTTATTGTATAAAATATTACAATTTTATTCAAACTAAACACAATTATAAATTAAACATTCAATAAAAGGGATGATTTAACATCAATTTACAAGACAGGATATATTGATATTCAATCCCATTTTTCACCACACAGAAGAAGTGAAGAAAAGGCAAGTTGCAATCATTCTCAACATGTTTCGCCCGAGATGGGCTTCTTCAGGAAAAACTGATTGAACAGCCACAGAACTAGGATAATAAACAACAAAAAATAAAGAAACAATGAATGTTACTGTCAATTGATACATAGAGTGACAATCAGTTAATAGGGTAAATAATCAATTGATAAGGATAATATTAGCATATATTAGATTATCAAAACAGATACATAGTGTATTTTAAACTGAACTACAAACTTAATTACAGTGAATATATATCTCACCAATCTTACCAATGCTCCAAAGACTTCAAAATATCAGACGAAAATCACTATAAAGTATTATTGACGAATCTGTAATCATTTAAGCGAAAAAGTCGCAAAACACGAGAGGTTTGTCGCCTAATTGGGAATCTGCAGAGAGACAAAAAACAATTGAGGAGTGTGAGGAAAAAAGGGATCCGATAGACCCTTTAAAAATAAGAGGGGTCAATTTGAAATTTAAATAAATATATCACATGATAGTTACCCAAATAATAATGTTGAATCAATAAAAAGTTGCTGGACAGAGATTTTGTGGGCTTCAAAAATAGGTCAAAGTCAGAATCCATATAGTGTATTAGCAGCAGGCATAATAAACACTAAAATAGAAAAAAGAATTCCTCTTAAAAAGGGAAGTCCCTTGTAATGAAAGATGAATGTATGAAACACAAGAAAAACGTCCAATGAGACCCAATTGAAAAGGGTCACCCACAGAATCCAGAGTACATATTTAAATGGTGGCTAAAGTAATCAGCTTACCCAGAGTTAGCTGCCTGGTAATTTACAGATATGCATCTTATTCCATCAATTGCCAAGAGGCAACTGATAGAGATGAGGGGTTTTAAGCCTCTCCAGCTCGGCTCCGTCTGACGTCACCGCCGAGCTGCGGGCGGAAAAAGAGCAAAGGGAAGAAGAGGCTGGTATCGGTTTCTATTATGTTGGTGCGCATCGGTTCCTATTACATTAGTGCGCATGCGCGGGCGTCACGTCGCGACTCCGCGCATAGGACGCAGTGCGTGCCGATGTCTCGGCGGCCATTTTAGAAAATCCAGGAACAGGACAACAGATACGTGCGGTTACACAGGAGTGTTCCGCACGACGTCAGAAGCCCAAACGGCCATTTTCAAAGAGGTACAGGGCTTATTCAAATAGGCAGATCAATAGTGACCCGCACAAAAGACGTATATCTCCGATAGAATAGTTGTGTCATAAGCCTATTCCTAGACTGCTGACAAAACTCAATGACCTGCATTAATTATACAGATTAGTGGAGAGCAGTGCGGCCAAAACATAAAAGACTACTATCCCCAGTGGCGTATTATGTCATATGCCTATTCCCAGAACACTGAGTAAATAGGTGCAATAAAAATGGTAAACCGCTCACGGGATTTTATTCCCAGGAACAATGTTCCGAGGGAAATGAAGGGAAAAGATGGAAGAAGTAGAACATAAATTAGGCTAGGAAATAATTCATAGTTTGTAGTTCATATCTTAACAAACGCACCAGTAGCTATCCTCATCATGTCAGAGCATAATGATGGACAGGATATGGATCAAACTAAAAAAAGAGAGGAAAGTAACAGACAAAAAATTGTTGGTTAAAAATATGACTATGGATAATGACAAAGAAAGGACCGAAAGCCGCCAAGAATAATCCCATTGAAGTGGGGAACATAAAGGGTTGAGACGCTGATTGATTGGCAGGTCACAACAGAAATATTTCTAGTTCCCCGGGGCGCCCATACAGAGACCCAGTTCAAGATATAGGCGACAAATCTCCAATTAAAAATCAAATTAATAAAGTAATTTGTTCAAAGTTTTAAGCTGGTTGGAGCGTTAGCAGATTAGGAAAACAAAAGACCAAAAAACGAACAAAAAACACAAACAAAAACAAAAAGACAGAAACATAGACAAAACCAAGGAAAAAAAAAAAAAAAAACACAACCTATAAAAAGGGTTTAAAGCTAAAGGCTTCGTTGAGGCCCGGTGCATCCGTGGCCCTGAGGTCAAAGATCCAGCGGGCCTCTCGTTGCAGAAGAATCTGATTGTAATTACCTCCCCTGTTCCCTGGACTCACATGTTCCAAAGCAAAAAAATGCATTTTGGTGTCATCAAAATTATGAAAGAGGCCCATATGGCGACTGATGGGGGTCTCCATTTTCTTTCCACGCACCAGGGAAACATGGTCCCTGATGCGGTGAAAGAAAGGCCTCTTTGTCTTGCCTATATAGTAGGCACCGCATTCACACATCATGATGTATACAATGCCTACCGATGTACAAGTGACAGAGAATTTAGGTTTATACAGTCGACTATTCGGCAGGAAAATTGAGTCCGAGGCAAAAATGTGCCGGCAAAAGCTACATTTATGGCACGGCCTAGACCCCAAAGTCGATTTAGAAGGTATAGAAGTTGGAGGGACATAATGGCTCCTGACCAATGTATCTTTGATTGATCGCGATTTCCTAAAGGTTATCTCAGGATAGGCCCTCAGGAATTTTGAGATCTTTGGGTCACCCAGTAACAGATGCCAGTGTTTACTTAAGATATCTCGTATCTGGAGATGTTGAGCGCAATAACGAGTGATCAATCTCACTCCTTCATTTGGTTGAATCGGTTTGTTGTCATGTAGGAGAGAAGATCTAACATGTTTATTAGCTCTAGCATATGCTCTTTTCAGGCACTTATTGCTATAACCACGTTGTTGTAAACGCTTTTTTAGTTGTTTAGCCTCATATTCAAAATCGGTTACACTGCTGCAATTGCGTTTGAGACGGAGGTATTGTCCATAGGGGATGCTCGTCACCAATGGCTTTGGGTGCGAGCTAGAAGCATGCAGGACGGTATTCGCAGCCGAGGGTTTCCTAAAAAGAGTAGAACCAATTTCACCTTTGTCATTGGCATAAATTTGAATGTCCAAAAAGGTGATGGACGACTTGCTTTTTTCCATGGTGAATTTCAAATTATAGGTGTTAACCTTGAGCACTTCCATGAACATGGATAGCTCAGCTTCAGTTCCTGTCCAAATGAGGAAAATATCATCTATATATCTGCGCCAGACTGGGATCTGACACAGATATTCAGCTAAATCCTCACGGTGGAAAATGTGGCGCTCCCACCTCCCCAGGTACAGGTTAGCATAAGAGGGGGCACACTTGGTCCCCATAGCCACCCCCTTCACCTGGAGGTAGTGAGAGCGCCCAAAAATAAAAATGTTATTGTTCAGAATGAAAGAAAGCAATTTTAGAACCAGTTGATTATAGTTAGTTTGTACCTCGCCAGTCTCGGAAAGGAAGCCCTCCACAACTCTCAAACCAAGGTCATTAGGTATGGAGTTGTAGAGGGCCTCCACATCGAGAGTGACGAGCCAAGAATTCTCGGGAATACACATTCCGTCTAATGCTCTAAGTAAGTCTCTAGTGTCTTGTAAATAAGAGGATAAACTCTCCACAAAAAGTCGGAGATAGTCATCCACAAGAGCACTAGCAGGTTCAGTGAGGCAGCCATTGCCCGAGACTATGGGGTGACCTGGTGGATTTTTAGCGTTTTTATGGATTTTCGGTAACGCATATAGAGTAGGGGTCTTTGGATCAATTACTTTTAGATATTCCCATGTTTTTTTGTTTATGACTCCATGATGGTAGAATGTTCCAATTAATTTCCGAAATTGAGTAATGGTATAATTTACATGACTCTCTGGGATTTTTCTGTACCATTCCTTGTTTTCAAGAATGTTATTGACCATTTTTTCATATTGAGCCGTGTCCATGACCACCAAATTCCCTCCCTTATCAGAAGGTTTTATAATTAAATGAGACTGATTTTGTAAGGTACTCAAAGCTGCCTTCTGTTGAGTAGATAAATTGGATTTTTTTGAGGGCAACCACTGGGTTTTACAGATCTCATTCGTTACCTGCTGCGTGAACGCCCATATATTGGGATTCCCTTGTAAAGAAGGGAACTTACTTGATTTTGGTCTATATTCTTTGGGGCGCGGTGCCGCTAGCAGAGGAGATGGTAAGATGAGACGGTGGGGGTCAGGCACAGCGCGGGACAGATCCTCAGCCTCCTCTAGATCTGTCTCATCGATGTGTCCCTCCACCCACAGTTCCATCAAATCTTCCATAGCCTTGATATCCTTAAGAGTAGGTACCGAAGTGGAAGATAACACACTGGGATGTTGTGATGAGGGATTAGGTGGTCCCGATTGATCGTAGAGGGCACCCTACGATCAATCGGGACCACTATTGACGATCAATGGTCAATAACATTCTTGAAAACAAGGAATGGTACAGAAAAATCCCAGAGAGTCATGTAAATTATACCATTACTCAATTTCGGAAATTAATTGGAACATTCTACCATCATGGAGTCATAAACAAAAAAACATGGGAATATCTAAAAGTAATTGATCCAAAGACCCCTACTCTATATGCGTTACCGAAAATCCATAAAAACGCTAAAAATCCACCAGGTCGCCCCATAGTCTCGGGCAATGGCTGCCTCACTGAACCTGCTAGTGCTCTTGTGGATGACTATCTCCGACCTTTTGTGGAGAGTTTATCCTCTTATTTACAAGACACTAGAGACTTACTTAGAGCATTAGACGGAATGTGTATTCCCGAGAATTCTTGGCTCGTCACTCTCAATGTGGAGGCCCTCTACAACTCCATACCTAATGACCTTGGTTTGAGAGTTGTGGAGGGCTTCCTTTCCGAGACTGGCGAGGTACAAACTAACTATAATCAACTGGTTCTAAAATTGCTTTCTTTCATTCTGAACAATAACATTTTTATTTTTGGGCGCTCTCACTACCTCCAGGTGCAGGGGGTGGCTATGGGGACCAAGTGTGCCCCCTCTTATGCTAACCTGTACCTGGGGAGGTGGGAGCGCCACATTTTCCACCGTGAGGATTTAGCTGAATATCTGTGTCAGATCCCAGTCTGGCGCAGATATATAGATGATATTTTCCTCATTTGGACAGGAACTGAAGCTGAGCTATCCATGTTCATGGAAGTGCTCAAGGTTAACACCTATAATTTGAAATTCACCATGGAAAAAAGCAAGTCGTCCATCACCTTTTTGGACATTCAAATTTATGCCAATGACAAAGGTGAAATTGGTTCTACTCTTTTTAGGAAACCCTCGGCTGCGAATACCGTCCTGCATGCTTCTAGCTCGCACCCAAAGCCATTGGTGACGAGCATCCCCTATGGACAATACCTCCGTCTCAAACGCAATTGCAGCAGTGTAACCGATTTTGAATATGAGGCTAAACAACTAAAAAAGCGTTTACAACAACGTGGTTATAGCAATAAGTGCCTGAAAAGAGCATATGCTAGAGCTAATAAACATGTTAGATCTTCTCTCCTACATGACAACAAACCGATTCAACCAAATGAAGGAGTGAGATTGATCACTCGTTATTGCGCTCAACATCTCCAGATACGAGATATCTTAAGTAAACACTGGCATCTGTTACTGGGTGACCCAAAGATCTCAAAATTCCTGAGGGCCTATCCTGAGATAACCTTTAGGAAATCGCGATCAATCAAAGATACATTGGTCAGGAGCCATTATGTCCCTCCAACTTCTATACCTTCTAAATCGACTTTGGGGTCTAGGCCGTGCCATAAATGTAGCTTTTGCCGGCACATTTTTGCCTCGGACTCAATTTTGCTGCCGAATAGTCGACTGTATAAACCTAAATTCTCTGTCACTTGTACATCGGTAGGCATTGTATACATCATGATGTGTGAATGCGGTGCCTACTATATAGGCAAGACAAAGAGGCCTTTCTTTCACCGCATCAGGGACCATGTTTCCCTGGTGCGTGGAAAGAAAATGGAGACCCCCATCAGTCGCCATATGGGCCTCTTTCATAATTTTGATGACACCAAAATGCATTTTTTTGCTTTGGAACATGTGAGTCCAGGGAACAGGGGAGGTAATTACAATCAGATTCTTCTGCAACGAGAGGCCCGCTGGATCTTTGACCTCAGGGCCACGGATGCACCGGGCCTCAACGAAGCCTTTAGCTTTAAACCCTTTTTATAGGTTGTGTTTTTTTTTTTTTTTTCCTTGGTTTTGTCTATGTTTCTGTCTTTTTGTTTTTGTTTGTGTTTTTTGTTCGTTTTTTGGTCTTTTGTTTTCCTAATCTGCTAACGCTCCAACCAGCTTAAAACTTTGAACAAATTACTTTATTAATTTGATTTTTAATTGGAGATTTGTCGCCTATATCTTGAACTGGGTCTCTGTATGGGCGCCCCGGGGAACTAGAAATATTTCTGTTGTGACCTGCCAATCAATCAGCGTCTCAACCCTTTAGGTTCCCCACTTCAATGGGATTATTCTTGGCGGCTTTCGGTCCTTTCTTTGTCGTTATCCATAGTCATATTTTTAACCAACAATTTTTTGTCTGTTACTTTCTTCTCTTTTTTTAGTTCGATCCATATCCTGTCCATCATTATGCTCTGACATGATGAGGATAGCTACTGGTGCGTTTGTTAAGATATGAACTACAAACTATGAATTATTTCCTAGCCTAATTTATGTTCTACTTCTTCCATCTTTTCCCTTCATTTCCCTCGGAACATTGTTCCCGGGAATAAAATCCCGTGAGCGGTTTACCATTTTTATTGCACCTATTTACTCAGTGTTCTGGGAATAGGCATATGACATAATACGCCACTGGGGATAGTAGTCTTTTATGTTTTGGCCGCACTGCTCTCCACTAATCTGTATAATTAATGCAGGTCATTGAGTTTTGTCAGCAGCCTAGGAATAGGCTTATGACACAACTATTCTATCGGAGATATACGTCTTTTGTGCGGGTCACTATTGATCTGCCTATTTGAATAAGCCCTGTACCTCTTTGAAAATGGCCGTTTGGGCTTCTGACGTCGTGCGGAACACTCCTGTGTAACCGCACGTATCTGTTGTCCTGTTCCTGGATTTTCTAAAATGTCCACCGAGACATCGGCACGCACTGCGTCCTATGCGCGGAGTCGCGACGTGACGCCCGCGCATGCGCACTAATGTAATAGGAACCGATGCGCACCAACGTAATAGGAACCGATACCAGCCTCTTCTTCCCTTTGCTCTTTTTCCGCCCGCAGCTCGGCGGTGACGTCAGACGCAGCCGAGCTGGAGAGGCTTAAAACCCCTCATCTCCATCAGTTGCCTCTTGGCAATTGATGGAATAAGATGCATATCTGTAAATTACCAGGCAGCTAACTCTGGGTAAGCTGATTACTTTAGCCACCATTTAAATATGTACTCTGGATTCTGTGGATGACCCTTTTCAATTGGGTCTCATTGGACGTTTTTCTTGTGTTTCATACATTCATCTTTCATTACAAGGGAATTCCCTTTTTAAGAGGAATTCTTTTTTCTATTTTAGTGTTTATTATGCCTGCTGCTAATACACTATATGGATTCTGACTTTGACCTATTTTTGAAGCCCACAAAATCTCTGTCCAGCAACTTTTTATTGATTCAACATTATTATTTGGGTAACTATCATGTGATATATTTATTCAAATTTCAAATTGACCCCTCTTATTTTTAAAGGGTCTATCGGATCCCTTTTTTCCTCACACTCCTCAATTGTTTTTTGTCTCTCTGCAGATTCCCAATTAGGCGACAAACCTCTCGTGTTTTGCGACTTTTTCGCTTAAATGATTACAGATTCGTCAATAATACTTTATAGTGATTTTCGTCTGATATTTTGAAGTCTTTAGAGCATTGGTAAGATTGGTGAGATATATATTCACTGTAATTAAGTTTGTAGTTCAGTTTAAAATACACTATGTATCTGTTTTGATAATCTAATATATGCTAATATTATCCTTATCAATTGATTATTTACCCTATTAACTGATTGTCACTCTATGTATCAATTGACAGTAACATTCATTGTTTCTTTATTTTTTGTTGTTTATTATCCTAGTTCTGTGGCTGTTCAATCAGTTTTTCCTGAAGAAGCCCATCTCGGGCGAAACATGTTGAGAATGATTGCAACTTGCCTTTTCTTAACTTCTTCTGTGTGGTGAAAAATGGGATTGAATATCAATATATCCTGTCTTGTAAATTGATGTTAAATCATCCCTTTTATTGAATGTTTAATTTATAATTGTGTTTAGTTTGAATAAAATTGTATTTTATACAATAACCTTTTTTTGCAAACTTTTTTTGTTTGATTTGATACCGTTAAAGTCCCTGGGGTTGGTGATTCCCCAGCCCCTTTTTGGCCCCTCCTTTTTCCTTGTTGCCCTCAAAGCACCTTGTCCCCATGTTGATGGGGACAAGGGCCTCATCCCCACAACCGTGGCCGGTGGTTGTGGAGGTCTGCGGGCGGGGGGCTTATCAGAATCTGGAAGCCCCCTTTAACAAGGGGACCCCCAGATCCCGCCCCCCCCCCTGTTTGAAATGGTAAGGGGGTACAAAAGTACCCCTACCATTTCACAAAGAAAGTGTAAAAAATAGTTAAATAAGACAAACACACTTTTGAAAAATTCCTTTATTAAAAATAAAAAAAATAAAAAAAGATTCCAGCGGTGGTAATCCACTCTTGCTATCCAGCGACGGACGGTCATCTCTCCAGCGATGGCTCATCTCATCCAGCGCAGCGAATCCATCCTTCTTCTGTCTCCATGGAGGAGACACTGCAGGGATTGCGGCGGCCTGACGTTTCTTATATACGGAGGGCGGGGCCACCCGTCACCTGACCCTGCCCCCCTCTGACGCAAGGGGAAACCCGGGGTTCCCTGTGACGTATGGGTGACCCCCGCCCCCCTCTGATGTAACGGAAACCTGCCTGTGTTACATCAGAGGGGTGCGGGGTCACCCATACGTCACAGGGAACCCCGGGTTTCCCCTTGCGTCAGAGGGGGGCGGGGTCAGGTGACGGGTGGCCCCGCCCTCCGTATATAAGAAACGTCAGGCCGCCGGAATCCTTGCAGTGTCTCCACCGCGGAGACAGAAGAAGGATGGATACGCTGCGCTGGATGAGATGAACCATCGCTGGAGAGATGACCGTCCATCGCTGGATAGCAAGAGTGGATTACCACCGCTGGAATCTTTTTTTAATTTTTTTTATTTTTAATAAAGGAATTTTTTCAAAAGTGTGTTTGTCTTATTTAACTATTTTTTACACTTTCTTTGTGAAATGGTAGGGGTACTTTTGTACCCCCTTACCATTTCAAACAGGGGGGGGCCGGGATCTGGGGGTCCCCTTGTTAAAGGGGTCTTCCAGATTCTGATAAGCCCCCCGCCCGCAGACCTCCACAACCACCGGACACGGTTGTGGGGATGAGGCCCTTGTCCTCATCAACATGGGGACAAGGTGCTTTGAGGGGTCACAGACCCCCAAAGCATCCTCCCAATGTTGAGGGCATGTGGCCTGGTATGGTTCAGGAGGGAGGGGGGCCGCTCTCTCATCCCCCCCTCTTTTCCTGCGGCCTGCCAGGTTGCGTGCTCGGATAAAGGGTCTGGTATGGATTTTTAGGGGGACCCCCACGTCAATTTTTTCTTAAATTTGAGGCAGGGTTCCCCTTAATATCCATACCAGACCTGAAGGGCCTGGTAATTGAATTTGGGGGACCCCCACTCTTTTATTTATTTTTTTTTTTATTTTTTTATCAATGACTTTCAATGAGTGTTCTCTGTATTACGGAGCCGACAATTCATAATAGCTGCAAGTGATTTTAAAGGACTTTTTTTCCTGCATAAATGACACTTTGTGCAGGGACAGTTCTAAGCACCAGAAACATGCGCCCCTTCACAGGCATAGTATAGACACCCCCTCCCCCTACGAAATTTAAAGGAATATTACACTTTTATTGTTTCACTTTAATCATTATTAAAATCACTGCTCCCGAAAAAAACAGCTGTTTTTAAAACTTTTTTTTGCATTGATCCATGTCCCCTGGGGCAGGACCCGGGTCCCCAAACACTTTTTAGGACAGTAACTTGCAAATTAGTCTTTAAAATTAGCACTTTAGATTTTGAACGTTGAAGTCCCATAGACTTTAACAGGGGTTCTAAAGTATGCTATATACTAGCTCCATCTAATCTTCTTTATACATTCGACAGACACCATAAGCCTTCAGACAGATTCGACCGTAATTCATGTGGATTTTCGGACGAATGCAATTTTTGAACGAAAAAAAAAATAAATAAAAACGAATTTCGGGAGTAACTAAATAAATTAAGTTTTCGGACGAAAACGAAATTCCGAAACAAAATATTTTACTCTGCACATGTCTACTAACCGGTTTTCACCAGAGCTCCAGATGGTGGAGATGGATTTACAGTGGTGTGAAAAAGTGTTTGCCCCCTTCCTCATTTCCTGTTCCTTTGCATGTTTGTCACACTTAAGTGTTTCGGAACATCAAACCAATTTAAACAATAGTCAATGACAACACAAGTAAACACAAAATGCAATTTGTAAATGAAGGTGTTTATTATTAAAGGTGAAAAAAAATCCAAACCATCATGGCCCTGTGTGAAAAAGTGATTGCCCCCCTTGTTAAAACATACTATAACTGTGGTTGTCCACACCTGAGTTCAATTTCTCTAGCCACACCCAGGCCTGATTATTGCCACACCTGTTCACAATCAAGGCATCACTTAAATAGGAGCTGCTTGACACAGTAAGGTCCACCAGAAGATCCTTAAAAGCTACACATCATGCCGAGACCCAAAGAAATTCAGGAACAATTGAGAAAGAAAGTAATTGAGATCTATCAGTCTGGAAAGGGTTATAAAGCCATTTCCAAAGCTTTGGGAATCCAGCGAACCACAGTGAGAGCCATTATCCACAAATGGCGAAGACATGGAACAGTGGTGAACCTTCCCAGGAATGGCCGGCCGCCCAAAATTACCCCAAGAGCGCAGCGACGACTCATCCAAGAGGTCACAAAAGACCCCACAACAATGTCCAAGGAACTGCAGGCCTCACTTGCCTCAGTTAAGGTCAGCGTTCATGCCTCCACCATCAGGAAAAGACTGGGCAAAAATGGCCTGCATGGCAGAGTTCCAAGGAGAAAACCACTGCTGAGCAAAAAGAACATCAAAGCTCGTCTCAATTTCTCCACAACACATCTTGATGATCCCCAAGACTTTTGGGACAACATTCTGTGGACCGATGAGACAAAAGTGGAACTCTTTGGAAGGTGTGTGTCCAAGTATATCTGGCGTAGAAGGAACACTGCATTTCATAAAAAGAACATTATACCAACAGTAAAATATGGTGGTGGTAGTGTGATGGTCTGGGGCTGTTTTGCTGCTTCAGGACCTGGAAGACTTGCCGTCATAAGAGGAACTATGAATTCTGCTGTCTACCAAGAGATCCTGAAGGAGAATGTCCGACCATCTGTTCGTGTACTCAAGCTGAAACGAACTTGGGTTCTGCAGCAGGACAATGATCCTAACACACCAGCAAGTCCACCACCGAATGGCTGAAGAAAAACAAAATGAAGACTTTGGAGTGGCCTAGCCAAAGTCCTGACCTGAATCCTATTGAGATGTTGTGGTATGACCTTAAAAAGGCCGTTCATGCTCGAAAACCCTCTAATGTAACTGAATTAGGACAATTCTGCAAAGATGAGTGGGCCAAAATTCCTCCAGGACGCTGTAAAAGCCTCATTGCACGTTATCGCAAACGCTTGGTTGCAGTTGTTGCTGCTAAGGGTGGCCCAACCAGTTATTAGGTTTAGGGGGCAATCACTTTTTCACACAGGGCCATGATGGTTTGGATTTTTTTCACCTTTAATAATAAACACCTTCATTTACAAATTGCATTTTGTGTTTACTTGTGTTGTCCTTGACTATTGTTTAAATTGGTTTGATGTTCCGAAACACTTAAGTGTGACAAACATGCAAAGGAACAGGAAATGAGGAAGGGGGCAAACACTTTTTCACACCACTGTAGCTGCGTGTTAGTACCAGGTCGCGGTCCTCAGGATCGCCCCACCAGGAGGTGATTAAGCCGGGGTTCAGTAGCGGATGAGCCGGTAAAGATCAAACAGAAGCATGGTCAGTAAGCAAGCCAAAAGGTCGGTAACAAGTTGTTGCAGGTTGGGATCAGGCAGAAGCGTAGTCGTGGAACAAGCCAAGGGTCAATAACAAGCAGTAGCAAATATAAACGGCAGCAGGGAAGACAGGAGCGAGATACAGGCTGGAGATAGCACAATATTCTGGCAAGGAGGAAGTGCAGAGACATGGCTTATATCAGGAAGTTCATGGGCGGAGCAAAGAGATCAAGGTACAAGGCAGGGTTGTCTAAAGGATCTGACTAGGCACTCTCCAGCATCTCAGATAGCTCAGAGAGGAGATTCATTGCCAGACACAGCTGAGGTCCTGGGTTCAAGTCCAGGTCCTGACATCTCACCTTTGAACTCGGCCAAAAAACACAATTGTATGACACTTCCAAGCAATGTTTCATATTCCTATTTCTGCCCTCTATGTGCTAAGTATTCCTTTTTTACATTCTCATAGGGGAAAGAAGACTCAGGACGTCTGAGGACACCAGGGACCCCCACTCCTCCCAAAGAAGGGGAAGAATCACATTTTACCAGTGAAAGTGCCCAGATCCTCATTGGGGAGATAATGGGGTGCAATCGTGATTTAGAAAACATACAGAAAAACATCAATGATGTTCAACAGAAAATGAAGAACATCATTGATGTTTTGGGGAGAGTCTGAAACACCCCAAACTAGCTAGCATAGTTTTTTATTTTTTCAAAAAACTTTTATATTTTTCCAAAAGCCAAATTTGGAAGATGCATACAGTGTGTCAACATGTACTATCTCCCATCATGGGGGATCAATGTACGTGTTTTGTGGCAAGTGGCTGAGATGAAGGGGTTGCACCCCCAAAACATGTACTGGGATCAGGAGGAAAATTTCCACTTTTGCATTCTCAGTGTGTGCATCTTCCAAATTTTGGCTTTTCCAGGGGTGACACCAATCCGATGAAGGCAATATCGGCACAGTTTGTACATACTCATGTCTGATATTGTCTGAACTTTATAAGTCCCTGTTTACTGTATGTTATGCTTTGATACATGCCTGTTTACAAAAAAAAAACGGAAACTTATAAAAAATTTACCCAAAATAATGTTTTCTATACACCAAATATGTTGGTTTGTTGTAAAACCCTTTTCTAAATGCATATGTAAATGTGCTTTAAGTAAAAAGTTAAATTATCAACAATGTGTGGCTTCCTTTTTCAATGCGCAAAAGCAGGATTTGGAGTAAAGTTGTTGGTTTCTGTGGCAATGGGTGTTATTTACTAAAGGCAACTCCACTTTGCACTCCAAGTGCAGTTTCAGGTGCACTTTTGCAGTGCACTTGTAGTGAATAGTGGATGTGCCTTTAGTAAAAAATACCCACAGTGATGTTTACATTTCCCCAATCACGCCATTTTCCTGACCCCACATATTTCTGCGATGGTGCTGAAAATTAGCAATATTTTTGTTAGTAATGCACTACATACATTAGCAACAAAAACAAGGTGTGTGTGTGGCAGACCCACAACATAATAAGATTATCTGAAGAAGAGACTGTCACCTCATCTTGCTCAGAACTTGGGTTTGCACTGTTGTAGAAAAAGGCCCAAAAAAGCAAGCCAGGACGAGCAGCTTCAAGAGCCGTGAGATTGTCATTTTCAGGCAAGTCTGCATCTGGGCCAACTGAGACCACATAGTTAGCTGAATGTTTGTTTTGTTTTTCAAAAAATTGTGCAGAACACAGCAGGCAAGCACTATGTGATTTAGTGTATATTCCGCCATGTGGATTGGCGTCAAGTATAGGTGGAAACGGCTGGTCAGTATTCCAAAAGTGTTCTCCAATACTCTTCTGGCTCTGGCCAGCCAGAAAGTAAATATCCTCTGATCTGTGGTGAGGGTCCTCATCGGGAATGGCCGCTTCAGGTGGTTTGCCAGGGCAAACGCCTCATCCGCTATGAAAACTAACGGGAGTTCTTCTATATTCTCTGGGGGTGGCAAGCCCAGACTGCCACTCTGGAGACGCCAGTAGAATTCAGTCCGCACAAACACTCCACCATCCGGCCATTTTGCCCCACGTCCACATAAAGGAAGTCATAGGTCGCTAACATCACAATACTATTAAACCCCTTGTAATTATAATAGTACGACCCTGAGTTGGGGGGTGGGAAGATGCGGATGTGTTTCCCATCAATTGCACCTCCACAATTGGGAAAGTCCCAACGGCTGGCAAAGTGGGAGGCCACAGTCTGCCATTCCTGTGGCGTTGAAGGAAACTGTGGAGTGAAACAAGACAAAAAATTACTAATTTTGCACATTAACATTGCAAGCAGATTAGACACAAACATTTTTGGCCAAGATCAGTATAACATTTTGGGAAATGAGTATTTAAAGCCTAAAGTATAAGGTCCCCTTATCAGAGTCATCACCCCCCCCCCCCATCTGATGGGCCCTTGCAAACAATGAGGGGGGGGGATGTTTTGGACAGGTAACCCTCTCCACTTCATTGAGAGCTGAATGTAGAAATAATGTGTGATACTTTGGCCAGCCCCTCCTTACTTACACTATTGGCAGCCCACCGGACAGGTAAGAAGTGTCGTAATACCAAAACAAAATTAAAAAATTTAAGCACATTTCGACATTCTGCTATTACCTATCAAGATAATAATAGGAGAAAAAAAAACCTAGAAACTGTAGCATTTGAAAGTATTGAGGCAGGCCCTTGCACTACATGCTTTGGTGAATTTGTCCATAAATCTGATCAGAAAAAAGGTAGGTAGAGTGTGTATTGGGTTTGCCAAAGTCAGCAGATAGAGGATTGCTATCAGCTGACCTAGCAGTTGGGGGGAGGGGGGTTCCCAATGAGTTTAGCCCAACCAAAAAAAAATGGCACTCTGCATGAATTTAAGCACACACATAACATTTGTACACATTTTAGGGGGTGTTTAGGGGAAAGCAATACTATGGAGCTGACAAAAGACATTGCTAAGTGATTAGACTATAGATTTATGGCCCCAGAAGAGCATGCTGGGGAAGTTAGTGAAGGCAAATCTGCATGAAGGACAAAAAAAGGAACTTGAAAAGCTTCCAGCATGCATGAGGACAAAGGGGCACAGCATATCAATTGGAGCATATTGCAATCATGGTAATTAGGGAACGAGGAAAGAAATCCAATACATTAGCAATCATTAAATACATAGAATGTGATGTTAAAGGAGAAAACTTACCTTCATATAGTTCTTCTGCAGGACCTGAATGATGGCAGAACAGGTCTCTGGTGTAATGATCCCCAGAGCCTGGGGGGAGATGCCTGTGGAGAACTTCAGGTCCTGAAGGCGTCTCCCTGTCGCCAAGTAGCACAACGTGGCGATGAGCCTCTACTCCGGAGTGATGGCTTGCCGCATGCAAGTATCCTGCCTGGTGATATAAGGGGACAGCAAAGCCAGCAGACAGTGAAAAACGAGGTCCGTTATCTGGAGATAATTCCTGAAATCATCAGGATTATTCTCCCGGAGCAAAGGCATGTGCGAGAACTGGTCACGCTGGCGCAACCAATTCTTGGTCCACAAACTCCTCCTCGCCATGTTCATGGACCGGGCTTGTGTGAAAGCTAAAAGCCCAACACCAAGCCCCTGCACAGCACAAACTCTACGACGAGTACGTACACGAAACATGGCTTAAAACGGTTGGCTGGTCAGAAAATACAACAGAAAACAACGATAAAGAGCAATGCCTGAAAGAACGAGCTAAAAAGCAGAAACGAGCAGACAATAAGCAATGCAAATCAAAGCGTACTATACCAAGATATAGTCCACAATGAGCAACAAATGCTTACTGACTACACGCACTGATAATCAAATACGCACAAACTGAAGAGCAGTAACGAACTGAAGCACAAATCTGAAAAGCGCAAATCGTCTCTCACCAAACTTCTACTAACACGCGATAAACACGAGATCAGCAGAAGGAGCCCAAAGGGTGCCGGACGTGGTGCTGAACTTCCCTTTTCTAGTGCCGTCGTACGTGGCTTACATCACCGCATTCTTGCCAACTGGAAATTCCGACAACTGAGTCCGACCGTGTGTATGCAACACCACTTCCGGACTAAATCCGTCGGAATTTATCTGACGGATTTGGTTGCCGGAATGTCCAACAGTGTGTACGGGGGCTCAAAGTCAAAATGTTGAAGAACTTGCTTACTTTGACTGCATCCAGAGAATAGCCATTTGCAACTGGATGTTGACTCAAATTAGACAGTCCTTCTCTCACAAGGCCTAACAGCCAACAAGGTGCTTACTCAGGAACAAGTCTTTGCCACAGACGTTGTTGTACAACATGTAGGGAAACTAAACATGAACACTCGTAAGATACCTGGATCTTTCAGCCAGCTTGGCAGTATCCACGAGACCAGATTCTCTTGGGTACTTCAACCCTTCCAGGCTCTCGCTAAGAAATCAACCCATACGTGGTCTTCTTCTGAAGAGTCCTACCCTGTAATGCTTTAAATCACTGGGTCTCCCAAACCGGAGACGGCATCCAACCACCTCAGAATCCTCCTTTTAGTTTCCTTGCCTCGGGCTAGCCAGCCCCGAGACATCAAATCAGGTGGATCCGCACCCCAGGCCATAGCCTTCCTGGGGGCTGGTCAGGAGGACCAGGACCATGAAGTCAGTACATCATTCTGGACCGGAACCCCAAACCACGTGACGTCTGCATCTTAAATACCCGCTCCCAGAAAGCACAGCGAGAGCGCCACTCCCACTGGGTGGGCTCCGAGAGAGAGTAACTTAAGCACCTAACCAGACCATAGTTCCATGCCTGCCAGAAGAGACAGTTCCCACTGTGGCCAGGCTGAACATCTCAAAGTCCAGTCAGACTGATGCCGAAGTCTAATTTAGACAATTGTACCCAAACCAAACTGTAGTTCAGGCATAACTTTAACTTTGAAAAACCCCATAGCGCGTGCTCTTCAGGAGCTGCCGCTACATATGTTAATTGTTGAGCGTTACACTTATCCTGTCATTTTTAGCAGCAAGCTACAGGGTTGTTTTTTTGTTGTTTAACTGGTTTAGGCCAGTAGTTAAGGTATGATATGCCTTGCCTAATGTTTTATGCACTTCAATCCAGGGAATGCCCAGAGGCTCTGTTATGTAACTTTTCTTTTTCTAAAATAAAAAATAATTAAAAAAAGGATGAAGAGTATTAACCATGCAGGAGCTGCTTCAGTCCACTGGGTGAGTCGCACAATAAAAAGCAATGGATGTGATATCCACAGATGAGGAGCAGATGGTTCCTTACCTACTCTTCAGCTGACATTTGCTGATATGGGGCCACCTACACAAATTTTTAAGCTGGATTGCCAACACTGCTGTAATGACACCCCGAGTATGAAAGGGGTTAAAGTCGTTTAGGACATTCCCTTCTCGAACACCAAGGCAGATACTGGACAAGAGACCCATACGAATAATTCTCCCCCCAAGTACGAGATGAGGCTCTGTATTGAGGGTCGAACAGGAATGCCTAGATGGCACTTGTCTGATTTCAAGGTCAGGCCTGCGGCCCGAATTTAGTCCAGAACACCCCTACGTGGACCAGATACTTCTCCAAAGACCCACTGTAGATCGCAATATCATCCAGGTATGCACATGCAAAATCCTGACAGCCATCAAGGAGCCTATCCACCATACGTTGGAAGGGGCATTTTTCATGACCTTAGACTGGTACAGGCCAAACGGTGTAGCATGCGGATAGCCAGGGTAATCTGCCAAAAGGCCTTACACAGGTCTATTGTAGTCAAATAACATCCCCTGGCTATACAATCTAGCAGTTCGTCTACCCTGGGCATCGGGTAGGTGTCAGTGGTGGTCTTCTCATTGAGTCGCCTGTAGTCAATGCAGAACCGGGTAGTTCCATCTTTCTTAGGCACCAGGACTACAGGCGAGGCCCAAGGGCTGTCAGAGGGCTCTATGACTCCTAACTGAATCATCTCTTGTATCTCCTTCTGCATTCCTTCTCGGACTGCTTCAGGGATACAGTAGGGGGGCTGTCAAAGGGGTGTTTGTCCAGGGGTCTCTAATTTTATGCACAGCCAGGGTCGTGTAGCCCGATTTTTGGGGAAAAAGTCGCCTGTTTCTCCCACAAAAATCGCTTAGCTTGTTCCTTATTTTTGGGACTTATCCCCTAGCTGTACAAGGCTAATAAGGTCAGTCTGGGGGTCTCTCTCTCTAGTAAGTCTGGGAGGGGTAAACTTTCTGAGTCGTCCACAGCAGGGGCACATACTGCAGCAACATCCTCCTGCCGTTCCTGATACTCCTTCAGCATGTTCACATGAAAGGTTCGCTGAATTCTTTCACCTGCACAGCTGGCAATAACATAGGTAGTATCACATACTTGGGCTACTACTTTATACGGGCCCTGCCAAGATGCCTGCATCTTGTCGGTCTTCACAGGCTTGAGCACGAAGACCTTCTGTCCAACCTGGAAGATACGTTGTCAGGTCCCCCGATCCTATCATCTCTTCTGTCTCCCCTGGACCACCTGGAGATTCTCCCTTACCATCAGAGACAGTTGCTCCATGCAGTCCCTGAGTTCCAGAACATAGGGCACTATGGGAGTCCCCTCCTGCTCTCTCTCCCTCCCAGTGTCCTCTAATGAGATTGAGGGGTCCGCAGACCCTTCTCCCATAGAGTAACTTAAAGGGAGAGAACCCAGTAGATTCCTGGGGTACCTCTCTGTACACAAATAACAGGTGAGGCAGGAATCTCTCTGTCTCTGCAAGCATCCGAAAAGGTCCTCCAGCATTTGCTTGAGGGTCCCGTTAAAGCACTAACAGAGACCATTAGTCTGGGGGTGGTAAGGTGAGCTCAGCAAGGGCTTAATATTGCACACCTTCCACAAATGCTGGCTGAGCACAGCGGTAAACTGTGTTCCCTGGTCAGAGAGAATCTCCTTAGGGAACCCCACTCTAGTAAATATCTTAACCAGGGCATCAGCTTCTGTCTCTGTTTCAATGTTGGACATAGCTACTGCCTCTGGGTAATGGTTGGTGTAGTCCACCACGGTGAGAATATACTTCGTCCCGGTTGGACTAGGCCTGGCCAAGGGACCCACAATGTCAATGGCTATGTGGTAAAAGGGCTCCCCAGTAATAGGCATGGACATAAGTCTGGCCATAGGGTGGACTCCCCGCTTACCTTCCCGTTGACATGTGTTGCATGTTTTGCAGTACTGTCGCACATCCTGGTTAAAATTGGGCAAGTAGAAATTCTGTGTAATTCTATGGGCTGTGTTATGGGGCTCTAGATGTCCTGCTAGTAGTGCATCATTTGCAGAATCTCCAGCTGGTTTTTCTTGGGTACCACCAGCTGTCGTTTCTGCGAAGGGGCTTTATTTCTCAAGGATGGTTTAGGGATCCTATACAGTCTATCCCCCACCCATTCATAAAGTTCCCCATCTAACTTGTGTAAGGTCAGATCCTCGTGGGTTTCCCTCCCAAATGCCTCTGGGGTATCCCAGCCTAGTGGAGCCTGATCTAAGGTACATGTCGGAAGATAGTCTTACCTGGGTCTTGGCAGCAAGCGCGTTGGTTCCGACAGCACGGGTCTGAGCACGGGTAGTCACTGAATTGGCTTCAGCGGGGCCCATCGGGGTGTAAGCAGAAATGAGGGGGGCTAAATCATTCCTCAGTAGTAAATCTGCTGGCAAATCCTTCATCACTCCCACATTCACGTGTCCCGAACCAACCCCCCCCCCCCATCCAGGTGAACACGGGCAATGAGTAGCTGTAAAATGGTGCCTCCTGCAACCCTTACCGCTACAGTGTCTTCGGCTACAGTGTCTCTGGTGTGTTGGCTCTCTGGGATGAGTTTCTTCTGTAGTAGGATCATGGTGGCGCCAGTATCACGTAGGCCATTGGCTACCTTTCCATTAACCCGGACAGTCTGCCTGTGTTGCTGTCTGTTGTCCTGGTTAGCTGCTTGTACTGGATCAGCCTTGTGCAGAATGCCCCAATATTCTTCCTCCTCAATGCAGTGAGCCATTGGCATTGAAGTGCGGGGATTCCCCCCTGCTGGCTTTCTCCGCGTCTGAGACTACCTGGCTGGATTCAATGGGCAGTCTGGCTTTTTGTGTCCTAGCTACACCCGAAACACATGATGGATTGTGAGTAGTCCTGGGAGTTGAACCTGAGCTGCTGAGAAAAAGTGGCCACTGGAGGTGGTGCTGTAGTGCGGTACGACTGTGGTTGGTAGGCGCCAGCTGGAGAGGGTGCCGCTGATTATCCATATTGTGGATAATTATTATCCATATTGTCTTGACCACAGGGTTATCCAGTTTGTGGGTGTCTGTGTATTCATCCACCAGGCAAACTGCTTCAGGCAAGGTGAAAGGTTTTTGGTCCCGGACCCACTCTGACTTCTAGGGACAGCTTGTCAAAGAAGTTCTCCAGCAGGAACAGCTGCAGTACCTCTTCCCCCAGATACTGCTTGGCAACCAATGACCCAGTGGGATGCCGTGCAGTGTAGGCGGCATGCCCACTCGGTATATGAGTCTCCAGTCTGCTTGCTCGTCTCTCGGAACCTCCTCCAGTGTGACGGCATACCTGGCCAAAAGTGCTTATTTTACCAGCCCATAGTTTATAATCTCCTCCTCTGAGATGGCCCTGAATGCTTCACTGGCCCAGCTGGACAATTTCCCAAACAAAATGGTAACCCATTCCTCTGTGCGCACCCGGTATAGGGCACATTGCCGTTCAAAAACGGCAAGGTACCCATCCATCTCCCCTTCTGCTTCGATTACATTTTTAAAAGCAGCAAAATGTACCTTTCTCCTTTCAGTTGGCGCTGCTGTGATTCCTGCTACTGCAGCACTTCTTTGCTGTAGCCAATTTGCCTCCACAGCCACTATAACTCGGTCTATGATCTCCGCTGTAGGGTTAGGTCCATAATGTGCCAGTCTTATGTTAACAGCCCGATCAAAACTCGCCTCTTCGTGTGTCCTATCTGTTATGCTGGGCCTTTCATTTGTGTTGGTTCTTTCTGCTCTATCCATTTTGACTATTTCTGAGATAATGTCCCTCTTCTTACGGTTGTTGGCCAGTCGGCCATAGTTCTCCAGTAACTCCTTGAGGGAAGATTGCTTTAGCGGTTCATACTGTGCTTTCATTGGCCTGTGTCCTCTTGTAGCTGTCCTTCTGGGCTGTGGGAATCATCCCGCTGTGGGGTAACGACACCCTGAGTATGAAAGGGGTTAAAGTCGTTTAGGACATTCCTTTCCCAAACACCAAGGCAGCTATCAAACAAGAAACCCATACGAATAATTCTCCCCCCAAATACAAGACGAGGCCCTGTATTGAGGGTCAAACAGGAATGAATTTTATTGGAAGGAATACAGGCTCTTTTATACAGTAAAAGAGGAGGTGCATACCTACTGCTCATATTACTCTGAACATACACCTGTGACCAGAAACCTAATTAACATGAGCTAATTAACTAATCCTTTTAGACAGCCTAGATGACACGGACATGACCTTTAGGCCAGACTTGCTGTCTTGTAGCTCAGAAAACACAATCAACATTATCACAAATCAACACAGACTCCTTCACACAATAGCAGAGTTACTTAAAACAAACAACAATGGGAATCTAACGAATCTTAAAACCCATACTAGACTTATTTAATAATAAACACATTCTAGCAGACAACAGACAGACAGGTGGCTGGAATTGACATCAGTATCTCCTAACAGTATTTGTCCCAGCATTATAAATTGGCCACTATTTCTAATATGGCAGATACAGGGTTCATTATTTTCTTGCTCACCCTGTGCCCAAAAGTGACTCCCGTCACAATTGCATTTTTGCTTAATGTGTTTTCCATTAAAATCAATGGCAATGCGTCAAAACGCATCTCGGTGCCCATAAAAACATCAATATGCATAAATGTGCGTTCTAAAAGAAGTCTTGTGTAGAGCTGCACAATTCTGACAGTCCTGCACCTAATATGATTTAGAGCGGTGAATGTAGTGACTGCAACTGATGGTGATGTTTACAAGAAAAGCAGTGAAAAAATTCCCCAGCACTCTAGAAATACATTTTCACAATTTGTTCAAACATGTATTGACACATAGGTCAAAGCAGCCAGTGTGTTAGGGCCTCACAGGGTCCCCTTCATTCTTCAGAGTGATTCACTGCAAGGCCCTGAAATGTTGGCTGGTTTGACCTAGGTGATGTCATGTGTGCGTATTTGAAAACGTATTTTTGGAGGACTGGGAACTTTCTTCTCTGTGTTATAATAATGTGTGTTGACGTTTAATACAAAGCATTGAAATGCATGCTGAAAGTACACAACAGTATACGTTAACATCCGTTTTGATTAACTTACTTTACTTAAAATGTATTGGAGAAAATGCATAGATGTGCATCAGTTGTGCATCAGTTGAGAAGCCCAAGTAATATTTAACCACTTAGCAACCAGCCCATAACCAAATGACGGCTACAGGGAGGTTACTTAACTCTGGGAGGGCGTACAGTGACTTCTTCCCAGAATCCCGCTCTCACGCACCCCCTGGGGAGTGCACCCGAGAACTTCCTCTGGACCCGGTGCATCACGGTAAATGGCTGCTCATCATGGCCATTTACCACGTAATCACTCTGCTCAAATGATGGCTTGATCACATGTAAACAAACCAGCGTGATTTCCGGTTCCTCCACCCCCTCTCTGTCCAGTGTGAGCAGAGAGGGGAGAGATCATGGCAGCAGCGCTGTGGGCTGTATGTGTAGTGCCCTCAGTGCTGCTTAGTGACAAATCCATCCATTCTCAGCCATGCATACCCATCCATGCATCCATCCATACTCTGCATACCCATCCATGCTCGGCATACTCATCCATCCATGCTCAGCCATCCCATCCACCCCCATCCATAATTAGCCATACCCATCCATACGCAGCCATACCCAGCCATCCCATCTATACAGAGCCATACTCAGCCCTACCCAGCCATCCCATCTATACAGAGCCATACTCAGCCCTACCCAGCCATCCCATCTATACAGAGCCATACTCAGCCCTACCCAGCCATCCCATCTATACAGAGCCATACTCAGCCCTACCCAGCCATCCCATCTATACAGAGCCATACTCGGCCCTACCCAACCATCCCATCTATACCCAGCCATACTCAGCAATACCTGGTCATACTCATTCATGCTTAGCCATCCCCATTCATGCTCATCCATGCTACATTCATGCCACTACAGTGCCTCACAAAAGTGTAATAGGTAGTCAAATTAGATTTGAAACATAAGTCCCTAGAACACCTGACGGTGCTCTCTGTATGTGGCCATGCTGTGTAAAAGTCTCACACATGTGGTATCGCTATACTCGGGAGGAGTAGTAGAATGTGTTTTGGGGTGTAATTTGTGCTGTGCATATGCTGTGTGTGAGAAATAATCTGCTAATATAACAATTTTGTGAAAATAAATAAAATCTTGATTTTGCAAAGAATTGTGGGAAAAAATTACAACTTCAAAAAACTCACCATGCCTCTTACTAAATACCTTGGAATGTCTACTTTCCAAAAAGGGGTAATTTGGGGGGTATTTGTACTTTCCTGGCTTGTTAGGGTCTCAAGAAATGAGGTAGGCCGTCAGTACTTCAGGTGTAATCAATTTTCAGAGATTGGCACCATGGCTTGTGGACGCTTTCACAAAGACCAAATAATATACACTAATTTGGGTTATTTTTACCAAATATGTGTAGTGGTATAATTTTTGGCCAAAATATGTGAAGAAAAATTACAAATTAGCTAAATTTCATAACGGAAACAAAGAAAAATACTTTTTTTCTTTTTTTTTTTTACAGAATTTTCGGTCCTTTTTCTTAGCGCAAAAAAAAAAAAAAACCCCGCGGTGATTAAATACCACCAAAAAAGAGCTCTATTTGTGTGAAAAAAGGACAAAAATTTCAAATAGGTACAGTGTTTCTTGACTGAGTAACTGTCGTTCAAAATGTGAGAGCACGAAAGCTGAAAATTGGTCTGGTTATTAAGGGAGTTTAAGTGCCCAGTGGTTAATGTACCACGTGAAAATCAGGGGGCACATTATGAAAAATCTTTGCATATGCAAGCATGCTCAACTAACCAAAGACTCCCTAGCACTGCTCTAATGATTAGATTCTTAAACATACTGCAGACAGGGTATTAGCAGAGAAGTCCTCATGCCAGTTTATTAGATTCTATACTTCATGAAGACCCCTTTCACACTGAGGCTTTTTTTCAGACATTTTAGCGCTAGAAATAGCGCCAGGAAATCGCATGAAACCGCCTCCCATTCATTTCAGTGTGATTTCTTTTTTAGGAAAGTCCTGCAAGCAGCATCTTTGGGACAGTGTGGGAGCGCTGTATTTAACGCTTCCAAAATGCCCTGCAAATTTAAATGAATGAGCTTCAGAAGCGTCACGAGACGGGCGCTTTTAATCCTTTTTTTGGCGTTAAAATCGCCCCGCTAGTGGCCGAAAAGCTCCGCTTAAACAGCACTAAGGCTGGATTCACACATATGCATTTTTAGTGCTTGATGCATTTTGCAGATTTGCTCTACAGAACTTGTGCCAAAGGAAACAATGGTAAATGGACTGTAGTGCAAATCTGCAAAATGCATCAAGCACTAAAAATGCATAATGTGAATCCAGCCTAAAGCATTGCTAAAACAAGCAGCGCTTTAGCGCTAAAGCGGCTATAGACCCAGTGTGAAAGGGGTCTTAAGGAAGATGCTTCACTGCTAACAGCCAGTCAGATGATGACTGTCTGTTTTCTAGTGTATATTAAAGTATAAAACTATTGGATGCTTACTATGGGCAGGGAATGTGGGGGGACTCTGATGACCAGAGATGACCTTCCGCAGAACAAATAGACTAAGGTAAGGGGGAAACGTTTTATATCAGTGCCCCCTTACATTATTGTATTCCCCCCCACCCTTACATCAGTGACCCCCCCCCCAGACTGGCCTGGCGGTTCTGTCACTGACCTCTCAGGTGCACCTTGCAGGGCTCAGTCAGTCGGCTCCAGCTTGGTGGCTCTGGTTTTCCTATAGTCTCCTCTTCACAGTCCACACAAGTCTGACTTCTCCCATGACCCCCATCCCGGCGGTGCTCCCATGTTTTTACTCCTCTCCAGACTCCCTCAGAGACTGCAGACATGATATAAGACAAGAGATGGTCAAAGTTTGTGGCCATGATACAAGAGATGGTTAGAGGCTGCGGGCATAGTACAGAAGATGGTCAGAGGTTACAGGGATTCCCATGAATAAGTCAGTTTATGACGAAACATGTTGGGGCGTGGCTATTTGGCAATCATTTCAGTAAGGCACGGGATGCTAACCATCACACACCGACTGGCTCATAGCGGGGGACGAGGAGTGGTGAGACACCATCTTGCAATTTCATATGCCCTGGGTCCGCCGTGGCCATCTATTATCCAGTGACAGATCCATGGAGTACTGTGAAGTTTAAATCTCATGGCGTGTTTTTTTTTGAGTTTATACAGGTGAGTGTAATGCAGTGAGTTTTGTGTTAATTAAAGCTTGTGACCTTATTACACTATTGGAAGCAATTTTTTATGTACATGTGGAGCTCATTATCTGGACAACCAAAGGAATATGCACCTGTCTTTAACTGGGGTTTAGAGATTTCTACTTCACCCCCATGAAAAGATGGTCAAAGCGCTTTTAGCCAAACACGAGAGTGTAAGGCATATGCAGCTGGTGAGTGTGAGAACATAAGGGGATTGGATTCAGACACTGCGGTGTGGTGGAGGAGTGTTCCTGGAAGATAATTTCTTTATCATCACTATTTGTGATTCACTGGTCACCATCTAATTTGTTCACTGTTATGAACTTTTTTTAGACCCCTTTCACACTGAGGCATTTTTCAGGTGCTTGCTTTAGCTTTAAAAAAAAGGGGCCCGTAAAGCGCCTGAAAGAAGCCACAACTAAAATCCCAATGTAAAAGCCTGAGTGCATTCACACTGAGGCTGTCAGAGAGTTGCTCGTAGCGGACGTGTCACTGGGTGCGCTGTGGGGCGTCAGTGTGTGCTGGTGCGTGCTGGCACTCCTGTGCGCGTGGCTGTGCGTGCGGTGGTGCTCGTTGGCACCAATCGGCCTACTTAAGTGTTCCCCCGTGGTGTGCTCGGTGCTGTCCGATCTGCAGCTTCCTGTGCCCTGTTACCTGTGACTTTGCTTGTGTTCCTGACCTCCTGTTTACCCGGCTCGTCCCTTGGATTATGCTGCCTGCCTTTAACCTCGGCCTGTCTCTGACCTCGCATCTGCCCGCTCCTTTGTACCACGCTGCCCACCTGTTGCCTACCCTGCTTGTGATCTGGACTTGAACTTGCTCATCCCTATATTGCACCGTCTGCCTGCTGTCATCTGTGCCTGTGGCTGGACCTGCTCACCATCTCTTGATTGCATCTGCTCCTGCATCCAGCTGTGAGAGACTGTCTACCTGTCCGAGCCGTTGGATCTCTTCTTCAGCATCTAACCCGCCAGGCTCTCATACCCGTCTGCGCTCCCGTGCCTCCTGTCCATCCTACCAGGGGCCGTGAACCAGACCCGTAAGGGAGACCTTCCCATGCTATCTCGGGCTCACCTGTCAGGTACGTGGGTCTGACAGAGGCGCTGCGCTGGCAGGGCGTCAAAAAAAGTCCTGCAAGCAGCTTCTTTCCAGCGCTTTTGGAGCGGTGAATACACCGCTCCTAAAGCTCCTCTTCCCATTGAAATCAATGGGAAGCTCCTGCAAAACGCCTGAAAAGCGCTTTTGGCAGCAGCGTTTTGTGGGCACTTTTTAACCCTTTGTTTGGCCACTAGCAGGGGTTAAAAGCGCCCCAATAGAGCTTGAAAAACGCTAGGTTAAGTGGCGCTTTACGAGCGTTTTTTGGGTGCTGACATTGTGAAAGGGCTCTTAAAGCACTTTGGCTTTCACATTGGGATTGCAGATGGTGCTTCTTTCAAGCGCTTCACAGGCACTTTTTTTTTTTAACGCTAAATCGCCTGAAAAACAGTGTGAAAGGGGTCTTAGTGTATATATTTTTTTCACTTATATGGCCACCCTAAAAGAAAAGAAAACGGCATTAATATTCTTTAAAACATATTTAAAAAAAAAACATTTGAAAACAATTTTTTTTTTTTTTTTTTACCTTACCAGAAATTCCTGTTGCTAGGCAGTCTTCCTAATCTGCCTGTTCCTACTCCCACGGTGACCTTCGGTCTTCTCTCCTCCTCGGTTGTCTTCTGGGTAATGGGGCACACTGTGTTCTGGGAACTGTGTGTTTCTTCAAGCAGCACATCCCATTCACAAAGCGATGTGCGACTCACGCATGCGCAGTAGGAAACGGGCAGTGAAGCCGCAAAGGCTCCACTGCCTGTTTCCCTTAGAGAGGATGGCGGCGCTGGAACCCGAGAGCTAATTTTATTCTCACTCCATTCCCACATATAGTATTGTGTAAATCAAATCAATATTTCATGTGACTACCCTTTTGGCTTCAAACCAGCATCAAAACTTACACATGCACAAAGTCCGGGATTTTGTAGGATTAGAATCAGGTGTATGATTAACCAATTCTACCAAGCAGGTGCAAATGATCATCAATTTCATGTGTAGGCTGAAACAAAGTCATTACTGAAACAGAAACGACTGTGTAGGCTTACAACTTGGTGAGGAACAGCCAAACTCTGCTACTAAGTTGAGGTTGTGGAAGATTGTTTCATGTCACAGGTCATACACTATGGCAAGACTGAGCACAAACACAAGGTAGCTATATTGCATTAGCAAGGTCTCTCCCAGGCAAAGATTTCAAAGCAAAATGGGGAATTTTAAAGATGTGCTGTTCAAGCTCTTTTAAAGAAGCAGAAAGCAACAGGCAGTGCAGAGCACTATAGACGCAATGGTTGGCCAATGAAACTTAACAGGGTTGCACCTGCTCTGTGCAAGGGTTTTGCACAGAGCAGCCTGGTCCTTCTCTTCTGGGGTACCCCGACAGAGCTCCCTCCCTTCAATGGGTGCCCTCAGGGAAAGCCGTTTTTTTCATAGGGGCACCCATACGGGCTCGCTCCTGTGTCACTGGATTTGATTGACAGCAGTGGGAACTAATGGCTCCTGCTGCTATCAATTTGTCCAATGAGGAGAAAGACAGCAGCTAGAGCCACTGGGCTTGTGCACATTATTAGATCAAATCAGGCTCAAGTAAGAAAAAGGGGGGGTGGGGGGTCTGGGGGCAGCTGCAGCAAAGAAGGTTTTTCACCTTAATGCATAGAATGCAGGTGAATTAAGATGGAAAAAATGTACAATCACTTTAATGCAGCAGATGAAAGACAGATCATGTAGATAGGTATACCCAGGTATACCTATCTACTGTCTGGAAAGGTCTGGCCATAAGTGGTCTTCATTGAAGAATTGTGACCTAAAAGATGTACCTCTGTTGTGGAAGCAAGGCTAAAAGGCTCAACTATGAACAAAACCATAGGAACTAGGGTGCAGAAAAATGTCAGCAGGTGCTTCGGACCGATGAGTCAAAATTTGTAATATTTGGTTATAGCAATTTTGCTTGCTAAAGGGCAGAAGAATGGTGCAATTTAGTTTTCTCTTCTGTTCATTTACTTTCTATTGTGTTAATCAATTAAAATAAACAAACACTTTTTATGTCTGAAAGCATTTTTAATTTTACAACATTTTTTCACACCAGCCTTAAACTTTTGCACAGTAGTGAACATATATAATATTTTTATTTCTGAAAATATTTGTTACCTGGCTGCTAATAAATCACTTTTGCAAAAGTAGCAATTAGTGGCCAGCCTCAAAAACAACCAAAACAAAACCTTAAAACAATATATTGATGACCTCAAATAGACTTGAGACCATAGAAATGTGCTTTGAAAGGGCACTGTGATGGAACTGATGCCACACTTTGAGTGCTTCCATCAGTATACCGCTTCCTAAGTCCTGGAACACAAGTCCAATGGATCTGGCTATAGGAACCCCCCAAGCACTAGACGAAACCAGTCTTGGAGGACATCAGGAATGACCTTTATTTGAGATCTCGCACAAAATATATATACAGCGGGGTGACTAAAACCTAACCTAATTAGCATGAGCTAATTATCTAATCAACACTCAGACTAGTTTGACTGAAGGGATAAGACTTTTCGGCTCCTTGCTCAACAATTCAATAAACATTACTATAAACATAAACACAGGGTTAATTAGCACAAACCACAATGTGTGAATACTCAATACTCAGACTAGACTCATTTACACAACATTATACAAGACAGTCAGGATGGCTGGAGGTGATGATAATAGCATCTAAGCGTTTGTGTCCCAATAGTGTGATTTAGTCTATTGCTAACATGGCATTTACATATCCAGCGTCTGTGTGTCTTGGGGGGGGGGGGAGTACGGACCTGAATCCAAGTAACACCACCTCAGGGGTCCCCAGGCATACAGCTCACAAAGAGCACCGTTCCCCCAAATGCGAGGGCCCATAATCGCAAGGCAAGAGGCTCGCATTCTGTCCCCTCCAAGAGCCTCGGCACCATCTAGGTCTGTCACAGGCATTGACACTGGAAACAAGTACTAGTAAAAAATACAAATTTCTTTTTTCCTAAAGTTAAAAATATGCTATAAATATGGCTTCATTAACAAACCATAGAAGTAGTTAACCACCTCAATACAGTGAACTTACACCCCCTTCCTGACCAGACCAATTTTCAGCTTTCAGCGCTCTCACAGTTTGAATGACAATTGCTCAGTCATGCAACACTGTACCCATATGAAACTTGCATCCTTTTTTTCCACACAAATAGAGCTTTCTTTTAGTGGTATTTAATTACTAGTGGGCTTTTTATTTTTTGTGCTATAAATAAAATAAAACATACATTTTGTGAAAAAAAAAAATGCCTTTTTCTTTTTCTGTCATAAATTTTTGCTAATTAGTAATTTTTCTTCATACATTTTGGCCAAATTTTATACTGCTACATATCTTTGGCAAAAATAACCCACATTAGTGTATATTATTTGGTCTTTGTGAAAGTTATAGAGTCTACAAACTATGGTGCCAAGCACTGAAAATTGATCACATCTGATCAGGCCTTCAGTACATCAGGTGTATCTCATTTCTTGAGACACTAACAAGTCAGGAAAATGCAAATACCCCCCAAATGACCCCCTTTTAGAAAGTAGGCATTCCAAGGTATTAAGTAAGTAGCATGGTGAGTTTTTTTAAGCTGTAATTTTTTCCCCACAATTCTTTGCAAAATGAAGATTTTTTTTTTTTACAAAATTGTCATATTATCAGGTTATTTCTCACACACAGTATATGCATACAACAAATTACACCCCAAAATACATTCTGCTACTCTTCCCGAGTATGGCGATACCACATGTGTGAGACTTTTACACAGCATGGCCACATACAGAGCACCAACATTGATGTAGTACCTTCAGACGTTCTACGAGCAAAAATAACCCATCTCATTTCACAGCCACCTATTACACTTTTGAAGGCCCTGGTGTACCAGGACAATGGAATTTCCCATAAAATGACCCTATTTTGGAAAGCAAACACCCCAGTTTATAATCTGTGAGGCATAATGAGTCTTTTGAATGGTTCATTTTTTTTTCCAGAAGTTTTTGGAAAATGTGGAAAAAAATGAAAACGCATTTTTTTTTTTTTTTACACAAAGTTGTCAATTTACAAGATATTTCTAACACATAGCATGTATATAGCAAGAAATGCACACCAAAACACATTCTGCTACTCCTCCCGAGTATGGCGATATCACATGTGTAGGACTTTTACACGGCCTGGTCACATAGAGAGGCCGAACATTGAAGTTGTACCTTCAGGCGTTCTAGGAGCATAAATGACACATCTCATTTCATTCCTATCACACTTTTAAGATCCTGGAGCACCAGGACAGTGGAATTACCCACAAAATGGAAAGCAAACACCCCAACGTATATTCTGTGAGGCATGGGCTGCAAATAGGTACTCGGGTACTCTGATGGGCTGGTGACAAGTACTCGGGTACTCTTATGGTCTGGTGACTGGTATTTGGGTACTCTGAAGGGCGGGGATAGGTACTCGTATGGACTGTGACAGGTACTTGGGTACTCAGATGGACTGGGACAGGTACTCGGGTACTATGATGGGTGGTGACAGGTCCTCTTTATTGGGGGGGGGGGGCAATCAGTGTGTGTTGGTGTACACTAAGTGTTAACGAGATGTTACCGCAATCTCCTCCTCACACACGACGCTGTTTACCAGCGTCAGTGATGAGCAGTGTTCCCGGGAACACGCGCCGTGCACAGTGGGGGTGTGACCATCTGTGATCGACCGTGACTTCATCACGGTCGATCACGTGGTAAACAGCCATATCCAATGGCTGTTCACCCCCCCCCCCCCCCCCTTGGTGGTGAGCAGTGTCTCTGTGACACGCCGACACCGAAGAAACAGGGATGCGCATGCACGATCGCGTGCATTCCCTGTTTAAACGGGAGGACGTCATATGACGGGCGGTGGTCGGGAACTGGTTAAAGATACCCACCACTATACATCCGCAGTAAAGACAACATTGTCTAGGCCAGTGTTTCTCAACTCCAGTCTTCAAGGTCATGTTTTCAGGATTTCCCTCAGATGAAATGGCTCTGGCAATTACTAAGGCATGAAACTGATTAAATCACCTGTGCAAAATAATTGAAATCCTGAAAACATGACCTGTTGGGGCACCTTGAGGACTGGAGTTAAGAAACACTGGTCTAGGCAAGCATTGGTTTAAAAAACAATGTGAGGAAAGCAGAAGTGCGCCAGACTAAGTGCAGTATATAAGGAAGCATTTAATGTAATACAACACACAGTCAAATGGCTACTCACAAGGAATTGCAGTAATCAGGCATATAGTTAAAAGATGGGGGAGGTTTCTGGAGTCACTAAGAGGTCCGTGGTGGAGCGAGGATGCTGCATGCTGGCAAGCCATAGAGGAAAGATGCAACTCTGTCGTTCTCTAATTCACAGCCTTGCAGATACTATGGGGACAGTAGAGTATAGTATTCTCAGCGCCCGGAAGGCCGAACGACCGGAACTGGAAATGTGCCTCAGCGTGGAACACAAGCTCCGTAGACCGAAATTGACGTGGTGACCAATCAGAAAACGCGTTTCACAACATCCCTTATTTCCTCAGTTCTACCAGTCTATACAGGAAATAAAGCATATATAGGCGGGCACGGTGTTGTATTGGACAGCGGAACAAGTGACACATGTAATAACAATAGATTGGCAGTAGATGAATTAATATATACCACAGTAAGACATTTATATATATATATATATATATATATATATATATATATATATATATATATATATACACACACACACACACACATATATATGAAATAAAAAATAAAAAATAAAAAGTAAATAATAAATATATGTGTATGAGGTAATAGGTGATGATAATTAAAACATGGAAATATATTATAATATATGAGGACTAAAAATTAACAAATCTATGAAATATTATTATAAAAGAAGGACAATTGGGATGATAAAACCAAATAGAATAAATTAATAAATGAATGAATTTAGGACTCAAAAATTATTAGAAATATTATGTAAAAAATATACCATGTCTGTGAATTCATTATGAAAATTGCATGTGCCATGCTAAATCATATATATAGAAAAATGACCAAAAATAAATAATGGATGATAAGAAAAAGACCTGCAAAATAATATATTGTGTATAAAAGAACAAAGACCAACACAGGAATATCATGTGTATATATATATATATATATATATATATATATATATATATATATATATATATGTATTTTATATATATATATATATATATATATATATATATATATATATGTATATATATAAAAACAGAAGAATGCACTTGTATGTGAGTGACAACGAAGATGGGAAAAAAATAAATAATCCCGGAAATTCTCCAGAGGCAGATGTACCGTTCGGCCTTCCGGACGCTGAGAATACTGTACGCTACTGTCACCATAGTATCTGCAATTCGAGAACTACCGACAGAGCCTCTACTGTTGCATCTTTCCTCTATGGCTTGCAAGACGTGTACCATCCTCACATCTCCACGGACCTCCCAATGATTCCGGAAACCTCCCCCCCCCCCCCGTCTGTTACCTATATGCCTGATTACTGCAATTCCTTGTGAGTAGCCATTTGGCTGTGTGTAATATTACATTAAATGCTTCCTTATATACTGCACTTAGTCTGGCACACTTCTCGTTTCCTCCCATTGTATTTTTTAGAGAGTTGTGTTTCTCCTCTCAAGACTGCTGCTGCCGATGGTGCAAATATATTATATATTTTATATTGACTACTGCCATACTTTGATCAAAACTTTGGACAATTTCTTTTAATCCCCCTCCCTTTTACCACTTATAAGAGACTTTACTGTGATTGGTTCTTTGCGCCATCTTATCCCCTTTGTTTTTATGGCTTTAACTACTTCCCATCCGGACACGGCACATCTCGGATCGGCAGGAGGGCTCTGTGATTGGCCCTCCTAATCACATGATGGCTGTGATTGTAAACAGTCAGCCGATTGCTAGGCAATCGGCTCCCCTCTCCTCACACGGAAATCATCGCTGAGGAGAGGAGAGTAGATCGCTGCAGCCGGCTGGTGATCAGTGAGTATGAGCTGTTTTTACATCTTTTTACTCACTGATCACCAGTCTATTATAAAACACACATGTCCCCACACATGTCCCCAAAACACACATGTCCCCACACATGTCCCCAAAATAAAAAGACATGTCCCCCACTAAAATCACATGTCCCAATGATTATCTGCACACATATGTATGTGATCACCTGAACACATCTGTACATTATCATTTGCATATATATGTCCGTGATCACACAAACCAATTATAATACACTTAACGGAATTTTTTTTTTTACCAAAAACATGTAGCAGAATACATTTTGGCTGAAATTTACATCAAAATTCGATTTTATTGGATTTCTTTGAAAATAGAAAGAAGAAAATATTGTTTTTTTTCCCAAATTTCTGCTCTTTTTGCACTTATATCGTAAAAAATAAAAAACGGAGTCGTGAATAAATACCCCAAAATAAAGCTCTATTTGTGTGAACAAAATTATAAAAATTTCATATGGGTACAGTGTAGCATGACCGTGCAATTGTCATTGAAATTGCGAGAGCGCTGAAAACTGAAAATTGGGCTGGGAAGGAAGGGGGCGAAGGTGCCCTGTATTGTAGTGGTTAAAAACAACCAACATGGAACACATCCTAATTATAAATAAATGGACAAGTATCCAGGTGGTCACTAAGATGCCCCTCAATTACATCCATCGGAAGATGATGTGATATGCATCAATATAAACCATACGTCATAGCTAAACATAATTCATGCAGTATAAATGTGTACATACACACTATAAATGTAGATGTAAAATGTATGAATGTAGCATGGAAAATTATGAAGATGCAATAATCTATGGGAGCCATAGTCCTTGAATTATCCTTTGTAATGCATGTCACAGAAATGTCACCCAATATGGATGTTGAAGGAGATTCATCTCTACAATTGTATTTGCATAACACTCTGTGGTTGCTTACATAGTTGATAAGCAGAGCAGCAAGTAAACATGCTGGAGAGAGATAAGCTGGGCTATAGTACCATAAACTCAGATTCATAGTTGCATAGAGTGCAGTGTTGCCAACCGTCAGTATTTTTACTGGGAGGCAGTAAAAGAACAGGACACTTTTCTACTGCCAGTAAATGCCAGTGACAGGGAAAGGTTGCCAGTAAAAAATATGGCTGTGACTAGGGATGAGCTTGATGTTCGAGTCGAACGCATGTTCGAGTCGAACACCAGCTGTTCGCCCGTTAGGTGAAGCCAGAACTCTGTGGGCCGTTCATGCCAAATTCATGTGTCGCTCATGGCCCACAATGCACTGCGCCATCGCAGTGCATTGCTGGCTCATGATTGGCCAAGCACTGTGACTCCGCATGCTTGGTCAATCACAGCGCCAGCAGTGAGGAGAGCCATGATTGGCCACAGGCAGGATGCCTGTGGCCAATCATAGCTCAGGCTGTGTAGTACATGCTCCACACTATATAAGGCTGCCAGCGTGGCGGCCTTGTGTAGTGCTCCGGCGTATGCAGGCATTAGTGGGTGTTGTCTGTGTACCTTCAGCGCAGTATACACCTGTATCTACCTATATAGCTATATTGCTCTTCTGTAATTGAGCTATCAGCGATCTGCAGGAGTTTGTGGGTGTTGTCTGTGTGCCTTGAGCGCAGTATACACCTGTATCTACCTATATAGCTATATTGCTCTTCTGTAATTGAGCTATCAGCCATCTGCAGGAGTTTGTGGGTGTTGTCTGTGTGCCTTGAGCACAGTATACACCTGTATCAACCTATATAGCTATATTGCTCTTCTGTAATTGAGCTATCAGCCATCTGCAGGAGTTTGTGGGTGTTTGTGTGCCTTAAGCGCAGTATACACCTGTATCTACCTATATTGCTCTTCTCTAATTGAGCCATCTGCCATCTGCAGGAGTTAGTTGGTGTTGTGTGCCTCCAGAACAGCACAGTATACACTGGTATCTACCCTTTAATTCCTGTTGTTCTATAATAAAGGCATCTGCAGGAGTTAGTGGGTGTTGTGTGCCTCCAGCACAGCACAGTATACACCGGTATCTACCCTTTAATTCCTGTTGTTCTATAATAAAGGCATCTGCAGGAGTTAGTGGGCGTTGTCTGCCTCCAGCACAGCACAATATACACCTGTATCTACCCTTTATTGCTGGTGTTCTATAGTAAAGGCATCTGCAGGAGTTAGTGGGTGTTTTGTGCATCCAGCAAAATATACACTACCCAATTGCTGGTTTTCCCATCTCCCTTCAGGCCATTACCATGTCTGGAAGGCCAACAAGGAGAGGCCGACAGGCACAAGCCGATAAAAGAGGGCAAGCAGGCTCTGTGTCTAGAGACAACAGTGCTGGTCGTGGACGTGGTGCATCATCATCAGCACATGGCCATGGGACACGAGTGTCCTTATTTTCGGCAGCTGGACGTGTTGAGCCGCATCATGCCAAAAACTTGTTAGAGTGGATGACCAAGCCCTCTTCATCCTCCTCATCCTCTCTCACCCAGACTCAAGGTACTAGCAAAGCAGCTGCCAACGCATCCTCTTCCCTCATCTCAGTGTCATCATCAGTGACTCCTTCCCTAGACCCACCACGTCCTCCTGAGGAGTCCCCTGAACTCTTTGAGCACAGTGTTGGGTACATGCTCCAGGAGATGGCTCAGTGTTTTGTAGGCTCTGATGATGATACTCAGCTAGAGGAAGGCAGTAGCATGAGCGCAGAGAGAGGGGATGCTCAAGAAGGACAGCAATCTAGCAGTCATGTTCCACATGCTGCAGCATACTGCCAGGTTTGCTCCAGCGATGAAGAGGTAGGGGATGATGAGGGCACTGACTCCACGTGGGTGCCTGGTAGGAGAGAGGAGGAGGAGGAGGCACATCTCCAATGAGGCAGGATTCCCTCCAGGGGCCAACTTAGGGGCAGCACACCGACTGAATCACACCGCAGAGCTCCGCCTGTGCAGGGCGCTGACTCTGCGCGTTATTCTAAAAGTTCTTTGGTGTGAGCCTTTTTTGAGATGAGTGCATCAGATTGCACCGCTGCTATTTGCAACATATGTCTCAAGCGTATCTCGCGTGGCCAAAAGATCAGCCGCTTGGGCACCACATGCTTGACCAGACATATGTTGACCTGCCATGCAGCTCGTTGGCAAGCTTACCTCAAAGACCCACACCAAAGAACACCTCTCCTTGCCCCTCATCAGCTGGGATCTCCAACCCCACTAGACCTTCAGTCCTCTCTGAAACCTGCACTGAGAGGAATGAAGGTGTAGAATTAGGTGTGTCACAGCCAAGTGCTTGCGGGCACTCTGCTAGCAGTACACCCACGTCCAATTGTAGCAGGCAAATTTCCCTGCCTCAGCTGCTGGACCGTAGAAAGAAGTTCACTCCCAGCCATCCACATGCCCAGCGGTTGAATGCTAGCTTGGCTAAATTGCTAGCACTTCAAATGCTACCTTTTCAGTTGGTAGACTCGGCCCCCTTCCGTGAGTTTGTGCAATGTGCGGTTCCTCAGTGGCGGGTCCCCAAACACTACTTTTTCTCACGGAAGGCGATTCCAGCTCTCTACCGGCATGTGGAAGGCAATGTCCTTGCCTCTCTGGACAGGGCGGTCAGCAGTAAGGTGCATATTACCGCTGACTCATGGTCCAGCAGGCAGGGACAGGGACGTTACCTGTCTTTTACGGCCCATTGGGTCACTCTTCTGGCAGCTGGGAAGGATGCAGGACAAGGTGCAGTAGTGTTGGAGGTTGTTCCGCCACCACGCCTCCAAAATGCTACTACTGGTTGTGACACACCTCTCTCCTCCACCCCCTCCTCTTCTTCTTCCTCCATGGCCTCTTCCAGTGCTCTGTCCTCGGAACCAGCGGTGCTCCATAGGCGTTCAAGGGGCTACACAAGTACACAGGCAAAACTATGCCATGCCGTGCTTGCGCTGGTTTGTTTGGGGGACATGAGCCACACTGGGGCAGATATTTTGGCAGCTCTGCAGGGGCAGGCCGAGAGGTGGTTGACGCCATGCCAGCTTAAGCCAGGAATGGTGGTTTGCGACAATGGCACCAACCTCCTCTCCGACCTCCGACAGGGACAACTGACCCATGTGCCCTGTGTGGCTCACGTCCTTAACCTGGTGGTGCAGCGGTTCTTGGGCAGGTACCTGGGTTTACAGGATGTCCTGAAGCAGGCCAGGAAAGTCTGTGTGCATTTCCACCGATCATTTAATGCCTGTGCTTGGCTGGCTGAGCTCCAAAGGGAGTTGAACCTGCCCAAGAACCGCCTTATATGTGACATGCCCACCAGGTGGAACGCAACGTTGGCCATGCTGCAGTGACTGCACATGCAGAAGAGGGCCATCAATGAATACCTGTGCAACTACGGCACCAGGACAGGGTCAGGGGAGCTCGGTTTTTTCTCACCACGCCAGTGGGGCATGATCAGGGATGCATGCACTGTCCTGTCACCATTTGAGGAGGCCACAAGGATGGTGAGCAGTGACAGTGCATGCATCAGTGACACTGTACCTCTTGTCTACGTGTTGAAGCATACGCTGCGTGGAATAATGGACAGGGCACTTGAGGCAGAACAGAGGCAGGAAGAGGAGGACTTCCTTGCCTCTCAAGGCCCCCAGACAGTGTTCCTGCTGTCCCACCCATCACACAGGAAGAGGACGAGGATGATTGTGTCAGCATGGAGGTGGAGCCTGGCACTCAGCAATAGCAGCAGTCTTGTAGGGATGATTTACAGTCCCAAGAAACCCGTGGACTTGTACGTGGCTGGGAGGAGGTAGCTGCGGATCATGTTGTCCTTAGTAACCCAGAAGACTCCGGACCGAATGCCTCAGCTAACCTACGCTGCATGGCCTCCCTGATCCTGCAAAGCCTGCGGAAGGATCCTCGTATTCTTCTGATCAAGGAGAGGGACCATTACTGGCTAGCCACTCTCCTTGATCCACGGTACAAGGGTAAGATTGTGGACCTTATCTTGTCGTCGCAGAGGGAGCAGAGGATGAGACATCTCTGGGAGGCCTTGCAGAAAGATCTGTGCAACGCTTTCCCAGAGACTGGGAGGTTACAAACTCCTTGTCCTTGACAACGTGATGCTGAGGCGTCCATCAGAAGGAGTGGTGGAGAACGTGGCCGTCTGACTGATGTGATTTCGATGCGAAATGCAGACAATTTTTTTAGTCCGCAGCCCCAAGGTATGATCGGTTCCAGCAACCATCGCCAGCGTCTGATTTACATGGTGCAGGAATACTTAGGGGCAAGGTCAGACTTTGACACCTTTCCCACCGAAAATCCTCTGGCTTACTGGGTCTTGAGGAAGGATCACTGGCCAGAGCTTGCACAGTATGCAATTGAGCTACTGGATTGTCCTGCATCCAGCGTTCTTTCGGAACGCACCTTCAGTGCTGCTGGTGGTTTTGTAACCGATCACAGGGTGCGCCTGTCCACCGACTCGGTTGATCGACTGACCTTCATAAAGATGAATCAGTCTTGGATCACCACCAGCTACCAAGCACCTGAAGCTTGTGTAACCGAATATTTTTTTTTTAAATATCACATCCCTTCAAGACTGCCTATGCTGATGCTGAGTGACTGTCCTGTTATGTTGACTGTGTATCCTCTTCCTCCTCCGCTGATATCTTAGAAGAACATTTTTGGTTCTGTTTAACAGGGGCGTGTAAGTACAATTTTTGATGCAATGCTTTGCAGCAGGGCTCATTCCTGCACTACAACTAGAGTATATGGGAAAGGTTGCAGTGTGTAGGCCCAATTTTTCAGCCCCTGTTTAACAGGGGCATGTAATACAATTTTTGATGCAATGCTTTGTAGCAGGGCTCATTCCTGTACTCCAACTAGAGTATCTGGGAAAGGTTGCAGTGTTGTGGCACCAGCCATCAGTGCCTAAGGCCCAATTTTTCTGCCCCTGTTTAACAGGGGCATGTAATTACAATTCTTGATATAATATTTCACAGCAGGGCCCGTTCCTGTGCCCACCGAGAGTAACTGTGAGGACTTATAATGTTGTGGCACCATCACCACCACCACAACCACCAAAGGCCCAATTTTTCTACCACTGTTCAACAATGGCATGTAATTACAATTCTTGATATAATCGTTCACAGCAGGGTGCTCCAGCGCCCACCAAGAGTCACTTTGAGGGCTTACAATGTTGTGGCAACACCAACACCTTGTTCCGCCATTTCTGCAGAGCATATAGGGCAGGCCCCTACTTTCAAACATCCAACTTACAAACGTCTCCTACTTGCAAACGGAAGGAGACAACAGGAAGTGAGATGAACAAAAGACATACGGCAAAAAAATTATACAGGGGTGATAACCCTTCCCTATTTTTTTCCAAAAAGCTTAAAAATAGCTTTTTTGACTGAAGCTACAGTTTAAAAACGTACCAGTTCAAAATTACAAACAGGTTCTACTTAACACAAGAAACCTACATAGTCCCTGTCTTGTTTGCACTGCCTGTATACTGCTGTTCTGAGTATATAGGGCCTGGGGGCCCCACGCCTTTCCTTTTTTTAATATGGGTACAGGGTTCCCCTTAATATCCGCACAAGACCCAAAGGAGCTGGTAATGGGCAGGGGGGCTACCTATGCCATTTTTCTCAAAGATTTTCATCCATGTTGCCGAAACCAGATATTACATTAAAACCGTTTTAAATGACTTTTTTTCCGTTAAATGTCATTTTGTGCAGGGACTGTTCTAAACACGGGAAACACGTGGCACATCACAGGCATACTATAGACACCCCCCAGGCACGATATTTAGCCACTTGCTTACTGGGCACTTAAACCCCCCTCAGTCCCAGACCAATTTTCCACTTTGAATGACAATTGCGCGGGCATACAACACTGTACCCAAATGAAATTTTTATCATTTTTTTTCCCACAAATAGAGCTTTCTTTTGGTGGTATTTAGTTACAGCTCGGAGTTTTATTTTTTGCTAAACAAACAAAAAAAGATGCAAAAAAAAAAAAAAAAAATCATGTTTTAATAGTTTGTTATAAAATTTTGCAAACGGGTAATTTTTCTCCTTCATTGAAGTGCGCTGATTAGGCGGCACTGATAGGCTGCATTGGTGGGCACTGATGGGCTGCATTGGTGGGCACTGATAGGCTGCATTGGTGGGCACTGATAGGCTGCACTGGTGGGCACTGATAGGCATAGTTAAGGCGGCACTAATAGGCACAGATAAGGCGGCACCGATGGGCACAGATAAGGCGGCACTGATGGGCAAAGATGGGCACAGATAAGATGGCACGGATGGGTGGCACGGATAAGTGGCACGGATGGGTGGCACGGATGGGCACTGATAGGTACCACAGATAGATGGGACTGATGGGCACTGATAGGTGGCACTGATAGGTGGCTCTGATAGGTGGCACTGCTGGGCACTGATGGGCGGCACTGATGGGCACTGATGGGCGGCACTGCTGGGCACTGATGGGCGGCACTGGGGTGCAGCACCTTTGAGGCAGATTGTGGGCACTGTGGGTGGCACTGTGGGTGGCACTGTGGGTGGCACTGTGGGGTGGCACTGTGGGTGGCACTGTGGGTGGCACTGTGGGCACTGACGGGGGGCACTGACGGGGGGCACTTACTTTTACTTTTACTTCAGGGTGGCACTGCGGGAGGCAGGTGGGCACTGGCAGGTGGCAGGTGGTCCCTTGTATTGATGGCCGTGATCGGGACTGATGTCCCGTTCACGGCCGCCGGTGATCGCCTTTTTTTTTTTCTCCTCGCGCTGTCAGCGCGAGGAGGAATAATAGCCGATTACCGGCTCCGTTGTATCACATGATCAGCTGTCATTGGCTGACAGCTGATCACGTGATAAGGGGTCGGGATCGACCCCTTGCACGGATCGGTGATCAGGCGAGTCCCATGGACTCGCCAAACACAGGGCGTGCCGCGCGCGCCCCTCAGGGGGCGCGCAGGCCGCTCGTACACGGGACGACGTCAATAGACGTAGTCCCGGAAATGTAGGTCCGCGCTAATGCCGTCATTTGGCAATAGCACGGATCCCAAGTGGTTAAAGGAATATTTCACTTTTTTTTTCACTTTAATCATCATTAAAATCAGTGCTCCTGAAAAAATGGCAGTTTTTAAAAACATTTTAGGCATTGACCCATGTCCCCTGGTGCAGGAGCCAGGCCCCCAAACCCTTTTTAGGACAATATCTTGCATATTAGTCATTAAAATTAGCACTTTTTATTTTGAACGTTTGAGTCCCATAGACTTCAATGGGGTTGTAAAGTTCGCACAAATTTTCGGTCCGTTCGAAAGTTCTGGTGCGAACCGAACCGGGGTTGTTCGGCTCATCCCTAGCTGTGACGTTTGGCTCTGAACTGCGGATGCGCAGCTCCGGTCTTGAGACGGCCGAGACCATCCGCATGCCTTCTACAGTGTGAATGGGCAGGAGGTCTGGTGAAGGTGATGCCTGAACATGTCGTGTGATGTCATGGTGCAAGGGACCCAAGTGGGCATGGGCTTCCGCAATCGGGGGAAGTGGGGGCAAGTACCCCCTGGAGCAAGGTGTCCGCACACGCATCCCTCAAAATTTCCACTTGTCTGCTCGCATTTGGTGAGTGGAAATTAGAGGAAGGCGAGTGTGGAGCAGGGGGCAGACTGGGCTGACAGTTTCTTGGCTGATCGCTTATGGCAGAAGCAGTGCGGTCATCACATAGTTGACAACTGTCCTGAATTTCCCGGGACATTCCTGGGATTAGGACCCTTTTCCCGATTTAATTGTTCCCCCGGGGAATTCGGTTATTCACGATTTTCGCCACTGGCCGCTAGAGGACAGCGACCAGCGGAGACAATGTCTCAGCTGGCCGCCGTTTCAAAGAAGACTAGAAGGCATGGCGGATGGCTACAATAGAGATGCTGCAGCTCTGCCTACCCCCACCCCGCTACCAGTGTCTGTGAACTGTAATGGAAAAGGGCAGAAGGTGGGCGGCGGTGCAGCTCAATCTTTTTCCGCGCGGCAACGTCTGGATGTCAGAGGGGGGCAGTCTGGTATGTCAGAAGGGGGCAGTCTGGTATGTCAGAGGGGGCAGTCTGGGATGTCAGAGGGGGGCAGTCTGGATGTCAGAAGGGGGGGCAGTCTGGATGTCAGAAGGGGGGCCAGTCTGGATGTCAAAGGGGGGGCCAGTCTGGATGTCAGAGGGGGGGCCAGTCTGGATGTCAGAGGGGCACCAGATGTACGGAGGACTGAAGCGGACACCAGATGTACGGAGAACTGATGGGAACACCAGATGTACGGAGGACTGATGGGGACATCAGATGTACGGAGGACTGATGGTGACATCAGATGTTAGGAGGACTGATGGGGACACCAGATGTAAGGAGGACTGATGGGGACACCAGATGTAAGGAGGACTGATGGGGACACCAGATGTAAGGAGGACTAATGGGGACACCAGATGTAAGGAGGACTGATGGGGACACCAGATGTAAGGAGGACTGATGGGGACACCAGATGTAAGGAGGACTGATGGGGACACCAGATGTAAGGAGGGGGTCCGCTGATGGAGACACAGATGTGAGGAAGGCTGCTCTGATGGGGCACCTGATGTAAGGAGGACTGATGGGGACACCAGATGTAAGGAGGACTGATGGGGACACCAGATGTAAGGAGGACTAATGGGGACACCAGATGTAAGGAGGACTGATGGGGACACCAGATGTAAGGAGGACTGATGGGGACACCAGATGTAAGGAGGACTGATGGGGACACCAGATGTAAGGAGGGGGTCCGCTGATGGAGACACAGATGTGAGGAAGGCTGCTCTGATGGGGCACCTGATGTAAGGAGGGACTGGGGGCACCTGATGGCATCTGGTGGCAGGCAATGTGGCTAGTGACACGCTCATATCTCCCACTGATTCTGCATTATGGTGAGTTGAATGATTTCATATTATATTACAATGTAATAATAGAAATAATGCACTTCAATCATCCTGACACCATAACAATCATGGCCCTGGGATGATTGAAGCGCTAACACCAGGTATTTTGAGTATCTTTATCTGCTGATTGTGAAACTCTGGAGAACACACATTGCTATTGTGATGTAGGATCTGGGGCTGCTGTCCCTCCATCCCTCCCCCTCCTTTCCCTCTCCATCCCGCATTCATCTCAGACTCTAACCTTGCCCCTTTGAGCCACACTCATTTAAGCCACGCCTGCTATTTTACATATACCACGCCCCTACCTCTCCGGGGCGCGCTGCGTGCCGCTTTTTCACCTTTCCCTATGCCGCACCTATAACCGCAAGCCTTTGCCCCCTAATTATAATACAACTCCGCCTACAGCCAAAAAAGTGTCCTGGAATTCTTTTTTACAATGTTGGCAACTATGTCATCAGAGCTGCCCAGAGGGGGTGCTCCCTGCCCCCCAGCCACTCTGATGTCCTGCACAAAAGGCTGCACCGCTTCTGTCAGAAGGGATCAACCAGGAAACTGTCAGAAGGATCAGGCAACCAGATGACACAGAGCGGGGATCTTCCGCTGAGACGTTGCTTGTAAATGAAGAGCCAACTGCTGTCAAACAAAGTCCTGCCTCCTGGACCAGCATTGGACCAGTGTGCTGTCTATTATTCTGTGTACACACGATCAAACAATCTGGTGGAAAAGTCCCCGTGTGTGGGCTCCAGTGGACTTTTTTTTTACACAAAAGTCCGGTGGACTAAGAAAGTAGTTTTGCACCAAAATATGTCTGCCGAACTCGCAGTCCGGCGGACAATACGTCCGTGTGTGTGCTAGTCCGCCGTACTTTTGAAATGAACAGACTTTTCCCACATGGAGAAAAGTTTGTTCATTTTGAGCACCGCTCCAGGTAGCCAGGACCAGCGAAGAAAGCATTGCTGGCCCCGTCACCTGGTATGGAATTAGAAGTCCCTACGCCGAAAAAACGGCGTGGGGTCCTCCCAGACCCTTATCCGAGCATGCAACCCGGCTGGTCAGGAAAGGGGGTGGTGATGAGCAAGCGCCCCCCCTCCTGAGCCATACCAGGCTGCGTGCCCTCAACATGGGGGGCCACGCGACCCCCCACCCCAAAGCACCTTGTCCCCATGTTGATGAGGACAAGGGCCTCTTCCCGACAACCCTGGCCGTTAGTTGTCGGGGTCTGCGGGCGGGGGGGGCTTATCGAAATCCATGAGTCCCCTTTAATAAGGGGGCCCCCAGATCCCGGCCCCCCACCCTATGTACCCCTACCCATTCACCTGTGAAAAAAATGTAAAAAAACCACACAAGGGTTAAAATAGTTTATTGCACAGCTTTGGGGGTCTTCTTCCGTCTTCTGGGGTCTTCTCGCCGGACTCCTCTGCTACCTTCTGCTCTTCGGGGACAAGACCCCGAAGTCGGAAGAAGAGGGCGGCAGTGACGAAGAAGAAAGCCGGGCTCCTCCGCTAGTAAAAGAGCTAGCAAAAGAGCAGAAGATAGCGGAGGAGTGCGGCCGGTTTCCTGACCAGTCGGGTAGCGTGCTCGGATAAGGGTCGGATAAGGGTCTGATATGGACCTGGGGGGGGCCCCCACGCCGTTTTTTCGGCGTAGGGCTTCCCCTTTAACTCTATACCAGGTGATGGGTCCAGCGACACTTCTTTCGCTGGTCCCAGCTACCTGGAACCACGCTCAAAATCAACGGACTTTCCTCCTTGTGTGTGGGTAAGTCCGTTCATTTCAAAAGTACGGCGGATAATCCGGCGGAAAAGTCACGTGTGTGGGCAGGTCCGCCCGTTCGGAAAGTCCGGCGGACTTTACGGCGGTTTGTCCACCAGACTAAGTGAGTGTACGCGGCATTAGAGTAGTCGGTCTAGGAGGCGGGACTTTGTTTGACAGCAGTGGCTATTTACATACAAGCAGCATCTCGGCGGGAGATCCCCACTGTGTCATCCAGCCGGCAGATCCTCCTGATACCTCCCTGATGCATTGCTGGGCACTGATGAGGCTGAGCATATGGGCAATGATATGCTGCGCTGATGGACATACAGGGATATACAATGTAATACTGACATATAATCACACACATAGGTTGGACTTGATGGTCTTTTTTTAACCTCCCCTACTATGTAACTATGATATGCTGCGCTGATGGGCACTGATATGCTGCACTGATACGTTGCAGTGCACTGATGGGCACTGATATGCTGCACTGATATGTTGCAGTGCACTAATGGGCACTGATACGCTGCGCTGATGGGCCTGTATTGATGGGCACTGATATGCTTTATGTTGATATTGTTAAAGTTGTTGTTAATATTTATTTTTGGTACTTAATTATGCATAAAACCTTTAACAGTGTAATTTCATAAGATAATTTATGAGGGTGTGTTTAGGGGTGTGCTTATGGGCGGGGCAGGGTACGGGTTAAAAAAAGATTAGAAATGGCTAATTAGACAATGGCAGCTTTATCTTTCTATTAAGCTTTTGCATCAGGTTTCTCAAACCTTTGCATGCCTGCGCTTTATATGATGAATAAGCCCCTCCCCTTCTTGACTGTCAAAAAGGGATGGGGCATTGGTGACCTTAAAATGATGCCGCCCCTGAAAAAAGTTCTGCGTACACCCAGGAAAACAGGGCAACAGCCTCATGTGTGGGTTTGCAGGATGATAGCAAGGCAAGCTGGGAGCGGGACTTTCAGTGCTGTTTGGACTGAAGGGATCACCTGGCATTGGCACTGTGATTCAGGAAGGGTCGTATTGTGAGGTGTCATCATCATCTGTGCTGCTGCACACTGCTGTCAGTGTCACTGTTGTGTGTGTGCCACCCATTCTAATTTCTTGCCCTATTGAGCATAGGCGTGCATAGTCTATTGCATTAGGGTGTGCACCCCTAAGCTCAAACACACATGTGTGTATATATACAGTATATAGATACTGTATATATACTATATTGTCACAAGTAATGGGACGCCTGTCTTTACACGCACATGAACTTTAATGGCATTGCAGTCTTAGTCTGTAGGGGTTCAATATTGAGTTGGTCTGCCCTTTACAGCTATAACAGCTTCAACTCTTCTGGGAAGGCTGTCCATAAGGTTTAGGAGTGTGTCTATGGGAAAGTTTGACCATTCTCCCAGAAGAGCATTTGTGAGATCAGACACTGATGTTGGATGAGAAGGCCAGGTATTCTATTGGGCTGACGTCAGGACTCTGTGTAGGCCAGCCAAGTTCCTCCACCCCAAAATCACTCATCTTATGTCTTTATGGACCTTGCTTTATGCACTGGTCCAAATCATGGGATTATGACGTGGGGTTGTTTTTCAGGGGTTGGGCTTGGCCCCTTAGTTCCAGTGAAGGGAACTCTAATGCCGGGTACACACGTAGCCGACTATCCGACGGACTTAGTCTGGCGGATTTCCCGCCAGACTGTCCGTCGGACTTTCCCGAACGAGCTACTTGCCCACACACGGCACTTTTTCAGCGGACTAATACGGCGACTAAGTCCGCCGTACTATCCACCCTACTTTTGAAATGAACGGACTCGCCCACACGTGCGGAGGAAAGTCCGCTCATTTCATAGGAAAGCCTGACATGTGTGACAAATAGTGCACTTTAAATACAACTGGATTTGAATATATTCAATTCACTGGCATTGATTGTTACATTTTCAGTATTGTCTGTCATTTATGCCGCTGCTTGAAAAAGGCTGAAAGTGAAGGCTTCAGGTTTGCTACACTCTGCGATAAGTGATTAAGTAGAAGGAGACTCAGAGTTAAAATAATTGACTGAACCAACTGAGAGATCTTCTTGAGACTGTTATAATCACGAGCCTGAGATATTCCTATTTCAACCGAAGAGAATTGCTATGTAGGTTGAATGTAGGTACTAATGAGAGATTAGGACCGTTGTCTGGTCATAATTATCCCCATTTCCAATTACTGCTACTTTGATGAGCATACATGTGCAGATTTCCGAGAGATTTTTATCTCATGCTTCCAAATAGAAGCGTATTATTGGTACAATTTGATCATACTCGGTATATCACCACATGTATGGCCATAGGAGGCGCCTCTATCTGTTTTATTGTTGTATGTATGAGTATGTCTGGTTTTGTTTGTTGAAAGTCAGGGTGTATGAACTGTGCAGATAAGGATGATCTTTGGGTCATCTTTGGTTAATGTTGTGTAAAATATCTACAACCCAATCAGCATTCTCATCGCTCTGGACAGGGCCAATAAATGGACCAGACCAAATATAAAAACATCCACTGTCAATGGTATGGATATCAGAGTACACTTTTTAATACATGCAGTAACCTCTTTCCAAAAGGGTTGGACCATTGGACACAGCCAGATTACATGTATAAACTTTGCTGGGTCTTCTGGGCAGTGCCAGCATTTATCATAAATGTTTGTGTAAATCCTATGCAGTTTTTGAGAGGTGATAATTACCCTGTAAAGTATATTAAATTGGATTATTCTGTCTTTTGCCGAGACCAGCTGTTGCATAGGATATTCCCAGACATTGTTCCAGTCTTCAAAATCCATATACGGAGCCTCAACATGCCATCTGGCCAGCAGTTTATGAAGGCCATTATGAATAGATGGAAGGAGAGTTTTTTACTGTATATCGGGAATAAAGATTCTTCAGAAGCGCCCAACCGCAGCATGCTCTACAATCCAGACTCCACAAAAAAGAGTGGATTACCATGAAATTGCATTTGAAAAGTGTGGAGCAGTTGGAGGTAGCGGAAAAATAGGAGTTGGGTAGAGCAAATTGAACCTTTAGGGGGTTAAACACTCTAAAAGTACAAATCACACAGATCAAATTTAGGTATTGATCCCCTAACTAGTACAAACTATGGGGTCCTGAAAGCTAAAACATTCAGGCAGAGAGGGATTGTACCATAGAGGGGTATGGGGTATGGGGGAACCACTGATGGGGAAGCTCTAGGGTTCAGAAGCAACCAAGCTTTGATAAGCGACTTTATTGACTGAGTGCTGTAAAGCAGTACTGAGGCTTCCCGGTGTAATAGGTTTTCGATGTGCTTCATAAGACACTATAAATGCAGTACAACAGCAGCATTAGTTTCGTCCGCCGTCAGCCAGGTATGGGCATGGGTGAGTAGGACAGCAGTATAATATGCATGAAAATCTGGACAGGCCAGACCCCATTGGGTCCAGGGCCTCTAGAGCATGTTTAGTTTGAATCTAGGTTGGGAGGAGCCCGACAGAAAGGAGAGCATAGCTGACTCAAATTGTCTGTGGAATCCACACCGGGGTATGGCATATGACATAAAAGAAGGAGGGAAGTAGTTTAATTTTTTATAAGATTTTCCCTACAAGTGACGGGAAGATTGCGCCATGTTAAGAGAGAAAAATTCAGTAACCTAAGGTGATATCAATATTCCCACATATTTTGCACTGGAGGTCCATTTAAGGAGTAGAGAGGGGTATGCAGCAACTTGCCAATGCTCATCAATGGGGGGGATAAAACAAAGTCATGGACGTATAGAGCCATTTTTGTTCAGTTATCGACCTGATTGAAATACCTTTAATATCAACAGAGTCTCGTATGGCTTGGGTTATAGTCTCCATATCCAGAAGCACAAACAAAGATGGGGATAAGGGGCAGCCTCGCCTCGTTCCCCGCTCTATAGAAACAAATTTGGAGAGATTCCCTCCCAGTTTAATTTGTGCCATTGGGGCCTAGTACAGTATTTGTAAACCAGCTGCAAAAATTTGGACCTAATCCCATAACCTCCAAGGTCATTGCCATATAGGTATCATTTGTAAATGTAAGCTTGCTTGGAATAAATGTAGGTCTATTCTCAGACAAAAATGTTAAACAGAAAAAAGGACAGACTCAAAGGTCTTTTTTTTTCAGTCACTATTCTTTGTTTCTATTAATTATGAGGCTCTTTATACATGATCCACCCTTTGCATTATGTGATTATTTTTGTAAAAAACACTGCTCAAATGAACTGTTCAAAGTAGAGTATCAGACCAGATTTAGCCAATAAGGTGTGTTGCAATGACATTATACAGTAAGTGCCTATAAGGGCTCATGCACACAGGACGTTTTAAAAACACCAGCGCTACAGCAGCGCTAAGAATTCTTGTTTTTTTGTGTTTAGTCGCGTTTTTACATTAGTGTTATTGCACGTTTTTTCACACTTTTTTTGCGTTTTTTGGGCTTTTTACATTAAAAACACTCTATAATGTAAAACACCAAAAAATGTTTTAGCCCTTGTACACACGGAGATTCCGACAACCAAATCCGTCGGAGTAATTCCGACGGAATAATTCCGGAAGAGGTCCGGAAGTGATGTTGCATACACACGGTCGGACTAAGTTGTCGGAAAATCCGATTGTACATAACGTGATGACGTTATTTCATTACGACGGGACTACGTTCAGGCTAGTAGCCAATAGCTTTGGTCTAGGAATTTGATCTGAGCATGCGTGGCACTTTGTCTGTCGGAGTAGGCTACACATGATTGGAGTATGTCCGATAGGAGCATTTTGTCGGAAAATTTTACCGGCAAGTTGGAAAACTTGGATATTCCGATGGAAACAGTCCGATGCAGACCACACACAGTTGGAATATCCGACAAAACGGTCCGATAGGAAACATTCCGTCGGAATCTCCGACCGTGTGTACAAGGGCTTAGATGTGTTTTTTGGCATTTTACGTTTTTACAACTTGTTTCTACTGCTCCTAGAAGCACAATCTGTTGTTTTTTCTACTGCTCCTAAGCGCTTATGCCTCCAAACACCTTTGACCATTTATGTGTGCATGAAAACATAGGCTAATATAGGGGGCTTTTAGAGGCAGTTAAAAAAAAAGTGAAACGCCACTAACAGCAGCTGTAAAAACATCTTGTGTGCCTGAGCCCTAAGGGAGAAGCTGATATAACTGGTTCTGTGTCCAGTAGCCCTTGTACACATGGTCGGACATTCCGAAGGAAAATCTCAGATCGGACCGTGTTGTCTGACTTTTTCCGTCTGACTTTTCCATCTGACTTTTTCCGTCTGAATGTCTGTCCAACAAAGTTTGAGAGATGGATATAAAATTTTCCGCCAACATGATCCGATCGGACTTTGTCCAATCGTTTGTAGAGAATTCCGATCGGACAAAGTGCCATGCATGCTCAGATCAAATTACGAGACAAAAAGCTATTGGCTACTAGCCTGAACGTAGTCCCGTCCTAACGAACGAACGTCATCACTTTCTGAACGATCGGATTTTCCAACAACTTTGTCCGGCCATGTGTATGCAACACCAGTTTCGGAAAAGATCAGTCGGAAAAAATCTGACGGATTTTGTTGTCGGAATGTCTGACCGTGTGTACAAGGGCTTACACATAAACTCATTACACATGTAATTAAATTCCTGTTCTAAATGCGTTATTTTTGCTAATACATTGTTATTGGGTTTTTCAAAAAACATTATGGTTCCAGTGAAGAAATACTAATGTACATACTCTGATTAACCGTAATAAAATGATGAATTTGTTATGTACACAGTATTCATACACTGTAACAATTGCAAAAATGAAATGATCTTACACAGAGGAGATAACCAGACTGAACTGTTTCCACTCCTGGTTTTGAGGAAAGGGATGTGGCAGGCAGGGGCGTACCTAGAGCATTTGGCACCCGGGGCGGATCCTATATCTGGCACCCCCCCCCCCACCATAAAATGTAAAAACACCCACCATGTCCCCTGCATACCTCTGCATCCTTCAATATCTTTTTGTCACTACTGTGTACCCCCCCTCTCCACAACTGCACCTCTGGACCCCTTTAAATTACACAGCACCCTGCACCTCTGGACCCCTTTACATTATACAGGACCTTGCACCTAAGGACCTCTATACATTACACAGCAGCCTACACCTCTGGACCCCTTTACATTACACAGCAGCCTACACCTCTGGACCCCTTTACATTACACAGCGCCCTGCACCTCTGGACCCCTTTACATTACACAGCACCCTGTACCTCTGGACCCCTTTACATTACACAGGACCTTGCACCTAAGGACCTCTTTACATTACACAGCAGCCTGCACCTCTGGACCCCTTTACATTACACAGCTCTTGTACCTCTGGACCCCTTTACATAACATAGCACCCTGAACCTCCTGACCCCTTTACATTACACAGCGCCCTGCACCTCTGGACCCCTTTACATTACACAGGACCTTGCGCCTAAGGACCTCTTTACATTACACAGCACCCTGCACCTCTGGACCCCTTTACATTAGACAGGACCTTGCACCTAAGGACCTCTTTACATTACACAGCAGCCTGCACCTCTGAACCCCTTTACATTACACAGCTCTTGTACCTCTGGACCCCTTTACATAACATAGCACCCTGAACCTCCTGACCCCTTTACATTACACAGCCCTTGTACCTCTGGACCCCTTTACATTACACGGCAGCCTGCACCTCTGGACCCCTATACATTACACAGCAGCCTGCACCTCTGGACCCCTTTACATTACACAGCAGCCTGCACCTCTGGACCCCTTTACATTACACAGCTCTTGTACCTCTGGACCCCTTTACATAACATAGCACCCTGAACCTCCTGACCCCTTTACATTACACAGCGCCCTGCACCTCTGGACCCCTTTACATTACACAGCACCCTGTACCTCTGGACCCCTTTACATTACACAGGACCTTGCGCCTAAGGACCTCTTTACATTACACAGCACCCTGCACCTCTGGACCCCTTTACATTAGACAGGACCTTGCACCTAAGGACCTCTTTACATTACACAGCAGCCTGCACCTCTGGACCCCTTTACATTACACAGCTCTTGTACCTCTGGACCCCTTTACATAACATAGCACCCTGACCCTCCTGACCCCTTTACATTACACAGCCCTTGTACCTATGGATCCCTTTACATTACACAGCACCCTGAACCTCTGGACCCCTTTACATTACACAGCCCTTGTACCTCTGGACCCCTTTACATTACACAGCACCCTGCACCTCGGCACCCCTTTACATTACACAGCCCCTCACAGCTCTGGACCCTCTGCATGTTACACAGATCCCCTACAGTGCAGACCCCCCTCCCTACCATACAGACCCCCATCTACAGTGTAGACCCCCCTACAGTACAGAATCCTCCCCTACAGTGCAGACCCTCCTACAGTACAGACCCCTCCACCCTATAGTGCAGACCCCCCCCTACAGTGCAGACCCTCCTACAGTACAGACCCCTCCGCCTACAGCACAGACCCCCCTACAGTACAGACTCCCCTACAGTACAGAATCCTCACCTACAGTACAGACCCCCCTACAGTGCCGAATCTTCCCCTACAGTACAGACCCCCCCCCCTACAGTGCAGGACCCCTTCTACAGTGCAGGACCCCCCTACAGTGCAGGACCCCCTACAGTGCAGGACCCCCCCTACAGTGCAGGACCCCCTACAGTGCAGGACCCCCCCCCTACAGTGCAGGACCCCCCCTACAGTGCAGACCCCCCTACAGTGCAGGACCCACCACAGTAAAGAACCCCCCTACAGTGCACAGCCTCCCCTAAGGACCCATAGTGTACCTTGAGCCCAAGGCAGCGGCATTGCAGGGGGGAGGTGTGGGAAGCACCCGAGTGGAGTGTCACCTGTCGGCTCAGTGATCCGGGACCCGGCGCAATAATCCCCTTCTCTCTGTGGTCGCGTGACTCACGTTGCGCCGTTCTGATCAGTCTCGGGCAGCGGCTGTCACTCACAGCCGAGCAGAGTGAAGCCGCCTCTCCTCTCCTTGTCTACACAGTGCTGTGCATGGAGGAGGGGGAGGCGGCTTCACTCTGCTCGGCTGTGAGTGACAGCCGCTGCCCGAGACTGATCAGAACGGCCGTGCGACGCGACCACAGAGAGAAGGGGATTATTGTGCCGGGTCACTGAGCCGGCTGATGTCACTCCACTCGGGTGCTGCTCGCACCCCCCCCCCCCTGCAATGCCGCCCACTGCCAGTCCCTCGGGCTCTCTCTGTGTGGGCTGCGAACCCGAGGCACGGCGCTGTCTGACACTTCAGTTGCGGGGGGGGGGGGAGCGCTGGCCTGACACCCCCCCCCCCAGTGTGTGGCACCTTAGTACGCCCCTGGTGGCAGGACTAGGGAAGGAAAGGAATAGGAAGAGAATACAGGTTGCTGCACCAAGTCTGGGTCTCTGACTGCTGTTTTTATTACTGCAGGTGTTGCATCTGATATTAACAGTCTTACTGAATTGAAAAGACACATGGAGGTAAGTGGTTGGCTAAATGTATTTGATTAACTTTGTTATTTATGGTTTGGGTCAGGATTGAATGCAGCAGACAGAAATGACACTCAGTGCTCTTAATTGAGGCACACTATAGAGTAGCCTTTTTCAACCTTTTCAACAAAGAGGAACCCTTGAAATACAAATATCTTGCTAAAAATGACTATATCTACAACTCATGATACATTAGTGTGATGGTCAGTGGGAAGAATGCTCTTTACATTTGTGGTCATTGGGAAAAATTACCCCTTAACAGATCTCTAAAAAGATCAATGGTGTCAGAGGGAACTTATCTGAGAGACCGAAATTGTTCATTGCTCAAGGAACCCCTAGTAACCTCTGGAGGAACCCTGGTTGAGAAACCCTGCTATAGAGGGATATGCTTTATTCATATTTCATGTCTGAGGTTTACAACCACTTTAAGGGAAATAACTCAAGAAGTACATATGTAGCACCTACCCCAATTTCCGGGAGCCTGGTGGTGACTACCAGTGGTTACTAAGCATGGTGGGTGAACAAGAAAGAAAAATGGGCACCAGTCACTTTTAAGCTTAAACAAGGAGACGTTTATTACTCATAAACAGGAAAAATGTGGGAGATCCCAAATGCCTATCTGTGTCACATAGAACCCCCCCATTCTCCGTGGGCGCATAGCGGTACTACTTACCTTGCGGTTGTCCTCTCTTGCGGTTCCTTCTTCCATAACAGCAATGGAGGGGTCCGTCCGCTCCTCTCCTACTTCCTGTTTCCTCTCTCCCAGGCGCAATGGGAGAAAGAAAACAGGAAGTGATATCAAACTGAGATGTCAATCAAACCGCCGGGCCGTAGTAATAGATACTATGAGCTTCAGGCGGAAGCTTCTCTGCACTTTTGAATAGCGCTACAAGGGGGGATAAATGCCTGAAAATGAAGCGCCACGTCTGCAATCTTGTGATTGCATAGATGTGGCACTTCCCACAAGTGCACTGTCTCCGGTGTCCAAACACAGTGCACGTAAGGACCTTTTTTTTTTGTTTTTGTTTTTTTCCATTTTTTTTTGTGACCGCCTGGGGGGGGAGCAGCACCCATGCACCCCCTATGGATGGGTCGCCACTGACTACCAATAACCTTTTGTTTTTTTACTGAGGCCTTTGCAGTAGCATTCACCTTTGGCCAAGCTTCTGGCCATCCAAAAATATGTTCACACAGACAAGTGCATACTCTTAAGATCTTGATTTGGGCATCTGTAATATATCAATATGTAGTTTCTGAAAGGGATATTCAACTTTTTATTCAGTACGTTATGTTAAAAGGTAAAACAAGAAGCAGTATATTTTAGAGCAACTGTGGTGCACCCTAAAGCTATCATATGCTCATTTACTAAGGCAGCCATAAATTATTTCACTTAATGACACGATCCATATGTCAAGCGGACAATCATGGGAGAAGAGCAGCTGGCAAACATAAAAGGGGTTATTTACAAAAGGCAAATCAACTTTGCACTACAAGTGCAAACTACAAAGTGCAAAGTGCACTTGAAATTGCACTGAAAGTGCACTTGGAAGGCAGTCGCTGTAGATCCAAGGGGGACATGCAAGGAAAATAAAAAACAGCATTTTAGCTTGCATGTGATTGGATAATACAATCAGTAGAGCTTCCCCTCATTTCAGATCTTCCCCTCAGATCTACAGTGACTGCACTTCCAAGTGCACTTTCAGTGCAATTTCAAGTGCACTTTGCACTTGTAGTTTGCACTTGTAGTGCTAAGTGGATTTGCCTTTCGTAAATAACCCCCACAGGCTCATTTTTACAGAGCCCTGTTTTATAAGGAGCTGCTCCTGCTGTGGACCACGTGTCCTTATTCTGGGATACCTGTTGTTGAAGTTTAAAGTGATATTAAAGGCAGATTCTTTTTTCTTTAAATAACAAATATGTCTTACCTGCTCTGCAGCTTTGCACAGAGCAGCCCCGATCCTCCTCTTCTCTGGTTACCTGCCGGTGCTCCTGACCCCTCCTTTCTGACAAGTGCCACCATAGCAAGCAGCTTGCTATGGGGGCACCTGAGCAGGCTCGCCCCTGGAGCCGCACACATGGAGTGTGTCTCAGCCCAGCCCCCGTGCTCTCCTCATTGGCTCACTGGCTGAAGTCGACAGTAGCAGGAGCCAATGGCCCACACTGCTGTCTCAGCCAATGAGGAGGAAGAGACCCAGGAGAGCTGCTCTCCTGCACATCGCTGGACCGAGATGGGGCTCAGGTATGTATGGAGGGGGAGGCTGCTGCACACAGAAGGTTTTTTACCCTCATGCATAAAATGCATGAAGGTAAAAAACCTTCAGCCTTTACAACCACTTTAATAATACCCGCTCTGCTTGGCTAGAACTAGGGATGGAATCTGAGTTGCTCAGACCTTGCAAGTGTCTGGGGCTGTAAGGCGGCATTCTTGTTTGCTTGGTATGCTTTACAATTTCCTTGGCCTCTGGTTTGTTAGCGGTAGTGTGCACTTTAACATTTATTATGGTTACTTCAGCTAGAAGATGGAAGGCTGAAAACAGGCAATCTATTAACTTATGTGTAACAAGTGGGCAACCTAATAATAAAAACTCCATTAATAAAAAGAATTTACAAATATGTGATAAGAGCATATGATTAGGGTAAGTTAATAACGTGTAGCTTAATAGTCCATACAGTGCTTTAACCACTTCATTACCCGGCTATAGTAATATGATCTCCATAGGAGGGATCTCCCATCCTGGGTAGGCATCATATGATGTCCTGGGCTTCCCGGTCATCTAGGGGGCACACACCGCATTGCTCGGGACCCTGTGCGCATGCCCGGCGGCCGCGATTGCCTGTGAACACAGCAAGACTGCGGATCTGTGTGTGTAAACACACAGATCCACATCCTGTCAGGTGAGAGGAGACCAATGGTGTGTTCCCAGTACAGAGGAACACCGATCGGTCTCCTCCCCTTGTGAGTCCCTGCCCCCTACATTTAGAATCACTTCCTAGGAAACATAATTAACCCCTCGATCACCCCCTAGTGTTAACCCCTTCCCTGCCAGTCACATTTACACAGTAATCGCTGTATAAATGTGAATGGTCCCAAAAATGTGTCAAAAGTGTTCGATATGTCCGTCGCAATGTCACAGTCACCAAAAAAAAATCGCAATACGCCGCTATTACTAGCAAAAAAATAAATAAAAATGCCATAAATCTATCCTGTATTTTGTAGACGCTATAACTTTTGTGCAAACCAATCAATACACGCTTACTGCGATTTTCTTTTTGATTTTTTTTTACCAAAAATATGTAGAAGAATACATATAGGCTTAAACTAAGGAAAAAAATAGTAAAAAAAAAAAATAAATGGGATATTTATTATAGCAAAAAGTCAAAAATATTGAAAGATTGTCGCTCTTCTTTTGTTTATAGCGCAAAAAAAAAAAAACTGCAGAGGTGATCAAATACCATCAAAAGAAAGCTCTATTTGTGGGGAAAAAATAATAATTTAGGTACAGTGTTGCATGACCGTGCAATTGTCATTCAAAGTGTGACAGCGCTAAAAAAAATTAAAGATTGGTCTGGGCAGGAAGGGGGTGAAAATGCCCTGTATTGAATGGTTAATCAGTGCAAATAATGTTGAAGGACATTCAAGGGATCACTCAGTTGTTCTGTTCATCAAAAAATAATAATCAATCAGTGCCGCTTACCAGAGTTGTTGGATCTCAAGCTATAGAGATTAAAAGGGCTCACACAGGGGGGATCGCTCAGCCAAGGAAAGAGCATCCACAGGCTCATCCAGTAAAGGTAAACTCTCTCCTACAGCAGGCTTTCCGGTAATAGGTTATTCCTCACAGCCAAGGCAAACACCCTCTCCAGGTGATCTCCAACAGTGGGATGTATCATAAAGTAAAAAGAAGAGGCTTCATGGTGCAGTACTCCACATTTATTCAAATCATAGGCACTGGGGGTGTGGCCCGCCGGCGCGGAAGATGGATGCTTAGACACAGAGCTCCATCGTGAGGGGAAATAATGGAATGAATTGGATCCGAACGAGCCCGTGATTCCAGCTAAAAATACTACCCAGTAGCGAATGGACGTCACGTTTAACGATGTCACGTAAAAGAATGGGAGAATACCGACCGATAAAAAATTACAACACTTCTGTATGCTCCCGGAGAACAGGTCAGTGAAATCCAAAATGGCGGCGATGGCGTAGCGGCATCTCAGGGAAACTACACCGTTCTCCCCACAGAAGAACAGGGGAAAATAATTAAAGGAGAAATGCCACGATCCCCTACTCTAGATGCCAGTGCTGATCCTTTGCTAAATAGCCCTGCAAGGGCACGAATGAGGATAGATTCACTAGCAGCACAGCCGCAAATACAAGAAATAGATGTCCAGGCTTCTAATTCTATACAAACTAACCAGGCCTTGCAATCTCCTATGGAATCATTCCCCACATCAGGGCAACCAGTTATAGACACTACATTAACCACTTTCAGACCGGACCAATTTGCTGGTCAAAGACCAGGCCACTTTTTGCGATTCGGCACTGCGTCGCTTTAACTGACAATTGCGCGGTCGTGCGACGTGGCTCCCAAACAAAATTGACGTCCTTTTTTTCCCACAAATAGAGCTTTCTTTTGGTGGTATTTGATCACCCCTGCGGTTTTTATTTTTTGCGCTATAAACAAAAATAGAGCGACAATTTTGAAAAAAACGCATTATTTTTTACTTTTTGTTATAATAAATATCCCCCAAAAATATATAAAAAAACATTTTTTTCCCTCAGTTTAGGCCGATACGTATTCTTCTACATAATTTTGGTTAAAAAAAATCGCAATAAGCGATTATTGATTGGTTTGCGCAAAAGTTATAGCGTTTACAAAATAGGGATAGTTTTTTATTAATAATTTTTTATTATTTTTTTTTTTACTAGTAATGGCAGCGATCAGCGATTTTTATTGTGACTGCGACATTATGGCAGACACATTTTTGGGACCATTGTCATTTATACAGTAATCACTGCTATATAAATGCAGTGATTCCTGTGTAAATGACACTGGCAGTGAAAGGGTTAACCAGTGGGTGGCAGTGTAGGGGTTAAGTGTTCCTAGGGGAGTGTTACTAACTGTGGGGGGGTTGGGCTTTCATTTAGTGTACACTGATCTCTGCTCCAATCACATGGAGCAGAGATCAGCGTCACTAGTTGCTAGGCATAATAGACAAATGTTGTTTACACAGCATTTGCTCTATTCGGCCGCTCCGTGAGACGATCGCGGGGATGCCCGCGGCAATCGAGTCCGAGGGTCCCGCGACCGGACTCACGGGGGTCCCGACCAGCGCGGGAGCGCGCCGCCGGCGGCGCGCTCCCGATGGCAGGGCGGCATCGAATATTGGACGTACCTGTACGCCAATATGCCTGCCCGTGCCATTCTGTCGACGTACATCGTCGTGCGCTGGTCGGGAAGTGGTTAAAGGAAATGCTAATATCACTACATTCCTCATTAGTGTCAGATCTGTCAAACTTATTTCATAAATTAAATGCCTGTGATGCATAATGGACATTAAATGGGACTTTTAACGAAGCTATGGCCTGGTAAGGTCATGTGTTTCCATTCCGCGGGAATTTAAATGAAACCATGGCCTGATAAGGTCATGCGTTTCCATCCCTATTGTATTCAAAAAAAGGGAGAAACAAGGGGAACAAGGGGGACATTGGGACTTTACATAAAGTATGTGGTAGCAAGAGAGTACAAGGTGAACTAATAGGAATTTTATTAATCGTTGCAGTTGGATTTACAAAAGATAAATATAATGATAAACAAAGTAATAAACAATACATGATAAGGGTAATAGTGATAATAATAGTACAACATGATAATAACATGAATATCACAAAGTATCATAATAAAACTCCAAAGTTCACCGCAGCAGGATTAAATAAAAACATATGTAGCATAATGCCTGCAGGACCAAGGTCTTTGTGCACCAATTAGGGTAATGTATAGTAACGTCAGAATCTGAATGTATTCAAAAGAAGCACGGCTGGTCTAGTAGGATCCTTCACTCTCTCCACATCTTGCTGCGGTGAACTTTGGAGTTTTATTATGATACTTTGTGATATTCATGTTATTATCATGTTGTACTATTATTATCACTATTACCATTATCATGTATTGTTTATTACTTTGTTTATCATTGTATTTATCTTTTGTAAATCCAACTGCAACGATTAATGAAATTCCTATTAGTTCACCTTGTACTCTCTTGCTACCACATACTTCATGTAAAGTCCCAATGTCCCCCTTGTTCCCCTTGTTCCCCCCTTTTTTTGAATAAAATAGGGATGGAAACGCATGACCTTATCAGGCAATGGTTTCATTTAAAGTCCCGTGGGATGGAAACACATGACCTTACCAGGCCATAGCTTTGTTAAAAGTCCCAATTAATGTCCATTATGCATCACATGAATTCAGAGATGGAAGTATGTGGTAATACTCTATCAGCTTAAGTATTAGGCCGCGTACACACGGGCGGACTGTTCGCCCAACCTTGTCCGCTGAACAGTGTTTGGGCGGACAGTCCGCTCGTGTGTGGGCTTTCAGCGGACAGTTTCAGCGGACAGTTGGACGGACAAAGTCTTTCGGAAATTCCGAAAAACTGTCCGCTGAAACTGTGTTTGAGCGAACAGTCCGCCCGTGTGTGGGCCTGTCCGCTGTACTTTCGAAATGAGCGGACTGTTCCCGCTCGAAAAGTCCGCCCATTTCGAGCGCGTGTACAGGTAGGCGGGGCCCGCGAAGGAGACGTCGCGGGCTCCGCCGCCTGGAATGGGCTTAAAGGGGAACCCCAACGCCGAAAAAAATCGGCGTGGGGGTTCCCCCCAAGTCCACACCAGACCCTTGTCCGAGCACGCTACCCGGCCGGCCAGGAAAGGGGGGCGAGCGAGCGCGCCCCCCCTCCTGAGCCGTACCAGGCCGCGTGCCCTCAACATGGGGGGTGCCTTGGGGAAGGGGGGGGCCGCGCGGCCCCCCCACCCCAAAGCACCTTGTCCCCATGTTGATGAGGACAAGGGCCTCTTCCCGACAACCCTGGCCGTTGGTTGTCGGGGTCTGCGGGCGGGGGGCTTATCGGAATCCGGGAGCCCCCTTTAAGAAGGGGGCCCCCGGATACCGGCCCCCCACCCTATGTGAATGAGTATGGGGTACAATGTACCCCTACCCATTCACCTGTGAAATAAAGTACAAATAAAAACACAACACAGGGGGAAAAAATATTTTATTGCACAGCCGGGGGTCTTCCGTCTTCGGGGGTCTTCTCGCCGGACTCCTCCGCTATGTGTGTGTAGCTCTTTTGCCAGCGGAGGAGGCCGGCTTTCTTCCTCCCCGCCGCCGGCCTCTTCTCCCGACTTCGGGGGTCTTGTCCCCCTCTTCGGTTCTTCTGCCGGGCCACCGCGCCTGGTCCGGTGGCCCGGTCTTCTGTCGCCGTCTTCCGTTCTTCTGTCGCCGCCTTCGGTTCTTCTGCCGGGCCACCGCGCCTTCTTGTAGCTCTTTTACAGGCGGTGGCCCGGTCTTCTGTCGCCGTCGCCGCCTTCCGTTCGTGTTCTTCTTCTTGTTCTTCTTGTTCTTCTCCTGGAGATGTTGACTCGACGAGCTCTCCGGCCGGAATGCCGGGGACGCGCTGTGCGGTCACTTATATAGTGACAATGGGGCGGGGTCACATGGTATATGTCACATGGGTTGGTCACATGGGTTGATGTCACATGGGGACTATGACATCGTAAGGGGGCGGGGTTACCACGTGACATCAACCCATGTGACATATACCATGTGACCCCGCCCCATTGTCACTATATAAGTCACAGCGCAGGGCGGCTCTGGCATTCCGGCCGGAGGGAGCGACGTGTCAACATCGCCTGGAGAAGAACAAGAAGAACAAGAAGAAGAACACGAACGGAAGGCGGCGACGGCGACAGAAGACCGGGCCACCGCCTGTAAAAGAGCTACAAGAAGGCGCGGTGGCCCGGCAGAAGAACCGAAGGCGGCGACAGAAGAACGGAAGACGGCGACAGAAGACCGGGCCACCGGACCAGGCGCGGTGGCCCGGCAGAAGAACCGAAGAGGGGGACAAGACCCCCGAAGTCGGGAGAAGAGGCCGGCGGCGGGGAGGAAGAAAGCCGGACTCCTCCGCTGGCAAAAGAGCTACACACACATAGCGGAGGAGTCCGGCGAGAAGACCCCCGAAGACGGAAGACCCCCGGCTGTGCAATAAAATATTTTTTCCCCCTGTGTTGTGTTTTTATTTGTACTTTATTTCACAGGTGAATGGGTAGGGGTACATTGTACCCCATACTCATTCACATAGGGTGGGGGGCCGGTATCCGGGGGCCCCCTTCTTAAAGGGGGCTCCCGGATTCCGATAAGCCCCCCGCCCGCAGACCCCGACAACCAACGGCCAGGGTTGTCGGGAAGAGGCCCTTGTCCTCATCAACATGGGGACAAGGTGCTTTGGGGTGGGGGGGCCGCGCGGCCCCCCCTTCCCCAAGGCACCCCCCCATGTTGAGGGCACGCGGCCTGGTACGGCTCAGGAGGGGGGGCGCGCTCGCTCGCCCCCCTTTCCTGGCCGGCCGGGTAGCGTGCTCGGACAAGGGTCTGGTGTGGACTTGGGGGGAACCCCCACGCCGATTTTTTTCGGCGTTGGGGTTCCCCTTTAAGCCCATTCCAGGCGGCGGAGCCCGCGACGTCTCCTTCGCGGGCCCCGCCTACCTGTACACGCGCTCGAAATGGGCGGATTTGCCTCCTCCTTACGTGGGCGAGTCCGCTCATTTCAAAAGTTGAGCGAACTGTTTGCCCAACCTTGTTCGTCAAACAGTCCGCTCGTGTGTGGGCAAGTCCGCTCATGCAAATTTTGAGCGGACTGTTTGACAAACTGTTTGCCGAACAAGGTTGGGCGAACAGTCCGCGCGTGTGTACGCGGCCTTAGTATTTCTCTGCTACTATTGACCTTGGCCAGCCCCTTACATTTATATTTAATTATCTTATTTACACTTTGTATACATTTTATTTTTGTTTACTACCATATTTATAGTTTTAAATCATGTGCAATATATATTCCATTTTGGACCTGTCAGTCTTGTCTGCTGCTCTGCTGGTGCCTTGTGTGGATGTGCTGCTATGCCGTCCGGCTTCCATCTCCACTCCCGGGAGCCATGACGCACACTGCTAGTCTCCTCCCATCCTTTGCATCATGGAACGCCTGATGGGTGGATGCGTCTTACTGTGCGTCGACGTCACGCAATTCACGCAGGATGTGCAGCATCCTTTTATTGCTGCTACGTCCTTGCAGTTGAGTTTTACACACTGCTGGCATTATGGGGGTAGTTCGGAGCCGCCAGACCGGAGATACATACTATCCGGCTGACGGAAGCCCTTCTCCCCCCACCCCGCCATGCGGCGTGACAACTTGTGGTGGTACTCATGGGGGTGGCTCTCCAGGGGGTGTGGTTACTCGAGGCTTTTTATACACCAGATCACATGCAGTCTTTTAATTTAATCTCTCACTCTTTCACTGCATTCCTATCGCTAATAGGCACCACCGCACTTCCATTTACCGGCGTCATTGTTTTTTTTACTTTCACTTAGTATATGTTCACGGTGGTTAACTTATTATTCCACCCCTATATTCACAGCTAGGTTTGGTCCCCTCACTTTTTTGCTCGGTGAGCCCTCACTTTTATATTTTCCTTTTCTTCTTAACATTCAGCTCCCCTAATTATCTCTTCTTAATCCTTCACTCTCTCCACATCTTGCAAATCTCCTAATGGTTCTAATTTTTCACTCTCTCTATAGAAGTGCCTCATGGTGACTCCATGCCTGCTTGTGCTGCGGCCTTTTGTGGCTATCCCCATTGAGTTACCCACCACGGCTCCCGGTTGGGGGTGTATATTGGACGGCTTGTGGCACCCACCTACTAGACCATCAGTGCACTCACCTAAGTGAGTAAGCATGTATTAGGTGTGGGTGACTTGTTTACCCCACCCTTTTCATGAGTTTTTATTATTATTTTTATTTTTCATTTACCTTACTTCTGAATATCATATTACTCTTTATTATAGATTGAACACGTGCTCTGCTCCTGATGAGTGGTACAAAGGCCACGAAACGTGCGTAGAGCTATCATATGCCGTGCTTCTTTTGAATACATTCAGATTCTGACGTTACTATACATTACCATAATTGGTGCACAAAGACCTTGGTCCTGCAGGCATTATGCTACATATGCTTTTATTCAATCCTGCTGCGGTGAACTTTGGAGTTTTATTATGATACTTTGTGATATTCATGTTATTACCATGTTGTACTATTATTATCACTATTACCATTATCATGTATTGTTTATCATTGTATTTATCTTTTGTAAATCCAACTGCAACGATTAATAAAATTCCTATTAGTTCACCTTGTACTCTCTTGCTACCACATACTTCATGAAAAAGTCCCAATGTCCCCCTTGTTCCCCTTGTTCCCCCCTTTTTTTGAATAAATTAAATGCCGATGTGAGCTCATTAGACGGCAGAGTTTCTAATATGGAGCAGGGAATGACAGAATGTTCACACACAGTGAATGATCTCATAGACGCCTATGATGTGAAAGACGAACAGGAATGGGTCTGAGCCAAGCTTCAGGCATAACAATGTCAAATTAAGTGGTGTCCTTGAAAGTGTTGCTACCCCAGATTTGCCCAAATATGCCAAGGATTTGATTCCCACAATCTTACCAGAAATTACACCAAGAGATTTGATTATCGATAGGATACACAGAATTGCAAAACCAACACACTCGGCAGCTTCGGTACCAAGGGATGTACTTATGAGGATCCATTTTTTCCATATTAAAGAAAAAACTATGTCTGAAGCTAGAGCCAAAGGACCACTTCCACGTCCATTCGAAGGTGTACAAATATTCCCTGACCTTTCCAAGTACACACTACAATTAAGAAGAGACCTAAGAGGGGGCGTGGCCAGGATGGCACCGTGAGCGGCTGCTTCTTTAGTGAGCTCCGCTTCTGCTAAAATTATCCGGATCCAGGAGTGCCTTTCCTCCTCCACATTCAGCCCCTCCGGAGCCCGGGGTTGGTGTCTGTTAGCCCCGTGGCCCAGCGGGCGAGGACTGAGGGCGTGGTGCTCTCCCGGCCGCTCCGCGGCCTTGACGGTGTTTTAGGCCACAGCCGCGGGCTTTCCTGGCGGCCCCCGCCCGGGCGGCGGAGCGCGGTGTCCACGGAGGATCGAGGCGGGACCCCCGAGACCGGTGGCTGCACAGAGGGTGGACCCCTGCCTGGCGGATAATTGCGGCCCAGACGCGGAATCCAGACCTCCGGCGGTGAGTAGGCCGTGACCGCGGCCTTTCCTGACGGACCCCGCCTGAGCAACTGCAGTACTCCCGGAGTGATACCCCCGTGGCCTGTGGCGGACCCCATACGAGGTGGGGCAGAGCCTGGACATCCGGAGGTGAGTAGGCCGCGACCGGGGCCTTTCCTGATGGCCTGCGGACTGCCCGGGGGCTCCATCCTGCAACCCCCCCCCCCCCTGCACTGAGGTAAGGTCCCCTGCCTAGCCTGCACATCATATAGGGAGGAGAGAGGGCCTGTCTTGGGGAAGTTGCTGACCCCCACCCCCCCCCCCCCCGGTATACAGGGCCCTCTGGGACATCGATTGGAGGGAGTTCAGGGGGCAGCCCCCCTGACGGCCCCTGCTGGGTGAAACCGGGCGGGGGACTTCTTTAGCGCCCCAGCTGTCCTGGAGGACCCCAGCCGACGGACCAAGGGCGGCCCTGGGCATGGGAACGGGCCCTTCTGCCCACACACACCACAGCCCTCCCTTAACGGCCTGAAGACACCCGGACTCTACAGCCGGGGCATCAGAGATCTGCCGGTGGACACTCTCTGAACCCACCTGGACTTGTCCTGCGCCACTGAATGAGGCGCCGGAACTCTAGCAAGAATTTTAGTAAAGGGGGCAAGCGTCTGTCTTTTCCATCCCTGCCAGACCCCCCCCGGGAAGACTTGGTCCCCCAGGAGGAGACCCGTACCACACGGAGTGCCCATAGAGCTTCCCAGACGGCCCCCATGGATCCAGCCGAGTCCCGGCTCCCTGGCTGGCGGAGGTCATGGCGGCCATTGCCACTTGTCAAACCACCCTAACAGCCAAAATGGAAGCCGTGCAGTTGGATATGGGTCTTATCAGACAGGATATAGACAAACTCAGATCCAGGGTTACTGAGACCGAGCAAAGGGTGAGCAATACTGAAGACACAGTGTCCGAGCATGGAGCTGCACTTCGCACCCTTCAAACTAAAGTTAAAGCCTTGGAATACAGAGCTGAAGATGCCGAGAAAAGGAACCGGCGCAATAATCTCTGCATTGTCGGCCTCCCAGAGGGGGCTGAGGGGAACAACCCCACCTGCTTTGTGGAGGGCATGCTGCGGGACCTCCTCCCTGATGCTCGTTTCTCGCCTCACTACGCTGTGGAAAGGGCACACCGTGTACCACCTAAACCGGGGCCTCCTGGAGCCCCCCCCGCAAACCTTCATCCTCCGCCTCCTTAATTTCAGAGACCGAGATGCAGTTCTTCACGCTTCTAGAACGGTCGGAGACCTTCAGTATTAGAATGCCAGACTGATGATCTTCCCTGACTACTCGGTGGAGACTCAGAAGCTCAGGAAATCCTTTGATTACGTGAAAGCGGCTTTGAGAGCACGTACCATCCGCTATAGTGTTCTTTTTCTGGCCCGTCTACGAGTCCAGGATGGAGAGACGACCCGCTTCTTCAACACCCCCGGAGAGGCATCCGTCTGGATTGATTCGCTGGCGCCGGCCTGCTGATCGACTAACTACCTCTTCGGAATTGTTTACAACCCATTCTACTGTTGGGATGCCCACGACCTTTGTTGCACCTGTTGTGCCCTGTTTGCACCGATGGTGGGCTCACCTCTAATGCTGGCAGCAACCTCCCCGGTAGCGGGAGTTGAAGTTGATACCCCTGACCTGAGATACGGTTGGGAGAAGGCTGTGACATGCCGCTCCTCTTTGCCCTTTCCTGCTTCCTCCTGGAGCATGGGGGCTCATACCATATGTTCCTTCTTCCCCTTTTTGGATCATTTTCACTGATGGGACAAACTGAAATTTTTCTTTATCCTCCCGGATCCCTGTCCCTGTCAGCCTCCTTCATAGAGCAGGCAGTTGCCTCACGCCTAGTGAGCCGCTCACTTGGTTACCTAAACCCCCCCAGGATGTCTGGGAGGGGTGGAACTTGCCTCCTGCACGGACCCCCAGTTGCAGCCAGCGAGCTGATACACTTTGGGATGAATACCCTCCTCAGTTTAAGGGGGTTGGGTGGGGTGGGGGGTGGGGACTGTTCCCCTAACGGGGCCAGGGACTTTTGGTTCCCTTTTTATTTTTTCATGTATGGTTCTTGGGGTTATCTGTTTGTTCTCTGTTTAGTTTTGTTGTACTTGTTTACTAAAAATATTGATATTTCAGTGTTGCATTGTCCTCGGATATGTATGTCCCGGGTCCAGCGGTCCAATCCGGGAGCCGGGTTCCACAATGATCCTGATCCTTCCACTGCCCCCAGAATCCATGTCTACACTTAACATTGTATCCTGGAACACCAGGGGATTGAACTCCCCGGTTAAGCGATCCCTGGTGTTCCAATTTCTTAAAAGTTATAACCCACATATATGCGTACTCCAGGAGACGCACCTCATCGGCAGTAGGCTTCTTTCCCTCAAAAAACCCTGGGTAGGGTACCATTACCACTCCACCCACTCTAGTTTTGCCAGGGGGGTAAGTGTCCTAGTATTGAAGTCCCTCCCCTTTCGGCTCCTGGATCTGGCCTTGGACCCGGACGGCAGGTATGTCATTATTCATGCGACAATTTACTCAATGACCTGGACCATTGTGGTATTATACTTGCCCCCGCCGGCCTCATTGCTGGTGCTGAACCAAATCACTAGCAAGATGGCCGTGTTTGGCTCTGATAATGCTCTTATCCTGGGTGATTTTAATCTAGTTCCTGACCCAGACATGGACAGACTGACTCCATGGGGGGACACCATGGACCTGGGCTGGCTGCCTGGGCAGACACATATGGCCTGACGGATGTCTGGAGGTGGAGACACCCCGGGTCTCGGGCATTTACATGTCACTCTGCCACCCATAAAACATTCTCCCGCATTGACTTGGTCTTTACGCGGAGCCCAGTCCTCCCAAGGGTCGTAGACATACAAATATTGCCCAGGGGGATATCGGACTATGCACCTCTGTTTCTGGCATTGGATCTTTCCCTGGGACCAGCGGTTAGACTATGGAGGCTTTCCAGGTTCTGGATCTCAAATGCCGCTGTGGATACTCATTTTAGGACCGAATTGAACAGCTATTGGGAGGAGAATGCAGGTTCGGCTGGGGCCACGGTAGTGTGGGATCCCTTTAAGGCTACCACGAGGGGGCACTATCAGACTATCATTGGCAAAATACGCAGGGAACGTAGAGCAGAGCTAAAAAAAGCTGAGGGAGAGGCGGTCTGCGCGGAGGCTCTTTTTGTCCGCACCCGGGACCCCCAACATTATCGGCAACTGCAAATCCTGACCAGGGAGGCTGTTGATCTCCGTACCTCTCTCACCCAGAAGAGAATGCTGGCTCAGTCCCAGCGGATCTTTGAGTAGGGGGAGAGGTCGGGGAGGATGCTGGCCTGGCTCTCCAGGGAACAGGCAGGGGGGTTGAGTATTTCACATATCAGGGACAAATCCGGTCAGTTGCTTCACACCCCAGACGGGATTAATAACTGTTTTGCGGAGTTTTATACATCTCTCTACACCTCTAGATCGGATTACAGTAAGGAAGAACTAACGACCTACTTGGCCGACATAGATATACCAATCCTCACAGAAACGTACCGAAATAGGCTGGATGCCCCTATCACGGTTCTGGAGATTCTCCAGGCGCTTAAATCTATGCAGGCGGGTAAGACGCCGGGACCGGATGGAATCCCGGCGGAATTCTATAAGCACTATGCTACGGAGCTCTCTGAAAGACTCCACCATCTATTCTCTGCGTCGTCGCATATTGATAAACTTCCCGACACCATGAGCGAGGCAATTATAGTGGTGATCCCCAAGCCGGGGAAAGACCCCACCTTGTGTTCGTCATACCACCCTATATCACTGTTAAATGTGGACACGAAAATCCTGGCCAAAATCCTGGCCAACAGACTAAACTTAGTCATCACGGCCCTTGTCCATAGTGACCAAACAGGTTTTATGCCGGGCAGAGGCACAGACATTAATATCAGACGCCTACTCACGCACATAGATAGAGTGGCTGGGGGGAGACGGGTGTAGTGGCCTCGCTCGACGCGGAGAAGGCTTTTGACTCTGTCGAGTGGGGTTACCTATGGGAGGTGCTCTCGCGATTCGGATTTGGCCTGGGATTTACGAATTGGATTTGCACGCTGTACCACAGCCCCTCTGCTAGAATCCGTACCAATGGCTGTCTCTCCGGGCAGTTTCAGCTGGCACGGGGTACGAGACAGGGGTGCCCCCTCTCACCAGCCTTATTCGCCCTCGCGATGGAGCCCTTGGCTATTTTGCTGAGAGCGGATACTGGGATAAAGGGAATACAAGTAGGGCTCATCGAGGAAAAGCTGTCCTTGTATGCAGATGATGCTCTGCTTTATTTAGCGGACGCGTTGTCTTCTTTGGGCACTGCACTGGAACTGATTGATCGTTTCGGTCGGTACACAGGTATCCGCATCAATTGGGACAAATCGGTTCCTTTCCCACTCCACTCCTCGACCCCTCGCGTGCCTCATCCACAGCTTACATGGGTGGAAAGTTTTATATACCTGGGGATTAAGGTCAGTGGTAGAGTTCAGAACTATCAGGAGGACAATATACAGCCACTCATGACACAACTAGGGGCTAGGTGCGCGACATGGCGATCTCTCCCTTTATCCCGAGTGGGCAGAGTCAATTTGTTAAAAATGATCTATCTCCCCAAGTACCTGTACTTCTTTCGTAATACCCCCATCCACATCCACATCCCCAGGACTTTTTTCCAGAGACTGGAGAGTCTGTTGATATCCTTTGTCTGGGCTGGGAGACCCCCCAGGGTAGCTAAGCAGATACTATATCTCCCATTATCGGGGGGGGCCTGGCGCTCCCAAACTTTCAGATCTACTACTGGGCGTCCGTTTTGGTCACAATTCGGTGGTGGTTCTCCCAGCCCACACAAAACCCGGCGGTCACCATGGAGGCAGCCATCCTTGGCTCCTATGCAGCTCTGAGTAACCTACCATTTTGGGGGCTTAGGGCGAGCTCCTCCATGGCGGGCTTGATGCGTACCACGGTGAGGGTCTGGCGGGAGGCAAGGAGGAGCTATGGAAAGCCCAACCACATCTCCCCACATATGCCCCTATGGGGCAACCCCATGCTCCCTCACCTGAATAGTATCCCAGACCCTTCTCTGTGAGCAAAAAGAGGAATCGTCACTTTAAAGCACATAGTTTATCAGGGTAGGCTAATGACTTTCCAAGAACTGAGACGTACATATGAGCTTCCAATTTCTTTCCAGTTCAGATATTGGCAACTGAAGCACGCCTTTGGGGCTCAGTTTCCTGCCCCTCTGACTCTGGAATCGGACTCCATTGAAAGTCTACTGACTTCCAGGGTGATGGGGAGAACCCTGTTGACCTTATATCTTTACCTCACGGTGGAACATGACACTAGTTTGACCAAATCCCGGGAGAAGTGGAGTTCGGACATTCCGTCCCTAGGGGAGGAGGAATGGGAGGAGTGCCTGACTTCTTACATTCCAACAATGATAGCCGCAAAAGACAGGTTTATACAATTTAAATTCCTGCATAGGGCCTACTTCACCCTGCAGAGGCAGGCGCGTATTTACCCCCAAAGGGACCCTAATTGTCAAAGGTGTAAACAGAAGGTGGGCACTTTCTCGCACATGGTCTGGTCATGTCCCAAAATCCAGCCCTGCTGGGAGGAAATGGTTTCTACGCTAAATGCTGTGACCGGGTCGAACCTTCAGGTCGACCCTCAAACCCTACTATTGAGCCATTTGGCAGATGTTGAGGGGGACAGGTACTGCAAACTGTGCCTTACCTTTGCATTGTATTATGCCAGATGCGAGATTCTATTGAGATGGAAACTCGAAGACCCCCCTACCCCTGCCTTGTGGAGGAGATCAGTGAACCTGGTGCTCCCCCTGTATAAGTTGACCTATGAAAGTAGACAATGCCCAGGGAAATTTTATAAAATTTGGTCCTCCTGGATAGACGCGTCCGCTGATCTTGGTTCCCCCTCCCCTAACTTTGAGTTGAGCTGAGACGGTGGTGGATCCCCCCCCCCCCGGTTGACCGCCCTGTCCTCTCTCTCCCGACCATTTCCTCCCTGGCCCCCCCCTTCCGTGGGCTCACGCAAATGTCAGGTACCTGCATGATGGCTGTGAAGTTCCGCTGGGGATGTCCTGCATTTATGATAGAGTAATGGCTACTCCTGTTATCTGTACTGCTGGATTACTGAATGATTACTGGATGAAGGTGGTTTTTTCCTTTCTACAACTGTGTAATATCGGATTTACTGTACTTTGCAATGTAATGCTGATTTGTTTAATAAAAAATTTCTGTAAAAAAAAAAAAAAAAGTAGAGACCTAAACCCAATAACTAAGAGTATGCACAATCATAAATCCTTTATAATGGCGATACCCAGCCACACTGATCATCACTAGAAATGGAATGACATATCATTAATGATCTCCAAAAGGGCATCAAGCTCCTGAAGGAATGGGGGATAATTCTAGATCTTCCTAAAGCAATTGATCCATCTCTACCAAAACGTATACCCCTGCTATATCAATGCAACCAGAAGTCCTGGAATCATCAACCAATGGAAGTATCTGGCTCCTAAAGGGTCCATCTACAACGTCTGCAATAACCCCTCATGGAAATTTGTTCTGTCTTCCGTCCCACCGGTAGTAACTGTTTCCTCCGACAGCAGTTTAGCTGTTTCAGCTTCTGCCTGTGTATATCACAAGCCGCCAAATATTGTTGTAATTGTGACTGATAAGTTTACAACTTGTTGTTTTTTTTATTACTGTTTTTTTTTCAGGTTTACTAACAATAGACATACATCCAAACACCAGTCAACTTAATTCATTGCAACACTGAGTCTTGATCACTCTTTCTACGATCCACCTATTGCCTATTATCTGTAAGTGTTTCCCTTTTCCACCTATCACTCTCAGATCATAACAGCTACTATGCCATTCAAAATATTGTCCTTAAATGCCAGAGGGCTTAATCATCCGGTTAAGAGACAATCCCAAAGGCACTCAGCAGAAAAACTTGGTAGCGACATTCTTTGTGTCCAGGAGACGCATCTGACTCCTACTTCATCTCCTTTATGTCGAAGCAACAAATTCCCTCTTATCTTTCATTCCACCTTCACTACTAAAAAGAGAGGTGTACTTACAGCGATTAAAAAAGACATAGACTTTACTTCTTTACAAGAAATATACAATCCTAACGGCCGCTTCATAATTCTAATTTGCACAATTAATGGAATCAAATACACAATTCTCAACCTTTATGCTCCTAACGCCCATCAAGCAACTTTCCTTAAGAAAATTTTTACCAAAGTCAACAATATAAAAGAATGACCTCTCCTTGTATGCAGAGACTTCAACCTAGTTGCAGATATCCATATGGACACCATCTCAGCGGCAAAAAGGAGACCATCTCTTTTGGGCCAAATACTGGCTTCATTCGATCTTTACGATGTCTGGAGATGTTATCATGGATCAGAGAAGGATTACACGTTTTTTTCCCCTCACCATAAGTCTTATTCCAGAATCGATATGTTTCTTACAGACAAATGGTTATTACAAAATGTTGGTTCTTCTGCTATCCACACCATGACATGGTCTGACCATAATCCAATTTCAATTACCATTGATGACGCTTCTCCCCAGCAGAATTCCTTTTTATGGCGAGCTAATAATTACATATTACAACATCCAGTATATTCCAAAGAAATTGCTAATCACCTGACAGAATACTTTGAATTCAATGTTGATTCAGTGTCGGACCCTGCAGTGGTGTGGAATGCACATAAAGTGGTTATTAGAGGTATTATTATGAAACTAAGTTCAGTTTACAAAAAGAAAGAACACAACAAATTGATTCCCTTACCTTCCAAATTGCCAAATTAGAGTCTGAGCACAAATATGAATACATGCAACGTAAATTTAAAGCCACATCATATTCCACATCTAACAAAGCTGGTAAAAAATTAGCTCAATGACTTAAAGATAAATTATATAATCCACAAGATATAGCGAATGCTTTTAGTGACTATTACAGTGATCTTTATAATCTTCATACAGATGCTTCCACCCACCAACCGTCCCCGGAGGAAATTGATAAGTTTCTTAACCAAATTAACTTACCTACCCTAACAGAATCTCAATTAACCTACTTAAACACGCCATTTTCTGCCACAGAAATTCTTGCAACCATTGCTTCATTACCAAGTAACAAAGCCCCGGGTCCCGATGGTCTTTCAGGAGAATACTTTAAACAATTCTCCACATATCTGATTCCCCATTTGACGAGATTCTTCAATATGGCTGCGTCGTCTTCTGATTTCCTTTCAAAATCGTTGTCAGCACTCATTTTCACACTCCCGAAACCTGGGAAAGATCCAACCTCACCCCAAAATTTCAGACCAATTTCCCTACTTAACCTTGACCTAAAAATGTATGCCAAAACCATAGCTAGACATCTAGTTTCCATTATGCCTGATCTGATACATAAGGATCAATCCGGTTTCATTAAAGGGAGACAGGCTCCTGTTGCAACACGGCGGATGATAGATCTAATTCATCACGTGGAATCCAGCGGAATGCCTTCTCTGATTCTCTCTTTGGATGCAGAGAAGGCGTTCGATCGGGTCCAATGGACGTATCTGCAAAAGGTACTATTAAAATTCGGATTTAAGGACTACATATACAATGCTATCATGGGGCTATATACTCACCCATCGGCCCAGATATTTTCCGCCAATATGCTTTCCCAACCATCCCACATATCAAATGGTACACGCCAAGGCTGCCCCCTATCACCTTTAATCTTTAATTTGGCAATGGAACCCTTGGCTGAACACATACGTAAGAATTCTAAGATTACGGGACTAACTTTAGGTTCCACCACACATAAAATTAGTCTCTTTGCGGATGATGTAATTCTCATACTAACAACACCATCATTAGCCGCAGCTTGCGAAACACTGGGCTGGTTTGGTCGGGTATCCTTATACAAACTAAATACAACCAAATCACATATATTGGATCTAAAATTAGATGCTACCACTAGACACCTCCTACAGGCCCAATACCCTTTTACATGGCCTGACGACAGTATTTCTTATTTAGGAATACAACTCACGAGATCTACAAAACAGCTCTTTAAGTCAAATTTTAAACTCCTTCTGAATAAACTGCGCATAGACTCTCAGAAGATCACTAAATTGGACCTCTCGTGGACCGTCAGATTAGCAGCGTTCAAAATGATGCATTTGCCCCAAATTCTTTACCTATTTAGAACTATACCTATCCCCATCCCTAAATACTTCTTCACATCTCTACAAAGGTTACTCAATCAATGTATCTGGCACGGAACCAAACCTAGATGTGCTCATTCCAAACTAAGAAATCATAAATTGGCGGGAGGATCGGGGTCAATTGATTTTGAAGATTACCATACAGCAGTAATAATCGATCAAGCCAAAGAATGGTTCCAAAATCCCCCAAGTAAACTCTGGAGTAACATTGAACATACCTTGCTACTAAGTCCCGGATTAAAGGAATGGCTACTGAGCACTCCACTGGGGACGAAACTGCCCAAAGATCTACCTCCTACCATAATATCCACGACCAAAGCCTGGAAAATTTTAAATCAAGAAATACATTGTGAACCAAATATACCACAAATCACGATCCCTATCAAATCTTTACACCATCTATCACATGACCTATCACTACAACATTGGTCTCAAAAGGGCATCAAATCCATAAACTAACTTCTCATGAGTACACATATGCAACCCTTTTCTGTTTTACAAAACCAATTTAACTTACTACACTCAGACGTCTCTACATATACCCACATACAACAAAGCCTCAACAAGCTCAAACTTCCTCTATACAATATCTTGCCAACAATATGGGAGTAGGGATGAGCCAAACACCCCCGAACTTTAGAACCCCATTGAAGTCTATGGGACTCGAACGTTCGAAATAAAAAGTGCTAATTTTAATGGCAAATATACTGTCCTAAAAAGGGTTTGGGGACCTGGCTCCTGCCCCAGGGGACATGGGTCAATACCTAAAATGTTTTTAAAAATGGCCATTTTTGTGGGAGCACTGATTTTAATGACGATCAAAGTGAAAAAAATGTGAAATATTCCTTTAAATATCGTGCCTGGGGGTGTCTATAGTATGCCTATGAAGTGCCACATGTTTCCAGTGTTTAGAACAGTCCCTGCACAAAATGACATTTAATGGAAAAAAGGTAATTTAAAACTGCTTGCGGTTTTAATGTAATATCTGGTTCCGGCAATATGGATGAAAATCATTGTGAAAAATGGCATGGGTAGCCCCCCTGCCCATTACCAGCCCCTTTGGGTCTTGTACGGATATTAAGGGGAACCCCGTACCCATATTAAAAAAAGGAAAGACATGGGGCCCCCAGGCCCTATATACTCAGAACAGCAGTATACAGGCGGTGCAAACAAGACAGGGACTGTGTAAAGTAGAATCTGTTGGTAATTTTCAACTGGTACATTTTTAAAGTGTAGCTCCAGTCGAAAAATATATTTTTAAGCTATTTGGGAAACATAGGGAAGGGTTATCACCCCTGTATAATTTTTTTGCCATCTGTCTTTTTTCATCTGTAATTTGTAAGTTGGATGTTTGAAAGTAGGGGCCTGCCCTATATGCTCTGCAGAAATGGCAGAACAAGGTGTTGGTGTTGCCACAACATTGTAAGTCCTCAAAGTGACTCTTGGTGGGCGCTGGAGCGCCCTGCTGTGAACGATTATATCAAGAATGGTAATTACATGCCATTGTTGAACAGTGGTAGAAAAATTGGGCCTTTGGTGGTTGTGGTGCTGGTGCCACAACACTATAAGTCATCACAGTTACTCTCTGTGGGCACAGGAACGGGCCCTGCTGTGAAATATTATATCAAGAATTGTAATTACATGCCCCTGTTAAACAGGGGCTGAAAAATTGGGCCTTAGGCACTGGTGCTGGTGCCTTGACACTGCAACCTCTCCCATATACTCTAGTTGTAGTGCAGGAATGAGCCCTGCTGCAAAGCATTGCATCAAAAATTTTAATTAAACGCCCCTGTTAAACAGGGGCTGAAAAATTGGGCCTTAGGCACTGGTACTGGTGCCACGACACTGCAACCTCTCCCATATACTCTAGTTGTAGTGCAGGCATGAGCCCTGCTGCAAAGCATTGCATCAAAAATTTTAATTAAACGCCCCTGTTAAACAGGGGCTTAAAAATTGGGCCTTAGGCACTGGTGCTGGTGCCACGACACTGCAACCTCTCCCATATACTCTAGTTGTAGTGCAGGAATGAGCCCTGCTGCAAAGCATTGCATCAAAAATTGTAATTAAACGCCCCTGTTAAACAGGGGCTGAAAAATTGGGCCTTAGGCACTGGTGCTGGTGCCACGACACTGCAACCTCTCCCATATACTCTAGTTGTGGTGCAGGAATGAGCCCTGCTGCTAAGCATTTCATCAACAATTGTAATTAAACGCCCCTGTTAAACAGGGGCTTAAAAATTGGGCTGGTGGCATCACCCAGAACCAAAAATGTTCTTCCAACATATCAGCGGAGGAGGAAGAGAATAGACAATCAACATAACAGGACAGTCACTCAGCATCAGCATAGACAGTCTTGAAAGGATGTGATATTTTAAAAAAAAATTATTCGGTTTCATCAGCTTCAGGTGCTTGGTAGCGGTGGGTGATCCTAGACTGATTCATCTTTATGAAGGTCAGTCGATAAACCGAGTCGGTGGACAGGCGCACTCTGTGATCGGTAATAAAGCCACCAGCAGCACTGAAGGTGCATTCCGAAAGAACGCTGGATGCAGGACAGGCCAGTAGCTCAATTGCATACTGTGCAAGCTCTGGCCAGTGATTCATCCTCAAGACCCAGTAAGCCAAAGGATTTTCGGTGGGAAAGGTGTCCAAGTCTGACCTTGCCCCTAGGTATTCCTGCACCATGTAAATCAGACGCTGGCGATGGTTGCTGGAACCGATCATACCTTGGGGCTGCGGACTAAAAAATTGTCTGAACGCATCAGTCAGACGGCCACCTTCTCCAACGCTCCTTCTGACCGATGCCTCAGCAACACGTTGTCCAGGACCAGGAGTTTGTAACCTCCCATTCTCTGGGAATGCGCTGCACAGACCTTTCTGCAAGGTTTCCCAGAGATGTCTCATCCTCTGCTCCCTCTGCGATGGCAAGATAAGGTCGGCAACCTTACCCTTGTACCGTGGATCAAGAAGAGTGGCCAGCCAGTAATGGTCCCTCTCCTTGATCCGAAGAATATGAGGATCCTACCGCCGGCTTTGCAGGATCAGGGAGGCCATGCAGCGTAGGTTAGCTGAGGCATTTGGTCAAGGACAACATGATCCGCAGCTACCTTCTCCCAGCCACGTATAAGTCCACGGGTTTCTTGGGAATGTAAATCATCCCTACAAGACTGCTGCTGATGCTGAGTGCCAGCCTCCACCTCCATGCTGACACAATCATCATCCTCCTCCTCCTCTTCCTGTGTGATGGGTGGGACAGCAGGAACACTGTCTGGATAATGGGGTCCTTGAGAGGCAAGGAAGTCCTCCTCTTCCTGCCTCTGTTCTGCCTCAAGTGCCCTGTCCATTATTCCACGCAGCATATGCTCCAACAGGTAGACAAGAGGTACAGTGTCACTGATGCATGCACTGTCACTGCTCACCATCCTTGTGGCCTCCTCAAATGGTGACAGGACAGTGCATGCATCCCTGATCATGCCCCACTGGCGTGGTAAGAAAAAACCGAGTTCCCCTGACCCTGCCCTGGTGCCGTAGTCGCACAGGTACTCATTGATGGCCCTTTGCTGCCTGTGCAGTCGCTGCAGAATGGCCAACGTTGAGTTCCTCCTGGTGGGCATGTCACATATAAGACGGTTCTTGGGCAGGTTCAACTCCTTTTGTAGCTCAGCCAGCCGAGCACAGGCATTAAATGATTGGCAGAAATGCACACAGACTTTCCTGGCCTGCTTCAGGACATCCTGTAAGCCCGGGTACCTGCCCAAGAACCACTGCACCACCAGGTTAAGGACGTGAGCCACACAGGGCACATGGGTCAGTTGTCCCTGACGGAGGGTTGAGAGGAGGTTGGTGCCATTGTCGCAAACCACTATTCCTGGCTTAAGCTGGCGTGGCGTCAACCACCTCTCGGCCTGCCCCTGCAGAGCTGACAAAATATCTGCCCCAGTGTGGCTCCTGTCCCCCAAACAAACCAGCACGCAAGCACGGCATGGCATTGTTTTGCCTGCGTACTTGCGTAGCCCCTTGAACGCCTATGGAGCACCGCTGGTTCCGAGGACAGAGCACTGGAAGAGGCCATGGAGGAAGAAGAAGAGGGGGTGGAGGAGAGAGGTGTGTCACAACCAGTAGTAGCATTTTGGAGGCGTGGTGGCGGCACAACCTCCAACACTACTGCACCTTGTCCTGCATCCTTCCCAGCTGCCAGAAGAGTGACCCAATGGGCCGTGAAAGACAGGTAACGTCCCTGTCCATGCTTGCTGGACCATGAGTCAGCGGTAATATGCACCTTACCATTGACTGTCCTGTCCAGCGAGGCAAGGACATTGCCTTCCACATGCCGGTAGAGAGCCGAAATCGCCTTCCATGAGAAAAAGTGGCGTTTGGGGACCTGCCACTGAGGAACTGCACATTGCACAAACTCACGGAAGGGGGCCGAGTCTACCAACTGAAAAGGCAGCAGTTGAAGTGCTAGCAATTTAGCCAAGCTAGCATTCAACCGCTGGGCATGTGGATGGCTGGGAGTGAACTTCTTTCGATGGTCCAGCAGCTGGGGCAGGGAAATTTGCCTGCTATAATTGGACGTGGGTGTACTGCTAGCAGAGTGCCCGCAAGCACTTGGCTGTGACACACCTAAGTCTACACCTTCATTCCTCTCTGAGCAGGTTTCAGAGAAGACTGAAGGTCTAGTGGGGTTGGAGATCCCAGCTGATGAGGAGCAAGGAAAGGTCCGCTTTGTTCTTTGGTGTGGATCTTTAAGGTACGCTTGCCAATGAGCTGCATGGCAGGTCAACATATGTCTGGTCAAGCATGTGGTGCCCAATCGGCTGATGTTTTGGGCACACGAGATACGCTTGAGACATATGTTGCAAATAGCAGCGGTGCGATCTGATGCACTCGTCTCAAAAAAGGTCCACACCAAAGAACTTTTAGAATAACACGCAGAGGCAGCGCCCTGCACAGGCGGAGCTCTGCGGTGTGATTCAGTCAGTGTGCTGCCCCTAAGCTGGCCCCCGGAGGGCATCCTGCCTCGCTGGACATGTGCCTCCTCCTCCTCCTCCTCTCTCCTACCAGGCACCCATGTGGAGTCAGTGCCCTCATCATCCCCTCCCTCTTCATCGCTGGAGCAAACCTGGCAGTATGCTGCAGCTTGTGGAACATGACTGCCAGATTGCTGTCCTTCTTGAGCATCCCCTCTCTCTGCGCTAATGCTACTGCCTTCCTATAGCTGAGTATCATCATCCGAGCCTACAAAACACTGGGCATCCTCCTCAAGCATGTACCCAACACTGTGCTCAAAGAGTTCAGGGGAATCCTCAGGAGGACGTGGTGGGTCTAGGGAAGGAGTCACTGATGATGACATTGAGACGAGGGAAGACGATGCGTTGGCAGCTGCTTTGCTAGTACCCTGAGCCTGGGTGAGAGAGGATGAGGAGGATGAAGAGGGCTTGGTCATCCACTCTACCAAGTCTTCGGGATGATGCGGCTCAACACATCCAGCTGCAGAAAATAAGGACAAGCGTATCCCATGGCCACGTGCTGATGATGACGATGCACCGCGTCCACGACCAGCACTGTTGTCTCTAGACACAAAGCCTGCTTGCCTTCTTTTATCGGCTCGTGCCTGTCTGCCTCTCCTTGTTGGCCTTCCAGACATGGTAATGGCCTGAAGGGAGATGGGAAAACCAGCAATTGGGTAGTGTATTTTGTGCTGGAGGCACACAACACCTTCTAACTCCTGCAGATGCCTTTATTATAGAACAGGAATTAAAGGGTAGATACCGGTGTATACTGTGCTGTGCTGGAGGCACACAACACCAACTAACTCCTGCAGAAGAGCAATATAGCTATCTATATAGGTGGATATAATGGTGTATACTGCGGTCAGGGCACACAGACAACACCCAAAAACTCCTGCAAATTGCTAAAAGCTCAATTACAGAAGAGCAAGAATGCTAAATCGGCCGATAATAAACGTTGTATACTGTGTTGAAGGTACACAGAGAACACCCACTAACTCCTACAGACGCCAACACACTACACAAGGCCGCCACGCTGGCGGCCTTATATAGTGTGGGGCGTGTACTACATAGCCTGAGCTATGATTGGCCACAGGCATCCTGCCTGTGGCCAATCATGGCTCTCCTCGCTGCCGGCGCTGTCCTTGGCATATTTGGGCAAATCTGGCGTAGCAACACTTTCAGGGACACCCCTTAATTTGACATTGTTACACCTGAAGCGATCTTCTAAATCGGCCAGCTTGGCTCGGACCCATTCCTGTTCGTCTTTCACATCATCATAGGCGTCTATGAGATCATTCACTGTGTGTGAACATTCTGTCATTCCCTGCTCCATATTAGAAACTCTGCCGTCTAATGAGCTCACATCGGCATTTAATTTATGAAACCATGTCACCGTACTATAGATCTCTTGTTTAGTGTATGAATTGTACGCTTATAGGAAAGTTAATATTCCTTACCAGTTATCTTATGTTTACTTTTATTTCGACATATATTGTACAATGTGTATCTTATATGCATTATCTTAAATCCAATAAAAATTGATTGTTCAAATCGTAGGCGCTAACATCCAAAAACAGTAGTCAATACATTCAAAACAGCTACAGCTCAAGCCAGCCAGCTGGTGCGTGGTGTCATACCACGCACCAGCTTGGGTAAGAGTGTGTATGTGTCTGTTTGTGGATGTATGTCTATATATATATATATATATATATATATATATATATATATACATAGACATTACGGGATCGCTGGACATGTAAGTGTCCTAATACTTGTATTACAATATTTGTAGCTGATGACTTTTATTTTTTGGGAGGGGCGCTGGAGCTCTGCTTTAACTCAACACAGTCTTATACCTCACCTCTGCCACCATCCTTCTCTAATACAGGCAGTAGGGTGGCTGGATTCAAATGATAAACCTTTTGATTGTTAGATTTGTAGCTGATAACAATGCAAATTTATATATTGTGATCCATGCGTTAGACAAATGTTTTGTTTGGCTCTGTGCAATAACTCCTGCACAGAATTGGGGGCCATTAAGGTAAAAATATGGTCCAAAATAATGTATATAACTTTGTCTAATAACACCTTACATACATCTACTGCTCTACTGTATGTAGGTGAACCCTTGATTACTGGGTCCATCTAGAAGGAAATATATCTCAATGTCTTGTTTTCCCCCATGTTCTTATGTAAGAACTCCATTTCCACGTCCTTGGTTTTCCTGACAGAAAACATAAAGATTTCCTGTTAACTGGTAGGCTCAATGTAGAAATATAGGGGCTGTGGCAAAGGCTTGTTGATTCAAAGCACTGTAGTGTGAATCCTCCCTTACTCTGTCCTCAGTGTTCTGTACCTTGGAAGTTCAGTGTCCTAAGACAACCTTTCCTGGCAATATTAAATGTTCTCTTTACTTGCTGTTGTTAGTTGTAGCTAGACTGCATGGCAAGCCGTTTGTTTCCGTCTTCCATATTTTCCTGATGTCACAACATAATATAGCAGTGGCTTGTCAGTGTCTGCATGTTCTCCCTGTGGATGCGTGGGTTTCCTCCGGTTACTCCGGTTTCCTCCCACAATCCAAAGACATGCAGGTAGGTTAATTGAAAGAAAAGAGACTTTTCCCCTGCTGTTGTGTCTCGCTTTTAACTTGCGCACCAACACCAGGAAAAGAGAAAAGTAGCTACCTTAGGTTTCGGTGAACACATAGGACATTTGATTAATATCAAAAATATTTTTATTTCTTTCAATACATAAAACAATAAACCTTGATTGAATTGCATCAATCGATCCTAGATGTTTACACAACATTAACCAAAGATGACCCAAAGATCATCCTTATCTGCACAGTTCATACACCCTGACTTTCAACAAACAGAACCAGACATACTCATACATACAACAATAAAACAGATAGAGGGGCCTCCTATGGCCATACATGTGGTGAAATACCGAGTATGATCAAATTGTACCAATAATACGCTTCTATTTGGAAGCATGAGATAAAAATCTCTCGGAAATCTGCACATGTATGGTCATCAAAGTAGCAGTAATTATGCCGCTGCTTGCAAAAGGCTAAAAGTGAAGGTGAAGGCTTCCCATGTCAGGTTCAGGTTTGCTACACTTGGCTGCAAGTGATTAAGTAGAAGGAGACTCAGACCTATAATAATTGACTGAACTAACTGAGAGATCTTCATGAGACTTTTATAATCACAATCTGTGATATTCCTATTTCAGCTAAAGAGAATTGCAATGTAGGTTTAATGAAGGTACTAATGAGAGATTAGGACTGGTGACTGGTCATAATTATCCCCATCTCCAATTACTGCTACCTTGATGACCATACATGTGCAGATTTCAGAGAGATTTTTATCTCATGCTTCCAAATAGAAGCGTATTATTGGTACAATTTGATCATACTCGGTATATCACCACATGTATGGCCATAGGAGGCGCCTCTATCTGTTTTATTGTTGTATGTATGAGTATGTCTGGTTCTGTTTGTTGAAAGTCAGGGTGTGTGAACTGTGCAGATAAGGATGATCTTTGGGTCATCTTTGGTTAATGTTGTGTAAACATCTAGGATCGATTAATGCAATTCAATCAAGGTTTATTGTTTTATGTATAGAAAGAAATAAAAATATTTTTGAAATTAATCAAATGTCCTATGTGTTCACCGAAACCTAAGGTAGCTACTTTTCTCTTTTCCTGGTGTTGGTACGCAAGTTAAAAGCGGGACACAACAGCAGGGGAAAAGTCTCTTTTCTTTCTTTTTTTCTGACTATATGTTAGCTACGGCTTCGGCCTTGTAGACTCTGAGGAGTGACATAAGGACTTATTTCTTTCAGAGGGGCCCACTGCCACTATTTGGATTTATTCGGTAGTGACAGTGGATATGGTCATGTAACGGTATAAAAGGTAGGTTAATTGGCCTCTGCCCAAAATTGGCCCTAATATATGAATGGGGACCTTGGATTGTGGGCTCCTTGAGGGTAGGGACTGATGTGAGTGTGCAATGTACAGGGATAGGGACAATTGTAGACACTCACTTAGGTTGAACTGGATGGACTGGTGTCTTTATTCAACCTTCGCAACTATGAAACTATGAAACCTCTCATACACACTGGGAAAATGACTTACAAACATCTTTTACAGACCAACAATGGGAACAAGCGTTAAAAAGCATTTACAAAGCTACTAAAAGTTCAGCACTATGGGAACTAACTAAAAAAATAACATTTAGGTGGTATCTTACTGCGTCAAGGTTAACATCCTACAATCCAACTTTATCAGACTTATGCTGGAGATGTAACTCTGCTAAAGGTGACATGCTTCGTGTCTTTTGGAGTTGTAACAAACTCCAAAACTTCTGGAAAACCGTTTTCCTTATATTAACAGACATAACCCAAATACAAATTTCATCTACCCCTGGTTTAGCTCTCTTAAACCTGACTATAGAAGACATACCCTACCCTTTTCGTCATGCAACGACACATATTCTCCTGGCAGCCAGACTATCCATAACCAGACTATGGAAATTGGTGACACCTCCATCCATATACCAACTTCTGGATACTGTATACTTGCATTACAGTTATGAATTGATGATGGCCTCCAGTGATGGTACTTTACCAAATGAAAGAAATAGGTGTTCACCACGGGAAGGGTGGTCAAAATCCGCTGATCTTCTGAAATAATCTTAAACGATATCTTAATATGCTTTTACTGTGTTTTCAATTTTTTGTTGTACTATATCTGGATGTATTGTAGCTATAATTGAAGGTACTCAACTTTTGCGACATCACCCTCCCCCATGACACAGTTGAGCACCCATTGGGTTGTCTAGGGGAGGCCAAAATGTATACAATATCATATATACCAGCTAATTTTGCTTTTCTTTTCATGAACCGTACTATAGATCTCTTGTTTAGTATATGAATTGTACACTTATAGGAAAGTTAATATTCCTTACCGGTTATCTTATGTTTACTTATATTTCGACATATATTGTACAATGTGTATCTTATATGCATTATCTTAAATCCAATAAAAATTGATTGTTAAAATTGTAGGCACTAACATCCAAAAACAGTAGTCAATACATTCAAAACAGCTACAGCTCAAGCCAGCCAGCTGGTGCGTGGTGACGTACCACGCACCAGCTTGGGTAAGAGTGTGTATGTGTCTGTTTGTGTATGTGTGTCTATAAATATATATATATATTATATATACACATAGACATTACGGGATCGCTGGACATGTAATTGTCCTAATACTTGTATTACAATATTTGTAGCTGATGACTTAATTTTTTTTTTTTGGGGGGGGGGGTGCTGGAGCTCTGCTTTAATTCAACACAGTCTTATATCTCACCTCTGCCACCAGCCTTCTCTAATACAGGCTGTAGGGTGACTGGATTCAAATGATAAAACTTTTGATTGTTAGATTTGTAGCTGATAACAACGCAAATTTATATATTGTGATCCACGCGTTACACAGATGTTTTGTTTGGCTCTTTGCAATAACTCCTGCACAGAATTGGGGGCCATTAAGGTAAAAATATGGTCCAAAATAATGTATATAACTTTGTCTAATAACACCTTACATACATCTACTGCTCTACTGTATGTAGGTGAATCTTGATTACTGGGTCCATCTAGAAGGAAATATAAAATTGTAGGCACTAACATCCAAAAACAGTAGTCAATACATTCAAAACAGCTACAGCTCAAGCCAGCCAGCTGGTGCGTGGTGACGTACCACGCACCAGCTTGGGTAAGAGTGTGTATGTGTCTGTTTGTGTATGTGTGTCTATAAATATATATATATATTATATATACACATAGACATTACGGGATCGCTGGACATGTAATTGTCCTAATACTTGTATTACAATATTTGTAGCTGATGACTTAATTTTTTTTTGGGGGGGGGGGGGGTGCTGGAGCTCTGCTTTAATTCAACACAGTCTTATATCTCACCTCTGCCACCAGCCTTCTCTAATACAGGCTGTAGGGTGACTGGATTCAAATGATACAACTTTTGATTGTTAGATTCGTAGCTGATAACAACGCAAATTTATATATTGTGATCCACGCGTTACACAGATGTTTTGTTTGGCTCTTTGCAATAACTCCTTCACAGAATTGGGGGCCATTAAGGTAAAAATATGGTCCAAAATAATGTGTATAACTTTGTCTAATAACACCTTACATACATCTACTGCTCTACTGTATGTAGGTGAACCCTTGATTACTGGGTCCATCTAGAAGGAAATATATCTCAATGTCTTGTTTTCCCCCATGTTCTTATGTAAGAACTCCATTTCCACATCCTTGGTTTTCCTGACAGAAAACATAAAGATTTCTTGTTATCTGGTAGGCTCAATGTAGAAATATAGGGGCAGTGGCAAAGGCTTGTTGATTCAAAGTGGTGTAGTGTGAATCCTCCCTTACTCTGTCCTCAGTGTTGTGTACCGTGTGAAGTTCAGTGTCCTAAGACAACCTTTCCTGGCAATATTAAATGTTCTCTTTGCTTGCTGTTGTTAGTTGTAGCTAGAATGCACAGCAAGCCGTTTGTTTCCGTCTTCCATATTTTCCTGATTTCACAACATAATATAGCAGTGGCTTGTCAGTGTCTGCATCTGTCTTTTATCTTTTTAAAATTTTTATTTATTTTCCTTAGATTACCTTTAGGCTGCAGTCACAGTACAGCCTTTTGAATCGCGGGCAGATTTGCTGAGAATCTGCCCACGATTTAAAAGCACTGATGTGTGAATGGCAAATCGCGGAACTCGCAATCTAAAATGCCATTCATTTGAATGACACCTCAGATCGCGGGGTGGGTCTGCCCCGATTACCACTCGATAAAACGCGCTGCAATCCCGACAATCCGCTTAAGTCCAGGAGCTTCTTTTGGGCTACATGCTTCCCGTAATCGCAGCGCATTTTATCGCGCTACAATGCCGGCAGACCCGCACCTCGATTTGAGGTGTCCTTAAAATAAATGGCATCTCAAATGCGAGTTCTGCAATTTGTCATTCACACATCAGTGCTTTCAAATCTAAGGAAGATGCTCTGCAAATCTGCCCGCGATTCAAATCGCTGTAGTGTGAATCCAGCCTTATTCTGTCCTCAGTGTTGTGTACCTTGTGAAGTTCAGTGTCCTAAGACAACCTTTCCTGGCAATATTACATTTTCTTTTTGCTTGCTGTTGTTAGTTGTAGCCAGACTGCACATAAGAAAAAGGTGTCATCTATATAGCGACACCTAAACAGGAGGTGGGACTCATTTAAGGAGAAAAGAATATCATTCTCCCATAAAGACATAAAAAAATTAGCAAGGCTTAGTGCAAATTTTGCCCCCATTGCCACCCCTGTACTCAAGCGGCTGATGTTTTGGCCACGCGAGATACGCTTGAGACATATGTTGCAAATAGCAGCGGTGCGATCTGATGCACTTGTCTCAAAAAAGGCCCACACCAAAGAACTTTTAGAATAATGCGCAGAGGCAGCGCCCTGCAGAGGCAGAGCTCTGTGGTGTGATTCAGTCTGTGTGCTGCCCCTAAGCTGGCCGCCGGAGGGCATCCTGCCTCGTTGGACATGTGCCTCCTCCTCCTCTCTCCTACCAGGCACCCATGTGGAGTCAGTGCCCTCATCATCCCCTCCCTCTTCATCGCTGAAGCAAACCTGGCAGTATGCTGCAGCTTGTGGAACATGACTGCCAGATTGCTGTCCTTCTTGAGCATCCCCTCTCTCTGCGCTAATGTTACTGCCTTCCTCTAGCTGAGTATCATCATCAGAGCCTACAAAACACTGGGCATCCTCCTGGAGCATGCACCCAACACTGTGCTCAAAGAGTTCAGGGGACTCCTCAGGAGGATGTGCTGGGTCTAGGGAAGGAGTCACTGATGATAACATTGAGACGAGGGAAGTCGATGCCTTGGCAGCTGCTTTGCTAGTACCCTAAGCCTGGGTGAGAGAGGATGAGGAGGATGAAGAGGGCTTGGTCATCCACTCTACCAAGTCTTCAGCATGATGCGGCTCAACACGTCCAGCTGCCGAAAATAAGGACAAATCAGCAATTGGGTAGTGTATATTGTGCTGGAGGCACACAACACCCACTAACTCCTGCAGATGCCTTTATTATAGAACAGGAATTAAAGGGTAGATACCGGTGTATACTGTGCTGGAGGCACACAACACCAACTAACTCCTGCAGATGGCTCAATTAGAGAAGAGCTATATAGGTGGATAATGGTGTATACTGCAGTCAGGGCACACAGAAAACACCCACAATCTCCTACAGCTGACTGAAAGCTCTATAACAGAAGAGCAATATAGCTAGCTATATAGGTGGATATAATGGTGTATACTGCGGTCAGGGCACGCAGACAACACCCACAATCTCCTACAGCTGACTGAAAGCTCTATTACAGAAGAGCAATATAGCTAGCTATATAGGTGAACATAATGGTGTATGCTGCAGTCAGGGCACGCAGACAACACCCACAATCTCCTACAGCTGACTGAAAGCTCTATTACAGAAGAGCAATATAGCTAGCTATATAGGTGGATATAATGGTGTATACTGCGGTCAGGGCACCCAGACAACACCCACAATCTCCTACAGCTGACTGAAAGCTCTATTACAGAAGAGCAATATAGCTAGCTATATAGGTGAATATAATGGTGTATACTGCGGTCAGGGCACGCAGACAACACCCACAATCTCCTACAGCTGACTGAAAGCTCTATTACAGAAGAGCAATATAGCTAGCTATATAGGTGGATATAATGGTGTATACTGCGGTCAGGGCACGCAGACAACACCCACAATCTCCTACAGCTGACTGAAAGCTCTATTACAGAAGAGCAATATAGCTAGCTATATAGGTGGATATAATGGTGTATACTGGGCACGCAGACAGCACCCACAAACTCCTGCAGATTGCTAAAAGCTCAATTACAGAACAGCACGAATGGTGTATACTGTGTTGAAGGTACACAGAGAACACCCACTAACTCCTACAGACGCCAAACACACTACACAAGGCCGCCGCGCTGGCGGCCTTATATAGTGTTGGGCGTGTACTATGTGGCCAATCATGGCTCTCCTCACTGCCGGCGCTGTGACTGGCCAAGCATGCGGGGTCACAGTGCATGCTTGGCCAATCATGAGCCAGCAATGCACTGCGATGGCGCAGTGCATTGTGGGCTGTGAGCGCCACACGAATTTGGCGCGAACGGCCCATAACATTTGGTATTCGCAAAATGTGCGAACAGCCGATGTTCGAGTCGAACGTATGTTCGACTCGAACATCAAGCTCATCCCTATATGGAAGTTTCTCAACTCTTCCTCTTCTCACAATAAAGGAATATCCTTAGTATATAATATCCTACACCTCAAAAGTATTTTCACAAAATCAACCTCTCATACACACTGGGAAAATTACTTACAAACGTCTTTTACAGACCAACAATGGGAACAAGCGTTAAAAAGCATTTACAAAGCTACTAAAAGTTCAGCACTATGGGAACTAACTCAAAAATTAACATTTAGGTGGTATCTGACTCCGTCAAGGTTAACATCCTACAATCCAACTTTATCAGACTTATGGTGGAGATGTAACTCTGCTAAAGCTGAAATGCTTCATGTCTTTTGGAGTTGTAACAAACTCCAAAACTTCTGGAAAACCGTTTTCCTTATATTAACAGACATAACCCAAATACAAATTTCATATACCCCTGGTTTAGCTCTCTTAAACCTGACTATAGAAGACATACCCTACCCTTTTCGTCATGTAACGACACATATTCTCCTGGCAGCCAGACTATCCATAACCAGACTATGGAAATTGGTGACACCTCCATCCATATGCCAACTTCTGGATACTGTATACTTGCATTACAGTTATGAATTGATGATGGCCTCCAGTGATGGTACTTTACCAAAAGAATGAAATAGGTGGTCACCACGGGAAGGGTGGTCAAAATCCGCTGATTTTCTGAAATAATCTTAAACGATATCCTAACATGCTTTTACTGTGTTTTCATTTTTTTGTTGTACTATATCTGGATGTATTGTAGCTATAGGTAATTGAAGGTACTCAACTTTTGCGACATCTCCCTCCCCCAAGACACAGTTGAGCACCCATTGGGGTGTCTAGGGGAGGCCAACATTTATACAATATCATATATACCAGCTAATTTTGCTTTTCTTTTCATGAACCATACTATAGATCTCTTGTTTAGTGTATGAATTGTACGCTTATAGGAAAGTTAATATTCCTTACCGGTTATCTTATGTTTACTTATATTTCGACATATATTGTACAATGTGTATCTTATATGCATTATCTTAAATCCAATAAAAATTGATTGCTCAAATCGTAGGCACTAACATCCAAAAACAGTAGTCAATACATTCAAAACAGCTACAGCTCAAGCCAGCCAGCTGGTGCGTGGGGACGTCAAGAACTGTAGCTCGACCCGACGCGTTTCCCCATACAAGGCATCGACTGGGAAAAGAGGCTATGTCTGGACTTCACACACCACGCTCTTTATACATACACAGCGGGAGAGACACTGGAAATGCCATTGCAGGCTCTTCTTTATATTGGTGTCATCCATATGCATGGAATCCATTACAACTAATTGCCTTAAAAACACTATATATTGGTTTAGTTATATTCATACAAATGCTGAAGAACCATGAATACTATATCAAATAATTATAAATATTTGCAAATATATAATCATCATTGCAACAAATGAAACAATACAAAAAATGCATAAAATTGAGATATAAAAATAATAATTATACAAAATTAAAAAATATATTTAAAAAAATGTTTTCAAAAATATTTTTCTAAAAATACTTCTAAAACATACAGAGGACTCAACCTCCTCCATCAAGTTAACTAATATGGAAATGCATTAATGTGGATTCAAGCAGATCTTTGAAAACTCTGGGAGATTCAACTCATAACAACAACCAAAATTCAAACAAATAATGAGGAAGAACCAATAAGGAAAAAGGAACCAAAAATAATAACAGGTACATAATAAGGGGACATTGATCTATTTATTATCTATATAGCAATTAATATCCAATTCCACGTTGAGTCCTAGGGGACTATAAGATTGGATATCAAATATCCACCTGTTTTTTCTACGTGAAATGTGAATTTTCAGGTTATTCCCTCTTCAATGGGGGATATACCTTTCAATGGCAATCATCTGAAGTAGGGAAGGGTTCCTATTATGATGGCAAAAATGACAAATAAATCCTTTACCTCTATTGGCAAGGTGTTGCCCTATTCGTACATTAAGTGCCCTTGTGGTCCTTCCAATGTACTGGAGGCCACATGGAAACCTGAGGAGGTATATAACCCCTATAGTTCCACAGGTATTAAAATCTGTGATTTTATAAACCTTGGAAGTGACGAGAGGAAAAAGAAAAGGTTTTAATAGTTCTTGAAGTTTTGCATATGGTGCATCTTTTACATGGAAAGAAACCTTTTAAGTTCCCAAACATTCTAGTTTTCTGAGGTGGATGTATAGTGCTAGGTGTCAATACATCTTTTAGGGTTTGATTTTTCCTATATAAAACATTTGCTTTATCTGGGAGTTTGGGCCCCAGTATTTTATCACTCTTTAAGACTCGCCAGTGTTTTCTGATTATTTTATTCACCCACCAATATTGGGACGAGAAAGTGGTTTAAAAAGACCATACAAACTTATTATTATTCTCCATATCTGTATTTTTGGGGGCCAACAGATTAGTTTTAGGAGCGACACTTATTGTAACTCTTTATCCAAAATGTTTGAATCATACCCTTTCCCCAAAAAGCGATCTTTATATATATTAGCCTGGGATTCAAAATCCTCTAAACAGGAGCAATTTCTTCTGACACGTTGAAATTGTCCCTTGGGTATGCCCTTGAGCCAGTTAGGAAGATGGCAGCTATCTATTGGAATGTATCCATTCCTGTCTGTGGATTTAAAAAAAGTTTAGACTGTGATCTTTAAAAACTACCAAGTCCAAAAAATTCATTGATGATCTACTGCATTAGTATGTGCATCTGATCCCCCAGTGATTGTTAAGGCCCACCATAAATGAATGCAGAGAATCCTTGCCCCCTTCCATAAGAAAAAGGTGTCGCCTATATAGTGACACCAAAAAAGGAGACGGGACTCATTTAGGGAGCAAAGAATGTAATTCTCCCATAAAGACATACAAATATTAGCAAGGCTTGGTGCAAATTTTGCCCCCATTGCCACCCCTGTACTTTGTAGATAATATTCTCCTCCATAGTAAAAATAATTATGCTCCATAGCGAATTGTAATAGCCTCAAGATAAAATCCAAGGTGGAAGTTTTTAAAGAGTGCTCCCTAATATATTTTGCCGCTTGGTATACCAACTTATGTGAGATAATGGTGTATAAGGGGGAGACGTCCGCCGTCACCAGCAGCACATCCCCCCCTATATTCCATTGTAAAATTTCATTAATAATTTGCATGGAGTTTTTCAAGAAGGCTGGAGTTTTGGTTACCAAGATTTGAAGAACTTGGTCTACAAACTTCCCTATTTATGAGGTGAGGAAATCTATGCCATTAACTATACGGTGACCCGGTGGGTGGATGGGATTTATATGCACTTTTGGTATGCAATAAATAATAGGTATTCGGGGAGCAAGTGGTATTAAAAATCCTTGCTCTTTTTTTTTGATAATTCCCTTTTTATATCCATCCTGAATCATATTATTTAGTAATCTTTTATATGCACTGGTGGGATCCCTCTTTAGGCTAATGTATGTATCCCTGTCAGATAGATGATGCTCCATCTCATCCAAATAATCCTGTTTCTTTAACAGCACAATCCCTGCCCCTTTATCATCTGGGTGTATAATTCTTTTTTTTCCTCTCTCACAGCAATGCTTTACCTTCATGTATATCTTTCTGATGTTCCTTTTTTTAAATTGCACTCATTGTAGATCCTGTAAAACCAATTCCTTAAAATCTGAAAAACTAGGATGCAATTAACTAAGCCCCCAAATGGGACCAAAATCATTCACCACTCAAAAGCACATCTATCCTGTAAATTATTACTCTTCTGTCTGTTGATAGCTAACAGGCTTTCACTAAGGCTTCTTGAGCTGAGGCAGCAGCATCCACCGACTGAATACATTGGGGTTTATTTACTAAAACTGAAGTGTGCAAAATCTGGTGCTTCTCTGCATAGAAACCAATCACCTCTTAGGTTTTTTTGCCAAAGCTTAATTGAACAATCAGAAATTAGACGCTGATTGGCTACCATGCACAGCTGCACCAGATTTTGCACTCTCCACTTTTAGTAAATCAAACCTTACATTGTCCTCCTGAGTGACAACTGCATATCCAGCATGAATTTTAACATCTGCAGTATAAAACCAAGATCCAGTGACAAAAAGACAAAGATCTAAGCTTTTAAGGGGTATGTCCTGCACTGAGCTTATAGCAGCTGCATAGGTGTGTGCAGGGGGTGTGACAGGTGTGCCTTGGCACACCCTAATTGCCCAGTGAGGTGCAGATTCCCCCTACTGCTCAGGCCCTACTGCCCTACTGACATCATCCACTGCTCTACTGGCACCATCCACTGCTCTACTGGCACCATCCACTGCTCTACTGGCACCATCCACTGCCCTACTGACACCATCCACTGCCCTACTGACCCAATCAACTACTCTACTGACACCATCCATTGTACCTACTGACACCATCCATGTTTTTATAAATTATTAAATGTTTGTGTACATAAATTTATAAGAGTGTGTATGTGTCTGTTTGTGGATGTGTGTCTATATATATATATATATATATATATATATAGACATTACGGGATCGCTGGACATGTAAGTGTCCTAATACTTGTATTACAATATTTGTAGCTGATGACTTTTCATTTTTTTTTTGGGGGGGGGGGGGGGGGGGGCGCTGGAGCTCTGCTTTAACTCAACACAGTCTTATACCTCACCTCTGCCACCAGCCTTCTCTAATACAGGCAGTAGGGTGGCTGGATTCAAATGATAAACTTTTTGATTGTTAGATTTGTAGCTGATAACAATGCAAATTTGTATATTGTGATCCATGCGTTAGACAGATGTTTTGTTTGGCTCTTTGCAATAACTCCTGCACAGAATTGGGGGCCATTAAGGTAAAAATATGGTCCAAAATAATGTGTATAACTTTGTCTAATAACACCTTACATACATCTACTGCTCTACTGTATGTAGGTAAACCCTTGATTACTGGGTCCATCTAGAAGGAAATATATCTCAATGTCTTGTTTTCCCCTATGTTCTTATGTAAGAACTCCATTTCCACGTCCTTGGATTTCCTGAAAGAAAACATAAATATTTCCTGTTATCTTGGTAGGCTCAATGTAGAAATATAGAAGCAGTGGCAAAGGCTTGTTGATTCAAAGCACTGTAGTGTGACTCCTCCCTTACTCTGTCCTCAGTGTTGTGTACCTTGGAAGTTCAGTGTCCTAAGACAACCTTTCCTGGCAATATTAAATGTTCTCTTTGCTTGCTGTTATTAGTTGTAGCTAGACTGCACGGCAAGCCGTTTGTTTCCGTCTTCCATATTTTCCTGATGTCACAACATAATATAGCAGTGGCTTGTCAGTGTCTGCATCTGTCTTTTATCTTTTTAAATTTTTTATTTATTTTCCTTAGATTACCTTTAGGCTGCAGTCACAGTACAGCCTTTTGAATCGCGGGCAGATTTGCTGAGAATCTGCCCACGATTTAAAAGCACTGATGTGTGAATGACAAATCACGTAACTCGCAATTTAAAATGCCATTCATTTGAATGACACCCCAAATCGCGGGGTGGGTCTGCCACGATTACCACTCGATAAAATGCGCTGCAATCCCGACAATCCGCTTAAGTCCAGGAGCTTCTTTTGGGCTACATGCTTCCCTCAATCGCAGCGCATTTTATCGCGCCACAATCCCGGCAGACCCGCACCTCGATTTGAGGTGTCCTTAAAATAAATGGCATCTCAAATGCGAGTTCTGCGATTTGTCATTCACACATTAGTGCTTTCAAATCTGAGGAAGATGCGCTGCAAATCTGCCCGCGATTCAAATCGCTGTAGTGTGAATCCAGCCTTATTCTGTCCTCAGTGTTGTGTACCTTGTGAAGTTCAGTGTCCTAAGACAACCTTTCCTGGCAATATTAAATGTTCTCTTTGCTTGCTGTTGTTAGTTGTAGCAAGACTGCACATAAGAAAAAGGTGTCATCTATATAGTCGACACCAAAACAGGAGGTGGGACTCATTTAGGGAGAAAAGAATGTCATTCTCCCATAAAGACATAAAAACATTAGCAAGGCTTGGTGCAAATTTTGCCCCCATTGCCACCCCTGTACATTGTAGATAATATTCTCCTCCATAGTAAAAATAATTATGCTCCATAGCGAATTGTAATAGCCTCAAGATAAAATCCAAGGTGGAAGTTTTTAAAGAGTGCTCCCTAATATATTTTGCCACTTGGTATCCCAACTTATGTCGGATAATGGTGTATAAGGGGAAGACGTCTGCCGTCACCAGCAGTACATCCTCCCCTATATTCCATTATAAAATTTCATTAATAATTTGCATGGAGTCTTTCAAGAAGGCTGGAGTTTTGGTTACCAAGAGTTGAAGAACTTGGTCCACAATCTTCCCTATTCGTGAGGGGAGGAAATCTATGCCACTAACTATAGGGTGACCCAGTGGGTGGATAGGATTTTATGCTTTTTTTTTTTGGTATGCAATAAATAGGTATTCCGGGAGCCAGTGGTATTAAAAATTCTTGCGTTTTTTTTTTTTTTTTGATAATTCCCTTTCTATATCCTTCCTGAATCATATTATTTAGTAATCTTTTATATGCACTGGTGGGATCCCTCTTTAGGATAATGTATGTATCCCTGTCAGATAGATGATTCTCCATCTCATCCAAATAATCCTGTTTCTTTAACTGCACAGTCCCTCCCCCTTTATCATCTGGGTGTATAATTTGTTTTTTTCCTCTCACACAGCAATGCTTTACCTTCATGTATATCTTTCTGATGTTCCTTTTTAAAATTACTCTCATTGTAGATCCTGTAAAACCAACCAATTCCTTAAAATTTGAAATACTGGGATGTAATTAACTTGGCATGCTTGATTGGTTTACCTGCTAATGTATTAAAAATGTAAGCCCCCCAAATGGGACCAAAATCATTCACCACTCAAAAACACATCTCTGTAAGTTATTACTCTTTTGTCTTTTGATAGCTCACAGGCTTTCTCTAAGGCTTCTTGAGTAGCATCAGCAGCATCCAATGACTGAATACATAGGGGCTTATTAACTAAAACTGAAGCATACAAAACCTGGTGCTTCTCTGCATAGAAACCAATCACCTCTTAGTTTTTTTTTTGTCAAAGCTTAATTGAACAATCAGAAATTAGAAGCTGATGGGCTACCATGCACAGCTTCACCAGATTTTGCACTCTCCACTTTTAGTAAATCAACCTTACATTGTCCTCCTGAGTGACAACTGCATATCCAGCATGAATTTTAACATCCGCAGTATAAAACCAAGATCCAGCTGATAATGATGCAAATTTATATTTTGTGATCCATGCATTAGACAGATGTTTTGTTTGGCTCTCTGCAATAACTCCTGCACAGAATTGGGGGCCATTACGGTAAAAACATGGTACAACAATAATGTGTATAACTTTGTCTAATAACACCTTACATACATCTACTGCTCTACTGTATGTAGGTGAACCCTTGATTACTGGGTCCATCTAGAAGGAAATATATCTCAATGTCTTGTTTTCCCCAATTTTCTTATGTAAGAACTCCATTTCCATGTCCTTGGTTTTCCTGACAGAAAACAAAGATTTCCTGTTATCTGGTAGGCTCAATGTAGAAATGTAGGGGCAGTGGCAAAGGCTTGTCAGTGTCTGCATCTGTCTTTAATCATTTAAAAAATATATATATTTTACCTTAGATTGATAAGGATATCTCTGCGCCAACCAATTAGATGAATAGAATGAAATATTGCTGCATGCACTAAAAAATGGTTATTCAAACCCAGAATCACAGAAATATTTATATGGGGTAGTGCTGCGCAATGTAAGAGAGGGAGAAAAAGACAAGAAGGAAAGGGGGGATGGTAGGATTAGATAAGGGGAAAAGAGGGTGGAGGAAAAGAGGGGAGAGGAGGAGGGGTGAGTATGGTGATACAAGGTAGAGACAATTTCAGATCAATGTGACATAAACCTGTGAATATACTATTAAGCAGTAATCCAATCATATTCTATCCTGTAATATAAACTCCTTCTAATAAAATTTGAATTAAATGTGACATATACCAGTGAATAATTATACAGAGCTATAACAGGTATAAAAACATAATTATAAGATCTTAAAAAATTCCCATACAGGCTATTGCCATATAAAGTGCATATCATGTGATGATCCAGAAAATATTATATAAAAACTGCACGTGCCAGATACGAATAATGTCCGTACAATAATTGCAAACAGTGTGTAAGCTTCACAATAAATGCAATATACAAAGTGTCTGTGCAATCCATATAAAGAAAATGTGCAAACTGCAAATGACCAGAGGTATCCCAGGTAAAGTGCTAGTGCTCCTAGGTAGTGCGGAAATAAAGAAGAGGTGATTCTCTTTTCCTTTACTCCATTCAGTAAGTAGATGGGTGTCCCCTTACCTTACTGCTGTAAGGTTACAGCATAAACATAGGTTTAAAGGCTTTAAAAAGGTCACAGAAAAAGTCATAAAGGTTAACTTGGCAAGACAAGTCGGAGGAGGAATGGAGTTACTATGAGTAACCAGGAACTAGTGAAGAGTGAATAGCAGCTGGTCAGAAGTGTGTACCTGGCATGAGTGACAAGTCCTTTGGTAGTGGGGGGGGGGGGGGGGTGTTCTGGCCGCTTCCCCCTAGCTGTCAGTTCCCCAAAGCAACTGGAACCAAACTCATGGTACAGAGACCTCATGTACCAGGCCGCATGGTATGGTAGAGAAGTTATTATCTAGAGCATGTATAGAGTCCACATTAGTTCTTGGCGGGGACCCATTCTGTCACTGGGAGTGAGGTGGCAGAGGTACGCTAAACTGGTGGAGTGGGCATGGGCTCAGAACTGTCCCTCCTAAATGCAATATTTGACAAGCAAGGTGGGTAGTGGCATGGGACAAGACACTTTGCAGAGGAACTCTGTACATTTATTACTGCACATGGTGTATGGCTCATCCCTAAGCAGGGGTACTACCAAAATGATGATTTTCACACCAATGTGACGCTGGCTTGTCGCGGCCACTGATGATTGTGTACACAGGCAAAGGTACTCCCATGTGCACAGACATGGTAGACCCCGTCCACACGCTGGTTTTGGATTCCCATTGCCCCCTATAATTTCCTTTTCTGGTTGCAAGCTCGCCATATTGTCTTGGAAATTGTATAGATGTTAACTCTTATCCTAACATCGATCAGTGGTTCCAAATGAAATACTGCAGTAGGCAACATACACTAAAGATGTTCCCAGAATTTTTCCAAGTAACTGTTCTGTTTATTCAGCACATTTGAGATTTTTTTATAAACATGCTTACATACAGTAAGTATCACATTAACGAGAGTAACTTTAGCAGTACTTAGGCAGGCTAGTTTTTTATCATGGTCTTAGGAATGTGAGTACATGGCAGAAGAGTTAGTATGATATCAAAAGATGTTGGCTGCATTGGATAACGCATACAAAAAGAAATACATCTACATACAGTTTAACAACGTTTTTCACAGCGCATTGAACATTTTGCACAATGCACTGCAGTAGGCACCTCAATGCATAAATGTGTACATTGCACCACAATATATGGTATAATATGCTCTGTATATATTTTTTTGCAGAGTACTGCAACTTCGTGGTTACAGCTCCCAGCTGCATCAGAAAGGTGTCTCTGAAAGACACCAGTTCTGGTTCTTCGATTCCACTCCCTCCTTATGCTTTGCCAGTCACAAACCACGGCCAAGGCATCAGCACAGACTGATTTTTAAATGGCAAACCATAGGAAGGGGTAGAGGCATAATACTGGGAATGGTGTCTGTCATAGCCACTTTCCAATGCGGCTGGAAGCCAGAAGCATGACATTGCAGTACACCACACTGCTCCTTCTTGGACAAGTAAGCTTTTCAAGAAACGTACTTGGAAGCTCTGTTCTGCATTGTGTCTCTGTGCAGAGGCAGCATTTTTTGCTAGAGGCCGGGCTTTCACTTCCTTGTGTTAGACCCGTCAGCAAAAAAAATGGTGGGCTGCACAGCAGTGACATCAAATCTCTCTCCAAATCTCCTGAGACTATCAGTAGAAGGTATCAGTGTCTAGGTACACTCACATACTTGGAAGTAGAGAAAGGTACTTATTTTTAGGTAACTGTTTCAGCACAATTGATATTTCTCAATTTTCCCTATAATCTATCAAATCTTCATATTTTAAATCCAAATCTACATTAATGGTTTACAATTTCTCTTTTCTAGGGTGTGAAAGCAGACATTGTGGAGGATGTAAGCAATCATTTAGGGACCCTTCTTGATGAAGCCATTACAGAGGATGTGCAATCACACAGGAATGGAGATAAAACTGCAACATCTGTATTAAAGAAACGGTGAGATACATGGATATATTAATGTGTTAAAGGAGATCTGCAATCATGGTTGCATCATTTAAAGTGGTTGTAAACCCTTACAAACCACTTTGACCTACACATAAGCCTAGATTAAGGCTTACCTGTAGGTCCAAGAAATATCTCCTAAGCCTATACCGTTTAGGAGATATTTACCTGAAGACAGCCACCGCTGTCAGCGGCGCGCAGGCGCACTGGGTAAGCCGCAAATCGCTGCGATATGCCGCGAGTGTCAGCTCCCATGTGCATGAGCGGGAGTGATGTCATTGCTGCTCAAGCGAATCACAGCGCCGGAGCAGCGAGACCCCCCGAGAAGATGGACGCTCGGAACTACAGAGGACAGCGGTGACTTCGCTGGCTCCTGTGTCAGATAAGTGACACATAATGGACTACTATGCGATGCATAGTAGTCCATTCTGCTTTACCTTTGCAGGGAATCAAAGAGGAAGTAAACCCATCAGGGTTTACTTCCTCTTTAATAACATCAGCGTTATAATAGCAATACAAACAATAGTTATTTTTGGCAATCCAATATACTTAAGAAAGTAGATGGAATCCAAGGAAGATGGTGAATGAATAGACAAGACCCTTGCACCAACTTCAGTGTATGTATCAACACATCACACCGCCGTGCTCTCATTTATTACTCTTACTAGAATGCAGATCAAAATGGGCAGGTAAGCATAATAGATGCTAAGGATATCTCCAAACTCCAGCATGAACAGCTTTACCACACTGCAGGCACCACAATTGCTCTCCTTTCCAAGGACTCTATGACAGGTCTCAGACTGTAGCCATTGGGAATACAAAATGTCCAGTATCAGTGGGAATAAACAATCCCCATCATTGGTGTTATTGGGAGGAATTGTGGCCAATCATTGGTGTCATTGGGCCCCATCATTGGTGTTTATGACAGACCTAGGTGGGACAGAGGCTTTTTGAGAGGACTGAATGCTAGCCTCTAATGCTAGACTACTAACTAGAAATATTCCTACATATATCAATTTGTGAACAGATGCCAAAATATATGTCAACTTAAATATACAGAAATTTAAATATATATAACACTCAGTATTATAAATAAAAAAAAGTATTCATCTGTGATTGTTCAAAAAAAATTAAAATGTGGTTGGTAAATCAATATGTGTAGATATCCTCCACCGCTTGCAAACATCCAACAACACACAAAGTGCTCTTGTAAAATATCTGCTCACCGGAGAGCCATGACCTCTTTACCCAAAAAGAAGGTCAGAATTAACTTGGACAAAAAATGATAGAGGATGGGGCCAAGTGGGGCCCCCTGAAAAGCTCTTAAGGAGAATCAACCAAGGTATAGCGTAATAAATTTTAAACATTATTGTTGTATCAAAAGATGTGTTAAAATTACAGTAAATGTAACATAATACATGTGAGGAATATTACCCTATCAAAACCCATCAATAAAAAACATACATGCAAAACAGTGAAAAAATGACAATGCTGTCACATCAAGGCACCAAACTTAGGGGCCCCACACAATATCAATTAGATTGATATTGCATTGAAATTGGATACCTAGAATTTGGATTCAATTTCTAAAGGGGATAGGCTAAATGTCAATTGAGGACTAAGTGTAGTGATAGGTCCAAAGGTAAGCTCCATGAAGTATGTAGATTAATGACTGTAGACCATTTCCAGAGCACAACCAATGTAGATATTCAAACACAGTTGCTGTGAAAGTCTATAGAAACAGTAGTGGGGTGTGGGTGCTTGGTTAACCTTTTTTGAACCCAAGACCTGCATAAATCACCCTCCATTTACTCCCAGAGTAGCTGGTGCTGCAAGGACATACACAAGATAAAGACTTGCCCCTTCTGTTCATTATATTTTCAGTAAGAGAGTGGACCCAAATAGCATAATATTTCTTGGTTTATTAAAACAATAAATGGTAAAAACAAAATGCCTGCTTACATTGCTAAGTTCCTGTATGCCTGCACTAGATGATATTGCATATGTGGTCGGTTGGAGCCGTGCTGGGCCCTTCTCATGCTGAGATGAGGACGTTTCCTGATGACGTAGCGATACAAAACATACGAGTCCCAGCTTCCGGTTCTATCTCCAGCAACGGTGGAACCAGAATGGGGATTTGTGTTCTGACAGGGGAGAGGAGACAGATCGTTTGTTCCTAGTAAGAAGACCTCAGCAGATGTTATGTCATAAAATACCCCGCGCTCATCAAAGTGGAGGAAGAAGCCATGTGTTATGACAAACGAGTTGCAGTCTGTCCAGTGTCTGCACCTCTAACTGACGTTATATCGTGGGGGCAATGGAGCTCAAATCAGAGATAGTCGTCCTCAAGTCTCAGATGGCACAGATGATGGAGATAATGAATCTGCGAGCAGCGAAAATCACCAAGTCGCCCGATGAGAGTGTCACAGGGCCTACTATACCTCTGGCCCCACCCGCTCGGCCCATGGCGAGAAGTCAAAAAACCAAGGAGTCTACTTCAACTGTGGAGGAGTGGAACATTATCGACAGGTGTGTCCAAGTCCGTTGAAGCCTGAAGCCCAGCGTCCAAAGCTGTCAGGAAACTTCAGAGGGCCCCGGTGTAGTAGCCAACCAGGTGCCCATCTACAGTAGCTAGCTCCAAAAACCACAACACAAGAAGACCATAGCGGAAGTCCAAACCCTCCCAGGAGGCTCCCGTTGTTGTCTCTGAGCGACCCAGTGTCCAGATCCCCTTGACCCACACTGCCCAGCGTTGGAAAGTCAGTGCACACCAAACCCCCAGAGCTCAACGGGGACTTAAGCGCAGATCAGAATCCCCACAAGAAAGGAGCAAGGATAAAGGCCACAGGACAGGCTAAGGCTACCACTTCTTGCAAGTTCCCTGCCAAGCTTGTGGGACCTTCTCCTGTCGTGCCCATCCAAGTAGAAGGAATCTACACCAAAGCCGTCCTGGATACAGGAGCACAAGTGACCCTACTCTTCTGAAACTTCTAAGATAAGCATCTTAAACACCTGCTGTTGCAGAAGTTGGCGGAGTTAGGGATATGGGGCATTGGACCCGAAATTTCCCCTATGACGGCTTACTGCCAGTTAAGCTGACCTTTGATTCGGAAAGACAAAGGCGTTCATCCCATTGGCAGTGGTCTGTCCTCGCCCACCAGGGGCCCACAAAAGTTCCCTGATCATAGGAACCAACACTGATCTGATCAGAAGGCTGTTGACCCTCTTATGATGGAGCCTGATATCTCAACCACAGGTATATACCCCATGCTAGGACAAGCTTACCAGTGCCTGGTGCAAGAGCAGAAGGTCCCAGCTAAGGATATGGTGCCTGGACCAGTGTGAGAAGGAATTCAGCCCAGTGAGGTGGCATGTTTACGAACTTCAGTCTAGCTCAGCTGGAAGCAACCAGACCCTTTCATTGTCCTTGAAGCTGACTGCCAGAGAGAAGACACGGGGTGGAGATAATTCCAGAAGTAATATTGATCAAAGCATTGCAGCAAAGTCACGGGAAGATTCCGGTTAGTGTCTGCAACATTACGGCCTCACCTGTGAAGATGCTGGCTCAGATGTTGATAGGGCAAGTGAATCCAGCCACCCCAGTCTCACTGTCTGATTTGGTGTGGGGGACCAAAGGATGAAACCCTTGTCAAGAAGTTCTACCTGAAGATCACTCATCTAAAAAGGAAAGGTCCAAGACTCTTGAGATGGCAAGATGCATTCTCCAAGAGTGGGTTTGATGTGCAAAAAGTACCCAACACCTGATTTGCCTTCAAGAAGACATTCAGGGAAACAGTCTGACAGATTCCTTTAGGGGACTTGGAAAACCTGAACGAACAGCTGGCAGAATTGTTGAAGAGAGCAGGTATTATCTGAGAGTCCAGGAGTCCATATGCTTCCCTGATAGTGGTGGTGCGAAAGAAGAATAGTTCCCTGAGGTTGTGCGTCAATTATCGGATGCTGAACCAAAAGTCCATCCCAGACCAGTATACCAACCCAAGGATAGAATAAGCTCTGTAGAGCCTCTCAGGGGCGAAGTGGTTCAGTGTGCTGGATTTGAAGAGTAGACACTATCAAATTCCCATGCATGCTGAAGACCGGGAGAAGACAGCTTTCATTACCCCAGTGGGGTTCTTTGAGTTTAACCAGATGCCTCAAGGCCTGTCTGGAGCTCCAGCCACATTCCAAAGGCTGATGTAGAAGACAGTGAGTGACATGAATCTGATTGAGGTGTTGGTGTATCTAGATGATATCATCGTCTTCAGCGAGACCCTAGAAGAGTACTAGGAATGTCTGGAGGTCCTGAAGAGACTCCATGATGATGGGTTGAAGCTGTCCTTGTAGAAATGCCAGTTATATCAAGCTTCGTTTAACTACCTTGGCCATATTGTGTCTGTCGAAGGAGTGGTCACCCTCAGAAGCTGAAAGCAGTCACCTCTTGGCCGAGGCTTTAACAGTGTGACAGAGCTTTGGTCATTCTTGGGATTCTTCTCCTATATTACAAGAGATTCATTGAGGGATTCGCTAAAATAGCTTGCCCATATAGTGAGCTAATGAAAAGCCAAGATGAAGACCATGACCCAGACCTAACAAAGTCTGTCAGACCAGCCAGAGGGCCTAGAAAGCCTCCAAAGTTGATTCAAGAACAGTGGACTGATCAGTGTAAAGAGGCTTTTTAGCAGCTGAAGTGGAGCCTATCTGCTCTGGTCCTAGCCTATGCAGATCCAACCATGCCATATGAATTGCATATTGATGCCAGCCTAGATGAGTTAGGCAGGGTGCTACACCTGTCACCTATGACAGAGCACAACACCCCCCAATCCCCACCTGAGAAGAACTATCTTATGCAAAAACTAGAGTTTCTGGCTCTGAAGTGGGCAGTGGTTGATAAGTCAAGGGATTACATGTATGGTGCAGAGTTTGCAACAACCCACTCACATACATCTTCACCACCACCAAGTTGGATGCCACTGATCACAGGTGGTTGGCCACCCTATCAGAATTCACCTTCAGCCTGAATTACCATCCGGGGTTCAGGAACAAAGATGCATACACTTTGTCAAGAAGACCCCATGGTTCAGGAGACTCCCCTGAAGAATGGACTCAGCTGACACCTGAAGGGATACAAGCCTTATGTCAAGGAGCAGAACATCAATCTGGAGGTGGGTCAAGAGTCAAAGACATTGGGGTCTCAGCGGCTGGTGGCCACCAAATGTTACTGTAATGTTACTCAAGTTTGGGATGAAGGTCTGCCCAAGCTCCGCAAGAAAGACTTGAGAAGGAGCCAGATAGATGACCCTCTTTGCAGCTTGGTATTGAAGGCTTTGGAGTGCCAACGCCCCAATTTGATACTTACTGACTCTCAGAAGGAAGATCATCTGCTGCACAGAGAGTGGCATCGGTTGCAGTTGCACAAAGGAGTGGTCTACCAAAGGGGCCCCTCTGATGATTCTAAAGAGAAATGGCAGCTGTTCCTGCCTATGAAACATAAAGGAAGACGGTGCTGACTGCCCTACATGACAACCATGGCCACCTAGGGCCTGAGATGGACATTCAACTTAGTGAGGGACCGATTCTACTGGCCTTACATGCAAGCTTAAATTGAGGGCTACTGACATTACTGTATAAGGTGTATACAGAGGAAGCCTTTGTCCCACTGAGCTTCCCCAATGGGCCATCTTCAGAGTCAAGGACCCATGGAGCTGGTGTGCATTGACTTTCTGCGTTTGGAGCCTGACTTTAGTGGACAGGGAAATATCCTGGTGGTGACTGACCACTTTACTAGATATGCCCAGTCATTTTCCACAAAAGACCAGCAAGCATCCACTGTGGCCAAGATCTTGGTGGAAAAGTTCTTTGTACATTATGGTCTGCCTCATTGTACCCACTCCGATCAAGGTAGTAACTTTGAAAATAACCTCATCAAGAGACTCCTAAGCCATTTAGGCATCCAAAAGTCAAGAACTACTCCCTATTACCCTCAAGGGGACCCTCAGCCGGAGAGATTCAAACTCTATTAAATTTGCTAGAGACTCTTACTGAACAAAAACAACACTGGAGTAAGCATATCGCGGCCATTGTGCATGCCTACAACAGCACCGCAAATGATGCCACAGGCTACGCCCCTTACCGGCTGATGTTCAGACAAGAGGCTCGACTGCCAGTTGACTTGTCCTTTGGCACGTCCCTAGACCTTACCTCGATGACTTTGCACAGAGGATATGTGGACCACTTGAGCAGAAGTCTGAAAACAGCCTATGAGAAGGTTCAGGTTGTATCAGATGCCCATGGGCAGCAGAATAAGAAAAACTTTGCAAGTACATGAATTGCAGGGTGCAAGTACATGAATTGAAGCCTGGTGACAGTGCGCTGCTGAGGAACGTGGGTGTCCCTGGAAAGCACAAGTTGGCTGATCAAAGTTGCGGCCCTACATCATCTGTAAACAGCTGCCAGTGTATCAGATCCAGCCAGAAGGAAACACAGGCCCACTGAAGACTTGACACCACAATCACCTGCTGCCCCTGTCAAAAGCAGTTTGTGTGTTGCAAAAGCCAGACTCCCAGCCTACCCCCCATGGCCTCATAGAGATCCTGTCCAGTGACTAGGTCTTAGCCTGTACCCCTGAATGCAGAGGAGGAGGACAGTGAGGATGAAGAGATGGGAATAGATTGGCTGTGGCTTTCTGAAATGTTAAAGCCTGCTACCTCTTTTTCCCCTTCTCCCAAGGAGACATACACTAGAATCCTCAGGCCGGTGGCCCCTAAATTTGTACCATAAAGTCAACCGCTGGAAGACCCTCCCACTTCCCTGATGGCAGGAGATTCCGAAGATTTTCACTCTTCCGTAGTGGAGGAACAAGAACTAGTTTTGGAAGAGGAAGAATCAGATGTACAGGAGGAAGAAATAGCTGTGCAAGCCTATAACATGTGAGCTCAGAGTACAGAGAGGGGAGTTATTCGTCCACTAAGGAGACTGACTTATGATGTTTTGGGTGAGAGATCTGAAGAGGTCATTCTGGCCTCCCAAAAAACTCTTGACATGCTTAATCTCTCCACTACAGGTTTGGTGGAGGGCGACCCCAACTCACCCCCTAGTACATCAAGGTGAGCCATCCCAATAATGATGCATTGGAGGCAGGACAACCTTCTCCCCTATGATAAGTGATGGCAGGTTCCTCTGCCAGATTCTCATGCACATGTTGATTGTGTCAGAAACCATGAATCAGACTGAGACAGAAGTACAATTAAATCACACTTGTTTATTAAATAAAAATAAAATGGTAAATAGAAAAAGCGTAGTCAAAGCATAGCCAGAGTCCAGTAACCGGATCGAGTAGTCAGCCAGACCAGAAGTCAGGGATCCAAGTAGAGCAACAGAAAGCAGGATAAGGAGCCAGAAGGGATGTCAGCAAGCCAGTCTTTAAACAGAACCGCAGGAGATGGTTTCTTGTAATGTGACCAAGGCGAAGGCAGAGGTGAAGTGAGCTGGACAGCTTTAAGTAGGCAGGTCAGACGAGCATGATCAGGAACAGCTGGTAACTGTGGAGAGAGATGAGAGCTGGCAATTAGCTGACTGCTGAGCAGCCAGCCCAGAGAAGGAAGGGCTAAGCCAGCACTGACAGATTGTTTTCTTACATGCATAAACTGTTTTTCTCTCTATGTATTTTGAAAGCATGTAGCAGGGCATGGACTCTTTTCCCTCTTTTGGGGGACCAAAGGTTCTTTGGTAGGGGGAGTGTGTAGCAGAGGCTGACCCCCCACAGCAAATTCGGCCGCTGCCACAGGACAAGAGCAGCAGTGCTGGCACAGACAGACATAGACTGTCACTGCTGCGGTGGATTTCCTCCCCCTTCCTCCGCTCCTCACACTGCACATAGAGAGTGGGGCGGATCATAAATGCCACTTACTCTGCTCCCTCCCCTGCTTCCTCATTGGCATGGGGAGAAGACCAATGATTGGGAAGTGTGTAAAAATAAGTGCAGCTCTAAGATATCAAATGTAAATAAAATGTGATAAAGTAAACCGATAGCATATATAATAACTGAAAATATATACTGTGGCATGTAACTAAAAATTGTATACTGTGACAAATAACATGTATTAGTTCAAAAAGAAAGTCCACAATAAAGCAAAAATTCAGAAGTGATTTCTCAGTGAAACAAAAATCCAGGTAGTGACTAGTGATGGACGAACTTCCGACGGGACGTTTCGCGAACGCGGACCACGAACGCGGCCGATAGTTCGCGAACCGTAACGTTCGCGGCAGGCCCCATTGACTTCAATGGGAGGTGAACTTTGCAAACCTACAGGTCAAATTTGCAGCCACAAAACAATTAATAGCTGTGCAAACATAGTCCCACCACATGGCAAATGACATAACACATGTATGAGGTGAATCTGGGATCGACAACTACAAGCATTCCTTTTTTATATGGGAAATTGTTGTGACAATTCAGGACTGGCAATGGAGGAGAGGGAAGGTCAGGGTAGGCAAAGAAGAGGGTGCAGGAGATGATCACCAGCAGCGTGACATACAGCAATGACACCTGCACCGTGATAGAGTCATCTGACACCAGCACCGTGATAGAGAGCACTGACATCAGCAGCGTGACATACAGCAATGACACCTGCACCGTGATAGAGTCATCTGACAACAGCACCGTGATAGAGAGCACTGACATCAGCAGCGTGACATAAAGCACTAACACCAGCACTGTGATAGAGAGCACTGACATCAGCAGCGTGACATAAAGCACTAACACCAGCACCGTGAAATACAACACTGACAGCAGCACCGTGATAGAGAGCACTGACATCAGCAGCGTGACATACAGCAATGACACCTGCACCGTGATAGAGTCATCTGACAACAACACCGTGATAGAGAGCACTGACATCAGCAGGGTGACATAAAGCACTAACACCAGCACCGTGATATACAGCACTGACAGCAGCACCGTGATAGAGAGTACTGACATCAGCACCGTGATATACAGCACTGACACCTGCACCGTAAGCAGCCCCAGGAGGAAGTCAGCATAGCACAGGGAAGGTGGGAGCCCCTCATAATGAGTATAGCACAGGGATGGTGGGAGCCCCTCATAATGAGCATAGCACAGGGATGGTGGGAGCTCCTCATAATGAGCATAGCACAGGGATGGTGGGAGCCCCTCATAATAAGCAGCCCCAGGAGGATGTCAGCATAGCACAGGGATGGTGGGAGCCCCTCATAATAAGCAGCCCCAGGAGGAAGTCAGCACAGTACAGGGATGGTGGGAGCCCCTCATAATAAGCATAGCACAGGGATGGTGGGAGCCCCTCATAATGAGAATAGCACAGGGATGGTGGGAGCCCCTCATAATATGCACAGCAGAGGTACAGGCCCAGGAGGATGTCAGCACAGCACAGGGATGGTGGGGGCCCCTCATAATAAGCAGCCCCAGTAGAAATATGACACCGCTCAACCTCTTCAAAGAGGAGGGTACGGGTATATAGTACGGTGTGCTTTTTTTGGACAAGGAAGTGAGCCAAATGAAGAAAGAAGGTCTGTGTGCTCAATTAAAAAAATTGTTTATCGACATATACATGGTCTACTGGTCACATGTGTTGAATTCCTCCGAGATCCATGCCTCATTCATTTTTAGAAATGTGAGGTAGTTAACACTGTCGTGAGCTAGGCGAGTACGCTTATCGGTCACGATCCCCCCTGCTGCGCTCAACGTCCTTTCGGACAGGACACTGGACACTTCCTCTCTTGTGGGCACCCACGTGACATCACTAGACACATTATCATCAACGTCACCTTCCCCACCGCTATAAGTAGAGATCTCGGAGTAGGCAGCAACACCGGGGACCAACCTCCTCCTTGGGCTGATCTGGGTACTGTCGTCAGACTGCTGAGTAGCGGTTGTTGCTACCTCCTCTTCCTGATCCAATACCAAGAGTGGCTGCGCATCAGAAATGTCTTGATATGGATCGGAAAATAATTCCTGTGACTCAAGCGGAAGGTATGTGGTGGTGGTGGTGGTGGTGGTGGTGTTGTTGGTGGTAGTGTCTTTGGGGGTGCACATAGCAGAGCGTGAAGAAGAGGGTGAAGATCGAGAGGATGAGGAGGGTGCAGAAGAGTAAGTCTGAGTGAGCCACTCAACCAAGTCTGGTGCGTCCTTTAAAGTAATTGAACACACCTTCTGCAACTTCCCACTTTGGCTCAAGCCTGTTGCTCCTGCCCTACCCCTACCACCCCTGCAGAAGGGCCTGCCTCTTCCTCTGCCTGTCATTTTTTTAAATGACCCTGTGACAAAACTCTCAGTCCCTATACCGATGAAGGACTGCTGCAGTATAGGGCAGCGGTCAACAGTAGTGCACCTCAACCCTATGTATTGTGGACCTATACCAGTCCTTATAGAACAGCAGACTGTACCTCACTCAACGCTATGTACTATAGCACCCTACACCAGGTTATTACCAGTCCTTATAAGGACCTTTGTGGAACAAGTAGGTTGTGTGTGACTGATTAGCAGACTGTAAGTCAGTCCCTATACCGATGAAGGACTGCTGCAGTATAGGGCAGCGGTCAGCAGTAGTGCACCTCAACCTTATGTATTGTGGACCTATACCAGTCCTTATAGAATAGCAGACTGTAGCTCACTCAACCCTATGTACTATAGCACCCTACACCAGGTTATTACCAGTCCTTATAAGGACCTTTGTGGAACAAGTAGGTTGTGTGTGACTGATTAGCAGACGGCAGCAGAAGGGCAGCAGTCAAGTATAATATTCTTTCTATATTTGGAAGAAAGAATATTATACGTGTAAAAGCCTATTACCATACCACTGATACCAGTCCTGAAAAGAACCTTTGTGGACCTAATATAGTAACAGCTACTGATTAAACTGACCCTCACTGCCTCACACACAGCTTCCTGGCTGTCCCTATATAAACTGACAAAACAGAGGCTACTGGAACAATAACTGGAATAGAACTTTTGTGGACCTGATAGTAACAGCTACTGACTAAACTGACTGTCCCTGCAGCACACACCGTCCTGTCCCTTTCTCTAAACTGACAAAAGACACTCAGGCTGCTGCAACAATCAGTAGCACAGCAAACCTATATCCTGAACTACACCTAACACCTATACCAGTCCTGAAAATAACTTTTGTGTACCAAATAGCTAGCGATTTGGGTCACTACAATCTCTCCCTGCTCCACACAGCAACCTCTCCCTATAGTAACAGAAGAAAGAATGTAAAATGGCCGCCGGATCGGGTCTATTTATAAGTTAGGGGGAATGTCCAAGTGTCCATGTGCTGTAATGTCTCAATTGGCTGTCCTGTACCCCATGATGGATGTGTCATCATAGGTCAAAGTTCTTTTACACAGTAAAAACACGGAAGTCCGCCGGGCGAACGGCGGCAATAGTCTGCCGATCGGGCGGATCGCGAACAGCCGAAATTCGCCGCGAAACGACCGCTGGGTGAACCGTTCGGCCATCACTAGTAGTGACATCCAAGGGTGATGACTGGTTATTTAAAAGTAAAAATAGATATGTCAATAAGTGTCCAAGCAATGAAGTGACAAAAGGAATCCACCACCATAAGCAATGGCCACTTACCAGAAAGCGTGGAACCACACAGGTATACACTTGGTGAGTCAAACAGGCTTTATTAGGTTGGTTCTAGATCCAGATTCATAGCAGCGATGGAGACTCCAGACAATCAATCACAAGAGCATTGTATGTAGCCAATATGGGGCAAATGGAGGAGTGCACCTCACCAGGAATTTATAAAAGATAGAAGGAAAGAAAGGGGCCACATAGCATGATTCCGTTTGGAATGTTTACTAAGAGTGGAAAATTGAATTGCACTTACATGCTCCCAATGTAAAACAAGCGCTGTATGGAACAATGTTAGCAGTAGTGAGAGGATCAGCATGCGTCCCCGATGCGTTTTGCTTCAAAAAGCATCATCTGGGTGGAGACAGCCGATTGGACAATTCCAGCTCCTCCTCCTCCTCCCCCAAACATGAGCTCAGATCAGAATATACACGACCCAATGACAGAATGTCTCCTGCCATGGACGGTGCCCGCTGAACCAATTACACACCTTGCTTTCCTCTTAAGGAAGAGAAGATGCGGGCGAGGGGCAGATGATTGACAGATTTTACAGCCAGAGTATTGATCCAGCCATACTTAGAAGTATTATTTGGTTCCGCCCCATGCTGAGAGGAAGTTTTCGTTATTGTGCTGTTTTAGAGGGACTACTTCTCGATCCTATTGTTATTACATGTGCATAATCCATGCACTGATGGTAAGGGTCAGTCTTATTGGGTGAAGGTGACAGGATTCTGTTATATCTCTCCTGTATGTTATGGTGGATGGTGACTAGTTCCGATTTGGTGGAATTTTCTCTCTTTGGACTGTTCACAATTCAGCTTTATTTTCATTGTACAATGTGTGAATTAAGCCTCAAGGAGATGCTTCTAAAGTAGTACCTGTTATCTGTTGTATTTTTATTGTTTTTTTTTCCCAATTAGTGATCACTAATGGGGATTTGAGTATTGTGATATTATACAACCATAACCCTTTCCCTGCTGGATGTAATAACTACTAGTGATGGACGAACTTCCGACGAGACATTTTGTGAACGCGATTCGCGAATGTGCCCAAATGTCAAGGTTCGCGGCGGACCCCATTCACTTTAATGGCAGGCGAACCTTAAAAACCTCCAGGTCATATTTTCAGCTACAAAATACTTACTAGCTGTGCACACATAGTCCCACAACATGGACATTGACATACCAGAAGTATTAAGTGAATCTGGGATCGACAACGACAAGCATTCTTTTTTTATCTGTGAAATTTTGTCAATTCAGGAGCACATGAAAGCCATGATGGAGAGGCAAGGTCAGGCCAGGCTATGAAGGGAGTGCAGGAGATGATCAGTGCCACAATCAGGGCAGCACAGTCCTGTGCCAGTGTCCCAGTGTGCTTGAGCCCCTGACCCCTCCCTCTGCCCGGCCCTTACCCCCACCTATGCAGGGCTCCACTGCGATGGTCTGGAGGTGCCAGTCCAGTGCTGATCCTCAGCCATGGTGCTGGCACTGCCTGCTGATTGGCTTCTCTGCTGCTATCTCCCTCACTGACACCAGCACTGAGATAGAACTCTGACACCAGCACAGAGATAGAGAGCACTGACACCAGCACCGAGATAGAGAGCACTGACACCAGCACTGAGATAGAGAGTACTGACACCAGCACCGAGATAGAGAGCACTGACACCAGCACGAGATAGAGAGCACTGACACCAGCACCGAGATAGAGAGCACTGACACCAGCACCGAGATAGAGAGCACTGACACCAGCACCGTGATAGAGAGCACTGACACCAGCACCGAGATAGAGAGCACTGACACCAGCACCGAGATAGAGAGCACTGACACCAGCACCGTGATAGAGAGCACTGACACCAGCACCAAGATAGAGAGCACTGACACCAGCACTGACTCCAGCAACTCGCTGCGGGACCCAAAAATATGACACCGCTCAACCTCTTCAAACAGGAGGGTTTGGTGGTAGTGTCTTTGGGGGTGCACACAGCAGAGAGTGAAGAGGGTGCAGATCGAGAGGATGAGGATGGTCCAGAAGAGTAAGGCTGAGTGAGCCACTCAACCAAGTCTGGTGCATCCTTAGACGTAATCGAACGCACCTTCTGCAATGTCCCACTTTGGCTCAAGCCTGTTACTCCTGCCCTACCCCTACCACCCCTGTGGAAGGGCCTGCCTCTTCCTTTGCCTGTCATTTTTTAAATGGTCCTGTGACAAAAGTCTCTAGAGAAGTGCAGTATTTGTGGAAGAAGGTATACAACACCCCGCTTCAATCTGTCGTTTTGGGGGGCCACTGGTCTATCACACCAGTTATAATACTTTTTTCTAATTGCGTTTGTCACTCTTTGTAGTATTGCTGCAGAACTGCTCAGCAGTTACAATGCTGCACAGTAGAAATGCACTATACTATGCTTTCTATATTTGAAAGTATTTTATACGTTTATTACACCCCTATATACTGCACACCAAATAGTACACCTATACCAGTCCTTAAAAGGACATTTGTGGATCTAATAGTAGCCAGCTAGTGAATTGCAGACTGTCCCTGCTCCAAACAGCAAACTCTATCCCTACACTGAGAAAAGACAGCTGCAGAATCGGTCAGCACTGCAGTGCACTATAATATGCTTTCTATATTTGAAAGAAAGTATATTATAAGTGTATTACAACCATATATACTGTACACCTATACCAGTCCTGAAAAGGACTTTTGTGAACCTAATAGTAATAGCTAGCGATTACAGACTGACTGTCCCTGCTCCACACAACGTCCTTTCCCTACACTGACAAAAGACAGAATGTAAAATGGCCGCCAGATTAGGTCTATTTATGAGGTAGGGGGTATGTCCATGTGCTAAAATGTCTCAATTGGCTGTCCTGTACCCCATGATGGATGTGTCATGGGTCAAAATTCTTCACAATGTAAATGAATATGTCTGCCGCGAACAGCGCCATAAGTCCGCCGGTTTGGCGAATCGCGAATGAGCAAAGTTCGCCGCAAACCGACCACCGGGTGAACCGCAAGGCCATCTCTAATAACTACTCTTTTTCCATTTGGCATCCAGTTAGGAGAAAACTGAATGAAACTTTTTTTGCCATTTGCTATGTTGTTATGTAAGGTCACAGCATTTTCCTATGTACATAATATACTTTATATTAAAATACAAAATAACAAATACATTGTTGTTTGTTTTAGACCCCAGGCATCAATGTCTAAAAGAAGGAAATCATTTGTGCATCGTGCTTCCCTGCTGGAGTAAGTGGACATCTCCAATTTTTGTATTTTACTTATGTTTTTACAAGTAGATTTTAATGTCTGATATTTATAACTATAATGTAATATTTTTAATAAATACTTAAGGCATTTTTTGTGCTCATTTTGGATCAAATAGTAAAAAAAAAAAAAAAAACAACAAGAAAGTAGACCTGGTAGAATGATAAAGAGCTAAGAACCTATGGCAAGTATACAAAAAAATGAAATGAAAAAATAAAAACCAAGATGCAAAGCACTGTACCAGTTATAGCTTTATAGAGTTGCCACTTATGCCTACAGATTAAAATCAGCTTGTATAAGAGATCAAGATTTTACCAAATGATTGCAAAGCTTTCAGTCAGTTTCAAGCAGCTGTTTTGAAGCCTTCAACTCTAGGTTGGGATGGCTAAGAACAAGTTAATGGGAGTGCTAACTGTCAGTTTTTAAACAGAGTGTGTATTGGGGCTGCTTAGAGTGGATGATGTCATAGCTAGAGCACAGAGCCTTAAAAAAAGGATCTTAGTTGCTTCTCTATAAATTGCACTCATGCCCACAAGATCTACTTGTCATACACAATTTATACATCAAAACGTAGGTATTTTTGTCTGGTTTCAGTTTTGTGATACGCCTTTTACTTTTGGTTGGTTGAGCTTCCAAATGACAAGAGTTCTACACTTTCTTCCATTGACTGTCCTGTATAAAATTCTTCACATTTCCCAGCGAAACGCACAGCCAACTTCTTTTTTAAATCTGACATGCCCACATTTTTAAGTTTATCAACATCAATTTTATACTGATACGTTTACAAAGGCCGCGTGTCTCTAACGGTGAAGTTGCTGTTTCCATAGCATGTACTGTTGTGAATTTATTAAGGCTTGTTTGAAGGGTTCTTTCATACTGTCTCTCACTCATTAGGTGTGGGGATTAATGATCAAAAAGCTTTTCAAAAAACCTTTAAATATTCCACATTTTTCATACATTAGTGATGTTAAACTTTTTTAAAGAAATTCATGTTTATGTTAAAACCAACTATTCTCACTTCAACTTTTTCTTATGGATTTAAGCTATTCATCCGTTAGCTTTAGTAATTCAGCTATTCAGCATTCCCACAAATTTTCTCCAGGAAATGCATTTTCTAGTTACAATTTGGCACTGCGTAGCTTTAACTAGTAATTGTGCAGTCATGCAATGCTGTACCCAAACTAAACTTGGGTTTTAAACTTTTTTCCCCATAAATAGAGCTTTCTTTTGGTGGTATTTGATCACTTCGGCGTTTTTTATTTTTTGCGCTATAAACAAAAAAAAGCATAAATAAAAAAATAAAAAAACAATATTCTTTACTTTTTGCTATAATAAATATCCCCAAAAATGTTTTTAAAAAATGAATTTCTTCATCAGTTTAGGCAAATATATATTATTTCACATATTTTTGGTAAAAACAAAAAAAATCACAATAAGCATTATAGCAGTATATTGATTGGTTTGCACAAAAGTTATAACGTCAGCAAACTATGTGAAAGATTTATGGCTTATTTTTGTAGTAATGGCTGTGATCTGCGATTTTTTTATTTTTTTTTTTACACATTTTTGGGACTATTGACATTAATACAGCGATCAGTGCTATACAAATGCACTGAAAACGGTGTAAATGTTAGGGAAGGGGTTAACTCTAGGAGGCAATCAAGGTGTTAAGCGTGTTCCCTAGTTAGTGTTTCTTACTGTATGGGGATGTGACTGACTGGGAGAAGAGACATATCGCTGTTCCTACTTACTAGGAACAAACAATCTGTCTCCTCTCCCCTGACAGAACAGGGATTTGTGTGTTTACACACACAAACCCCCATTCCGGTTCTCGTGCCCGCCGTGCCGTGGGTGCTTCTGGTGGCTCTTAAAGGAGATAGTGTACCCATACATTGTTTTGAGCACCCTTGCCATTTTACCAATGTATATCGGCGTGAGCCAGTCGGCAAGTGGTTAATAAAGGAATTGTGAAAAACTGGCTTTTTTCATACATTTCACTACCATATTGGTGAATGGGTAGGGGTAGTTTGTACCCGATACACATTCACAGGGGGTGGGGGGTCTGGGGCCCCCATATTTTGATAAGCCCCCCACCTGCAGACCCCAACAACCACAGGCCAGGGTTGTCAGGAAGAGGCCTTTGTCCCCATCAACATCGGTAAGATGCTTTGGGGTTCAGGAGGAGGGGTGCTCGCTCATCCCCTCCCTTTCCTGACCTGCCGGGCTGCATACTCGTATAAGGGTCTGGTGTGGATTTTTGGGGGCACCCCATTAAATTTTTGTCATGGTGGGGACCTGAAGGGCCTGGTATAGACCTGGGGGGGACCACACGCCATTTTTTTCCACAATTTTTTTTTGCCAGCTATTTTTTTCTTACATTCAGCTGTCAGCGTGAAACCCCGCTGACAGCTGCTATCTCATCGGTTGTTAAGGACATGGCAGCCGACCCCTTCCTTAGCAACCAGCTATATTTAGTAGAAAAAAAATGTAGCAGCACTAATAAGTGAGCAAAACTATTCAAATATACAAACAATATGTTGGACATAAGCCAATATAATGAATATAGATAAACTCAAGAATTGATAGGGATCTCCAAGGATAAAAAGATATGTATAACGCCTTCCCGCCGAATGTACACAGATGTGCATACTTGGGTTTTTGTGGTTATACCGGGATGATGCTCGCAACTGCAGGCATCATCCCAGTACCGTTGTTTAGAGCAGACGATCAGCTTTCCAGATATAACAACTGATGCAGCTAAAAGCCGCTCAGCTGTTATACTGGAGGAGCAGGAGGGGACATCCCCCCCCTCCCGCCGCCTCCCGCCGCTCTTCCCGGGCATCCCGTTCCAGCAGAAGGCCCGATCGAACATCTGCTGCTTCTACCAGCTAGTGACAGACTGGAATGAAGTTGGAAACAATACACAAGCAAATGCGCAAAAACAGGGTCAAAGATTTTTCCCAATGTCCACCAGTCTCTCACCAATTGAAACCAAAAATCCAATTATATCAATGAGAGTCCATATTATGTTAAGATCCGTATGATTATAAATATAAAAGCTACTGTCCAGTAGAACAAAGGAAAGCATTTAAAACCAGGAGCTCCATATCCAGGGCTGCCATCAGTGAAGGACAGAAACCATGTTCCAAAGTCTGGGTGTAAAAGCTGAGCATAGATGTGGTCATCTGATAGTCCGTCAAGCTGAGGCGCTGTAGCCACTAGCGGCCAGGAAGTGGCACAGATGTCGGCCGTGGAGCGCAGTTCAAAGCAGAACGAAGTCTGGAGCGCCGGCGGAGAGAGATTACATCATCGCTTCTTCATCAAGCAAGCGGGACAACAACAAAGACTGATATATATAGGCCATGCACAGGAGGAGGGGGAGGAGGCACTTAAAATGCAGGTGCAGAGGATTATAAATCTTAGTTGCAAATTGCAAAAAAAAAAAAAGGGTGTCAGAGAAAACAGGAAATAATATATAAATGAATTGGAAATGGAAGATGAATAATAAAAATAATAAAATAAAAATAATATTATAATAAAATAAAAAATAAAAATAAATAAATAAATGTAAATGATGAATGTAAAAATAAAATTGAAAATCAAATAAATATAACAATGATGCCGCAAGCATTCAAGACTCATGGGTAAATACAGAGACAGCAATAGATAAATGATATACACACTATATCATAACAATGATACAATATAAAAATAACTTGCATGAGGAATAAAAACTAGTTGTATAAAAATCATGATGTATTAAGAAGTTACTGCTGATTAGGGATGAGCTTCGTGTTCAAGTCGAACATACTCCACCGCTACCAAAGTGTGCTCACCACAAAGAATGCACACTTACTAAATGTAAAGCTAGATAAGCTTGCGACAAATTACCTGGTCAGGGCCTTTATACAAGGATGGACCCCCCCCCCCCTTTTGTCAGCAGGTCTAATGACCAACTCCTTATTGTCACATAAAGAGTCTAAACACTCCTTTAATTCCTGATTGGTTCTGGCCTTTTTGATGGGCATCTTATCAAGATCCCTCAGTAGAAAATCCCTAAAAACCTTTAGAGAGGGAGCTATTGCCCCAGGGGGGTTAAACAAGGAGGTACATTTTCTAGATGGTTGTCCAATAACCCCTATTATTGTATATGTACTTTGATTGGGTATTGTAAACTTGATGTGAGTCATAGAGTAACGTTATTAGTTGACTAATATTCACTGTCTGGTTTCTGGTTAAAATTCCAATTTTTGTTATCCTTAGACCCTTTAGAGTGTCTTATGTCTTGATTTTATTTGTTTATACCCTTTTTATTATTTAAGTTTTATTTTTACTTATGTGATCGCCCAATTGGCTGTATTTTTCTGATAAGGAGTGTATGTAGAATATCTACATTAATTTTATTTGTGTATTTTTATACTTTTCTGTGGTGGGAGGGATGGAGTGGGCTGGCGCTTTATTTTCTCTCTTTTTATGTGCCTACTGATATCTGTATCCCATAACAATATTATAACTGTATATGTTTTTATATTTTTGAGGGTGTTTTTATATGCCCATAGCTCGGTCAATACAGTGGAGTACCTGTGGGGACCAATGTTGTTCACAGGTTTTTGTTTTGGATATAGTTATTTTTATTAGTACCTTTTGTTCCTGTTTTTTCTCTCATCCTCTCTTAACCTTTTTTAGAAATATAATTTTTAAATAAATTTATAGCTTTTTTCCAATTCTTTGCATGGCGGACCTGGCGTCATGCCGGTTCTCCTTGCATTGTGTTTGATGTTCCGGTCTTACTCACATTGAGGCTTGATTCTATTTGTCTCCACATATAATGCAATGCGTCAGTGCATCACCCGTGCCCCAGACTACATCATTATTTGATAAAACGTACGTCAGGAGGATCTGATGTGCTGAGGTCATCGCGTACAGGTGTCTAAGCGGACAGGCGCTTTGCACAGCCAGTCAGCTATTTCGTTATCTTTTAACTGCAACATTGTAAGTGTAATTTTTATTATTGGATTAAATGGTTATCATCGGAATTATGCTATGGTGAACCTTTTTTTATTCTGGGCAACATCTGACTACTGTGGTGATAATCTTCCTGATAGGGGGTTTCGTATTGTTTTGCTGGCCATACCCCATGGATTACTTGGAGGCTCTGGTTTTCCATCCTTGGATAAAAACCCTGACCTTATCTAGCTTGACATTTGGAAAGCGTGCATTCTTTGTAGTGATTGGTTGTGGTGGAGGAATTGTCACTGATTTCAAATTATTATGTACATTTTTTACACAGATGTTTGGTTGTGATCGGATTCCTAGTGGAAGAAGTTCTATCTCATATCACCCACAGACTTTTATTTCTATTTATTTATATATATTTTTTTGTCCTTGATTTCACTATCAATTCTTGAGTGTATCTATATTCATTTTATATTGGCTTATGTCCATCATATTGTTTGTTTATTTGAATAGTTTTGCTCACTTATTAGCGCTGCTACATTTTTTCTAATTTTATGTGTGTATCTCACTTTTAGTGGCTGTCCGTGTGTAACCAGCCTTAGTCTTTAACCACTTAACGACCGCCGCATGCCAATGTACGTCATCACAATGGCATGTACAGGCACAAGCACGTACATGTACGTGCTTGCCTTCCAGCGGGTGGGGGGTCCGATCGGACCCCCTCCCGCTGGATGCGGCGGTCCGATTCGCTTCAGGAGCGATCCGGGATGAGGGGATGGCCGGTGGTTTCTGGCCATCCCCTCTCGATCGCTCCTGGCGAATGAGAAGCTTCCTCCCACTGTGTATTGTATACACAGGCAGGGAGGAAGTGATGTCATTCTCCTCGGGGCGGTCTTATTGACCGGACTACGAGGAGAGGACACAGTAAGTCTGCACCAAACACTACACTGACACTAAATAACACATAGGCACACAAACCCCCCCCCCCCCCCGATCACCCCCCCCCCCCCAGTCACAGTGTCACTGATTGCAGTGATCATTTATTTACTGATCACTGCATTCAGTGTCAGTTGTAAAAGTAAAAAGTGTCAGGGCAGTTAGTGTTAGGTCCAGGGTAGCCCCCTACCACCCCCCAATAAAGATTTAACCCCCTGATTGCCCTTAGAGTTAACCCTTTCACCCCCTTTTGCCAGTGTCACTAAGAGATAATTTTTCTGATCGCTGCATTAGTGTCGCTAGTGTCGCTAGGTAGCTAGTTATTTTTTTAGGTTCATCGCCAGGTTTTTATAGCGCTAGTTACCCCGATATTCTACCCAATAATGGTTTTAACCCCCTGCTTGCCCCTAATTAACCCTTTCACCCCCTCTTGCCAGTGTCACTAAGCGATCATTTTTCTGATCGCTGCATTAGTGTCGCTAGTGTCGCTAGGTAGCTAGTTATTTTTTTAGGTTCACCGCCAGGTTTTTTTAGTGCTAGGTACCCCGATATTCTACCCAATAATGGTTTTAACCCCCTGATTGCTCCTAGTTAACCCTTTCACCAGCGATCACCGTATAAGTGTCAGTGGTGACGCTGGTTAGCCAGTTAGTTATTTAGGTTCCCCGTCAGGTTTTTATATAGCACCAGGGACCCCCATATACTACCTAATAAAAATTTGAACCCCCTGATTGCCCCTAGTTAACCCTTTCACCAGTGATCACCGTATAAGTGTTACGGGTGACTCTGGTTAGTTAGTTTGCTTTTTATAGCATCAGGGCACCCACCATTTATTACCCAATAAAGGTTTAACCCCCTGATCACCCGGCAGGGGGTGCCGTATGCGGCTAGACTCCCAAAAAGTCCCACATATGTGGTATCCCCGTACTCAGGAGAAGCAGCAGGATATATTTTGGGGTGCAATTCCACATATAACTATGGCATGTGTGAGCAATATATCATTTAGTGACAACTTTTTGTAAACTTTTTTTTTTGTGTCATTATTCAATCACTTGGGACAAAAAAAAAAAAAATATTCAATGGGCTCAACATGCCTCTAAGAAATTTCCTTGGGGTGTCTACTTTCCAAAATGGGGTAATTTGGGGGGGGGGGGGGGGTTGTGTTATTTTGGCATTTTATGGCCTTCGAAACTGTGATAGGTAGTGAGGAGTGAAATCAAAAATTTGCACCCTTAGAAATCCTGAAGGCAGTGATTGGTTTTCGGGGTGCCGTACGTGGCTAGACTCCCAAAAAGTCCCACATATGTGGTATCCCCGTACTCAGGAGAAGCAGCAGAATATATTTTGGGGTGCAATTCCACATATAACTATGGCATGTGTGAGCAATATATAATTTAGTGACAACTTTTTGTAAACTTTTTTTTTGTGTCATTATTCAATCCCTTGGGACAAAAAAAAATAATTAATGGGCTCAACATGCCTCTCAGAAACTTCCTTGGGGTGTCTACTTTCCAAAATGGGGTCATTTGGGGGGGGGGGGTTGTACTGCCCTGCCATTTTAGCACCTCAAGAAATGAGATAGGCAGTCATAAATTAAAAGCTGTGTAAATTCCAGAAAATGTACTCTAGTTTGTAGACGCTATAACTTTTGCGCAAACCAAAAAATATACGCTTATTGACATTTTTTTTTACTAAAGACATGTGGCTGAATACATTTTGCCCTAAATGTATGACTAAAATTTAGTTTATTCGATTTTTCTTATAACAAAAAGTAGAAAATATATTTTTTTCTCCAAATTTTCGGTCTTTTTCCATTTATATCGCAAAAAAATTTAAATCGCAGAGGCAATCAAATACCACCAAAAGAAAGCTCTATTTGTGGGAACAACATTGCATGACCGCGCAATTACCAGTTAAAGCAGTGCAGTGCGAAATTGTAAAAAGACCTCTGGTCCTTAGGTTGTTAATTGGTCCGGGGCTGAAGTGGTTAAGTGATTAAACTGACTTCATTTGCAGATTGAAGTTCATCCCTTTGATCTCTAAAAGAACAGAACCATACAATGTTTCTTTTTATCTCTCTTTTGTTTAAAGACATTTTATTGAAGTTTTAAGAAGAATACAAACAACAATCAAATAAAAAGTACAAAGCCATTTGTAAAGGGACATTACAAAGTGTTACAATGCTGCAAAAGGTAGATGCAGAACCTGACACAATAAGAGCTAGAAAGCAGCACTGTGTAGGTGAAAGATGGCAGAAAGAGAGGCTTTCCGATAAGCACAATTGTAAGTATCGTAACCAACAATGAATAAAAGGTGTTATACATTCAGAGCAGGCATTTTGCTTATTTTAACAGTACGAAATGATATGCAATGCTATAATAGCTTATCAGGTATAGTTGTCGTTAAGGATGTGGTTGTAATGGTAGTGATATGCGAGTGGAAGTTCAAAAATAATACAGAGTGTTGTCAGCCAATATAGAAAACTAATGTGTGTAGCACTTAAGGAGGCTTGTTAAGGAGAAATGATCTGGTCCAGCCAGAGTCAGTATGCAATTGACAGACATATTCGGCGAGTTAGGGAATCATTGAACAATAATCTGGGGATGTGCGGAATAGTAACCAACTTGACCATATGCAGGTAAATGTAGAAGGAGTGTCTTTCGCCTGATGTATCAATTCCTCCATCTCGGCTGTTTTATTTATACGGTTGAACCATTCCAGCAACGAGGGGGGGTTCTTTGTTTTCCATTTGGCGGGGATGCACATATTCGCTGCCATAATCATATGCATGGGTAGAGATCCTATGTAAGCTTTTTTAGGTCGAGCCGACACATGGAAGAGAAATTGTGCAGGGGAAAACTTCAGTGGGCGAGTAGAAAATTTTTGGGTGATTCTGTGAACTTCCTGCCAAAATGGCTGGATGATGGGGCATGACCACCAAATGTGTTCTAGGGTACCAAGATTGGCCTGACATCTCCAACATTGAGGAGAGACACATGGGTAGATATGATGTAGTTTGAGAGGTGTATTGTACCATCTGGAGAGCAATTTGAATGCGTTTTCCTGAACGCAAACATTTCGGGAACCTTTGTGTGCAACAGAGTATACAAATTCCCAATCTTTGGGAGTGAGGGCCGATGGCAGGTTTCTATTCCAGGCTTTAGTAGACCAGTGTTCATTACCGAGTTGGTGTGGGAACAACAGGTTATAAGAAAAGGAGATAAGGTGTCTTTGCGGTTCAACAAGTGTGCACATGTGCTCGAAAGGGGTTAAGGTTCGAGCTCCTTCTAGGGTGTATGGTTTTGAGGTCAGAAAATGTCGCATTTAGTTATATGTCCAGAGAGATAATCCCCTTTTGAGCATGTTTTTTGACAGGTCTGTAAAGGATAGAAGGCGCTTACGAGCATAGAAGTCCTTGGACAGAATTGTGGGGTGAGGCCACAACCCTTTTAGAAAAGAGGGATGTAAACCAGGTGGAAAGGCCGGGTTGAATTTAAGTGGCGTCAGTGGGCCAATGATCGAGGATATCTGGAATTTTTTGCAAGCATATTGGAATGCAGAGAGTGATGTGGCGATCCATGGGTGGGAAGAATAGCTACGAGGGACATGTGTGGGAAGTAGCCATGGGGTTTGGGCTACCGGAATCTGATCTAGGGACGTTTCAAGTTGAACCCAATCTTTGGTACGTAGGTGAATGTTCCAATTGATTATTCTGGTGAGGTGGCACGCTAAATAATATTTATGGATATCTGGCAAGCCTATGCCTCCCTGCGTCTTTGGTGCAACAAGTCTTGCATAACTCAGTCTGGGTCTTTTGGCACCCCAGACAAAAGTCGAGCATAGTTTTCGAAAGGAAGCAAAGAATGCTTGAGGGAGTGAAATAGGTATAGTTTGAAGCAGATATAAAATTTGTGGTAGAATATTCATCTTTATAATAGCTGCTCTGCCAAACCAGGAGAATAAGCCTTTTGACCACCTATTAAGATCAGTGGATATTGTTTGTAGTAGTGATTGGAAGTTGAGAGGGTATAGATTTGCTAGGGACTTTGGGAGTTGTATTCCTAAGTAGGGTATACTGGGAAATTCGCTTGACATTGGGAACATTGTTTTTCAGTCAGAGAAATATTTAGTGCAAGGGATTTTTTAAAATTAATTTGTAGGTTAGATATTGTATGAAATTGGTCAAGGAGTTTGAGTAAATTAGGGATAGATGTCAGGGGCTCTGTCAAAAATAGAAGGACGTTGTCCGCAAATGCAGCGGCTTTAAACGTTCTCCCCCTTACATCTACTCCTTTAATATCTGGGTTTTCTCTAATTTGTCTTAACAATGGTTCAAGAGTGAGGATAAATATTATCGGGGATAATGGGCACCCTTGACGGGTGCCATTGGTGATAGAGAAGGCATTCGACAGGTGGCCATTGACTTTCACTTTCGCCGTGGGGCCTGAGTACAGCGTATTGATAAAATGAAGCATTCTATTTGGTAATTCAATGGCCTTTAAAGTTGCTGACATATAATCCCATGCCACCCTGTCGAATGCCTTCTCTGCGTCTAAGAAAAGGAAGAAGCCCTTTTGGTTTTGGGATGAAAGCCAGTGGTGAATGTTGAGCGCTTTGAGAGTATTATCTCTCGCCTCCCTGCCAGGTATGAAGCCTACCTGGTCAGGGTGGACGAGGTCTGGAAGTAGGGGCAGGAGTCTGTTAGATAAAATTTTTGCTGACCACTTAAGGTCAACATTTAGGAGGGAGATAGGCCTATAGTTGGTTACCTGTGTGACGTCTTTGTTTGGCTTGGGGATTACAGCTATATGTGCAGATAACATGCCTCGCGGAGCAGAACAGGGCGATGCACATGTGTTAAAAGAGGATAGGAAATGGGGTATTAAAATTTGTTCATAAGTTCTATAATATCTGACTGTCAAGCCATCGGGGCCCGGACTTTTACCTGCGTGCATGGAGGCAAGAGCCTTGGTTGCTTCTTCCGGGGTTAGCGGAGCGTCAAGTGTTTGATAAGCAGAGGTGGAAATAGGGGTCGGGCAGTATGTATTTAAAAATTCGGATATAATTTTTTCCCGCTGCTGGTTAGGAGTCATGTGTACAATGGTTGATGTGGTCAGATTATATAAGTTTGAGTAGTATTTAACAAATTGGTCTGCAATGTCGGGAGTGGAAGTCAATTTTTTACCTGAGGAATCAGTGATACTATGAATGGTAGTCAGTGCTTTCTTGGAATGGAGTGCTTTTGCTAATATTTTTCCGGACTTATTACCGTATTCATAGAACGTTTTTTGAGAGAGTATATACTTGCGTCTGGTTGGTTTTCCCAATAATTCTAGCATTTCTTTTCTCGATTGAGTGAGGGCGGTAAGGAGTGCAGTGGTGCTCTTTAGGTTGTGTGCACGTTCCAAGCGTCTAATCTTGGAGGCTAAATCATTGAAGTGGGCTTTATATTCTTTCCTTTTTCTAGCTGCTGCTGCTATGAGAACTCCCCGCACTACACATTTGTGTGCTTCCCAATTAATGAGTGGAGATGTATCTGCAGCTTTGTTATCCAGAAAATAATGCGTTAGGGCTTGTTCCACCTCTGATGCTATAGTCGGGTCAGTTAAGAGGGAAGGGTCTAGTCTCCATGAGTGTGTGCGTGGGCTGAATGAAGGGATAGAGATCGTGAGTGAGACAGGGTTGTGGTCAGAAAGAAACATAGGGTCGATGGATGCGTGTGTAAGAGAATGTAGAGCCGCTTGGGAGATAAAGAGGAAATCGATTCTGGAGTGTTTTCCGTGTGGTGCCGAATAGAAAGTAAAGTCTTTTCGAGTCTGGGTAGAGAGTTCGCCAAGCATCATGTAAAAGTAAGGTTTGTAATTGAGTTTTGATCGATCGTAGGGCAGCATATGTAAGGGACGAAGCCCCATTGGAGGTATCGAGGATGGGGTTTAGAGGGACATTGAAGTCCCCTCCTAAAATGAGTGTACCTTCTTGGAATGCGGTCAATTTAGAGACGATTTCTTTGAAGAACTTTACCTGGAGTGTATTGGGTGCATAAATGTTTGCTAGGGTGATTGTTTTGTTCCTGAGGGAGCCTTTTAGGAATAGAAATCTGCCATCGTCATCTAATAGAGTATCAGTAACCTGAAGGGGGCAGTGACGTGATATTAAAATAGAGACACCTTTTGTTTTAGCCGAAGCTGTGGTGGAGTGATAAGCTACAGGATAATACTTGTTTCGGAGTTTCGGTATATTCGTTGTGCGGAAATGAGTCTCTTGTAAAAATAAAATGTCGGCCCTATTTTTTTGCATGGCTAGTAAAAGTTGTGATCTCTTTTCTGGAATATTTAAGCCCTTAGTGTTTAAAGATGTAATTTTGAGATGATCAAGATTGGTTACTTCCTCCGTAGGGGGCATGACTGTAAGATTAGGATGTTAGCGCAAATATGTCTGGGGATAGGATATGTAAGCAGAAGGTAGGAAGGGAAGAAGAGTAGTGATAAAGAAGCGGATTAGTGTGTTGAAGGAGGTGGGTAATCCGGCAACAGGTAAGTACCCGCTCACCTGCATATGTGAATAGGAGTGTGGAGAGAGTCACAGGTGTTACTTCAATAGTCGGTTGTCAGTAGATTGTGGGTAAGTATGCTCGTGCATGTGTCTTAGTGGAGGAGCATGTCTTTAGCAATAACAGTATCATGTTCTTCATCTGTGTGGTTTAACTAGAAGAAAGGAGCTCTAATGGAGTGTCGTTGTTTGTAAAACGGTAATTTAACACAAGAACTAATAAACAGTAAACCAAGAACTTTAAGCAAAGGGGTCAAACACTTGAACCGGAGCAATTAGTATAGAATGGACCAGTTTTGACAGAGACCAGAGGGCGAGAGGAGGACGGAGCCGGCACACCGGTCAGGTTGGAGTAGCTCATGTAAGGAGGTTAACAAGGGCTTGTGGAAATAACA